>NC_137699.1:29238443-30694624 GCF_964034855.1 Anser brachyrhynchus | reverse complement strand
TCACTTTCCTTCTTTCTCTCTTTCCCTCCCTCCCTCCCTCCCTCCCTTCCTCCCTCCTTCCTTTCTTTCTTTCTTTCTTTCTTTCTTTCTTTCTTTCTTTCTTCTTTCTTTCTTTCTTCTTTCTTTCTTTCTTTCTTTCTTTCTTTCTTTCTTTCTTTCTTTCTTTCTTTCTTTCTTTCTTTCTTTCTTTCTTTCTTTTTCTTTTCCTTTTTCTTTCTTTCTTTTTCTCTTCTTTCTTTCTTTCTCTCTCTCTCTCTCTCCTCCCCAACCCTTTTTGTTCTCTTTTTCTCTCTCTCTTTTCTTTTTTTTTTTTGAAATTTTATCCCAGCTGAGCAGTTATTTAGAGTTTGTGTGGGAGGTGGTGGTGATGGTAGAGGGAATGGGAGACCTCTAACAACTGCATATTCCAGCTTTGGTCCAAGCTTCCGGTTGTGATATTTCTGTACAGTGGTGATACTAGTGGTGATAAGACCATAAAATGTAAATCTGAAAACCAAAGAGACCTTGAAATTCAGTATTGCTGCTGCAGCTTCTGTTCTGTGGTCACTGGAAGATGTTTGTTGCGTGATGGCTGAAATGCTATGTGAAGTGTTCTTGTGCTGAAGGAATGGCCTTCTCATACTCCTGCTGAAATTCATAGTGAACCTCTTACCAGATTCAGTGGGAGCAGACAGCTCTCACTGACAAATTGCCTTCTGCAGTTGTTGTGACCTCTGAAGATATTCTGAAGTGATACTGACTGGTCACCAGAGGACCAATGGTAACCCCTTTGGTTTTCTCCAGGGGCATCCTTATGAATCCTGCATAGTCAGTGGCATGGACCTTTTAGTGTATATGCATTTGCTTCTTAATAACTAAAGGGGGAAGCTCATGTGGTCTGTGGTGCCATCTTGGAAGATCATTCCTCTTCCCTTTGATTGCTGTAGTTCAATATAACTCATTTCAGCATTGTCCTGATACGGCGCAGTGAGACAAATTTTGCTATTTAAACATTGCTATGGTGATTATATCAGAATGTAACACAAATACATTAAATCCCTCGATGGCTTAGTGTGATAGAACAAGTAGATCCGCATGTAACCTAAATTGTGCAAAATCAGTTCCATTAAATGCTATCCTTGTACAAATTCTGACCCACCTGGGTCATTCGTAAGGGTCTGCAATGGTGTGACTGATGTGTGATGGAAGCAATTAAGGTACAACCACACACTAATCTGTAAACTAAAACAATGAAAACTCTTTGGTGGCTGCCATCTTTCTCTTTCTTGATAATGGGCAACATTTTCATTATACTGAAAGAGAGGTCATGGAAATTATGTTATTTCTTCCCTTCACAAAACGAGTAAAACCACATCTCTGTAAGGTGGTTCATCTACCAATTATTTTGTTATATCCATTTTATTTTTGTGAGCAGGGTTTAATTCTTCGTTTCTCAAGCAATGCAGTGTACTTAACCACGCAGTTATATGGCTGATTGGTGTAGCTGGAGTGGGGACAAAACAGTTGGTTACTTAATGTCATGTTAGTGTTTCCGAGTAATAAAACAGCTGTCCCATACAAACTGACCCTTTCATTTTGCTGGGGCACAAGAAACATCTTTTTCTCTACCTTTCTTGGAGAGGGATTCTGAAGGTTATGCTATTAATCACATAATGTGTTTGATTGAGGGAGAAAATAAACCTCAATTTCACAGATACCAGTATTTGACTTCTCTTTTCAAGAGTCTTCTTTTTGTTGTTGTTGATGTTGATGTTCCATGTGGAGAATTTCCTGTTCCATACTGAAAGTTGGATTAATGCACACTTTTGAACTTTTCAGTGTTCCCCAAGATAGGTCACTTCTCATCTTAGTTGTTTTAGTTGTTGAATTGTGTCTGTTTGTTTGTTTGTTTGGGGCGTATTTTTAAAGGAGATGACATGAAATTGGAATAAAAGCATTTATTTAGTTTACTTTCACTTAGTTTTCAAAATGTATTTCATTTTGTCCATAGAAGAGGCTGTTTAGGATCAGGTGAAGGACAGGAATAAAAGTCCTGGGGCTGATGAGATGTCTAATGGGTTACATTTCTATAGCAGTACATTTGTGACAGTTGATGCCAGTCTGAAGGACGGTCATTGTGCTTAGAAGCTCTGATGGTGTCTAATTACTTATACGGTCTAAAAATCTTTTAAAATTGATCTAAGTAATCATGAGAAAATATTTTAATGTCTTTTGAAGAGAGGAAAATATGATTAACCCTTTCGCTGCCATAGATATGGGCACCTGTGTTATTTGTAGATTTTTTTTCTTTGAAACAGAAACTGATCCTTTTTTATTTTTCTTACTGCAGTTCTACCAAGTTATGATGTTGAGGTGCGCGGGCACATACAAGCACACACCTATGAGCTCGATAGTCTGTATTGTTTAATAATAATGATGCTTAAAAAAATGATGATGATGATGCCTGTTGCTTAACCCATGTGCTGATATATTCATCATACATGTCAGCTCATTTGGGAAGAGAAGGCAGGAGGGACGAAGCAGCGCCAGCACGCACTACGGAGGACTTGTTCGGTTCCACGTCAGAAAGCGACACCTCGACCTTTCATGGCTTTGACGAGGACGATGCAGAAGAGCCTCTCTCAAGCCGAGGAGGTGGCTGTGGTGGCAGCTCTCCCTCTGCAGACAAAAAGGGCGGCTGCTAAAATAATTAAAAAGACGCACAAACTCTGAGCAATTTGCTGTCCATTTTACTACTAGGATTATTATTACCTTTTTCTTTTTCTTCTTTTTTTTTTTTTTAATTTTAGGTCCTTGGGTTTTTGTGTTTTTTTGTTGTTGTTTTTGTTGTTGTTTTTCCTGTGGGGTGTACACTGAAAGCACAAGCGCTTAAAGCTCTTGACAACTACTTCGAAGAGACAGAAGGTTTTGATTTTCCTGTTTTTTTTTTTTTTTTTTTTTTTAATTTTAATTTGTTTTTCTCCCACCTCCCCTCCCTTCTCTTTCTCTCTGGAAACATAAAAGGTGGATTTAATATTTTTTTTAATAGTGAGCAGAGTTGATTTTGTTGTCTTTTAATATATATATCAGCAAACCACAAAAAATACAGATGGGTTGGAGAGCATGAAAGAAAACCCAAATAGGTTTTTTTTAATTATTATTATTTATATATTCTATATATTATTAGAAAAAAAAGATACTTTTTAAATAAAAATACAAAAAAAAACACAAAAAAGCAATGGATGTCTACTTGATCATAGAACTGTTTCTAGAGAACCACTGTGGGCGGACTCTATCTGAAGACAAGGAAACCCTTGGTGTGATGGCTTCTGCATTTTGCACTTACTGTACCATGTGGAGTTTGGATCTTCTTGTACATCTGCTACACTTGTCTTTAACAGCTTGAAGACACAAGCAGATCCATTGAAGACCATGACCTTGGGGAACACGTTTCCATCATCCGTCCTTTGGATACCTTTACACTCAATAGATCTCTTCCTTCCTGCACCCCTTCATCTTTTCCTCACTCCACTCTACCTTTTTTTTTTATTATTAAATTACTTTTCCTTCACCTTTCACTTAATGGATAGCAATTTCCAAGCATAGGGATGGCATATGAATGGCAAGTCATAGACATCAAAGACAAAACAGATGGAGGAGCAGAATCATGGAAGAAATGATATGGAAAAATACCTCACCTATACTTTTCTTTCCATTTTTAAATTTTAATTCACAGCATTTTTTTCTGTGTCGCCCAGATTTTTCTCTCTGTAGTGTCTTGTGAGACACTTTGTGTGCTTTTCAATAGCTTCTCTTGAAATAAACCAAAGCAATACTGATTAAAGTTCCATGGGCAATGGAGAAGAGTGACTCCCTTCCCAGCGACTTTCCCAGAAAGGAGGAAGCATGCAGCAGAATTCAAAAGGTATGTCCTAGCTGAAAAGTCCTTCACTGATTGTGAAATCTCTGTTTCCTGGATTTTCAAGAGACCCTTGAGTGAACTTTGTTGTAGGAGTAAATCCTGTGGATTAAATTGTCTTATGAGTATGTGCCACATTCAAAATATGAGTATGTGCCTCTCACAAAACTTACTGAAGTTATGTGGGAGCAGGATCCAGCATTGTTTACAGTCAGAAGTGAAGTCTATAAACAGATTTAGTATATAGGTTATGTTTTCCTGTCATAATGCTGGTGAAAATACTCCTGGAGCAGAGGCAAGATTAGGTTCTAAGGTTGTGTTTTTACTGATGTGTATAATGCCATCAAATAGCATGAAATCATGACCCCATTTAAATCAAAGGGAAAATAGACATTTATATGGGCAGTGCGTAGTCCTTAAATTGGAGATTTTTGATACCAGAATAAAAATCTCAGCCTTTTAATGAAGAGTTTGGATACATATTGTTCTAATATGTAAATGAAGCCTGCCCAAATGGATTCCTCTTCTTTTTTCTGGGGTAGCACAGTACTGTCTGTGAGAGTTCTTTCAACTTTTTTTTCTTTCCATAAACCTTAAAATAAAAAATAAGAGAGGATCCAGTCGTGGAGCTTGCCTCAAATTCTTTATTGACTTTAGGCCTAGAATAATCAGTGGCCAGATTCTGCTCTTAGGTACATGGATGTAAATCCAGAATGATGCTACTGATGTTTAGATTACATTAATAATCTGCCCTCAGAATTAAGTGTGCTACAAAATGTTACAAAATACCTCTGTGTGTTTATAGTGTAGAATAGGGAATGCAAGAGTTATGTTCACCTGTGAGGAGAAAGCCTTGTTCGAGCTTTTTCCATATTGACAATCTTTTTCTGTTGCTGTTCTGTTCCTGCTGGTGTTTTATAATCCATCAAGTGTCAAATCAATGATATTTTGACTTAACGCTGTCAATGAGAAGTGTACTTTAACTGATGAAAACATTCATTCATTCCACAACCAGTCCTTTTTTCTCTGAAAGAACAGAGCAGATACATTTATAATATTTTGCCACTCTTCTGTATTTACCAAAAACTCAAACTTCAGGTGGTTTCCAGAGGGGAGGCACAGGCATATTGGTATCTGCCAAAATCCCTGAAAGTGAGAGTATGTAGTTTGCTCATTTGTATCATCTTGTGTGTGTGTGTGTAGTTAAACATATATCACAAATACATGTGCACAGATACATACACACCTATAGACAATACAGACATTAAACTGAAGAGCACAGCAGTCAAGATAGAAGACACTTCCTAACCAAGAGTAGATGGAACCAGCACTTGCATGAATCTTACGTTGGCTCACTCGTTTCATACCGACCTTACTGTAAGCAGAGTCATATCCTTAAAGTCCAGTGGATTTCCTTTAAATTTACATTAATGTAACTCAGAGCAGAATCTGATCCAGAGATGCAGTTGTTCACAGTCTTCAAAGGAATACCATAAACCTGAAATCTGTTAGATTAAGAAAAAAAAAAAAAAAAAAGAAAAGAAAGGAAAAAAAAAGTTCAAACTGATTGCTTCTGTTTCTCTGCCCTTCAATCCCTGCACTTACATTTATGTTACTAGCATTACATTCTCTCGCTTAATTTCTTTTTCCTTCTGCTGTTAGTCTGTGACATGGCCATGTGAACAATAGGAAAAATAGAAAGGGAGCAGTACATAGAAATGTGCCAAATGCACAGCAAACAAGGAACATGATTTCTAGCATCCGTCTTGCATCTGTTTCTTGTGTTCATGTAGCAGTCATATCACACAGATGAGAAGTTAACGAAAAGAGTTTTCATTTTATATGACCAAAGTATACTTTGGCCTGGAAAGACGCACAGGTGAAATAGACACTTGAATTATTCAGGAACTGAAGAGAGCTCAGTTTTCATGAGCTGAGGAACACCAAGTTCTGTTAATTTTATCTACTTTTTGCTGTCTGAGAGGTGGATGCTTACCACAGCTGGCACCAGCCAACTGCACATGGCTACTGGTGCCGTGATGGCAGCACAGGGCTCAGCATTTGCTGACTACTGTGTTTACTCAGCTTCCTGCACACTCTTGCAGCCCATTCTCAGCTCTGTGCTGCTGCACTGACTGTTGTCCTAGCAGCACCTGAGCTAGCTAGCTGAAACTTATCCAGATATATCTTTCTGAAGAACTTCAGTCACCACAATAACTGCAGAATAGACATACCCTAAATATAATTTTAGACATACTCTAAATATAATTTTTTCCAAGTGGAGTCCTTACCATTGTCTTTTGTGAACCATGCCTAACACATTCTGGGCTCTTCTGGAATACAAACAATAATCAGATGCCCATAATTCATTAAAACTTGATTTAGTTTCACAAATGCAGCTAGTATAACAATGCATACAGTCTTAATCCTTTCGCAACCTAACCACCCATCTTTGTGACAACTGGGTAGCACAGTGCCCTCAGAAAGAAGCCACAGCTCGCACAGTGCGTAAGGCTGCCAGCAGACATTTATTACAGATGGCGTACAAAAGTACCCATTACTGTTATTTATGCCATTAATGTGCGTATGGACAGTCAAGCTAGTCCTGTAATGTGTAGTAATGTGTATATGGACAGTTCAAGCTAGACCTGAGGAAGGGAGAAAGAAAGGAAGGAAGGAAAAATAAATTCATTGTTATGGAGACCAGAGCGGTCTTTGAATTCCTCAAGATATCATATTAGACTGAGATAACCAACCTGAGGAGAAACCTGCTTCTCACGGTTTAATTAATTAGGCTGAGCAGTGGTACTGGCCATAGGAAGGTTGTAAAGCAGTGTTAACTGTGAATATTGAACAGAGAGTTGATAAGGAAATGAAATATTGTCAGGGTAGGCACTGCTGGAGTGAAGACTGGGAACAGGGAAAGAAAGTTGGTCAGCTCGTAAGTAAAAGATAAAGCAAAGCCAAGGGGCTTCTTGCATGAGACCCTCTCAGATTACAAGAAAATGGCACTACTAATGAGGCAGAACATACATAGGAGGAGGTTTCATAAATGCAGTGGGGAGGAAAAAAAAAAGGAGGCACCTGACACCAGCATAGCCGGGTCAGAAATGAGGAAACTGCACAGTGCCAATTGTATCCTCAAAGACACATAAGTCCCAAACCAAACTAGGAAGGCATAAAGAAAGTGAATTCTATGTCATACCTGAAAAATAAAGTCATCTTTGAAATGAGAAAGAACTATGATGCTCTGTATTCCCCAGCGATTTCAGCAGTTCAATGAGACCTGCTGTTCTGAGCTTTATAAGAAGGAGATCTTTGAAGGTACAGTCCTTCAACTAATCACAAGCCTGGCTCTTGCAGTCCACATCCAAAGATGTCCTTCTTATTAGAGGAAGGTTAGCACAAGTCTATCCGTAGATTCTCCTGAAACTTAAATGCTTCCACACAAACCACATCCCAAAATAAAACTACTCCAACGTGGAATGTGAATAAAGGAAAGTTTCATCTCAGGCCCCAAATTCAGGCTTACCCGTGTTTGTTTAATCATGTGAGCTATGTTCTCTGGCCCCTTTCTACTGCTTCATACTAAAGGATCTTAGAAAAGGCACAGAATTTCCTGAGCCATCCTCTGCAAATTGATTCACAGATGGGAGCAGGTGGAAATAAGGAAGTGACGTGCTGCTTGAGCAGCTGATTTGTGGGAAGAAAGGCTGTGCAGAGTGTGCATAGATCCTTAGCGCATTCCCTTCTGTGGTACTTAGAGGACATGTTAGTAGGGGCAGATCTTATCTCTTGCATAAAAACAGTGTAAAATTTTAAGCATGATGATATGTATTGAGAAAGTTTTAAGAAAAGGGATTCTGACATTACAGACAATAAAGGGAGACCATGAGGCATGTGGCAGAATGGGGTTGGAGCTGTTTTACTTCACTTTGCATCTCTTCCCTCCGCCCGGGTGACCCCAGGTTTGTGGGTTGGATATTTATTTCTTGTATATGTAATATACTTGGGATAACATTACACATACGTGGTAAGGTCATGAATGAGGAGGCTGGGCTGCTGAAGCACGGTCCAGAGAGAACTTTGCCACTGGCTTCAGAAGGATTAGCACTGAGCTTTCTTAGCTATTGCTTTTATTGAATGAAACCTCCCTGTTAATACGCTTGCTAGTATAGTGTAGACAAGCTCTGAGACGGCCATTTGTTTCAACAGAATGTGTTATTAGAATCCCCTCCCCGCATTGTTTTGCCTTTGAGCTTTTGCATTAGTTATTCATTTTGAGTTCCAGTGTGCCATTTTACAGTCCTCAGCTTAGGCTCTTGATTGAAGACAGAGACTCAGCTTGCTGCCTGCTGATGCGTGGAGCAAACCAGAGCTGCACCCAGAGAGCCGCTGAGTCCAGGCTGTGCTGGGGCACCACTGCGTTCTCCTGGCTGCCTTGCCTTTCTTTGGTTAATTCTTTTAATGATGTTTTGAGATGGATCCTGAAATCGTGATTCAAATACCATCAGACTGTGGAGCTTTCAAAACCTGGATCCTCAGACAATTTGCTTCTTTCACATGGCAAGCAGTTTTACTGAATCTACTCCTCAAGCAAACATTGTATTGACCCCACTGGGAGTTGTCTCATTATAAAAACTGCAAAATCTGCCTAGTGTGTTTTGTGCTGCAGCATATGTAGATGTTTCCAATAAACGCCCATTTCTTATTTTCTTCTATTTTTCTCTTATTTGTATAAAATGTGTCGCTATGAGTATATGTAAAGTATGAGGCATATGCATGTGTTCATGCTGGCATGGGGTTGTTTTGACAAACCCTCACAGTGCAGGAATGTAGCCAGGCTGAATTTTTGCTGACTGAGCCATTACAATAAACCCTACCAACCTTTGTTCTGTTTGCCAGATATTTACAAGGGTTGAAAAAGCCCAACCTGTATAAATACCATAGAGTACTGAAACTGGGTTGGAACTTTTTTCATGTTCCTGTCTGATTTCCATGAGTGTTGAGTTGCCAGCTTCAGAGGATGCAAGTTACAGTAACATTTAGAAAAAAAAAACAAACACAAAAACAAACCATGACAGATGTTGCAATTTCAAGATCTGATACGTTGTTAAGGGGATGCATCCAGTTCATATCATAGAATTATTCTTCCAGTCACTGGTAGCTCCTAAGATTTTGGACCTTCACATCATCCAGAACTGATATGAGAGGTGTGGGGAAGGTTTGGGGGGAGGCCCTCCCATTTTGTGGAAATAAACATGTTTTTTTTTAAGCTCAGGAGCTTAGTGGTATACAACTTAGTCCATTCATGGATTAAATTAAATGCAAAATGCAAATTTTCATGTATTTCCAGAAGTTATCACGTTGCTGCTGCCCCTGTGTGTATGGTTCAGAATCCTAAAAATGTCTTCTGTGCAGTGCTGCATACACTTGTGGCTCTGTACAACTAATTAGCAATATACCAGTGTAATCAGAGCAGGATTTCATAAGCAAAAGTCTTAACCTCTAGTGAAGAGACAGCTATATAAGCTGGTTGATGAAGGTTATTTAATGACGTTCACAGTAAGAAAGATTGACAACATTTGGTGCCTTTCTTTTGGATGTGCTCCTTCATATCCCATTTGTTTGCTTCATATTTACTTATAGCTCCCCCAGTCAGTTGAAACTGAGTCTGTCGAGCTATGTTTTCAAAGCACTAGAAAGCAAACAGTGTTGGAAGGTTGGTTTGTGCTTTTTCTGTTTTATTCTGAGCAGTTGCTTTTGTTGTCTGTTTGAGTTTGTTTAGTTCTACTTTCTGTTGCCTTTCCCTCTGCAGTCAGCCCTGCCCTCATGGACTCCAGCATCCTTCAAGCAAGACATTTCAGAAGAAGGCCGAGAGAAGCCAGGATGCTTTGATACTTCTCCTTGCCCTGACCCTTCCGTACCTGTTTCATCTGGCACAGGAGCCTGGACTGCGGGAAGCCGGCTGCCAACTGTTCAGAGAAGTTCTGGGGATGCCCTAAGCTGGTGCAATACAAAGAATTTTTTTAAAGTCTTGATTTCACTTTCTTTTAAGCATGTGTATAAACCCAGGTCAAACTGGAATTGATCTACAGTAGAACTGACTGAAAAACAAACAAACTGAAAAAAGACTTAACTATTTTATTTATTTCAATATTTAAGAGAGAAAAGAAGTGCTGAAGTTGCACAGTATTTTTGTTTGAAATACATTTTACTTCAAATTTTAAATGCAATTTTGTGAAGACATGAAATTTTAAAAAGCACTTAATGTAAAATAAAGACTGAATATTTACTTTAAGGAAAAAACTTTTTTTAAATAACGAAAATAAAGATCAACTCTGCTCTCTCTCTTACTTTAAAGAAGCCATTCATACATGTGCTGGGTATCTTTGTTTTTTGCAAATTGGATGTGGTAAGTGAAGATTGTTCTGGTTTACTTTCTCCTTAATAATATCCTGTTAGATGCTTAAAACTTACTTTGCTGTACTTGTGTTAGGCACAAATCTGAACAAAAACCGTTGAAAGAGCAAAGATCAGGCTCAGTGGCTGGATTTTTTTGTTACCATGTTTTGTCCAATTCAAAGGACTGTCTTTTCCCAGTAGGATTGATGTGTCTCTTCTGCACAGTAAAGCAGGTTTTCACTTGAGCAACTCTGTGAAATACTTCTGCTGAAAGAGGGCTTTGCAAAAATGAAAACAACTCTGTTAATTCCCCCCCTTTGTAATTCCTCAGCTGATTGTGAGTTGGTCATAAGGAAAGTAAGTGTTCAAATGCTCTTGCATGGAGCTTCCTGTTGAAGTCGAGGATGATGCTTTGTGTAGAAACCTTGTGTATTTCATCCTGTTATTAAGAAGTAGTGGTCTTTGAAAAGTATAGAGGTGCACCTGCATTTCAGCAGTGAGCAACAGGGGTTGCTCAGCATTAGAAGAACGTGAGTTCCCACAGCTGCAGTCCTAAATTAGCCGGGGAGGAATATTCACAACCCTCATTCTGGGTTGTTAGCCATCTTCTCAGTGAAACGAGTTCTGCTTCACGCGAGCACTGGGGGATTTTGTTGGCTGCCAGATCTGCTCACAGCAGATAGTGCAGGACTGTTCTCTGTCATGTGTGGTGCAGGGTAGGAAGGATGCAGGATAGCCTTGTGTCTTAGGAGAAAGGTATTGGACTTGGCTCTGAGATTACCTATCCTCTGTGGCCAGGTGTACCTATTGGGATAGACCCAGTGTATAGTTAGAAAAAGTGTTTTTGTTAATGTGGATTATGTTGGCTTTTTGAGTGAAAAAGCGATGTCACCAAAAAATCATCCTGAGTAGGTGAAGCTGACAGAGAGCCTGATCCTGCATCATGTTTCTTGCGCACCTAAATCTCAAACTCACCTCGTTGAGAGATTTTTATGTGTCAGTAGCAGTGGATTTTGTCCCATGCTCCCTTCCCTTTCTCCTGCTCCCTCCTGTATAAAGACAGGGCCCAAAATAACCATGTTAAATCTTTGGTAAACCTGAGTCCTGCTCCCACTAAGTCGAATGGCAAAATCCATGTCATAATCAGGCTTTTTAGCAGAATGGGTTTGCTTTGTTCATTTTGCTGATTTCTAAGCTTGCAGTGGTGAGCTGCCTCTAGAGGAAAAAAGAAATAAAATTTTATTTAATCAAAATATAACAAAATGCACAACTGTAATGAAGATTTGCAAACTGTAGGGTCTGTATTCAGTTTGTGTAATATTCCTTTCAAATAAAAGTTCTGCTTCCAATGCCCCTACTGTATATTCCTCTGTAAATATTACATTATCAAACCAATTCCACAGGGTCTTTTTTAGTGCAAATAATCTTCTTTTAAAGAGATATTGTTGAATAACGTACTTGTACATATACTTTTCTAAGCTCTCCATTGTTTATAATACTTTCTTTGAAGCTTAAAATAAAACTTCCTCCTCTATTGATTTTGTTTTTCTTTACCATTTTGTAAATTATGACTTTTGTCCCTGGATTTTGTTTTGTATTTCTTAATGAAGCTTGAAGTTAACCAAAACTTCTCTTCCTTTTTCTCGTATACTTCCTTTTAACCCTAATCAGTGGACTACAGAAATTGGTTCTGTTACGTGCTATAGTGAAGGCAGGCAGGAAATAAAATACTGCTTTTGTGTAGGACTCATTTTGGTAGTATTTCCTGTGACTTGGTGGTAGTAGTAGATCTTCCTCAATGTGTTTGTGTTTTAATAACCTTCTTTATGAGATTAATAGAGTTGCAGTGAGGTAATTTAGACTCAAAGGTAGAGTCTAAAGTATATTATGCTCTTTGTATGGATTTTAGTGACATCGCCTTATGGAGACGCGACCCTACCTATGACACTCCTAATCCAGCCACTGGAGTAACTGGCTGCCAGAGCCAAAGCTGTGGTTCCCTTTGCTGCATTTCACAGTGCAGGCAGAAACCTCCCTTTCCCTTTACACATGTAAGATTAGTAGTGTGGTCGTATAGGATGGGAAGGGAAAGAGGAAATACTGTTTCAGATTAGATGCCCTCTTTTTAAGAAAAGCCATGTTTCCTCTTCCCTAATAGACCTGCTGTCATTTTTTTAAGTTCTGTTGTCCTTCCTCTGCCTTACCGTTGATTGCTCTGCTGCCAGTAGTGGCTATAGATGGGCCTTTTCATTTTGGCAGCTGCTTGCAAAAATAGCAGCAGGTATGTAGTTTTTAAGAGATCTTCTGATGTGGGTACAGAGCCTTTAGAGTAGTGGGGAATAAAAACACAGCAGAACAAACAACAAATAAGTCCTAAAGAACACTGCAGAAATGAATCCAATAAGGCAATAAAGAAATTATTGTAAACCCCTAAGAATTGTATAACATGAACTCCTACCTTCATGATTTTTGACATTTCTGTCTCAGAGTGTGTCTTTACAGCAGAGAGTTAGCTATTTCCTATGAAGTTTTATTTTTCACATGTGTAATCTTACTTTCCATTAGTGTTTTGTTTCTTCACTCAGCTGGCCAGAACATGACTTGAAAACTTTACTGCCTACCTTCAGACGTTATCTTTACCTGTGCGAGCCCTTTGCAGATTTACTGAAGGAAGGAGGAATCCAAAAGGCAGTTTCTGCTACCCTTGCTGTCCTGTCACTGTGGCTCTTGGAAACCTCTTTAGGATCTGATAGAGCAGCTTGTGGGCTGCTCGCTGGCTTGTCCTGAGCCGTTCTGCAGCTAAAAAGGTCTTTCTTTCCTTTGCATGGTTTGGGCACTGGGGGCCAGAGACAGCTGAGGAGGTGGGATAAGGTGCTAGCTGTATTTCTGAGCCGTGCTGAGAAGGTAGCTGTGATGCTTCCTGAAGAGTGCATACTGATGTTGCTAGTTTTAAAGCTTCTAGTAACTTCCAGTTTCCTTTCTGCGATTTGCTCTCAGATATTCTTACAATAATCTAAACTGTATGCCTACAAAACTACTTTTCCAAAGGGACTTGATGAGGGGGCAAGCAATCTTCCTGCCCTAAGGCAGTGTTGGAAGGGAGGATGTGTGGTGACAGATTCTGAGCCCCTGGCCATTGCTGCTTTTGTTCTTCTTCTACCTCCTCTTGAGCTTTCTGCTGTGCTGCACAGGACAGAGAGACACAGATGGAGGTTGGACTGAGGGCAGAGCTGGATGGTGACAAATCAAAGAAAGGAAAGTTGAAAAAAAGGAAGGAAGGAAGCTGCTCATGGCATCAGAGCACTTTTCTTGTTCAATAGGTCATCTCCCACTCTTAACTCAGTTGTCACATTCATTGTTCTCAGCATGATGGATACACAGAGCAGAGCTAAACATTTCTGCTAAGGTAACCAGGAGTGAAAGGGTACATTGAAACTGGCCTTTATGGATGGCTGTCAACACCTTGTTTGGATGAATGGGATCCTTCCTACCACAGCAGAGCTATTGCTACAGGCTGTCAGACTCCAGAGAACAACTCTGCATAGGTCTTACTTCAAATGTTTTTGTGCTTTTTGTTTATTTCCTCCTGCCCTCCCTTCCCCTCTCTCTCTCTCTCTCTCTCTCTCTCCATAGGCCAGGAAATACAAATGTTATGAAGGAAAGTTTTAATTCTGCAGAAATTATCTGGACAGAAAAAAATACCACTGTTCCGTCATTCCCAGAGTAGATTTCTTTGTCATGCTGCCTCGGAAGTTGTCATATTTTCCTGTATAGAGAAGGGTTCTTGCTGGTGAGAATCAGGTGTGGTAGAAGGGGGAAGTAAAAGTGCTCACCAACCCTGCTGCAACTGCTGGGTGTACCCACAGCCACGGTTCCCTGGAATGAGGTTTAGCTGAAGGCTGAGAGCCGAGAGCTGCAGTTCTGAGTTTTCTGAGTAAACTGACAATGGAATTGGCTTCTTTGCTTTGACCTGAGCTAGTACACTGCACTGGTTTAAGTGACATAGCCTTTTCAGTTCCCCATCCCATCCCTAGTGTTGAAGATGGATCAGTAGGACACCCACTACCTAATGCATAAGTAAGAGAGCATACAAGCATTGACTACTCAGCCCTCTGCTTTGGCTGAGCCTCTCAAAATTGTGGCCTGATGTGTTATAATCTTTGTTGTCCCTTGGAAATTGTTGTAAAATTGTATTTCCTTTGTTCCACCAAAGCTGGGCAGTTGTAACAGTTTAGTTCTATGTTTGATTTTAATGAGTAAAGCTGAGACCCATCCATCTGTGGCATCTTAATTTCACCAGTATATTTTTTAAAACCTGACTGCATTTTTTTTTGCTGTTTCAGCGTATGCTCTTGCTGTGTATCTAGAAAAAAATATTATATCTGTTATTTGATGAACTTTTCTTCCCGTATTCAGTAATTCTTCGTGATTCCATGATGTGTGCACCATGATGGGAGAAGCACGGCATTTACCTATAAAAAGTACAGATTTCTGAAGTGTTTGTTGTTGCTGACGTTGTCACCCAGGATATAACTAGAAACAGTTTTGTTCGATGTTGTCTAAGATAGCTGTAGTAGTTTTGCATGGCCTACAAACCAAATATTGCACTGCTATGGAAAAGGCAATATACTTTGAACATTGAAAGCTGGGTGGTGGGCTGAAGGTCTCAGAACCACTGCTACCTGCTGGAGAGAGGCAGCTGCTCTGGAGAGCTTGCAGAAGGGTACGTCCTCTTTGGGATCCCAGCTGATGGACGGTCCATCTTGAACAGGAACAGACGTAGCTTCCCTTTAGTGTCTTGTGCTGAGTGTTTTTCTTCAGAGAGTGGCATTTTGTTTCTCAGTGCTGTTCATCTTCCATCACAAATTCTCAGTAAGACCTTCTAGTTTATCTCCAGAATTGCATAATTATTAAAAGTCATTCTTCACTTGGGCTGAAGCCCCTTCTTATTATGCTTCTTCAGTCTTTGCTGTTAGTGGCCTGGTGTTGGGGATCTTCATTGTAGGTTGCAGGAGGAGAAAGAACATGACCAAATCTTTCAGATACAGCCATCTTTTTTTAAACAGAGCAGAGATTTTAAATAATGCTGGAGTGAGTTTTGTCAAGCATTGCTGAAGACTTAGCTTACTAATTTAGATTTCTTTCGTGTACCAATAGCCATTAACTCCTTCATATGATGAATTCAGGGGCCAGTACCGAGGCCAACGCTCAAGTTGAGAGGTAATCACTAGACGGGAAGCAGCTAGAAGCTGTGCTGTCACTGAAGGGGTACTTTTATTTTAGCATAAGATAGCCTTAGCTTTCCAGTTCATGTAGCACGTTGTATGGTGGAGTTTACATAGGGTGTTTTTGAGCCTATGTTTGAGAAATTCACTTTCCACTGTTGGTGCAAATCATGTTTGCTTCACATCCTTGCTCTGCTGGGAGTGGCTTAAATCTGTTAAACTGCACTAAAGTTTTTCTAGCCCTTTTCTCAGGCTCAACAACTCGTTTTAGCATACAGTGGATTCTGCAACTGGGTCTTGGCTCAGAAGTCTCGTCCATTGCCAGGATACCTGGGTTTGGGCTTCTTAAAGAAGGTCCCAGCCCTTCTCAGGAAGGCACACAGGGACTGGACTGTGTTTGCATCTCTGAATATGCCCCTCAGCCTGGAGGCTTAGGAGAGTTATTAACTATCCACAAGCTCTCTCTGGTTTGAATTCAGATTGTTGTTGTACTCTTCAGCCATCCAGATGGTTCAGAGCCATAGTATTCCTTCACCTGGAGAAGAGGATCTTCCCCAGGCTAGGGAGCTTCAGTTCCGTTGCAAGGCCAGGTCAGCCTCTTTCTTTTTCAGCTCACCAAGACCACATTCTCACTTCTGTTAAGGATGAGATTTTTACAGGTATTTAGAGATGTGATAGAAGAAAATGTAGGGGAATCCCCTAATGATGTATACACCCATTAGATTCCTCTGTGATTGTTTAGGTGCTTGCACCTGGATTTATGTTGAAAAGAGCTAGTCCTCATTAGGCTCAGTGCAGCTATCACTGAGAATTGCCAGAGAGCTCTTGAGTAATTGGATGCCACCTCATCGCGAATATTGCAGGTGATGAACGCCCTCAGTAGCTGTGAAAGGTGCCCAGGTCAGACCAGCAATGTAGGAGAGGACTTCCCAGCCGCCTTGCTGTTGCCGGAACCACCAAGCAGCAGTCCTGCTAGCCAGCACAGCAGCCAGCTCAGAGCAGGGGCAGAGGACTTAACGGATCCCAGTAGTACTGTGGAAGATCATTTTCTGGCATTAAATAGAATAATGTTCTACTTTCATATAGCCTCTATTAAGCAATTCCTCTGGTGCTGAAAAGGAACGGGACGAGTGAACTGTTTAATGAGGGACACTTGTGTCCACTGCAGTGGAACTAGCTAATTTCTTGTTTCATCGGAAGTGATATTTAGCTGCTATGAAATATGGGTTGCGTAGGTAAAAGCAATGCTGCTCACTTCTTACAGGTTAAAGAGTGCCCCGCACTTGGGCTCTTTTAATCTAATGTCTACAAAAACAAATAATGGATTTTTATCTGGTCTTTTTCCACTGAAAAACAAAACAAAACAAAAAATCCTACTGTTTTGGTGTCTCTGGCATTATTTTGTTACAAAGTGACTCAAAAGGGCTGTTGAAATTACTGAATTGAAAAGTACCATGGTGAGGAGAAATGATTTTGGTTTGATTCAAAACTAAATGTGTTCTATTTTTCTGAATGGAATGACCCTTTTCCTTCCTTTCCCACTGCCAAGTGGGCTCTGACTTGAATGAAACATTTCATTTGTGAGTATTTTTTCCTCTCTTAAAAACAATTAAATGGAGCTCACTTTTAAAGCAAGGTACTCTTCCAAAATGAAAGTAAAGCTTTTTGTTTGTAAAATACTGGCACAAAATGTCTCACCCTTTCTGAAAAATCTGTTTCTGCCTCTGCTGTTTCTTAACCCTTTCTCGCCTCAGATTTTCTTTTGACAAAAAGCACTTTGTTCAAATTCAGGTACTTATTCAGATCACCCTGGAATTGCATTTTTTAGAAACTAAACTCATACTTTTCACTGCCTTTTTCACATAGTGGGCATGTACCAATACTCTGCAGCATGTAGTGAGCTGCTGCTTCCCTTGGTATTGATGTTGCTGGGATTTTGGTGGGGAAGTGAAAACTGGCTGCCATATTGATGAAATCTCCATTGGAGCTTAAAAATTCCTAACCAAACAGAGGGTTTAGCAAATGGAGAAGGGAAAAATCAGTATTCGATGGGATTTTTCCAGCTTCTAACACTGCATTGCCAACAATGGAGAGTTTGTTAACTCTGCTGCCTATTCTGTAGCTGAAAGCTTTAAATCAATGGGGGACTGAAGTAGCTTGCTTTGAATTGTTTGTGTTTAGTTGAGTGAGGCAGTCCTAGTTATGTCTGAATATACAATCATACAACTGCATTAGCAATAGAGTAAATTATGCTTGTGTGGGAAACTCAGACCTCTTGCATTTATGGTGTGTTTGTGGGGGTTGTCAACCATCTACTCATCATGTGCTGAATTTCTTTACCTAGAGGGTACATAGTTACCTCATGCAATAGCCATGAGGTCATTGTCTATGCAATGGCATGGTGTCTTCTGCATAGTTAAGTTTATTTAATATTAAAACAGTGACAATTAAATATTTTCTCTGGAGTTTGCCATTTGATTTGAAATTCCCGGAACCATTCTGGTAGTGAATTAACCTAGACTTGTTCTTCAATCATTCTAGAAAGTTCGTCCGGAGATCAGTACCACTCTCCTTTTCAGCTCTCCCGTCCCCTCCTCTAACTCACCTGCGTTAACCCAGCCTGGCCTATTTCCAGTGGGCAGTGGCTCTTAGCAGCCTATGGCTGAAGCCACCTCTGCAGTTCTCCACGAAGCCCTTGGTGCTTGGGAAGGACTGCAACTGGTCTCTGCGAGTACTGCCTCAAGAATATGGTGTGCTGGGCAGCACCGGCCACCCCTGCAGATGTGCTGCTCTCTGGCTGTGCCAAGAGAGCCATTTAACACCAGGAATACTGAGGAAGGACCAGGTGTCTTGTCAGCAGTTGGGGCTGAAGATTTCAAGCAGGTAGCAGAGTCCTTGTTCACCTTAAAGGAAGGGGAGGAGGGGCAGAGCTTATATCTTGCTTTATGGGGGGGGGGGGGGGGGGGGGCTTAATGGAGTTTTTCATGCAATGCTCTAGTAGAAGGCTATTCAGGCTGCTGTTTCCCTAGCATTTTAAATAGCACCCTACTCCTCTCATCATAGCGGGAGATTTTGGCTCTCCCAGGGGGGAGGAGATGTTCTAAATGGGCTGCCAGGGAGGTGGATTTAATGCACTAGGAAGAACTGGCTTCACCAAGTTAAAAAGCAAAACAAAACCCAATCCTCCACTCCTATTTTTAGTGTTTATGACCAAGTATTTTTGCTTGGTTGCTCATTTTGAAAGGGTTTAGTGAGTCTGCCAGTTGATTGAAAGCTCTGTGGTGTGTGAGCTGGCCGGGCCGGGGAGCCCGCAGCGCATGGCGATGAGGTCGGAGCTGCCTCGGAGTTTTTTTCCACTGCAGTTTGTTGAAGGGTAACGAAAACATCCCCCAGGCAAAAAGGGGATGTTGGCTTTCCAGGTTGTGGTGATTCATCTTGTCTGGATGAGCAGCCTTCCTCCCTCCCGCTCCCACATTTTCATCTCATCTACATCACCCCTGCTTCTCTTCACAGCCGAGCGCAAACCTGCCCCGCCTGGCACGGGCTGCCCAGCTAGGAAGGCCTCCGGCGGCTGCCCCTGCTAGGCCTACCTGCTGGGCAGCACTCGCATTCGTTGCCAGGGTTCCCGGCCAGTTTGTGCTTTATAAATGGGTTTATTCTCGTTATTAGAAGCTGCGTCCCTGGCATATGGAGTCCGTGCAGCGCCTGCAGGCAGGTTTCCTTCCTGTTGGTGTTGGTAAGCAGCCCAAGTGCCCCCTGGCAATTAGCAGATCGTTACCCATGAAGCTGCGCGGTGATGCAGCCTGGTGGGTTTTCTGGAGGTCACTCTGACCTAATTCACCCCCAGGAATCGTACAGCGCTGGCATGACTTACCAGTGCATTAACGAGCTGATGCTTCGCTGCGAGGTTATTTGAGTGCTTCCACATTATGCTTCTTTGGGAAGAAATAGCCATTTTGTCTGGCAGCCAACGGTGTCTGACAGGGGCCAGCGTGGAGAAGGAGGGAGCGGAGCTGTCTGGTGGGGCACAGCAGGCACAAGGAATTTCCTTTGGGGTTAGGCATGGGGTCCGTTTCTGACCCCCTGGGTTGCAAAGGTGCAGAGTTTGCTGTGTCGCTTCTGCCTTATCGCAGCCTCTCTGCACTGAGCAGAGCAGAGCCCCTCAGGTGGGAGCCTGGGTGCCCACGGCTCTGCCCCACCGGCGGCTTTGCAGCGTGGGGAGGCTCTTTTCAAATAGTTTTCCTGTAAGATTTGCGGCATATACTACTGATGGGATGCTGTGCGATAACTTAGCTGGACTACCACGCCTTCGGGATGGCTTGCATACCTCACTCCTGCTTCTCAATGTGTGTGCCCTATAGAGGTCATCCCCAGCTCCCACCCAGTGCCTCCCACTGCCCTGTGCCAGGCAGATTTGCTCCATCCTGGCCTCAGCTAATCTCTGTGGGCCCAGCTGTGCCTGGATGTGCATGGTGCCTTCACTTTGTTTAGGCATATATGCCGGCATTGCACCCAGCTTTCCTCCTGACGCACCCTCGTAGTCAAGTTTCTTTGTCCCAGTGAATGTTCTCGATGCTTACCAGCATTTTATGTGGTGGTGTTGTGTAGTCAGAGCTAGGAGCGAGTTGCACGGGGAAGCTGGTGCCCAACTCTCAGCCAAGGCTGAGAAATTATCCAGCCATTGCCCTGAGTTGCGGGGTGTTGTGGTAGGAGCTCGCTCCTGCTGTGCCCTTTGGTGTTTGCGTGGCCAAAGCAACAGCAGGGGACTGCAGCGGGAAGTGCTGCCTTCAGCGCACACAAACGTTTTTCAACTTCATCAAGATCTCTGGTGTAATCGCTTTCAAACGCCAGGCTTGTCTGCTTTCCGTTCCCGTTGACTCCAATTATACCTGCCTAACTGAGGCTGGGACCGACCCAGTATCTTTTGCACAGGGGTTTTATTTGTCTCTTGGGCTGGCAATTAAAGCAGGTTCTCTCCTACCAGTGCTGAATATTTGAGCTATCTGTAATTTATGTGCCTGTTTTTGCTGGAATGGGCAGCACTGAGGAGCGAAGCAATGCTCCTGTGTGTGGATGCAGCGGCGTGCCCCGTGCTTGGGCCTGCGCCTTTCCAGCCCTGTCCGCACCGGGCAGGAAGGCTCCAGGGCCAGGAAGTGAAGTGATAGGAGCTAGAAGCTCTGCCACAGCTGAAAGGTTTCAGAGCTCCATCAATTATTAAAGGAGTTAATTCTTCCACAATTACTGGCATATTGCGGCATATTAGAGTAGAGGAAAGTTGGTCTTGGACCAAGTCAGACTGACCAATATATGAACCAAGGCCCACAGGTCCTTTCGGACTCACCTCCGTAGCAGCACCAGCAGCAATGGGCCACAAAACCGTGGACACTGGGGGAATCAGCTAGGTTCACTCATTTCCATGTAGAAATTCACATTGGCAATACTTCCTCTCCTACTTTTATGCTTTAATAATGAAACCCAATGGTGCCTGCGAGCAAGACTTCCTTTGTTTCTTGTTTGCTTGTTTTTCTTAAAAGGCTGAGTTCAGCAGGGCTCTGCTCTGAAGAGGGGGAGGCCGGAGCTCCTCATCTGCAGCCTCTGGTGCCCACCCCTGCCATGGCCTCAGGGAAACCTGTTACATTTTTCTGCATGAAGTACTCCGGCTTCCCCAAATCACAGAGGTAGCGAGGCAGTTGGTGCTGTGGATCCTCACCTTACACATGCTTCCAAAGACTTCTGTTTACGAGCACTTGCACTCGAGCAGGCAGGCATATGTCCCTGCATCATAGTGCCTCGGTGTTGCCAGACGGGAAGGGCCAGGAAAATGCCAAGGGCTCCGTGTCCTCATCCCTTAGAAATGCTTGGTCTTTTTGTCAGAGCTGCAGCTCCTGGAGCCCTGGGATTCTGGCAGCCTTTTGGTTTGGTTAGATGGTTTGCTTTTTTAAGGACCTTCTCTAATCCTTCTATTTGCTTGGGAACCTTTCAAAGAGGAACCCTAAAAGGCTCAAGAATTAAAATGCAAATAAAACGTACTTTTAATAATCTACTGATTGGCAAACTTGGCTCAGAGTTTTTGTATGTGTGGGGTTGTTGACACCAGATATCTGTAAGCATGCTGAACTGCATTTTCAGATGGACAATGTAGGGCTACAGTTTTATATCACAGCTATAAAGACATATCCCTTATTAGAATTACAAGTTATTTTTCCCTCCTTTTTTAATGAATAACAGTAATAATTCTGTCTAATGATGGCAGTGGTCATAGCAATGCTTACCCAGTCTTAGGAAGAGGAAATTTTGCAGTTTCTGTGCATGCATGTTTGGATGGGGTTCCTGTGTCATTATATCTGTAATATGTATTTATGGTTGTTTAAAGACCTGAATAGTTTATGGAATAAATTCTGACATGATATAGCCAGGAGCCCTGTGGGTTTTCATTATGCTATTGATTAAAAAGCCTACGACTACACAGTGAAGATAAAGGAAGGAATTGGGAACTGGGTGAAAATTCCTTTTGCTCTGTATAAATAATTTCACATTTGTTTTTTTCAAAAAAGGAGTCTTTGCTTATTTTTTTTCCTCAAGATAATCTCTGCCTTTGTTTGAAAAAGGTTATTGATTGGATTGTTAACTTAAATAGTCTGTGGCGGGTGTGACAGAGCACATGGCTGCAATTAATCTTGTGATGCAGAATCCATTATTGAAGAAGCACTAATGAGCCATTCGCAGGCCTTCGCTGGTCACAGAGCGCCTGGGAGCAGCAGATTGCTCCTGCCCTTTAATGTCAGTTTTGGTCTTTAGTGTTACACAGCCAGCGTAAGCAGAAGAGATTTTTAGATTTTTTTTAGGGTATTTCTGTTTAAATTCTATGTACCATTAGCCTGCAATTGCGCCGCGTGCAGGAGTCACAAAATGGTGGCTGAAATGCTTTCGCCCCCCACTCCTCAGATCAGATGTCCAGTGGACACAGTGTACAATTAAAGCCAGCGGCATGTGAAACTCAGATGTCACCGTAAAATATTGTCTCAGTCGCAGGGTTCAGATCCAGATGAGAGTTTTGACAGAGATGGGGGAGCATTCAGGGCTGATCTATACTTTAAAATATTGCTTTAAGACAAAGGGATGAGCTGTTGGAAACCTGCTAGCTGCAAGTTTTATTGTCTCTGTTGTTTATAACTATTGCAGCATAGCAAAAGTTTAGGTAGAGAATAGTTATGGTAGATTAGAAACTGTCGATGTTAACATATCACCTTCTCCTTCAGCAGAACTACTCCCTGGATGTATTTTAGAGGTCTGTCTATTGACTTCAGTGACACCATAAATATGTGTTACTTCTGCCTCCTGTTAGATCCGTGGAGCTGATACAGACATGTGAGAGTGATCGGGAGTTTGCCAGGGCTGAGGCACCACCTAAATTATTAACCACGATCCTGCTGCAGACTCTCTGCTGCACACCTTAACCATATTGAATGCAATTTATCACAAGATTAGCAAAACAGTAGTATTTTTTTTCATCCTGACCAAATAACTGATGAAAGTAAGCAAAAAAGCCTTTCCAGCTCTCTGGCTTGTGCGCTACCATAGTATCTGTAACTGGAACCACATTTTTGACTGCTCTTTGTGTGAAGTAAAATTGTTCACAAGCTGAACTAACCTTTATATTTTTTAAAAGAGTTCAGATCTAGCAACAGAAGCTTGTTATGTGAAGCTACAGGGCTTTTTCCTCAGGTATTCCACCACAGAGGGAATGCCGTGATATGGAGCAGGGATGGTGCTCACTAATACAACTCCAGGAAGTCTTGGATGTGAATTTTCTCATAGGTTATGGAAAACACTGCTTTTTCAACCAAAGTAACAGGAAAACAGAGGGATGGTGATGAAGGAGAGCAGGCAGGGTAGGAAAAAAGGATTTTCATGTCTTGAGTGTCTACTGGCATGCTTGCCATACACTGCAGTACCTTATCAAGCTGCTGGCATAAATAAAAATAGTCTTTCCAACTTCATTAGGTTGGGGCCATGGTACCGCATGGCATGTTATTTAATGTGAAAGAGGATCTGACTTGGAGGCTAAAGAAGGAGATGTCCATGAAGCGTTCCTTTTGCCTTGGACAAGTAATGGGCCCTGGGCTAACAGAGAGTGGTCTGTGGCTATGCAGACATGTCTGTGGCCATTTTTTTGAGACTCCTTTGTAGTCACAGCATTTGGAGAGAGAGACCAAAGAAGTAAGTTAGTATGTTTTGCAAAATATTCTCTCTTTGCTTCTAAAAAGCAGCCACAGTAGCCCTCACTCCACTAATAATATTTTCTAAGGAATCCTCAGCCCGCAAAAGCCCACTCCTTTTAGGCTCAGGGTGGGTGCGGTTCTTAAGAAAGGCTCTACAAAATAGGATGTATCACTTCCAGGATGGGGCTCACTGATATGAGATGCAGCACAGAAAACATGCAAAGGTATTTTTGAGGCGAGTGAGGAACTAGATAGTCAAGACTGATAGCTGGAAGGGAGCAGGAATGACTGCAAAGGGACAGAGACAAAGCAGTGAACAGAACCTGACCTTCATGTCGTTTGAGAAGGAGGTATGCTCTAGCTGGAGTCTGCAATGAGCAATGGGAGTATGCAGGCAAGTGAGCACGTGAATGCATGTATGCATTTAACTTTATTTATGTAAGTTTGATTCCATTCTTTCTGTTTCTTTTCAAATGTGACTGAAGCTATTTAACTGATTAACTCGCACCCCTCTATGAGTTATTTTCTTTGATATATTCCAGCGCTTCACAACCTTTCTGGATGCCGACTTGCAGCTGTAGGGATGAATCCCTCCCTGCTGTGTAGTGTGGCCCATTTGTTCTATTTACTGGTGTTGAAATGAGGTTCTGCATTTGCTGTAAATCAGATCTGGAGGATCATTTCAGTGTCATGTCAGGTTTTCTAGTTTGGTAGCATTAGAAATTACATGAGGTCCTCCCAGCCAGAAAAGGTCTCATGTCACAGAATTGCCTTCTGGGCAGTTGTGACTTCAGGGCCCCCAGAACTTCAGTTTGGACTTGGTTCTCAGTAAATCTCAGTAAAATCTGACTTCTGTTCTGTGCTGACATTTCAAGGGCTCTAGGAGTTAGTGATCTTCTTAGCAGGTCTGAGCTCATTGGTACTGTCAAAACACTTTGCTCAAAGGCTTAAAAAAGCGACATGAACAATGTCATTGGTCCCTCCTTCCTTAAATATCTCCTTTGTTTTCTGTTCATTTCTCTTAATAACTTTAATGCACACATTTCTTTGCTGGGCTTAGTTGTCATACCACTACCATGCAAATGTAACTGGAGAACCAAAATCCTTGTTCCACCGTTTGGTAACAACATGGGCACATAAAGGAAATATATTCCCCACAGCATTATTGCATTATCTGGCAATTCTCAGCGACTGTTTGCTTCACTAACTAGAAAATATAGATGCTTCTTATAGGGTGGTGATGGGTAATGTGATAACACAGCAAAGTACCACTGATAGGTCTGGTAATGAAGACAGTACATCTATGCCCATGTCTCCTGTAGCCATGCCTTTTCTTCTTATCAGAGAAACAGCTTTTTTTTTCTTTTTTTTCTTCTCCATTCTTAAAAAGACACCTAGGCTGGTGGAGGTGGAGGTGGAAAAGATTGCTTTCCACCCACTGGCTGTTTTCTAAGAACAGATCTGCTAGAGGTGAAAAAAGCCCACACACTCAATGGCGTAAGTTTCTGGAAGTAGCGTGCAGTAGTGCTGGATGTGCATACCTGTATTTCTAGATATTCTCTGCCTGTAGATGAGCAATTGAATAGCCCCGTCCCATTTCGCCTGCCCCAACTCTGCACAGTACAAATGCTTGTATGTGCCAGAGAGGGATGCTAAATGCAGGGCTTTCCAAGCAGGCAAGCAATAGCTTATTGCAGGAGGCTGCTTCAGCCAGATAGGGGTGGTTTGGGACTACAGCGCTTTATTTCAGCGGTATATTTTTCTTGTTTTGTTTTGCAGAAGGAACACTGATCCTACCTTTGGTTTGTTTGTTTGTTTGTATTTTCCCCTCCAGAAAGCCCATTGCTGACCCTGCTACTGTGATACTGCTGTTTTGCAAAGCTGGAGTCAAAACGCATGTAGGGGTGGGGGTTGTAACTGGCAGTTTGTCCTTCCCGATTAGATGTGACTGTTCTGCTAGCTTTCCCTTCTTTATTCCTTTCACTTAGTTCATTGTGGAGTTGGCTTGGGGTGTTTTCCTTTTGGTTTCTTGTTTTGATCCCGGAAGGTTAGCTGTGCAATTTGGTTTCTTCTGTGCCAACCAACTTTAGCGGCAGAGCTCTTAAAAAAAATGACAGCTACATCCCTCCATCCTGTCTTGCCTCTTCTCTGTATGCTGCTGCTTCCACGTAAGCAAAGTTTACAGAATTGCTTCGCCCATCTGGATACCAGGAAGGGAAGTTCTGAAACAGAGAATAACCTCATTTCCACCAGGTCCTTCGGTCCGGTCGAAACAACGCTCATTGAAGCTGTAGTCCAATTGCTATTGAGATGGATGGGCTCTCTCTAAAATTGGGTTTGTTTCCGACTTCATCCTTTCTCTTGTTTTCTTTCAAAATATCAAACAAGCAAGCAAAACCAAAAAGCACAAACAAACGAACAAAAAAGCCTAAACCCAAACCCAAAAACCAAAGCCAAAGCCAAAAAGCCAAACCATTTTTAAGAGCTCTGAGTAAAACTGCTTTGCCAATGGGGAAAGGGTGGGGATGACTCTGATTTTCTCTTGTGCCCGGCAGCGAAAGGGTTAATGCCTGCTTTCCTCTTTGGTATCTGTTAGTTGCAGCTCATGTTGTGATCAGTCCATGTCCATGTGCGTTTTGTTCCCAAACATAATGCCGGTTTGCTGACGATGGGTAAGTGAGCCTTAACAATGACGGTTGTTTCCCATCTTCCTCAGGACACCCGACCTGCCTGCAGTTCACCACAAACATGACTGAGGCTGTTAAAACCTATCAGTGGCAGTGCATTGAGTGCAAATCCTGCAGCCTTTGTGGGACCTCTGAGAACGATGTGAGTTTTTTTACCTTTTCGTGCCAATAAGCATCACAGCCAGCTGCTGCCGTGCCTGCCCTTGAGAAGCAGGTGGCAATGCTGTGGGCCGTTGCCTTTCTGCTGCTTTCCTACATCTCCTGGGAGGAGCTACTCCTGAGAGCAGGGATGGGCTCCTCTCAGCGATCCGCTCAGCCTCTGGTCTCTACTGAAATTACCACGGGTATCAAATAGGGCCACTTAAGATGGTGGTGTGCTCATTCAGTAGAAACTAGCTGGGGCCCATGCACTCACGTTACAGGGAGCTGAAGAAGAGTAGTGTTTTTAACATTGTAATCAGGAATAAATCTGAATGGTTGATAATCCCAGAGATGACAGGTATGTTCCTTTTGTCCAAGATTTTACTTACTCTGTTGTCATGATTTTTTAATCTTAAATATAATATTCAGGAAACATGGAAGCATTTGGATTGGGATGGCTGAGCCTCTCATGAGTCACCTAATCACCTTTTCCAGTGATTTCCAAACCATGACCCAGAGTCTGCAGCTGAACTTTTTTTTTCTTCTTCCCCCCCCGTCCCCCCCAGTTAAAATCTAATGATAAGGGCCCTTGATAGTCTGTAAGAAACCTGGATAACTGGCCATGGCTGAAGAACTTTGGAGGCAGTAGTTAATGCTGCATTCCCTATAGCAGAATGAATTTGAAGCCTGAAATTTTAGTGGTAAATGAGGAAATCTGAGAATAGGGAGCTGCTCTGTGTTAGGAGCCAGGGGTACTTTGGAGAAGGATTTATCCCCAGAAGTGTGTGAAAGAGCTGCAGACCACGAGGTAGGATCACATTATTCACATCTCCTTCATAGAGCATATGCTACTCAGTTGAGTTTTGGATAACTGGCAAAGTCCAGGCTTTTGATGAGAAAGGATTCTTCTGAAAAAAAATGAGATCCAGCATTGGTCACACAGGAGCCCAGCAAAGTGGGGAAGCCAGTCCTCTTCTCTCACTACTGACCTAACAGCTTTTGGTCCTGCAACATGAAGCCACTTTGGAGAGAAAGTCCTCTGGTTCTCAGCGAGATTTCCCAGTTAGATTCTAAGAGAATTGTAGAGATTCTTAAGAGAGTCTAATCTTCTAAGAGAAGTTAGAAGTCTCAGAGGATTTCAGTTAGAAATCTCAGAGAGATTTCCAAACTGCCTTTGTGATGAGAAGGGCTCTCAGTGGCCTCTCAGAAATATGGTGGTTGATCCTGGACCCACAAATGTGATGTCTTTTACATCCTTTTACAATCCCAGTAACCCCTTAGTCTCTATGTTGCAGCTCTTTGCTCCTAGTTGAGCAATGCTGATTACCATGCTTATGTTTTCATCTTGGCATGAGACTAATGTGCATCATTTTATCTCTCTCTTCTCCTCTCCTTCTCTCCCTTTTCCCCTCTGTCTCTCCAACAACCCTGCCTCAGGACCAGCTGCTCTTCTGTGATGACTGTGACCGTGGCTATCACATGTATTGCTTGAATCCACCAGTCTTTGAGCCCCCAGAAGGTAACGTGTTAGAAGTCTGCTTTGAAAATCACAATGAAGTCCTTGTGGAGAAGAGTTTCAGAAAGGTGGCCTGGGCCATGCAGGGTTAAGGAAGCAGTAGGAAAGAACAGGCAGGTAGCACTGGAAAGAAAGCAAATGAGTAGGCTTAGAGGGCCTGTGTGATCTGAGATGTCCTGTGCAATCTTGCCTGGTTTCTACTTTCTCTTCCAGCACATGGCTCTTCTGCAGATCATGGATACCTTTGGATGTCCCATATGGCATTGGACGCCTCAATTTAGGCAGCTGAAGTGAGCTCCTGTGAACTGTGGCTTTGGACTTCCTAAGAAGTCAAGGTCCCAGAGAGAAAGCCCCAGACAGGAAGCTATTCTCTGGAATAGCTGAGTCTGTTGTTGAGAAAGAGGATTGTGAGAAAAATCCTTCATTTTTCTCTGGCCTGTCGTTGCCTTGGAAGGGTGAGGGTTTTATGGTCTGTATTACATTGAGTATGCAGTTAAAACCTCTGAAGGGGATTCAATCTGACTATACTGCTAGTGGTTGCAGTTCGCCTCCTGGTTTAGGAGAGGAACTAGTCCCTTACTGTTATTGATTCTCTGACTGAAGTCTGCAGAGAGCAGTAGGAATGGAGAAGGAGATGTCTGGGTG
This sequence comes from Anser brachyrhynchus, assembly GCF_964034855.1. Classification (NCBI taxonomy): domain Eukaryota; kingdom Metazoa; phylum Chordata; class Aves; order Anseriformes; family Anatidae; genus Anser; species Anser brachyrhynchus. Next base: position 30,665,885 of record NC_137699.1, on the reverse strand, counting down.
CAAATGACTGCAGTTTACATGAGGGGTGAGACAAGAATAATTACAAATTAATCATGCATGCAGGAGCTAAATGTTTGTAACTTTGATAAATGGGAAACTAAAATCAGGAGGGAAAAATTCGAAATGGAGCTAATAATTAGGTAAAGGTTTCTGTTTGGCTGGGAAGTGGTGTATTGAATGTACTAAGACATAAAACACCTATAAGCAGGAATGCACATCCCAGCTGTGTTTTAAGCTGTGTAGAGGGTCTACATGCATGACATCAAGGGCACCAGAGCCTGCTTCAGACACATACAGGCAATTCCAATGTCAGGAATGTTTGATATTCTATTCAAGCCAATCTTGACATAAACTCTGAGTATCTGGATTTGGTGTCATAAGAAGGATTTCTTCATTTGCAGGGAGTTGGAGTTGTCATTTGTGCCGGGAGCTGCTCAGAGAAAGAGCATCAGCTTTTGGTTTCCAGGCCTGAGGAGCTCCAGCAATCAAGAAACACTTTGCTCCTCATGTTGTCATACCAGCACACACTTCCCATCGAGAACACAAAGACACAACCCACATCAAAATGAATGGACATTCAAGTACAGGAAGAGGTATCTGTCGTATTCACTGTCACTGATGCAGAACCTCCTGGGCTCTACTAGAAGGATCGTGTACTTTCCTGATGCTCCCGATGAAATCTCTTCACTGCTATGCATGGTTGCTGCTTACCGTCACGGGCTCACATGCATTATAGAAGGGGGAGGGTTGTTATATTGACATGGAGAAGTCAGTTTTGTGTGGCCTTGTGCTTTCTGTTTAGTCTTCTTGAAGGAGAAATAGTAAGATATCTCCCAAGGATTTATTGGTGAGTACGTTGTTGGGGAGCAGCACCAGTTACTCCTCAAGGGCTTGCCTGGAAATCTCTTTAGTGCAACCACTCTGTATTCATATGGGGCCTTGCATTGCGTAAGTTCAGTACTTGCCAGGTTGTGAACAACACATTGTCACTGAGAGAAGCACTGATCAAAATTTTTTGAGGGTGACACTTTCTCCCTTGGATCAAATGCTTTGCTTTGGCAGATCTTTAGACATCTGGTTTTAGTATTTCTGACAGAAGAGCAGGACCATTATGAACACACACAGATGCTTAGAAAAGTCTACCGTGTTTGGTATTTTTGGATATTCATGCACACTGTCCCACTGCAGTGCCATCACACAGTTCAGACTCATCATTTTATTTTTTTTTGCTCAAAAAAAAAAGTGAATGGTTATGTATCTAACTGTCTTGCCACTTAGCTCAGAAAACTGAATGAAAGCAAAATGTCATTTTAAGTAGATCATAGAAAATGAAGGTGTCAGTTTTCTGAGCCATCTAAAGTAAGCTGAAAAAAAAAGGAGCAACATTGGTTTAGGGTGATATGAAGCACTTTTGATTATTTTTTAAAATTTCTAAACTAAAATATTCTGCAATTGAAAATGGAAATTTTATTTTAGGAATTGTCTAATCAGGAAAAGATGTACTTTTTTTTTTTTTTAAATCAAAATAGTTACCAGGATCTATCTGAATGTTCTAATCATTTTGCCCCACAATTCTATACAACTGCATTTTTTGACAAACATGATAATTTGGCAAAAACCTTCCCAAGCTCTAGATAAAGGAGTAATTTACTGAACCTAATGTGGAAGGAAAGATTTTCATAGTTATTTTAAAATTTAAATAGAAATAGTTGTACTTTGTTTAAACAAACCTCTACATGTGAAATGGAGAAACATTAAGCAAGAGCATCATTGGAAAAATATTTTTAGAGTTGAGTCCCTTTGAATAACTTACAACATTGCTAGGAGGACAAGTGAGTATATTAACCATTTTTTATCAGATGCATCTTTAAGGTTAAAAACACGCAAGTCCCCAGACTGCCAAGTAGCCCAGAAAGATCATTTTCCTGGATATGATGTATATTACTTTCTATGCATAGATTTAAGTGGGATTAAAATATAAAGTTATGAGAGTCCCAAGCAGCATGTGGTTCAGGTTGCCTGTACTAGTAGGTAAGGACACTGAAGATTATATTTGGGATATTTATATTGGTTGAAACTTTTCTGCAAAATTAAATGTCCCTGAACACTTGAAAGGACATTGTGAAAGAATATCAGTGAGCTAATTTTTCTTCCTTCTCCTGGTAATTACACTTAGTTAGAATGAACTTTACTGACCTAATGCACTTTTCCTCATTATTTAGATAGTTTCTTCACCTTTTACATTTTGTAGCTTGCACAGTAGCCATGTCAGCTGTTGGATTTTCCCATGTGCTGTCATGAAGTAATTTCAGGCTTCAGTGGGAGTATTTTAATCTGTTAGAAAAGGAGTTTAGAAAGTATTTATCCTAGTCGTATTGGACCAAATTTCTTCTGGAGCAGCTGCGCTAGCTACCTGGGATTCATTCAATACCTTAGTTTCTGTGTGACTGCCCCCTGGGTGAGCCGAGCGTACAAAGATATTTGAGTATCACATGCAGAGAGTGCAAAGCGGGAGTCCACAGGCCTGCATGACACCACAGGTGTCTGGTACATGGCTGGACAAAGCTCTAAAAAAAATGTCAAACGAAGAATCTTCCTCACTCACAGTTTGAGGAACTGCCCATCCCTGTGGTCCCATTCAGATTTCTGTGCCATTCCCACCGCCCTGTCTGCTGTCACCCGGTTTGATGGGTGGTCCTAGGGACATGATCAGGAGGTGGTGTGATCCTCCTGGATGCATCACCTAAATCTCTGGTAGCCCTCTGTGGGCTGTTGGTGGGACCAGCTGGTGCAGGTCAGTGCTCTCTGTCCCTGTGATGGAGACATTGCTGAATGATCTCTGCTCTGCATGCACACCTGCTTTCCTGTTTTGCCCTTGTGATCCATACCACTGACTATTTTCTCCTCCCACACTATAGTGAACAGCATTGTTCATGGTTGTAAGTATTCGTTAGTGGCACTGCTGAAGTTTCATCGCTAATGAGGTATGACAGAAGGATAGATGGCTAGATCTTCAGTGGCAAAATATTGTTGGAGATCAGTGTAAGGTCCCATCAGCTTTTAAAAATGGAATGGATTTGTTGGAAAGTATATGTTTGTCATGCAGTGGGCAGGGCAGCAAGGGGATGTTTTTCCTGAGCACTGACAAAGATATGTGAGCAGGGAAAGCTGCTAGTGAAGGCAGCTTGGTCTTCCCTTTAGCCTGGCAGACCGAACTGAGACAAAACTCAAGGTGTGCTCCTTATCTGCTCTGGGGATAGCTGGGATTTCTGGTTTTTGCCTTTTTTTTTTTTTTTTAAAGTGATGTACCCAGTAAATCATCTCTGTACCTGCTCCCCTCTGTGGTGAAGTTCACACTCCATGTGTGAGCTCGTTGGCAGTCCTCAGGGTGATCAAACTCTGACATATTTCAAAACTCTTCTGAGTAGGCAAGGCAAGCTATTTTTTAGCACAAATCAGGCCAAACTACCATAGGAGGTGGTAGATTCTGCATCCCTCAAAGTCTTCAAATCAAGACTGGGCAGTTTCCCAGAAGACATATTTTAATTAAATGCAATTTTAGTTAATCACAAGAATGTCTGACTGGAAAAGGCTTGTGTTGTAGAGGAAGCTAGACTAGATGATGTAATTGTTCTTCCTGTCCTTATTATAAAAACAGATGTTTACCAGTCGAGGGGATGTATTTAAATAAAGCTGTGTCTGGGTAATGGCCTTAAAATATGTTAAACATATTCACAAAACCCTTCTCATTTTTAATCCATTTTGGGTAAACCTAAAAAAGGTCAGCTACAGAAAATTGTCTTTATGAATGCAGTAAATAGTGCATTACCTCCTTCCATTATGTCCTTCATGCCCTCAATGGCAGCTGTTGGTGCTAGGTACCTCAGGCTTTTCCAGAGAATGAACAATTCAGACTGCATTGTGTGAAACAATGGCTTGGTTCTGGCTTTCCCTCCATAGCACATGAATGCTGGGCTGTCCAGTTTTCTGGAAGCCAGAAGGGGCAGAGAAATGGTCTCAGTCTTCAGATTGCATCTGAAGCATTTGAGAAAACATACCTTAGGACACGCCTTGAGCTAGGAAAGTCACCGTTAAGTGTGTTCTGAAACAAATATTACTCAAAATAACTTTGAAATTGTTATTCCTCACCTTTCTTTAAAAAGGGCTCAGTAAATTCGGCCCCAAAGCAAGAGCCTCCTGCCCTGTGCCGTGCTGTGGGGCTAGTGCATGTTCCTCACACCTACAGCATCTCTTTTGACAGGGGTCATTTGGGAGGTGAGGACAGGATGGGGGTAGAAAGGAATATTAATTAAGCTTGCCACTTGGAGGAGTGGTGTACATTGTGTGCAAGGAAATTCCAGGTAGAGCTGGGCATGATTTTTCTGTGTGGAATAACTATTTCGAAAAAAAAAAAAAAAAAGGTGCTTCTGAGGGGACCACAATTATTCACATATCCAAGTGCAATCTGGCAAATTATTTCATGTAAAAAATATAGGGGAAATATCAGAAAAGTTGAAACTGTGTGTTTCAACACATCAAGACCTTGCATTAGAAAAAAAACCACAGTATCTACTTAACAGAAAGTTAGCATCTATGGAGCATCTATGGAATAAGAATCCTCTAAGATGATGCAACTGGGTACATCTAAAAGAAGATAAATAAAACAGAGCAAATGGTAATCTCGAGTAGTAGAGACATTTCCTTAGTGAGACATCTTTAATCGGTTGATCTTGTCTGTCTGTCTACCCAATCAGTTAGCAATGCCAACTGTTAGTCTATAAAACTGTCTTTAGAGCAGAAGGGAAAAATGTTTTATGTTTTCCTGATATAAAAAAATGGACAAAGCAACAGTGAATACATTGGGAACACTTTGGCACCAGTCTAGGAGGACAGAAAAATGCAAATGTCATGGAGGAGGCAATTAAAGATGGATTGAGTTGTCACTTTTGTTGTGGGAGACTGCATGTTGGCAAAAGGAAATCATCTGAAATGTTAACAGTAAAGCAGTTGCACGTTTTTGTGAAAATAAGAGAGGAGCAGGCGGACAGGAGAGGTGCCCCACTTAGTGAGCTGCTCTTTTCATCTCATTGTACCCGTCCATAGCTTCTAACCATCAGCACGTCCAGCAGGGATCATGGCACCACTCTGGACCAAGGAGTGGTGTGTTGCAGTCCTGCCTCTCCAGCTGCACCACGGGAGCCTTTGCCAGGTGCCACCACCGCTGCCCATCGAGGCACTCAGCTGAATGTCTGCAGGAATGGCAAACAACAGCTCCTCCGGGGAACAGGGGAGGGACAGACTTTTTAGTGTTTACCCCTTTATTTCACAAATGTCAGTGAGAACACCAGGTGTTTTGCTGCTGGGGAATCAAGCCAATAGCTTATTAATGTTTGCAATGTCTTCCTGCCACCCTGGGTGAAAATGCGAAGTATACTACAGTATTCACTTGCACATTTAGGGTATGCATTGGTACTGTTATTTTGAAATGAAGAAGCTACTGTTTCCAGATCAGCTTACTGCCCTGCGTGTGCATAAAGTTAACAACAAAGCCCTTCATGCTGGAAAATTGCTGATTTTTCAGGTCCTGACGTTTTCTTTCAGACTCCCGTCAGTCTAGTCACCAATCTGGTCCAGCGCATTGCAGCAAACCCAAGGTTTCAACTCCACAGTGAGTCAGGAAATGTTCCCTCTCTCCCCGCGTTTCAGAAGGCAAGGTGAGAGAAGGGCAGTTCTCAGTCTTCGTATTCTGTGTGATAAAGAACAAGTCTCTTTCATGGTCATCGGGGTACATTGGGAAGTATCTGCTCAAAATCAAAGGAAAAGATAGGAACATTATGCCCAATGTACTCTTTCCTTCACATCTTTTAGAAGTGTAGCACAAGAGATGTGCCCCCACATACTTTTTTGAAGGCTATCGCAAGTGTATGAGGAATTTCCAAGTGTTCTCTCATTTGAGCTTCGTTATGGAATATCCTTCATTGTTCATCCTATTTTTTTTCTTCTCTGAAATATATTTCTGGAATTGAGAAAGTCAGTACCAAAGCTGATACGAAGGGTCTAGATCAATTCAGAGATAGAGGGAGGTCCAAGCTGAACCATCAACTTTCACCTCTCCCCTTTAGAAGTGTTTAACAAACCCTTCATCATTGCAGGGAATCAAACTCACATGCTGACTGAATTCCAATTCAGCATTAAGGTCACACAATTGTTCTTTTAGACTCTTCTGTAGTCATAAAATGTTCTTTAAAAATGCAGGGAGAAATGTTCCCTCTTTACCTTGATGGCATTCCTTTTTTGCGCTGCAGCGGAGATCAACAGTCCTCTAGTTTACTCTGACTTTCTTCCAGCACCGTAGCCTGGGTCAGCAGTAACGGGGACAGGTCCAGGAATAATCTGTTTCATTGAATTGCAGATGTAAGAGAGGCTTGAGAGCATTCAAGTAAATTGTCATCTATGCTAGACGGTCAGATCTCCTAAGAACCAGAAGTTTGTGTACTTTTTAAGCTATTGCTTCACCTGTTCCTCATCTGCCATTTCAGACGTGGTTGTTTTTTTTTTTCTTTTTTTTTTTTTTTTTTTTCCACTAGAAGTGGCTGCAAAGAAAAGTATCAACTAAAACTGGGGGTGGAGGAGGCTGAGTTAGGATCTTCGCTATTGAACCTTTATTTGACGGTTGTTCAACATTGTCACAATTATTCATAAGGGGGGAAAGAAGGAGGCTAAATCTGTGACATCACAGTGCTTCTCAGATAAAACCGTGATGTCATCAGCTTTTTAATGCACTTTTGAAATTCTCAAGTAATGATCCCAAAATAGTGACATCCCCATTAATACATTGGTAGAGCCTTACCGTGTGATGCTGTAGTATTTAATTTTAATTAGAAAGACTTTTAGTTGTATATATAAATATATATATATTTGTGTTTCATGTTAATGTTATTGCTGTAAATATGGCTCACCTACCAGAAGTAGATCTGAAGTCCTATAACAAGTGTTACTGACCTTGAAAGAGAAGAAGGAGGGAGAATATCTTATTTGTTTTGCTAAAGACGTGTCAGCGTTCTAACAAAATAAGAAAAAGCATTACCCCTTACAATATAATTGCAGTCATATTTGGAACATGATTTTATTAACAAATGAAAGGGTACAGATTCACTAAATGTTAGGTCAGCTTCTCAGCTCTCTCAATCACCATTCCTCGATTGACTTTAAGCCAAGAGGCTGGTCTCATGTCTTAAAAAGGCCCAATCTAAGTAGCCCTAGTCTTTGGTCTTTATTTAAAAATGTGTATATCTTGCTAGTTGAGAACACCCAGCACATACGAGAAAATAGGCATTTCTGCCCCAGCCGAGTCTGGTCTGTTTACTTTGGGTTTGGGTTCAGCCTGGTTCTGGTGGTGCCATGTCACAGGCTTCAAAGCAAAGTGAGACACCGCAGCAGATGATTATGGAGCAGTCAGCAACCAGGGTAAATTTCGCCCTAACTCCATAGAGTTTGGATTTGATTGTTCAGTTTCCAGTATACTCCCTTTTGATTTTCTGTAACCCCTTTATTGCTGTATTAGCAAACAGTGAACTACAGCACGTGATTTTCCTCTGTTTTATCAGGCCTCACTTCACTTGGCTCTGAGCTTACCTCCCTTCTCCATTTCTAATCTGTTCCAGTCTTCTTGATCTCTCTCCCTCTCTCCTCATGTGGAAATCTTCTCCAGCCCCTGTTGTTAGCACCTGTCCCTGGAGTCAGTCCTCTTCAGCTCCGTTCATTCCACAACAGCCTGAAGTGGAAGTTTGCACGAGGGATACGCCGTAGGTTTAGCGAGTGGTATGCAAACCTCCTAAGCAAGCCTTCCCTCCCAGTGGTACCTCCTGACAATATCTTTGCTTTTTAGCCACGCCATGAGTGGTCCCGAGGTCACCCCTGGGATATTTCCCTCCGTGGTGCCAGCTCATCCTGAGGGAATCCGTTCTGCACGGGGGAAGCCACGCGGCACTGCTGCCGGCACACGTGCCCTCCTTCCCCCGGTGCGCAGCTGGGGACGTGGTCAGGCTGATGGCAGGAGATCACATCCAGCACGGCTGCTCCCTGGAAGCCAAAGTGTTGCTTAGTAACCCACTCATGGAAGTACCAGAAGCATTTTTCAATCTGTCACGTTGGCGAAAAACACTGGCTTCTTGATTTAGAGGCATTCTGCTGCGCGTAGTAGGGCTTTGCTCCATTACCTTGCATCCAGCGCTATCTGCCAGCGAGGAAACAACCCCCCCCCCCCGCATGGAGGGGCTGGCGGTGGGGGAAGAGGCACAGCAAAGATTTGCTCAGCATTGTCTGCGAAGCCTTTAGCCATTTCTCCTGACATCTAGACCTCATCTTAACTCCCTTCCTGTGGGAGATATTCCCTCCTTATGATAGTGCACTCCAGGGTCCTATAGCAATTGGCCAAACAGGACCCTGCAGCACCTTCATCTATTATGAGACATTACTGCAATAAAACATGGTGTGTCATACAGAAACTGGATGAGGTATTGCAATATTTATGTTGTAAGCCTCAGTGTCATGGACAATTGCTACAGAATAATGTATGTCTTTTTTTAATGTGGTGGAGTCATAGCAGCTTCACCAGAGCACACGGAACACAGACCATCTGGGAGTACATGGTTTCCTCAGTTATTTTCAAGTTATTGCGTTATTGAGAATTAAATGAAAAACATCCTCTCATTTAAAAATAGACTGTAAAGGCTTTTAGGTTACTTCCCTTCCTCTTTTAAGTATAATTCAATTTGGGAGCTAAACATCTAAGAACTGTGTTCTGACTTAAGAGGCTTGCTCCTTTATCTGGCACTGTTTTATCCTTAAAAATGGCTTCAAGAAGTAACCAGAGGACTTTTATTTGCAGTACCTTATTGATTTTGCTATCAAGTCTCCTCAGTTTGGAAGTGAAAAGGTATTTATGCAATGTCTAGCTTTGAGCTCTGGGGTCCAGCTGGGTTCTTCCTACCCCGCTTCTCATCATCAGAATGAGTAGAGCCATCAAGATACTGTATGACCCATTTCTGTGACTTGGCTCTTGCTGTCAGTGTGTCCCTGGAAGCCCTCTGCAAAAAAATGAAGGTGTTTTATGAGGGTCATGGAAGGTCCAGAGTGTCCTGAAGTCCAGGTGTCAGACAAGTGATCCTGAGAGGCTCTTTCAGTCATCAGAGACTCTCTTACCCACGATGATGCTCAATACTGCAGTGATGAAATCATCAGGGTTTATTTCTCGTGCAAATCCCTTTCAATGAAAGGTCAGTGACACATACAACAGTTGTGGTCTAAAACTTAACACAGCCTAAAGATGAAAAAACATCCGACAACATGAGAAGATCCCAATTTGATCTTTGGGGAATTTCTGAAGAAGTAAGTACATTCCTGTAGTCCTTCCTAGTCTAATAGCTAAGTTTGGGTATGGGGTACAGTTTCTTTACATTTTAGTTTGTGTATAGTTTAAGAAATACATGAAGTAGACAAACAATGTTCCTGCTGGTTGGTGTGTGACCAGCGTAAGAGCAATTGATGATCCACCCTGGGGCTCCAAGTGCAGAAGTGTCTATCTCACACAAATGTTCAGAGAGAACTGGTGTCTCTGGGGGGCAGGGAGCATTTTTGGCACGGGAGACAAAGACTGGAGGGAGCCCTGATCTACATTTTAATTCTTAGAACTGGTTGTGCCAGCTCATGATAGATGGAAATCTTGCCCTTGTGATGCTATGCTCCTTGGAGAGACGATTCAGAGAAGAATTAGGTGTACAATATATTGTTTGTTAGAAAAATAGCAGGGTATCTGTTTCCAGTCTTCTAATACCTTGACCTTGGAGTTTGTTCGTAATTAAATAGTCTTGTCTTACCAGCTAGCCATTGAAGCAAAAGAGCTGTTGTTATAAAGGGAGGGGGCAAGAGAAGAGCAGGCAGACCGGGTGTTTCTAGGCAATATTGAGAAAGCACAGCCATTCCCTGCATTTACAACACCTCTTTCTTCTGCATGTTCTGCAAGGTAAAATGATTTGAGCTGAGAGATATTTTAGAGCACCTGGGTTAGTTAGCTGCAAAGCAGGGGCTGTTCTATTAATGCCCATTCCTGCTGTTTAGTTTTTGAGGTTTTTATCTGTTTATATACTCACAGCCTTCTTTTCAACATGGACGATGCTCTAGGTTATCTGTTTCACCTAGCTGGGATCTACCCTTACAGAAACAACAAAATGTGGGCTGGAGCCTGCTCCACCTCCTGGCTGTACGTACCCCTACATATACATGGCTGCATTGTAGTGACTTTTGTAATGTGTTGACTGTGGTGCCAAGACAACATGGCTGGAGAAAATTAGGGATAGTTAAAACTTAATGTGAATAGAAAATCAGTCAGTGAAAAGGCAGTACAGCTGAAAAAGTTTTCTTACCTTGAGCCACCATCATGTCTTCTACAATCTGCCAACTACTGTATCCCCTAAATAGCCTTTTGTCCTCTTTGCAGCAGAAGAGAACTTGACTTTTGTGTCTTTGCTCCAAGCTGGAGCCACTGGCATTCAGTCTTTCTGTAATGTCCAGATGAATCAAAAAGCTGGCCTTGACATGGGTTTGCCAACTCCCGCAGCTTCCCAGCAGAATAATCTAATACCAGTCAGTGAATAGACTGGAGGGGTTCTGGGGTGCTACTGACTGATGAGTGCCATTGAAATATTGGTGCTCAGGGCAATAGTGATAAGGAGGTTTTGTATCAATGCTCGTGAGAAAAACCTGTCAGTCTCAGATGAAACTGATTGTCCTGTTAGTCACAGGGTAAGCACAGATGCAAGCCAGAACAACTGAGTGAGAAAATAAGACTTGCTGCCTGATGAATACCCCAGACGTCCCTCTTGCTTCAGAGAAAACACCCTTCTGTGACTGAAGCTGGGGTGGCGAGGAGGTGGGCTCACAAGGCTAGAGAGCGATGTCACTGCAGCACATTTGTCACAGTGTCTTCAATCGTGTAAATGTACAAGAGTAGTATAAAAATGCCTGTCATTTTTTTCAAATTCCTTTTCAGCTATGTACACTACCTCCAGGTTGCCTGTTGCTTCCCCATGTGAGGCCTAATTGGAGTTTACACTATGCTGCTTGGTATTCATTTACTTTTGGTGGCCACAGACCAAGGTTACAGGTTTAGGAACCAGAACATAATCATAAGGACAGCTTCTTGTGTTATTTTTCTCTTTCCCTCCTTTGTAAATGTGAACCTTCCTTTTGAACTCTGAAGTGACTGTATTGTTACAATGTGCGTATGTAGAGATTTGTTTTGATATGGCTTGTGTGGAGGACCTCTGCTCCTCTTATCTCACACTCAGTTTTCTTAAGTGCTTGATAGCTTTGCCAGCCTTTTGTGGGGGAGGAGAGGTGATGGGGTGGGTTCCTACGCTTCAAACTTGACGCTTTTCGAGGGAGATTTGCACAGCTTTGCACAGAGCGGTATGAGAATCCAGAGTGCTCCCAACTGTTCTTAAGTAGTCCTGATCTGGCTTCTGCCAGCAGAAACAGATCAGTTTTGAAACCCTCAAAAAAAACCATGTTGCTCAATGCTATAAGCCAGCACTGATCAAGAAGGCCCATTGGTTTGTCACACGTGGAGACATGCGTGATGTTCCCCCCCAGCCTGTCTGAGCACAGAGTGAATCACACCCTTCGCTCATGACAACTGACATTGCTCTGTGGGTGCTAAAGGAGCTACCCCAGTTTGCACCAGCCAAGGATCAGCCCTTCTGTGTTTTCATGGTTAGGAAAACCGTGAGTGAAATCCTACGGAGGTTTGAGAGAAGAGAGCAACGTGTGTTGGAACCTCTCAACTTTGCAGGATTTCTTTGGTATTCATACACATCTGCAAGAATGTATTCCAAGCATCTTGTACTGTTATTAGTAACTTGTACTGTAGTTTGTTAGCAGTGTTGACTACCTACGTAGCTAATATTCTGTTGCAACTTAGAAAAAGTGTAAACGATTGCAGAAAACAGGAGTTTAGAACTTGTATGTACTTTTTTTTTTATATTAAAGCACTACAATTAAAAGTACAAGCAAAAATGCTCCTGTATCCTTTGTTGCATGTCCAAACAGATGTGTGGAAAGACAGGGAGAGAGCTCGCTTTCTGAGATCTTTCCTGCTTGCTCTGGTACTTCACAAAATGAGATAGTCAAACTCTGGAGAAGGTCTCCGTATGTTAAAGTTTCTTCAGCAATCAGAAGATGTCAGTAGCCTAGTCCACTATCTGTTATAAACTCATGCAGTCCCTGAGACCGAAGCCTAAGCTGTACAAGTCCCAGGTGTCCAAGGGAATGCCGGGCCAACACTTAGCAGCGATTCATGGACGTGAGGAGCTACAAAAGCCCTGGTAAGTGGGGGCAGTTTTAATGAACATGTCCACTGCGAAGTATGTTAGGTTTCTTGTATTTTTATCACAAAGTACCTTGGAAGTCACTGGCAGTCTGTTGATGTTAAAGAAGAGGAAAAGTGTCCTCAGCCCAGAATTATTTCAGAAGTACTAGGAAGTTGTGGGTTTGGGTAGAGGAAAAGAGGTAGAGGAGAACAGCTGCACATGCAGGCAACAAATGGTCCTTACCACATGTCCCAGAAATTGTTTTTCTTTTCCCCTATATGAAATGTGCTGGTCCAAATACTTTTCTGGATCACATCACTGTGGGGTCAGAGTGCACAAACAGACATCTCTAAAGCGGCTTGTGATCTGGTGATCTCAGCCCAATTCTTAGTACCCAGATGCCCATAATACGAAAACAACCATCAAAACTGTCTCTTTTGCTGGCACTGTTTAATCAAAGGGACAATGGGAGAGAATGGCAGTCTTATTTCTACAAAGAGCCCTTCAATGTCAAATTTGCCATACAGTAGAGTAGCATTCACCTCTGTGGCACAGACCACAGCCACTCCAGAGAGGAACAAAAGCTCTCAGACAGCACGCAATTAATCCAGCATCTATTAAACCAAGCACGGGTAATTTTGAAGGAACGTAACAGATTTCTGCTTTAAATTATTCTAAGCACTATTTTTTAACTCTACATGGTACGCACGTCTCAAAGTAAAAAAACAGAAGCCTGTGCTTCTGGCAGCTGTTTTCTTCTGAGTAGCTGTTTTACCTCCCCAGCATCTCGTAATCCTGAGACAAAAATCAAGTAAAGCACAGCAAAGGAACAACATTAAAATGCCGATGGCTTTTGTGCTGCCCACAGCCACGATCAGGTGCCCAGTGCAGGAGCAAACGATTAGTTCCATGACCAAGGGTACTAATGAAATCTGGCTTCCTATGGATTTATGACAATACGTTGCCTTGGTGCCAGAGACTTGAGGAGTTAGTCTTTCTGTTAATATCTTGAATCCAGATGAGGATTTTATCAGCAATCGGCTCTGGAATGGCTTAATAAACTCTGAAGTGGTGATACGTTTAGAAAAAAAAAAAAGATAAATTGCTCATGACATACAGTGAAAGACTAAATTTAGTGATGGGAATGCAAAGGATAGTATAGAAACACAGGTCAAAACAAATATATCTTGCCTGCTGAGTCCTAAAAATGAGTCTACTGTTATTTGTATTTCTGTAATGTCTCTCTACACTTAGAACTTTTTACAATGCAACTATTTTGAATAACAGTGTAATTAATTGCCACTTTGGTAGTTCCAATAAAAGACATAGAGTAGTTGCAGCAGTGAAGTATAAAGGTGAAAACAAACAATATGTTTTCACAGAGGAGGAAAATTTCCCAGAGATCTAAGCTGGACAGTTTCTTTTTTATTTTTACTTTTTAATATCTATTTGCAAGTGATTTGGAAAAACAGGTTGAAAAGTGAGGTGGAAAGTTTACTGAGAATGAAAAATGGTTCAAAACAAGAGGTGATTGTGAAGAGCTGCAGAAGTTTTTCATGATAATCAGTGAATGGGTTTTAAAATGACAGATGAAATCTACTGTCAATAAATGCACAGTAATGCTTCTGGGAAAAAAAAAAACAACAACTAATTATACATGCATAATGAGGGGCTCTAGATCAGCCATCACTGCACAGGAAAATGATCTTGGCGGCATTGCTAATCTGAGAAAATGACAGGTCAAGGCTGAGCAGGTGTCAAAAAAACCCACAACAATAGCAAGTAAAATGTTAGGAATTACTAGCATGGGGGAAAAAGAAGAGGAAACAGAAGACATTGTGAAGACATTTTTATGTCTTTGCATAATTCTATGGTAGCCTTTAGGAGAGCAAGGAGAGGCACAGGGGACAGGCAGGAAGCGTTGGAGCTATGGGGCAGTTTCCATGCAAGGAATAAATGCAGTGGGACTTGTGGGCTGGCAGGAGAGATGGCAAAGCACAAGAGACAGGTCTGCAGGTTTGCCAGGAACCAGCCACCACCACGAACTAGCTTCACCTCCAGCCCCAGAAGCACCCGGATTCCTGCAGCACACAACCCAACTGTGGGTACATGCCCTACACTCATCTTTCTTCTCACGTGCTTTTAGCCTCCAAGCTTCCTTCAGAGGTCACGGTAAGGGAAAGTGAATCCCCTAGCAGGCCCTGTGACCCAGCACCATACGGCTTTACTTTGGTTCTCACGTTGTATCCGCAGAGTTTATATCTATTCCTGGACATGTTTTCCTGTCACTTTAGTTTGTGCCCATACTGGGGGAGGAAGATCTTTTCGACACCTTAACTGTACTCCTTCTTGATCAAGTGATGCTGTGCCTGCTTATTTAATTTAGCACAGCTGATAAAAGGTTATCAAACAGCTTGTGGTTGAAGCTTTCAGCATTTTCCTGGCACAAAATATGTATGAAACAATAAGTCTAAACTCGGCAATCCACAGCTAAATTCAGGGGGTGGAAAGCTAGCACCACATAAGCCGAGGGTGAAACTCCCATCCCTTTGTGTGGGACGGGATTTTATCTCTAAGTGTGGGAGCTTCCTAGGAAGTTGTGAGGCTGACTGCAAAGACTGAAGGAGGCCTTTCACAACAGTAGAAATTGATTTAATGGCTTTTTATTTTGCACTCCCAAAAGGCCCTAGTGCAAATATGTGTTTTGATACTGCAATAGCTCGCTGCTTTGCAATCTCTGCTTCAGTAATTTTTTTTACGTGCCCACCATATTCCCGGGAAGCAGGAATCTGTAGAAAGGGAACCAGCCTCCTCCCCGAGGCTGCCTGCCTGGTGCTGAGCGGCAGAAAGACCTGTCAGTCTCACCGAGAAGCTACGGAGAGCAAAAGTACCTCCCCGGCAGCCTGACCTTGGCAAGGAGACAGGGGACTCGACGTTCGCGACAGGCGGCAGCTCCCTTTAATAAATATTTCACGGCAGAGAGCCGCAGACTTGGGGAGAAAATGGAGGGCAGGGTTCAGCCTGTGACGCAAGGTGATGTGACCGGACCTTGTCTAGTAGGGCTGGAGGCCACCTAATTGGCATTCCCGCGCCATGCTTGTGAAGAGCATTCTGTAGTCCTCTGGGAACGCAAAAATAATTAAAAGGCCCCTCAGCACACAGTGTTGCTAATGGGCTATTGCCTGCCATGTGATGTTTTTGTGCTCAATTAGAGCTGAGCAACACAGGCTGCTAAAAATTCACGTTCCCCCTCCGAGAGACACCTGGGTGGACTGAGCCTCCCCTTCCTCTGCACGACGGCCCTTCTCATACATCATCACCCTGCAGCGCTGGCGATAAGGAGCCAAAGGAAGAGGTGACAGCTAAGCTTCGTGCAGCAAAGTACACATCACTCTGTTTACTGCGTTGCAGACCGAGCTCTGGCATGGGCAGCCTGAGTGAGCAAAGCTGTTCAGCTCAGAGCAGTCATCCCAGCGTGCCCGGGCACCGCCGCAGTGACCTTGAGCTGCAGAATGACTGTGCATATGGCGTGAAGCAGAGGCCCTGGACCTCTTCCAGGCAAGCGCTCACTCGCGCATTGCATGTCTGTGTGGACTGCTGGCTTCTCACAGCGCCGTGCACGGCTCAGCCAGCGCCAGCTGCGGCTGCCTGGCAGAAGAATTCCTCCAAAACCCCCCCTTTCCTCGCCCTCCCGCCCCCAACCTTGCGCTCTGCACAGATCCTGTATGAGACGATGCTGAGAGACCTATCAACACCTTTCGCGTTTCCTCAGGAGGGATTTGGCCACCTCAAGGCAGTTTCTCTCTGCAGTCTCAGATTTGCCTTCTGTCCAGGCACCTCTTCTATTTAACAGCTCTGCCGCAGAGGCTCCCTTGCCAGGTCTTTGTGCCCAGTGTCTTGTGCCTGGTGCTCTCACAAGCCTTGACTTGCTTTGCAAGCCATCATTGCTTCGTTTGGGCCAAAACAACAATTCGTCTCCAAGGTACGGTTGGTTGAGTATTCATGGGCTAAACTTTAGGTAATTAGCATTGTTAATGTTCTCTGTGTGATATTACAGCTGTGGGCCTCATTAAAATGTTCTCCCGGGAGAAGCCAGGCGAAGAGTCAGGTGTCAGCCTTGCTTCATGTGGAAAAGCCTGCCGGTTATTCAGAGAGAATTGTTTGTTTAAACACAAGACTCACACACATCGGCGTATTTAATCCCTCACGCTTCCGACAGCCTGCGAGGTGGGCTGAGCTGCTGGGCAGCACCTGGTGCGGCTCAGATGGCCGGCCCCTGGCAGCACCATGTCCAGGAGGTACCAGGCCCGAGGGAGGGATTCGGCAGCAAGGGTCTCCATCTGCTCTGCCCAGAAAAGCCTCGGGCCTGTGGGCTCCTCCCCAAAACGCAGGCAGCGGGCAGGGACCTGCCGGGCAGCCTGACCCCGTCAGAAAACACCGTGAGATCCTGCCCGCTGCCTGGGCAGCCACGGCATCTCCCCTGAGCAGCGGGAGACTAATGAGTGATCTTAAAAGAAAGTAGAAAGAAAAAAAGGCCACCAAGGAGATCAAGCTAGTCTGAACCAAGCAAAGTTCAGACTGGTGAGAAGAAAAGCAGAGGTCGCATTTCACTCTGGTGGATGTTTCCCGTTCTTTTTGCTAGGGAGGCTCCACCGGGGAGAAATGAGAAGGTAGCAGCTCTTCCCACCATGGACTAACCTCCCTTGGTGTGGGTCACCACACGAGCCACACATCGTGTCAAGAAGCTCCATGCCTCCCTTCTGTGTCTTCCTGGGGCTCCTCCAGCCCCTGCTCCATGGGGAGGGGACGGCATGGCCCAGGGTGGTGCTGGGAGCCCCAGGGCCACCCTCCTGTGGCACCTCTGCCAGTAAAGCTCATCGTCCCACCCTGCCTCCATACGTTACACAAGGAATGGGAGAGGCGAGCACATGGCGGCCATGTTACCGCCCTGGGCAGGGGAGTTATGCCCCTAGTAAGAGGCCTGGAGGAGTCTGTATAGCTCAGGTGCTGGGCACTACAAATGCGGGCTCTGCATTCGCTCTGTTTGTGACCTTTCTGAGTCCTTTTCACAAAGCCTGCCAGCAGCTGGTCAGGCAATTATTTGTGAACGAGAGCTGGGCTTCTTCAGCTGAAGGTGGTAGCTGTGGACAGATGTCAGTGCAACACATGGGCACGTCCCAGCTGTTTGCAGGCTCTGAGCACAGACAGAGATGTATGTTAACAGAGACAGACGTAGACAGAGATGCATGTTGGCTCCACACCTAATGTGCCAGTAACTGCACAGAATTTTAAGCGTAAATGCTGCCGCTGTTGCTATTTCTTAGATAATTTTCACCCAGTAATACTGCATTAGGACTGTGGTTGGAATTAGGGCCACCTGTGTGGATAGCTTGAGTGCTCAGCCACAGCCAAGGCCTCCTGTTCTGAGATGCTACGTGCAGCTGTCATCTTGCTGCTGTATGAAACCAATGGCTTCAGCTTCTAGGTAAGTTTCTCCATCAACTGTTTTTTTTCCCACTATTTTGTTTGGGTGTTTTGGCAGGCTGCTCAGATAGCTGATGGCCATCGCTGAAATGTCTTCCTCCCTTTCCATTTTAGCAAGTTAAATGTCTTCCCTTCCCACAGATCTTTCTGCCAGTGGGAGTGATAGGTAGGTGGCTGGAAGAGGAGAGAGATGGATAGACACCATGGAGATACCGGGTTCCTGGTGTGAAGAGAAGCTGAGGGCCTGGGTGGGAATGAGGGATGGTAATGGGTAAGTAGGAGGAAGCCAAACAGGCTGCAAAGTGGGACAGAAGAGACTGCAGGATGGGGATGGGGAAGGAAGATTACCTGACTGCAGGGTAATTTGTATAGTGGGATGCTGCTTTGCTTCAGTTACACAAATTACATGTACCCACTGTGCAACATTTTCTTGGTTTTGCTGAGCTGGTAGGGGGGTTGGCTGCTCCCCATGCAGCTGCTACTGCCACTGTTGAAGGAAATAACGTCTTTCCTAGAGTTGTACTGACAGTATTGGCTGTCAGCACCAAAATTCAGATGCAAATGAATTGAGCCGTCTTGATGTCTGTGAAGTTAAAAACAAAACTAAGGGGACGGGGAAAGTATGCTTTGTCTGGTGAGCTGTAGTTCAAAATCTTTCCCGAACTATCCGGAGACACCCTCTAACACATCATCTTCAGGTTGTGGTAGCAGGGCAGAGTAAAATGGAATGTCCCTATCTCTCTGGGAGCAAATGTGGGGATAGTCTATATTACCAGTGTTATTTAATAACTTCTTTTGCATTTCTTGTATGTTTTTAGCCATTATTTAGGAAAGAAGACCAATTGCAGTTATGAAATCAATGACTTCCAAAGAATACTTTCTAAACTCCTTGGTCATTTTGGGCTAGGTATGATAAAACCGTATGGTTCTTAGGCTCTTATAATTTTTATGAAAACACGTAGATGAGCAGAGGAGGGAGAGAGAGTGAGAAACTTCTCGTTAGTCTCTTCTGAAATGAAAGGACACAGCATGACATTACACCATATTAAACACTAGGGAATGAGGGAGAAAGATTATGATTGCCCCAGCTGAATGGAAATTTGCAATCAGAGCCTGCATCTTAAAGGCATTGGAGAATCCCAATAAGCAATACAAAGCTATACAAAAAATGCTTCATTTCGTCTGCTGCTCATGGAGCATCATCTCTTATATTATAGTTGAAACATAAAAATGTCTTTTGGAAATTTCACAGAGGACATGAGGCCAAGAATACAGGAGGGTAAATGTAATTGCCTTGGTCAGCTCCTCTGGTAAGTGCTCAGCTGGTCCATATTGGATTACCTCCATTAAATCTGCTGTTTTACACCTGCCAAAAATCTGACCCATCAGGTTTTATGCTGGGACAAATGTTTAATTCTTCTTTCACTCTTCCAGTCCCCAAGGAGAACAGGAAGCTGACCAGAGAACTGTTTCCCTACTGAAGTGTTGCTATTGAAAGTGTAATGCTTTGGTAGCATTACCTGTTACTCCAGGCCTACCTGTGCTTTTGGGAACATTTAACCAGAGTTAAAACCAGTGAACATCTCTGTTGTCCTGGACCTTCCCCGAGCTGGGAGGAGTCTGGGGCAGAGGACAGACACAGTGTAAAGCTCAGGTGGATACACTTTTCTCTTGGGCCTGTCCAAATATCCACAGTTCAGTGTTTCCAGAGGTAGCCCATGCCACAGAAAGGCATCTATATACCAGCAGCAGAAACCAAGGACAGACGTAAGAATAGTAATCTATCACATAAGGAAAACTATTTTGTTTCGGGAGAAATCAGAGCAGGGTTTTATACGATGGTGGAGGCTGGAACAGTGCGATATTTACAACTAACATCTTTACTAATAACACTAACTTCGGAGAGTTGCTGGGCACAGGGATTTTATCCCATTTAAATGTAGCTCTCCTGCGTTTCCTTTGCTGTGAACTCGTGCAGACGAAAGGCAGAATAATAACTCCCTCACAGAGAAGCATTTCCACGTACCGGAGATTAGCAGCAGCACTGGCGAGGCGCGCAACTCCTGCCGGGTGCCGACATTCCCACGGTGCCGAGCAGAGCCTGCATCCCAATTATCCCGGGGAGAAGCAGCTCTTCTGCAGGGCAGTGCCATGGACACACGCGGCAGGGACCCAGCGGAGGGGTGCCTGATGCTTGCCGCTCGCTGAGCGCAGCAGTGTCCTCCTGTTATCTGCCCGACGGACTTGTGTGTGCCTCCTTCCTTGGTGCCGACGTGCACGTGTGAGTTTGTGTGTGCATCTGTGTATCTGTTTCAGGGCTGGCATGTTCGTCTGATGATACATATTTAAACACTGTAAATAATTGACATGCAATGAGGAAATGTGCTTTATCAAATGAAGCGAGACCACGCAAGGCCCAGTACCAATTCATATTCATATGCTGTGCATTTCCTCCCTGTTTAATCTGTGTTTTAAAGGAACCTGTCCCTACTGGGAATTTCACTGCCAGCCTTCACCAGCCTCATTTTGTGCATACTATGCCTTCAAAACTAATCCATCCTCAAAGCCAGAGGCTCATGTCAGCTTCATTTTGAGAGTGAGCATTTAATTTCTGCTTGCTCCTGTCCTTTAAAAAACCCAACATTTAAGCTAATAACAGCGAAAGATCAGGGAGGGAGTAGAGGAATAGCAACCTGATTCTCCATCTATCCACCACAGCTAAATCCAGCATTTTATTATGAGGATGGATTTCTCCTTGCCCTCTCTCTATCTTGCACTGACATTAGGACTTGGTGTAAGGCCTGTTTCTCCTGGGTTTAAACTCAAGGCCCCTGTACTCTCTCCTGCCTTCAAAAGTTTATTCTCCTCTCTGCTTGCTTGGTACCGGCAACGTAAAGTTTGGGACGGCAGCAGAGGTTCCTGCACTTGTGGTGCACAGTGAGCCTGGCTGCCAGGGCTGGCTGAGCAGTGCAGAGCTCCCCAAAACGCAGCTTGCGTTTGATCCAGCCGTGTGCGTGCTCCTTTGGGGTTTTGTGCCTCTTGATGCTTGTGGCGTTAGCTCTTTGTTTTCAGGAATGTGTGGAGCGGCGCTTTTATTAATTGTGCGCTGCAGCCCGCGAGCAAATTAGCATGTGTGCACAAAGGTGCCTTCCTGGCCACCCTATCAGTGCAGCTACAGCTAATTGGTGTGAACACGGCCAGGGAGAAGCCATCAGGCAGGCAGTGCATTTAGCTCTGCTCTTTCTTCCCCCCTTCACTCATGAATTCATCTACACTGTTTCTGAATTGGAGTCTCCAGGCGCCTTGTTTAATTTATGCTGCAACTTTCTTATCGTCCCCGGAAATGCGATCGGAAAGGAAAAATCCATGCAGAGGATCTTGGTGAGGGTGAGGTGACAGTGATTATGTAGCGAGATGATCAGAATGAAGAGCAGCGAGTGCCCCTGAACAAACAAGTTATTGGTAAAAAATGGCAGCTTTGATCAATTTGTGTGTTCATTTGCCTCCATGCGAAGCTGTAACCCTTTAACTTCAAGTCCGGCCGTTGAACTGAAGCCGCTGTTCCTTGAAAAGGAGCGGCACAGAGAAACCTCTCCTCCCCTCCACCTCCCCGTTTCAGGCATTTAGGATTAGCACAGCATCTCCGAGCTTATGGCTGGTGATCTCACTGTTTCTTCACCTCCTTCTGAGCTCAGGCTTTTGTCTTTGGCCTGTGTTGCTTTCCTGTGCTTTGTCCCGTTTTCACTCATACGCAGAGCATGAAGAACCCACACGTCTGCTGTGCCTTGAGGGGCTGGCAAGCACACAACCGGCAGGGAATACACCCCGGGGAAAGCGGCTGGAGCAAGACCTTCAAGATATTGCTGGGGGGTGCTTCTGTGCTCGTTTCCTGGGGTATCTGCAGAGCTGCCATCTGCAGGGGGAGCTTCTGCTGCCTCTCAGGGAGTGTCTCCTGGTGCCTGCCTCCAGGCCTTGTGCCTCCTGCGAGGGCACAGAGCGGGGGGAATGTCCCCACATGGCCCAGCTGGAGGTCCCTGGCACCAGAGCCCTTGCAGGGGGGTGTTTGGCATTGACACAGCACCACCTTTCCAAGCAGCACTGCTTTTATGGAGTCATGGTCCCCTGCAGGGCTGCAGGGACAAGGATAAATTAGCATGCATGTCCTCGTGCCTCAGGCCCACAGCATCCAGGTCTCATAACTCTCCCTTTCTCTGTGCTGTCCCGATGCCTCTATTGTTTCTCATCAGCTCTCATTATGTTGATTTAACATCTTCTGCCTTCCTTGGGCAGAAATAGCTCTTGTCCTTCCCCTGCATCTTCAAAACAGCACTGCCCAGCTGCAAAAAGTCCTTGAGAGTGCATTAGTGCCAGTTCTGACCCACAGCCATCTCTTACTCATCCACCCCAGACAGCAGACAGGACTCCCCAGCCCTGCAGACCATAATGAAAAGATGAAGGGGAGACCAGGGTTGTATTCTCTTGTTTTCTGGGTAAAGCAGAGCTGTCATGTGCCGTACAGAGGCACCCTTGGTGCTCCACTCAGTTATGTTGACAACCAGGACAGACTGGTGCCGGTTGCCTGTTTGGACCATGTGTAAATGTGCAGGGCCTCCACAGGGCACAAAATCCCTGGAAGTGCAGGAGTTGGCCTCCCATGCCGCCTGCTATTCTGGTGCTGCTCGTGTGCAAGGCACTCCATGGAGTGAGGAGGTTCCCAGGCACTCTGTGTAGAGAGAAACTGAGGCACACGATGGCTACAAGGCATGGCACAAGAACAGCATGTTGTTCGTGCTGAAATGATGTACACATGTGATTGTCCCAAGGCCATACACTGTCATGGAGGATTCCTTCTACACAAAGCTTTGGCTCTATTGAAATGAAGGACCGACCTTGCTGAGAAACTCCCCAAAGTCACTCAGAGATGTTGCTGGACTCCACAGCTCAGCAGCTCCCGTATATTTGTTCAAAAGGTAACAAGAAGCTCATCTGAAATGTGGCCTGAGGCTTGCTTGGAAGCGAGCTCCTGGCTGGGAAGCCTGCTTTGCCCAGCAACACCTTAGCCCAGTGCCTTTTGCAGCCTGCCTGCGCCTGAGCTGCCTCACTTGTAGGGCAGCCCCAAGCTCCCGGCAAGCCCAGCACCTCTGTGAAACATTCATCAGGCCTAGAGAGCCTGCAGCGGAGCTCATCTTTGTGTCTTGCATGAACAGAAAAGCCAAAAGCATTTCCCTTGGTTTCTCTGCAAGTCCTGTTCTTGGTCTGTGCCTCTCACACGCAACGTCACAATGCCGTGTCGGTACTTGGAAGCTGCTGGGAAACCCAGGGTAAGAGCTGGAAGCTGGATCTTGTTTCTGGGCTTTCCAGAAATGGGCACCACTGGGAGTACCGCAAGCACAGAAGGTCAGGCAGCCGCGGACTCTGGCCTCAGACAAGATCCACCTGGTGCCCTGCCAGAAACACTCATCCCTCCCCTTCGGGCTTCTGCCTGCTCGAGGAGGCAGGTGAGGGGATCCTGGGCACTTGGCACCAGCACAGAGCCAGGGGACACCAAGGGCAAGCAGATGATGATGGGAAGCTTCACATGAGTATGCCAAAGAAAGGAGGAGAAACAAAACGAGGGGGGAAATTTCATATTTAAACCTCTGCTACAGTTTCCAGGAAAAACAACCTTATTCTCAGCAGTGAAAAGGTTAATTCCCTTGACAACCTCTCCCCCTCCTTCCCAAAGTATGTTTCAAAAATAATCAAAGTATTTAATTAATATTGCAGTAGTCCAAATAAGTACAATCATCTTCCAGGAGTATTTACATGTCGGGCTATAATTAGAAGCCTCCTTGGCACCAGCCCACATGAGCTGACAGGTCACGGTTTCCATTACATACAACATTTTTCCATATCATTGCTCAGTCATGAGTGACTGTGAAGTGAGTTAGCCGGGCTCAGCAGAGAGGAGGGATTGAGTGAGCCGTGGTGGAAGAGGAACAAGTGATTTTTCTCGTCAGGAACTTGCTGAGACTCACCAACACCTCAGTTAAATGAATGCTTCCTAACCTGATGATGAGCCATTTCTTCCCTGGCTGAGCTGCAGTGGAGAGTAGTGCTTTGTCCAGCCTAGTGGAAGATCTCCCCTGATCCAACAGAGGTGGGTGGGTGAAGGAGGAATGGCACTTAAAAAAAAGCCAAATGTTCTTGAATGCCTTTAAAGAAAAACAAATGTTCCTGAATGCCTTTTCCTCCTAGACCCTGAGTTAGCAGCTCAGACACGATGGACCATGGAAGGAAGCACAAGAAGAGTGCTTCAGACCAGAAATGACCTTCTACCCATGGAGGAAAGTTATTTGGTTGCAATCAGAGC
Source organism: Anser brachyrhynchus (assembly GCF_964034855.1). Taxonomy (NCBI): domain Eukaryota; kingdom Metazoa; phylum Chordata; class Aves; order Anseriformes; family Anatidae; genus Anser; species Anser brachyrhynchus. Next base: position 30,641,681 of record NC_137699.1, on the reverse strand, counting down.
TGTTGGGAGGCCGAGTCCCTGAGCATCGGCGTCCCCGCAGTGCACTCGCTGTGGTTTACCAGCATTCAGTGTCCCATACGTGGCAGTCGGCTGGGCTATGCTAAGGCTGCAGCTGAGACGCAAAGGTAGAAATCAACCTTTACGTATCTTACTTACCAACACTCCCTTTTGCCTGACCCCATAAAATGGGGCTTAATTAATAATACATTCTGGAACTGCAGTCAACACCAGCTTCACAACATCGTTATTTTTTTTTCTCTCAGGAAGGACAGCACCAATATTATAGTGAAACTAGCTGAGGCTTTTATTTAGTTTATCGATAACCTATTGCATTTTGGGGAGTAATATTTCTGCTTTTTTCCCTCATTCCAAGAAACTGTTACTACAGATAATCTATACACATGCAAAGAAGTAACAGCTTTTATAGAAATGCCTGATCATAAGTTGCAAAGCAGTACAGGTCTTTGCCAATAGAATAAATAAAGATATAATTTTCAGTGAACAAGGAAGATAATTGGACATTTTCCTGGGGAAGTGGATTTTTTTTTTCCCATTGGAAGATGTTAATTCAAAACCTGAAATTTTCCACAGAGAGATGGCAATACAATTAAAAACAAACTCTTACAAAACAAATGAAAAACTGATTTAAAAATATTTCAACTTGGAACAATCACTTTTGATAATCTTAAATGTCATATTTTAAATGGTTTTCTCTTAATTATGCTAATTTAGTATAAAATTGTATTATATAATAAAAAAAGTAAAATGAAATAATTTTAAGTCCAACCATTGGATCAAAATGAAAGACTTTTTTTTACTAACTTAACATAGAATTACTAGGCTTTTTTTTTTTTTTTTTGTTTGTTTGTTTTCATTGAATTTTGCAACAAAAGAATATTTGAACCATGAAACTCCTACCCTCAAGTGAAAAATATCATTTGGTATGTAGTTCTTGGGAGCAATGACAGCACCTAAAAGACTCCCTGTGAAAGTATGAGGTCTTTGCTGTGTCCCTGGAGGTGTCCCATTGGCATTTGCTAGATTTGTGATGCTGCAGTAAAAGGTACAGGAAATCTGCTGAGGACTGCAAGGCTTGGTGCTGAAAGAACATGGAGCATAGAAAGAGTTCATATTTATTATTTTACACAATAAAAAAGTTACTCAGATATGTTCAAATTAGTAGCATGCATAAAACTAAAAAAAAAATAGTGAGCAGATTCTTACCTTTTTTCTTACAAAAATGAAATGTTAGCATCTGCATTTTGTCAGTCTGATATACACATGGTACATTTGCAAGAGTAGATAAGCAGAAACCTGGTGAGGTGGGCACGTACACTGAAGAGGGTCCTCCAGTTTTCCCGGGTGATTTTGCTGGAAATTTGCCCCAAAATGAAGTACAAGGTGTTCTGCAGAAATGGTGGTTCTTGTTTTGGTACCATGCTGACTTCTCACTTAACTGGGTTTCTGCTTGGAAGGAGAAGGCTACGAACCACCCTGATGTGATCTCCAAAGACGCCTTCTGTGCTTTGCTCCTCACTGGTCCGTTCAGAAGAGGACCCACACCATAGTTTGGGTGGGACACAGAAGGAGTGTGTTTCAAGAGAGGAGGGAACAGAAGGATGCAGCATTCGGGATCAAGCTGATGCCTGGTCTGACTCCCGTGAGGAGACAGAAATGTGAACGCTGACCTTCACCTACCAGCTCTCTTGCAGCTGCAGCTGGACTAAGATGCTGATAAAGAAAATGCCTCTGTAGGAGACAGAGAGCTGGGCACGCAGTGATGGAGGCAGCGGGCTGCCCTTCATGCCTCGGGGTGCGCCAGGCTCCATTATGCACTTGCATGTCTCCCTCCAAATTGGCACCATCTGGCCCACCACCTGAATGTTTTTTTTTTTTTTCTTTTTTTTTTTTTTCCCCTGCACAGCCTCACAGCCTCTCACATGGTTTGTCAGCTTGCATTTGTGATTTGGAGAGGGCCTGAAAAAGTGGTGAGATTTGCCACAAATTATTTTTTATTATTATTATTATTATTATTATTATTATTATTATTATTATTCATTCATTCATTCATTCATTCATTTTTTGCATAAGCAGTGCCACTGACAGGACTTTTCTTTAGGATTTAATTGATCTCTGCACCTTTTTGGAAACCTATGTTTCTTATTGAAAGGAGCTCCCTAAATCTGTGTTCCTCAGGCTCCAGTCAGGAAGATGTAGAGCGCTGTGGTCCTGCTACAGGAACAAACACATTGCCTAGCCTAAGGAGACAACCTTAAAAATATTAAGCAGCATTTTGTTTGCAGTGCTTCTGCAGGGGAGAGAGTGTGGCAGGGCAGTCCACGCCAGGTGACTGGTAGTTCAGGTGGTGTGGGACCCAGCCAGCATCCTCGGGATCAGCTCTCGCTAACCACCAGACTCTGCCCAGGTAAAATCAGGCTGCAGGGAGTGAAGTTCTTTACATACACTGGTAAAACACAGACGGGGAAGATCATACTAGGTTTAATAATGAAACTCTTGAAATACGGAAGTTTTAATAATATTAAATATTAAATAATATTAGATATACAACTTCTAAGAGGGAAGCTCAGAAGGGAAAGATTTTTCCCATGTTTCTAGATGCCTGTGAGCAACGACCCTCAAGGACAAGGATGCCTGGCTACTGCCTCACTAATGAAGCTGACAGAGAGCCGGGAGCCATGGAGAGCAGCAGCATCTCCAGGTAGGGGCTAGTCACATGGAGTATGGGTGCCACCTGTGCTAGTATTAAGAGGAGAATTTGCCATTTTGGTTCTACCTAATTACAAACACACTAAAAGGCAGGAGTGGCACAGCTAAATGGAGTGGGACTGTAGGTCTGTACTGACCAAAAGTTTTGCCATGTCCTTCTGCAGCCAGGCAGGTCTAGGTCAGCCTGCAGATCTGGCACGGAGGGGCCCTGAGTCTCAGCCTCGTACTTGAAGCTTAACTTCGTTGCAACATCAAGACCTCGAGTGCTGCTTCAGCACAACCTTAATTAAAACTGTAGCTTACAGCCCTTTAATGAATGGTGTAACAAATGGGACTAGACATTTACTGCACACCAAAAGTCGTTTTGTTCTGTCCGCTCTGGTAAAACATGAACGGTACTTGCACATAGCTTCAGACTGACTCTTAGCCTGACATACACATGGTTTAAGACATAAACACTGAGGTAATAACTCCAAAGAAACTTAAGAAAAAAGGAAAAAGGCTTTTGATCAAGACATTTGAGAATAGATCCTTTTTCTCCCAGAGTGCTTGTCCTGAATTGAAAAGTAGAGAATGGATGGATGGATGGATGGATGGATGGATGGATGGATGGATGGATGGATGGAAGGAATATGACAAAAGAAATGACTGAAGTCACTGGAAGGTTGCCTTTTCTTTTTTTTTTTTTTTTTAACCAAAGGAGCTGTCTTTTTTCAGAAATAATCAATGACATTTCCCATGAAGTTCAGGGACCACAGCTCTTTGCCTCCTAAAAACTGAAGAAATAAAATACTAGCTAGTGGCAAGAAAATGCGGCTGATTTATTGTACACCTTTAAAGTGAGTAGTATTTTTTTTCCTATATACATTAAAAACAGCAGCTTTTTAATTACAGATTGCTTATTTCTAGTAGCCTTAAGATACAATTATTATCTGTCTGAATGAAAAACCACCTGGGTGGCAAAGCTAGAATACAGGCCTGCTGGTTTTGCCCAAACAAGGAAACGACAGCAACGGCCATGGAAGTTTTAGCTCCATAAATACCGCAAGCACCTACCCTGTGTCTAAGGCATGGTGAATGACACCACAGGTTTTTTCAGCAAACAAAAACCCAATGATTTAGCTTTGGCTGTGTTCACACCTCTTTTCTTTCCAGGAATATTCTGAGTTAGTTAGAATTTGACTTAGAGAAATGTTTATAGAAACACTCATATTAAAACAAATCTTAGAGAAAGGCTGAACATACCCCACTGTAACACTTGTATCCATGTTTTTGGGTGGCAGACACCATACCAGGTGACCTGCATGTCCAAGCAAAGCTAAACAAAGCTCCTTGAATTTCAACTATCCAATGCCAGTAGTAACTGCTTTGCAAATGAGCTGCAGATCAAGAATTCCTCCAGGAATAAACTCTCTGGCAAGTAAATATTTGGCAAGTATCCTCAAATAGTGAATAAATCTTGGAGATACTGCAATCTACTTTCAGGCAACTTGTTAACACAAGAAGAGATGGAATTTGTCAAAGACATCTTTGCCCAGGAGCAACAGGCTTATGGGCTAATAGAAATTAATTTTCCATCTCTAACACTGGGCACTACTTCTGCCTGGTATCACAGGCCTTGACACTTTTTTGGCGTGTGATGTTGAAAATGGCCAGTCACAACTAATTCACTTCTACATTCACAGGTTACCCTGGGGAAGGGGCGGGGGGGGGGGGGGGGGGGGGGGGAAGGCTAGAAATGCTTCCTGTTGGAGTGACTTTGCCACTCTGCCAGGCCTGCACAAGGCTTTGAAGCCTCCTGTAAAACCTCACAGCAGCCCAGGTGCGAGGTGAGACACCCTGTGCATGACCTCCAGGCATGGCTGGGGCAGGGGAAGCTGCCTTCAGTGGTGGTAACCTCACCACCCCATGCTCAGCTTGCATTGCCAAGCCTTCGGCATTTTGTGGTGGTAAAAAGCCTTTTATGGACGATGGTACTGTAAGGAGGTGATGCTGTTCTGCTCCCTCTGCAGCACACCTTGTCAGTGGAGACCCTGCTGCCCAGGTGCTCCCGGGGTCTTCAATGGGAACAGGTGGATCATTTCCAGGGCTTTCCCACCCAAATGCTCAGCTGGGGTGGGTCACCAGGAGCAGGTGACAGCAATGCCTCATGCCTGGCAGTTGTGCTAGCATAGCACTGAGTGGAGCACCTGGATAAGAGCACCTGCAGGGGGTACTACAGGAAAAAATGCCTGACATATTTGCCTTATTTTACAAGAAACTTGCCCATAGAAGTAACTTTGGAAATATCTGCTTGTGCATATGCATGTGTTGACCAAGCATGGCAGTACGGTGTTGTATAAAGCTTTCTCTAACATGACTGCAGGATGGCTGTATCACATGCAAACAAAGAAGCCCTGAGTACATTATGCAAGCCAGTCCTGTGGAAAAACAATTCCAGGAGTAATTTACGTGGCTTTAGCACATTTGTTTGGGACTATTTCAGAAAGACCTTCACTCACTGCAGCCAGGTACATTAGTTTCCATGAGGACAAGTGTACAGTGTATTGAGGGTATCGTGCATGTCACATAGAATTATTTTTCTGAGCCTACAGATATTACAGTTTGGAGGTCTTTGACAATCTGCTCTTCCTGGTCTGGGCACAACTGCTGATTCCTCTTGCAGTACTGGACACGGCCCCTTTCAGACAGGACTCTGCTCTCCTTTTCATCTCATGCGACAGCATTGAAAACGTGCCCAACAGGAAAGCTGGAATGGGTTTGGCATTGACTCTGCCTTCCCTTGGCACTCTTGCTAGGGTACATTTGCAACTGAAATTCCAAATTTGGCAAGAAAAGGAGGAACCATTTTCCTGGCAGCCCTCCATAGGTACTGAGGAGTGCGGACTGGGGGAGGTAAGCCACAGAACAGATGGCAGTATAGGAGGATGGAGGTAGGCAAAGTGGTCAAAGATGGCAATCCATAGATTTAGCAAAATGTGTTACACCACAACATGTGTGACACATGGATGCAGTTTGCCATGGGGAACAAGCACAATGGTAGGGTGCTACCTCGCTTGCAGAAATGATGGGGTAAATGTGCCGTATGGATTAGCACAGCCCTTCTGTCCCACATTGTTATGTTTTTCTTGACCGAACTTTTCAACAAAGAGAAGGGCAGCAAAGTTGATAGCAATCTTTGAGAAACTGGCATATGAAAAGAGCTTTACTCAGATTTATAGTCTGAGGTGGGGAAAAGACCGAAAAGACAATAGCCCACAAGTACCTACCCTGACAGTCCACAAATATCTGCACTGTGTCGTGATGCAGGGTGGGAGTGGACCGTGGTGGAGGAACAATAGGCTCAAGACAGTGCAAAAAATACATTACGGGAACTACTCGGGGAAAAAAATCTACAGTGCTGAACACCTTTGCTATTTGTGGCCTACAGATGGCTCTCACTGTTTTTAAACTCACTCAGAGATGGCTTTTTATGTTTTAGATCAGAGGTTTGGGTTTTATCCTTGTAGTAAGAATTTTTCAAGTATGGAAAAATGTGTTCTTGAGGGCATCTTTTGAGGTCCCATCCCTGGAGATTTCAGAGGCACGGTACATAAAGCAACCTCGGTGAATATTCAGTAGAGAAAATCCTGCTGATTACACAGAGCAATGCAAGATTAGCTGCCAGGTCTTTTATTATCTATGACTCCATGACTATTGGTAGTGAAGGGAGTTCTTACACAAAAGCCTTTACTGGTTTTATTTATGCCAGGGCTGCTTCCAGGAAGGGGAAATCCATCATGTCAGAAATGAATGCAAACACAGAGCTTTCTCTCTTGCCCTCTCTTCCCTTTTGGACTGTCCTGTCATCTGACATGGAGCCTGTGGTGCTCTGCATATGCTCTGCCACTCGATTTACTTAAGACTCCCCAGAAACAAAGAAACACGAAGGGCAGGATCAACTTAATATAGTAACACGGCTGTTTTCTGGGAACCGATGGCTTAGTTAGAAGAGAAAGTCGGGGAGGGAAGGGTAAGCCGGGCAGCAGGGAGCCAGCAGGAGGATGCTGGTCCGGCTCCCTTCACCTGCAGCCAGGGCACATCATTTCTGTGACCCATATGAGACCTCAAATTGCTGGCAGATGAATCAAAAGGTCACTTCCACACCACTACTACAGCGAAGCGAAATTACTGCTGCATTCATAACACCGAGGGTGAGAGAGAGAAAGCCCACATAACCAATGTCATTTTCAATTTGGTGCAGGTAGCTCTGGTGCTGCTTGTCCTGTCACGTCCACGCTCAGAAGCCTGTGGTTTGCTGGGCTGCTCTCCACGAAGCTCCCCCTGGGCTGTTCTCTCAAGTAAAGGACTGCAGAGGGCTGCTAAGCCCTGCACAGTGTTGGCTGTGAGTGCTGTGTTGCAGGGTGGGAGGCAAGGCACAGCGGGGAACTTCAGCATCACAGCAGAGTGGCTCAGTGTCCAGCGGTGGGTCGTCACGGAGGACAGGCGTTTGAGGCCGGGTAGCTCAGGGGAAGAGCCCTGCAGAAGCTCAGGAGTTTGGCCACAGGAAAGGGCCTGCAGTTTGCAGGTGGCCCACAGCAGATGATCTGTCATGCTGAACAAAGAGTTTTTTTGTTGTTGTTGTTGTTTTTTTTTCTTCTCCATGTTTTATCTGTGCCTGTGTATGAGCAGGGCTGGCTGAGGGGCATTTTTGTATGGGCAAGGCAAGCTTTCTCTAGGCTGCAGAAAGCTCTAGTTAGCTTGAATTAGCCAGCGCATGCCCCAAACCTGTCTGTGCTCCAGCATGGAGGATCTAACATCTGGTATCAGCCATCAACTGCTGCTGGCTGCACAAATGTGCAGCTGCAGAAATGTCCCAGAGGTGGCACAAGGGCAGTCCGGGAGACAGGCAGCAGGCTTTGCCAAGGTGCTCGCACTGCCCATGCTCAGGACATGCCCGTCCTGCTGACCGGCCAGGCTGCCCTGTGGCTTTGAGACTGGGACAAAGGGGTGAGTCCAAGCCCACGTATGCATCACCCTCCGCCTGTTTTTTTAATTGCAGAGCAGGTACAGAGCTCAGCCGGCTCCAGTGGGGAAAGCTCAATCTGGCAGCGCCTTTAGGAGTCGCACAGATGAGCCTAAGAGAGGGCCAGAGAAAACAGGAGTGGCGAGGCAAAAAGGCAGCTGGGAGCCACAGGAGCTGAAGCAACCAACACAGGTGCTGGGGGGTGCCTCAGGAAGGGTTAAACAGCCTGACAGTGCCCTAAGCAGCATGGCGGCAGCAGCACCGCAGGCTCCCGCTCGCTCCCCGCCACGGGCACAGCTGCGGCCTGGCACCGGCCAGCTGGCTGCCCGCCCTGCCCAGAAGTGTCCAAAGTCTAAATCCTGAGCGGCTGCCATGCCTGCGTAAGGCCAAAAATACTCGGTGGCAGTGACACGTCCCCGCTGTGCTGGGAGGTCATGCAAGGGGATCCATTTTCCCACCTCCCCAGCCTGGGCTGTTTCGCGCATAGCAGGGACCCACAGAGCCCGTCTGCCCTCTGGGAGCTCACCTTCCTGCACCCTCGTGCTCGTCCTGCAGCAGGCCTCGTCCCCACCACCCCATGGGACACCCCCCAGGGGCCTGGCGCCAGCGAGCCTGCTGTGCTGGGCAAGTCCCCGTGGCCTGAACCCAGTGTCCAGGCCCAGATGCCTTCAGTCACACACAGCACGTGGGTCAGGGGCCCTTCAGAGATCTTTCCTTGTAGAGAAATGTCCCACAGTACCTCGTTTCTTCGTGTTTGGCCCCAAATGACCTCACAGTCGGGCATTTCAGAATCCCAAATGCTTTTAGGGGAAATGATGTGCCGTGTAAAGCATCGTCTGATTTTTTTTATCTGGTGTGCCTTAACCCACGTGGCATAAGGCTGACACTGAGTATGACAAGAATCAGACCCCAGCAGCACAGGGCTGTGAAGCTATGCGGCACGCAGGAACAGCCCGCATGCAGATGGATGTGAGACGTCTTGACAAGGATCCAAAAGGGACCGATCACTCCTGATGGCCCAGCCCAGCCAAGGATTTCCTAGTGCAGCCATGGAAGGAGCAGGCCAGGTCTCTGCCTCCCACTGTTTAGGGAAAGGACAGCATGGTTTAAGTCCCCAAAGACAAGAGATGGAAATTCAGTGTTATGTCTCTGATAGGTAGCAACGGTCAGGGGTCAATGCTATTGCCTGCAGAGAGTTATTTTCTGTCACATGAGTAGTTCCAGGGTATCTCTCTGGGCCTCCAGACAGGATGCACTGGTAAATCCAGTGACATCGCTGTCAACCTTGTGTGCATGGCTTGGGCACATCTGACCATCTCCAACAGCATTAGACTCCTTTGCCTGCAACACATTTGAGTCCCGAGCCTGCAAGTTGTTCCCTAAATTCTGCCCACCGACTTCCTCCCTCCATGCAGGGTGAATCCGCGGCTTCCTACTGCAAATGAGACAGGGCAGCCACGCTGACATTTGTGGCAATAGCCATAAATTCACGTTAAAAGGCTGTGAGTAATAGCACTGCTGTCTAAGGCAGCCTTTTCAAAAGCTTGTTTTCAAATGCTCAGCAGCAGGATTAGAAGGTTGCTGGCTCTTAGTGGTGAGCTTTGCAAATGTTAGGGGCTGGCAAAGCAAAATCTGTATCACATGAAAAAGTTGATCAGGTCTGACTCTCTCCTGCCGTGAGATTACTTTTCTCACTACAAAGCATTTCTCCTCACCAGTAAGTTCAAAGTACATATGGGCATGAAGATAGTGTATTGTTCGACAGCTCACTGTTCTGCTGTGCAGCTGCCTCACTTGTTCTCCATCTCAGGTTATAAACAGTGCTGAGAAGCTGCAAAATTGCTCACAGCTTAAGCTATGAAATCATGATAACCCAGCCTATCTTACCCTACTGTGAGCTCTACTTTAATAATCCTACTTAATCATTAAACCACAATAAGAGCAAGCCAAGGAGTTGGAGGAAAAAGCCAAGGCAAGGCATATCAGAGCACCGCTCAAAATCTGAACCGAGCTCCGTCAGCTCTAGACAGAGGAAGCCATATCAAGGGACAGCAAAGCTGTTGTGTGAGGGGTTGGAAAGATGTGCCACAAAATCCGTATCTGTTGGGATCGGCTGAAGGAGCCAGAGCCAGCTGTGAGCTGCTCCCACTATTCATAATTTGCAGTGGTGCCCTATTTACATCCCCTCCCCAGGAGACCAGCTTGTTATCTAGCACACACACTCCAGTCAGGCTTCACTGTTTGACATAGATGCTTTGGCTCAAACCGTATGCCTGATTATTACTGAGCATAGCAGTGGTTGCTGCTTTTTTTCCAGCACGCTTTACCCTTTTCTGAAGGGTACAAAGACAGCACATGGACACACCGGCTCTTTGCCCACTGTGCTACATGTTGTCTTATGGCAGACTGATTTTTTCTAATTACATTTCACAGAGAGATGATGCTTAAAAAAAAAAAAAAAAAGGAAAAGCAGGAAAGGTGATAAGAAATAAAACCTGCCTCAGTCACCCAGCTGGAGACACACTGAGAACAGGTCCCATGGGTGCATACAGGACTCACACTGATTCCAGCAGGATTATTCACGTGCGTGTGTGTGCATGACAGACAGAACAGATTTGGGCTTCATTGCTTTGACTTTTCCAGGATGCTCAATTTATTTGTGCATTTCAGGAAACAGGCCAGTACAGTTGGATGTCCTGTACCTGGGTTCCCCTTCCCCTGCCCCAAAACAGAAAGAGTTGTAGGCTGAAAGCACCACCCATGCCAGAAGATGACAGAGCCAAATCCTTCCCAAGGCAAAGGACCCAGTGAAATTGCTGGGGTGTCACCCGAGTAAGGACCAACCGAAGAACTTTGCCACCGTCTGTGACAATTTGGCTAAAGAGACGATGAGTTGGTTTTGTATTTTCAGACCAAAATGATAGACTGGATGGGGGGACTTTCTTGCCTCAGCTTCCTTGAAAGCAGGGACTGATAGGATCAGTATTGCCAAGATCGTTCCAGGATTTTGGTTACTCTGCAGAAAACAGACCCATTATTTGTGGTCCAAAACGGGGCACATTTTGCCTTCATTGTCTTTCTACCATGTCTTGTAGGATTTGACTGCAGCATGGAAGCATCCTGATAGAGCTGTACAGTGCATCATGTTGCTGTTACTGTAGTAACTTATTACTAGAACACCTCGTGTTATCTTTATTGCTGCAGTACCTGGTACAGATGTACCACAGTTTGTCCACACACGCTGATACTACAGCCTTATTCCCCAAACTAATTTACTGCAGCGCCCTGTTGTCTTATTGCTGCATTATCAAAATGCTACTTCACTGCAGTGGCCTGTGTTACCTTATTGCTACATTTATCCTGGTATTATGTCAGCTTACTGTGACTTTTTATGGCTGCCCTGCTACCATTTTATTACAGTACTCTATGGGATCTTAGCACTGAGTTATACTGAGAGTATATTAATCCATTTGCCTTAGCCTCGTGCTGCACTGACTTGTCGAACCCTCCTTGTGCTCGTCCCGGTGCTGGTCCACCACAGTAGCTATGAATGCTCTGGATACTCTATTGTCCAAATAGCAGTGCACAGCCGTATTTCACAGCCATAGCCCTGCAAGCGTGGGACGCCTGGTGGCTAGCTTTCACAGCGTGAAGACTGTAAAAGCTTTCCAGTTCTGCCTTTCCTTGAAACAATGCCATTTAGAACACAAATAGAGGTGGAAAGCTGATTTCCTAACTCATCTTCTGGGTGATGAGGTAGTTGGAAGACATGGGATGCTTATAAAGCAGCAGGTTACTGCTTGCAGCACTCAGTGGGGTACTAGTGAGTGTGCAAGAAAAGCATCACTTGCAATAAGCAATGTCATTAAAAAGCAGTAATTCAAGGATGCAGTTCATGTGGAAGTCATTATATGTTAGTATCGTCGTATGTGAAGTAAAAGACAGGTGAAGAGCAGTTCATATGTGCTCCCATGAGGAGGCCTTGTCTACTCTTGTGATGTTTGTTTTAGAGAAATTTGGTCAGGAAACAAGGAGGGAAGCTTTCCTGTCTCCAGAGCATATTGAGCTCTGTCCACTCGGCTCGCCATTGCAGAGCAGATTAGCTTGCACGAGTGTGCATTTAGATGTCAAGCTGTTCAGCAGCCAGGCCCCCTGACGTACGCCCATATGCATGCTCTCTGTGTCCTAGAAGCTCCCTCCATGCTCTCAATTGTTCAAACACAGCCTGTTCCCTGCGGGCAAAACACTGCGGCAGCTGACACAACTGTCCTGCAGGAGCGGAGAGGGGAAAGGAGCTGGGTACTTTGCTTGCAGGGCAGTAGCACGTCTCTGGGTCAAAGCCTGGTGCTGCTGCTCCCTGCACGGGCTGGGACCCTGCTCCCATCTGTCCCGCTGCCATACGCAGCTTGCACAGCACAGTGGGGCCGGCAGCCCTCAGCCCTGGCGGCGTGCAGGTGACCCTCTGCTCCCCAGCGCTGCTCCTCGCTGTGCACCAGTTTCGTGCTTTATGTGTACATCCTACTTAGGATTGCTCTGCGGACTGGTTGGGGGTTCACAAGACAGACCTCGCATGAGAGGAACTAGGGGAGTGCCTTGGCCCAGAGTTGCTTGGGGTGTGAGCAGTCGTTGGCCTACAGACCTCCAGCAATCTGTGGCAACGGTGGGCTTAGCACTGATAGCGCTATGATCAGCGGGCTCTGAGAAGAGCCAGCCTTTGGCTGTTCTTCGGAATGACAAAAGGGGACATGCATCAATGTGCTTAGATTGACAACAGGGCCTGTTGCACAAAGCCCCGCTATTGCCAGAGGGGAACCTGTGGCTGGGTGGTCAACAGAGAACAAAACAGGTCCTGCCAGGACAGCTGAGCAACCATTTGGAGGGGACCAAATGTCCCCTTCAGAGGCAGGACACCACCTGAATGTACAGGCACATCCACGATGGTTCTGCAGTCCTGAAGCTCGCTTGTTTGCCGATGAATTAGGCCTGAAGACATCAGAAAACAGGCTGATTATGGGAATTAGGGAGTGTAAAGAACAAATATCATACTCAGTACTCTACTTTATAGTCATGCAGGTGTAGAGAGTCCTATGGACCTTAGGTAAAATTGTTAACAGGAGCTGTCTGGGAAAAATAATTGAGGTATCAAAATGAGAAATTTCATGGGTAAAGAGGGAAAGTCCTTTTACTGACAGAAACTATGCTGGCCTGATTTTGTGCATACATAGGCCTTGAATGTTAGGATAATACTTGCTTCAGAAGTGGATATTGTTGGTAGCCAGCTGTCTACTTAGCGAGATAGATAATTTTGCCTAGATAGGAATGCAGACTTGTAGCCATATAGCAATTTCTACCACCTGCACAAAAAGCCAGTTTGGCTTGGCATGAGTGAAGAAGACCAAGTGTCTATTTTCACGTACACTTCAGATCTGTACGGCTTGTAAAATATAGGAGGTTTTGTGGCACTAAGTCAATTGAGTCTTGAAAATTTTGTATATAGGCAATATACTGTATATGAATGCAGTCCATTTTCCATATCTGCAGCTAGCATAATGTGGATTTTAGCATTAAACAAGTCACTTCAGTTCTGTGCTTATCCTGACCTCCAAAATCCCAATGTTTTGACACAAGCTATTGGGTCACCTCTTGCAGTTGTATTCATGGGCTCTACCTCAGATGAGAGCTCATTTCCTCGAGCGGTGTGAGTTCGCTCTTACAGCGGTGCTCCTCAGCTGGGTCAGTTACCTGAGGGTGGCAGCGCGGCTGGGGGTGCTGCTGCTCAGGAGGGTTAGCTGGCACCCTGCGCCTGCCCAGTCCCAAGCTGCTTCTGCCAAGCCCGTCTCCATCAGTTCTCTCCTTGCTGTGGACTGAATTTCGCTCTCGATTACACCTGCCCACAGCAGAGTTACCTTTCCCTGTATACGCATGAACAGATTTTGGCTCTAATTAGAGCTGGATTTTCCTCTAAGTGGTTCAACTCTATGTACTTGCAGTAAAACTTGAACATCCATCATTGAATAAGTATGCAAAACCTTAAATAAATAGAAAACCAAATACAATATAAAACAACTCACTTTTAAATACCATATGTGTGTGTTTGTGTGTTTGTGCATAAGTGCATTATACATCTAAAACATGACTCTGAGCATCAGGCAGAGTCTGATCACACTTGCGCTAAATGTACATGCAGAGCTATCCCGCCGATGTCAGAGGATTTGCACCAAAATCAGAGTCTGACTCAGTAGGGCAGATCCTCAGGTGGTGAAAGCCACTCATGCTCTCCTGCCTTCAGCTGAGGATCTGGCCATCGTCTTTGGACATGCTACATGCCATTGGAAGGACAGCAAGTGACGAACTTGAGTAGTGCCTTTCTTTCTTGTTATTTTAAAGGAGGAGAGACATAGGAAAGAAAAAACAAAGCTAAAGTCAATGAATCTGCAGGAGAAATGCATCTGATACTTCGTGGAAAGGAGAAGGAGCTTCCAGCAGATATTTTACTGGATCCAGATGGCCACAAGAAAGGGAGCAAATGGGATTGCGGTGGCATGTATTACAGCCATGTCTGTGCCAGGGAGAGAAGAGGTGAAGGAAAAACAGTGATCTCTCTCAGCTCTTCTTCCTCCAAGCTGCAGTTGGGTCTGTTTCCTTATACAATAAGACACCGTGCGCTTGTCTTGTTGCCTCCTGTGTGCAGCGGCGTGTGCTCCCCCAGAACCAAGAAGGCCCCCAAGTACCCATGCCGAGCTCAGTGTCCTTGCAAGGCTGTACAGGTAAGAAAGTGCCGATGTACACGGTGACAAGCGGGCTCTCCCCCGGCGAGTTGCTCCCTGCTCCTGCTCGCGCTCTCCCCCGCAGCACCCTGCTCTCCCCGAAACGTTGCGGCTCTGGCAGGGTGGCCATCGGTGGCTGTCAGGAGGACTGCATCAGGCCCGTCAGGCGCTTGCTCGCCAGAGACTTTCCCTGCAGGAAGGGACAGACAGACAGTCAGAAGAGGCCTGGAGCGTAAGTGAAGCTGCCACCACAGGATGAGGGCTGTGAGATGGTCTGTCTGCAAGTGGGGGCATTTTGGGTACTGCATTTTTACCCTTTGACTTGGCAAGGTGGGGTGTGGCTAGTGATGTGCTAGCTGTCCTCAGTCACTGCTGGTCCACCCTGTCCATCCTCCCTGCCTTCCCCACGCTCTCCTCCAGGCCACCCCGCAGGCACATGGCATCTGTAGGAGCTTTCCCCTGGCTGGTTGGGGTGAGAGACCAAGGGCCACGCAGGGAGAAGGTCACCTGCGTGCCTCAATTCCTGCACTGGCTGAAGCCACGCAGCCCCTACAAGGAGGCCCCACAGCAGGTCTCCTCCATTCACACGCAGTAGCAAGGGAGTGCAGGGGACACTGATGGCTCTGCAATGGCAGCTCTGGCAAGGTAAAGATGTTCCATGTACTGCACCAGGTGCTACACAGCTTTCCTCTTGAAAAATGCTGTTTTTCTCAGAAAATAAAAATTCCTGGTTGAAACAGACATCCAGGGAGTACCAGAGAGTTGTGGAATACCTCGCAGATCTAAAACAACCTGCATGTTACTCTGTGTAGCCAAGATTTCCTTTCGGAGAGTCTTGCTAATTGCTGTTTGAAATAAAGATCCATGTAAAGAGCAAGACATTATGCAGTGAAAAGGAGCATGTGCAAAATGTAGGAAAATTTGAAATGTAAAATTTAGCAAGCAATCTGAAATAATCCTTATTTAAGACGTTAGCACTCTAAGAAAAAAGGACCCCTCCTGCTCCTGCCCCTTTGATTCAGGGCTACAGCGGGAGGATGCGGCTGCTCCCTGCAGAAGCCTGAAGTTGCTGCTCAGATGTGTGCCCTTTACCAAGCAATTTGCTTGGCTGCACAAGCACACGCAGCCTGATCAGACGGCTTTCTGCTGTGAAAAACACTGCTGTCACGCGGCCATCCCACCCGGGGCAGGAGGGCCACTGCCACCGCCCTCCTGCCTGCCCAGCGCCGCTAGGCCGAGGGCCGGCTCCCTCCCGGGCCCAGCTGCCCACACAGCACCGCCGCCATTTAAGGCAAGCCTGCTTTCTTTCACTATAAATCAAATTCCTGGTTATTCTTATTTTTGAATGTGCCCCTGGGAAGCTCGGCCTGGTGCAACCCCAGGAGGTGGCCAAGCCTTCTGTGGGGCTTGGGAGCTGCGGCCACGGCTGCAGAGAATGGCAGGCAGGTTTCTCCTGTTATCTTCCCCGAGGTGGGTGGTCTGGGGACACGCCAGCTCCTGCTCATGGGCTTTCTGTGGCAAATGTTTCCCTCCACGGGCTCCACCTGCAGCCACACTGCAGATCCAAGGCCCAGCTCTGCAGCACGTCCTGCAGCACCACCTCACCGGTAGGACAGGTGGCGAGGGGATCGGCACATGCGGGCTGATGTTGTGAAATTTGTGGCTATGAGTAGGAGCCGTAAGTATATAAGGGATATAAGTAGGTGTGAGGTTCAGCTTCGGTACCACAGAGGCCCCCAGCCACAGGCACGTTCATGGGCGGGGTTGTGAGCACCTGCAGGCTGGAGGTTGCTGGGATGCAGGCATTTGGTTTGGGAGTCTCTCCTCAAAGACATCCTCAGTATAAAAAAGAAAGAAAGAAAGAAACAAAAACATTAAAAATACATAAAAAATAAAGAGGAACAGGAAAAAACTGCCCTTCATTAGGAGAGCTTGTATCTGTTTCCTGTTATTAAAATGAACAGCAAGGGAGTAAAATGTGTCTCAGGTGAAGATGCTGATGGGATCCACTTGCTGAGGTAACTTGGTAGTCTTCATAGAACTGCTGCTGATTTACACCAGCTGAGGGGCTGGCCCACAGTATTACAGATGTAAAAACAAACCCCTCTCCTGTGGCAAGCTTTTACATGTCTGGAAAGAAGTGCACCTGCACAGGCGAAGCTGGCCTGTGTCCCCTCGGACGACAACGGTGAGACACGCCTGCATTTCGTGGCCGGAGGGTGTACCTGCAGCTCCGGTCCTGCCCGAGGCCTGTGCAGCTCAAATGCCCAGGTCAGGCAGGCAGAAGGCTGCTCTGGGAAGCTGGATGTGGTCACATCAGTTCATAGCTGGGTACAATATGTGCCAAAATATTTCAGAAGTCATTTTGGGTCTGATCCGACATTCGGTCGGGATTCCTTTGGTGAGATCATTGACGGAGAGAGGAAGTTTTGGATTATTATGATGTGAAAGTTTGGCCCAAAGACCTCACCTTTTCTTTAAAAAGGTTCGACCAGGATAAATGATTTTTTCCTTCCACATGTCTTTGTTTAGCAGGAAGCCAGCTGCCGCCCCCACATTTCTACCTCTCCTTTCCCCACTGAATGAAAATGTCAACAACTCCTGCCTTATTTCCACAAGAAATTGTGTATAAGCTGTGCTGGCAGGGGATTTGGAAAGCACAGGATTTTAAGCTTGGCACACTACAGCACTTCTTGTACTCTGCCATAAGCATACACTGAGTAACCTAAGGCAGAATTAGAGTGGATGTAAAAAGAAAACTTTTCACAGAGGGTCTAAGCTTATGAGGAAATCCCCAGTCCTCCAGTTGCAAAATACTTGTCACTAGTAATTAGGGTTACGACAATTAAAAATCCAGGCTGTTGTCACTCGAACAGCATAGCACACACAGAAGGGTATACGTTGTAGGGCATATGCTGTGTGTCCTGTTGGATTCAGGAACACTTTCTTTTCTCATCTTTTCCACTGTCACACAGCTTTCTGGCAGGGGTCACACACACAGGTTCACCACATCTTGGAGAACCTTTGGTTCTCTCTATGCAGCTCAATGAATTTTTCACCCCTGACCACTGGAAGCACAGGAGCCTCAGTTTTAGAGGCAGTGTAAAACCTGAATTTGGAGTAGCCTAAGGAAAATGTCAAGGAATTTTTAATAAACCTGAAATTTCCCCCTAGAACGTGGCCTCCAAGTTATGTAGCCCATCCTGCTGCTCAGCTACGTGTCAGGCTGGGGACCAGGTCCCTGCACCTGGGGACCTGCAGGGTTGTGAAGGGTAACCTGCAGGTTGCGGGTTGTGCATAGCACCTTCGATTGCTGAGCCTTTGATGAGCAGCTACTAAACTAAAATGTAAAATGCAATTAACAATTATTTGAACGAAACAGAATTCAGCGATTTAATATGAGCAAGAAGCCAAATAAGAGGAAACAAAAGTCTGGGATTTGACACAAAAAGGAGGCAGTACTCCTTTCAAACCTCCTGTAAGAGCCGCCAGTTTCTATCTTGTTCTTTGCTTTTCTCTGCCAATGCCAGCACTTTGCACAGCTGGGAGAGAAGGCAAAGACTGTGATATATCTTTTTATTTATTTTTTTTAAATAATTTTAAATAGAAAGTTTAGTTTTGTCCTGTACCTGTGGTTTCACACAAGGGCCCGGAGTGCAACTCACGTGTCCAACATGCAGCCATTCAGCACCACCAGCATGCACTGGTCGGCACTCCCATGCACACCGTGCACTTACCTGAGCCCCCAGCAGTGCTTGTCCCGCAGGGAGCTGTGGCTGCAGCTGCAGGGAGTGGAAGCACGTGGGACGCTTCTGGTGCTCCAGCACAGGCTCCCCTCTTGGCCACATCAACACAGACCAAAGCGCTGTCGTGCTTTTCCCCCCATGCTCCCCACCCACCAACTTAGGGCTTGCTAGGACTCCACTGCTTGCTTGCCACCCACTTTTGCCCTTGCTGCTGTCCCTTTCCCAGCCCACTGCCCAGCCAGAAGCATCTGCTCTATCCCCGTCCCTCTGTAACAGCCCAGCAGAGGACTCACAGACCAGGGGCTGGTCTGTGTCTCCACTGGAGGTGAGCAAATCTTACTTCCATCAGCTTCATTTTTTTTTTGTTTTGTTTCTTTTCTTTGCATAGGGACAGACTGCTCAGATATTGTACCTTTTACTGCTCAGATATTGTACCTTTTAGCTAATGTACTGCAAGAAATATGGTAGTGGGCAGGCAATGTCTTGCCACCAAACTTCTCTCCTGAAGAAAGATTTCCAGGGCCCTAGCCCTGCCAGCACTTTTTGTTTTTTCAATGTTAGAGTACGCTGCAGATCTTGAGGAAATTTTATTTTTGTGTCATTTAAAAAAAAAATTTATTAGATTTTTTTTTCATGAAAAGATACATGGCAAACATAAAATAAGTAACATAAATTAACAAATTTAAATATGAGAGTTAAAAACATAAACAATAAAGGAAAATAACTTAGTTCAACACAAAACAAACAAAGACACACAAGCTATGAACGCATATCACGTAAATTAGCACACAACAAAACCTGGTGCACACCACCACCAATGCCATGCCGGCACAGACTGAGAACAAGGAGCTGCAAAGTGGCTGTGGAGGGCAAGCACAACAGCAACTGCTCCCTGCGTGCAGGATGCTGCCCCGTTCCCATCAGCACGGTCTCACCAGTTACCCCCAAAATTCTGCAAAGTGAGCCCTGCTGCTCTTGCGAGCCTTGGCTAGCAAGGTGCTTGAGCTGCCCTCCACTGCTGCTGAACAACCCTGGGTTAGGTTTCTATATCTGAGACCCCTTCTTGCTTTTTCACCTTATATCACGATGGGAGCAGATCAGTGCTTTTCTAGTCTGATTAAAACTGGTATTATCCACACCCGTTTTATTGGGAATTTCCCATGCTTCCTGCGCAAGGCATCACACTTTGCTTTCAGAAACACTGGTGCACCACTGCACAGGAAACAAAGCAGGGATGTACGCGAGCCCAGTACTCACCCCTCCTAGAGCAGCGTCATGAGTGCTGGAGCGCTCCTCCACCTTCCCACAGCACCGGGAGGAAGATCCTCTTCTGCCGAGGGGCAGTTTGGGCCCCTTGTGTCCAAGAATGTGTTAGAGCCCATTTTGGCATTAGTTCAAGCAGCCTTTGGACTGCTTCAACTTATCCCATGGTGGGACGGCCCTAAGAGACCACGAGGGCCGAGTCCTCACCACGGTGCTCCATCGGGCAGATAGCCCAGGCCATGTCTCAGCAGAGAGCTGCCCTAGCAAGGGCAGCTCAGTGGTGCTTGAGAACCAGCGCTGTGATGTGCGCCATCCCTAGTTATCCTGCAGGGCCCTTCTAGATGTCAGCACATCCCTTCTGTGGCCTCCTTCTTTTCCTGTTACCAGCCCAGAACAGACCCCGTGCTGGGGACATCTGAGTACCCAAACTTTGGAGTCAGCTGCCCAGGCTTTGCTGGGGCAAACTCCTTACTGCTATGCAGTAACGGGTGGCTGTGGAGCTGGCTGCATTACAGCCCTTCCCCCCCACAGCCACCAACCCCCAGCAGCACACTTGGTCTCGCACACCACGTGTTGGTGTTTCTAAATTTTTTTGAAAATCTGTTCTTCAAAAAAGCCCTGCAAAATGGCAAAATTTTCTACCAAGCAGAAATTCCTTTTACCTGTTCCTAGTATTCAGCTGCTAAGTCACTGCAGCTGGGATACGATGATGTAGTAGGGTGTTTTTTTTCAAGCCACCTCAAAAAATACCCTCCCTGCACGTTGCTGGTCCAGCTCTCGGGCAGGGTGCGATTCTGTTTTTCTCCTTGTGTGCAAGGGACTCAGTTTATGTAACTCCCTTCAGTTGGACTGGGAACCAGATGTCTACATAACTTGCATGGTCAGAGGAAAATAGAAATACCGCTGAAGTATCAAACCCCTCTGGGATATCAGAACAAGCTTGGCTGAAATCACAGCGGGGTCTAAGCCTTTTCTCCCCCCAAAACCCTTGCTAAGGCCGTGATTCAGTATCTGCAGCCGGCAGCTAGAACTGTCCGGCATGGGGAAGGTACAGTTTTATCCTTTAGAATTTGCATGCAGCTGGAATAAAAGGCGGTAAATGCATAGTAAGCATATCCTGAACTCCACATAGTGCCTTTGGTCCAGAAGGATCCCAAAGACCATACACACAGGGATCACTCACCCACAGCAGGAGCACAGTGACCTCTGGGGCTAAGGCAGCTGCCGTTCTGCACCAGCAGCACCGCACAGCAGTGTTTTAAGAATGGGAAGTGAGGAGTAACTTATCCATGGGAAATGATGAACACTTATCTTTTCAAGGAGACCTGCACACAGAACAGACGCGCGGCACGCATGCAGTACATGCAACCCACCGTTTCCCGATCCAAGAGCGTGCAGCATAACCCCATACAGCACATGCATCGTACAGGCAGGGCACTGTGCCGACACCAGGAAGAGACGTGATGCTTCCGGCATGCAGCGACGAGTCCTTGCGTGCTCTGTACACCCAAGCCCACGGCCCTCCGCAGGCTCGGGTACTGGCTAGTCGCTGCACACAACAGACAGCAGGTTGTGAATGCAGACTGGATCCCCTCGTGCCTCAGGTACATGCTGGTGCTCTCCACTGCTATGTAACACAACTACCTTTTCCCAGTAAAAGGCAGTATTAGTTAATGACTGGAGTACTGGAGCAAGCAAATTTTCTTTTAGAGCAAAGTATCATCCAAAAATAAAAATAACCGTTTTCCAGATGGCTTTTCTTGGTGCCAAATCTAAGAAACTTTGGCATCCATTCCTACATCCTTCCCTTCTAGCTGTCTGTTCCTGACACCCATTTCATCAGCATCTCAGGGTATCAGCTTCTTCTACTATGCACAGTTTATCTGACTTTTCTCTACTTAAACTTTTGGCTTTATTACATTGCAGGTCATAAATATGTTCCGTGCCCTCAAATGCTGTTCTCTCTTTATGCAATTAGGTAGAGCTGCAGAAGTGAGAAAGTGGAAAAGCTGGTAAGTATGTCACAGTTCTATGAGATTATCAAGGACCCAGTTAAAAAGAGAGTCCTGATGATATCAGGCAGCAGCTCCTCCTCCAGCCTTATGCCTTCTCCACTATGTTCATGGTTAGTTTTTGTAATACATCACAGTGACATACAGCTGTGCAAAATATCACACAGTTCACATGAGAAAGGTAAGATCCTATCAAGACATTTTACATGTATGACACCATGCTCATGAATTAAGAATAGGGACCAGGACAGCCAGAGTGTGACTTGGACTCTGATCCAACAGCAGACAAAAGGAGAGGACGTAAAAACCAAGACAGCAGAAGGCAGTAGCAGTAGCCAAGGGATGAAGACAAAAATTGGGAATGTGGGAAATTGGCATCAGAGAGAAACAAAGGTAACAAGACGGAGCTGGAAAATTCTGCTGAGAGCATCGAGGAAGGGACAGCCATGCAGGCAGGATAGACACTGAGGCTATCATAGCTGCGTAACACAAGGGTACAGATAAACATGGACCTGAAGCTAAGCATGGGACTTCAGGTTTGCAGAGTACTGTGGGTTCACTACGCTGAATCATGATGCACTTGCAGGCCTGAACCAAGGATAGTTCAGCATGAAATAGCCAAAAGATACCAGAAAACTAAAGCAGAGGAAATGCTACTGTGAAAATGCCAGTTTGCATCACTGCTAAGAGGAGGGCACTTCAGACACCAGGCAGAAATATCAAATATACCAAACACAGATCAAATACAGGAATCTCCAGTCATATTCTTGTACCTGGAAAACTCCTCCCTGCATGAGAAACCATGGTGGGATACTGGCTTCACAGTCATCGGGGATGTATGTGTGGGACTCTGCCCACAAGGCTCCTGGAGGAGAATACAAAACTGCCCAGCTGCTGCAGGCACAAGGACTTACAGCAGCTCCTGCTGACCAGCCGCTGCCTGCTGCCGACTGCAGTTCTGTCTCATATGGTTAATGAAGCTGAGCCTCTCTGTCGATTCAGTTATTCACCTATGCCTGGGAACAGAGACAATCTTCGGTCTTCATTGACTTGCTGTCCTGCACAAAATGCTCCATCCATAATGTCCAAGATTCTTTAAATGAAAGCTCATTAGAGAACTTCTATTCTTGTATTCTTAACCTATAGTCTACTCCCCACACAGCCCAAACACAGCACCTCTTCCTTCACCTTATTCTCTTGCTGCAGTGAGCTGAATTTACCACCTGGAAAAGCTCCCTGCTTCTTCATACCTGATTCCTTGGTACATTTCACAGCACATCACTTTTCTCTATCTGGTGTCTTCTATTGTGCTGACTTTAAAATAAATTTCCCAACTCTCTTAGTCTCACTACATACACACATTTCCTCTAGGATGTACCAGAAGGTCTCCTTTTCCTATTAACTATTGCACTTATGAACTGTAATAACGAAAGATAAAATACAGGCAGCTATGTAAGCATAGGCTGCAAGCAGCTATGACACACCTCTACAAATCACACCACAGCATACGCTGCACTGGCCTACTATTGCTTGTGGAAGGAGGCAGGGCAAAGAAAACAGGTAAGGGTGCCCTACAGACTCCATTCTGTAGCCAAAAGTTTGCTGTTTGCCTTTTTGGTGCCCCATGGCAGCTGCTGCTTTCACCTGGGAGCTGCCAGGTCCTGCTATTGCTCGGGCTGAGGTTCATGGGGGGCTCTGCCAGCAAACAACTCCCCTCTGCCAGGCCGAACCACTCTTCTTTTATACTCCATCAGTGGAAGAGACACACAGGAGCTTTTATATCAGACGTTATAAAAATTCCAAATAAACACTGTATGCCTAATCTGTTAACTCTCTCTTCCATTAAAGCACGCAGATTGAGAACTCTGGTGCTCTCAGAAGCTGTGTGGGTGCCTTTTGTTCATAATCAAATGTAAACTGAGAATAAAATGCAGAAATCTGCTCAGTACTGGGTCAGTGCTTTGACACTGCGCTGGAAACTTCAACACCAGTTTACTTACGGAGGAAACTCCTTCCTTGCAATATTGCAGTTTTAGGAAAGTTTGAAATCAAGTCTGAATATCATGGCCCAGGTTTATCTTTTGAAGGTACCTACTGAGGCTGGTATCAATTGGTTTAATCCCTGTTATTGCTGGAGTAACAACTGCTGCTTTAGAGTGAAAACTCAAGATGCTGCAAGGTGCAACAAAGGAAAATAATAATAAACCCTCCTGTTTTCCCACTCATTAAATGTGAATGACCACCAGCACAAGTTAGGCAGAGACTTGGTGGCTTCTTCTGCAAGACAAGAACATCAGTGGTTTCCCTAAACGTACTCGTTAAAATATATTTTCCTTCTACTCTTGGCCCTGAAGGATCATCTCAGCTTATGAGAACTAAGCTTCTGTCTATCTGATTATTAAATCATTTCTAAAGCAGATGGGAAACTACAGTGGTTTAAACAGCTAGGCTGAGACTGCATGGCTAAAAATAGGGTAGCAGGCTCCTTTTAATTAGCAAGATGATCAAATATGACAGAAGAGGGAGATGTAGATATATGGATTTGTGTGTATGTGTGTCTTTAAAATTAAGTTATTACCTCAATACCAGGTATTATTTATATCATATATGATACATGATGTCTGATTTTTATGATGCCATTTATCTTCACTTGGAAGAGAAGACAGACTAACTCTGCTTTCATAATGTCAATCCTTGCTATATTCAAAAGGAAAATTGTAATAAGATAAACCTGCCACCATGTGCAGTGCCATCATTTTTTAAATGAGGTGGATTAGTAAGTGCTCTGGTGCAACAGACTGTCAGATCTCAAATGTGCTGCCCAGAGCAAGCAGAGCTGCCTGAGATCAACCCTGCCCCATCTCTCCTGAAGCATGCAGAAGAGCCGATCCAGCTCTGCACCTGAGACTTCACACACGGGAGCCAGGCACAGGGCTGAAGGAGTCAGGGACTGCTATATTTACCCTGCCACTGCACTGCCCACCTGTTTTTGAGGACTCCTCAAAGCCTGAACAGGGGAAAGAAGGTATTTGCTACCCCTCTGCTCCTGCAGTGCTGAGGAACGTGTGCCCTGTAGGGTTGTGCTCCATCACACGGAAGTGCTCTTCAGTGCTCAACAGATGACTGCCACCTGTGACATTTGGTCCTGAGGCTGCACAGCTGCCACCCTGGGCCTCCCTGGCAAAATCTGTCTGTTCTGCTCAATGCAAACCAGATAACACCTGGCATCCAGAAAGATTTGGTGCAAAAACTTGGTGAGTTCATCAGTTGTGAGCTGCCTTCTCCTGGTCAGAGTACTATGCCAAGGAAGATGAGACAGCGAGTCTTGTAGGAATTGAGGCCTGGCATGAAAAATACCTGTTCTGTCTTATTCCCCACTGCCTGAAGGTGTCAAGCCTCTGGCTGGCTAGCAGGGCTCTGCTGTATCCTTCTAAAGGATGACAGATGGTCTGGGGTTAATCTCTGTCTCCTGGGTTTTGACTGAGATGAGCAGGAGTCCTGTGGACAAGATGACTTCCATTTGCACCAAGTCTGCGTGCTCAAAGCCAAGCTGTAAGGCCTTCCACCCAGTGCAGGAGGGCAATCTGGAAGCACTGAAAGATTTTTCTTGGGATGGGTTTTACCAAAATAAAGAGACAAAAAGCCTGCAACACTGTTTGCAGTTTGACCACAAAGCTTTACAGCTTTTCTTTTTCCTGAAGTGTTGCAATTTCTTTCACTGTTTATCACATAAGAGATGCTGAGATTCAAGCAACCAGAAGCAGGCAAACCGAAGTCTGATTTTTTCACTTCAGAAGAGAAGATAGACTTTCTAAGGAGCCTGGCATGTTCTGCCTATAAACAGGCCTCAGCTGATACTGAAAGCTCCCTGCACACACAGCATCATCAGCAAGGGGCCCAAAGCAATCCAACCCCACCTCCACCTCCACAGGGCTGCTCTGGTCCTACTCCGCCTCCACAGTTAGTGTAACTGGGTTCCCCAAATTTGAGTAAAATGATGCAAAAGGAAACTGTAAGATCATAAGATTTGTTTTCCCTGTGTTGCTTTTCACAGGCAAAAAGTTATAGCATGTTGAAAAAAACAGTAACTGCTTTATTTGAAGGAACAATGAGGTAAAGATTATTTGGGGGAGATTTCAATAGGCCTGAGGTGCCAGAGTGCCACAGGAAACAACAACTTATTGACGCTGGAAGAGAATTTGCTCCATATTTTAAAACCTATTTTGAATATTCTTATAATCTTACTAATTGTCAAGGTGGTACAGAAAGAACAAACACAGCATGGCCACTTTACTTTCCACTGTAAGTGTCTGGGAGCTATTCCTTAACTAATCATTTCCTGACGCTTTTCCTAAATGGCATTTGTCATCAAATTTTATTCTCAAAATCCACATTTAAATTCTGACGTTCAAATTCAATCTACCTGAAAGTTTACATTTTTATCCAGAACCAAAGTTCCTGGAACTCTGAAATCCCACCCCAAATTTTGTGTAACGTTTTGACTGCCAGTCCTGCGCAGCCCCTCAGGCCTGGGCCTGGCAGCCAGCAGCTGCCCCAGGAGGCCGCACGTTTGCGCAGGCACCAAGCATCACCAGGTGCAGGACCTCTCATGCACGACCAGGTCTTTGGTGACCCCAGATCAGTCATTTCCCCAAGTGCTGGGTCACACACTACAGTCAAACCTGGAAATTTCTCAGGGGCCTACTACGGTCTCCCTGTACCAAACTGCGCACAGCCTGGAGGCGGCCCGGTTGCACGGGCAGTTAACAGTGCAACCTGGCAGCCACCACATCCCACTGATGGCTGCTTAAGACAAATGAATTCAAGCCCTAGCTGTTTCGGATGTTCTGCTGACAGCCACCACAGGAAATCTGACCTATTCTATTTGTGAAACAGGCTTAGGGCTCCCAGCCCAGCCTCAAGCACATGCTTAACTTCAGCCTGCCTGACGTGAACCGAATTGCTTCACTTCTGCGCAGCCAGGGACTGCAGTGCATTTCAGAGAACTAGAGCATGTAGAATTAACTTTGTCTTAATTTGGGTCTCCTGAGTAGGCGATAAAGTTACTGCTTTGGTAATGGTGGCCTCTGAGGAGATCATGACATGCCAACAGGGCAACTTTTTTCTCATCTAATGGTAGTGACAAACCGCCATTATGCAAAGTATAAAAATTCCAGATCGTTCCTAGTTCTTGTGGCTACCGTGTCATCACAGGATGATATTTTACATCTGTATTAAGAAAAGTGAAAGAAAATGTTTACAGTATGCTAGCCAATACGACAAAAATTAACTAAAGGGCAGACCAATCTACAACAATTACCTTTACAGGTACTTACATTATAATTCTGCCCTCCCAAACTGTGGCTTTCATGTTGCCCTTCAAATCAAATTTAAGGGAAAAATCTGGTCTTGGCAGTGTTGCTATAAACTCAGCCAGCCTAGTAAAGTGAGAGTTACTCTTCTATTTGGTGAATCTGGGAGCAGAATTTACCACTCAGTGTAAATATTTCTGCATAGTTTGTTTAGAAAAAAAAATCTTGTCTGCTCCTCTCCTGGCAAACTCTTAGAAAGTAGTAAATATGCAGATGGGCATAGTGATATATTTTGTATCAACATATTTTAAATGTGTGCATATGCATTAGCTATATAAATACATTCCTCAGGAAGCCTGCCAGTGGATATACTACAAAGCTCTGCATTTGTTTTGCTTGTGCAGTTAGCATGGCAGCATCAGAAAGAACCCCTCCAGGCTTATCTGCTATATGATAGCTCACACTTACCTGTGCAGTTTCCCCTTTTCTATCTGGATGTACAAATCTTTTAGGTTTATACACTGTGCATATATAGTGTGTATATATATATAAACATATATAAATACACACACAAATACAAGCATATGTACTGTATATACACATAGTCCAATACCTTCATTATAAAGTTGTTATAATGCCATGACAAGGTTTATGAACTTTCTACAAAATATTGTTCTGTACAGTAGCGTATACAAGAATCAACCCCATGATGACTCTGCTGTCCTGGTACCACCTTACAGCTAATGATGGGCGATACACAAACATCAAAGCAGTATGACAAAACCATGTGCTGTATCAAGTCAAAATGTACTTGATACTGAGCAATGCTAGAATGACTTCCCACTGACCCAGTTGCTATATCTTCAGTGCTAGCTCTCTGCCACCCCATGTTGCATCCTGCACCCTCCCCCTGCCTCTGTCTTCCCTCCCCAACAAGCCAGCTGCACTACTGCACGGCTGGATACCCCAGGGAGGACAGGCACACCCCAGAACATACACACCATGCTGGGACCAGAAGTAGGCACCAAACATTGTCCCCTTTTTCATCTGCTCCCTGAGACGAATTCCTGAAAGCAAGTGGGAGGAGTGCATCTTGGCCATCCCTGGGGTCCTGCTCTGAGGGCTAACACAGAGCCCTGGTGGTGCCCAACATGCCCCATGCTGTAGCACCCTTCTAGAGCAGGACCAGCTCCCCCACTGCCCAAGTGGCTGGAGGTTGGAGTCTGGTGAAGGACGAGAGTAGAGGACACCTGTCTGCTGCCTTTGAGGTCCTACCGTCCCCTTATCTAAGAGGTTTAACAGTGCCACGTTTCTCACTGTCACTGCGCTCCTTTTTGGGTGTCACTACCATGGTAGTCAAAGGGTATCGCCCATCACTATGTACGCAAGCACTGACAGAGTGGGCAGCGGAGGGAGCATCTGCAGTGCTGTGGGTGGCTATGTATGTGTACATACACAGGGAGCATGAACCATGCACGGAGGTCTATATGGATCTTTTGCAATGGCGCTACTAGAACCATGCTCGTCTACTTCACTGTGCAAGGAAAAGCCACGACAAATACTGTAGTGGGAACGCAGCAAAAAGACATCCTTCCATTTAACTCAGGACAAAAATCAATTTGCTTTTGCAATGATGATTAGCTAGAATGAGCATCATGATGGAATTCTGCTCCCACCCCCGCTTTTCAGAGCTGCTATTTAGATGAGCTACAGTACTAAAAGAGAAGCTGCAAAGATGCTATCTGCAAAAATAAAAGATGAAGTAAGTTAAGCGTCCACATTCCCCCCAATGAAAAATGAAGTTCTGAGGAAAGAGAGGAGGGAAAAGAAAACGAACTTACCACGCTGCGAGTGAACTTTTCTAGAGAAGTTCTACGACCTTGCTCATTCTCTGGCTTAACGGGGAAAAAAGTGGGGAGAAAAAAATACAGAAAACAAACCCTTCAGCTTAAATGCAGTTTTTCAAAACAGCAGCAAAATACGAGGAAGCAGCAAGGGGAAAATGTAAAAAAATGTAAAAACCAGTAATCAATGTTTGCAGCAGCAAACATAAGAAACCAAAACCCCTTACAGAATGAGACATCACTACTTCTACTCTTGGAGAATGTCACCTTTTCTCCTGTGAGTTTTTTTGAACGCTTCAAACAGCGTCTGTGCATTGCCGTGTCTCACAGCTATTGGTATTGATTTCTTGTTCATTGAATTTTCCTTCTGTAGCTGTTTGAGCTGGGACCTCTGATTCTGGTTAACATCTGCCAAACAGCTGATTGGAGGCTCCCATCTACTTGTTTAGAGAGATGAAAAAACACACAGTCACTTTTACAACATTAAAAAGCAATGTGTGAGTGAATACAGTGCTGGAAGGAAAATCCTGCTGAACTCATTGCCGGGGAACCTATACGTTCCTCTATTAATCCAGAGGATAGAAGCAGATTTCCAATACATTTGGCTACTTCAAAACATCAGGCAGCATAAGTATGTCTGTGCAAGGCCGTGGAAAGATACACACAGATCTGGGGCACTGCTCTTTTTGTATCTAGAGAACAGGACTATTGATATGCAAGAAGATATTCAACTTCACTGTGGGAAGACAAGCGTATGTATCATGGCTTTATTAACGTATCCCTAAGAAGGTTGCTCACTGCTGTGCTTCATTCATTTGGCACAAGGGAGATCTAATTGTCACTAACAAGGAAGAACTAAATAATTTATTGGCATGTTTGTTGGCATATCTAATAGAAAAAAAATGTTATGGAGAAGAGAAGAAACTCAATAACATGAAGAAAAGCTCATTGCAGTCAGAAAACTGTGAGCATTGGCAATTTACAAGAGAGAAAATTATTTGAATATGGTGAGTCAGTGAAACGGAGATGATAAGATGGAAGTAAAACTGCAGTGAAGGGGATAAGGAACTACTTTTAAAGGAAAGCCACAGTACTGATGGTGCATGACACTGCACTGGAAATAAGTGCTGTACTCGAGCTCCTCCTCAGAGGGGCCCACCCACCACAACATCTGCCATGGCTTCAGATGTTCAGCAACAACCCCCAGGAGAAAGCACTCGAGCACAAACAGGTAGAGAAGATATAAGGAAGCCAGAAATATATCAGATAAATTGGATGAAAACTTGTGCTGGTGAGTCTAGGCAAAGCCTTTTGATTCTTCTTCATTAGAGCTGCAATTAACAGCATCTCTCTGGTGTCCACAAGATGGGTCTGAAGGCCCAGGCAGAGGTGGGCCTGATTCTGCCTGGCGGGTCACCAGAGACAAGACAAGAACAGAAGGCCATTTCAAGACCAGAAGAAACAGTCAAGCAGTCTCCCTACTTAGAGCCATTTGAGAAAGCCACAACTTCAGCTCTGGTGTCCCAGAAATGTTACTGAAAGTGAAAGCTTGAGGTGCTACAAGGACAGATTTTTAGAGCTGCTGAGTGACTTGATTAGACTGTTTTAAAGCATACTGAAACATTTAACAGTTAGGACAACATTTCTGTAGGGACAGAAGTAATCTGAGCTTACTCGAGACCAAAGTTCATGCATGTGGCTTGTAGCACCACTTCCAGAAACCTATTTAAAACATGTCAGATGAGGGCTTTATAACAAAGATGACATACTAAAATGGCAGCTGTAGGTCCAAAGGAGTGGGGCAGCTCCTTGCACCTTGCCTCTGACTACCAAAGCAAGTAGAGATGTGTGAGAAAGGAGCGACAAGGGGAATGATGCCTGGTCCCCACCACAGGCACGGGATGTGCTGTCCTGTTGGCTCACGTCTACTGCCAGCAGTCATTAAAAATTCACCACATGACAGCAGAAGAGGGCAATGAGGTCCCCTGGGAAGAGCCCCACACAGAGACCCCTGCCAGGGAGCTAGAGGAAACACTGAGGGCAACCACTTTTAGCAATGCTCTTATTGTGATCAGGCTCGGCTTTCCCTGTGGATGCAGCACTTCAGGCTGCTCTCTGTCTTGGCCCTGGGGCCACGGGGACCTGACATCAGCTCTGTGTGGCAGACATCACTTCAGCCAACGCTGAGGACAGAGCCAAGGCACGTGTCAAGGGACAAAGCAGGCTCTGTGGCTGGTGGGAAGGCAGTAACATACCCTTGCTGCCACCAGAGCACAATTTTACCCAGGAAAAGAAACACCTAGACAGAAGAGCCTCTGCTAGGCTCTCAGGCAGACCAAGGCACTTGCATACTGCAGCATCACATTGCTGCAGGCCGGAAAACAGGCATCTAGCCCAACAGCATTTTAAAGTGGAGCTTCGGAGTGCTCTGGGCACAAAGGGGAGCAAGCCGACGAAGCCAGTTCTTGCTGTATCCCTGCACCTGCTGCTGAAATTCAGTGGTTTTGCTTTTGCTGCCAGCAAGGTGATGCAGTTTCCCACCCAGCAGTAACGCAGGACAGTGGTCTTCAAGGATTATGAGCACCTTGCTGGCTGCCAAGACCTTGTCCAGCATAGGTGGCCACACCCGAGGCTGTTTTCCTACCACAACTGAGGACGTGGGTGGGGAAGCAGGCATGGATTGCCCCAGAGCACTGAGGTGTTCCACAGAAGTGCCTGCAAGCACAAGCTGCACCAACCCCAAACCTTTGGCATGGGGACGGCAGGCTGGGACCAGCTGAACGTGTGGAAAACCCATCGCCATAGCATCCAGCTCTGAGTCAAAGCGTGACATTTTCTAATAAAATAAAAAGCAGCTGAGGCTGGCTGGCTGCAGAGTGATGAGCTGGCATGAGCAGATTTCCTGGCACCGGGTGTGGGTGCTGGTGCAGGCTCCCCAGCTTTACCTGCCTGCATCCCTCCAGCACAGGGAAGGAAATTTAAAAATAAACTAAAAAGAAGAGAAAAAAAAAAAAGAGGAAAAGAGACCGAGTCAGATGTTTTTCAGCACTGTGAACACATCTTGGGTCCAGTGCAGGAAGTGGCTGATGAGGCTGCGGACCCCAGAGCTGCAGCACAATGGCAGCGTTAGCACAAGCGCACACCGTGACTGCAAAGTGCCCAGGCAGAGAAACACATGCATGGCCAAGGTCAGGCAGTCCTCGTGGGTGCGGAAAGGAAAGGAGACATCCTCTCCAGCAAACACACCAACGAGCTCTATCAGCTAATGACAAAGGACATGAGTATTTAGGCAAAATACGAAACCCCCACCCCCACTGTAGATGAAAACATCTCAGCCCAGGAAGGTGCAGAAAAACAGATCTTGCTAATTAGCCATTCGCTAATTATTGACCATCTCCTCTGAGTTTTCCTTTTTCCACGATTAATTATTTATCCAACCATCCCGATTTTAAGTTCCTTTGTGCAGATTCTGCTGGCACAGGGCAGCGTAAGTAGAAAATCTTATGAAAACCAGCTGACACTGATTACTAAAAGTAATTAGGAGAAAATTGCTCAGCATCTTTATAACATTCAAGCCAAGTCCTGTCGCTGAATCAAACTGGCCATGTGTGCCCTGATGGGACTGAGGAAGG
Organism: Anser brachyrhynchus; assembly: GCF_964034855.1. Classification (NCBI taxonomy): domain Eukaryota; kingdom Metazoa; phylum Chordata; class Aves; order Anseriformes; family Anatidae; genus Anser; species Anser brachyrhynchus. The sequence continues at coordinate 30,609,373 of NC_137699.1, read as the reverse complement.
GACAGAATCTGCAGTAGGAAGCTAAATGGACAATACAGACCACTCAGGACAGAGAGTCTGGATAAAAACAGTGCTTTGAAAAGCGTGTGCTGAAAATGCAGCCTTCTCCTCACTGCACAAAGCTCCTAGCCATTGCCTAGCTGACACTTTTTTTTTTTTCCCAGGGATTTGAAAAGGGGTAAGAAAATGCATCTAAGAGCTTGGTCTTCCGAACTGCAGGTCTGCAGAAATCCCTCCTTCCCTCCCAGGATTCACTTTGTTGGCTATTGAAGGAGAAAAACGTGCATTGCAGAGGGGTGGTGCTGCACGAAAATGAAGGATAATCACTTCCCTGACATCGGCTCAGAAGAAAGCCAGAAGCGGGTCCCCAGCTTCTCAGGCAGCCATTTATGCTTGTCCAACGTGAGGAAGTGAAGGGCACGGACAATGCTACCAAATGGCTGGAACAGCAGCTTGCATCTGCTCTGTGTTCATGAACACAGGACCCAAGCCAGCTGGTGAGGAAAGTAACACACCAAGCCAAGCAAATAGGAACCTGTGCTTCCCCTGGTGCGACGGGGCTCACTCCCATGACTTTGTAGCCCTTCTGGGATGCTCTCCTGCCTGCGGGAGGCTGCCCCGTGCCAGGCTGATAGGAACACCGGAGCCGTGACAGCTCAGCTACACCACTCACACTGGTAGCTAACGTGGAGATGCCCACCAGCATCATCACTTCACCTTGCTTTCATGCACAGTAATAGAAAGCAGCTCGAGGTCTTTTCTGCTCCTTTCACAGAATCAGAGAATCATCTAAGTTGGAAAAGACCTTCAAAATCATGAAGGCCAACCGTCAGCCTGATCTACTGAGTCCCATCACTAAGCCGTGTCCCTTAGTGCCCTGTCTCCCTTCTCCTGAAGCACCCTGCAGAGCACGTGTCCGGCTGGCCCTTCACCATTAACAAAGCCCCTGTGCACCTCCACCCCTTCCAAGACGCACTAATGAACCTACGCTGCTCTTTGCCCAGGGAATAAATCCCTGCTCTGCAGCCAATCCGCCCAGCCTGAGTCCTCCTCAGCCTGAGTGAGGAGGTTTGTCACGGCACGTGTTCCTGCATGAGGCCTGCTGCCATCTCAGGACGTTCAGCCGCCACTCTGGCTAGCAGGGAGGAGGGCAGGGGCGGGGCGGAGGTTATTACCTGCTGCGAAGCTGTCTGCATTGCGTGCTATCAGCAGAAACAGGAGCAGGGTGATGCTCGATGCTTGCCAGCGCAAGTGGGGCGTGATGTTCAGATACACAAATAAAAGGCAAGGAGTTGGCTGGGGATCTCGGCACCGTCCAGCCCTTGGCCGTGGAGCTGGCTGCTTCCAGCAGCCCCGTGCCTTCTGCCTTGCTGCAGGGGGAAGCTGGCATGGAGGCAGCGAGTGCAGGTCAGGCCAGGCTATCGGCCCTTCCTCCCTCATCCCCCTCAGCTCCCTCCTGGCAGGGGAGGAAGGCTTCTGTGTGAGGCAGGGAGTTACACCCAGCTCTTCTCCTCTCCAGCACGCTGCTTCCAATCACGCCCGTGCTGGAGGCCAATCTCATGCTCCCTGCTGAGCACCATGAATCTGCAGGACTGAGGCCAATGGTATTGTGGTTGTTTGTAATAACGACACTGTGAAGAACGAAGGGGAAAAAATAAAATAAAATGGAATAACAAAGTATGTATGCCTGGTCTGTACACAGCCTATGTCCTCCACTGTCTTGCATCAGTGGTGTCAACAATGTGTTCCTTTTATCCTCCCTGGTCCTTCTCATAATTCTGTCATTGTATCTCAGTCCTGACCCACAACTTTTCCTCTTTCTCTTCCCTTCATTACTGCACTCCCAGAGCAGGGAGTGGAAGCTCCCACATGTGCAGTTATTGTATGATGCAGAACTTATAGTGCCTTCCAAACTCCAGATCTCAACAATGTCAAGAATCTTTTGAGGCATTAATTCATTAGTGGCTTGCAATGTATCCACTGAGCAGGTCACTCTTATTCTTCCCATTTGACAGAGAAAAGAATACGAGGCAGAGCAAAGCTGAACTTTCTTTTCCCCAAGACCACACAAGAAAGTACGTGGGCGAACCAGGGGATGTGCATGGACTCTGTGGCTTCTGGTCCTGTGCTTTAGCCACACGGCCAACCTTTTCCGTTGGCCTGCCCTCGCAGCTTGCCACAACCCAGATCTGGAGCTAAAGGACTATAGATGCCAACTGAAACCTATGAAAAAGCTGATGCCAACATAACTATGAAATATTCGTGCATGAATGTCAAGCTACAGAGACATTAATTTGCTTTGTGCAAGCAGCTCTTCTAGTCCAAGTCCACAATGCTGTTCTTTCAACAAACTTACTTTTAATAATAAAATTAAGGCTATGCCATATTGGTGTTGCATACAGGCAGTATTAGGATAATATTTGTGGGGCAAGACATACTCACGCCCCAGGGGGATGTACTCATCAAGTCTTAAACAACTACGCTGAATAACTACTTGCATCAGTGAATCCAGGACTTTGTGTGTAGGCCCTAAACAAAATCCTTCACCCCTGCAGGCTCTGACAGCCTGCTGTGTTTCCTCTTTCCTTCCTTCTCCTTTCCAGATATTTACAAGAACTTTAAAGAGATGCCTCTCAAACAAACACCAAAAGCACTAAAGATCTTACCATGTACTTCAATGTATAGAAACTTCATGTTCTTTCTGTTAGCTTCTCTGTACCTATGCTGCTTCAGAAATGTTCACTTGCTCAACACAATGCAGCACGATTGTGAAGAGCTGGACAGATTCTGTAGTAACATCAGTCCCCCTCCTGCATCGTGTGAAGTTGGTGCACAACACATCCACACCGATCTACTACTGCGTTTATTGTGCTTTGCTATGTTTACTTGTGCACACACAGATCTTTCTAAATGAAACTTGATTCTTACTTTCATGGCTGTGTTAACATGACACCAAGTCCTGCTCCTCCGGCATTTTGCAGGGGGATGAGGATGTCATACTGACACATCCAGGGCTTGATCTGACAGTAGACAAGGACTGCAAAAAAAGCCTCTGGTATGAACGGGCTCAGCTGTGAGGAGAAAACTCTCCTGCTTTGAAGCGTGTGAACCCTCACGTGTTCAACAGAGATTTGGGGGGAGGATGGGGATGGCACAATGTAAGCTTATAGGCACAGAGGAAGGCAAAGGTTTTTATGCTTTATACCATCAGAAGACTTTGCCTTGCACTTCCTTCTTTCCCCACAGCCTCTGAACTCTAATTCAGGTCTAACCTTTTCAAATGTAAGCAGCACTGCTCTATGCTGTCTCAAATCAGACGTTTTGAAACACAGGGCTGACTGCTGCCCTCCGTTACCTTCCCTAATCCACCTGCCTGCAGTCCCAGGCATAGCAAACAGAGGGGTTTGTCTCCTTTTGTCACAATACGCATGGTTTTAGGACACACAGTGACAATCAGGACAAAAATATCATTGGGATTTCATCGTATTGTGCCAATGAAATGTAATTTGGCAGCACACAGAGAATGCAGCAGAATAACAGCAGGGAAGATGGTGATGGAAAACCCCACACTCAGGCTGCAGGTGCCAGCTTATGAGTGGTCCTGGAAATCAAACATAAGAGAGACATATACACGTGTACATGCATGCACATGCACACATGGACACACAGATTTATGGAAGTCAGGAGGTGCAGGAAGCATTTGAACACAGCCACCAATGCAGAGAGCAGCAGCTTACCTCCCAGCCTTCAGAAAGGACGGACACGTGGGTAGGAGCTGCCACAAACCTAGGTGACCGCTCCTCTGCTACTCTGAACTGGGGGTCCTGGCAGAAAGGCAGTGCTGGCAGAGCACATGCGGGCACCAGAAAAGCTAAAGAGCTCAAACCCAGTTCTCCAGTGAAAAAATGTGGCTGAAAGTCTTGATTACTGCATGGGTTGCAATTATTTCTTGTCTCCAAGGAAAAAGAAACATCTCTTGGGTGCCAAGAGCAAGTGAAAGGGAGAAGAGAAGAATGGAAATCACTGCAGGGCAGTTTAGAGGTAAGGCATCCAAAGGGAGGATCACATGGTGAGGCTGAGGAGGTGAAAACCAGAAGGGGTGAAATTTGCAATTAATAGATTGATGGGTTCTGCTTCTCGTACCAGACACCATCTTTGTCATGAGGCAGAGGCAATGCAGTTTTAATTGCCTGCACTGCATTTGGGAAACAGCTGTGCAAGACAAACACATTTTTTTTTTTTAATAGTGGGTCATCATATTTTCTCGAAAACATATGTTGAGGCTGTGCATACGGATGCCATACCCTGTGCCCCTGGTGAGGAAAACAAAAGTTCTTACTGCTTTCATAAATAAAATTTAAAAGAAGAGACAATATTTTCATTTTCACACTAGCAGCAAGCAGCAGACGAGAATCAAGACGTGCAAAGAGATGCAAGCATGTCCTTTCCAACAGATACCTTCTTCTTTGCCAGCAATAAGTCCTGGTAAGCATTTGAACGGAGGAAGCGCGCGTAGCTGTCACTCTTCATCAGCTTGTAAATGTGCTCCTGTGGGACGGGAGGAAATGAGAGACAGAGAATTGTTATCAAACCTCATTTAGACATCACAGGGATTTAAAACACAATGAATTAGAAGGAAGAGAGACTGATCAAAGTTCTAATTAAGTCTGCTATTATCGATTATGCGCGTTGTGGTGGTATACAGGAGGTCCATCCTGGGGCAGGACCCTGCTGTGCTTGGGGCTGCATAAACACAAAGCACAAAGATGGCCCTCGCCCCAAAAGGCTGGCACACATTATTCAGTAATCAGTGTTATTTTGTAAAGACTGCAATTCTCACCATTCCCCAGATTATAAACAGGTGTCCAGCCAGACTGAAACTACTGGGATGGCTCAAGATGGAAGAAATAAATGTCAGAATCTGTCCCATAGATTGGGTTGCATTTTACCACTCATAGATACTTGCACTATCACCCAGCATTCCCTTTATAGTTCATAGAGGGGAACTGATACTTGGACACATTTCACCTCCACTTAAGACAGACACTCAAAATAAGCCAAACTGTTCATGTCCTGAAAAAGCCTCTATCTCTAGCTGACCATACGTGGAGCTTATAGGCCTAGCTCAGACGTGAACGTCTGCACCGTGTGTATAAAGTTACATCAGATGAGTCCCTCATCACCACAAGGTCTTTTTTCTCCTACCGAGTCAAACTGCTGTCACCAGTTTGCTCTGAGAGTACAGCACCTACGGTGTGCAGCTTCAGTCTTATGAGGGGGTGTTTAACTGCAGCAGAACTTCATGCTAACTCTTTTCCATTTGCCTTGCTTAGTTTTACTTGCCTGATGAAAATCCCATATTAGAGTCAGCTCTTCTAATTTTACCTGGATTTGTAAATAGATATTAGTCCAAACATCAAGAAAATCAAACCACAATGCTTTGGCCAAATAAGGACTGAGAACACACTAAGGGAACTCAAACGAAAAACAGGCACTTTGGGCATTTCTCTTAGACTTTGCCCATGGAAGCACTTTTATAGAGTTAATGAGTTGTTTTACCTATACTGATTTATACAACAAGAAATATTCTCCCCTGCCCTACAGACATTGCAGATGAAACTTTGGAAGAGGCAAACCAGACTCAAGTCACAAAGCTTATTTCACAGTGTTAATAAGCCAAGCAGAATTCCCTTATCGTCCCCATCAAGGGCGATTAGCGATGACCTGTCTGTACACAGAAGAACTGCTTAATTCAGCTTTCTTGCACTATTCAGTGTATAGTCAGTCTTAAGATGGGCAAAACTGCCACTGGTGTTACTCAGATTCAGAGTAAAACGTATCCTTTGAGCTACAGCCTGGTGTGGGACAGTTTTTACTGGTTAATTTCCACATTTGCTTTCAGACCTGTCAAATCCTCATTTCTGTGAAACTATCTGAAGGATAGCACAAGATTTTGTGAAAGAAATGCTTGTATAAAGTCATTTAGCAAACACAACCCCTTCTCACTGCAGAAAACAAACAGAAGGGAGGGCACAGCTCCACACTTATCAGGACAGAATGAACAAAGCAGAAGCTGAGACAAGGACAGGGAAAATAATGCAAACCATGGATATGGTCAACAACAGGTTTGTACTTCTCTGGTATGAGTAAGGATTTTCAGCACCAGCTCTCTCTCAAGCACTTCACCTAGTAGAAACTCAGCATTCAGTTGATTTAAACCCAGCCACGGTGCAAACAGCTCAGCTGTGTTGTTACCTCTTAAATCTCGGAAGGAGACTCCATCTCCTCCTAATAAGTTCTTCATAATTAATTGGAAAAAAACCTCACCACCTAACTGCATACTTAAAAGGCTTTTTCCTTCCTCATCCAGGACCATGGGTGGCTGATGAGTAACTGGGGCAGCCACCTTGCAGCCCCATCAGGAGTAAGGGCTGGAAGGGTCTCCAGAGCCTTCCTCCTCCTGGTGATCCACCCTTACCGCACCCTGTACATGCAGGGTGCTGGTGGGATGGGGTACTGAAGTGGGGAGGAAGGTGCTGTGGGGCTGAGGTACAGCACTGGGTAACAGGGATATTTTGACTGATATTTTGATATACAGGTGATTACATTTTTCGACTACCTTTGAACTCCCAGTGGTTTCTTTACCTGTGGTCAGACAACTGGGTCTGCTCTGAAAGGCAGAGATAATATTTTTGGAAAATAACATTCAGTTTTCATTTTTGCCCAGGCAGATCACATTAGCTGCTTTCATGTTAAGAGGAACACAGTGGAGCAGAGACTACTGGCCATATAACCCACCGGCATGCAAGCAAAACCCATCATTCTTACTCATGTCAAGATGACTTCATGTACTTGACCTTAAAACAGTATAAACTCAATAACTGACTGTTGGAAGGGGGAAAAATTACTTTGATCCTCAGATGAAATAAACCACAAGCCAACTTCTCAGGTGAGGCCACTCCATGAAGAAGAGGAGTACTGCACACCACATTCCTAGGTAACTGCTATGAAGGATTTTCTCTGCTTTTTACATCTTGGAACTGCTGAGCAGCACTGCTACCTTTCAGCTGTTCACTAATGATATAATGAAATGGGGAATAGCTATTCCTAGGCTTTGAATGCTAAGGAAGAAAGAAGGCCACGCACGGGGGAAGGGAGGGACACATACAGCTTCAGATGCAAACTTTCCTGCTTAATCACAAGAATTCAAAGGGCTGGCTTTCAGAAGCTCTGGACTGGAGGCACAAATGAGGCACTGATCATTTATTTTATAGCACTGCATTTCTGAAGCACCTAGTGGAAATCTGAGCCACTTGCTCAGGCCAGCAAAGACTGCTTACCAATAAGCAACAGCAAAGGACAGCTTACACTGCTGCAGCCAAACTCCCTGCTGAGACTGCACCACGAGGGTTCCTGCTGAAATTGAGGCTGCAGTATGCGTCCAGCTGCCACACAGCCAGCCTAGCTGCAGGACAGGGAAACTGACTGGGACATCGGTTTTCATCTTTATCCTTCCTCTATTCTTCATCACCAAGCTGTTTTCTGGTATACCTTCTGGAATCCAGAACTTTCTAGGAGGTGATGGATCTAGGGTGATCCTTGTGGGCTCCTTCTAACTCCGGTGTTCCAAGAATTTACAGCTAGCACTGAGCAGCTCCTCATTTCTTAAATGCACTGAAAGCCACCAGAGGTCTAGCAACTGAGAATAATCTTTTGAGACAGCCTGAGCAACGGGCATATTAGCAGAGGTGCGTGCACGGATTTAGCTGCCCTGTGCAACTTTTGCAAATTGGCTTGTCCCCATGCATCACAGATTTTTAACTCACTTGGGATCATTGCAACCCACTGGTCTCTCACATCCTAATTTACTGAGCAGCTGCTTTTGTTTCTTCTTTTTATCACATGGTGAAGAGGGAGCATCACTTCACCAAAGACTGCAGCCAGCATTTCCAAAGACTGCACGTGATATGCATGCGTGCTCCATGACATACCTGAGGCTGCTGGCAAGAAATGTCAGCCTTCCTATCCTTATGCTCAGAGAACTCTGCATTTTATAAACTTGCTTATTATAGGGGAATGAGCTCATTATTATTGACTCCCTGAATACACAAAGCAAATTGACTATTTGTGTAATTTTTAACAACGCAGCTGCAGCTCTGGACATCGCAGTCTGTTGCACTGCAAGCAGTCTGGCCAGAATTATCACTCTGACATTTCTTTGTGAGTGCCATGGGAAACTGCTATGCCACATGTGCACAGCAGAAGGAGAAGCATTTCACCTCGGAAGCACAGCAACTCCCGGCCATTTCTGGGTACCACTTCCCAGGCAGGGCTCAGAGTCCCAGCTCCTTGCTCTAGCCTTCAGACAGCCCTCCTTATGGGAGTCACGCTGAAATTAAAAAATACATAAAATCTTCTAATGAAAATTGCCTAAGTGATCTATTAAGCCATTAAACGAGGTAGCACCCTGCTTTTAAAACCTAATAAAGGGTGGAAAAAAAATCTTTCAAGATTTGTCCAGGAGTCCACAGGCCCCACGCACCCCATTGCTCTCCCCTGCAGCCCTGCCAGCTTTCAGTGGTGCTTCCCAGGTCCTGAGCCAAGGTGCCAGGGGCGATGGGGTCTGTGTGCATCTCCTCTTTAGAAAAAGGCAGAGCCATCTGGTGCCTCGTGCACCTGAATCACGTCTCGCCTGCGGGGGGAAGAAGCAAGCACAGGGGCTGAGGGCTGTGCAGCCGCACCAAACCTGCTCTCTGTCCTTAGGCTTGTACAACGGGAGCTACACTTCGGAGAACACAGCCATCCATCCCACTTGCCACTACCACTGCAGGATATAAAGGAGGACAAACAGCAAATTTTAAAGGGGAAAAGGCTGTCATTTCTGTGAATTAGAAAGCAAAGGAACCATAAAGGTAAAGCACAGCAAATTTCTTCTCTACTGTTTTAAGTAGAACCAAGAAGAAATCCCACCTCAGCTCCAGCTGAAGTGCAGGGAAATAAACCCAGATAAGCTCCAGCATCTCTTGGTTTGTTTCCATTCACAAGCCCTATATTTGGAAGGAGATGAAGGACAAGCTCTGTAAATTTTCTTGACAAAAGGGGAATGGGAGGGGGGGATTAAAAAAAAAAAAAAGAAGAAGAAGAAAGTTTGCAATCCAGACGGGAATGTGGGAGGTGGCTGAGATAGCAGAAACCATCTCAAAGCTGCACCTGCTTCAAATCAATGTGCTGCAACGTGATCCCAGGGCTCTCCCCCTCTGCAGTCAAAGCGCAGTGACCCTGAGGAGGATGGGGCGGCAGCCTACCCAGCCAAGCAGGACCTTGGGAACATCCAAGAAGTATGTGGGAAAAACCTGAACAACAAAATATCAGAAGAAACCGGCTCGCACAAAGCACCTGGCAGACCTCAGGACGCCTGTTGTCTGTTATGAACATTTCAGCCGAATATCTCCGTTCTTTCCTATGAAACGTGCGTGAGACAAGAGCTGGGTTGGTGGTTAAACATCTCCATTTCTAATCTCACCTCTGTCTTACACACTGTCACCCTGTGACAGGTCTGAAACATTTTGGGGGTTGTGAAGGCCAAGCACAACACGCCCTTTGCACCAGCTGGATTCCAGCAAGTCCTTACATATTAACTTGCCGATAGAAAGTTTTCCCTGTTTGTGCCTGAACACAGCTGTAAGCTTTAAATGTTGAGGGGGAAGAGGAGGAAATCACCAATTCTTTGCTTGTTTCAAGCCCAGGCTTCTTATTTAGCACATTTTTAGACCATTCTAGGGGAATTACACTGAAACTAGATAGCTGTTGAGATTCACTCAAGCCCCAAGGCCCCACTTTGCCCTTCACAAATTGGTCAGGAACTGCCTTGCTGTTCTCTCCCACTCACGTCTCCTGGATTGGATTGGCATGTCCCTTCACCCTGCCACCAAGACCTGGCATTAAATGAGTCAGGGCGTTTTTGGAGACCTCTTTGTAGTGCAAGCAGGCAAACATAGCAGCTGGCCCTCAAGCCAGCTAGGAGGCAGATTTGCAGCACATCAGACAAATCCATTCAAAGAAAAGCCCCAAAGCAATGTAAAGCAGTAGACTAAACAAATAAATAAAGAGCAAACCATAATGAATGTTCTACCTTCCTGCTGGGCACTGGGGGAGAATTTTCTGCAAATTCACACATGAGAGAGCAGAGCCTCGGTGAATGCCTTGTGGCCTTCGCTGGAAGGGTGACAGCAGATGCCAGCTGAGACCTGCCTGGGGTTTGTTTGCCAAAGGGATGCCTCCGCTGCACGCAGAGGATGCAGGAAGGAGAAAGCAGGGAGACGCTGTTCTGAGCACGCAAAGTGTGACTGCTGCACCTTGAATTAGGCTTGGCAGCAGCCTAATGCCTTTTGGCCAGCACCTCTGCCCTACACGGACACATCTGTGGCAGGTTAAATCCTGTGCCCCAGCACCAGCACACGTGCTGCACGCAGCACAACCCGCTAGCCAAGGGCTGGATGAGACGTACCCTATTCGCTCTGCCATACTTTTCCCAGCCCATCCCTGGGACAACCTATCACAGCACCACCAGGATCTTCCAAAAGGTCTATGCCAAAGCAAAGCAAAGAAGCGTCTTACCCTGGAGCAGTTACCTGTACCATTTCCAAACAGCTTTTAGGAGGAATTATGATCAGTTGCCATTCAGCCTAACTGCTGGTGCCAAAACATCCTTTGGAGAAAGTGGAAAAAACTACCATATTGACATCGGAATTCAAAGCAGCTGGTAGCAGGCATAGCTGAGACAAGGCATGCAGCACCCAGCAGAGCAAAGATGTTCATAGTTACCCTCACTGAACCCAGTGGGACAACACCAGTGAGGAGAGGATATGGGGAAACATCGTTTTTTTACCCCAATTCCCCTTCATGTCTCCAAACCCCCACTAAAAGCACCTCTGCATCTGCTTACTGTGGTCCCTGCACTTAGGATTTTACTCTTCCCAGTGATGCTGTACTGCCTTTTTTGAGCTGTCTGCTCACATTACCCAGTGGTACCTAGCAGTACTGCCACCTAGCATGGCTAGTGGGGAACAAGTGCTTTTGCTGCTGCTGGAGTGCTGGACTTGCCTGATTTATAGTTAAGGAAATAAATGTTTCAGGTTGGTAAATGACACACAAGCGTCTTGGCCTAAGTGTGAATTGCTCTGGAAAATTTGAGCAATATCTTTTTGTCCACTCTTGAGTTATTTAAGTGACAAAATTATTTACACCCACAGTTTTAGCTGGTGCATTTTCTTCACACTCAACCAAGTTGTTTTTACTACTACAGAAAAAAAAAGATGAATAATTATACCATAATATAGACTAACCTCCCTGCTAAACTAAAAAGCATAAAACCTCTTTTCAGACCACAAATGAAATTACACCAGGCTGAAGGCACAGGAATGTAAGAAAGAGCTTTAGCAGGAGAAATCACTGTAAGCAATGAGAGCTCATTTTGAGTAATACACAGAAATCCTTTGTTTAGCCCTGTAGATACAGAGTTGGAAACCTAATGTAAATCTCTCGTGTGAAAATGCATTGATAAAAGTAACACATCAATTTAGCCCCGGCTCCTCTGGAAATGGCTGAGACAAGTGGTTTGCTTCATACCTTCGGAAGTACAAACGGGACTGCAGAGCTGCTGGGGGGGTGGCAGCAGACGTGCTGCAGAAGACTACAGAGGCAAAGCCCTGCTGAACGCTGCACGGTTTAGGGGTCAGCATGGTACTGCAGGAGGATTTAGTCCTAAATATAGCAAGGGCTATCCTGGGAGACCAGAGCGGGCTGTCGGGAGCCTAACGCCATATGAGCAGCTTTAGGTTTTGAGAACAATGATCGTGGCTAAGAGGCTGATTCTCACAATGTGGGCCAAATCCTGGCTACTGGCAAAAAGCCCAAGTGAACAGGTTTTGCCTGGGAGGAGGGAACAAGCTCATGTAACATTTGGAAGATTGGCATCTCTTTTCCAAACAATATAGGATCGAGGAGATACAGCAACAAAGATGGCTTTTTGCACTCCCATACATGCTGCAGTACAGCCATGAGACGAAATTACTCAACTTTTTGGCTAAGACATTTGCAAAGCTGTTTGCAGCTTCCCCTTTCTGATTCCTCTGGGGAAAATTCCGCCAAAAAGTTGACTTCCGCCCTGGGCAGGAATATGCAGCATCCCTGCCACAACAGAAATTAAACTGGGGCAATCTACGTCCGCTAGGAGATGGTGACAGCAGGATGCAGCCTTACAGAAACAAGCAGCATCCAGCTTCTGAGTAAAGGTGGTGATGATGAGGCAGTTACGACCAGCCTTGGTGACACAGGGAACACATCCTGGACACAAAACCAGCCTTACAAGTCTCACAAACATTTTGACTGTAGGGTCGCTACTGTTATATCACCTTGGACAAGCCTGTAAGTGATTGAGCTCAAGCTCTTTGTCCATGCTACAAATACATATCAAAACCTTGCATCTGTTTGCTAATTAACTCCATCCATACCTGCTGTGGTCTGAGAAGGGGAGATGTGAAATGCACTGCTGATAAATCTCCCCAGGGATTTTTTTTTTTTAATTAGAAGGACGAATACTTCAAGAGATAACAAGCCTTAGAAAAATTAGAGACCGCGGTGTTCCTGCAGCACATGGGTTTGGCAGGTGTGGAACTGAGCTATCTGTAGGACTTCTCACCCATTGTGCACACTAACGGGACTTGTCGCTTCGCTGGTGGAGAGGGATGATTTGCAAGCACTTTGCTCACTGCCTGAGAGAAGCAGAATAGTGTCGGCTACTTCCTGGCTCTCACACGAGCAGGAAATTCCCTTGCTCTGCAAGAAATGGTCATTTCTTGCAGTCCAGAAGCACAGTGCACATTAATGGCACAGGGGTCCCAGAGAACCAGAGTCTGAGTACTGAATACAATTTTAAGTGAGCTAGAGGCTTTCCCATGGCATCCATTTAAAGGTAATCTTTGGTGTTAGATGTCTGACAAAGGCTGCATGTTAGGACATTTTTTTGCATACCACATGACCACTAAAGCACAAATGAAAATGAAAGGAAAGGATAAAAGAGGTACTTTCTGATGCATGGTGTGTATATACGTTTAGGAAAGTCCCAGTAAAGTAGGAACACTGAATACCTGCTCCTATATTGACCTCTACTTCGAGTCTTTTATTTCCTGCTTTGTGCAGCATCAGGCACACCAGCATAACCCTCCACGATCGTTTTCCTATTTTTGTTGCAGGCACCTAATTGCTCTTATGGGTGTACTTGTGGGGCTCTTCGTTTCAGATTCAGTTTTGTTGCAGGTTGTTCTGGGAAATCCACAAGGAAAAGAACTTGCATTTTTGTTTGTACGTGTGACAAACGAACACCAACAGTGACACACTGGCTGCTAAGGCCTCAGCCCCAAGCACACACCAAGCCCTGGGACTCACAATCTTAAGATAGCACAGAGGAGGGGCAAAAAGCCAAATTAAGCCACAAAGCAGTCTGCTCTCCAGAGCAGAGGACTAGTGCATGGTAGCACAACCCAGTGCAAGACTCACGCGAAAGTCATCCTACTGGGACACTTGAATGAGCATCATGCAAAGCTATCAGCTCATGGGGAGGCACAGAACAGCCCGTGTGTCCCCACACCTTGGCTGCCAGGCCCTGTCCCTCAGCCAGGACACCTGACCGCATTGCAGCTTTGTGCACACCCCGCTGCAGCCCCTTCAGTTCCCCACAGCACAAACACCAGGTCGCTGAGCAGCACTTGCTCAGCTGGACTCGAGACACCCTTCAAGGCAGGATACCTGGGTCTGCCCCACATCCCCTCCTGGCTGCCTTACTGCCAACCAGAGCTGCTTGGTGCTACCTCAGTTTTCCATCCTGAGACACCTTCCTTTACAGACATGCAGGTAACCGGAATGACTAGGTGAAACTTCAAGAAAATACCACTGACGTTTCCCCAAGTTCTTACACAAAAGGTGATAAAGACGCACACAATAAATGATTATTTTCATGTTTTCTTTCCATGCTTTGAGTTTGCTCAAGACCTACAAAAGGAGTTCTGTATGCTCAGTGAGTAGGCACCATGTATGTGCTGCTCTATATGCTTGCTTTTACATCCTGTACGTGCTTGAAAAAATACTAAGTCGGTGGAAGAAAGGTCACCCCTCATTTTGCCTTCTTAGAAAAAGACATTCCACTTCCAAGAGATCCTTGCTCTCACTTGGAGTTCGTTTTTAAATTCAAGTGTCCTGTCACCTCACGTCAACACTCTCAGCATCTTGATAAGACCAGAATGAAACCTGAGGACAGACTGATGACAAATCCTGCAAGGGCTCATCGACCTGTTACAGCCCAGGACAACCAGACCACCACCTGGGGATGCTGAGAGCACAAACTGGGCCCAGATCCGGGCCAGGTAAATTTCTGGTTTGAGCAGCTCAGAATTTGGCATTATGGTCTAAATCTGCTCTGGAATTAGCCAAGGATCTGGACAGTACAGTCAAAATCCCTAACTGAGCCTGGATTAGAACTGAATTTCCCTGAATCACCTTCACAGAAAACATAGCTGATTACTTCAGGTAAAGGAACATCAATCTAAAATATTATTTCATTTATTAAAGAAGAAAAATAAAGCAAGTTGAAAAATAATTGCAAAGATGACTACATGGCTTACCTTATTCTAGTATGCCTGGCTGTGATGCCCCTACAAGCAAACATCAATATTGGGCAACACGATACATCCCTACAATACTAGCTCACAGTACCAAGGTCTACGGGACTGATGGGACTGAGGCAGGGATTAAAGACTTTCTAAAAGCAGAAAGACATTTCAGGAGAGGGGAGGAGGGGAGGAAAAAACATTAAAAAATTAATATGTGGTACAGATAAGCTGTAATCATCGTACAGCTCTGGTTTCCCATGTTAAAGATGAATTAGTTGGTCTGTCAGCAGCTCCATCAGCCAAAAGAGGCCATTTGGATGGAGCAGAGCCTGTTTACTTTCCAAAGCTGTCTGTGCCTGCTTCATATTGCAGGTCCCCACATGGGTTGTACAGTGATGCTGATAACTCCCTGGGGAGCTCCAGTCCTGCTAAGTACTTCACTGTTTAATTGAACTGACCTTTCCCGATGGTGCCCCACGTATTAAAAGCTGCTTCACTCCCAAGTGAAAATGGTTTGATAATCATAATATTTTACTCAGTGGACAGTTGTTTAAGAGCAGAAAATAATCAGCTCAATTACTAGGCTCTCTTCTGGAGGTGCCCAGCACCAAAACAACAGAAGGTGCCGCAGGTCAAGGTAGCTGGCAGAGCCAGCAGCAGGAGCTGTGCTGCTGGAGGATGAGGGGTGCGTGTGGGGCTGGGTGGCTGGGGGCGCTGGCAGAGCTCGAGGGGGCACAGGGGTGGCGAGGCCAGCAGGAGAAAGTGGCTCTGGGCAAGCAGAGCAGTGCAGGGCTGCAGAGCAGCACAGCAGCAGCAAGGGACACAGAACAGGGCAAATCTCGTACCCTGAGATGGGGAAATGGCAAAATACGTGCTGCTGTGATTTTCAGTGTCACTTTTTTTTTTTTTTTTTTTTTTTTGACTATGAAGACCATTTGCCTTCAGAGCTTACGCAGCCTTAGGATGAAGAGATTTCAAGAGAGAGGCATGTTTGTCAGGAGCCCCCTTTCTCCCTGTTTCCTTCAGGTTGTCTTACCAGATTTATCTCTACTGCCTTCTGTGTTGGCCTTCATGGATGTACAGCATCTGGGAGAGCTCTCTGGGGCTGGGAGCCAAGGCTGTGTAAAGCAGCCCATCCTTGTAGACTGTTAAACACGTGATAACAGATGATGCTTTGCTTTGCTTTCAACTCAGAGCTATAAGGCAGTCACTAGCCTGAAGAATACCGTGCTCTGCTGCACATTCCCCTTCCCAGCGTGTTCGTTCTCAAACCTTTTTATATACGACTGGCATTTTGTGGGTCTCCCAGGTCAGCGTAAGGGCTATGGTGCAACATCACTTTGTCCTATTTTTCCACTGCAGGAGCTGCAATTTCCTTTCTCAGGAAAAGTCAACCCTTTTCTTTCCTCTTAGTCTTAGCGTCTCAGAGTTGCAGGCATTTAAGGAATGTGCTGTTCAGTAAACTAATTTTTTCTTGTCCTTTATTCACAAGGACATTTGTGTTGTTTTCCTCTTTTTGCTAAAGCTACACAGGACAGGGACAACACTCATATTTTCCCTCCTGCAGAGGGTTGTTTTGACTGGTTGTGTCTGGTTGAATCCCTAGGAATGTGGGATGTGTGCGAGCTCTCATGGGCTCCTGGTGCCAGCGTGCCGAGATAAGGCAGTTGGGCTACCACCAGCTGCAGACTCGTGAGAAAGCAGAGTCCTCGAGGCGGTGGGGTGACCCAGGAGGACACCTGAGAGACTCAAGAGGACCTACGTGGGCTGCCATGAAGAAGATGTGCACTAGGAAATTTCACAGAATCACAGAATCATCTAGGTTGGAAGAGACCTCCAAGATCACCGAGTCCAACCTCTGACCTAACACTAACAAGTCCTCCACTAAACCATATCACTAAACTCTAAATCTAAACATCTTTTAAAGACCTCCAGGGATGGTGACTGAACTACTTTCCTGGGCAGCCCATTCCAATGCCTAACAACCGTTTCAGTAAAGAAGTTCTTCCTAATATCCAGCCTAAACCTCCCCTGGCGCAACTTTAGCCCATTCCCCCTCGTCCTATCACCAGACACATGGGAGAACAGACCAACCCCCACCTCGCTACAGCCTCCTTTAAGGTACCTGCAGAGTGCAATAAGGTCACCCCTGAGCCTCCTCTTCTCCAGGCTGAACAAAAAAAGTCTGTTTTGTCTCTGCTTTTGTTAGCCTTAGATATCCAGTCAAGCAATCAGAAACACCTTGCTTGACCTTTGTGGAGCTACCAGAGTCCACTGTGATGCACTAGCAGGTGAACCGGGCTCACCTTCCACGTTCACCAGCTATCCTATCGTGGCAGACACTGCCTCCGAGACAATCACAGCTGGGCCTGAAGGTCTATCTTTGCTTTGTATTTGTTTCCATGAACCCAAAGAGATGAGTTGAAGACATCAGTCAGCATAAAAATCCTCTGAAATAAAATTAACCCAAGGAGCTAAAATTGCAGTCAAACTGCAAGAGCTCTGGTGTGATTTCATCAACTCCCCTTTGAACGGCAATTACATTGTGAACAGATAGGTTCAAGCCTAAATCCTCAATGCCTTCTTCTGATTAAATACTCATTGTCTAAACGTCCATCTTATTCTCAGTACTTCTACTTATCTATTTAATCAATTCCCCCATTATTCACCTATCTTCTTTAGTCTGCATTTTACCATTTTTTTCACATAATGTAAATTTGCAGTTCTAGTTCACTACAACAGCAAAGCAAAAGCAAAAACAAAATCAAAACCCCACAACATCTTAGCCAGAATGTCTTTATACTCCCGTGTTTCTCAGCTTTAAAAAGAACATTTACGTTGCCTGATATTCACAGGGGATTGCCTTGAGACTTTGCGTACATTCCTTCTACATGGGCCCCAAGGAGCAGGATTGCATTCAGGAAAATATAGTATTTGTTGCTGGTTTGAAAAATTCATTACCTAACCTTGTATAAATGGTCCTCAACATCTCCCCTGAGATGGAAATATTTTGTTAGTGGAGTATTTTGAAGAACTGCCTTTGAGTGAAAATTTAAAGAAAATATAAGAACAGGGATTCTTTTCATTTGTTGTTGGTTTTACTATATGCTTTTGATAAAAAATATTTTAAGGAGAATATCTTATAATTGTCCCTAGTAATATTTGCCAAATGATCCCTTCTTCCTTTTTTCCTTTTTTAGCCTTTATAAAATGACATTTTCACTTTTTCAGAAGGTTATGCAGCTTTATCCTGGCTTGTAGCAGTTTTTCATAGATTATCTATTTTCCTAAAGGCATTTTCTATATACAGTTTATCTGTAAAATTTCCCTGATAAATCTAGGGCCCTTAGGAGGGAAGGATTAAGCTCACTGCATTGCTTACTGTCCTATCATTATTCTAAGGCAGTCTGCTAGACAAGTTTCTAGTTGTGTTGGAGTGAGATGCTGCATTTGGGGTTTGGCTAGGGAGATACAATTAGTTATAAAGGAATAAATGATATAACAAGAGTATTAATCAGCATTTTTATATGATATCAGCCATTCTGTAAATATGACAGACTGTTGTGACAGGGAGTAGAAAGCCCAACTGAACTTTATAGCACTCCTTCATCTTTGCTTTCTTTGAGACATGGCTCCAGCTCACTGCGCCTTGCAGACTTGTAAATTTTCAAACATTTGTTCCCAGAGGAGCATTAGCCTGTTATAACTGATAGATTCAAAGAAAATATCATTTGCCCAGCTTGAACAGATATCCTCAAAGTCACTTCCAACTGTGCCTCTCCTTTTTCTTACAAGTGAGCAGTGACAACGTGATAGTGGAATATCACGGTAAAACTGAGAGTTTTATTAGCAGTAGTTCTGTACAATCAAAACCAAACCTGTGCATCTTCATATGTGTATCTCCCTGGGTCTTTGACATTTTGGCTTGTTTTCTCATAGCTGTGGGAATCCAGGTTGATAGCACTCTGGGCCCCAGGAGCTAGGAACTCTTGCCAGATTTCTTCCACTCTGGTGGTCACATCCTGTAGAGGTTGTTTTTTGAGATCTTGGACAGCCAACCAAAACCTGTAATGGACAAAAATTGAAAGTGGAGAGAAAAAAAAAAAGAGAGATACAGGTAAGACTGTGGATAAGCCTGGGCAGAGCCCCAAATGACAAAGCCTAACCCAGTATCTAGCTGAATTCACAGAAGACTCTCCCTTTAGCATGATTTCAGGGGAAGGTGTGATAGACTTTACACCAAACCATTATAGTGTGGCTAAGATCAGAAAAGTGACTTTAAGAAGTGATACATTTCTTATTCAAACCATTCCTGCAGAAGTGTGACATTAGGCACACAAACAGGAAACCTCCGGAGCTCATGCAGCTGGAGTGGGCTCTGCCTCCTACCGCCCCGCTGCAATCTGCTGGTAATTTCTGCCTGCAGGATCTGTTGTCTGGCAGGGATGCAAAATGCAGAACAAACTTAATATTCATATCATTTCCAGGGTGAAGTAGCACTGGCACTTAGAGAAATCTTTTGTTTTGTTTGAGACTTGTAAACTGACCAGCATTCAGATGGATGCCATGGGAAGAGATGAAAACAGAACCCAGTTATGCCCATGCCATTGTGCTCTGTAAGAAGAGCTAAGGTTGCTGCTTGTTCAGGGCATTGGAAAGAGTTGTACAACCTTGAAAATTCATGTCCCCCACTTGTCATTAGGGGAGACAACTAAATAAACCAGCTGAACTTTGAAATAAAAGCCTAATTTCCCATCCCGAATTATATAATGGTGCCAGCCTTGCTATCACCGAGGCCAGTGCTGGTAGGAGGACAAGACTGTCTCTTCTGAAGCAAAACCTTACTGGCAACGAGGACAGACAGAGGAACCAGCAGCCTGGTGGCTCCTGTGCTGCTTTGGTCCCCTGGTCAGCTGCCGGTAGGGTTTCCTGGTGCTCTGTGTAACTGCCACAGAAACACGGGTATGTGTTTAGCCTCGTCCCATACCTGCTATACATAGAAAGCGCCTGTTTGGGGGGAAAAAAAACCACAACAACTGATGACATGAATACTGCATGCAAGGCCAGGCTGAGTCCTCCTTGCCCATCCCCTGCTCCTGCCCTGCGAAGCAGCTGTGTGGTGGCGGCAAGGATGCTCGCGATACCCCTGCTGCTGTCAGACCAGCCCTGTCCTGTGCACTCCCCCGTCACTGCTGTCCCTCTCTGTCACCCAGGCAAGGTACTTAATCCATCCCTGGAGCATGTGATGTCCTGCCTTGCTATACCTTATTATTTGAACAAGATGACACCCCCAGCTATCACATGCTCACCGAAAGAGTGGCACTCACAGTGAAAATCTGACACCGTATGCGGCTGTCTTTCCATTACAAATATTTTACCATTCAATTTCAGATGTGAGGGTAACAAGCGAACGCAGAAAAGGCATGGAGAAGAAAGATACTAATCAACCCAGAGTAGCTGGGACACTTCAGACAAACACTTGGCTAGACAGAAAATTTTCTGCTGGCGTATCTTCTGCCCCGGGAGCCTGGGAGGCGGGCAGGCAAAGCATGCTTGCAGGAGAAGTGGGCGCGCCGCGAGGTGACAGCTTGCCAGCACAGGAGCACCATCCATTTTAATAACCACTTGGCTCAATCTGAAAACCACCCAACCAAACCAACCTGACGCTAACAAGAACGAGCTCTTCCTACTGCAAGCAATTGTGAATTCGTGCCCAAGGCTGGATGGCCTCTTCAAGCCAAAGGGGAGTTTTGTCTCGGTAAAAATTTCAAAGCTGTTCACTAGAGCTGGTATCTGGAAATCAAGGAACATCAAAGAGGGGTACCCAGCCCCACAGCCACAACTCCCAGGCAAATTCTCTGCCAGGAGAAACCACCCCAAACTCCAGGCATAAGCTGAGCTCCTATGAGATTTCTAGAGCATTTTCAAGGGAGCAGTGGGTATTTCTGCCCGGGAAGGATGCAGACACACCAACAGCTGCCCTGGAATTTGTGTTCAAAGTGCAAACGCACTCCCTCAGTCAGTCCTGCAAATTATGGAGCACAAGCACAGCCCCACGCTCACGTGCAGTTTGCACTGGCTCCCCCTTTCCCCTGGGAGGTGCCGGGGCTGATCTGCAGCAGTCACCTCGTGCAGGGGAAGAGGGAGATGCCTGCCCTCATCCTCCCTGCAGGTGTCCTGGGGAGAGCAGGACCAGCATGGAGCTGTGTGCGCCGAATGGAAGGCAGCATTGATCCCAGGCTCTCTGCCCTTTACACAGCAGCACATTAGAGCTGGAGAAGGCTGACAATACGGCATTCCAAACCGTTGTCAGAGGCACAAAGCATTCTAGCCTCATCCAGCATGTAATTAAGCTGCTGTCACTTGCAGGAGATTTCCTGTAATGGTGCTTTATCCCATGCAGCCTCCTTAAGGCTCAGAGAGCTCCTGAACCTCCTGCCTGCTCTGCCGCTCTGCCTCTCCGTGGGGTGCTGCAGGGGTGCTCCATCACTGTGGGCAGTTTGCAGATGGCCCTTGGCAAAAAGACTGCTGGGGAAGCACCAGGGCTGCTCCTGAGGTATGGTGCAAAACAAAAACAAATTTTAAAACCCGGTAAGACACAAAATATCGATGACTCTGGAAACTGAGAAGAGACTGTCAACATTAGGACAGAGTTGTGACCCCATCCTGGGGCGGGATGCGACACCCCTGGTTTTACAGCAAAGTAACTGAGTAACTGGCAGAGTTTGAACTGTGACCACACTCCCCTCTCCTTGCCTCAGTAGCCTGTCTCACATCTCTCACGTTTCACAACCTTGTTCTCACTTCACTTCAGTAAGAGAAAAACCATCATTTTAACTGCACAGCTGGGGGGGGGAATGTAGGTAGGCAATAAGCACAGATCAGCAGGAGGTTCAGACAGGGGAGGCGCTGACACCCTTGTACAGCTTGATGGCCAGATCCTCAGCATGGTGAGTGTAGGGTGGCTGAGACCTGTCCTCATCAGCGCTGGGGGTAGGTAGTGGGGCTGTGTGCTAGTAGCCAGCGGAGCCTTGGGCCCTCGCTGCTGCAGCACGTCCAAGCAGACTGCAGAGCCGGGGCGAAGGAGAGCAAGCTGCCTGCTGCCCAGCTGCCTCCCCCTCCTCCTAGTGAGGCTGTGCACCCCACTTCCAAACAGCAAGCTCCTCGTACTGCTGCCTTTTTGTTTTCCGGGTGAGGACCCGGCTCTCCAAACGCAGGGATCTCACGGCTCTCACACTTCGGGATGCCTGCCAAGACGCGAATGAAAGCGCGCAGCGCACAAGAAGCAAACGCTCGCGAGCGACAGCCGGCGCGGAGAGATGCGGCCACCTCGCTCCTGCCTCCCAGCCGAGTACGCGCGACTTCCCGGGGCAGAGCAGCGGGAAAGCTGCTCGCACCGTGGCCGCTTCCCCTCGGCCGTGGAGCGCCCGTGCCGCCTGGCGGCCGGCGGGGACCGAGGCTCCGCTCCCCGGGCACCACCGGCAGCGGGTGCAGGCAGCGAGCGCAGCCCACCTGAACTCACCCTACAGCGAGCGCCTGGGACGGCTTTCGGAGCGGTTACAAACTCTCTGCATAACCGGTTTGGGTTTGGAGAAGGCTTGGGGTTCTTTTTTTTTTTTTTTTTTTTATTTTAATTTTTTGTCTTCCTAGGTCTTCTTTCCTCAGTGTCTCAAAATTTCATTTCCTGATGAAAACTAAAGAAAAAAAAAATCTGGCAACAAGTTTCAGCCATTAGGTGTCATATAAGATATAAATGCTTTCTGCAGATAAAATTGTTTCCCAGCTAACTCCATGTGCAACATATGTTCACAATAACACGCAAACCGCCTGCGCTGCTATATTGCAGGCTCCGCAGTACATCCTATAAAGGACCATGTGTTCTCTGTTTGGGCCTATAAACAGGTGTGCAGTCTCCTTTCCCTTTGGGTAAAATTAGCATGTCCCATATTCCCACCTAGCTTTCTCTTTCCAGCTGACACTCTTTGAAGCTGGAAAAAATCAATCCACCAGTTAGATGAACATCTCAGCTATCTCAAGGTGTCTCAGGAGATTTCCAGGTCATAAAAGATGTATAGAACTCTCTGTTGGCTTTTTTTTTTTTTTTTTAATTGAAGCTTGGCATTTTCTTTGCTATAGTTTGGGTACTTCAAAAATCAACAGAGGCAAAACACATTGTAGATGAAAGATGGCAATAGAGACAGAGAAGAGAGCAAGAAAAAGAGTTAAAATGAAAACAGAACATAAAATATCCAACTGCCTGACTTTCCTGCTCTCACATAAATAATGGACAGCCAGTAACTAAGTAAGTTGCAGGGCTCAGCCAAGCCCAGGAGACTGGTGGACATGATCCTGCAAGTTTATTAGAACACAGAAACACAGCTGGAAGGAGACCTGGGAGGTCACTGAGTCGAGTCTGCTGCTATCTCAGGCAGTGCCTCTCTCGAGACCCCTACCAAGACCAATTTTTCTTGGCTACGAAGATATGGAAATACCCCCACCACAATCAAGGCTGTGATTTTGGACTCGCACCACTGGGAATAAAAGCAAAATTTGGTCCCTTTGCTACACCACTGAATTCATTCAAGACACTCTCAGTTGCATACTTTCTGAAATCTCTTTTCTAGCACTACCACAAATTTCTAGGTTTTCCAGCAACCACTTCCACAGATCTGTCTTGAGGATAGCACAGTGGCCTACAGGACTGCTGCCAACATTAATGAAGATCCTCCTGACATTCCCAAGAAATAGTATGTCGCCACTGCGCCAATTCCCACATTTCTGGATAGTTACTGGGAGGAAGGTCCAAAAGTAAATTTTCCAGCAAGAAAATATGCCCTCTGAAAATGTGCCCTCAGAAAGTTCCTCACAGCTTCCAAGAGTTTGGGTGGGATGCATCGCCCTTAACTATAGACGCCTGCCATACAGACATTTTCATTTCGATTAGTCTCAGGCTTATAGATGGTGGAAAAAGATGGGTGCTTTACAGTGTAATTTAGTTGCTTATCATTTTGTTTCCACTTTAAGATTAAACAAACCTTTCCCTGGTAATTCACTGACTTCTCTTCAGCTTCTCTTCTCTCACTCAAGAAGGAGACTTGGTAGTGGATGGTGTAGAAGAAGACATATGCTTCCAAGCTGACTACTCAGGTGAGATATATCCCAGCCTTGCTGTTGGGCATAACTTAAACCTTACTTGCATGTTTAAGCATCCAGCAGTTATTTTCCTTTCTACTACACACTCTTAATAGGAATTCAGGAGCTCTCTCTGCCACACCTGGGCCTTAGGGAGCCACCTTTTGCTTCTCAACACTGTTAACAATCCATCCGACTCCAGTTTACTTTATGACTACTTGTGCCTTTACGTCCTGTTAATTATTATTTACAGCCCTAAGCAGGTTTGCTAATACTGATCCCGTATTAGGTCATAATGACACCACATTAGCCAACACCACGATAATGATACCATAAGAATGATTGTAATGGTACCATATTAACTAATAATGATACCAGAATCTTCCAAAAAGGATGTGGGATTTAACCTCTTTATCACAGCCCACTAATTTGCAGCCTCCCATTGCTACAAGCTTTCTCATAACCAAAAAGAATGCACATCTGCAGGAGGAACAGCTCTGATTGACCGCAAAAGGCAAATGCTTACTTTATAATAATGAAAATTTCTCCATTTGTTTGAGTAGGATGAGCCTGGGGGACACCCGCCAGCGGTAAAACCTGATAGATTTCATTAGTGCAACCCCACATATATTTCAGAAAAACCATTTGAGGAGAATTTCAATACAGTATCTTAATTTTGCACTTCATCACTATGATTTAATTGCAAATGAGCACCTCTGTACATAAGTGCAGTAAGTTTATGCAAGTTCAGTACCTGTTCAGCAACACAATGTCAAGTTCATTTATGTAATTTCATAACACTCCCTTGTTTATCTTCAAAGTAACTTTTGGGTTTTTAAAAATGACAAACATTAAAGTGCATTGATTTTTCATTGTTTTGTGACTAGCATGCTTTCCGTATTTCTCCCTGGGCAAGCAAGTAGGATAAATATGACAGTCAGTTCCAATGTCATTTAAAGTCACTTTCTGGGGAATTTCACTTTCAGATCTCACAGGCTAGCAGACTGCAATAAAATGGCAATTGTTCACATGCTTTACTAATGCATATGATTGTTGAAGTGAAAGAAGTTAAACAAAACATAAACTGAAAGCCTGTTCATTCAAGTTCTTAGCTGGTGTATAAAGTGAGAACAGCATCAAACCTCATTACAGCAAAGGCACAAAACCCGACTGACTGCGTGTTTAGCTGATAGCAGATTTCCTCCATTGCCTGAGCATGATTCTGATTCCGCTAAGTGGAACTGGGAGTGCTCTGACTGTGTTTGCCAACGAGCCCACTCGTTGTTTGTTTGCCAACGAGCACTGGGCCTACTGGAACGGGACTGGGCCCTCACTGGGCCATCTGCCCATCCGTGTGCACAGATGGCACCAGAGCACCACAACATGGCCTCAGTGATTCAACTCAGGCTGTGTAAAATAGTGTTTTTTACTGGACACTGCAGTATCTAGGGCAGTCAAATGACATTGCAACTGGGCCCTTCCCTGTCTCCCAGACTAACAAAGTGCAGGTGAAGACCACTGCAGACATCTATGAAGCGCCTCTGGCCTGCTGTACTTCAGTTAAGGGGAAATGGTAAGGATCCCACAAGCACAAGACACACTGACACCATACCGCCAACTCAAACCCTCAGCCTTCAGCACAGGTCAGTGGCTGCAGCCTGCCCCGTGCCAACCACCAGCCAGGTGGCTGTACGTAGGTAGGGCTGTGGGATTATCTAAGGATCTATAGGGGTATCTAGCTGGACCTCTCTTTGTCTGTCAACATGAGAAGATACCTGGCATCAGTAAGGGAAAATGCCTTACGGTGTTAGTTCTGGGTTACATGGGGTTCACTGGTGAATCCTAAGACACAGGTTAGGTGTGAGTTTAGCACCTAGTTTTGCATCTGGAAGGACTAAAGAGACATGCATACTCTGCTACACCAAAGTGTGCTGTTGGTGCTTCCGATAGTTTTAGTTATTAATTCTTCAGTGGGGCTGTATTTTAGAGCTATATGCTAGGGCCAGATATTGGGTTTAAAACAGTGTTACCGACAAGGATGGAGGGGCTGCATCTTCTAGCATTTCACCCACACAAGACATTATGATTAGCCCCATTTATTTAGTTTAAGTTAGAAAAGGTTTCACCTGAGGTTTTCTGAGCTGAATTCTGATTCCAGGAAGCGAAGGAACTGGTCTCGTCCTACTGGGTCCTTCAGCACCTCATCCATGGAGAAACCCCATCTTTTCACACGCTGCTGACTAGGTTCTTTGCTGTTTGTAGAGAGAAGGGAAAAACAGATGGAATGTGCATTTCTGCCTGCTGTCCAAGCAGCTGCTGCTGTTTCTGCTAAGCAGCAAAGGGAAGAAGATTATCAGACAAGGAGATGGTAGTGGCTTTTTCCTCAAGATTTTGTAGAAATACAAGTTAGCAAATAACATACAAAAAGAAGCTATAAAGGTCATGGGTTAATGCAATTGTGTTATCTGGGTGCTGCTTATATGGCAAAACGAGAGAGACAGTGAATGATATTATTTTCAGTGACATTTCCTGTACGTTTCACATAAAGAACAATTTCTTCTATGTCGAAGCAGAAATTTGCCAGCAGTGCTCTCTGGGCCATTGGCGAGCTCCAGAGCATCTCCTTGTGCCCCACACAGCACTGGCTGGTCACTTGGAACTGGCTTCAGATTTTCAGTTGCACATTTGCATTAAAAAAGCAGTTTCACTAAGAAGCAGAGAGGACAAGAGTTCTAAAAATGATTACTGGTTTGTGGTCTTTTATTTTTCAGTGCCTCTGATTTTTGGATGCCTGAGTCTCCAAGACTAAAAAGCACCCCTGTCCTCCCCTCCATGATAATCAGACACCATTTTGTGTCTCAGCTGGGACACTGAGATGCAGAGGCACCCAAAATGACTCACAACCTTTCTGCTACATTATTTCTTAATACAACCCCACTTACATAAGCTGTTGTTTGGATTGCCAGACATGTTGCAGAGATGCCTATGGGGAGAGGCAGTGCCTGGGAATCACAATGAGGATCCTACAAGACAGTCTGCATCAGAGTGCAATCTGGATTCACAAAGTGTTTGAAAGCTTCTGGTGTGATGGCGTCATACTATGAGACAACCATTAAAACACAGCTCAGCTGCTCACATTTGTGACAGTGGAGCCATTGTAAACAGTATGTATCTATTAAACTGCATGTCTTGTCATGTCCACAGTGATTCCTAATCCTGGAGCCTTAAGGGATGGTGGCGATCTGTGCTGAAGACAAATAAGCCACAGGGGTAAATAAAATGCCCACTTTGATTTCCTCTCGGTATAAAGACTAAGCAACATTGATGGGCACGTCCACACTCGAGGCACAGAGCGCCGGGGCTGGCTCCTCCTCTCCTGCATGAGCCAGCCTGGACATGGGGACACGAGAGCCGCGCTGCTGCACAGCTACGCACCAGCCGAGTCCAGGGAATTTCCTGCTGAACACAGGGATCAGCAGCTGCTCTGCTTGCCACTGCATAAACTGAAAAGGCCAAAGTGCTGTCTAAATCCGAAGGCTTTCCAAGGCATTTCCCCAGTGCCATGAAGGATAAACTGCAGTGGCACAGAGCTCTCCCTGCTCAGAAGCTGCCTTTGCCATCAGAAGGGAGAGGGGTTTTGTGCTCCTGAACGAGGGCTCTGCCCTCCTCACTAAGGAAACAGCCTTGCAGGCAGCACAAGGGCTACCACAGCTCCTGGGGACCATTTAATTATTCATGCAAGTTGTAACTAGATGCAGATGCATGGAAGTCTCTTACAATAGGAAATAAAACAGAAATATAGAGATGTTTGTTCTCCTGTCTCTCAACAATATATTTTCTCTTTTCATCAGCAGGAGAATCATCTTCCTTAACTCTGAAATCATAGCAGAAACCAAGCATCTACTTTATATTCCCACAAAGGTCATGACACCGGGTAAATTGTATTCCTCAGGGACACAAAAATATTTT
Organism: Anser brachyrhynchus; assembly: GCF_964034855.1. Taxonomy (NCBI): domain Eukaryota; kingdom Metazoa; phylum Chordata; class Aves; order Anseriformes; family Anatidae; genus Anser; species Anser brachyrhynchus. The sequence continues at coordinate 30,581,606 of NC_137699.1, read as the reverse complement.
CTGGGATTTCTGGCTACCTCAAAAGACCCGGAAGTAATGGATGCCTGGATTACCTTGTAGGTAGGGTTCCTCCAGAGTAGTATTTTGCTCGAGTTGTATCTGTTTCTAACCCTGCTAGGGAGGATGGAGAAAATGAGAGAAACTGACTGAAAAGGAAATCCGAAATACTGAATTTATGTGAAAGGAGGCATAGATTAGGGAATTGATTACCAACTTCTGTGACCTTCAAAGAAGCAGGTGACAACACCTTTCACATCCCAGATCACATGGGTTTTACACAGAGAAATAACTTGCCCTTTTCCTGGAACATCGATTCACTATGATTTGGCTCCCTTAGGCTATAAGCATCTTAAAATTTACATTATTATTCAAGTACAGAGAGAATTAGATTTGGTATTTTCAAAGATTTGCTAAAGGGAGCTCCCAGTTCAGTTCAACAATGGCAGCTCAACAGCAGGAGAAGCTGCTGAGCACTTGCAGTAGCCAGCCAAAGGACGCGTGAGTGAGCAGCAAAGGTGATAGGGAGCGTGGTGAATCACAGCATCTTGCTACACACCCAGAGCTCATCTTGCTTTAGGCTTATGCTAAAGGCCAAAGAAGCCATAAGCAAGCACTATCCTGAATCAAAGGAAAGCAGGTAGTGCTTTTCAGGTACGCTGTTCTCTTGCATGCTGCTGGACACAAAAACAGGTAGACCTTACCCATGCTAACCCAATAGATCAGTTAGGCTTTGACAAACCTTAGGTTTCATCCAAGTCTGCTGTCATATAGCTGCTAGACATAGAAGCAGACGGGACAATTCCAGTCCTGCTACAAGGGCTGCAGATAGCTACTGATGGCAAGAGGCAGAGATGCTGGCTGGGTTTCTCTTGCAATAGCATCGCATGAGCAAAAGGAGATCTAAATCACAGCACTGTGGATGTTTTGTTTTTCGGAGAAACTCTCTGAGGTGCAATGCATTGGAGGTCTTACACTCTTTCCTCCTCCTTTTCATCTCCTACACTACACACCACAACAGAGACAAGCCAGTTTGTTCACTAAGGTGAGGTGAGGCCCAAACTCACTTTGTCAATCTATTACCGTTCTGACCTGCCAAGTCTCATACATTATGTGTGAGCTGCACTGATCCGGCTCCTGTGCCTAACCTACCTCTGTGCAGTGGGTAGGGCCACTACTCCAACGCATCCTGTCCTGCCAGTGGCGTCTTGCATGGGGTCCCAGGACTTGGGGAGGAGCTGACAGCTGGCTCTCAAGGGTCCCAGGAGGTGTGCTGGAACAAGTATCTCTGAGCAGTATTGTGTATCTGTGGGCTCTCAGGGTTGAGTCCCTGCACGTCCTTGATGGGTATGAGAATACCCATTACCTGACTTACAGAGTAACGCACACCAAGTCACATGGAAGCGGAAGGGCTGTATAATCCATTGAAGAAGTAATAGAGTATAAGCTTCTGTTTAAACTTGAGCTATGTGAGTATCTGGTGAAGTTACAGATGTCCAACTTCCTATCCTGTGGGAAGAGCATACAAATAAAATTGCAAGACAACTCTAATATTACTTAAAACTGCCAATTCTTACCTCATTTCAATGTCCCACAAGGCTGCATCATCACTTATCCAGGGATTGGAAGGCTCAGCAGGAGTTATAAAGGGGTCATATTCCACATACTGCTCTGTGTAGGCTATTAAACTGACATATTGAAAAAAAATAAAAATCAGTGCCTGAATACTCAGTCACACATCAGAGCTATAGATTTTTTTTCTTTTTTTTTGTTTTGTTTTGTTTTGTTTTTCCTTGTTTGGATCATTCCGTTTCTCAGCACCCACAGGATTCCCTTTTCCCAGGGAGGGTGCATGCAAGGATTTCACCCACCATTTCACTACAGCATTTTCCTCAAGCTTGGCTCCATCAAGATGCTGACAAGAAGCCTGATGCGGCAGCAACTGAATTGATATGTTAGGACTTCGTGCAGGGAGCAACGTGACTACGAAGAATGTGTCCTCCTCTTCACTTGTTGCATGCTGCTACTGCCTCTTGCCCTTTTGTTTTTTTGCAAAGACTTCTGCACCCACTTAACTTTATGCATTGTGAATAACTCATCAAAATAGTGTCACGCACTGTAGGTAAGAATACACATACACCTGTGAAGGATCACAGTCCTGAGTGTCAGATCTTCAGCCTATAGGCTGTTTTGTCATGTTGTTATACTATTTAGCATAAAAACTCTATTGCAATATACTTCAATGGTAGTTTACAATAATTAATTTAAACATGTAGTAAATTATATAGATATTGGAAAACCACCTAGCATTTACACTAGGTTTGCTTCGTGCCTAGTTAGATAAGAAATACAGGCTCTAATCCTAAGAGCTTCCTGGGAAAAAGGCTGTGCTTGCACAGGCGACTCGGGCATTCCACTGGGGTTGGGACCTGGGGGCAATTTTACAAAAGGTAGATGGCATACATGAAAGAATCAAAAGAAATTTGTCCTTGTCTACATGTGAAATACTCCGAGGCACTTTTTCATTTTTCTGTCTCTGTCTGACAACTAATTAAATAAGTTAATTGAGTCGCACCATACTGAACAACTAATCTACTTTCACTGTGATTGTCCATGGTCACTTTACCTCTGGTCTTCCACATCTCAAAAAGGCAAGAGCACGAAAAGACCCTGTGAAACAAAGGGCCACAAAAGGCAGAAAGTTTCCCTGACCTGTTCTGCAGTAATTACTTCTTTTTGTTTGTCCTAGCTCGTATCATGAGGCATTAAAATCATACACTTTTGTAACCACAGCAGGTTCCCGTTGCCCCTCAGGGCACTCAGGGCTGTCTCATCTCATTTCATTAATTACATTTCATGACTGCTGTGGGTCAAGGGTTGGAGGAGAGAGCAGCGTCCAATTTCAGAGAGCAGCAATTCCTGACACATCAATGAGAGAGAGGGTTGGTTTAAAAAAAAAAAAACAACAACAAAAAGGATCAACCAGGAGGTATCTGCTGCGAAATTTTGAATTGCTCCTAATAAAATAATCAGGCAGCATCAGAGGTGCTAAGAAAAGTACCAGCAAAAATTAAAGGGGAAAAAAAAGCTACATTAAATGAAACAAGGGAGGATTTGCTGAACACATTTTGCTGATTCAGTATAACGACAGCAGCTGAATCATTGTCTCGTTGTCTAAACGAGGCTACAGTGGGAATCCTACGGGAAAGCATTTCTGCCAAAATGCGAACCTGGACTTTTGGCCTTTCAGGTGCTGCAATGTAATTCTGGCAGAAGAGATGGTGGTTAAGAGTTCGCTGAAGGGTGCAGAGCTTGCACTGGGAACCTGACAGCCTCGCAATCAGGGGGCCCTGCTGAGCCCTCACAATAATTTTGGGAAACTATGAGAGTTAACACGGATTTGTGACAGATTTTCAACCAGGGAGCTGAGATTACTTCCGGTAGGAAGATGCTCAGGTTTTCCCAGCCATTTCTATAACGCCTCGTGTATTGGGATTGCATCAACACTACCTGATGCAGTCAAGGAAAATAGTAGGTAGAATTTATTCAGTTTTGCTCAAGAGTTGTCAAATCTCATTGCCAAATCCTACAACTGACAGCATCCAGGTCTCCCAAGTCGGGAGAAAGGATGTGGAAGAAAGATGAACTGTTTCCCAGGTGCCTGGAGCAGGTGAGGGATGCCTCTGGCCCAAAAGCTGAGCCCAGCCTGAAAAGTGCCTTAACTAGTAACAGCACCTCCTTATTCGACAGATATGCTCATGGAGTGTGCATTCAATGTTTTACATGCAGCTTTCAGGCCACACAGGTTTCATTTCAGGCAACAGATCAACTTAGGCCGTCTGAACTCATTCCCCCCCACCCATCCCCACCACTGCTGAGCCTCTTGACCCATCAGCCCATTCCCATCCCTTCCCTCCTGCTCCTTGACCACCCATCTCCAGGCTGCCCTCCCTGCTGCTTCTCATGCCAAGCCCTGCAACACTACAGCCTGGGACCCTCCAGCATTGCTGCCACCCACAGCCACTGCACAAAGAGCCCTAAGCCCTTCCAGACCAGGACAATTGTTTTTTGTCCAGTTTTATTGAAAACTAATAGATTTTTTTTTGTCATCGACATTTGTAAAGTCAGTATAACTTGAACAACAGGTTCAAGTTATATCGGTCCTGCTATGTGGACAGGACCTGATGTTCAGAAGTCAATGACTTTTAGTGAGCCCATCTTACTGAAAAAATACCTACCTAGAAAAAATTCAAGCGAAACACAACCACTTGTTTGCAAATTACCAGCCTGGAAATTATTAGTCTCCGTATATTAAGGTCAATGTAAGTAAATTCAATACAAAAATTACATTTTTTGGTAAAGGAAAAATTTATCAGAACACAACCAGAAAGCCCAAAACATAAATATGAATGTGCTATATTCAATAGAACAAAATAGCATATGCAGGATTTCAGGAAGCCTCTGAATATTTCCTTTTTAACTGGATAAATTTTCATTTAAATTGTTAAACTTTAGGAACTACTAGGAACTTACTGTTGAGCTCTTGCTATGTAATTTGCCTAGTGTAGTGTACACATCGTAATTACAGGAGCAGGCATGGCAGAGCACAAAATTTTATAGGGTAATCTCATTTTAATTTGTTTAAATAAAAAATCTTCTGTTATTTCTCCATAAGAAATCAGCCCTTATCACACCCATCATGTTCAAGACAGTTTTACTCTAAAAGCAGTTACTGAAAACCGTGCTGATCCCCATATTTGTATCAACGATTTTACTGCAAATGTGCAAAATTTACATCTATCTGAGTAAAGGAGCAGTCATTCTCAGGAAGCTAAATTTGAGCTTGTTCTTTACTTGTTCATAGTTTCCTATCAGGACTAAATTTTCTGCAAGCCAAATTGTGCCTTGATTTGCCTCTGTGAGAAATCTACTTCTATAAAACACTACCTTGGGAAGTCCAGATACAAACCTAGTACTTTCCATAGGGTTTCATGTGAGTAAGTGAGAGCAGAAACTGGCCCTACAACCCCAGTAGGAATAAACTCCAATATGCATACAAACACCACACACAGCAAGATGCAAACACGGTACCAGTCTAACAGGAGATGAACTTTCAGAGGTAACTCACAAAGGAAAAATGGATGTTTTTAAACCAAAAGAGGAAAGACTTTTCTGCAAATGAGCTCTAGGCTTGTGAAGGAGTGGGAAACAAAAGCCCTGCAATGGTTCTTTCTTTTGTGAGTCATTTCTTTTGCTTTTACAGTACAACAACATACTCATTTTTCACCTATTTTTTTCTGCCTTCAGTGGCAGAAGGGTGAATGCCAAGTGTCAGTGGTCAGCAGACAGGCAGTATGGTTGGGCAATGAGGGAGAAGGATTTGCTGCACAGGAATGGGACCAGCCTTTGTGTGTTCCGGCCCACTTGCTGTTTCTGGAAACGCCAGTTTTGAGATGAGGAAGTAATGGGAAATAATGAAAACAGCAACACTTACCTTTCTGCTACTTTGGACATCTTTAAACAATGCCTGTCTATCTGCAGATTCAGAAAAGTTATCTGAGGAGAGAGATGACAAGGACATTAAGAATCCAGGAGCTCCACAGCATGCATTGATCATATCCCAACACGCTATTGATTTCTCATTCCAAAGAGCTTGAAAGTAACTCAGAAAGAAATGAGACCCTTCCCTAGGTAGTAGAAGCAGCTTATTAGCTGCTTCCATGAGGAGGCTCCATTTCACGTGGCAAAGTCCCTAAGGGGAGCTTCCCAAGAAATATTTAAAAGTAGGAAAGGCACATAGCTGGAGCTGAGGTTCCTAGATAACTCAGGGTGCAATGTGATCCTCATTTTATACGAGACACTTTCATCTCTCTAACCAAGAAAGTCATGGTTTTACAGTACACCTGTACTGTGCTATAAAATAGTTCTTCACAGTGCTCTGCAGCCTACATTGCCTACAATGGAAAAAGCTCAAGAAATGTAGTGTTCAGACTTAGTTCAGAAGATGACCCTAAAACTGGCAGCCTAAGAAACACGTCTAACGCTGCCTTTACTAAAATGCTGACCCATCGAATCTTGTCCATAGTTCAGTGAGTGCTGTTTGCTTCAGTAAAGCAATTTTGAGGAAGAGCTCCCTGACAAGGGGCAAGAACACACAAGTTGGCTGGCCGTTCCTCAGAGTGATTCTCAGTTTTCATTCTTCACAGTGATTTTTCCCAGTTCCCCGAAAGCTTCGACAGTACAGCCTGTAACAGTCACACACTGAAAGATGCTTTACCTTGCCCACCCCCAGCCTGTGCTTTGGGCACGCTGTTTTCTTCCCTAGCCTTTGTCGATGTCCACTTTTCTGACATCCTCGGTGATCTGGAAATTAATCTGTCTACTCGCCCACAGACAGAGTAACACTAGAGTCAAAGGTCAGTACTGCCCACAACATGTATCATCACATCACTGCACAATTAATATGCATCTTTAAATACTTACTGCTTTACATAAAGCACATGAAGATCAAGCACAGTTAAAAAAAAACAATCAGTTTTACTGATTTCTCAATAACATTAATGCTCCATCCCGCCGGTAACAGTTGTCTGACTTTTCTAGATGCACTCAGTCTCAAGAGAGTTGCCACATAGCCATATTCTTACCTGTTTCCGGAAATCCTCTTTCGTAGTTTTGCGTACAGGTTGGGAGGGCATGTGTACGGGGCTTTGGGGCTGAGACTCCTCTGTAACCCCATACACTGACTGCAGGGAACCAGTAAACAGAAGAGATTATGGCCTTTTTCCCTGTTATGCAATGAGGAGAATTGCAGTACGCAAAACAGTAAGATAACAAGCCAACAATTTCCTACTGTTTATTTTCATGCAGGTCAACAATCATTCAGCCTGGAGCAAAACTGACAGATCTGACTGCGCTGCAGATGCCTGCACTTGGGACATCTGCAGGCATGCCAGCAGGATGCTTGGGGCTTCCTGCACAGCCTGCTTTCCAGCAAAACTCTCTCACCTGAGACCTTCCCATTATGTGTGAGGTGGCTGATCTGTGCTACTGCAACCTATAGGTCTGTTTCACAGTAAGTAGAGAAAGATTTATCTTAAATATTAAGATGCAGATGATAATTTTTAGGAGCTCTGAGGGCTGCAGCTGCCAATATTTGCTGGATGAAACCTGGGAATGATCACCGTGGTGAAGCAAGTGGAGAAAGAAAGCACTAGAACACAATCAGAGGGCACTTTCTTCCATTTGGTTGAATTTCTTGTCACAAAACTACTACACATCTGGATAACCTACAGACTGACTTGTAGCCATTTGTTTTCTGGACAGAGACTTGCACTGAAAGTAATACCAACTACCCTGTCATTCAGTATGTCTGCTTTTTATTTAATGTTCAAAAGAGACGTGAATAGCTCTTCTGCAACTTAACTACCAAAGCAAGTTAGGAATCTGGTGTCACCTCCAGAACCAATATATACATACAAGAGCTAAGACCTGCTGGAAGTCAAAGGCACCCAAGCTGCTAACGTTCAAGCCTTTGAAATGATTAAGACAGGTAAACAGCTCTGAAAAACCTGTGCCCAAATAACTTCTGAAAAATGGTACCTAGGCACTTTTGCCAATTGACTTTAGTTTTATGGGAGTGCAAAGCCAGCAGACATTTGGGGCACAGAGCTTCTTATACCCTTCTCAGCTTTGCCAGTCACTCGGTCTGTACCTCTCTGTTGGTAAAATTGCAATAGTAAATTCACCAATTAGATCAAAAATGAACTGATGCTTGCAAACCACTTTTCGTTTCTATTATGGAAATCTGATATACTATAGGTGTCAAGTGTGATTTACATTAAAAATAAAGAAAACCAGAAACTCAAACTGACCTTTTTAACCTTCTGTGGGTTTTTCATACGACGACACTTTCTAATGTCCATTTCTGTGGTGTTTACACAACCTGGCTGAAAAGAGACGGTTAAAAAAAGTGGTTATCATATTACTTTTTTGTGTTTACAATGTACATGCTACCTTACCTTTCTAAAATATACAGTTAGATCTTGTCTGGAAGCCTTTCCTTAAGTTTGCATCCCATAAATTATGCTTGCTAAACAAGAGAGTGCATATACCCAAAGTTGGCATCTCAGCATCAAATCCATTTGCTCATAACTTTGGCACTAAGAGGAAATACCTCAGCTAAGAGTAGAGCTTTTTCTAGGAAGCCTGTGCCAAACCGGGTAAGCTGCTTTTCTTTCACATGTACAAAAAACATCTTCAAAACTTCACATTTATCGTATATTTCCAAGTCAATAATTCCATGCATGCACAAACCTAAAATGTCTGTAATAATCTTGTAGCAACTTGTTTTGAATTGTGAGGAAAACCCATGTGGTGACTTTAAAGGCAGTATCTTTGTGCAATTCATGGCACAGTGTTTACTAGTATTAAAACTTTCCTGTCAAAACCTGGAAAGCCTCATCATTTAAAAAGAGCTTTACCACAGGCCTGTGCACATCCCAGAATGCTCTCTCCTGGCTGTCCAAAATTTTCCTTTCTGTTTTATCCTTTTTCCTGTCGATTCTGAAAACAAAAGCATAAACATGAGTCACCACACAACGACTGTTTTCTTCCTTGTTATATTTCCTAGCTGGGGTTTTTAACTCACAAGAAATGTTTAGAAAACCACATTTTTTGGTATAGAAATGTCACACGCTGTCTTGCAAGAACATGTGTCATGAACGAAATATGTTACTGATGTTTACTCCAATACGTATCAAGAAAAAATTTCCTATTAAGATGGAAAATTTAGCTTAACATCTATTTTTTTCTCCATATTGTGAGGAAAATGCCCTTTCCTGACACTCTATCCCCAGACCTGGAAGTTCACATTTGGCTTTGGCTCTGCCAACACCACCTGGTCTGCACCTCTCGGCACCTCTTTACTCCAGGTGTAGGCCCGCCTTGGTAGTCTCTGTTGCACCCAGTGGCACCACTGCTATGACCACAGACTCCTAGGGGGCAGCTGTCTGAGGCATCACCAGCAGCGACAGCACAGGCAGCGCTTGTGGCCACCCTCCTTGGGGATTCCAACAGACTGGCTCTGCCTGTCCTGGTGCTGGCAGAGGACAGGGTGCCAGCACCAAGGGACAGGAGCCGAACTTGCCGCATGGCGCCGTGCAAGCCAGCACTCATCTGAAGACACGTGATTGCGTTGGCACGGGCGTAACTCGGTAATTTCAGCCCTGATGCAGCCAGTACATCAGCTCACTCAAAGCGCACACATCAAAGGCCACTGGAGGTTGTTCAAAGCAGCTGCTCCCCTACCTCTCAGCGGCATCTAGCAATTCACATCTGGTGCTCTGCTCTACACGTGAGCACAGCAAAATCACCACCAGCTTGCAAAACCCGCCTGCAGAGAGACTAGATGAGACACGGGAGGAGGAACTGCCCTCGCCTCCAGAGCAGACTTGAGAAGCTGACAGTGTTCCTGTGCCGCCTTCCTGCACCGCTGCCACCGGGCATAATGAAAGCAGCGAGGGCAAAAAAACCCACGCAATCTAGAATTTCTGACCATCAGGTTCTCCCCTCTCCTGTTTTTCTTGTGGAGGAGCACAGCTGAGTCTGTGCTAGAAACGTATCGGATAGGAAATGGGGGACAGAAACTGAAGTTTCTGAGCACCCCTTCCCTCCCCACTAAAACCTTGAGTCCTCCACAGCTGTGTGTCCCTCTCTGAAAAAGATGAGATGAGAAAGCAGCTCTGCATGAGCTCTGTCCCCACACAAAAGACAGAACAGCCACCAGACAGCAGTCACTGTACTGAGCTGAGTAGCAAGCACAGGCACCCAACCCAAAACCACTTCTTCTGAGCAGCCTTCGTGCCTAACCAAAGAGGAAGATGAAGCCTTCTGCCAGCATCACACTGCAGAGCACACATGAACCAGAGAGACTCTTCAGAGGCTTCAAGAATTGTCTACATGGGTGCTTTGTGCTAGACGCAGGTTCTTGGCTCCTGTCCCCAAACTTACTGATAACTCAGTGTTCCACATTTCAAATTATGGTAAAGACGCAACATACCTAGATGCTCTGTGGCTGCAGTTTTTGAGCACTACAACAAGTTTCCCTCAGAAGGTGTTTTGCTTTGAAAATACTGTGTTGTCATTGATGTTCTCCTCACTTTGTGCTGTCCCTCATTTAGTGTGTACAACCTGAAGGTTGGTATATGAGTGGAAATCCTGTGTGCAAACAAAGATGTGGGAGCGAGAGCAGAGCTTGATAACCAGAGAAAGGTTTCCAGGTGTTTTTGTTTTCTCTTTTAATTAATTTGCTGCCATGCATTACACCGTGAATTCCAACCCAACTTTTCTTCATGAAAAAATGAATAAGTAACGGTGACCACATAAAAAAAATCGGAATTTAAATTTCTTTCTTAGGTGATCATTTATGCTGTAGACAGAGTACAGAATTGTTTTGACTTAGATTTTTTTTCCTCTTGACAACAAACCTTTACGTAACTGAAAGTACAATTACTATTGTAACTTCTAATTTTCTCTTCTAAACAGAATGCTGGTATTCTGTTCAGAAAAAAAAATCCCTTAATTACCTTGTTATTTTGAGGATAATTATCATGTGCTTAAATAGTGTGTAATTACAAGATGATTAAGGAAAGAATTAATCAAAATTCCAACGAGTTAATCAAAGATAGAGACCGATCCCTCAGCCACACCCTCAAGAAATAATATTCCTTAACTTTTTAGCATCTGATGCTGAAAATGCAAGTTCTTTCTAGTGATACAGACTGTCAGTACTGGTGTTCTGATGTCCTCTTCTTCATCAACCTTTCGATTTTACTGGTGACAATTATACGTACAAAATGGACGCAGGGGCTTTTAAGTACACTAGTCTAGAAACCCTGGACCATACCCATTTTGCAGCACTAATTAAAACACGCTAAAAACATTGAACTGTTTTCAGAAAGATGTGAAAAAATGTGGGTTTCAATTATATGTGGAAGGTGGGAAGAAAAGTATTACATTTGAGTAAGCTTCACGTAAGCGGCACCCAAATCTCCACACAGCTAGGAGCACAAGCTGCAGAGCAGAGAACAGACGTACAACTGAGCTGCCTGGGGAATGGTATAAATGAGAAAACCAAGTACAGTCTGCTGTAAATACCACCTTTATAAAAGTACTTTTAAGTAATAGGGTTTATAAACTCTAAAATGTTTAAGCACAGAGTTACACAGACAGACGACAGGGTTTTGTTCTTTCCATTTATTCAAAACAAAAATACTATACCAAAGTAGAAGCAGAATGTGCAAGTGAATCGCTCAACCTCACATAGACAACTCAGGCTCAGGAACTCCTGACCAACATTTCTACACACTGCTTAGTTGCAGTAAAGACAGTGGCAGAGAAGTTATATCCTCACAGAGTCCCCCTCCCTACCCAGCCCCAGATACTGGTGCAGTTCTGCTCCAGGACTACTCACTTCACTTGGGCCTCAGCTTGCATGAAGATGAATTCCCACTTCCTTGCAAATGCTCTCTGAAGTCTTGCTAAGTTTTCCTGACAAAAGATGAAAATAGTAGAGAACAATTAATTCTGGTAATTATAGCAATTGCTTGAGAGCATAGTTAGCATGTTGGGAGTTTATTTTGTTCTTTTCTTTTTTTTTTTTTTAAGCTGGAAAATTCAAGACATGGAAGTCAGCACTGGTTTCAGGTGAATTATCCCATAGGTAAAGCAAGGTTTTGACACATATTTTCAGTCTGCAGCCAAGAGAACCCTGTCAGGAGAAGTAATAGAGTGTGATGAAGACAGCCTGAGCTCTATTAGTAAAATAATGATGGACCTGTTCCCAAAAGATAGTACTGAGAAGATTTGCAAAGCTGACAACTTTCATTTCTGAGAGCAGATGGCTGCCACCTGCACATTTACTTCTCTTCCCACTTTCCCTTCCTCCCCCCTCTGCTCTCTTCTCTTCAGGCTTTTGCTAAGGTGCAAAGCCCGAGCATCCCTCGCTCTGCTCAGCCCTGGTCACTGCTGAGAGCGCTGCGCAGCTGCACAGCACTCAAGTCCGGGAATTGCCAGGATGATTCACAAAAGGAAATAGCTTGTTTGTCTCCACAATGAAAATAGCTAACTGTAGGGACCAGATCCAGATGCAGCCTTTCTCTGCGTCTGAAGTAAGAGCTCTGGTCTTGATCCATTACGGAGAGCATCATGACCTGCACATTTGGAGATGGATGTGACATTCTCACAGCTCAAGGTCAAACTCGGGACATGGCCAGAACTTCAGGCACGAATGGCACCCCAAAGTCACATATCCACAACTGCTTGGAGAAAGAGGCCTATGAGACCATTAACCCAACTCTCTTAACCATTACAGCTGGTTCAACTGTTCCAAATTTTCCTTGAAAATGAACGCTATTAGTTCTGCTGCTGTTCTTGCTACGTCTATTCTCTTTAGTTCAAGAAAATGCTTAAGCACAAGCATTTCAGTGCTAGGAGAACTCTCCCAAATTTCACTTTGAACTGTCACATAACACATAGCTTGACTCAGTTACCATCAAGTCCGCTCAAGAGTTTCAGTCTTATACATGGAGGAAAACAGTTAAGCAGATGTTTTACAGCTGCGCTGAGCTGCGATGATTTCCTTTACTGTGAACTACTTGTAATATCTGCAAAAACAATTTTTGTGGGTTTGATTTTTTTAATACTTTAAATCATGTTCACATGTGCCCTCTGGAGTAAACATGCTGAAGCCAATGAAACATCACCAAGTGAAGCATTATTTGAATCATGCTTATGTTTGGCCAATTATAAACTAAGCTAAATGCAATCATGCAAGCTTAATCATATAATGAAGAACCCTGCTTTAGCACTATAAACTGGGGGTAGGTGCCTATGAGTGGTTCAAGCAGAACCTCAACCGAGATGCTGTCCCGAGATGCTTTTTAGTGATTCTTTTTGGAAATGCCAGGTCAGTGCTGATGTCTGCAGAGAAGCATCCTATGCTAAATCACCAAAAAAAAAAATCACATTAAACATACGGAATTCCTTCCCATTCCCGTATGCCTGTTTCTCTCACTTGTGTTCAGCTTACATCTCCATTGCTGGGTCTGCTTCAGCTCCCATAATGACTAGGAAGAGTTGGTGCTGTACTTATCTGATCGTCTTTAATTAAGAGAGCAAACTTTGAATGCAGAAGTGATCTCTAATCGTGCAATGCAATATTCACAAGAAAAATGAGAGACTGCCAAGATCTAATTATTTGCCATCACTGGTGCATTGCTACTCTCAGAAGACAATGATGTGCAAAAGTACTTAGTCATAGCCTCACTGCATGTGTGTGGGAGTGTGTGTTGCTGAACAGCCTTTTTTTGCTTTATGATAGATCTTTAGAGTACTTACAAGTTAATTGGTTGGCTGTGAGCAATTTTAATGGTTTTAATAATGAAATCAACAATATGCAGAAGGAAAAATTCAGCAAAATGAGGTATAAATGCATATGGACTATTATATTCCTTCCTTTATGTCTGTACTTTGAGATAAGAACTCATGGGAAGTCTGGATACATTAGACAAGTGCCAATTTTTGCATGCTCTTCACTGGAAGGACCAAATGGTATATATGCATATCTGTATGTACAGAAGACCCAAAATTGTAGAAGGCATGAAAGAAATAAAAAGTTTATTCTAGGAAAAAAAAACTTGCAACATATGCAATACAAATGTGTTCATCATAATAAACCTGAACACACGAGTCCACTAGAACCAGTTTTGTACACAAACTCTCCACTGAAAAACCCCACACTGGAAATTCACCTGTTACACTGTTGAAATAGAAAGCAAGAAAAAGGTTGTATGATAGAAAGAAAGTTCAGCTGGTCAGCGCTACACTGCCAGCATGCAAAGAAACCCACTCCAACCCTACCCCTGCTGCCTCCATTTTCCTATTCCTATAGACCCAAACCCTGCACTATCTGAAGCTGAATTTGGGGATATTTTTTTGGATAATAACTTCATAACAGAAAACATTCCCTGAATAAGCCTGGTTCGTTATTCTTACATAGTGTACTGAAAACACAGTCCAAGCTTACTATCTGAAGACTTTCCCTTTAAGGTCTGTAGATGTATGCTATGGGTCATTAGCAGCTTAATTACTTAGTAATGCACCCGAAAATCCACCATTTCGTGTGTTGGTATCTGCTATATAAAACAGGACCTGTTAACTGGAAACAAAAGACCTATGTGAGCTTTTGTGTTATTTGCTGCAGTCTTGGAGGGCTGGCTACAATAGCAGATGCTTTAACTGGAGATGCTGCAAAGCCAGTGACATTCCCCATTCACACGCCTGATGTTGTCTCCAGATCAACCTTCACACAATTCTGACAACTCAAAAAAAAAAAAAAAAAAAAAATAGACACAGGAAAGGCTGACCCCAAAGCATAAAATTGTACCGTTCAGTTGGCAAACAAAGCCCTCCCCCGTACCCCCACACTTCAAAGTCTAGCAGCAGTGTACCTACGGCTTCATAATCTGCCAGCTCCAGCCTGGCTTTGTTCTGCATGGTCCGTTTGCAAAGATAGATGGCTAAAGGGAGAAACAGAACGGAAAACAATTACAGACAGATTATAAGTACAAGTTCTTAAAAAAATAAAATAATAATAACATTGGTCCATTATTGTTCCTTCTCATCAGAAGGCAACACGAACCAAGGAGTGAGAGGGCTAAATACGCAGCTGACATTATATGCTAGCTATCTCAGAGGCCTTAAACATCTGGGATATCTCATTTAAAAGTGCTGAGAGTAGATGCCAGGACCTAATGAGACATCTGAGAAAGGCACAATTACTTCTGGGGCTGGTAAAAGATTTAGCATTAGCAACCTGCTCCTTTCAGCACTTTAGAAATATGCCTGCCAAAGTGAGCAGCCTTGCATACCTCTGCGTTTCTTTTCCCCTAAAAATAAATAAATAATAATAACAAAAAAATCAGGATATTGAAATGAAAAAAGAAATATGGGCTAGATCTTAAAGGTACCATGTGACATTCTTGCATCTGCTCCATCCACATATCATATAAATTTCAAACTGTTAAGACAAGCCTTCTCCCTTTTCACCATAAGCAGACACTGCCAAAACCGATGTGGTTTGGGATCCTGAGGGTCAAGAGGAGCCCGGTGCACGATACCGAACCAGTCCCAGGCTGCCTCCTGGACAGCTTCAGCTGGATGGCCAGCTCAGCTCCATTCCGTTATGGGCTGAAACAAGGTCCCTAGCACACCGTGAGTACACGGTCAGATCTGAACTGTATAATAGAGGTTCGGTGCTCTCATTACGGGATGGATCTGGATGTGAACTGTACAGCTTCCTTGTGTTTTGCCCCTCTCTCTCATATTGCTGGGGCAGGTACAAATCATACAGTGTACCAAATTGTGAGGTGTACCAAACTGGACTGGGGCAGAACGCAAAGCATCCTCTACAGAAAACAACAATAAATCTTTTTCAGAAAACTTCAGCTTTGAAAACCATGGAGTTTTGATTTGCTGATAAAAGCAATTTTCTGACACTTCCATGTATGTTTTTCATTGGATAGCACCTCCTCTATTTAAAATATGAGAAAAATGGTGCTTTGGTGTAATTCTGCTCTATGCTATTCCTATAATTTTAACATTCATATAATGAGCCTACATTATGCATGGTAACCAGAAGGGATCAGGTCACGTATATTTATTTTCATACTTCTCAAGAACAACTTCACTTGTAAGCCATTTACACCACCAAATAAATTGAGAGCCAGTTAACTCGCAGTACTTCTTCATGCAAGGCAGTGACCTGCCATTAGCAAGTTCATTCCTGTCCCGTAAGCAGATCCATGCAAATAAAAAAGTAGGAAGAGCTGCTGGGATTTCAGTTTTATTTGGGCCTACTGCTAGTTTGGGATTATTTCCTGGGAAGACTCCATCTGCACAGACCCCTGATATGCAAAGGCTGATTATAAGCATATGTGAGAGATTTGTGGGATAGATGAAAATCTGTCACTACAGGGCTCAGACAGCAGTTGCAGCTTGTCCAGCTGTGGATCAGCTCATACAGGGCTTGATTTTGAGGAGTATTGTTCCATTCAATGCCTTTGCAGCACAATAACCAGACTGTGAAACCCAGTTTCTTATCAGACACTACGGGAAAAAACAGAACTTCCCTCTTAAGATTGTTATTCTGATATTTACAGAAAACGTATTTAGTACAGTTCGGACACATATATGGTGACTGCTTGTAAATTCTGGAAATTATTTTGCGCATAATGAACGGCAACACGTTTTCTCCTAAGCAGTCGCCTCACTGGGATAAACACATAAGTCTGTATTAGCTTCCCTGCAGATGAAGACTGCAAATGAACTATCATATGACAGACACCATTGCAAGCTACTTCCCCACCCCAGCAAATGATTTCCAGAATCCATAATGATGAGTAATTATTGCCTGGGAAAGAAAAAAATGATTATTCAGGGAGGAGTTATAAACTGATCTTAGATTATGAGATATTTCAGAAGAGGCATTTCCAGAAGCTCCTGCTTTATGAGCACGCACATGGATTCACTTCCTCTTCCAATGCCACACCAGGATGCACCAATTGATTTTATCATTTAGCTGTGAAAGAAGTGTGGTTCTGGAAGAGACAGCAATATTGCACGGAGACAGCTAAAGATAACAATACTGACATATTTTCTTTATGTATTATCACTGTCTGCAGGCATTCACATGTTTAATACCCCATGCTGCAGTTTATTAGCTCATAAACCATGCTCAGTCTTCTCTTTTTACCAGCTATCAGCTGGTAATCTTAAAAAAAATAGGAGGAATAAGTCTGATGTCATATATCACGGAAGCTTAACTATGGGTTGTCATCAGTTATATACTGGCTTATTGATCAGCCAGATGAGTGCCCAAATGAGGTAACTTTTTATTGATCAACATATCAAATTCAGCTACAGATCAAAGTATGTTCACCCACAAAAGCAATACTGATATTATTTAAGATTCCCGAGGAGCAATATTCTGCTTGCCATAAATCTTGCTGAAACGAACAGAGCTATGGGAGAATGAAGGCAACAGTACGTAATATCCCGGCCCCACTGAACTCATAGGCTAAAGGACAATTTTTTTTCCCCAGTCTCAAACTTTGTGTACCAACTTTCTGCAATGAAATAATTATAGCCTCACCATAATCTGTGTTTTCTGGTTCCCAGCAGTTTGAAGGCCAAAAGTACGGTGCCTAAGAAACAACATATGCATTTTCATAATTTAAGAGATGAAAAACAAATCAGATGCAGAAAAACATTTTGAGTACAAACCGAAGAATCACAAAGTCTATGGCCCAGTCTCTGCTCTCAGGGGAAACACTGCTACAGGTCTGCGTAAAAGTGAGGATGCTTTTCCAGAAAGGTATCATCACTAACATTCCTCACTGAAGGTAGAGGCACTGTAACACTGATGGAGGATGTCCACCCTGATGACATTTTAGACAGTCTTGCCATCTCATCTGAATATGGACCTCTTACCCTCTTATCCCCAGAACCTCCTCTTTCCCCAGAAATTCACAGTCACCCTGAACCTTTTTCTTTTCTTTTTGTTAGGACCATGAGAAAAAAACCAACGTTGTGGCCTTTTATACATGCCACACACCAGTTGCTTTTTTTGGAGCAGCTACCAGTGTGGTTGGCAGCCAACAAAACAATTCACTTTTAAAATAAATCAGATGGCAGAACTCAAAACTTTTCTGATTACAGTTGTTTTGAAAGCAGAAATCCTGCTGAGCTTACTGGTTTTGTTTTCTGTCCAGGTCTCCATATTGCAGTTGCTACAATTAATTACAAGATATTACTACATGTAGCTGTATTTCAATTTTGACACAAATGAAAAATAATGTGACCACACAAATTACAGAACAGTGTTTTGCATTACTGATGCCATTCCACAAAAGAGCACAGGACATTACATGTATATAATGACAATTCCTTGCACCAAGGCACAGTGAGAAAACAGAGGGATCCAGCAGCAATACACGGTTCAATGTTCCTCACTGATATATATTCCCTGAACTTCACAACATGATGACTGTTAAAGGATGGACTGATGTTGATGTAGAAAGCAGCAACAGTGGAATGATGGAAAAGAAAAATGATTTTATCAGGTTATTTCTGCAGAAAGCTGCTGAGGAGAACTGTTGCGGGAAACGACAACAGGCAAGCAGTAAGCAAAATTGCAGGAAAAGATAAGGGAAGAAAAAAGAAAAGTCAATAAGCAGTCGAGACTACTTGATG
This sequence comes from Anser brachyrhynchus, assembly GCF_964034855.1. NCBI lineage: Eukaryota > Metazoa > Chordata > Aves > Anseriformes > Anatidae > Anser > Anser brachyrhynchus. The sequence goes on along the minus strand of NC_137699.1, from coordinate 30,563,300 downwards.
ATGTTGTTTACAGGGGCTTAAAATAAGAAAAAGAAATTAAATGATACTCTGCTTTTGAAATCTGGCTTTTGAGAGCTGCATGGGACAGCTTGATAATTTAACTTCCTATGGCATCTCTCTTAAAATGGACAAAAATACAACTAAATAGGCAATCAGCAGTGCCCCTGCTTCTGCCAAGTCTTGCATGATAGGAGGAGTAGGACTTTGTGAAAAGCAAGGGGCTGTCATGAAAAATCTTAGCCTGAGTGACACCAGGTAACCAGAAGGTGCGGAGAGATAAGGGGAGGTCTGTGATTTCCTGTGGGTTTTTTTTGTTTGTTTTTCCCCATGCTGTTGGTCTTATATGATAACAAAACCACGTTAGTAGTAGGTCTGAGAGCCTGAGCAGCAGATGAAAAGATGAGAACAGGATTTTCAAATAAAAGCTAAAAAACAACAAACAAACAAACAAAAACAACAACAAAAAAGAAACAAAAAGGAAGAATGGTAGAGTGAATAGAAGAAATGTCACAGGAAAGATAAGGAAGCTGACAGAGATCATGCAACAGAAAAACACACATTCAACCTGCAAGATTAGACAGCAGGTTTGAACTTCCAGCTTCTTTTAAAGTTAACCAATTTGTCTAAAATAAGTTGTTGCAGCACAAGCGTTCAGTTATCGAGGAACTTGACAGCAGCAGATTTTGGAAAGGGCATTGAACTCAAGCACAGGATGCTTTAAAAACTGGAGGCATCCAATCTGGGGGCACAGACACTAGGGGATAGAGGTGTCTCAGCTAAGGTGACTGACAAGGTCACACGTCCTCTGTAAAAGAGCTAAAGCCTGAAGTTTGCCCCCTCCCACCTCAATCTGTAACCAGGAGAGGATAAAAACCTGAATTTTCTGCTGTACTAGAGCTCAAATGTCCAACTCTAAAGTTTGCCCTTGCCCACTTTGGCCAGAAGGGTGGCTACTCAATTCTGCAGTAGCCAGCAGACAGCAGAAAGGGCCACAAGGAAGGCTGAGGGCTCACCAACCTGAAAACGATAGAACGTCCCATCATCTTTCAGGGTAAGGACGTGGTCTGAGATTGGAAAGACGTAACCCTGTGCAGCAATAAGACTTCCCAAGTGTATTGCTTCCCCTGCGGATGAGAAGGAAAAGAGAGAAAAGAGCAGGTATACCTCAGGAAGATGTACAATGTGAAATCCTCTGCTTTCAGCAGCGGGTCTGGTGATGACTTGCATATGACCTCATGCTCACAAGCCACGTTGTACCCATGCTGCATCCTCACACCTTCCAGTGGAATCACGCAAAGCAGGAGAGCAGAAAGCAGCCTTACAATACAGATGAAACATTACTCAAACGTTTAACCTGCTGTTTTTGTGTTTACAAAATGTCACGCACCAATTCAGCTCTAGAATCTGAATTTCACTTCAAAGCAGATTATCCACCACAGGTGACAGCTGACAAGAAGCCTGCTCCATCAGTGAACCCCACTTGCTTCTACCAAATCAGAGGAACATCTGCAGCACCAGAACATTATTCAGCATCTTTGTTCATAAAGAGAAATCTTAATGCTGCAGCACTGCCATTTGTTAGAAGAAACGGTGCTGAGGCAAGAGGTGCTAGCATATGCTAGCACTGCCAAGGCAACCCTCACCACCGCAGAGCTACCTCTGCACAGATTTGCAACTGACGTCAACTGTCAAAAGCTGCACCTACTTTCTCAGAGTTGCAAAATACACATCAGATGATCATGTGTGCCCAGGCAGATAATAAATCTATTGTCGGCAGCTGAAGTGCAGGTTTGGGATTTGACTGGACTCACGAGAAGGGATGTATGGAGAGGGTTGCTCCATGTGAGACAACACTGCCTCCATTTCAGGTTTTACATGGTGACAACAGAAACAGACTGCAAGATAAATTGTTGATTTTTAGTCTTTCCAGGAAAGAAAAAGAAACTTCTGGACCTGCAGAAATCATTTCTTCCTTTTTCCGATAGTTCTCAGCTGTGCCAAAGTGATTTTGTTTTCTCTGACGTGTGAACTATTTGGACTACACCCATGCACTGATCACAGTTTATGGCTCATTATCCATTTATCTATCTGACACAATAAATCAGCAGCCACCATCTGATCCCGTGCTAGTGCCCATGTCATCCTTGACCAGCATGCCCCGTCAGTCATGGCTACCTTTCTTCACACCACGGAATCCTGTCAGTGTTTACCTGGTTAACCACACACATCTACCAACTTCCTTTCTAGGTCTGGGAACAGCCTTAGAATAGATCAGACTTTCTTAGCTAGCAGCAGTTTCACAGACAGGCTAGGACTCCTATGAAGTGCTTTCTCTGTGTTGTAGTGCAAGGTATTAGACTTAATTAAGTTGTTGATTCTTATCTGTTTTCCTCCTCCTTTTCTTCAAATGCTTAAATCCATCTTGTTGGTCTAGTATATACACTCTGCAGCAAAATAGTACCTACTGTCTTACGGCGCACACACAATACAGATTAAGGGTCCGTTTGTCCCCAGCTATAGTCACCTTACCTGGATCCTCAATGCTGAGGTTCTTCATAAGCCACTGTACAATATCAGCACCTGCAAAAACAAAACAAAAAGGAAAAATGAAAAGAAAGCACTGAACACCAAGACCAAAAGGTTTCTGAGCCCAAGAGAGAGATAACATTGAGATGAGATACAAAAGAACTGACATGAATTTTTTCCATTTTCCTTTTTAGCTCTACTGAGATTTCAAAATGTCCTTCCAGTGCCACACTGTAATTATATATTTATTGATAGGTACTAAGCCCAAGTACTCCCCTGTGCAATAGCAGACTTGCTATACCTTAAGTCAAATATTACTTTAATGGTTCCATGTAACCTCTTCTCTCCCAGTAGCTTCTCTGTCACCTCAGCATACAGGGAACTGTTTCTGAGAGCACTACCTAGCAAGGGGACAAAGGCGCAGTTACTGGCACCTTGCACCTTTAACGTCAGGGCAATCATCTGTAAGCGTAGAACTGAATTATCAGTTGAAAAAAAAAAAAACACACAGTGAAAAGTCTAGCACTTGTCACAGACAAGCAACATCTTGTAGAAGAAAGTGGGACTAAGTGTGCCTGAAACCAAGCCACTGCTGAGTTGGCACTTGCTAGTGATCCCACCAACAGTATGGTGGCCAGGAGCAGAGGAAAGGGTCTTTAAGTTCTACCAGGTAAATTTTTTTTCCCAATTTATTTATTTATTTTGAGTTTTCAGGGGTCATCAGCTAGTAACAAAACTTGTTACAATCTTATAAACAGTGGTTATATGAACAGTCAGTGCTTAGCACACTGAGCATGGATAAAAAATATTTATATGGTCATGTGGACACAGAGCACATACAAATGTCGGACTGATCTTAGAGCTGCTTTCCACAGGTGGGAGCCACCTAGGAGCACTGTGTCGTGGCTGGGCTGGTGGTAAATCTCTCTTGGTGACGTCTTCTTCTTCTTCTGGCACCCAGGAACTCGGATGACCCGCAACCAGTCACACAGCAGAACCCCAACAAGAGAGCCCATTTGAACTAATTTACAGCCTCACAAACCTCAGGAGTCCTAGCTGACCACTGCTTTAGCTCATTTTCTCACACCCTGCATAAACAATAGATAGCCAAGAAATCAGCGATCCTTTCACTAAAGTAACATTACACAATTGAATAACAGAATGTGTTGGCTCTCACCCATAAACATCGTGCTTTAATGTCTGGTGCAATAAACCAGATTTTTAGTCAGCCCTGACTTGTCCATGGAGAATGTTCTATGAATTCAATACATGGGATGTTTTCTTGGTATTTTGCTGGCAGACAAGAGCATGTTGGGCAGGGGCTGAGCCAGCCGGAGATGAACCACCCCTGGCCCAGATGTGCTGTCTAGGGCTGAGCCCAGCCCATCCAGGTCACAGTGTCTGCCTCTGAAATATCACGTAGACATGCTGTTACACAGGCTAAGCATCAAAGACTCAAGAAGAGTTGAGTAAAACTTTTACTGAGTAATAGATTTACTCAGGAAAAGAGTTCTGAGAGGGCCAAAACTACCTGCTAAATGAAAACTCATCCAGTGTACAGTGGTAGCTGAAAAATATATGGGGAAAATATTCAGAGTCAGTAACTGTTGTGTTGGACATGTTTATAAAATAGAAAATGTTATTAACAAACAAAGATTTTCCCTTTTGCCTTTTATAAAACAAAAATGGCCTAAAGATATAACAAACACGGGCTTACAAAAACATTTCAAGAAGACTCAAATTGAAGCACTTCTGTGTTGTCAGGAACCAAATAAAAACTCACAGGTTGCTGTCTTGGTTCAAGGTAAACCAGAATCTTTCTTGATTTTTCTGTTCATCTCCCAGAGTAAGAAGTCCACAATTTGTTCTGATTTTGGTCTCAGATCACAGGCTTGCAGTACTCTCTGTGACAGCTCAAATCTGAAAATCTCCTAGAGAAGTTCATTGTCTTGCTTAAGAGCAAGGGAGGCAAAGTGCCTTCTAACCAATTCCTTTCAAAATATACAGGAATACTTAATGCAGAATTAACTCTCCATAGTATGATCATGACCCCAGCTCTGCTTTTCTTTTGAGGAATTTTCATCAAACTAAAACACAATGCTGAAAGCAGATTTGCCAGCCTTTCTTCCCCATCTTGTTAAGATTTAAAAAAGAAAGGTTTAAAGTGGCAAACTGAAAACATCAGCTCAGCCAGAACTACTGCCATCAGTCACTCCAGCATATAGGCAACACTCGAGATCACGGATTTTAATTCCTCTCTGTTAAAAATATGAAGTCATTCCTGAATGTTGCCAAAAGCCTGGAAGATTTTATAGCTGTTCTCCTGTTGTCCTGAGGCAGACAGATTATCTTTCTGCTGAGTTTGCTGAACCATTATTTATCACCTGCCAAGACTGATTACTCCCCCTCGGGACAATGACAAGTCTTTCCTTCCTCTGTTAATTACTGTCATCATTAATAGCCATGTCACTAATTAATATTCAATCATAATGAAAACTCTTTGCTGACATCTCCCACAATACTTTCAACTTTTAGGGTTACCCTCACATTGGCTTTGCTTCTGCTTGTGGCTGTTCCTATCACCACAACCTGGTTTTGCCCATCTACAAACTCTGTTTATGCCCTTTCTCATATTAGAAAATTCAGAGCTAGCCTTTTAAGACACCGTGAAGATGTGAGTGAATCCTTTACAAGACCCTCCTCTATCAGATCAAGACACAGACTCCTTATCTGTAAGTTTTCCAGAAAATTTCTTCTTAGTCTCTTCCACAGATTAGGCCCAACTGACAGTCCCCTTTTAATTCACCTTCCCTGAAAGATCTTCTCTGGCTGATTTTCAGATTCCACATTTCACAAGCGCTTTCAGAGGACACCCAAGGGTAACCCTTGATCTTGACACATTTCCACTAAACCCTAACAGGGCATTTGAGATCCGGAAAAAAATAGTTGGGTATGTTTTCATAATACAAAGTGTTGCTGGATCTAGGTAGAAGAATGGCTCGCACGTCCTCTATACTCCTCTCTATATACCTTTGTTTTCTCTGAGTCAGTTTGCTCAGTTCAAGGATAGACAACAGCCTGAGAACATCTATTTCCTCCTCACCTATTATGAAATTTATCTCATTGCTTTAGGGTTTTCTTTAAAGCTGAGGTAGATGAGGCTGCTTAATGCCAACACAATAGTTATATCCTCATGCTCAAACAGATTCACAATGACCATTTTTTTCCACCTACCTGGTTGAGAGACAGAGTAGCAGTTTTATATTGCTTGCTATTTTCTCCATTTTCTGTTCAGCCTCAGTGATCCCATAAGAGTAACCAGTGTTCTCAGAAGGCCATTGCCTGTCAACATGACAAACGACTGGCCAGCCAAAGAAAGACAAATTAGAAAAAAGTTCACACGGTGTGAGGCCATTGGCAAGATGCAGTTAATGAGGTGAGTCCCCACCACCTTCTGTACTCAACCTAAGTTGTTCCAGCTCTTCCAGAAAATCCAGGGTTTACTTGGAAAACATAGACCCATCCCTCCTCTACTCACTGTGTGAAACAGCAGAACACCTCCAGCGCTTTCTAAAGATCTGCTGCCTGGAGAGGAGAGAGTCTGTGGGCAAAGGGGCCAGGACCAACAGGGCCTGCTTGTCATCCAACAGGTTGGGCACGTCCCTAACAAAATACACACACACGCATGTTGTATATATAAGTTTAAAAAAAATAAAAAAATGCCAGAGCGCTTCTAAAGCTTCAGCAAGCGTGTATCTTTGCATTTCTTTTGAGGCCCAACAGGACAACTGCATTTTTTGCTGAGTATCCTAAGGTGGCAGAGCTGGTAAGTTCTGCGGAGAGGAGCTCCACAGAGACCTGCCATGGATGGCATGTCGCACGTCACCAAGATGTGGCATGAGGACTGGGGTGCTTTGGGCCTCAGGATTGGCTCACAGCACACTGACAAACATTAACAATGAACAAAGTGGAGTCTTAAATAAAACAAACAGTCTGATCACGTTACAGACGAATTTGTCTCATATATACATGTACAGTAGCAAACATAAGATTTCAGGGTTATTTCCCGAGTTTTTTGTTTTTTTTTTTTTGTCCAGTGCTACTGTAACCCTGATGCTCTCTTGACATATTTTAAAGTTTTATTACTATTATTTTTAAAAAGGAATATGGAAAAAAAAGTGAAATGTTCAGATCTTTCCTAGACATTATCTACTCACTCCATGACACGCTATGTGAGCAAACAAGCTGCGTGCCCGGCCTCTTTCATCAGTCATCTACAAAATCAAGGTTCAGACAGCATTTTGATGCAGGGGTGAAAATGTGTTCTCCTTCCTGTCACTTCGTTTTTGAAAACAGATGAACCCATTTTAGCACCAAATTTTCCAAACAATTTACTCCTGAACTCAGACCAATCTTAAAATATTTCTATCAGAAAAGTAAGCCTGAAAAAAAATCACAAGCAGTCAAAAAGATTTATAAGAATACCTACACGTGTGTCTGAGCAGCCACTCCAGCTGCTTTCTACTCTGCCAACCACAGCAATCACACCAATAAATGGAAAAAATGGTTTCTTCTTTTTTTTTTTTTTCCTCTCCACAACAGCACTGGGTCCTTGGTAAGTCTAGGAACAAAAGGCTAATTAATTGGGGTTTGTGAAAATAAATAAACGACACCCATGCTAAAAGCCAAAATGATTTTATACTGAGTTTCTCAAGGCCTTCAGCACTCCCTGCTACCATTTTTCCCCACACAAATCTCCCACTGACTTCCACAGTGATTTCATCTAGGTTGGAAGCCCAGAATCCTGCTCACAACAAAGATTTAATGCAAAGCTCCAGTTTTTACTGTACTGGATTAAAAAAAAAAAAAAAGGGGGGGGGGGGAAATCTGGGTCTCTCCCTCCCTAGTATTGTGTTACAAATAATGGAGAAACACTTTACAGAACTTGCCTACTATACGCACATAAATAAATACCAATAACAGAGTAAAAAACCCAACACTCAGCAGCTGACTCAGAAAATGTGGTAATTGCACCACTCAGTGTCAGCAAGGAGCATCATCAAAGCTACAACAGCTTAGAGCTCCTACCTACAGAAATTTCCCTTTACATTAGGCTCACTTTAAAATTTGTTTGTGAATTATTAACAACCATTAGCAGCAGAACTATTACCCCTTTTTGACCACAGCAGCTGAAGGTTTTAAGGAGTCTTTATTTTTATTCATCATAACTTTTGAGTGCCTGAATTCACAATTCATTTTTCTCATAATAAAAAATTGGAAAATATAATACTTGTGTGAAGCAAGGATGCTGCTTGCTGCAGGGTGGCAAGCAGCACGTAGCACTAAATTGTGCATGGGCACTCCAGGATGATAAAACAAGAAGAAGAATGGAAGATTTGTAAATTTAATGGGTTCAAAACCTGCAAGTCCTCTACATTTTCCTGACAAGTGTGGGTTACTTATCACAGGGTTTGGGCTGATATGCCATTCCAACCACTTATTCAGCCCTTCTCTGTCTCCTTTACTGTTATCTACAGAGAGCTGTTCTGCATGTTTGTCCACTTATATCAAATGTCAATATTTCAGAGATGAGTCCCAGAGAAATACTAATCATAGGTGTTTGTATGTTGCTTTTGAATTTCAGAAGCACGCTGTACCTCTCTTGCGTGAGTGCCCATACCTGTGTAAACAAAACTCTGTGAATCTGATTGCAGATTTATCAAGACCCTATTAAAATTAATGGCCCTGACATCTGACTCTTGCTTGTTCCTGTTCCTGCCACCAGGCCCTGAAGCAAAATTAACAGCAAGTCTATTAACAAATTCTTTCACAAGAGGGAGCAATGACCCAGGCCCTCAGCTGCACTGCCAGGGGTTCACACTTGTGTTGTAGGGCAAGGGACAGAGGAAAACTTTCCAAGGGAAAGCAATGCCCAGGGCTCACCCTGCTAATACCTCCTTCTTCTGGACTGCTATTTGGAGGGAGTCAGGCTAGCAAAACGCACACACTGCTGCCACGCAGACCCGTGTGGGCTAACCCGCCCGGGTAGCACAGGCATATACCAGACCATAAGATCTCAGAGGTACCAGCCCTGGACTGCTCCCGTTATGACGCTGCCCTCCAAGAAGCGGTTCAGCTTTGCACCCTGAATGCAAGCAGCATGAGACACACCCAAAGACAGGCGTCTTGCTTTCAGCACTCTCCCGTCAACACCACCTAAAGGCAGGCTCAGCCCATGCTGAGCAGCCGAGAGCAGCGGCCTTGAAGCGATCACATGGCGGCCACATTAGCAGGGCTGTGTCAGCGAGCCCTTTAATGGACGCACAGTTAATCCCGGTGGATGAGGTCTGGCAGCACGGCTTAACCTGGGTCCTCAACTGGAAAAAAAGCAGAACCAGCAAAAGGTCTTCTTCCAGCTGACCTGCACCGACACAAAGCAGTTGGCAGTCGGTATCAGCCTAGTTCTTACCCTGTGCTTCGATGGCACAGCATCACTTCAGCCTGGGCCCAACGCTCACACCCAGTGTTCAGCAGCTCTGACTGCTTGCACAGAGGCCAGGCAGCAGCTGTACCTCAGGAGCAATTACACTGATCCATGTTCAATGCTCCTGATCTGCCTTGGGAAACCTGTGCTGCCGGCAGCTCTGTGGTGTCTCCAGTTGGGCCTGGTGTAACTAAAGCTCAACACACAAACGCACACCCTCGAGAAGCCAGATTATGCCAGAGCCCCGGTGCAAGCATCCCTGTGGTGCTTTGCGTGGCTAGGACATGGCTGCTCTGAAGTGAAGTCATACTGCCTGACCAGCACCCAAACCTCGTTCCCTCCCCAAATGCAACGCTGAGCAAACTGCTTTTACTACAAGTACAGGAAGAAATTGCAAATCAGAAGACCTAACAACTCCACAATTTGTGTCATTCAAATGTGTACCTATAATACCCACAGAAGACAGGCATGCTGTCTTTAGAGGCGTTATAAATGTATACAAGAGGCAGGAAAACTGCGTTCCCGGTCTCCCAGCAGCAATAGTTACCACATGCAACAGTACCAGAAGTCACCTCCTTTTACAAATTGTTAAGAACTGTAGATGTGTTAAGTTGTAACTTCACACTTGCAATTTATCATAAATTTACAGTTGCATTTCAGGCTGCTCTGCCTTTACGTTACTCAAGCTACCGAAGCGGCTCGTATAGCTCCACAGCTTGGCTCCATGCCATGCAGCAGCGCTTAGGCCCCGTTCCCCGTGCTGTCAAAACAACTCAGCAACAGAACAGCCAGGGAAGCAACTTCCAGCACTGCTGGAATCGGGGCTATTCCAGGTTCCCGTGTCAGATCTTGTTAGGGCTGAAACATTTTTACTCTTATGCAATTCATGCGCACTGTCTTCAAATCAAAGGCAATCTCTCTGCCATTTCTATCATACTAATATTTTTAATAGCAAATCTTCTCCTAAAGGAAAGGGGAAGATCAATAGTGCACAGAGCCAACTGGTGTATTTCAGCATGTGATTGTCAGGTCCCTTCACTTTGTGTCCTCACTCCCAAAGTGGGTTTCAAATGCTGTCAAACCCCCTGCCCTCGCCACTGCTCTCACAGTTTCCCTGCATAGGTGTGAATGTCACTGACCTGTGTATGACAGTATGTACAGTGCACCTAAAGCTACAGCATTTTGACGATTCTGGTACTATATTTGTTTGCTAGGAGATCTGACCCTGTTGTCCTTGCATGAGCCAGGTTCCCATGAATTTTGACAGGAATCCTGTTTGCAGCAGCACTCAAATTCTCAGCCTCCAGAAGTGCTCAGGCCATGACAAATCTCTCTTATACAAGATCACACACTCCTGTGTTAACTATGACAACATTTTCTCTCTATTACTGCCAAGAATAATTAGCAGCATCAAATTTTCTAAGAAACCTGCTTTGTCCTGACACGTTGCTACTCTTTTCTTTCCCATTCTTCAGGAGAGGTTGGGAACCACACGCAGTGCTCGTGGTGATGCAATAACAGTCGCATTACCTGGAAAATGAAATAACCCGACATCTGAAGCTCTTTTCCCTCCAGGAGTTCATCGTCCTGAAAATGAAATAATCAGGTCTGTACAGCTTTCCCCCCTCGTTTGCCTGCTAGGCCTTTCAATCACACATTAAGCAGGGTGCACCGGAGAGCAGTTAGCCTCATTGGACCTCTGCACTGGTGCAGCGGTTGGTCAGGGACAATTCTCCAGCACGATTAAGGTTGCATGTATAATAACTTCTAGCCAAGGGTAACTCTATATGAATTATGATCATTTAGCAATTGCTGACAATTTACTTAGTGCCACACAAAACAAAGAGGTAACATTAGCACCAACATTAGAGGCCATAATTCAAGCAGGGCTCCCGAAGCCATGCGTTAAAGGTGTTTGTACTGGCAAGCAGCAGCTAGCTGATTCTGCTGGCAACACCATTCAAATACGCATTTCAAATATGGGCATTTATCAGTGTGGATTTTAAATGTGCAGAACAATTTAATAACACTGAAACAAATCAGCAAGCACAAATCTGTCAGTATTCATAATTACGTTACAAGTTCAAAATGGGTAAATCATTTTTTCCTTTCTCCTGTTTGATGGATTTCATAGGGCTGCATGTAATAATAGAAGCAGTAAAGTCAACAATCTGCTTCTCTTAAATACCCCCACACAAAAACTACATTTTCTGTTAAGTACTCTGAGTTTATTTTACCAAATAACTGAAAATAAGAAGCATTTTAAAAAGCTGCATTAAACGACTGCTATTCAGTTTAAACGTGTCAAAACATCGCATAGCTCAGAACTACAAAATATCTGTCTATATGATTTATAAAAGATGTTTTTGTTTCTGTTCTAAGAGCAACTCTAGCTTGTAAAATAACTTACATTTCTTCCTTTTTCTTCCCCACTAAGAAGCTGAAGATCAGCATTTTATTTAACTCCTTTCCGGGTAAACGTGGGTTTGGACTTGGCAAAGCTGATGCATTGCTCCGAGGCCATGATGATTTCAGAAAGCAACAGCCCCTGAAGGTGGGGCAGGCTTGGAGCAGACCAGGAGCACCTGGCACATCTTCTATAATGCCGTTCAGCAGGCAGTGACCACCAGCCTTGTTTGAAGTGTGATGCCCCGAGCAGGCAGCACTGCCGCTCTCCTACCTCCATCCAGCACAGCCTCGCTCCAAGGCCCAGCAGTTTCACTCGTGTCTTTCCCATGCCACACGGTGGTGCTTAGCAGCAGGCACGGCCTGCCCGTGCAGATTTGCACAAACAAGCCTTACGATGCAGCAAACCATTCTAGCATTTTTAGTTCACAAATATGTACAACCCCATATCTTCTCCACATAACACAAAGGAAAAAAAAAATAGAGTGAGCAATACTGTGTTGTGTAATGCCTTGGGAAGTATTTTAATTCATCAGAAGTTTTGCAATGTTGAGAGTGAGAAGTCTTAAAAGGTCTTCAGAGGAGACTTATACAAGCGATCGGAGAAACTAGAACTACATAAGATACTTTACCAAAAAAAAAGCTTAGTGTAAATATCAAAATGAAAAGAAAAGCAAATACATTTCACCAGTGCACACAAGACTCCCATATTTGCTTTCCATATTCAGACTGCAGTATCGTCAGGGTGCCACCAGCAAGCACTGTGCGAATGCAGACGGAGTTAGTCTGTCTCTGAATTCCATTCCTGGCGTAAGCTGACTGACGGATTGTCAGGGCAGCAGTTCAACTTCAATGAGCAGTGACAGAAAGCAAGAGCTGCTTTTGCAAACGTGCACACCCGCTGGAAACCTGTTTAACAAAGTCACAGGCAGAGACTACAGAACAGACACACCGCCACACGGGTTTTATGGCAAATCAATGCTTATTTAAATGAAAGCAAAGCTTGCCTTAGACACGGGACAGACCAGGCCAGATTACAACGATTCCCTGCGTCCTTTCAGCTGACACCTCCTGTCCAGCACACGCTGCCTCTGCCCTGGCCCCTTCCCACCGGCTCGCCCCTGGGTGGCAGCAGGCAGCCTGTGGAGCTGTGGGGTGGAGGATGGCTGGTGGGTACCCTGAGGGGCTCCTCCTGGGGGGTCACAGCCTGCTGACACAGCACCACGACCAGCTTCTGGCAAATCAGATTGACAGCACCGCTCCCGATGTTCAGGTGCGACTCACAACCATCAACAGGCTGAGAGGAGCGGAGGGAGCGGGCATCACCCTCATCCTGTCCAGGGAGACACGAGGGGGAGAGGGGATGATGTCTGCACTGAAGCCACTCGCAGGGTCACAGAGAAGCGAGACGGAAAGGTCCCAACAAATCACCCTGCAGAATTACAGCATCACAACAAAACACAACAGGTCACACCATTGGGTAGTACGTGAAAAGACGCATGGAAAGGCAGAGTTGAGGACACGGCTTGTTTTTTTTTTTCTGTTTACTTCGCACCGTCCCCCCAGGACCACGCAGTTGGGAGGAACGCACTCAGATGCTTGACGCTCCCCTTGTCTCTGAGTCACCAGTGCCTTGTAGGAACAGCCCCCAGAAGTACAGAAGCATGCAGAAGTGTTTGTGAGGTCTTACGGGCTACAGACCTTGCTTTTTATAAATATATTCACTTCTGGTTTACCGGGGAGGTAAAAGAAATCGGTTGCTTCTGCAGATCTTGGAAATACAATCACGTAAAAGCCTGGGCTCAAGAGGAGGACTCGCGTGGTTGAACTTCTGTAATCTGAACTTATTCCTTCCTCCCAGCGGAAACCACCCAAAACTTAATGGGTTAAAGGTTTGACCTTATGAATTAAACTGAATCATTTATGAGGGGTGAAATATAAGCAGCAAAAGATACAAAATGCATTAAGAGAAATAGAAGTTCTAAAGAAAAAAAAAGTTTCAAAGTAAGGCACTACAGCACGTTTATCTAAAGAACAGTACAACAGAAACAGTAAAGAAAGTCAGCTCCAAAAGAGATTATGTTAAACCTAGGCAAAAGGTTTGACAAAAGTCACTTCTGTCTAAAAAATGTTTTGTCATATAGATAAACTTAAAAAAGAGACAACAAAAGTCTTTGTCTCATTATTTCCCCCCAGAAGCACAGGCCGGAGAGTAATTAGCTGGACTGCTCACTGTATGGTCTCTGCTGCAAGAATGAGCACCAAAGTGATGTGTGGAAGAAGTGGGACCAGAAATCCAGCTGCACAAGTGCATGGTAACGTGGTGATCGTTAATCATGAGATCTGAGTGTAATTATATAGAACACATGTATTAACGTTATATATATACATATTATAAATACTATGTACTTCTCAATGCAATATAGGGTTTCTGAAGGCCACATAAAAATCGTAAGTCCCATCAACTCTGACATCGTAAAGGCTTCCCAAGCAACCTCATATTTTCTATGGAAAGGTACTCCTCCCTCGGGAAGAGTATGGGCCAGCATTTGGGATTCTGTACCACCGTACTGCAAATAACACCGTCACGACTCTGCTGATGCCAGTCTAAAGCATGTCTGGTCAGTACTTATGGCTGTGGTATCTCACAGACTCAGCAGATTCTGTGTACTATACTGATTTATTCGAAAATAAACTTTTTATCCTGTTGACACTGGGATTAGCAGTAGCTTACGCTGCACACGCACAGACGAGTGTGGACGCACTGGAAAGCAGAGTCCTGCAGTCCCTTATTCAGTGAGCACACAGTTTAAGTTACACACTCTCCTCCAGCAACTGAGATTTGTTCCCCTCTTGCAGTCAAAGAGTAAAAGAGTAGAACTGAAGGGAGAAAATGTGCAAGGAGAGGATTTGCATGTAAAATCCAGTCACAAGGAATAATAACATAGATGTTGAAAACAGTAAGTATGTAAAAATGAGTTACTTTTGCCAAACCTAAATGGTTCAAGTGCTACTCTGAATATAAGTCTACAAGACCACTCCCTGCAAATACATAAATAAAAAGAGTGGCCTCTGTTTAAGAACACGTGAACTTAATTTTCTATGTTTCAGCATCAGCAAGGTTTGCAAAACTACTTCTAATGAACCTACACCAATACACCAGTCACTCATTATTCACTTGTCATTAGGGACAGCAATTCAACTAATGTGTCTGCTGAACAGCAGTGCTGACTCCCCTGAATCATGTATCACGTGGTTTCCTTGTATAACAAGGACTTTTCCACAGTAAGCTCCAGTGTTGGCAATACCTTCATTTGACATGCATCTTAGCCACCTACTTTGAATGAGCTCCTGCAGGAGTCTTTCCCTCCCTGTTTTACACAGGAACCCTAAGATGTCTAAAGCTATGTGCTGCACCAAACAGAAATAATATACTAACACCCTACCCCCCAGCTACTTGCTGACGCTCCCGTTTCAGGCTAATGTTTTCAAAGTTTTCTCAAAGCAAAGCCCTGAAAATGTGAGTCAGAAATATAAAAGATGACAAAGTCCTTTTCTGCTACTCATCGTATCTGGACTTCTTCACCTACTATGCTGGAGCTTGGTGTCAGGCACGTCTAAGTTTCAGTTCTGGTATGTAGTCATATAACTTTGGAAAGACCGTACATAGTGTCTGTGCAGGTCAATTAACTGACTGAAAAAAGAAAAGTAATTAAAATATTCAGGTGTCTAGCGGGTTGTAAAGATTAATGAGTTGCTGTTTACATGGCACACTGAAGACATAAAACACCAGACAGCTCCTTAGCGTGTTGAACATTAATACTAATTCCTGTCAATGGAGTTCCCCAGTTCTGCTCTCCTGTGCAGCCTCTCCCTTGCAAGTGCTTGTTCCTGGTTTTACTTTCACGGACTAAGCCTGCCAGTGCTTGGCAAATTTAGCTAGCACTATGCCTAGAACAAACCACAGCAGATCCCATGGCAGGTAAATCAGGATATTGTTTCCAGGCTGCAAGAACAGCCTGAAAGGACAGTATTCACATTCGCTTGCCAGTTTACTCACAGACCATCCTGTGCAAACAAGATCAGTCTAAGAAAAGGCCACGCAAATCTCAAACCAAGATCCCAACCAAGTAACTTACAACTACAAGATGTTACTCAGCATGTTTTCTGTCCTGCCTAGTACTGGGCAGATCCCTTTTGTAGGGCACACAGATACTAGGCCCATTTGGTCAAGGACCACATCCCTTATTTGGCCCGTTCTTCTCACAACATGCAATGCTCCAAGAGTGCAGCCTCACACAGCTTCGCTCCATGACCACGTTAGTTGTGCTGCAGACTTTAAGCAAAGGCTGCCCACATTATGGCTAAACCAGCAAATTACTGTCAGGAGGTGGTCTAGTGAGAGAAGACATCAAAACAGGAGTTGATAGTAGCTTCTGAAAGTCATGAAGATCTTCCAGCCATTCAAATTTGAAAACACAGAGAGACACATCACATATGCAGAGGTGATACCCTCATGATAAACTGCAGTACAGCATGACAAGATATCGACCCATTTGGTAAAGAAGCAACTCTCACACCAGTAACATTTCATCTTCCTTCAACATACCTTTCCTAACATTTTCTAACATTGCAAGCCACAATCTGCATTTTAAGCTTTCCTTCTGTGTCGCATAAAAGATGAAAACTTTTCTTTAAATTACACCTACAAAACCCCAGAATGTGGGTCTAGCCAGAGATCCTTTTGATATTGTGACTTTTTTTTTTTTTAATTGTCTCACCTATTATGCAGGTATAGAAGTAAACAGCTGAAACCCTGAGAACGAAGGGTCTTACCCTCCTAACAGAGAACAGTCACTCCTCTTATCTTTTTGAGTCCTTAGCACAGCAGAACTAGCTATCAGAATTTCTTTACGCAGAAGAAATCAACTTTTTGAAGATGCATGGGAAGGGGAACATGCAATCCTTGGCTCTTGTACGGGTTGGTACCATGGGATGCCATGTGCCACTTGCACAGTTCTTACACGTCTGGGGCTTATAAAATGGGGTCAGGAAGTTAGTTATCAGTCTTCAGTCTGTTGGCATGATCCTGTTACCTACTCTGCAGCACCAGAGTTGCCTAGCTAGCCCAGTGAATGCTTTGCCATCACATCAAGCTGTTCTGGGAGGGCAACAGCTGGTTGGGCTAAGTTTTGGTATTAGGGAAAAATGTAATTGCTGATAAATACAGACCAATTTGACCACTAATTAATTCCTCCCTGAGAAGGCTGAAAGCTCCATGCAAACCCACAACACCCCCTGCGAAAGTACATGCTAAGGAAAACAGTCACACTGTTGATGGGGCTTAATTGCTTCCTTACTATTAAAAATGATGTAAGAAAAGTTGATCTATAACAGCAATAGTTTATTTTTTAATCATCTAGTTTTCATCCTTTCCACAGGAAGGATAACCAGTGGCTACTAGGAATGGATATAAACAGGACCCCAGTTGGCTTACATTCGACTTCTTTTTTTTTTTTCTTCCATGGAGATCTCTTCAGTTTTATCATTTTGTTATTAAATGCACATTTTTGCTTTAAACCTATTTTGGAGTAATGATACGCATTACGCTGGTTTAGATTTTATGAAATTCCCTTTTATGAAAGGGAATTGTTGGGTATTTGTGTGCTGTCTGTAATCAGTATTCTAAAGTATTAATTCCGAAAGCAAAACAATGCACCTCCTTGCCTACTTCTCCTTTTCTTCTCCCAAGCTGTTTCCATCCCTTTGCCTCCCTGAATATACAAAGGCATAGACCTTTCTCTCTCATTATTACTGGGCCATGGCAGCCTAACAGCCATGCATGCTTTTGAGAATTTCCCCCAAGTAAATGTGTTACATCTTTTAACTGTAAATAATGTCAAACTCAGATATAACATCAATGCAACAAAAAGGTGTCCCATGTGCAACTCTTCCATATTTTTAAAAGATGATGCCGGACACAAATTTCAGTAATGCCAAAGTTACTCAGACTCCATTATTCCATTTTCAAAACTGAAAGGCCCTTAGGAGTCTATATCCTGCTGATTTTCAAAAGAAGATATAGTGCCATAATAGTTAAAGCCATTTTTTAACATCAGATTTGCTTTTTCAAAGGCACTTCAAGTGTTTCACCTAGCCACATAGATACTGGAGGACCTTACCCTTGGTAACCAGGGTTCAGTTTTTTCTTGAGTTGGCATATAGTCCAGACTAAGTTCCATAATTTATCAGGCTATTTCTTTTCCCTTTACAATTTAGTAGTCAGCACTCTGTAGAATAGATGAACATTTCTGGGAAAGGCTGGGCTCATTTTTCTCCAATTACACTTTCATGGGTCATTATGCATTTAAAAAAAATACACCCCAAATATGTACACATTTTAGTTCATAGACAATAAACAGCAATATAATTCACATCAGTCTTCTAGCAATGCAAAGCTTTGCTCTAAAATGACCAATGATATATGAAAATTATTTTTTAAGTTTAAGTGGGTAATTTCTTGCATCAATGTACTCACTAATGCAACATTAAAGGGACAAAGCACTCTGTAATTCACATATTTGACTAATAACTGTAAGCCACACACTTCAGACCCTAGTGGTCTATTTTATTTTATTTTTTGTACATTCCAGGCATATCTGTAACTCCATGTTTAAATCTAAAACACAATTAACAAGTACTGCATCAAATTGCACCATGCAGCGCGATCCCAATCAAGCATAAAAGGGCAAAATTTGGTGTCTTAAGCACATTCCAGAGATGGGAGGAAAAAATAGAGATAACGGTGAATGGGAAGCAAGCTAAGTACCTCAGAACAGTCAAGTGTGTCTAGGTGGGATGTGTTGGGATAAGAAAGGGAAAATCACTTCCTTGAACTACAGGAAAAGATGAAGCTTTCATGTATGCCATGCTGAGGGTGAGATGCCTTTACTGCTGAGCATAATGAGCACAGGATCCTCCCGCACAGAGCAGCTGGTTCTACATGGCATTAGCAGTACCGCCAGCTATGAAAGCCCGTTCTCAGCCTGCCTCTTCATCTTCAGTTAACTAGCTGAGAGAGTAACTTGACCATAACTTACTGTTTTAGCTAGGTTAGTAGCAAATGACTACTTCAAATACCTACGTGTTAACCTGAATGTTCTTTCAGTCACATGCTAAAATCCAGTTCTATGGGAGTACACTTTTGTATATGTCATACACAAGGAAAATGTACATGTGTGCACTTATAAGGTTTTATGTAATGTAAAATGCTGCCAAAATAACAATCATATTTCAAACTATTTTCTAGAAGGCTTTTTTTGTTAATCTTTACTGCAAGCTAAAAACATCTGTTCTGCATATTTAAAAAATGAAAATATAATCAAATCTAAACAGAATGGCAAAACATTTGTTTGAGTCCCCCACTGAGATGTCCCTTATAGCAGACGGCCGGAGGTTGAATAGTATACTGGTATAATACTGCTATGCATTTTTTTTTATTTTTTTGGTTTTATCCTAACCCTAGGTATCCATTACGGGATGCACGGCTGGTAAGAATATTGGTGGGCACTGGTTTGACTTAGGATGTGCATTCTTACTGTATCCTTTAGAGCCTACCTTCTGCAGTTCATACCTGCTAACTTGTTCCACATTAGTTAAGAGCCCTACCTCAGCAAAATCTTCTGTACAATTATTTCTCATTAGGTGAGAACCAGTCCTCTCAGGATCTGCAGGTTACAAAGAAAAAGGCAGAAACAGGAAGTATGGGACACAGTTGACAAGGACATGCCTTATGTTCTCTCCCTCCCAGCACCTAGAGGGAGTTTGCAAAGGTATCACCTTCAACATAACGATTCCCAGGGCAGCCACATGCATGGATGTCCACAGCAGCCTGACTTCATTTGAGGCTACCCTTTTAGAAAACCAGTGTCCCAATGTCAGCAGAGATCCTGCAGCCTCTCTCTTGTGACTCTCCTGCAGAAACTCACCTCAGAACAGAGTGCCTTACAGGGAATTCCCTAAACAAACACAGTACAGCTCCTAAGGACTCCAAAGCTCCTTCAGCAAGTTCCCCCCCAAAATACAGTATTGCACATTATCCTCAGTACTGCAGCCCTACCTGGCAGCTTTAATTATTTGTAGACAGTAGCTTGTATGCTATCCTGCGTTCCCCATAACATAGCATGACATCTCTGTCTTCATCTCTGAAAGCTTAATAAAAAAGATAAGTTTATGTGACAAGACAAAATGTAGCTGCCATTCATGTTAACAGGCAAGCCTATATAAGCCTATATAGGTTTTCGTTAGAGAGGACGGTGGAATCCAGTAATACCTCTCAAGAAATAAAGTTTGTTATGCAATATGGCAAAACAGGACAAATGCTGAATTCTGCATCAAATTCTGCAAAATTCTGCATCATTAGCAAAGAGAGGCAGAAACAGGCCTAGAGACACAGTCATGCTGACCAGCCCCTACCAACCAGCCAAGCGATGCAGCTGAAGAGCTGCTGAAGAGCAGATGCTGGCTTCCTTTACTTTAGTAAAGCCAGCGAGGTGGCTCAACAGACCAATGCAGACATGACGCAAAACCACCGCAGGTTTTACCACTCACTGGGGAAACATATTAATGTGCATCTCTCAGCATCACCTGGAAAGGAAGCCTCCTCCTTCCACAGTGCAAACCTCTAGGTCCGTATTAATGATCACTATTATTCTGTGGTAGCCTGAAGTGAAAGTATGCAATGCCAGGTGACCGTAACAAACAAGATGTCTCTTCAACCTCCCCTCAAATATTCCCAAGCCCCTGTTTCTACGTGTTCTGTTGCCACACACATCTGCTCCGATCTCTGAGAAACATGTACTACTTTAACGTGCCTCCACCCGGGATCCTGCCTGCCACGTCTCTATCCTTCCACGCTTCTGGGACTGAACTCGGTAGAAGCGCATGTCCTGCAGCTGGTTCCGACCCGCAACACCTCCCACATCCCCCTAGAAACACAGCTTGCACCAACAAGCCTTCTAAGCACAGGGTTAGTCCTAACCACCTGTTTACTTGGATTAACTGGTTAGAGGCGACACACAAGATGGGAGAGAAGGCAGCTCCAAGGCAGACTGAACATTTGCTGGCTTGACCTGAGATCTGTTTTTCCTCCTTCCCTCCAGCCCAGGCAGATGTAGTAACAGAGACTGTGACCACCTACATTTGGATATCTTCATTTAATTTTTTTAAAGGTGCTAGAAAGGCATCTACATTGTAATCATTTGCAGCACACAGATGCAAATCTGTATCAAACTTTCTCTGTCCCTACAAAGTGGTAAGACCTTTCCATGAACAGACTGGTCCAGTAATCCCAGGGAAGAGGAGTAAATGACAAAAACAGAAGGCTGTTTTTAGATAATCTCTTTCAACAGCATGGGCCCTAACAGAGTGAACCCTACTTTAACAACAGTCACAGCCTGACAAACCTTCAGCCTGACAAAGCACATTGAAAGTTTTTTTTCTTGGTCTACTATTCTGCACCCTGATGTGACTTTTCCAGGGCCCTAGCTTTCTGCTGTTACAGTGTTGGTACTACTTTGATTTGCATAAGACAGATCTCTATTTCAGAAAATGCTTCTTGTCCTGAGACTATTTTGAAGAAAATTCATGCGATTCATCCCTGAATCTATCCAAAGTGATAGCAAGCCCTTTGCTGAAGTAATGAGAGAGAATTTAATCTTGACATTTCTGGATTAAGCAGCTGAAAAGCAAAGACTAGAGGAACCAGGGGCACAAAAGACAGCTGTTTCCAGAGCTGTAGATAAATTGACAGAGTCTAGACATTATGAATGAGAGCTCAGTAGAGCTAGAGAAGCTTGTCACAGCAGAGGTGGGAATCCAAATTTTAATGACTCAATTAAAGAATGCCATGACTGGTGGAAAACATGGAGCTATTTCTATCTCCTTGTCCCTACAACTGCCCTCATACTACTGTGGGTGTAATTACATAAGACACACAATCCTTTAATGGAAGGTGGAATTATTTAAGGAAAACAGCTGGCAAATTTAGAACTAAGTAGGAGCAAAGAAACGTCAGTGCTGAACCGAGAGCGTGTCAAACATGACCTAGATACCTAATTAGAAGTTATACTCAAATCTAACTTGCAGAGGGATCAAGAAACAGGCTGGCTGAATTCAGCAGAAAGACTGCAAGAGGTGCGTCCTTGAGCTTTACTGCCCTGATTGTCTCGGGTACTGTTCTAATCACCCCACACTCCCCTGGCTTTAATTTGACAACGCTAACGAGTTAGCCAGGAGAGCGGCAGTAGGGAATAATCAAGTGAAGGACCTCACCTGTGAGCTCCGAGGGAGCACCGAAGAAGCCAGAGCTCCCCTGCAGCTCGGCGAGGTGGGAGCTTTGGCTTCAGGCCTGTCCCCGGCTGACCCTCTCTGAGCAAGGACACGGTCACCGGAGTTGCTGGGCTGGAGGCAGGCAGCTCTCTTGGGCTGCTGGCCATGGGAGCCCTCCTGCCTTAAGCACCTGAGCCCACGCGACATCCCATCTCCAGAGAGCATTTGTAGAAAGAAAATAGGGGAAGGTGGAGAAATGCTACTCTGTCTGGAGTCTTTGTTCATGCACTGAACAAGCTCCTGTTGCTGAGGTGCAATCCAAAGGCATTAACAATACAGAGGAATGTAACACGTTAATTAAGAATGGCTCTGTGAAAGCTAACTAGAGTCAGTCAAAATATTATTTTCTATTAAAAATAGATGTTCTTAAAACCCAGCACTCTGCAAGAGGAAAGCTCTGGCTATGCTTATTTTAATTTTTCCTTATGCTATTCTCCACAGGGGCAGAAAAATAAGTTCTACTGTGTTTTTAAACAAAAGTATTCAAATACAGACAGATACATTCATGAGCGTGTCTGCTCAGCTGATCCTGCACAAAAGTCAGGTGAAGCCACAGACGTCTTCAGTCATCTGCCAATGACTGAGATGGTCCCTGTGGGACAGCCCATACAAGTTAATGGGAAAGAACAGTCTGCAAGATAAGATTGCAATGTGGCAATGTGCTCTCTTACTGGAGCCAAGACATGAAATAACCTTTGAGACTACCCACATTTCCAAACTTGATGCTCAAGGACCACAGCTGGCAACAAAAGCAATATCTCAATGGGGAACAAACAAGCAGCAAGTCATTGACAGAGATGGTGCTGAGATATGCTGACTACATAAACTACCACATACACCACATAAAATGCAAAAATTAATTAATTTGCATGTATATCACAGATAAGAGCAAAGGTGACAGAAAGCTTACCAGGCCCCTTTTTGATAGGCATCTTCCTGTTGTGAATTTTCAAACAGGTAACAAGAGGTGTCAGTGTGCTGCTCCACCTCTGAGGGAGGACGTGGCTGCGGAGCAGGACCAGGGAGGTTGCATTACCCCTGCGCTTGGCACTAGCGCAGCGCTTAATGGAGCACTTCAGACAGCTCTGGGGCTCACTGTTCAAAATGTTGTTAAAAACTTGGAAATGGTCCAGAGGAGAAGCACAAGAGGAATTAAAGGGCTGGAAAACATACTTTGTAGTCAGACATCTTTTTTGGGACACAATTTATTGAAAACTTCACAAAGTGAGGTGGCTACGTCACTATCATTGCAGTGATTAAGTACCCTTATGGAGAGGACAGATGTCTTCATTGTCGACCATAAAAAGTCAGATCAGAAACAAGGAACATATTTGGGGTGTATTAATTTTTTTTTTAAGGGTGACACTTCTTTAAAGGTTAAAGTAGATTTTCTTACCCCGAGTATTTTTAAAAATTTGGTACTTTCCAAGAAGACACATAGATGTGAAGATGATTCCGGGCAGAGAAGCAGGCTGAACTGAAGGACCACCACAGCCTCTCAATCTGTGTGCTGCACAGGTCAGCACGATGAGCAAAGGTCTCCATCCCTTCTCTGCACTGCACTCACTGGTCCAGGACACGCATCAAGACTTATGAGCATTTACACTTGTATTATTTATTGCTAGGCACAACTGCTGTGTCTAAACTGATCGCTGTCAGCTCCACAACACAGTGCCCATGTACAACACCAAGCTGTTGTAGCAAAGCAAGTTTCTAAAAACAGTAAACTGAAAAGCTCATTTTGAGTTTGTTTTTACAGTTTCAGGTTGTTACACTTTTTCCATCTTCTAGGCATGTGTCATTTCCAAGTACATCTTTTAGCTCTCCAAGAAAGCAAACTGCTATCATGGACCTGATACTCTTTGATGTTTAAATTCAACACTTCCTACCTAAAGGAAAAAATCCCTAATATAATATCCATATAGCAACAACATAAACAATGCTACAATGCAAAACTAGCCAGTCTTTTGACTATTTTTTTTTTATGTGAACAAAGAAATAACACTGATTTATATGCCATTGTCCGTTTCATTACCTCCAGCAATCACAATCTTGAATAGACCAGTCACTGAAATTTTACCAGATTACAGTACCCCTTTTTTTCTCTTATATTGCTATTAGATCTCTCACTCTCACCTCTCAGTGTCTCTGGTGGGAGGAAAATGCACAGAGCATTAAACAAAACAACACTGAATATATAGCAGACATTTATTTGCCAGAAATTATGGCTTTCAGTCATGCTAACCCATTCAGGAAATAGTAATGAAATTTACTGAATACTTAAAGCAAAGGTAAAGTATCAAAAACCAAAAACCCATCAGAAATTATTCACTCAGGTGAATTTGCAAATGATTTTGGTATTGTCCGGCAAACAGCTGATATTCTTAGGGGGAAAAAAAAAGTAGACAGGGGAAGCAATTCTATCTGCAATAAAAATAGGACCAAAAATACTAGAAAAAGTGACAATAGAATACATGTTCTTCCACCACTATAGACAAATGTTATGTTTTTGTCAGTCCATGTTATAATTAGCATTTTACATGAACAAACTTCTCAAAGTTTCTTGCATGCTTTATTACTCATTTCGGGGTAAGAGTTAATGCAGTACCATTCAGGCCATATTATGGAGGTACCTGCACGGAGAAAATTCTTATTGTGCAAGCGACTTTGTAATGAATTAGAATCTCTTCTACTCTCTTGAAAAAGATTCTCTTCTTGCAAACCAAGCAGCCATCAAACAGGAATTAACCGAACGAAGACCTAATTGCTAAGTTTTATTTCTCTGCAGGACCAAAATATAATTTTCTTCCCTGCATGTGGTAGTGAATCATACATCAAAAATATCCCAGCTCATCAATTCACACACCACACTCAAAACAAATCCATGGGAAACCAGCATGCAATTTTGAGAGATTTATCCACATGCACACAGGAAAAAAAAAAAGTTAAAGAAAATATGTAAATGTATATATAAAAAAAAGAGGCTGGTTATTTTTAATGATGGGTATGTATGGAAAGTCTGAACGTTTTTTTTTTTTTATTTGCAATTTCTGTTGGAAGGTTTTAAAGCCAAATCTATGTTATTCTCACATAGCACGCAATGCAAATAAACAACTGACCAAAGATCTGGGTATTTCTGCTGGAACAGGTGGAACAAAAATTACTCATCAGCCATTCAGGGTATGCACTTAAGTCAGGTAATGCTGTGTCCATTCTAGCACTACTCCAACCTGCTTCAGCTACGACATCCAGAAAGGGTTTGCCTAAGGGTTGCCATCTCCACATATGCCTTAGTGGGTACACGGCTCCTGAGGCACAGCAGGAGCAAAGATGCTCTGCTGTGTACTGAATGCTCAGCAGCCCAGAGGAGTGTTGGAGGCAGGGCAGAAACAAGGCAAGAGGTGTGAAAAAACAAACTCTGCTGGTAGATCCTTCACCACACAACTCCCAGGTTGCCACAAGTTGAAAACAGGTGACAGCATTGCAGCTTGAGTGCAGCCTGCCCCCCAGTCACATGCAAACAGCAAAGCCCCACAGTTCTCATAATTAGCCCCTGCTCTTTTGCTGTGTCATTCAGATCTGGAAACAAACTTTTGTAATAATGCTGTGCTTTTGAAGATAGCGAGATGAATGCAAAAAAGCATTAATCATTCACTTGTATGAATTTCTACAGGCATTAAAATATTGTTGACTTTTCTTTTTAATGCTTTATTCATTAGCCACAATATTCCACCAGCTAAATGTTGTGTTTCAGAATAAATCTGCAGTCAGCAACAAGAACACTCTTAATATGTAACTTTTGTTACTATGGCTGAATTGCCAATTCATCTAAATGCTGGAGTTCAGCAGGTAATTTATCATCAAGTCTATCTCACTCTACTCCTGCTTTTAGTCTCCACTGAAAGACTAAAAGGCCTACAAGCAATTCTTGAAAAACACGAAACCATTTTTAACAGACCTGCTTTGTTCCAGGCTCATAGCTTTCATGTGATGCCTTCAAGCCCACTGATTTTTATGCTCATATTCTTCACCAAGAGAAATTATAGTTTTGTGTTGTTCTAGCTTCTGCCCAGGTGGCTGGAAGGCTTTCTTGCTTTTATTTTTCCTTTTGACATTGTCTCTGGTAACTATGAAGAGCAGATAAGTCAATGCAAAAAGATGAAGCTGGATCATTTGGTGATTTTTTGTTGTATTTTTATTGTCCACAGGAAGATCCATGTAGCATGATAATTTATGCTTTTGATTTATCAAATCTTAACTTGATGGAAGCAAAGTTCTAAATCCAGCAAGGACAGATTGGACCAGAAAGGACATCCATAATTCTAATGCAAGGAAGTTAATTTTGCATAACATCCAGTATCAGGGCCTTTTGGATAGCACTTTACAGGCCATTTTACTAATCAAATAGTAAATTCTCAGGATGTGTTTCATAAGCTTTCTGCAGTGACCCAAACCAAATTTTAACGCATCCACCGCTGTGTAATGGGCTTTTCTTCTAGTGATCTCCACCTTAGGTCTGGCTACTTGAGGTGCTGACACATGAATATGTACATAGCTATGTATAATGTCCAGTTCTTGCAACTTAAAAACTATGCTTAATTTCATTAAGTCATTTAGGATTAATCCGATAATCCATGTGCATATTTTTAAAGAATGTGTAAGCTTCACATGATGCATGAGCAAGCTCTGCATGGAGACAACCCTGACAAGAAGGGAGAACTATGAATAAGATGCACAGAAGTGGCATCAAGAGCCAGCAACGGAAACAATTCTTCCTCAAAAAAGGTCAAAGCAGTTGTGGAGTCGCACATCCTGCAGTATTTGAGCTGGTTCATGCTCCACAGGCAGGGAGGACCTCTGCAGTGGATCACAAAACCTACCACCCAAGCTACATTTGGGCTGGGAGAGCAGCACCTGCAGCGTGGCTTGTGATCAAGGTGAAGCTGCACACACTGAAGTGAAGCTTCTCTGCAGCAGAGGGCAGTGACACACAAATGCTGGCATTCATCATTCTGCACAGCACCAACAAATAATGCAGAAGCCTATCCTTATTATCTCAAGCATACAACACTTGCCACTCTTCGGCTTATTCTTATGAATAATCACATGCTCTTTATGCATATGTGAGCATGCACACATCACTGTGGGTTTGTGCAGATGCACAGACATACTGAATGTTCACTTAAAAATAATTTAATTCTGGTTGCTTTCTCTTATTTCTTTGACAACTATATCCTATTCAATTAATCTACCATCCCCCTGATCTGAAAATCAAATCCTTTAAACTTTTGCTTCACAGTGCACTGAGTTACATCTTAACAATAGGCAAGGAATTACGACACTTCAGGGAACTGATTTCAATCTTTCCCTTTTCCATTCCTCCCCCCCCTTTGAAAGGTAGAAAGCTGGGTGCACTTGAAGAGAAAAAAGGGAGGAGGGGAGAGCTGTAGATGAAGACAGAATAACTCTTCAGCTCCTTAACTGGGTTAATTTGTCTCCTGGCATTAGAATACAGAGCTTAAGAGAATGCTACAGACAAAAAAAAAAAGTTGCAAGGCATGCGCTTCCCATGCAATAGCTGACATGTCTAATACTGGGTGATTCACAGCAGCTTTGAAATACTAGATTAAAAGGCATAATGACCTTCTTATTGAGGGAAGGATGGATTGCATTTCCATCGGATGCAATTTGAAGACAGATGCATAAGAGAAGAAAATTTAAGTTACGATGAAGAATTCCGGTCTTGGCTTGAATTAGTTTAAATGTAAGTTGCTCAGAGCACTTGATTTTTAGTGAAAAACAAATGGATTTATATGCTTGACCAGTGTTTCCAAGCCAACTTCCACAAGACACTGTTGAATTTACTGTATAGCACCTTCTCTACGTAAATGTGGAAAACAATCAGAAATGATATAGTACTGTATACGTGTATAGAAATATACATCAAATTTTACCCAAGAGCAAGTCCTTTTTATTATTTATGAACCAGTAAGCAACCCCACATTATTTTAGATACTGATTTAAGTTTTGACAAAGGTTTTTTCCTTGTTTTGTTTGTGTTTTAACTAAATGGGCTCATTGTTGTTTAGCAAAGGATTGCACTTGGTTTAGATTTAGAAGTATCTATCAGCTTTGCCTGAAACAGAGCCAGTACTGCATTTCAAGTCCTCTGCTCCTCCAAGCAAAACTGCATAGGAAAGAAAAAATTAAAAAAAAAAAAAAAAGAAAAAGCAAAAAGGGGCTGACTTGGGCTAAAAATCTGATTCACCGCTCATTTTGAAAAGAGTGTTAGCTGCTCAGGTTCAGAAACTGTTGTTGTCCCAAATCCAGGGATGTATGTTTTAGATCTAGAGTGAAACTACGCAAGTGTTCGATGCAGTCTGCATCAGAGTCAGTTCTACAGTTAAAATCCTACGGTCAGGTGATGAAAGCAACTCAATAGACAGCCCAGGGGAAGCCAAACCCATCTACAGCCAACTTATGAAGTTCTGTGGTCTCAATGAAAGCAGTTTCTGTGAGGCACTGAGGAAGGTGAATGAACATTAAGGCAAAGCACTCAGCCTTGCAGCTGGCTCTCTGGGACCTGCGTGGTGATGGACATTGCTGCTTTTCAGCCCTGCCAGTCCTGGTCCTGCTCCCTTCACCACCAACCTCTTCCTTGGTACCGTTTTTCTGATCCAGGACCTTTCAAACACTGTAGAGAGGAATTTGCTCTTCTCCTTGGCACCTCTGGCTGTCACGTCTGGATGAGAGATACATTTGAGCTCCCCTGAAAGGAAAACGCTGCAAATATCCCCTAGACTGGCTTCTGAGGAGCTCATCTCACAATGGGTTCGTGAATTGTTCCAGAGCTTAGGTGCCATGAACTCCACAGTTAGAGAACATTATCAATAATAAATCCTCTCTTTCACAACACTGTGGGATTTCAATTCTCCAGCCAAATGCATTTTCTTTGAGTGCGTGACATTCCGAAGTGTTCTGGGACAACTCTATAAGCATTTGCCAAGATACATGCTGGCTTCTTCAGACAGAGACACATGGCAGTTCAAACTTGGTATATATCATGAGTCTCGAGAAATGACAGGCCATCTGGCAGATTTCAGCAATACTGGCACTTTCTGCTCAGAGAGGTCCAGGACTTAACTACGAAAGACATGGTAGGTCACAAATGAAATGCACTGGCAGGGCTGCGTACATGAAGCTTGTACGGCACTTAACCCAAGCCAGTGCAGCTGGGTTGTCACCCATCAATCTGTTCAGAGCCATGCAGGCAGCTTTGGGAGCAGAGCAAGGAGGCAAGCAAGCACTGGGGTAAGGGTCAGGAGTAGTGCACAAGTGAGGTGACAGCTAGGGGAGAGCTGCTGGAAGACAGAGGTATCACTCAAAATGGAGCGGTGGGGAAAGAGCTGCTTGAGGTCAGTGCGTTATGGGTCACGATGAAGTTGTATCAAAACTTCTTGAGATGGAGGCAGGATGGTGAGAGACTTGTAGGCTGCACATATCCCTTGGGTCACAACAGCAAAGATACTGGCACACAGGATCAGATGGGGAAATCTGGAATGAGGTTGGGGCTGGAGGAAGACTGGAAATCATACAGGAGGCTTTTTGCACAGGAAAGCTCAGCT
The DNA here is from genome assembly GCF_964034855.1 of Anser brachyrhynchus. Classification (NCBI taxonomy): domain Eukaryota; kingdom Metazoa; phylum Chordata; class Aves; order Anseriformes; family Anatidae; genus Anser; species Anser brachyrhynchus. The sequence continues at coordinate 30,533,870 of NC_137699.1, read as the reverse complement.
GTTATAGGTCAGCACTGACTTCTGACTTGTTTCAATAACGTTGCACAAGGCAAAGTCTGAATCAGTGGGAGAAGAAAGTATAACCCTTTAGTCCTCCAGCCAAACAGAAAGTTAGTTTTGAGTATGGAAATCAAGATTAGAAAGACAGCTTTATTGCTGGATAGCGTAATGAGATGTTCTTACAACATTCTGATGACTAGGACAACAGAGAATTGCTTATTCATTTGCAGAAACAAATTATTACTCAGAAAATAGTTTTCACATTGACAGAGATGTGAAAGTCTATGACAGCAACTGCCATCCATCACGGACACTGTCCGATGACCCTGTCTGTGCATGGATCACAGCACTACTCAACACCCGCCCTCAGTCAGCTTTTCCTTCCATTTGTCCATCATGTCAGTGCTGTTCTCTACACGTACTGGACAATCTCTTTCAGGTACATGCATGCAGATGTCAAACGGTCTGGCTACATCTTAGTTCCACTCTCTGCAGTTTGCCTCTAAAAGTGAAGTCTGAACCACGATAATGGTGTGATGTGCCCTCCTTTGACTGACCTACTTTTAGCCGAAAGCCAGGGAAGAGGATACACAAATCTACTTCTAATGCAGATTAAAACGTGCCTTTGGCACAGCATACTCACACAGACTCATCATACATTCAAAAAAGGTTTTTTCATCCTTCTCCCAGACTCCTGTTGTCTAGAGAGGACCATTAATGATAACTCCCTGAGGCTCCTTCTCCTTGTGTTACAGAATGCTTCATTCATAACTTAGGCATCTGGACAGATGAAAGCAAAACAGAGATGAGTGGTTCTTTCCCTAGTATTCAAACTTTAAATCAAACACCCACTTTGCTGTACTATAAACAGAACTGCAGGTTTAGAACTCCAAGGCGCTGCTGTAATGTTTCTTTTTCTTTAAGATTTTACATTTCTCCTGTGAGAATCCATTACAATAGAAGTGTCAAGCAAAAATAAACCTCTGTTAATCACAGTCACTGCGAACCTGCCAAGTAAATCATGTCTCGACATTGCTGTTCTACTTTTCAGGTAAAAAAACAAGTGTGAAAGAATGCCAAAATCTGGAAATTAAGTTCTTCCCAAGAGCAGGGCTGTAAAGGTAGGCCCAAGCATTTTTGGAAAACACAAACTCTTCTCTTGTGTTCAAGAAATTTAACGAAACTAGAAAAACACTAAATTTGAGTATCCTATGGCCATAAGAATAATTCAGGTTGCAAGGATTCCAAGGATTCTTTAGAGGTCACACCTAGTCCCACCTCTACTCAAAGCAAGGCCAAATGCAAAGCCAACACTGAAATCATATACAGATTTCTTCTGGTTTTGGTCAATAAGGAAGCAGGTGTATGCATCTGAAGGGAGAAATGAGAAATGGAGAAACCTTTGGGCTTTCAGCTGAGCCATTATTTTCCCATACTTTTCAAACTCAGAGGCTTCACGCACTGCCCAGCACATCACAAGGGAACTGCCTTCAGATCACCCGAAGGGAGTGTTACTGAGCTCAGTTCACTCCAAATTTAAGAATTTGCTGTGAGCTTTGGAGGGAGGTTATGTTTTTATCTTCATCTTTTTGCTATTCCCTGTGCTGCTGAAAAGCAGCCATTTCAAGGTGATGCAGCTGCTGCTCCAAGAGAACTGAGTCAAAAGGGGCAGATGCCACCACACCAGGGAACTGCCAACCTGGGTGCTACCTAACGATAGGGATAATCACTTTAAAGATGCTGTGAGGTCTCCCATCTCCTTTTTTTTTTTTTTTTTGCTTGGGTAACGGATGGCAACTTGATAACTAGATCAACCACTCAATCAATGTTATGAATATTAACAGGTATATTAGAAACCTGCTTTAGTTGAGTAAACCTCAAGACATCCAGTTTGCACATAACTATCACTTATGGAATGAATTTGCAAACCAGATATACAGTTATTTTCCCCATGAACCTTCAAGAACAGCCAGCTCTCAAGAACCTGCTCTAGCCATTAGCTGCAATTTATCAGTTTTCACATCTCATTCGAAATTCACGTTTCTCTCCCAGAGTAAAGCCCTAATCCTGCAACTGTCAGTTATATTGAGTCACCACCCTGAAACCAATTTCAGACATAAGAGCCTGTTGCTCAATAAAAAGGGATTAACTGGACTGAGCCTTATTTAAGTAAAAACTTCAATTTCCATATTCCCTGCCTATTCCCAAGAGCTCAGCAGATTTGTATTCCATTCCTGTAGCTTAAGTTGGACGTTATTTTCCCGATACAAGGATATCAAATGACACTCCTGAATGAATCAACACAATTTCAAACGCTGCCCAATCAAACGCTGCCCAATCCAACATTTTTCACAGTAAGGACATTTCTGAAGTGCTTCAGCTCAGCTATCCTCCACTGCAGGGAACCATCTTTGCAGTTGCTTGACACCAGCTGTACTGCCAGTATTCCTGTTGACTACAGATATTATCCCATTATTTTACAACAGTATAAAGTACCCAAGAGCAAGAAAGATCCATTTGAACTGCCAGCCTTCTCTCGGTTTTTGGTGTGCTGCCTTTTTGCAATAATGCACACATGCATTTTTTCATTTTTAGTGATTGTTTGATTTTACCGAAGTGAAGATGTCACAGTAGCAGCCACAGAGAATGCAGTCCTTTAGTTTTCAGGAAAACAGGTGAAACTTCCCTAAACCGATGCATCACCATGTGTACCTGGCTGAATTGGAAAGAAACTCTGCAGAACTGTGACAGTTATGTTTGCTTTACAACATAAATGAGATAGTAAATTAAAGGAGTAGTTGGGTATTGGATATTGGACAGGAGTCTAGTGGTAGAGAGAAAGTACTTTTGTACCACTGCCATGACTACTACTATAGAGTTGGCAAAAGCAGGTACCAGAAACACAAGTACAAATACTCCAAACCATTTACACTACATCACCCTGAATAAACTTAGCACATAATAACGGTAAAGTTCTTTGTTGCACTAGCAACTATTCTGTCTGAAAATATAGACAGGAATGTTTTTGTACTGACAGCCACTTCCATCCACACTTTTGCACATATAGTTTTAACAAAATGTCATAGAAGCACAAAAGATATTTCACATTCTTGTACACACAACAGAAATCTCAGAAGTATTAGAGTATAAGTGAGAAAACACTGCTTCAGCTTTCTTTCCCCAATTCTTTTCTAAAATAGTCCTATTCCCATCATATGGAATGATTGTGCCTGATGATACTGTGGTAGACAAAAAAGTATGTAACATACCTTTAAATATAACTCAATGTAAAGAAATATCAATGCTTGCTTAAACAATTAGGCAATCTTGGTTCAATACTTCATGCCTAACAACAATGTGGAAAAAAAGCAGAGATAGGCAATTTTTTCTTTCATTCCTTCTTTTTTGTGTGTTTAGTTTCTGTTTGCTTAGAGCCAGCTAGCACCAGCTCACACTCTTCTGTTCTAGGCAGGGTTCTTACCGGTGACGACACTGGGGATTTTAGACAGAAAGCTCTTGACAGTTCGGATAGGAACTCCACCTGTTTTGTCATCCTGCATTCTTGTGATGATGTCTTCAATCTGTCAAAAGGAAGGAAAGACTTAGTGGTTTATGCAAAATGGTGAATGTTATGTCTATATAACTTGATTGCTTTGGAGCCCGGCTGATAGGATGGGGATTAAATATGGCACGTGTTACTGTACAAACACAGACCTAGAGAAACAGGCATCATCTCCCAAATATAAACCCTGAGACAACAGGGTTCAAGACCAGATTGAAATATGGTGATATGAATGCACTGACAATCCTATTGCAGTCATTCTTTTTTGCTGACCAGCAGTGATAGACAGAAACACGTTGTTAGGTCTGCAGGTGAATTAGGTTAGACTCCATACTGCGATCAGCTTAAGAAGCTTTAACTATCACCAAGTCTGACAGCAGGAAAACAGAGATCCTCCTGTCAGAAGCAAAAAGGCCACATGCAGCAGATAACTCAGGAGGAAGGATTTTTTTCCTCCCTCTCTTCTCTGTAAGAATATTTACGATCAGCCAGCTTGGTCAACCAAAGGCCCTCAACGCCCCAGGCCCAACCCATGAGCAGCCTGGCCACCAGAAGGGTGACTGCACTCCAGCTAGCGTCAGAGCTCACTCCACACCTGGTTTTCTTAAACTACGACCTTCCCTTCCAGGACAGTTTCTCCCTTTCTCCCACATTTGCTGGAATCCTCAATACTGTGACCTTTGGAGGGTTTTCATTTTCTGGGGAAAGGAGCTTAATATCTCCTTCCCTTTTTTCTAGATCAGGAAGGGGGTTTTGCTCTTTTTGAGGATACCCCCTAAATCTACTTGGAGGCATCAACAGGGAGTACAAAAAGCTGAACTCAAGCACAACACAGAAATCTGGTGTCTCCGAGATCTCTCTGCTTTCAAGTCACGAAGGTCTCAGAAACCCAACAAAAATACAGCAGAAGCTGTTGGCTCTCCTGTTAGCTCGCGTGGTCCAAAGCAGAGCCTGCTGCCCAATGGTGGCAGCAGTCCCAGCCGTTCGGGGCAGAGGATGGCAGCGGTCACACAGAGAGCAAAGCCCTTCCAAGGGATCACACCTCCCATTGTTTTCCCGAAGATTTTCTCTTCACAGATGACGTGAAAACATAACCTCACCAGAAGGACCGTCTCTAGGAGGATGATATGTGCTGGGAGCACAGCCCCTCTCTCCTAAACGCAGCTTGAGAGTTCCACCAGCTCTCTTCAAACGCCGAGGAGCGTTCTTCATTTAGATGTGAAAGTAAATTTGTTTCACAGACCCAACGCCTACATTTCCAAACAAGTTTAACTTCAAGTCTTCCCGAGGCAGTAAGAAAATCTCCCTGCCAACTGCAGACGCTGCATTTGATCACCGTGCTTTTAACCTCAGGCTATCACATAACTGAACTGTTCACACCTTGTTTACATATTATTTTTAAGTTAACACATGCCCTGAGCAGATTCTCAGCAGGAATGAGGTCACAAACACAAAAATATCCTGAAAAATTCAGTAGACTGCTGAAGGGTGGGTTATCTGGGCGACCCTGCCCGACTGGGGAGGGCTGGACCAGATGACCTGGAGGTCCCCTTCCAACCTCAACCACCCCGTGAATCTATGATTCTGTGATCTACAGCCTGTCATAGAATAATGCTACTTTTGCCCCAACCCAAATACTAGGAAAATTAATACATCATTTTTTCCCTTTACCTGAACTTTATGCAAGGTTATTTGTTGATTTAATTAGTTTCTTCCAGTCCAGGAACAACTGGAGGAGCAGCTGCTCCTCTCAGGCTCAACAATTAGCATTTCACAAGTACTTCATGCCTGACTTCAGAGCACCCCTGAGAGCAGGGCTCTCAGACCCTCTTGTCCCAAACCCTGACCTACACAAGGCTACTGTCTTCCCTTGGATATGCTTGAATTGGAATCAGAGAGAGATTTTCTGAGGAAAATACTCTGGAATGAGTCCCCTGTCTCCATGAACACTTACAGACTTTAAAAACACAAACAGTTTGTCCTAAAGTTGTTGGTCTCTTTTTTACTCCAATGGAAAGCTCACAATTAAAAAAAAAAAAAAAAGAGCTAAAATAATAGTTTTGGTACAGGAAAATAAACTTCTTGCTATTTTGCTCACTGGAAGCCAAATAAACCACCAAACATGACTTATGTGATTACAAGTTATAATCATTATGTCATCATAAGAAAAGTTCAATTTGAATAAAAATAAACCTTCAATTACCTTAAAGGATATATATATATTTATATTATATATACAAATATATTTTTTTATATATATAAATATATATATTTCCCTAAACCAGCCTCATTCAAAACAATCAAGTTGGCACTGGTGTCTGAAAGAGGACCATTAATTTGGGTTTCAGTCACAATCATAAGACCCTACTGCAATTTTAAATCAAAACAAAACTGCCCTAGAGACAACTCCTTCCCAAAAGGCTCTGAAAGCTGTTGCTTCCTCTTGTCTTCCAGCCTGACTACTAGCAGCTTCTGCTCTCTGTCCAAGTGTCGGATGTTACTTTTCTGCTTCCCTTTCTATTCATTTCATATCTTCCTTCCTCCCCTGTCTTCTCATCCGATCCAGAAACAACTACGTGCATCATCTTCCTACAGCACACCTGTATTTGGAGTCTGTTGCTTGAGAGCCCACAGGGTAACAGCCTCTGCTTGCACACAGCCTTTCCTTTCTCAACATCCTTGCTGGTGTTTGCCAGCAGATTCCTGGGCTCCTTGAAGAAACATTTGATGGTCATTTAATCCTTTCTTGTAATCAAGCTTAAAATGAAATATAATTATACATATAGCAACCTAAGACGAGTTTGTATTCAATCTACTACAAAGAGAAGAACTGATCTGCACCAGCCTCTTGTTTTTTGCATCCACCCAAAGATTACAGATATTGCCATGCTGGGTCCGAACACCTGGCCAGCTATGGAGGTATTTCTCAGAGTAAGCAACACAGAGACAAAGGAAAAATGTGATCATCTTAGGGCTTCTAGTGTGGAGAAGAGCAACGAGGGTACATCAAATGTGATGGTCACTTTCATTGAAGCATTTCATCTCAACCTTTTGAAGAGTTAGCTAGATACTTCACTGCTAATGATTCTCCCTTCAGTTTCTGCATATCATTAAATAAGCCTTATGTTTCCTTTTTTCTTTTTTTTGGCAGACAGAGCACACAAGTCCTTGGACAGTTCATTTAATCACACTAAGAGGCAGAAATGAGCAAAAGGTGTTCCTCCTATTTCTCACTTCCCAATAAGTGAGATATCAGCAGGGATGGGACCCTAGAGCACGCACATTATAAAATTTACCAATGCATCCAGTTATGCACTAAATCCCCAACACATCCTACAGCTGTGGGAATTTGCTGGTACATATTAGACCTTCTTTACCACTGGAAAAGTAGATCTTGAGTTTATCAGAGCTCAGATGTCTATCACCTGACGATGGAAAGTCCCTTTTCTAATGCAGATGAAAACAAGATATTACTTTTATTAATGTGTTATAAAAATAGTGAGACAGCAACAAACGTAATATCGTGGTTTCAGCCATTTCAGAAAAGGCTGCCTGGAGATGAAAAGATAGCATGATGGACTCTGGAACAATAAGCCATTTCTGTACACCATGCTCATGTATGAAATATGTTTCTACGCTAAGAAAAATCCCATCCCACAAAGAGACAAACTGAAGAAAAAGGAATCCAAAGATATTAAAAATATCACTGATTACACCAAATCTCTATATTTATTTATTAAGATTTTCAGGAGTTTCCAGAAGGAAAGAAAGGCTTCTGTGATGCCAGCCATATCACTGATCACAGCCCGGCAATTTTGAGTCAGTGTCACACAACATCCCTAGTGTTACTGTTCTAAAGGGGAAAATGACTCTTGACTTTGCAGTGGCTTTTCTTTCTCCCAGCGGCAAATTAATGCAGGAACCCAGAAGGCAGTGACTGGTGTGCGTAGCCTCACTGAGCCCTGGAAGCATGCTGCTCACCATCAAGCCTGTCCTTGGCCATGACGTGCTGACAGAACGGCAAGTATCACACGAAAAAGAAAAGGTAACAGCTCCCATCCCCAGGACCCCCTGCCTAGACCCCCGTAACAGCTTACTGACGCTACCTGGCTGAGAACACATTTCACTGCTACTCCGCAGCTACCTCCTAATGATGTCAGAGGTCACCCCAATCCTCTTTTTCCAGCTCATTTTTGTGAGCCATTAGGAGAAACAGTGGCCTTTTCATATGCTAGCCTCTGAGTTTGCCACCATACTCCCTGGGAGCCTGCAGGCATCCACAGCTGCCTGCCTCTGAGTATTTCAGTACCCATGATGTTCCTAATTACTGAGTATTTCAGTACCCACGATGTTCCTAATTACAAGTACTCTGCTCTAGGGAATTCCTACCACCAGCTAACCTCTAGCAGGACGGTCTGAGCATCACTCATCAGCACCACCATCGAACATATAGGGCTGGGCAGACAGCTCTGGGCACTGCCAAATACCCCCTTCACCCCGGCAGATGAGTGCTCTCATGAATATTGGCGGAGCTGGATGATACGCAGGGGAATGGATCAATCTGTTGTGAGCTAGCGTGATGCTAACAATTATAAATACTTTTGATCTTTTACTCTTGTCAGAAATACAAGTTTAAAATAGATGGTGTTTCTCACGTCGCCGACCCCTACAGGGCCCGAAGGTGTCTCTGACCACCTATCCGGCAGTGCTTGTGCTCCCGTGCCCCTTCCACCTGCTGGCTCCTGCCGTGCAGCCCCACGCACAGGCAGATGAGGAAGGCTGATTTGACAAGCCTTCAGAAGCCCACTTGCTTCACCCGTCCAGACAATTTCACTCTGCTCTACCACGGGAAAAGGACACTGAAAAAAAGGGATGATACACCTCCCTTCAGCACCCTCGATGGAGAAAGGACAACCTTGCCTCTGAGACAGTGCTGGAAATCAGCAGAGCAGCACCGCTGGAGAATTGCTTTGTGACCTTCAGCAAACAGCTTCATCTGTCTTTGTCTAAGCCTCCCCTCCTGTACAGCAGAGATAATACCAGATCACAGAAGGACACTGAAACTTAATTCAGCGATGCCAGAGCTGCTGGGACATCGGATGCTACATGACTGTGAAAGATATGATCCCCGTCTCTGACAACCTTTCAAAACCCCAACGACTGAAACAAAACCGGAGCGTGGCAGTGCGCGGATGCATCAGCTGGCAGGACCATTTGGCTGTTTCCCACATGAGTAATTTCTGACGGCTGTTGAGAGCAGGGGCAGTGATGCAACTTGTCCTCTTCCTGATGCAGCTTTTATATCCTCTTCTTTGTAAATTTCAGAGCTAATTTTCAGATATAGGCAGAGTATTACACAGTTTCCTCACGCTTAAGTTTGTTGCAGGGAATCCAGAAAAGAGCAACTACTTTCTTCAGATGTTATTGGAGGGTGAAACAGAGCTGATAATGTCACCCTACGACTGCCAGCACACTTTAGCATTTTTATATATCTATATTGAATAGATTGAGAGGGTAGCAGTGAAGGAACGTATACAAAGGCACCCGTTGTGCCTGTCTGTATAGTGCTGCTGCTAGACCTACACCTTCACAAACTGAATATCTACTTGCAAAGTCATCACATGGAAGGTCAGGATTCACCCCAGAATCATCTAAAAGAATGTTTAAGAATAAACCCTTCTTATTCAACTGCTGAGGAGCAACCCCAGGGTCTGGGGAATACCCTGGCAGCAGCTTTTTGATCAGTCTACATCTCCCATGGTATAGCCTACTTTATCAGCTGTGTGTGCACTGCACCCCTGGCTTGCATTATAAGAAAACATAGTCATGGAAAACAGGAACTGCAGCTATTCCCCTCATGAACTATATGCACAGTTGGAAAATATAGTTTAATAACCAGTAAAAAACCCACAAAGCTTAGCAAATTAATTCTGCAAACAGAAATTCTCCATGTGACTTGAACTAATGTAATTTTCTATCCCTGCAAAAATCAAGCTTTTTAGTCCATCAGTGTTAACAGTTACAAGCCAAAGACGTCAAACAATGTTTACCAAAGCTCCGTTTTTCATTAAAAACATTCTGACAGACAACCCCTCCATGATTTCAATTTCTACGTGAGCTATAATCACATGAAAGAGAAGGCTATTTTGTATGTTAGAAAGCTGCATAAAAATACTAAAAGTGAACTCTTGCTTACTGACCATGCAACTTTAACTGTAGTAATAAATGCTTGGGAGTCTGTTGCAGTTTACAGCATAACAGAAGTTTGTTGTGAAGAAAGTGATTCATTTTCCACCATACTTCTTATGGTTATGGTAAAAGTATCACGTATATTTATAACATCAGCTTCTTAAGCCATGTAGAGCGGAGCCACTCTAATCAGAAACCTTCTCAGGTCGGCTACAAATTAAATCAAATATTTACTTTGCTGTGTAATCAGAAGTGTTAAGCTTTTTATGACTGCAGGAAAGTATCACAAACATCCAGGGAAGATGACATGCATCTTAAAGCACTACATTGGAAGCCAAATGGCTGTACAATTATCACTGAGGTGTGATGCAAGTCACGGTTCTGTAGAAAAAGTTATACCATGACTGCCGGACAGTATGTAATGAATATGGGTGGCTTTAGTGCCACTTACTAACTATGCACACACATAGCAAACCTATGCACAGGTACATGCATAAAAGTGGAGACTGTTCTAGCCAGGAAAAATACCATGCAACACCGCACTGTTATTATCCTAGCTCCAACTCCAATGGGAACGTGTATTTTGTTACTACTGACATTGTCTTTCTCCAGTTCACTGCACCTAGTCTACGCTACTTTTCATCTCTCTCCCCACCCTACTTTCTTTCTTTCTTTCTGTAGAAACTCAGCAAACGGCTCCAGAACTAATGATCCTCCCTCTGAGGGGATCACTTATAAAGTGCTTCTCAGTGTGCCTCAATATGAATTGGACAAACCACTTTGGTAAAAAAAAAAAAAAAAAAAAAAAAAAGGAAGCAATTCAGTGCCTGTCCTGTAAGCAGCACTGCTAGGGGAGCTGAAGGTGCTACCTTACCTGTGGTGTTGGTATCTGTCAGATCGTGCCAGCACCAAACCTCCTGCACCATTTCACAGAGGCCAACAGGCACCTAATACCACCTCCTTGTGGGCACGCCATACCCAACGAGACTTGGCTGGATAACCCCCAAAGGCTTTTCAGTGACTATCTGCAGATGGGAGACTGAATCAAACCAAAGCCATGGCACGGGATGAAATATGAAGGAAAAAGTTATGATTAGGAAACTACAGCTGCACTTATGTTAATATATTTACCTCATGTCAATAACCAAGGGGGTTAGGGGAAGAGCACGTGCTTTCTTCTGACGAGCTTTTACTGAAGTCACTGACTGCAGCGACTGGCAGCGACTGGCAGCAGTCTGCTGCCTCACTGCTGACACGGTCAGACGCACAAGTTGCCTTGGAAACACAAGAGATTTTCTTTTCTGTTGCATCACTGCACCTAAAACAAAACTATGCAGCTCTCCAGATTGCTCGCACGGTGATGAATGAGAGTGTGAAGGAGACGTGCCTACCAAGCCCGCATGGGGACTGACTCAGAAGTAAACTCCATACATGACAAAAGATGCCTTGGTGTGCCCACTCCCTCCAGACAAATATATGCAGCTCCATAACCCAACCTCAGGACCGTCCAAAAGCAAAGCTGTGACTCAGCTGCCATCTAAAATAACATTACACAAATTACTTAAATTAGCAAGTGCCACAAGTAAGACAGCAAGAGCAGTTTTAGTTCAACAGCTTTTATGTGGCAAGTGATTCTTTTGGAGGTTTAGCTCCTACAGCCTGAATGTCCCCTTGAGTTCTGGCCATGCACTAACCATCCTAATGCAAAACAAAATTGTGCTGAAACCCGGCTTTGTGATGGAATAACTGAGAAAGCCCCAGGAATCAAAAACCCTCCAACAACACTGGGCTGAGTAACGTGACTTGAGGCCAGTTTTTGAAGCCTGCTTAGAAGCAGGAGATTTAGTATTACACTAGATGCCATGACGTAATCAATGGACAAGGTGACACTGTAGCTGAACAGCCAAGCCACAGGGAGATGCTCACTTGGGGATTGATTGTCAAGGCTCACTTTGGATCCAGGACATCACTGCCTTCCCACTGTGGTTGGGGGACACCAGCAAGGAGGCTGCAGAAATGAACTCTGTGGGACCTGAGATAAGGCTGTCATGAGCACAGACATGCCCGTTTTTCACCCAGCACCCACCCAGATAGCACTCACACCCCATGCTCCAGACTATGGGCAATACTTCATCGGGCCTTCTGCTGCCACTGCGTCCTTGACCCAGTTGTCACTGCTGCCTGCCAAGCGTACATTCATTTTTTAAACTAAACCTGTAGCGGTGTATGCATGACCTCTTGCTCCTGCGATGTTGAACTATAGCTTGACAAATGCAGTGCTTGTAGAGGAAATTCTCTTTTCTCCAGAACATCAAATACAAGGCCCTTCTGGATGAAAAATGCTGCACTTTGGTGGGTCACCGACCTGTTTCTATAAAGGAACTTGCAACTCCCCAAACCCTGATACAAATGAAGAGCTGGCACCTGAGACACTTCAACCCAAATCCACAAAGCCAAAGAGATTTCCATTTGTACCCCCAAAGCTGGGGAAGCTACAGAATGCAGCAACTGCTCAGTAATGTATCTAAATTAGAAGTATTTTATTTGATTAAATGCATCATTCATTGACATAACATACAAGTAAAGAATAAATGTAAAGCAGAAGAAAGTTGGGATAGAGTTAGTTTGCAGATTTGATCAGAGTTTTGGCATTGCTATTGTTGTCTTAAGTCTGTGCACTGAAAAAATGGAATGTCATTGAATCATCTCAAATGCTCAAAGACCACCAAGTTCTCCCTTTTTAATCCAGAAATATATATATATATATATATATTAAACTTTAGATCACACACTGGAAGAAAGTTTTGTGCCTACACCCTCCTAGAGTGGCTGAAAGATATTCATAGGGAAAACAAGGACACTGCAAGTCATAAGACAGGACTTGTAGGTTGCAGACTCTTGTTGCAACCTGAGATTCATCAATGCACTACCAACTACAGACAAAACCAGATGAAGTTGTAGAGTAAGGACTGGAAATTATTACACTAGACTAAGATATGCAGTGTATGATCATCTTCTACTCGTTTTGCAGGGCTTCCCAAACACACACCTAACTTTTCCCACTGTAACGAGGACACTTGAAGCCATTCAGAAAATAGTTCAAGAACTACTTCCAGTATGAAGCATGGAAGTTCTGTTTCGTTGTTTCTAACAGAAAAGCCAGGCACCAAATGTCAACTGTTTGCTTCCCCTATGAATTGCTGAAGGAAACCATCCCGCACATCCCTTTCTTTTTTGGTAGATGATGGGCTCCCATGGCTAACCTGAAGTAAATTACGCAGAAATATATATACGCTGAATGTTTCTCTTCAAAGCAACAAAAAAGTGCTTAGGGAATTGTTTTTTGACTTTTTTTTGTTAAAGAAAAAAGTATTCCTCTGTATGTAATACTGTGGCACATAATACAGTGTGACAGGTCATTTCATGCATCATTTAACTCTTTGCACCGCAAAGTGCCGTACCACAGTAAAGATCAGATTATCCCCCTCCCCAAATGCTGTGAAGTAGAGGCAAAGCGGAACAGACACTAGATTACAGGAAAGAGAGGCAAACCTATTTACCATCCTCAAGAGATCATGTTTCCTGTTTCAGTCCCTTTCTACATGATAGTGTCACCTTATTTTTATGCATTTATATCTAAATATATATATATCAAATAAATATATATATATATATATATAGGCAGAGACAGAAAAAATAAGTTTGCCACCCCAGATTTAAAGGTAACCACTGAGAAAGGAAATGTTATTTTCATTTGAATTTCAGAACCGAGGGAAGAACGCTTGGTGAAGATTTCTGTTTGTTCAATAGTAAAAGAATGGAGAATACGATTTCTTTTTTCATACCTCCACTAACTATATCTTTTCTCTGTATGGTATTTCAATATATTTTTATATATAGGTGCCATTTTTATAGTGAGGAAACAACATCTGGGGATTTGGCAAATATTAAAAAAAATATAGAAATGTCATACTTCATTCTCCAACATGCTATGGAGCAGTAGTAAAATGAAAGGCTGGAACTGTAGAAGTATTACAGAAAATTTAAAATAAATAAATCTGAGCATTAGTCAGACCAGATTTGATACTGTCTGACCAAAGTTATCTTAATTTAGGAATTTATTCAGATACGGTAAATTATGCTGACAGGTCAGTTTGCACAACTTACAAGATCCAGAGCCTCTCAAACTGAGCTCCTCAACTGCTTTGACCCTGGATTTTAACAGCAGCTATTGCTAAAAATGAAGGAAAAAAGAAAAGCACGCCACAAAACCCAACAAAACACAGAACATCCCTTTACACCCCCTCCAAAAACAAACAAAATACCCAAGCCTCACAGATCACTAACTGGAAGACATGAATTTAAAACGCTCATATGGTTCTCATGACGTGATCATCGTTTTTGGATTCATTAAAATTTTAATGCTCTGCAACTATCATTTATTATTCTAAAAGCAATTGGTTTGTTCCCCTCAGCAAAAAAGATTTCCAAATCCACCAACAGTTACGGGATCTACCAGGACACAATTTCAATCCTCACCATTGGTGAAGTTGTTTAATTCAAAACTGATTTTATGACTTATTCAGTGGTTCTACTTCTATTAGCTCTGTCCTTTGGTAACAATAATCTTGTCAACGTACTTAAAGTAATACTTAAGCGGTTTACAAAAACAGTTTGGAAAATGACTAATTTTCATTGTTTATATTAAAAGAAATGTCCATTCCTTTTCCTCAAGAATTTCTTCCTTCTTTTTTTAACAGTGAATCAAATAACACATAACCTGAGCTAAACTTGGAGCAGCTGATGTAAGTGATGCCATGCCTGCTTTTCCCTCATTTCAGAATCAAACTGCTGTTTGATTCAGCTCTGGCTTTTCTCTCTTTTTTAGGGGAAGAAGTTTGAACCAAGCACCGGTACTCCACCATGGATTGTATCTAAACAGCTTTTGCAGGAGACAAGCACATTATTGACCTAGAGGGAGAGAAAAGCTAGGAAGTGTTGCTGTCTGCTCGAAACATCATTTGTAATATTGGCATTTAATGCATCTAATGCCCAATGCGGCCAGGCTCTGCTGTTCTTTTTAACCCTGTATTTCGTAACAAATCATAATACACAGCTTCTGTGAACCCTGCCAGAGACACCAATTTTAAAGACTTCTACCTCTTGACACCTAATCAGCATTTTTCTTCATTGAAGGAAAAAAAATACCTGTAGAATGAAAGTTAGAAATCCTACAGAGTAAGATATCATTTACTTTTGGGAGCTTATTGCTACCTTCTCTATAGGGGCTTGTGTAAGAGAGAGCTGAAGACTGTTCGCATGGCAGAATTACCTAGTGAGAACACGAGGTGCTCTGTTTACCTCTCCTACAAGCAGACAACATAAAAGACTGTCTCTGGGCACTATAATGCTTACTTGCTGCTTTATTTACAGAGAAAGAACAGCACAAAAGACTCTGCATCCTGTGGCTACAGCTGCTTCAACATGTGAACGCACCAAGCCAGAGCAAGCTACCTGAAGAGTGTATAATAGCTAGCTACCCATTTCTGTATCATAAGCTGGCACTTGTATCTACAGATAGTTGAGTTGTTTGTCTTTCCTCTTTTAAACACAGAAAGTATTACCTCCAAAAGGTTCTTCACTGGGGGGGTGTTGGGCACTGGAACAGGCTCCCCAGGGCAATGGTCACAGCACCAAAACTGCCATAGTTCAAGAAGAGTTTGGACAACTCTCTCAGACACATCGTCTGATTTCTGGGTGGTCCTGTGTGGAGCCAGGAGTTGGACTTGATGATCCTTGTGGGTCCCTTCCAACTCCAGATATTCTCTGAATGGTACATAATCCTTTTGTGTGACACAGGTAATTTTTCCTACAGACTTCATGTTCAATTAACCAAGTTTTTATGGTACGGAAGGAGAACATCTAGCAGAGACAACAGCACCATGCATATATTAAATCTTATTATACAAACAATTTTACCTAGCACCGCAATGGTTTTTGAACTGTTTTTCCTTGTAGAATACTATTTGAGAAAAATAAAATTTATAAGCCCTTACAGCTCACTTGTGATACTTGCACTTTTTCAGTCTCCAGTACATTAGAGGTGACCCACAACCAAGTACCCTGTCTCATGTATGACACTTGACAATTACAAAAACCCTCACTTTTGCAGCATAGTTGTATGTTTAGCAATTCATCCTTTCTGCCACTTGCTGTCTACAATCTAAGAGTGGTTATCTTTGCAATATGGCACTTTTTTTGCTCTCTGACATGATGACACTTTCTATAGAACATGGAAAGACCAAATGTGCATCTATTTATTAATGCATGAATATTGTAATTTGCATAAAGCTATGAATACTTACTTGTAGTGGTCCTCTAAACATAGATGCACATAATTCTCATCTGTGTGAGCACAGATGAAGTGTGTTATTTCTAATGAAATATATGCATGCGTACGTGCACACAGTAAAAAAAATCAAACTGTACAAAGCTTGGAGTACAAACGAGTGTGGGTGAACTAAATTTTTTAGACTCATCCATGTCTGAATGCTGTGTCTATTCAGATTTCCACAATCATGGCTAGATACAAAAGGCATATCGTGAGCTTCTACTTCTTCTCTTCAGGAATTTTTAATACTGAAAGCATTCCACTGAAAGTGACGTTTATGTCCTATATAAATGTGACTAAATGAGAAACTTAAGAAACCTTTGAAATAAGAGAAAAATCTCTCAGTACTACTTATTTGACTTACTGTAAAATAAGTGAGGTGAGTGAGCAGGATTTAGTACTTAATGCTGATAACTTCAACAAAAACATTGGTGAAAACCAACAGAAATCAGACGCTTAAGCCCCACCTAACGCATCCTATGACACCAGTTGTCTGAAGTGCAAAGGCAGGAAATGTAAGTCTGCATAAATACGTTACTTTTAACGGGATGGCTGGGGTTGGTGGTGGAATGCCATTACACCTGACATCAACTCAGCAAGATCCAGCTCTGCATTTCTTATCTAGGAGACCAGTAAGATATTACAACGGAAAATAATAGCTAATGAATAAGTAGGTAAAGAAGGGAAAAAAATCTACAAGTCCTCCTCACTTTCTATGCTACTATCAAGTGGTCCCCATTAGTGCTAGGAAGTGTGCATGAAAAGAAACAAGACCTGGCAGCCTGGAGATCAGCAGCTCGGGCTCCACGCTGGTCTCTGCACCTGCTTCTGCCCAGCGGTGCACAAGGGCGCAGTGGGAGGGGGGCAAGAGAGGGTGGTGGAAGGCCATCAATAATACATGTGTGATCAGCCAGAGGGATGAAGAAGGGAAGTGCATGCTGCATGGTGATTTCAAAGCTGGCGCTCTTGATAACATTCAAGGGCATTTCCGTGAGCGTGGCCACCCTATATTTACTGGTGTCTTCCTAGGCTGCATCCAACAGACTCAAGCAGCTCTCCAACACGCTTGCAAAGAGACAGTCTCTACCAGAAATTCAGCTCTAGTTTTTCCCTGCAGGGAGCTCTGATGGCATTCCCACAGTTAATAGTTATCAGAATTTGGCTACAGAAACACCGACTATTATCAGACTTGCAGAACAGGCAGCACCTTTCCAAAAGCCAGACAACTGGTAGGTGTCTCTTCTGTCACTTACAGTTCTCATGCAGAAAAAAAGGTTCACCACCATCTTCCACTCAGCATTGATCCAGGCACTTCTGTTGCGGTCCTGCATCCAGGTTCATTGCTCCCTGAGGTCAGTGGCAGCCTTTTCTTCAATTTTCCTGGGACCAAGAACTAGCACACTTCAGCATATCTGACACACAGCATTTGGTTGCACACAATCACAGTATCAGCAGTCTCTGAAGTACAATTTATCCTGAGGATTTAATGCTCATTTTCCTGGTATTTTTATTTGCTGTTGTTCAGCTTGCCTAGACTGATGTCCTTCTCGCCAACAAGTGAGCCATGTATCAGACTGTGTCCTTCAACAGTTCTCTTCCTAATTCTGTGTGTTTTCATGTTCATGGGAGTTTCAATGAGAAATTCTTTTTCTTTATAAAATCACATAAAATATTTTAGGAAATGATGCCTTTGTTATTTTTAAAAAGTAACTCGATGACAGCCTCATATTTTCAGTATTTTGCATTTACAGCTACAGAAAATGGTTCTCTGATCATTTGAGTTTGTTAAAGTTTGTTCAGGAGCATTTTTATTAAAATGTAATAATTCATACCACTAAAGTTGTACGTGTACTTTGTTCACTCCTTTTAGCTCTGCCCCAACCTACTTTGATCCTACACATGTAGCAGAAAATACAGAACACTTTCATATCAATTTCTTGATAAAACACTGACAAACAATTAATTAGACACTTAGAGTATGCTGAGTATTGCCCAGCTGAATACAGAAGTTTAAAGGGTCTGTGACAAGTAAGAAGTAAAAATACATTCATGCAAAAATCAGTGAAGTAAACCAGTTGCCACTGCTAATAGCTGTGATTTGGCTGATGAAACTCTTTGAACCAACACTGTTATATGCTCTGCACATGAAAACACACAAGTGGAATAATCTATAATTAGTATCACTCTGAAGTGCTTTTTGACTTTTTTGTTACTAAAGCTTTCTCCAGATCTTACGCATTACTTGAAACTACTTGAATGACTTTTCACTCATTTAAAAATGTTATGTATAACCTGGTGCATTTGCCTCATCTGAATGATGCTAAAGGCAAATCTTGGCATGCCCTAGTTGTTGAGCTCAAAACAAATGAGTGTTAGTGATGTACACACAGGGGTTCGTTACTGTATAGCTCTGTCCAAAGCCTAAGTGGAAATATTTAGGAAAAAAAAGCCAGAATAAAACCCTAATCCCTTCAGATTGAGCCCTCTGTTCTTCCTCTAGAAGCAGAACACTGAACTAGCATAAAATATCCTTCTCTCCCCTCATTTGAGGTCACAGAGACACCTGCACAGCAGCTGCAGATGTACACAGAGATGAGCGTGTCGCCTCAGGGGACACTGAAAGAGACTGTGCTTCAGAGAAATCTGGGCCAGTATTTTTAAAAGCCTGCACTTAGTCTTCTATACCTGCATTCTCAGCCTTGTTGTTGCTTTGCCTGCTAATTCTTTATCAGAATTTCTTTCTGCAGAGAGCAAAATGAGAACTCCCTCTGTTCCCTGCAGTGTATTCAGCCAGCCAGCTGTGGTGGCTGAGGGCAAGTGGGGATGGAGCCACAGCTCCTGTCAGCCCTCTCTCCACGGCCTCCTTTGCCCTCCAAAGCAGGGAAAACAGAGCTGCCCAGACAACATCTAGACTTCAGATGCTGTCTCTATCAAAAGGTGCTGTGGAGGGATCAATCTTCTGCTGTTTTCCTGCACAGGGTCGGGTCACAATCTGGTCTCTTAAACCAGTAGCAGCCTTTGTAGAAGATCTCTAGGAACTGTAAATACATGTGACAAAAAAAAAAAAAAAAAAAGAAAGAAAGAAAGAAAAACATCTGTCTGCACAATTTTTAAAATAACTAGTGATTACACAACCACAAGTTACAGGATGTGGTTTTGTACAAACATCTGCTGCATATATTGCACTAAATTGCATTTATGAAACAAGCCTATCAGCACTCTAAAGCATAAGTAAGCTACAAATACAAAAGCAACTCATTACTATTATCCCTGAGAGACCAAAAACTTAGTCCAGTGACATTTTAACCGAAATTTCCATGAACCTTGGATTTTTGTTGTAATTAACCAGATGGGAAGCGTGCACAAAACTGTACTTTTGGAGAAGAGAGCTGCTTTGAAGATGAGTTGACAACTAGGTTATAAAAAAAAAAAGAAAAAAGTCAGCGACTTTTTCACACCTGGGCAAAGCGTTATGCAAAAATAAACCCTATTCCCACTGTGGGCAAGCTGGGGAGCCAGGGACAGGCTGTGCCACCTCCTCGGTCCCATTCAAGCCCACGGCATAAGGTAGCGCAGATGAAGCGAGTTAGGCTTGCACATGCACGTGGGATGGCTAATGGAAACACACGCAGCTTCCCGCACAGACATAGCAAGTGAAATGGCTCCTACCTAGTCAAGCGAAGTATCTTTAATTAGAAAGTATCTTTCATTAAAGTGTAAAAGGAAAATTCAATTTGAACCTTACATGAAGGCTTTTTTACGCTGCTCAATTAATAGCAACTATCCTAGCTAACGCAACCTAAATATCTTCTCCCCATGCTCCTACCTGGGAGGCCGTGAGGGGCAGCTGCCAAGCAGGCGGCCAGGCCTTCACTTAGGGGAAGGACACAGTGAGGGAACCCAGAGCTGCAGCAGTGTCCCACAGGGCCACGGAGGGGCTCACAGCTCACCTTCTTTCTGGGGTCTCTCATACAGGCCTAACATCTAGAGTAAACACGCCTGAAGCTGCTCTAGCAAGGTTCCCCTCCCTCGAGCTCGCCTGTGGCACCCTCACCTTGTCACAGCCTGCAGGCACACTGGCAAACAGCCATTTTGGGGTATGAGTCTTCTGTTCTCCTCTAGATCTGGCCTCCAGGGTACCAATTTACCGGTTAAAGCCTTAGCTCTTGTCTCCTCACAGGCTGTGAGGAGGTATGGTGGTTATTATTTCCCTTCTTGTACAGGAAGACTCTGCAAACACCAGCCTGTAAGCAGTGACTCACAGTCAGCCCGTTAATTTTAGCTGCCAAGTGGCTTAAACCCCCAGTTTAGTAACTTGAAAGCCTCAGAAGTCTGGGCAGATCAAGGCAGAGCAAACATGCCTGCAGTGTGGGACACTTCACCTCTCTCCTCCCTCAGGGGGAAGCCCACCAGCGGCCCATCTTCCTTGGTCCATGGGAATGTACTTGCCACCTCCAGCAAAGGTCTGGCAGCACTGCAGAATCTGTGAGAGCATCTGGAGAAGGGACCGATTAACTAGAATAGAATAGGTCAGTTAGAAGGGACCTTCACAGGTCTGCTAGTCCAGCTGCCTGATCACTTCAGGCGTAGCCCAAACTGGTTAGAGGAAGACTGCAACGTGCTGGTCACACTGCTTCCCTGACAGCCCAGATGATGAAAAAGATGCTGAATTTTGTTCTTATGACACTTCATTTTCCCCTTGTTTTTATTTTTATTGTGATTGCTCCACATCTGTCAGATTCTTCCTACTCAAACTTTTACTTTGAGCATTCATTTACCACAGTGAGACCATAGGATGCAATTAAATTTCCACGTGTATTGTATTACCCTCAACACTTGTTTTATTCAACACCTAGGTAATGGACATATCCCCATGGGAAACAGCATTTGAAAACTGTACGTTTGTTTTAAATGAGACTTCAAACTATTTAGATGTGCAACAAAGCAAAGACTATCAAACTATAGCCCATTTGACCATAGTACATTTTTACCCTAGTCAACTCTACTATTTTCCATTGGACTTTTAAGAGTCGCTTTTCTTCTAAATGCAATACATAATTCAATAAAAAAAAACTGTCAATTGAAAACCCCCACCTTCCTGTGACCACAAAGACCTAAGCAGGTATGATATGGATCTGTTACTACTGGCAACACTCACTACAGCCAAACAAAGCAAATCAGGCTCTTGTCCTCCGCTGGAATTTCACCCAGTGTTTTTCAGCGAGACTTGGGAAGCATAAAGAAAGCCACCACTGGCTGGTAAAAGTCAGCTTGGTCTACCAGGATTCCTTTTGCTCTACAGTTGCAGTAACTGAACCACAAATACATAACAGTGATACCCCATAGTTGCAGAGAACAGGACAAAAAAAGCATCAAAATTACTTTGGAAAACTCAACAGCACCTTCTCCTTCCTTGGCACTGCTTTCCTTGTAAACGGTCAATATATTACTCATCCATTTTTGGTGCAACAGCCACTGATCATAAGTAACAGAACAAACATGAGTGCACAATTCCAGCAGTGCTATGTTGCTTCATTGTGTCATCAGCATAAATTTCAGCATTGAGTTTTTCCTGGACACCTTTATTATCACAAATATAGTGCCCTGTCATTCCCAATTATAATTCTGCAACACCACAGTATGTGTGCATTTCAGCTAACTGGCTAATAAGACCAGTTTATATCCCTTTCCCCCCTTCCACATTAATCTCCATTGTGTCCTTAGCCATGATGCTGCAGAACCGGATGTCAGCAGAGTGATTTATGGCCAGCGATAAGCTGTGCTGCAGATCAGATCTGAATCGTGCTGGCAGATCAGTTTGGCAACATGGGCTGGAATAAAACATGGCACAATGACCGAGGCACACCGTCAGAGACATGCATGCACAGGGACGCATTTAGGTGCCTGATGATGGTCAGGGTGGGGAGGAGGTCTCCAACCGAAATAACACAAGGAACAGCTCAAAAATCAGGATTAAGATGTACTGGCAGAGCCTTGAAGGAAGCTTTGCACATAGGCTGCCTACACTGTGTCTGACTCAGCGTTCTTAGTCATTTTTGTATGAATAACACAATCCATCACAAGTTTGGGGAACAATATCACTGTGACTGGGCTGATTCAAACATTGTAAGCGACTCTCCACTCCCCAGATAATTTCAGGATGAATGTACTGTTTGAAATCGAAGCACATTGCAGGTTTTGCAAATATTGCAAGAGGCATCCACAGAGGTATTAGAAATTACCTGATTATGGTCCTTTAACTGTTGCACCTAAACAAAAATGAAACAGCGGAGGGGATTACAGTGAATGCTGCTGCACTGGCCCAAGCTGTTCTGCACAGCACGCTTCCCCCTGATCTATTATTCTCCAAGATCGCTCTGAGCACCTTTTTCTACTGATCAGTAAAATTTACATTTGCTAATGAGCCCTAGACACACATCAGCAGCAAGCAGAAAAAAAAAGGCCCCACTGGGTAGCAACCAAATTAAAAGGGTACACTGAGAGTATGGCATGCAGTGGCGATGGTGAAAGAGGCGAGGGCTGCCTGGCCTTGTGAGAACAGGGAGAGGCCCGGTTCTCCATCAGGTGCGGGTCAGTGGGTGCTGGAGCTGCTAGGGGGACTAGGCACTGAACCACCGGTCTCAATAATTACTCAAATTCATTAAAGGACATGCTGTGAGACTTCTTTTGTTCCCATGCATCATTTTGGAGGAAAGCTTTTCATGGTGCTCTGCATTTACAGATTTTTTTTGTTTTTAGGATAAGGGATCAGACCCTTCGGGCAGACCCTGCTCAGTCCTGCTGATTTAGCACATAACCCCACCTAACTTGGCTCCTCCAAATCTCTACCTCTGACAAAATCTTATCTTCATTTCTCTGAAAGGTAACTGTAAGGCACGAGACTCTTCCTCACCTTTAAAACAGATAACTTGTCAAACCTTCCAGTCCCACAGTTACCGTGTGCCATGAATCTGAAGTGACAGCTTTACTCTGCCCTGAGTATGAACACGAGTAACTGACACAGGATTTTTGTTTAATTTTTAACCACAGAACAGGATTTGGCTTGGTAATGCAAGATTTTAGAAGGTAGAGATAGGAGGACGATCGAGTGCCTGAAAAGCTTATACCTGCAATCTTTTAACGATGACAGCAGTCATCCACGTAGTTTCATGAAGCAGTAGTAAGAAAGATATTTTATAGCAGCTACTGTACAAGAGGATTCCAGGGGATATGACTACTACAGAGTAATCAAACCCATGGGATTAGAAGGCTGCCGAGCCTAATGCCTTAACATCCTAGAATAATTCATCATCTCATGATAACCATATTTTCACTAATGTATTATTACTTAAATGTTAATGGGACCCTTACAGCATTTAAAGGCCTGTCACGCCCAGCACCACACTGCTATTTCCTGTATATATACCACTTGCTGTCATCAATATCTGTTCTCAAGCCTTTTTAGCTGTTGACCCAATTTAATGCCTTGGTAGAGATTGTCTTCCTAGCTGTAATTAAAGTAAAAAAAAGGATTTCACAACAAAACGTTTATCTCCAGTGCCCATGGCATCTGATAATTCTTCTCTCGGTGTACGTGCTTGCCTGCTAGCCATGTTCCAAGAAGATACATATTTGGTAGCATAAATCCTGCGTCTTCCCAATAAAATTCATCTCAGAATAAATGTTTAGATCCTAGTAATGAAAACCCCAGCTAATGCTTTAGCTGGCATTTTGTAGTGATATACATGCCTAGAAAAGGTTGCGGACCTCACAGCGATTTGTAGCGTTACCCTCAGCACTGCAATCAAACTTTACCTCAGTGGCCATTACAGCCAGGCAGTCAATTTAACCTAATTTGGTTGCTCTCCCAGAGCTTGACACATTGAGACTGAAACAAGCCCTATCCACAACGTGGTAATTAGCAACACACATCAGAATAAAAGATCCATCATCAGCAATCTCCAAGATGACTTTAACTGAAAAACGTTCGGGTATAACCTTTCTACAAAGCACTACGTGTTTGGGGCTTATTTGAATTTTCCTGTGATTTCCCAGGGGTTCTTCCCTTTCTGCAACTTTCAGATCCACATTAGAAATAGTTAATAATGCTGACAACCTTCTGGATGAACCTGGTAAGTGATGGCTCATAGTATCAGATCAGGCACTCCCACAATCACATAAACAGGCTGTTACTATTTCACTACTGCCTACCACTCCTTGAAAAAAGAAATACAAATTGATAGGAGAAAGAAAAAATGCTGACCATGCACACGTGGATCTTCTCCTGTGCTCTGTGCACATGTAGGAGGAACATCATCCACTTCTCATTACTGCTCATAGAAGAGTATTTCCATGCCCCTATCAACCTACCTGAGCTCTGAAAACCCACAATTTGCCATCACAGTTAGCCTTAGATTTCTTTCACAAGCTGGTACAGACACCACCTTTGAGCACAGACCACATCCAGCCACGCTCACATGTTGTTACATGTGCAGTACAGCCTCTCTTCACGCATGAGCAGGCAAATGACACATGAATCTAAACATCAGGTAAGGGTATCCTTCAGCATGTGGAGGCCTGGAATAGAAGGGTGCAAAGCCTCCCATACACACACACATTTGATAAGCTGATCTGGGTATGTGACGCTGCAGGAAAGCTTAGTGCTTCCTACCTTGAGAGAAATGGAGGAAAGGGAAACAGGGCCAGATGCCAGGATGGGGGATAGCAACAGATCAGCCATGTCAGTCCCTGCACTGTGCATGATGCTACAGAGCAAAGCTGAGACTGAAGTATTCTCTGCGGTTTATTAGCTAACACTTAAAAAAAAAAAAAGACAGGAATGCAAAGCAATGAAGTACTGTCAGGCAAGGAACAGATGTTATAAATGAAAACTCAGCAAGAGACAGAGAAAGCCTGTGCCAGTCTTGCACTAGCTCTGCATTTACACCAGACTCAAAAAAAAAAAAAATCTTTACTCCCAAATGATAAGAAGAGGAAAGCAGTTACAGTGCACTCCCATTACGATTTACTGAAAATAAACTAAAAACCTACCAGTCATAGGTATGCAGACACAGTCTTAATTGTTACTAACAATTAACTATGAAGTAAGAACTGTTTTTTCACTGTGTAGGTAGTACACGGCTTCTGGTCACGCTTGCCATTCGCAGGGGGAAGGTACAAATACCACCCCAATGCAACTGAGGGAGTGTTGCTCATTGGGTGTTTGATGAACAAATATCCATGTCAGGTTTTTGATGCACCAAGAATTAGTGGCAGATTGAGAAGACACAGATAGTTCAACTTGAAGAAAGGTGCAATTAGGAGGAACTTCATTTCTTCAGACTTGACAGAGGGTGCAGAAGCCTTTTTGCACCCTTCTCCCTCTTTCATGTGAAGATAAGGGACTGCTTGTGGAAATGAAAGTTCAAGACTTAAAATCAGGAAACATAAAACCCTTATCAAAGTAAATTATAACTGTATTTCTCTCCACCTTCCTCTCATCCAACTGATGCCTTTTGCTTTTTAGTGTATGCATTGCTTTATTGTTTGTTTTAAATTGATCTGTAACCTTTTGGGGCCAAGAACAATCTTTTATTCTACTTGCATGCAACTGTGGACTCTACGTTCTGTAATATACAATTCAGTTTCTTGAAACTGGCAAATTCAATATAGCAGGTTGTTACACCTGGAGATGTAATAATTTCAGTGGCAGTGATGAGCAATCACAGTAGGGTCTCTTCAAGCCTACGCATTTGGCAGGTGATCCTCTGTTTAAGTGTCAGACATAATACACAGAGAATTGATTGAAAGAACACTCCATGAGAAATTCAAGACTGCACAGGAAACATATTAGAAAAGAGCTACAAAGATGCTTCTCGCTCCTCCAGAAAAAAAGAATACAAAGAAGCAAGAGGGAAGCAGGGAAGGGAGAAGACCCTTCAGCAGCCAGCAAAGAGGGGCAGAGACCAGGGACAATCACCACGCAGTAGCTTGTGGAAAGAGGGATCAGGGGTTGGGGAACAGTGTGACAAAGCAGTCGGAGCACTCTCCTGTGTGCTGACCCCAGAGCTGCTACGCATTGTCAAAGCACTGCGGCCACGTGTCACAACAATACAGTGTTGTGGTGCATCACAACACAGGACTTACCAGTTCTCCAAATCACTAGGAGGAGATACTAACTGCTTCCAGGCAGCAGAGAAAGTGAGTACTGCTGTTCAATAAAAATTGTAGCTATGCAATTCTATACAATGGGACAGGTTAAATCAAATGTCATGCTTCAGGGCAAAATACAATTGCCTGCAGAACGAAGAAAGCATTTTTCCGCCCATAGTTTTTCACAACAGTTGTTCTTGCCTCTCTCCAAAACAGGAAAAGAAGTAAATGTTACAAAGAAGGACAAATAATACAAATGACAGACCACACGTAAGACACTAATTTGCACATAAGAATTACCAGAATCTTTTCGCCATTCTACTTGCTTCTTCCTTAGTAAAAGGTATGAGATGGAAGAGACTGAAGTTCTATGAATTATTAACAGAAAATTGGTATAAAAATGTTCCAGACTCTGCCTCTTCTATTTTTAACATACACTTAACCTGAGTTCATTCACTGCCTGTTCATTAGAACTATTTATACGCAGGTTTGTTTCACCTCACATTAAGAAGCAAGATTTAACCATGCCACAGCTACAGAAGATATCCTCCTCTATTAAATGAGCAAGCATGAAATAAGCCTCTGCTTAAAAAAAAAAATCACTTAAAGTGGTTTCTAGTAGCTTTTCAAATGTGGGTAAAATGTTGCCTTTCCTTTTTGCATTGCCCTTCAAAACAGTGATCCTTTTTTTTCCTCTGATCCATCACGAACCAAGCCTCCCTCCTAGCCGGACCACAGGCAGCCTGGCTCCAGAGTGGCCCAGCCGTGCCCATCCTGGGTGCTGGCAGAAATGGCGAAGCCACAAGAAACTTTTTCTTTTAAAAAGAAGCGTAGATGAAGGAGAGGAAGAATCTAGATTTACAAGGATCCTTAAGATTTATCCAATTTCCCTAATGGTTAACAAATAAAATCCATACTGGAAGCATCCCCCACAGAATGAATTTTACTTTTCAAGCATGAATAATATGACACAAAAGTGGGGCAGAAACATATACCTGTCTTTTCTTTGTGGCAGTACCACTGCACAGATGGCAAGGAGCTCTTATTAGTCACAGAAGGAATATTTGATTATCTGCACAATAATGTAAAACTAAGAGCAAAATTTGAATGCCAACGTTAACTACACATAGTTATTGCCTAAACTGCCAGTCAACCTGCAGTGTTACTTTAGTTTTGCAGGATAAAATAGATAGAGAATACATATTGTATAAAGCTATTCTAGGCTATTTACTGGCACCACATCCTACAAATCATCAAAAGGTTAGCATGCATAAAATCAAAGTGATGACCTCTGATGACTTTCCTAGAAAAAGTAATGACTGAAGTTAGCTTAGAGGGATTTCACAGTGGGATGCTGAGGTTCCAGTCCTCTCCAGGTTTAGGGAGGGGCTTTCTTCAAGCTAGAATCAATCTGATCCGTGAGTCATTAAAATGAGGAAGTTTGGGAAAAACAGTTCTTAATACCTGACTTTTCCTCATATCCTGACCAAATTTGGAAAAAATATCCTGTGCTAGGTACAAGGAATTCATCATATTAATACTTACACAACTTTTTTTTTTTTAACTGTAGATATTTTGGGACTCTGTTTTGCAAGACTCTCATGTAGGAAATAAAACGCACAGTAACACTATGGTTGCAAAGAGAATGAGAGAAGATGTGAAAGCAATTCACAACCATTTCAAAGCCTTAACCCAGAACAAGATGTATATGGGACCTTTGTGTATAGGGGAATCCTGCCCAATGGTTGCTATTTGAAGGATGCAGAAAAAAATCAGAAGAAAGCATAAAGCAAGTTACATTGGGTATGGGCTCAAGAATCATGGTTCAGCTTCTGGGGCTCAATTCTGGGCACTGCCATCACAGAATTACAGAGTGGCTGAGGCTGGCAGGGAGCTCTGGAACCCAATTGGTCCAAACCTCTGCTCAGACAGGGCCTCCTAAAGCAGGTTGCCCAGGACCACATCCAGGTGGCTTCTGAACACCTCCCAAGGATGGAGACTCCACAGCCTCTCTGGACAACCTGTGCCAGCGCTCCTTCACCCACACAGTAAAAAAGTGTTTCCTGACATTCAGATAGAACTGTGTTTCTTCTGTGTTCCAGTTTGTGCCCACTGCCTCTTGCCCTGGCACTGGGCACCACTGAAAAGAGCCTGGCTCCCTCCTCTTTGCACCCTCCCTTCAGGTATTATTAGGCATTGATGAGATCCCCCTGCACCTCCTCTTCTCCAGGCTGAACAGTCCCGGCTTTCAGCCTTTCCTCGTAGGAGAGGTGCTCCAGTCCCTTCAGCATCTTGGTGGCCCTCGGACTCTCTCCAATCTGTCCACGTCTCCTGCTGTGGGGCCTGGGCCTGGATGCAGCACAGGTGTGGCCTCACCAGTGCTGAGGAGAGGGGAAGGACAACCCGTGTCCTGCTGGCAATGCTTTCCCTAATGTAGCCAAGAGTACCATCAGCCTTTTTAGCAGCAAGGGCACATCGCTCACTCGTGTTCCACTTGATGTCTACCAGAGCTCCTCGGTCCTTTTTGGCAGAGGAAAAGGCTTAAAGAAAACTTCAAGCACTACCATAAACTGATCTAAATCAGAGTTCACATCCGGTTCCAAACACTAATCTCTGACCATTCTACGTTCTTTGCATTTTGGTGGAGTTGCCAAAATCATGTATTTTTTAACTGTTTAAAGAAACTGAAAGACAGTAGGAAAATTAAGCTGTTTTCTGGTTCCTTCCATAAACAGAAGGCTATCTTAGAAGACAATAGAAGAAAAATTATTACTGTTAACCTATTATTTCTAGCCTAAGAGGAGAATAGGATGCTTTCTCTAACACTTTTTTTTTTTTTTTATTTACCAGATAGGGCCAACTTCTCCCCTTAAAGACCTGTTTCAAATGTGTTCCATTTGAAACACCAAGGTAAAAACCCAGTGACCTTCATTCAGGAAGAGGTAAATGCAATGATTGATGGTAAGTCTTTTCATTCCTCATTCCTCCTCCTCATTTTTCTAAACATAGCACAAAACTCCTGAAATTTTTCAGGTGCATCAGCAGTTGCAACCCTAGTACACGTTTATAGGAAGCTAAAGTTCAGAATTCTTTCTTCTGTGGTTATATGGGAAGCTTTTCCATTTACATCCACGTTTTTGTGAATAGGCACTTTTTCCTCAAAAAAAGTGCAGATGAGGTCACTCTGCAGAGTTTAAGACAGTAGAGAACACTTCTAAAGTCTGACAATTCTGAAATTTCTGTGAGAAACATTCACAATTTTAACTAACCTCCTGGAGGATGGGCATTTTTAAGAGTTCTTCTTTACCTGTCAAAGCTCACAGGTCAGATCTTTTGGGGGACGGTTGGCCTTTTAAGGTCCTTTCTTATTCAGAGTTTCTGAAATAAGGTCATTCTTTTTACTATTGTCACCCTTTACCAGAATACAGTTTCTTTTAACAGAACATCACATCTTCTCATGGCATGCTTCAAGACAGCTTTCTATTAACTTCTCCTCAGTTTGGATTTTGCAGAGAAACTTGCATGAGTACTCATTTTTTTTCCCCCCAAATATAGTTTCTATATTAAAAAAAATCCATCATCTGAGTTACTGTGCTTTGAATCAATGCATTTTTCTCCTCTAGAACAAGTAACTAATGGAGTGAGCTCCTCACACAGTTTTCATTTGCCCTAGTTGGTAGGATGTTTCAGAAAGTTACTAACATAGTAGGAACGATTCTGACCCCGTTCATGCTGTGTTCACTGTCACTAGTACCTCGCTGACTCCAAACTTGTGCCTGCATAAGCAAGCTAAAACTTAGGGCACAAGCACAACATGGAAGCCGGGATGCAAGGGCTTATTATGCACTGAGATCTCTGGGATTTTTGTTCAGTCACCTGTGTATGAAGCTGTAGCACTGTCACACTGACGAGGAAACAAGCCCTGCACCATGTCCTGCTGCCTCACTTCCCTGGCTGCGGGTGGATCTGGGACCTTTTTCCACTACGTATGGATCATCATATATGAAAATGGTGCTGTGCCATCTGAGGCTGTGCAAGCTCTCACCTGTTCTCTTGGAAGTGAATGAATTGAGAAAAAAAGAATCAGATTGTGAATTGAATGTAGACTGCATGATTTTAAAACCTGCCGGGCATGACAAGGGAAGAAGCTCCCCCTCCCCCAGCGCCTTCTTGCTTTTCCCCCACTGACCTGGAAGAGAAATGCCCCGGGCAGCTGCTGCCCCTTCCCTACCCCAACAAACCTGCAGCTTCTCCAGCTGACCACAGAAGGACATCATTACAGGTGTGCACTTGACTGAGCACATACCCTCCTTGCTCCAGCTGCCCTGCATAATGAAGTAATGTTACAGCTGATAATTTCATGCCACTTCAAAAGTAAGGTATGCCTTCCAGCACTTATCTGTGCTCATAAAGCTATTTTGACAAATGAAAAAACTCAGCTGAGGAGAATGAAGCACTTGCCCAGAGCTGTGAAAGTCAGCAAGAAAGCTATAGGCACATCCATAGCTTCGCAGGTCTGATTATGCTTTATAATCACAGTCTGTCCTTACTCTTACACTTAATGCATGGATGAGAAAGCCTTCAAAGAAACCTAAAAAACAAAGACTCTTATTTCCTTCACGTTATAAGTGCAATCCACATGGCTGTATAGCCACTGACATTACAGATGGTGACAAGACTCAGACAATTGTTCATTAGCACTCAAAGTACAGCCCGCTTAACTGTCCATTGCCAAAGTCACTACCAACGTCTTCGCTCCGAAAAGCATGGAAGCACGTGCTTGAAGCATGTCACACGTACTCCTATTAGGTACAGCACACAGGTATATGTTTAACTTCAAGCATCTGCCTAAATTCTGAATCACTTATTTTAGTGAGTCAGGTGTATATTTACCCTCCTGCCCCCGCCTTCTAAGCAGGATAGTTTGCTGATGCAATAACTACACAAGATCCCAAAACACAGACAGAAAGGAAATACTTCAGAGTCTTTCAGGGATAATATCCTCCCATCACACAAGCTAAGCAGCCAGGGCCTTAAACTGAACCAGCAGAGGGAACCCAAATGCTGCAGGCTCCAGCTTCCACCCAGCAGAAGCAGCATTAGCGGTGCCCAGCGGCTGCAGCACCCGCTGCTGAGCCCACAACCTGCCCGCTGCTGGACTAAATACATTAGCTTTAATATGTTTGCATAGTCTAATCTAGCTGATTTGTATTTTCCTGCTTTTCTACTTCATTCACATTAAGCCTGTCTTCCATTACACCAGTATAACACTCACGGTATGTACTCAAGACAACATGCAAGGTGCTAGTCCACAACTTTGCTATCATAATTTTTTTTTTTTTAACACATATACAACTCTTTGGTAGGACATTTGTACTGTTTTCTTGCTGTGTGTATATATATATACATACATACACACACACACACTTTTTGGCGAATGATATGGGTTTTTCTGGCACAAGAAGACATACACGTGGGAGTTTCTCCTTCACTGCCTGAGAATTTCTTCTACTTAAATGTTTTGGGAAAGCTACAGTGGGTTTCCCATGAGTTTTCTGGCACCCTACTTAAATCCCTTTTCAGCATCTTGAACTAAATTTGCATGTGAAAACAGAGATTACCCTAAAACAATTAGAATGTCAACTGATTTAGAATCTCCTAAACTGTAGAGGATTGTGGAGTTTATTTTAGCAGGACAGTGAGAACTTTGTGGACAAGCAAACACATTGGAAAAACTTTCAGAAGCTTGAAAATTACTACTTTTTTTCTTCCTTCTACTATCACATTCTATGGGAGAGAGCTATAGACTTCTGCATAAGTTAAACTCACTCTATTCACACCATTTGTTTCCTGTTGGACTGCCCACAGCAACATTTCACAGTCTTTCAACAAAAGCACATCTGCATCAGTTCCTCCAAGGACACCAGAACACGCAACGTGCTGCACAGAGCGATGAAAACAGCAGAGCCATGTGAAAAAAGCACAAGGACTTAGAGGAACCCTTCACCGAGTCAGACCAATGTGGATCTGAATACCAGCTCTGCATTCACTTTATCCCATCTTCATATCTCTAAAGCATGGTAAGTCCTCCTTCAGCCACCTCTGTGCAAACAGAGGGGTCCCACCCATTTCAGCATCTCCCCCTAAGACAGCTGCTCTGTCCCCTTGTTTCAGCTGCCCTTCTTTGTATGTTCATGAACAACACCGTGTCCTCCTTGAGGTACAGACACCAGGAACGTTAGCTTGCATTGCCTTCACGTGAGTGGCAAAAATGATTACTGGTTTCCTTGATGTTACCTCTGTCAGGAATCCATAATTCCCTTTAGTCCTGTTTCCTCTGTGAAGAAAACCTGCTGCTGAGAACAGGTGTCAGCAGTGAGTGGAGGTTAACAGGTGATGAAAACAGTCTCAAGGACAAACTGCATACAGCTGGATTTCAGAAGTTGCAATTAAGTTATATCCTCCCATACCTCCAGAAAAATAAAGGAAAAGGTGAAAAGAGTTCTTGCATCAATTCAAACTTGGATTTGTCACAGACATTATTTGCACAACTCCATGATTTGCCCAGCAACGAAGGATGAACGTAAGGGGCTGGGAACCAGAAAATGGAAAGTCCATTCTACTAATGTTTACATGGGGAAAGTACAATCCTCTCTTATTTTTAGACATGAGACCATATTTTATTATGTCAAGCATTAATATAGGTTTGTAGAGGGAAAAAAAAAGTCAGTTCTGGCTTAATTTGGAAACATATTTGACAAATGCAAAAGCAGGTCTGCGTTTCTGTGATTTATAACGGGATACTGTAATAGCTGGATAGAAGCAGATTTATATGGCCTGTATTTAATTGAGATCCAAAATGAGAAGCACTGTCACTTATAATGAGCCTTAGCTGTGAGGTATGTCCCCCATTCTCTTGCTTGTCAGGCATTTCAATTATCTCTCGTGTACTTTGTTATAAATAACGCTGCAAGGAGATGTTCTAATCCAGGCTGTCCGCAAAAATCAAGGGCTCAGAGGAACCAAGATTCATTTGTATAACAACTGTTTTTTAACTCAGGACTGCTGAAATCAGTAATGATATTCACATGCAGAAGAATTCCAACTGTTTTACTGTCACAAAAGTCCAGCTCTATTGAGGTAGCCAGTGATACTCAACTGCCACCATCCCCCCAGGTTTGAAAGGCAAAAACTCCAGCAGGTGTTCAGTGGATACTTCTGAAAATTCCCATTTCTAACAGCTGGATTTCTGGCTAAGGGAAGTTTGGCCCTACTCTTAAAAGCACATGATTTCAGATACTGACAGCTGTGCTACTACCTGAATTATTAGACAGTCACACTAACTTGATCCTACTTGATCCTTTTTTCTTTTCCTCTTCTCTCTTCTCCTCTCCATAGTTTGTCCTCCACTTTGTCACATCTGACATACCTCTTTCCATAATACTACTATAAAAAACTTTTTTCATATAACATAGATACGTTTTACACTTCATATAATACCATACATACGTGCAATAGTATCACTTACACATTACTGAGTGAAATGGATTCTATTTTGCTGCTTTGCAAATACGTTTCCTGGCAAGTCAAGAGCTTTTCACAAAGACGATGACTTTCTTGAATATTAAATTCAACCTAAACGAAAAGGAACATTTCCAGTCCTTTCTCACATTCTCACTTTAGACAGTCTTTGTGCAAACATCTGTTCTGTTTGCTAAAATGCTTTATAGGTTTTATCAGCTACAGCATGAAAATATTAACTGCAATTAAAACACTGAGAGCTTGAACGTTGCTTACTGAAATGAGAAGACTGTCCTCATACCTCATCTGCATATTTGTCCAGACTGCTCAGGTCCCTGGAAAAGCAGCTCAAAGCAACAGGTTGTTCACAGATCATCTTAAAAAAAAGACAAGAAGCAGCAGCAAATAAATAGGCAAATAAATACCCTGTCTCAGCCACATGCACAATCAGAACAGCCTCACTGATTTCACCTGAGCAGATGCTTTCCATCAACTTTCCTAGAGACAGCATCTATAAGCAGCCAACCAAGAACCATGAATATAGATACTTCTAAGCTGGACAGTCAGCCACCTCTACCTAAAATGAAATATTGAAAGGTACAACAGAATTATTACATTATCAGAAGATGCTTACTGTTTTCACTCCTTAAAATTCAAAGCCCTAATTAACAATCCTTTGTTTTTCCCTAACCGGAAGAAGGCAGGTTACATTTAACCCAATTGTTCTGCTACAAAAGGTGACTCAGCATTTAAAAGCAACAATCCCAGTAATTTCTTACTCCTAGTCCTTTGTGCTTATGGTTTTACAGTTTATTGGTGGTATAAGGAAGCACATACTGCTTCATTACTAATTTGTTTCTAATTTTAACTAGGAATTAAATCCCCCATCCGTATTAATCACCATGTAGCATCTTACCAAATACATATCTTCCCAACAAGGAGAATACACTTGGATTTACTGTGTACTTTCCACCTGACATTGTGGCATTTAAAAATGTAATTATCTTTCCATGACAAGGTGAGAATTGCTATTTTAATAACCTGTACTACTCTGGTATTTTTGGACTCAGGTCTTTATGACTACTATAATGGTCTGGCCAGTCACTAGCTAGCACTGGAGGAGCTCATGCTCACAAAGATGAGACTTATCTAGCCAAAGGGTGTCCTGAAGCAGCAAGCTGCCAAGTTAAGGCCAGGCCAGGCCCCACCGAAGGGACTTTTTGGGAAAATTGCCTCATTAGAACTGCAGCATAGAAGTTGGTAGGCACCTCATAAAAATGTTACAATCTGTTTTCTAGTTGTAAAAATGTTTTTCAAGAGTTTTGTTGTTCTCAGAAATTATGTTTTGCCTTAAAAAGGCTGCTGAACCACTGGTTATTATTGGCACTCAATACAGACAATAAATAATAAGTACCAGGTAAGCGCACCAGATTTACCAGTTCATCAGTTATGCTGGTAACCTGTCTCCAAAACTGGTTGCTAAAAGAAAAAAATGTAAATTCAGTCCACTACAATGTTCATACATGTACATAATATTGCTAGTTGTGTGACTGCTGAGTCAAGAAAAAGAAGAGAAAAATGAAGCTCACTTTTAAGTGTTCTCTCTTTGGAGCTGTGCTAAATTGTGAGGGACAGCAAAGGGATATAAACGAATTGGTTGTACTTGTAATACAAGTGTAGTGCAGGTGATAAGCAAGCACATCTACACACGCACACCTCCTCCCTCAAAGGGATATATATACAGTCTATAAGGATGAAGGTGTGCCACACCTTACAGAACATTTTGCAAGGAGGGCAGGACAAAAAGGGTTTTCTACTATTCTATCTTAAAGCATTTGCCTAAAACATTTTAATTTATCTGCTACAGCTAAATACATTGCAAGTGGACATAAATACAGATTCATTTTGAAGCAATTGGCGTGATTACTTTCCTCGAGTTATGAAAATTACTATGTAAACCAGAGTCATAAACTGAGTGAAATAACTAACTCTCAAACCACCATCCAGGCATTAAAATCTCTGAACTGGTAGTAAAATAATTGGAGTAAACATTTCTTCCTCCTACTGATGCTTAAACCTAGAAATTCTCAGTGGCAATTGTTACTAACAGAAGTTTTTATCAACATAATTAATGATAAAAACAACAAAGACAACTGCTAGCGGTTATGCTATAAATTTAATTATCAGCAATGAAAAAAGTGTAATTTTAATTGACTGAAGTGTCACTTGCACATGCAAGTAGCCAAGGCACTCCCTACTACAGCACATCCTCTTCCAGTAAAAGTTACTCTAAAAGCCTGTTGCTCCCAAACGAGCCTTTTTACAGGGTCACCAGATGGTGTGAGGTTGGACAGACCTCTGGAGGTCACCTGCGACCACTCCACTGTTCAACCTGGGCCACCTAGAGCTCGCTGCTCCTAAGCGGCTTTGATGCTGCCTAGATTAGTTCAACTTTTAAATCCATGGCAGAAGGAGGGAGGAGAGGTCTTTTTAAATGCTTACTGAAGACCTCACTTATGAAGACATAAATTCATTTTAAGTTTCACAACCTTAAGAATGCATAGAATCATAGAATAGGTTGGAAGAGAACTTAAAGATCATGTGGTCCCACCATCACCCCACTATCAATGCCACCCACTAAACCATGTCATGATTCAGTATGATTCAGTAGAGTAGGTATCTTCTTTTGCACCAAAGATCAACTGGGAAGAGAAGTTCCTCAGTCCTGGTAGAGGTGTGGGCAGAGCTATCTAGGTAATGCAGGACATTTGGGTTACCATGTGTCCTGGTTCCAGTTAGGACAGAGTTAAGTAGCTCATAGTAGCTGGTAGGGTGCTATGTTTTGGATTAGGATGAGAAGAGCGCTGATAACATGCTGATGTTTTAATTGTTGCAGAGCAGTGTTTACACCAGGCCAAGGACTTTTCGGCTTCTTGCTCTGTCCTGCCAGCGAGCAGGCTGGGGGTGCAGCAGGAGCTGGGAGGGGACAGACCCAGGACAGCTGACCCAAACTGGCCAAAGGGGTATTCCATACCATCTGACGTCATGCTAAACAATATATAGGGGTGGCTGGCCGGGGTGGGGGGGCCGGCTGCTCGGGAATAGGCTGGGCATCGGTCAGCGGGTGGTGAGCAATTGCATTGTGCATCACTTGTTTTCTTACACATTATTATTGTTAATACTATTACCATTATCACTATTATTATTATTGTTATTATTATTTTCCTGTCTTAATAAACTGTCTTTATCTCAACTCACAGGCTTCACTTTCCCGTTTCTCTCCCCCATCCCAGAGAGGGAGGGGGGAGGGTGAGCGAACGGCTGTGTGGTGTTTAGCTGCCAGCCGGGTTAAACCACAACACCATGGAATTACATTGATCTCTGCAATAACAGAAAAAGAGTAAGTGGGATGGTAAGGAAGGCATATTTTTTTGCAAAGCACATAAATACCAAGAATGCCATCTATTACTATTTTTTTCTGTGGTTACTTTAAAGAGCTGAAAGTAAATTAAAGACTGATTAGGTGCTGGGATGACTTACATACAGCAAATACTTCACAGAAGTACAGGAAGGACAGCAGTAATCTGGAGGATACCGTAACCTCCCCATTATCCTGAAAGACATGCAACAGGAACTGCAAGAGCAGAGAGTAACATGGTAGAAATTAGTGCTACTAAAACTGCATTTATGCAATTTAAAAGGTTCAGAGAATTAGTGCAGAAGAAAGCTGCACAAGAGACAGTGAGGAAAGGCTCTCTGCCTTTGGTAAAGGTAGGGAGGAGACATTTGCCCAGAGAGAAGTGAGGAGAAGAAAGCAGCCCCGGAGCAGAAAATGGAGCGACCAGCCCCCAGCCAGCTCAACCACTGCAGCAGCAGGGGGAGAGCAGTGCCAGCGCTACTGAGAACTTCTTTCAGCTGCTTTAGATTGCCCTTTTGTAACACTGACCTTAGCTTTGCCTTCAAGGATAGCAACCACTTCGCTAGATTAAATCTGTTTTTCTTTGAGTCCGTTCAATGATATTACTGCTCTCAGGTAACTGGCCATACTCTGGCAGTAACGCATCTCCGTACTAAAGTGCTAGGAATCCAGCACGTCTTATGCTGCAGCTTGATTTTACATAGCACTTACCACAGCAGAGAACTGCTGACGCCTTTTTCTTTCTTTCTTTCTTTGGATAAATTAGGCTTGAAAACAGCACAATGCCATGCTCTATGGCTTGCATGTTTTGCGGGGCTGCCTGCAGCACTGGTACCCCGAGCCCGCTGCGGCACCGCGGCGCACCTGGGGACATCAGATGGCAGCTGGGCTAGGCGGAAACCCTGCACCTCCACCTCCCATCTTCACTGCCTCCACCACCCTGTCTGGGCCTCAACGGGCATCACAGCACAAAAAGACAGAGATTAGTTCGGATGGGGTCAGTAGGTACAAGTCACAGAGTCACCGAGTGCCTGAGGCAGGCAGGGACCTCTGGAGCCCGCCTGGTGCAGCCCCCTGCAGAACCACGTCCAAGTGGCTTCTGAATACCTCCAAGGTTGGAGACTGCACAGCCTTTCTGGCCTGGGAAGAGTCTGGGAAGACGAGGTTTGTTACCAGATTTCTGGAGGGATCCTGCAGGGGGGAGATTTATGTGCTGGTAAAGGGCTCGACAGCAAGCTGCTCCAATGGTTTTGTCTCTGGAGCAAAGGCCTGCCTCCTTCTGCCTTGCGAGGCAAGGGCTTGAGCTCAGGTTCCTCTGTCATGCATACCTTCCGGCCCCCTATTTTGTGAATCCTAGACTGCTTAAGTAAAAGGAACCTGGTAATTATGGAATTAAAGTTTACTTAATTCTATAAATAAAATACATTTTGAATTATTTATGAATTTGTTTATTTCTTTAAATCAGGCACCTGAGATGTGCCTTCCAGCTACCTAGCACACAGGCAGGGAGGTGCACAGTAACCAACCTGCTCTGCAGCACTGCAGAAATGGGCCGCTTTTGAGTTTATTTTCCTGTGATACGCTAAATCATCATGACACCAGTTCTTGGCTAACACACGGCTATTTACCTTCTTGACACAGAACAGAGGCCATGACTATATGTCTAGATGAAGCAAACTCAGATAAAAGGGTTTTTGGGTCTTCCATTTATGGGGATTTGGTGCCTTACTTATAGTGCTCTTGGTTACTCCAGGGACAGACACATTACAAAAAGCATCTAATGCCCATGCTAACCTGTTAGACAGAGCTGAGTGAGCTGCTATGAACACTGAACAAGGATTTGACAAATTTACACTCCCAGTGTTAGAAAAAGTAAATTCTGATGTTTTTACATAAAGATTGGGTATCTGACTGAAGAATGACTGATCTCACAACAGTTTAATTTCTTATACGCTCTCAGCTACTGAAATATGACACCTTCTGACACGTCACGATGTTTCTGCATGCTTGGTGGAAGCACACACTACTGCCCTGGCTGAAAACGAATCCTCAAAGGGAGAAGTGAGCTGTGAGATCTCTGTTCCTCTTGTAATGTGACTGTGGGGCACTCATGTTCTGGAGGCAAAATTCTGAATGGGCAAAGAAATCTCAAAACAAGAATGACTGAAGCGTATCTAGGCACGTATAACACAGAGGAAATACTGCTATTTAAACATAATGTACTTGGGCATATTTCTGTGCTTTCCTGCTACTTGCAAGAAACAATGTGCATCATCTTTGTAAGAATCCAGTAGAGGAGATGAGCAAAATTGTCAGATAGTTTCTGTCCTATAATATTTTAGAATAATATTTTAATTTTACATAATCAAAAATTCTCCAAAACAGAAAACTAGATATCAAATAGTTGATCAAAACAACTCTTTAATCTTTCTCTGATTTCCAGAACAGAGATCCAGCAGAGTTAAAAGGGGGGTGGGGGGGTGGGGGGAAGGGAGAAATAAAATATTGACAGTTGAATGCAAACGCCAGAAAATGTTAAGCCCTCAGGTTTCTATTTGAGGTTGTTAAATGATTCTTTCTTTTGAGACCAAACATAAATAAACAATGCTTCAAAATAAGCAAGTCAATTTGCCTGAAAAAAATGTAAAACTTTGTGTGAAGCCATTTGAATTAAAAAAAATTATGAACAAATCAACTAACATAAACAGAAGTAATGAAACGTTGTTCTCAGCCATTTGTTAATGTTTCCCATATATAAGATGAAGTTAGTGGGAGGACAGATTTCTAGTCCTGTTAGCAGAGTTCCACCAGCCCCAGCAGGTTTGCCTTGACCAGATCCATGCAAACATTCCCCAGCTCCCTCCCCAGCTTTGCTCTGTGTTCCCCTGACTCCTTCCATCTGCATTTTCTGTGAATCTTGGGATTCAAGAAATTCCACATCTGAATGCAACAGTCCGCCACGGGCTTGGTCATGTGAGTCTTTTCTCAGTGCCATCAGCTGATCACATTGATGCTTTATGAATCTGATGCAGAACAAGACAAGCATAGATAGTTTTCAAGATGATCACTCTACAGATGACCACTTTGGGTGGAGAAGGTGTAAGCTGAAAAGGCCCTGGCATCCACAGCTGGGTACTAAATGATAAGCAGTCGTCATGACACAGTCCTGCAAGCCACAGGCCCCTGATAAACACCAGTAGCTTTCAGATTTCAGTTCAAGCATCTGAATCCATGCACTCTACCCAGCTGTCGCTCAGCTTCCCTACATAAGCACAAACTAGGACTCAACACATCAAACTCCAGACCTCAGGACCTGGATTCTGCCTATATTTCTAAAAGCAGTGAGAGAGGCAATACCAATGAATTTACCTCCCTTCAGTAAGCAGGAAATCTGTTTCATGGTGAATAAACCCACCTTTCAAACAACATGATTTAGCTGAACCACCCTCCTGACGCACTCTGAGTGAGGAAATGGTGCATACATCCGAGGCTCGTTCTGAACGGCAGCCCTATACACTGTGAATGACCAGCCAGGCACCACAGCTATTTCTCCTTGCCTGGCACTTAGAATTTATTTGCATGTATAGGCATCTTGATAAAAACTTGCCTGTGTGCGCAGGCAGAAACGCTGAGAGCCATTCAGGCGCGTTGTGGGAGTGCTGGTGGTCGGAGCACTGAGCAGCCACAGCACCCCCCGCCCGGCACCCCCAAACATCACCGCCTCCTATAGGGGCTGTCTTTTTGTCAGCTTCCTCTTGCAGTTGTTGGAAGGTTCTTCTAAGAAAGAAGAAAAGGAATAAGGGGCAGTGGCTACCATTTTAAAATGTTTTGTTACGCCTCAGAAAAATGCATGGGAATGTGTCAAGGAGCTGAACGCAGGCTGGGCACTGTGGGGTTCAAGCCTGTTACTTTTGCTATGGCAATCTCTTAGGGGAAGGCAGAAGAAATATTTTCAAACTAATGTGCTTCCTTCCATGCTGCTGGGGGATTTCTGTAGCTTGGACAGTCAGAAACGGGGCCGGAGCTGTGAGTCAGGCACTTGCCAGCTGCTGCTCCAGCGGTGGCCAGGAGGATTGGACACCGAGGTTTTTGAGGCTGGTACTGCCACCTTTGCTTTCCTGCTCTACCAGCACTACCAGCTATTGCTGGTGGTCAGATGTGGCTCACGGATCTGGACAACTCCAGCACCTGGGGCATTTGTGAACAGCTGGCCTCAGTGCCCTCCAGCAGAGCCTGAGCTGCTCTTCCACCAGCCAGACTCGTACCTGCCACCAGCTGGCGGCACAGAGACTGAGAAAGGGAGTTTGGGTTAAAAAGTCCTGCCAACTTCAGCTGCTCTGCTGATCCTCCTCCTTGTCACATGTCTGTAAGGAGACAGCACTCATGTTCATGCCTCTAAGAAATAATCACAGCTGCTCACTTCTTGCCGTCATCAGGCCCGACTACTCTTTAGCATGTCAAAATAATGACATATCTGGAAAATACAGAAGCTTCTGCTCTTCCTACACGCTGTTTAAAGATATATATGGGCACTGATCTTGCCAGTGCTGCCACACACAGATTGACGGACAGATACAAGAAAGTGGTTGACAGCCCATCTTCAAGGTGTGAGAGCTTCTTGTCCCTTGGTCTCTGCAGTAACCGTAGGCATGCTGATTTACCCAGGTAAAACTGTTCAAGAGCGTGACTCCTTCTCCCGGGCTCATAGCCAGCACCGTTCCTCCTCAGGAAAATTTGATGGGCAGCATGTCAAGGATATTCTTATGAAGTGAACAAATTGCAGCGACTGCTGGCACTCAGACACTTCACACACACTCCGAATCCTAGAGCAAGAAGAGGTCACCAGATATCTGCCTGCTATTGGCCGCGGTATGGGACGGGTTGTTTAAAAATATCTCCACCTTTGGCATGGGGTAAAGAAATACAAAGAAGCGAGCGATGTCTCCAGCGTAGCAGGAGCTGGCTGGCAATAACTTGGATCATCTCATTTCCCGGGCTGAGGCTGGACACCACAAAAAGACACAGTCAGACCCAGCTCCAAAGCACCCACGCTCAGTGAGTGCTCTCAGGCAATTCAATCCAGTCAATTCTACACCACAATTTATTACAAAGGGAGCATTATACACAACAGGAATGCCACCTTTCTGAAGCTAACACCGTTTGTTTTCAGCAAGTCCCCTCTTATTGATCTTAGTTTTAAACTAAACCGAGTTTGGCAAATATTTCATGCTTTAAGAATTCACCACCCTCACCAAGCCTTCCCCTTCATTCCCGTCAGCAGGCTGGGTATCCCCGCGATATGCAAGAGTGTTATGGTTTGATAGACAACACAAGGACATCTGAATGGTATGTTTCAAACATCACCACTGCTCCAGCTTCCTCTAGCACAGGGCTGTGCCCCAGCTGTATCCCCCTCTTCCAGTGCAGCCACCAGAAAAAGCAAAAGAAAATCCTGCGTCACCTTGAAACCCTGTCAACACTGACCACACAGTCCTAACACAGTAGTTACTTTAACATTTTTCCAGCAAAAAGCAAACCTTCTGGCCAATAGCCATGTGCCAACAGTTTCCAGAGCTGGCAGCTCCTTAAAAAAAAATGAAAAAAAAAAAATGTCTCACAATATCCATTTCCCTTGCAAAACTAGGGAAAAATACACAATTATAAAAATGGACAAGGGAACGCCCAGCAAGTAACTGACTGACCTGTTCCGGTTCTCCTACATTACACGTTTGCAGTGGGCAGGTGCAGCTTCTGGGTT
This sequence comes from Anser brachyrhynchus, assembly GCF_964034855.1. Taxonomy (NCBI): domain Eukaryota; kingdom Metazoa; phylum Chordata; class Aves; order Anseriformes; family Anatidae; genus Anser; species Anser brachyrhynchus. Next base: position 30,490,879 of record NC_137699.1, on the reverse strand, counting down.
TGGAAGACTCCAGAGGAAAGGGAACTTTATGTTACAAACTACCTGTGGACTTGAACCTAAATCACAGAACATGCTCAGCAGAATTTACTTCTCATAACCATCAGCTATTACTTATAGCAATAATTCAGCTTACACACCACTATATTAGTCTCTAAAGATGATTTCTTAGTTGCAGTTATGATCTTGACTGAAAGCTCAGAGCTTTGCCTGGAAGATAACTTGAGGCAAGGGGACCAAAAACCCACGTTACTCACGTAAACTGTCAAAATGTGAGGCACAAGAGAGTTTGCTTCTATTCCTATTTCTTATCTAGGACTTTTGCTTTTCTGTGTCTCTAAAGTCAGTGATTATGTAGGCATAACAATTCACATGAGATTTTTCTAGGTTGACCCATAAAATACAAGTTTAGCAAGACTACGTTATTTTAAATATTATTCTTTACATGTGGCTTTCAGAAAGCATCTGCCCTCCAAAACATTTTACAGATAACAAGTTATAGGATTTTTTTTCTTCCATTCAGTTTCTTGCTCGATATATGAAAATATAAAACCAAAGCAGCAACTTTATAATTCATGGGAGGAATTTAAATAAACTCATTATTACACAGATCATTGTATTAGTCTTACACAGGCCCAAATTTTGTTTAAAGGAATGGAGGTTTATATTTAGCTAATAGTGAAGAGGAAAAGATTTGCTTGTTACAGAGAACATACAGAGTTACTACACAAATCATAACTGTGCAAAAAGCTGCAATTAAAGCATTTTTCCCCTCAGCTTCCATCTCCAGAGAGGGAACGCGATGCTAAAGTTAACAGCTTCCGCAGCCCAAGGCAGCAGGGCTGGGTCCTCTCCTGCCCCTCCCTGGCTGGAGAAGCCCCCACACAAAGCTGATCCCGTGGTGGTCTCCAGCACCTGTAGAGGCACCCAGACAGCTGCTAGCTCCACCTCTCTCCTTCACAGGCTCTGCCTTACTGTCCCCGTGCAGGCAGCCAGCACACAGGGATACTGCAGCAATCCCCGCTCTTGCTGCGGGAGCCGACTCTGTGCTGGTGGGGCAAGCAGGCTGCGCTGAGGCTGGAACAGGGACAGGAAGTCTCTGGGAACTGGGGTAGATGGCAATGATGTTTTTATTCACATTTCTCTACAAGTTATCATCAGCGTGGGATTCTGAGCACTGCTGGGTGTCAGACTGCCCCCACTGATGGATCTTTCCTTAGATCTCCTCCCACAGCATGAGAAGAGGGGAGAAAACCCCTAAGAATCTGACCCTCAGCTCAGAGCTGTTCCCTAGCTTATAATTTCTTGCAGTCTCCTGCCACCAAGCCACTCTTACTGACAGCAGACTTTAATTATTGTTTCCCTGCGGTCAGGGTTACGTGCAATCTGATTTGTGTGTCTGTAAGCCTTATGTTGGTATTTGTTTCTTCGTTTGTTAGTGACTTATCTAAAATGTTTCATTAAGCCTGAAACAAAGGAGCTGAGGCAGAAGGCGAAACCACCACAGTGGGGTTCCTCCGTTCCCTGACTGCTGCTGGTGTGTGAAGAGTCTAGAAAAGTCTTTGGATGCTACCGATGTAAGCAGCCAGCCCGGCCTCTCCTCCCCCCTGAATGCACAGCTTCCAGCTGTAGTCTTTACAGTTCGACAACTCTTCAATCTTTTTGCAGGATGGAGCTGCTGTGTGTGGTTCAAGCCAGGTTCTTCAAAAAGCATGTCATGTATTCCCACTCAATATAACAGAATACACATTATCTTCTGGGTGAGAAAGGCCACAGTGGCTTTATACACAGACTGCTGTCTCAGTTAAAACCAACACTGAAGCGAGATGGAATTGGTTTGCAAGGAACAGCAGGACTTTGGCACTGTATAGCCCTCAGAAACGTATGTAATTTCTGAGGCACCGTACCCCTGGTGCTCTTGAGCCATGGCTGTAATGTTACCCATACCACATGTCTCAACTTTATACTGTTAGTAGAAGTTAGTTTATAGCTTTCGTTTCATACCTCTGTAAAACCCCATCTTCTGTGTGAGTACAGGTGCATGGAGAGGTGGCAGGAGACCACCTCTGGTGCTAGGGGACCTGTTGGTTCTTGAGAAGCCTTGTCTTCTGGGGAGAAGGGGGCTAAGGATTCACTTAAGGAGAAGACACCTCTCATTACTATTTTGTTTCAGGGGTATCCTTCCCCTGATAAATTCCCATCTACTGCTTGTTGGAGTGCTAAAGACAAGACCTGAAACCAGACAGTCTTTTAAAAACTTCCCCCCTTGCCAGCTTGTTATTTGGTGCCTATTTCAGGTTGTCCCAAGAGCATCCCATTGCCTAGGTGGTTCTGCAATGGCTGCTGTCATAGGCCCAGCACCAAGGACACAGTCACCAGCTTGTGGAAATACATTGACTACAAATCACATTTTCTTTAACTTATCTACAGAAGTAATAGCACACAACTAGACCTAATAAATCAGACTTTTTTTTTTTTGTAAACTCAGTATTGGGATTAGAGTTTCATATTAAGCAGTACACGTACACTTTCCCTACAAAGATTACAAAGATATTTTCTTTTTCCAACCTCCAGATAGATACCAAGCCATGGGAAAGGACTTAAACACTTCAAGGACATTTAACTTATTTGATTCAGAATATGCGCTCCTCTCTAAAGAGGAAGAAGGACTGTAAATTTACAAATATTGGTGTTTTCTACCTAAGTACATCCTTAAATTCATCAAAAAGAAATACTGCAATTAACACAAATCCTGACTACAGCACAACCAAAAGTGGTTGGAACTACCACGTTCCCTTCTGTTGCTAGTCCTTCTGTTTCTAGTCAGAAATCAGCAAAACCTCCATATTACTACACTGCGATCTGCAGCTTTCCAAATAAGAAAGAGACGGAAAACCTAACCAACTGAAAAAGACAAACTGTAGATGTTTATTTCTAAAATTGGTAGTCCTGCTCATGTTCTGCTATTAGCACAGTCATTTGTAAAAACCTTCCCTAGCTCATCAGAATGATAATAGAAAAAAGGTTTTATGCTAGAAACAGAAAGATTCGTTTCTCCTAGAAATCCCCTACCTGCTCTGTCTTTTGTTATTTACCCTTTCCCACAACACCGAAGTGCTGCGGAATCTGAATATTCGTAGAGGCCTATATATTGTCACCATTTTGAACAACCTCCTTTTGAAGGAGATGGGGAAAAAGCCTGGAAAGACTTATGAAAATTTCTTTACTCCAACTTAGAGATGTTTTGCACCAAACTTAGTAGTCCCCTTAAGGAGAAATACCACCTAGGTAGCACCTGCCTTTTACTATCAAGGTGGGGCACAGAGGAGTTGAGTGGTTGACCCAGACTCACCAAGGGAATCCATGTCACAGGTAAGAATATACTTATTCTTACCATGTCACAGGTAAAAAATACTGTAAATACAGCCCTGCACCCGTAAACTCTGAGAGTTTCCATTGCTTTATTCCCTGCATCTCCAAAGTGCTTTAATCTTCACAAGTCCTTTCATTTCACCACTACCAGCTACCCCTCTAACAGTGACACTGCTTAAATCAATAGCAAGTGATTATAAATATTCTCCCTGACTCATTTCCCTTAATGAGACAATCAGCCTTATCCAGAGCCGTACGTCGGAGTTAAACAAACACGGTTATCGACTGCAACCAAATCGCAGCACACATTGTAAACAGATTTATTTTCCTCTGGATTCTTCTTACAAATAAGCAAGCAGTTGTTACTTTTCTTGATAAGGTATGACTGCATCTGTCACTGCGTTATGCTGCAGGACATACATGGAGACACTGCTTTAAGTGCCCTCGTTAGGGTACTCACAGGTAAGCCTAGCTGGTAACTCCATCAGCCCTTATAGTGACTGCAGGGCATAGAAGTCTGATCCGCGTTGTTGTTTTGATTTTCTGAAAAGGTTTCTTAATCTATGAGACCTGCCACACAGGGGAAGCTGTGTTTACCCAGAACAAAAATGTAACTCTCAGCCTCAAGAAGCAATATCATGACAGCAAAGAGGCTGTTCTCAGAGACCATAACATTGATTAAGGAGTTCGGATTTTTTTTTTAAAAAAAAAAAAAAAAAAAAAGATAAGTAATGATGGCAAGTTTTCTCAAGGTGACATCTTTTGACAGGGAAGAGAGAAGGAGGTCACGTATGGCCATATATTGTTTGGTTAACCTAAGGAATGTGCTCTACTGGACAACGTACTGTCCACGTTCAGATTAATGCTAATTAGACCCAATATTTTATTAGCTTCATTTACACAGAGTGGGGCAGGAGGATTCCATGGTACCTGCTTCATCAGTGGCTGTGAAATGGGACGTATGGAGTTCATCTTGACCAAAGTCTGGCACTGCCAAGAAGAGAGCAGAGGATCCTTCTGCCTCTCCTCCCGTCAGCCCTTCCTGTTGTCCTCTGAGAAATCTCAGCTCTGCTTCTTACCAAGCGTCACTGGTGCTGGCAGCAGGGGGGTGAGGGACCAAGGAAGCTTCCTCTTCCCCGTCCTGAGCTGCTGGGAGCATGCAGGTGAAAGGACATTCACCTTTCCAGGGCATTTGAATCCACAAGATTGTGTGCTACACCTGGGAACTGCATCCTAAACTCTTGAAGGAAAAAGTGCAATGAAATGAAATCCTGTGACTAATTTATTTCAGGTCAACAGACTGAACTCAGGATGTCAGCTGTTTTGAGGACTCTCCTATAGCCCCCAATGACAAGAGTTTGTCCAGCAAACTAAAGTAACAGGCACTCATGCTCAATTTTCATCCCAATGACAATTCTGAGAGCCAGGAGAGACGATCAAAAAAGTATTTGCATTCTTGCAATTGATATGGAAAAGGTAAGTTTAGTCCTCAGAGCCTGTAGTACACCCAAAGTGTGAGAATGGACATCACTAAATTTGACCTCTGGTGCTGGGAGCACTTGGACTGAGATAAACCACAGGGCTGTGTGCCCTGTGGATTATTTATGCCCGCATGCTAAAGATGATTTCTTTCAGTAGGAGGCATTTGTTGAACGTCGGCTGACCGACATGTCCTGTAATTAGCAACACAGAGGAGGAAATCCCTGACTGACTAATTGATCACCAGCTTCTCACTTCCTGCGCACCACAGGCTTTCCTTATTATCATGGAGGGTCTCAATATCCGTGACAAGCAGGCAAAGTTGTATGAGCTACTCTGCTTTGCAGTGTATTTTCAGGTATATTGAATTGCCTGCTTTAAGTAGTATTAGCAGTACAGCAGCACTTTCTGCTTCCAGAGCAATTTACTGATGCAGAAATCAAAACACAAAAATGTAGGTTACAAAATTCCTAGCTCTTTATGGGTCTGGGAATAAAGTAGCATATATCTGATCAAATGCTCTTGTATTTTTAGGCTGACTTCCACAGAGCTGTGCAATTTGTAAAATTATAGCTCACAGCCACAACTTCCATGAGGACACCTTGTTTTTGCTTTTCTGGCCTCTGCATAAAAGGGCTCTTTGTTTCTTTGTTTTATAGCTCATTTCATTCAACTGAAGTAGGGCATTAGGGGAGTGTGAATTACCTAATAATCTTCTGGTAAATAAGGTAATGAACACAGACATCTCTTATGCCCCTAGTATACTGCTTATGAGCACCATTTAGAGTTATTTACAAACCGGTCGCATAAAGACCGACTAGCTCATGGAAAGAAGGGTAAGGGTGGCAACAACAGCACTGAATGTTTGGATGAGGTGTTCTGGAGGTTGTAAAGGACAATTTAGACAAACGTCTGCCAAAATCTGTTGAGCTGATTTGATACTGGAATTGGTATGTCTTGGTGTCCTTTCCTTCCTCGGGTTGCTCAGTTCCAGGAAAAGGAAGTGAAGGGAAGCGGTGGCACTGATACCAGAAGTCCTAAGCAGGGAGACGTTCCTGCAGCAACTAACGTGGAAAACAGCATCAACAGCTGAACTTCCCTGCACTGCTGCTTGGTCAAGGACTGCCTTTTGCTCTGTGCCTGTCCTGTGCTTAGCACAACGGGCTCCTAGTCCATTCCTGCTCTCCTCAGTGTTACGCACATCCAAATTTCAAGCAGATGACACCATTCTGATTTTCCCTTTTATTCTACTCCCAGAGTGCCTGGGAAAAATATATAAGGAAAATAACTCTGCCTTATCATTACAAAGTACTTCTCTTGCACCAAAAGCTCAAAAGAAGAAAACACAGTTGGTCTGAAATTCAGTGGCACTTCCTTCCACAAAAGATTAGAGGAATACGAAAAGAGAAGGAAAACGTATTCCCTCAGTCTCCACTCATTTGACATCACAAGATAACAATTAATTATCTGGCTTTAGAGACTGCCTGCAAAACACACGCATCAACAAAGCAGTTATCTCTACAAATACTTTGGCAGGGGTCCTTCAAAAGCCCCTCTTCTTTATGCATAGAGAGTAAAGGTGAAACTAAGATTCTGATCATTTTGAGTGATGATGACAAGTGCAACAGAATACTAATTGTACCAGGCAACGAACAAGGTGCCACTGGAACTCCACCTTTAACAAACAAAGCACGCAGACTGCGTAACACCTATATTGTGAGCTCATTCCTCGCTACTGTATTTTAAACAAGGGAGTCTTATCTGTGGGTAGACCAGCAAGCCATGCCGTTACAGGTTGAAACGAGCAGGCAGTGCTTCAGAGCAGGAGCATGCCAGCTGGGGAGATGCTGTACGGTCTGCAAAAGGCACCACGGAAAGTGCTCGAGTGGCGAGACCCACAGGGCTCTGCCCCAGCCTCCCAAGGGAAATAGCAGAAGCCCACCACGTGATGCATTTAAGATGAGACTCCAGAAAATGCAGGGGAAAAAGACCATGTGCAACAAAACATACAGGCCTGAGGGGACTTGGTGAGCTGGATTAGTGGATTTTTCTCATTTTTAATTTCTGGGATTCAGAGCCATTGCGTGACTGTAGAGCAAAGCCTTGCTTTTCTCTTCATGTCCTGCAGCACTATGTCTGGTAAAAAAATCATAGCATGTCTGATTAGAGTGGCTTACGGCACGCATTAATAAATGTTCCCAAGGCAGACCAGGCTTTCTTTTCACATCAACCTATCACCACAGAAGTGATCTGGGAAAGACCTAGAATGGTCTGAAGTACTGCTGAGCAGTTTTTATTCTAGCCAAACAGAGAATGTGAGAACAAAAGCAATATAACTTCAAAGAGAGAATGAGAGAGAGCTCAGCACACACAGATAAATGGACACTGCTGGCAGAAAGTAGCAATGAACAGTGAAGCACTGGAATCTCTAATTCCCTTTCAGTTAGAAAAAGGAGTATATGCCATCATAAGCAGCTCTCTGCTCCCACCGCCATTTCCAGTGGCCTGAGTTGCCCCATGTTTCACTGAACACCTCGTATTTCTGCACAGATAAGGTATCTGCACGCTCAGTCAGGGAACGGCTTCCCAGGATTTAAAGCAAAAGCTTTAAAGACTACCACCCGGAACGGATGTCGAATGATTCTTTGAACTCCTTCCTTTCTCTCCCACTGTATTTCCTCAGGCAGTAGCTATTACTTCGGTGACACTGTTTATATTTTATCACCCTGAGGAAACCCAAAGGTTCAGATATTGGCTTATAGCACACAACACTGATCATCTGCAACTAGGTCAAGTGAATAGCCTGCTTCCAAAACCTGAACACAGTCCCACAACACTTAACATTTTGCAGAAGAACAGAATAAGCTCTCTCCACCTTCATTTTAGAGATGTGAAGAAACACGTGGTATCTGAAATAAGTGAGAGCTTCCAGACCTGTATACGAGCAATGCTGATGACCAATGACCATGAAAACCTGAGAACTGCATCTTTTGTAGCAAAGACACAAAATATTATGGAATTAATTTTATTAACTAATAATAATTAATAAAACACAAGTGTTTTATACATAAAAAAGCAACTCAGTTTCATTTCCAGATACCAGCCTGAATATGAGAAGCTGATAGATAAAAACATTATCTTATGGATAGGCACACCTGATAAGAAAATATTGAGAAAGAAAGAAAAGATAAAATCATGCTATGTCATTTTTTAATGTTTAAGTCAACATATGGAAGGGACAGATCTGAAGGAACTTATGCAAGATGTTGATTAAGGAAAAATATGCAGGCTACTGGACCTACCCTACTCCTCAGACTGAGAACTGTCATAATCTAGGGCTTGCCTCCCTGGGCTTTCCTTTAAGTTAATACTGAATTGTGCTGGCTTTCAGCTAAAATACATTCCAAGCCAAATGTTTTCATCTTCTGTTTAACAAAATTATACACACAACCTGTTTTCTTTAACTGCTCACTGCTCTCCTGCAGCACTTAAAATTGCCAGTTGGGTTTCTCCATGCATCTCGGCAGCCCCTCCTAGTAAGCGACCACCTGAGACAAATGGGGTTTTTCTGAATGAGGCTGGAAGGAAAAAGCTGCCACAATATTTCCCTGAGCCCAAGTTAAGGTGTATAGCTGGGATGGGGGAGAGCAGTGAACAAATGATGGAAGGCTGCAAGGAATAACTCCAGGCTTTGCCGTGAGGGCTTTGTTGGCGGGCTGTCCATTACAGGTAAAAGGGACAGAGAGACAGAGACACAAACTCTCACCCAGTAAGAGCAATGATGGGGGGCTACACTGTTGGATGACATCTCACCAGTATTTCAGCACTAGAATGTGACAAAGAGATGCAGAGAAATGTAACCAATTTAAGAGCTAAGTATTTAATGAAGCCCAAAGGAATCCATGATCTTACTAAGTCCTATGTCCTAAGTCCTAGCCCTTGTCATTTATCTGATGTTCTGTTTAAATGCTGTAATAAGCATGGGATTTACCTGTTATGAACAGAACCTTAATCTGAGCCATGCTGTCTTCCCAGATGCTTGTAAAATGACAGCTACATGCATGGACGGATCAGTAACAATGGCTTATCTCCTACTTTGTGTCTCTGGAAGGGGACTCACTCTTCCCCCTTCATGCAGGAGAAAAATTCCTCAAAGCAATGTGAAAATGCACCACCTCCCTCTTTATTTCCATCTCAGAATGAAAACCTAGTGCATGGATAAACATCAGAGATTTCTTGCTGTTACGGTTTAGCTTAGAGAGCATCAGATACAAGGCAAAACGTGGCCATGTGATTCTTGGAAAAAGGGGGGCTCAGCTCTTCCAACAACTGTTGGTACCATTACGAGGAAAAGGTTTGCTGCTTGCTAACTGCCAGGTAGCTGGCTGGGCTGAATAAACACTGTCGCTACTACAGAATTCACTGAGTAACACTGGCAAATGCATGAATTTACATCTGTATTTAAACCTGACTGCAAACTGAAACATTGCTATTACCAGGAAAATAAAAAGCTCAAATGGGATGATAATACCCTACACTTGGCAAATGGAAACTGTGGCAGATGGATTTTTCCATTTATTTGGCAAGTGGACATTATACTTTTTGACACTGGCTGTAAACCAAGTGAAAAAAATAATAATTGGATAAGTAGCGATTTTAAGTAAGACTGCTGCGTTAAAGGACACATGCTGAGCAAGTGATGGATTTCATTGCTAAAAAGATCGGAGGCTCTTAATGGATTGTTAAAATGCTATTACGGAAATGGTTTAGAGGCCCACTCTCTAGAGAGATGGAGAGGGCATTACTTCTTACATACCAATTGGATCCTCAAGGGTGCAGGCACACGTGCATACAGTACTCACATATGATGGAAATGTGCTGCAATGAACAAAGAGAATGTGCCCCCTGAAAAGCAAACCCTGCCTGTTCAGTACCTCCCATGAAATGAACGGGCACCCTCAGCCATCTTTACAGTTATATCTGCGCAGATATGATTGTAAGTAACTGAGTTTGATTTCAGTCTTGGGATGTGATCACACACCACAAAACTATGTCTACTGATATCCTGCCTTGCATCATGCTATGAGGCTTCCTAATGTTAACGATGCATTTTCTCTTCTATGGTAAAGTGCTGTCAAGCCTTGCTGACAACCTTTAAAAACAGAAGTGACTACAGATTTATAAAACTGAAAGATAAGAAGCCCCTAGGAAAAAAGAATAAATCCACATATTTACTACCTGCATGTCTGGGAGAAGCTCCCACTGAGTGCCAGGCATCCAGTTTCGGCTGCTAGCCCATATCCCAAAAAGGGCGAGGTTGCAAGTGCCAGATGCAAGACATCAGACTTTTTCTTGTGGATGCAAGTTATTTTTAGGAGCACTTCAAAGTTCAAGAACAGTGATACATTTCTGAATCTATCTCCATGTTTGGTACTCTGACTGCCGGTCTCTGTAGGGTGCTCAAATATGGAGTGCTCCAGGCACACTCAGACCTCCTCTGCCACCCCTTGAGGTGGTCACAGTCAAGTAACAAAGGACACACTGCTTGGAGAAAGCTGGAATCACTCTGGTGGTATCGTCAACAGAACAGCGAATTTATTTCCCCACTAGGCTTCTCAGACCTCGTATTAAAGTCCAAGTTTGTTGCTTTTTTCCCCAACGCTAAGCTTTGTTCTCATTTCATTTTTTTCATCTCCTGTTATTGTTAGGATGTCCCCATTCCAAAAGGATATCCCTGCACTGGCCGTGCTTCTAGCAAGTCGGGACAGGACATCAGCTGTTTTCATATCTTATCAAATGCATTAACATTGCAGTGGAGGTACATAATCTGCATTGTTCCTGGAAAGAGTAATTTTCAGACTTAATTTTTCCTGAGGAAGCAATGCTCATGTGGAAATGCAGTCTATGCATCAGCCTGTGTCTGTCTTCCAGGCCTCCAATAAATTGACCAATTTCACCACAGTTAAGCAGACTTGCAGGAGTCTAAAAAATACCAAGTTTATGCGTCTGGAAAATACAGCTGACCAGGTGCAAGAGTTGGGAAGCCCCATTAGTGCCATAGGGAGGGAAAGGCACGGGGGGAGTGCCAAACTTAGCATCATTACACAGTTACCATCAAAAAGGTTCTGTGGGTTTTGTCTCTTGTAATTAGTTCTTATTAATCCTCTTTAATAAGCGATCATAACTTCAAACACTACAGCAAAATCTAACCACATATTACAAGAATGTTGATAAGCAAGAATATTTTACATTACAGTTACTCATGAATAACTGTTGCCTCTTTTCCTTTTTCCCCACATAGTAAGGTGACGTTTTCCTACTCCTCACACAGTATTCACCTCATTATCAGTCTTAACAGCTCCATCTCATCACTGACACAGGAATTACATAAACCTGTACAAGAATAAAATTAGATTCTGTGTTCAACAAAAGATATCTGAAAGCCAGCGTCTTGGAAAAAAAAAAGAAAAAAAAAAAATTCCAGCAACAGAAACTTGTAATGTTGGAGACAATACAAGAAAACTTTACTTTTTTCTTCCCTGTCCTAAAGGTGGAAGGAAAAAGAAACAACAATCTAGGGTTATCTGCCAAAACTAGTCCTAACTTCCCAAGACCACCTTGTAGTCATGAGCTTGTCACTGGCGAGTGAGTAATCTGAACAACCACCAGTAGTACCAGGAGGCTCTCCATGCAGCAGGACATATTACCCAGGCAGAGACCAGCCGTGGTAGCTGTCCGCAGGCAGCGATTACAGGAAGCAGGGATTGCTCTGCCTGCTTGGCAGCTTCACATAACACTTTCTGACAGCAGCCTTATTCCCTCTGCCAAGCTCTGCAAAACAGGATATCAGGAGTTTGCAGAACAAGGTTACAAAATAAAAGAGCAAAACAAAAACAGCCGTCTTCAGTTGCTGTTCTGGTTTCTTTGTGGTTTCATCCTCCCACAACACTGCTTCAGCAAGTATTCCCCTCCAAAACACATGCATTTCAAAATAAACATTTAAATACAACCATCTTCATTAATACGGCAATTACAGTTACGTTTACTTAATAGATCACAGACTCAAAAATCACAGGACTGTAGGCTCCAAACTTTATGTAATAAGTTCCCAGCTCATGATGATAACCATGTAGGAGCCAAAGTTAAGTTTAGGAGATAAGCCTAAGACTGCTAATGACTTAAACATCCAAAGTACCCACAGGCACCATGATTTTTCTAGACTGCAACTCAAAGCAACAATTTTTTATCAGTACCTTGCATATTCTTGTATTTCTTATATTTCTTTCAGCAGCTATCACTCTCAGGCTCTTCAAATTTAATTTCCAGAAAGTTCTATTCCTTCAAAAAGAGTTAATTTTAAATCACTCAGATAAATTTTCTTTCACAAGGACAGGTTACCTGATTTGTAAAACAATGATGTCAAAGTTTAGGCTCCTAAATTTCATTCTAAACCAGTGATGTTGCCTAACTGTCAAAGGTGTTAGATATGTGCAGCCATTACAGACATCAGCAGGATGTGCCACAACCAGTACTTCTTGAAAGCTGGCTTCCTTTATTTCTGAACCCCTTTGAACACCAAACTTCACAATCAATATTCACTTACTAGAACTATTTTTTTCTTACCAGTGCCTAAACATAGCTTTGACAAAGTTGCTTGAGATGCACTGGACCAAATTCTCCACATACGTCACGTGTGTGTCAATCCAAAGGGCACAGATCCCTCATTTCAGAAATGTGTTTGCAAAATAGAACTGCTTATCTGAGCATAATCTCAGCTAGCACACATTGGTTCAGAGAAAACAGAATCTGCACCCAAACCTCTTCTCCTTTCGAAGTTGCTACCGCTCCTCATTGTTCTCACCTGCATTCTGATACTGCACACCTACATTTCACTGAGCTGTCGGAGCACTTTCAAAGAAGAAAAATGACGAATTTTTGGTTCATTTCTTCACCTGGTTCATTTTATCTCTTTTAGTTTAAAGCCTTTTCCCCTTGTCCTATCATTCCACTCCCTGATAGAGTCTCTCCTCATCTCTCCCCATTTAAAGGTCCCCTTTAAATACTGGAAAGAGGTATATTTGGTTCAGCTTTTACTATTATATTTTCCATGGGGTAAACATGCAAGATTTTGAGCTCAGAATGAAAAGGTATCTGAAAGCCAAAGATGAAATAAATAAATAAATAAATTCCCCTATTCTAATTCTAATATTATATCGTGGACCAAACATTTCAATCTGCTCTAGATTTAACGAATTGATCTTGTATTAACGAACTGCACATTCATTTTGCATTGCAAGTAGCATGTACCCCTTTTTTCCCCCCTCCTACACTTGGAATTCTTCATTTTGTTGCAAGACAGTTATTTATTCTGAGCCAGCAGCTTGCAAAGTCCCATGCTCTTAGCTTAGTTTTGTACATCAAAACTGGAAATACATTTGAACGAACAATTTATGTTTCAAGGAGTTTTTATTATGCACTATGTCTACTTAATTTGGTTATTACTTCAGAATATTAAGATTTCACTGTTTAAAGTTAACTAAAGGTATTCACTGGTTTAATGTAAGTCCGTAAGATCATAACTGTTCTGTAAGGAACGAGCCCCAGAAGTTTCCTTGTGCACTTCAGAGCAGGAATTTCTCAGAAGACAGAAACATGTAAATTTACCTGAGGAGATGCATGTGTGTGTGAGGTGTCATCTTTAGGAACGAGTGGATTGTGACAGTGACCTGAGATGAAATTGTAGCAACAGTTACTGGAAGATTGCTGCTGGATTTGTCCCTGAAGCACAAGAAACATTTCAAAGAAAACTGACAAATCGTGCTGTAGGCAGGGCAAACAGAAGAGATGCCAACGTGGCCCACAGGAGGTCCTGGTGGTGGCTGTCCCTGGGCTCCTCCCTTCCCACCCCTGCACACTTGATGACCACCATAAGACTTGTTTTGGCCTACCGGGATACTGAAATCCCCCCCAGACCAAGGCTGTAGACAGCTGCCCTGGTTGCTGCATGCTTAAACAAGTTCCAAGAGATCCTGTTTTTACACAAGAGCTCAGAGTAATTCATGTTGGGGAGCAGCCGTGGAAGACATCTGGTCCAACTCTGCCATCAGAGCAGGGCCAACCTCAAAGGTAGATCAGCTTTTGAAATCTCCAAGGACAGAACTTGCACAAGCTCTCTGGGCACCTACTTCAATGCTTAACTATGCTTACTTTGTCCATATATTTCCTGTAGGGCATAAAAAGCAAACAAACAAACCCAACTCAGTCCGAGTCCCATCAACAAAAATATGGACAATAAATATTTGTCAACACCTCCAAAACACTTTGGGGCTAAATGGATGAACAACAATAAAATGAAGGTCACTAAAGGTTAAAGATGCCAAAAGAGTACAAATCATTCATTCTTAATAATTTGTTTTGAAGCCTTTCTACATGCACTTTTCTGAAGTGATGATACTGCTGAAGTCCTCAACAAAAGGAAACTACTATAATCATCTCTGCTCCCCTGTGCTTTCAGGACTGCCTCTCTTTTTTTCCTTCAAAAAATTGCCATAAATAAGCATGGGTTGGATCTGTGGCCTCTAGTCCACCAGAGCATCCTAAGGTGCTGCAGAAGGCAATATCCAGTTGACTGTCTGCTTTCCCCTGTGCTGACAGACAGACTGACACTTGGAGGCACAAAAGTTTGCTGGATCTGGTCTTCCTCATCTGCAAGCACATCTGTTTTATGGATGCAGAAAATAAAAGAAGCTGAGAACACTCAAGCAACTATCCACCAAGCTTAAGAAAGGAAGAAAACCAGGTTGAAAAAATACCAGGCTGATCTCATGCAGAAAAGTGGGATGCCCTTTGAGGACTTCTGGTAGTTAGCAAAGATCACGCAGTTGTGCTCAGGACATCTTTGTTAGATGTGACAAACTGGCTGAATCCTTGGTGTACAGAACAGTGAATCAAATAAATGAGAAAATAAAAAGCAGGCACACAATTCCCATAAAGGATCTAATGTAACAACTAGTACGTAGTACTACCTCTGAATTTCTTTGCTTTGATGGGTTTTAGTCTACCACTATTAACATAGCATCATTATGTGGGCTTAATTTAAGCAAAATATTTTGCATGTTTCAATGCACTGCCAACATATCTAATTTTAGCTCTGCATTATACAATATTGCCTTTTTTTTTCCAAACAAATACATGACTCATTTTATACTCAATGGACACGCAAATGAAAATTGCGTTCTACCATAACAGCTAGTAGACTTTTGTAAGGGAAATAACAGAGCGTGTTTTCCAGTGACTACAGCCACAGAATTCATCCTTCCCACTCCAACCACACTGCTGCGCAAGCTCCCTGACAATGAGCAGTGCTCTCTGTTTAACATCTCTGCAAATACCAGCTGGTGCTACGTCCGATGGAAAGGAAGGGGGGCAAAGGTGTCTCCAACTCCCTGGTGCAAATACACCCCATGCACCAGAATTGTCACCAGCCATCATCATCATCAGAGCCCAAACACAGCTCCGATCCCAAGGCAAGGCACCTAGCAATCATACACTGGGGCACACCAGCACTTTTCTTGCTCATTAACGTTTTCTGATTGTGATTGTCACCAGATTCTTTGGAAAAAAGCGCTAAGCTCTCCCAAAAGTTGTTCCACTCCAAAGAAGCTCAAAGCAAACAGGGTGGAAGTTTCACTGTGTGTTTGGTTAAGAGCCTACTCAAGGCAAGGAAAACCAGACCTTTCTCTGTGTGGGCAGATTCCTTCTACTTTGCATGGCACAACCGCCACTGAGACTGTTATAAAAAATTTTATAACTGGAGATGTAAACTTCCTCTCTGTCTGCTACATGCTCAAATAATTCTTACTTTATGGATCTTCAAATGAAAATATAAACATATCCAAATATGTATGCACTTGTATGTGTATTCATATATATATGTATATTATATATATACACAAATACAGACATACACACATGCTTTGATCTGACATCGGCTTGGGTATTGTTTCAAAATACTTTATGACAGAAAGGTCTCTGGATGTTTACCATCCCACTGTGTTGACAGGCAAGTGGATTTCCCCAATTATTTATGCAGTTTTGTTTATGTCACGCCTTACGCCTTAAACTAGTAAAAGATAAAACCTAAATCAGAGATCCTGAGCAGCACGTGAAACTGTCCCAGGACCATCTGCTTCTCAGATGGTGATTTGTCAGCACTCTTTCTGAGAAGCATTTTGCTGATACACACTTACACGAGATGTGTATGAAGTGAAAGCCCCGTAAGGGCTCACACAGCTCCCAAAGGATTACAATGATGAAACAGAAAACTGTGCTGGTCTGCATATAAGAGAGAGGATAAATGCTTTGTGAAACCTTACAGAAAGTGGTAAGGTTTGATTTTCAGCTCAGGCCAGAACAGATAGCAATGATTTCATAAACATCTTATTCACGCAAAGCATCTAATGGCATCTGCAGAACACAGTAGGCAACATCAGCCTTGGTTCGAGATCTATGTTATGGAAAATTATCTCTCTGTGTCTCTTCACTACGATATGAACTGTTAGCAAACTTGCAGTGAACTCTTGCTGGTATCTCAAAATCAAGCCACAGTGGCTCTTCTTTTATCTCTGAAAGGACATTTTGGTTTACTAATAGCTTTTCAAAACACCAGTTTGCTTCTGAACCAAATTGCTAATGGAAAAGCACATAATCATGTATTATTTCCATCATGATCATCTCACTGATTTTATCAGGTGTAACAAATATGAAACAGGCACTTTATGCACCTATGCAAGTTTTCTGTAAAACACCATGCAACTTCGATTTTGGGTAAAGAAATGTGTCAGCCTGTTTCTCTTGCCAACAACCTATATATTTTGTGGATTTCTAAGCTGCCTTGCTCAGTTTTATCACTTGCTTATATTAAGGGTGGCTGCTCTGTGTATGAGCTTTCAGCTTTGGAGTGATTTTGAGATAGTTCTGGAAGAACAAAAATGATTTAAAGGCACAAGAAGGATCAACCAGCAACGACAGATTAAAAATTAACAAGGAAAGTTTGACCTAACACGTCCCTGAAAACAAGGGTCACATAACAGACCATTCTCTTAGGATGAAGGTAAATTGTTCGCAAATGCTGATTTGAAAATATAAATAGAATTGAAGAAAGGAAAGAATTAGAACAATTCAGAAAATCTTCCTAGTGGTAGGGCCCATTAGCTACAAAATCTGGTCCAACTGGCTGCTTCATAAGTGGACTTCGTAGGTGACACACACACGTTTTTTCCCTTTTTTCTGCTTTAAACACAGAAGTCAGCAACACACCTCCAACTCCAAATGCTTTCCTGAAAATCCTCACTAAAGGATCAACTCCAACTACTGTTAAAATTCATTTCACGGCAACTTCCCTTGCCTGACTTTTGGAAATCACCACAGACCAAATCAGCACATCCTGCAAACTGAAGAGTACAAACCAGAGAAATTCTGAATTTCTAAACTACTTCCAGGGTTAAAAACTAGCCCTCAGCTCTTCTATTATGTGGAGTATTGTGCTGTGTCTTAGAGCAGCATACTGATCTGCAAGGGGTGATAAAAAGAGAATTGCTGTTAATACAATTGGAGATTAATTCTGCAAGTGTCCATATATAACAGATTTGAGAAAATTATAAATGAAATCAAAGGATTTGAAAGTCACTACATCACAGAGAAATTTTGCTGTTCATGAACATTAAGTGCACACATCTCTTCCTAAACAGCCATTCTAAGGATTCTTCATGATTTACTTCAGAAAATTTCATAGGATTACAGAAAAATTCAGGTTGGAAGGGATCTTGGGAAGTCTCCAGTATGACTTTCTGCTCAAGCCAGGCTCAGCTGCAAGGTCAAAGCAGGTTCCTTGGAGCTTTGTCCCACGGGGTCTTGAAAACCTCCAAGGACAAGGCACAACCTCTCTGGGAAACCTGTTCACTGCCTGATTGTCCTTATGAGGAAAATGTTTTTAACAAAACTTTGAGAAATGCCATTTCCTGTATGAAACTTGAATCAGAAGGCATTTCTGTAATTTGTTTCATGATAGCTGGGTTTCTCTTCATTTATTTACCAGTTAGCTGCTCTCCACGGTGTAGTTTCACTATTAAGCAGCTCTACCAGGTTAAAATGAGGTCAAACTCTGCTGACGAACACATGGCTGAAATAGTCCTGCCTGAAATAGGTCATCTCAGAACACTTCCCAATTTTTAGCTCAAGCTAAAGTGAAACAAAGAGTTTTTCAGCATCTCAAAGGCTGAATTTTACTTAGCACTTTGCAAAAACAGTAGTGAAAGCTGGCAGAGCCAGGCAGGAAAGAGGCAGTTAACATGGAATTTGACCTAAGCTTTTCCCAGTGAAAGGTGGGCCAGTGCTGGCTGTGAAATCCCACTTCTTTCTGGAAGGAAAGAGATAGGAACCTCATGGATCAGGAACACCTGTACGTTCAGTCACTCAACACATGCTTACCTCCCCACAGCAGTTGTAAGTTACCATGTTACAATGACTGTACTTCTTTGCTGGTTTTCTTTTTTTCCCCACCAAATCAGAGAATATCCTGAGTCGGAAGTGACCCACAAGGATCGAGCCCAACTCCTGGTTCCACACAGGACCACACAAAAATCAGACCATGTGTCTGAGAGCATTGTCCAAACGCTCCTTGAACTCTGGCAGGCTTCCTGCCACGACCACTGCCATGGGGAGCCTGTCCCAGTGCCCAACCACCCTCTGGGTCCAGAACCTTTTCCTAACTCCCAGCCTGACCCTCCCCTGTCCCAGCTCCATGCCATTCCCTTAGGCCCTGTCGCCATCCCCAGAGAGCAGAGCTCAGCGCCTGCCCCTCCGCTCCCTTCATGATAAAGCTGCAGGCCGCCATGAGGCCTCCCCTCAGGCTTCTCTGCTCTGGGCTGAATAAACCAAGTGATTTCAGCTGCTCCTCATACGTCTTGCCCTCTAGACTCTTCACCATCTTCATAGTCCTCCTTTGGATGCTCTCTAACAGTTTTGTCCTTTTTATACTGTGTTGCCCAAACCTGCACACAGTGCTCGAGGTGAGGCCGCACCAGCGCACAGCAGAGCAGGACAGTCCCTTCCCTTGACCAGCTAGCCATGCTGTGCCCGACGCACCCCCAGGATACAGCTGGCCCTTTTGGCTGCCAGGGCACACTGGTGACTCATACTCAACTTGCCATTGACCAGAAACCCCAGAAATCCCTTTTGGCGGGGCTGCTCTCCAGCCTCTCGTCCCCCAGACTGTACATATAGCCAGGAAATACTAGAGCACAGGCCCTGTGCCAAGAGGAGTGAATGCATCATGCAACAGAGCTACTAGAAAGCTGAACATTTGTATTCAGGACAACAAATTCTATCGTTTCCACAGCGGTGGGCTTAACATTCCTGTCCTGTTCCAGACATCTCATAGAAGAAAACCTTACCCCAAATACTTGATTAGTTACGGTTGCCCAGTGCATACTCTGCAGTTTATGCAAAAGTTACCCTACTTGTAAGCCAGAGTGATTTTACCCAGTATTGTTGTTTTAATGTAATTTCATAGAAACCCATCTAAAACCTATTTGGAGTTAAGCTGGGGTGCATCACTGAGTATATCTGCATTCAAAAGATGCAACAGTTCAAAGAGCCCCTTTTCCACAGTGAATATTATCTTCATCTATTGTAAGCACAAACATATCCTCTCACACATCAGACTGGCACCAATCATGGTCTGCTGAAATCATATTTCCACGTTAGGCATTGCTATCACTCAACCACAAGACACAGGGGATTAGTTAATCAGGTTTCTGGTCTTCCTGCACGTACTTGTTCAGGAGCAAAATGTGTCCAAAATGGCATCTGTCATTTGCGGCCTCTCTGTCTAGATACAGTTAGGAGAAAGCAATTGTTTCAATGGAAAGACAAAGGGAAATGAAGGAGTCCCTATACTGGTCCGTCTGTAAGCACTTGTATCATAGATACTGGGGAATTTATTGAAGACAAAGCCCTGGGTCAAGCCAGCAACTTTTTATTCCCCACAGAGAGCATGCTTGGTCATCTACAGCACTGATGACTTAGGCAGGATGTGGAGTGGATAACCCAAGGCTTTTCCATGAGAGAAAGGCATAAATTTGGTGTGGGAGTTGCTCTCTACACAAGTGGCACCAGGTAGTTGCTGCATTAATAGCTGAAGAGGGGGCTGGGAGAACAAGAATGGATTCCTTACTGCAGAGTTGTACACACACAAAAAGCACGGAGAAACATTTTGTTAATAATTTCTTTCATAAAACGCATTCATTAATTCATTATCTGGGTTCTCACTATTGACACTGCAGTTACGTATTCAGCAAACTCGTAGCAAAGCCTACTCTTTCAGAGAGATGTAGGGCCTGGCCACAAACAATGCCTTTCCAGACTATTTTTGTAGACAGGCCATTAACTTGGTAACAACTTAAAACATTTTCTTTATAAATATGGCCATGTTTTGGCAAAATGCATGAATATTATAAGCTTTTTTGTTCCACATATCAGAAAAACACATGTAAAAGCCCTTTTTATTAGCTTATTACAGAATAATGACTGGCAAGAGCTGATTATGTGGGGAGTGTTCCTGGGAGGGCAGGAAGGTTAAAATCCATCAGGATTCTTCACAGCACCCGTAGTGAAAATTGCTGCCATGTCTACAAACTCCCTGAGCTTTTAGTTTTCTTCGTTGCGTCTTTTAGAAATCATGACACACTTCGCAAAGGCAAAGAGCTGAAACACAGAGCTTACACCTAGGCAGACTGAGGCTGAGGAAGAAAGGAGCATGCTCTCTGCATCCTTGCAAAGGCCACTGTTGTTACGCTCTGGGTTTGTTTTTAATTGTTTTCCTCTTTTGTTAGATTACTCATGTCCTTGTAACGACCTTTTCCCCTCCAACCCTATAAATTGACATATTCCGTGCATATCAATGGTGAATTGCATATTGTGCCTTTGGCATGAAACTTACTTAGCCTTTTTTCTCAATAAATGAGCGATAGAACACTGCTGTTACTGAATAACGTATAAATGTAGTTTATTACCAGCCTTACTGCCTGCAATTATTCCTGTTATTACTGTAATGGTAATTTATAGACCTGTGCTGACAGTTATATGCCAAATCGCTGGTCTACTAATAAGCCAAATATACAAGACAGCACACAGTTTTGACTTAACATTTTGATCTAAGCTAGACATGAACACCCAGTTCAGACATGTAAGAGGAGACATTTTTCAGAGCAAAAGCAAATCAGATAGATCCAGACACCAAAATAAATGCACAGAAGGAAACTTCAAGGATAGTGCAAATATTGTCATAGCACAACATTTTCATCTGCACATTTCATATTGGATGGTATTAACATAAGAACTTTCCATTTCAAATGTTTAACCCTTTCTCATATCTAACGTAATTCTGTGCTTCTGGTTTGTGTGTGTGTGTGTGTGTACGCACAGGAGGAGGGATTCACTCACCTTCATTCCCCTGACCTAGTCTAGCACAACTGCAGAAAGCACTGCCATTGCCTTGGCTCTTACGTGAACATTTTTAGAGACCTACAGATGCTAAATGATAAAATTCCCAAAGGTCCCCATGACACAAAAGGCTACCATTTTCTTCTCTTTCATGCTTGCAACTCTACATGCGTCAGCACCTCCTCAGGTCTTAGCATTCACCTTTAACACAACCTTCTTCTCTTCTCCCTATTACTATTCCCCTTTCAGACTTCAGTTCCCTGAATGCATAAATAGACACGGCTTTCAGTCTCCTTTTGTGCAGAAACACAACCACGTCACGCAGTTCTCTAACTGACGAGTCACGCACTGATTTCAAGCTGTAGCTCATGGCAATTTGCGCATTTGGCGCCTCTGGTATCTCTGTGCTCTCCATTTTGATTTAACATTTGCTTCTTGGTAGCCCGTTCAATTAATCTTGTTGCTGTTAAAGTAGCCTTTTTATCTGTAAATCCTGCCATCTGGAACTGTCTTCTACATATGTTTCAGCGAATCACTTGCTTTTAGATAGCCTTCCAGATATCTTGTCTCCACTTGATAGAAAGTAAATTTCCTTCTTTATGACCTAACACAGCACCTAGGTCTGGTTTGTCATTCATCATACCCAAACTCCTAACTGCTGCCATGAACCAACCCCTCCCTCTTCAACCTTACAGGTACACAAAGCAAAACCCAGCTCTTTCAGATTGGGTTTGCCTTTTTTTTTTTTTTTTTTTTTTATAAACAGACCATATGACAAAACCACGAGGCATCTGGGGATACAGCCTGCATGAAAGCTTTTACACAAAATACAGCTGTCTTACTGTCTTAACTGGCCAGTATTGCCTGTGCTTGGAATTACTTGTGATGAAACAAACAGCCTCCAAATAAACAGCAGAAGTCAGTTATTTGTGTCATCTACTCTGAAAACATTTGCTTGAAATAGAGCAATTAGGAATTTGTCAAACAAATGATGACAGCTGATAACTGCTGCTGATATACAGCCTGGCATTACTCTCATATTTAAGAATCAAAAAATAGACAGTAATGTACATATATTTCAACACTTTGTGCATTACTAGCTCTCTCTTTTAAGACTCAATGTGCTATCAGAATTTTAACTGAACAGCCCTCGCTTTTTAACATCACTCTGTAAACATGGCATTATAATAATTCAGAACATAGTGTTAGCACTGAGTGTTAAACAGATAACAGTGTAACCTTAGCAAGGCAACAAAAGATGCAGAAGAGGATCTGTACTCAAAATTCTCAAGTGGTCAAGTCTGAGTACATCAGGTCAAAGGTTTTTACTTGGAGTCATAGGCCGAAGAATTAATTTCAAAGAGTATCAACTGCCCTGACGAGTTAGGAATTGAGAGCCATGAAACGTGTTTGATACAGGTATAACCAGTTGTCGAAGAAAAACTACAGCAGCTTTAAGCAAGTGATGGAAAAGCAAAGGGTACTAAACCCTGCTGTCAGCTCCCAGAGAAAACACTTTTATCATACATCATTGTTCCCCTGAGACTTTCATCTGGGGTACGACTTTAAATCATTGCCCCTATGTGAGTCATCACACTGCGTAGCTTCAGAAGGACAAGAACAACTGTAATTAGAGAAAAGAGAGAGAAAAGAGATCCTACCAGCTCCTGCCCCCAAGTGCTGGCGTGCACAGCAGGCAGCAGTCAAACTTTCTGTGTAGAGCTGCTCCATCCTGGCTTGCCTCACTTGGTGACCTCCTCAAGGGAGAGCTCCTCATACACCATGTGGGGGGCTCTGGCTGCGATGTGATCCAGAAGGACAACAGGAACCTTTGCACAGGTTCTTCTGGGCAGGCTGAAACTGTTTTTATCTTCTGCACTTTCAAAAGCTGCAGTCGTTTGATGAAGTTAAGATAATAATTTAATTTCCCCACCAGTTAATCACAACAATCGCTAAGAAACCACATTAAAATATGTGTTTTCTACTTTATTTGTGCACGTTTTTATCTTTCTCTGTAAATCACAGAATGTATGAGCCATCTGGCAGAATATGACTACCTCCAGTCTCAAGCCCAGGAACAATAGGAAAATAAACTCAAATAAACTCAAAGTTTCTTTCCTGCTAAAGGTACGAGACTTAACGTAGGAGAACACCAATGGAACACAGCAGCTACTTCTACCCTTCAGGGCATGCAATTCATCATTAAAACTTACAATTACAGAAAGAACCTGAAAGCAACATGGGTTTTAAGATGGAAAATTCCACATGGAACAAACAGAAGGAAAAAAACCAAAAACACAACATGGCATCAGTTTAAAGCTAATCACAGCCTGAGGTCTGAGAGAAAGATCAGTATATAAAGCAGCTAAGTAGCTGAAGAGTCATGGTAAATTACAGGACAGGACATAATAAGTTTTATTAACCCCTGACCTAGAGCACTGCCTGTTGGATATGTGAATACCTATGCTGCAGTTGCCTAGTTTCTAGCTAGGCATGTAATTCTTCGTGCAATCCCTTTTGGAAATCTCAGCCTGTAGTAGGCTACAAAATGCAAACATTAAGCATTCTCTATAAATCACCATACAACGTATGTGCAAACAGTATTACACACATTTTACCTTGATTCTAAATTTCTTTGACATCACTAGCTGATCTGCACCCATAAGGATCTGGGGGTTGTTTCTGCATATTTGGTACATTTGTATATGCTTTTTGCAATTAGTCTGAAAAACTGATTCCATCTCCTTCTCCCGCTTTAGCAAAGAAAGTAACTTTTACATTGCTTTTTAAAGATAAAATGGTGCCACTAGCTGAGATGCAGAAATGTATTCCTGACTTTCCCTTGCTTGCAAGTATTATCCTCACCCATTACACAGCTGTTCTTCACAAGGAAGAAAATCCCAGCTCTTCTACCTCCATCTCAGCATAGGAAGAAGTAGTCCATAATTAGATGTGAAACGGGCAAAGGAATGAATTCATGTCACTAGAACTGCACAGAACAAGAGAAATGAATTAACATCGTGAGAATTTGCTGCACTCACGGCAGCAATCTGCAGACTGGCTGAATGCAAATAAAGAGACAACGTATTACAAAAGATGGCTGATTGGCTATTCTTGGCTGCCAAAAAGCTGTTCAGGATGCACTGAGAGAAAATTCCTGCGGCCAGAAAACATGATTTCTGCTGTTGATAAGAAGAGAGGAAAGGGTTTCCTCCCTCCCTCCTGATTCTTGACATTCACAAAAGGCTCTTGTACTAAAAACAAAGAAGAAATCACTTTGAATTTGATTAAAGACAGATGAAATTAGCTGGTAATATGCACTTAAAGGAAAAGATGCTCCTTGGTGACTTGAGAATTACTTTAAAATGTGTATTTTAATATACTTTGCCTAGGCTTTCTAGTATTTTTGCTTATGGATCTTCCCAAAGACCAGACAAACACAGCTTATGTTCGGTTTTTGTCCATGTGCTGCATACAAAAGGTTATTTCAATAACTGCACCAAAAATACCTGTTAGGAACACATCTGTGGACAGCATTTATTATTATTATTATCACCATCATTATTTCAGCCAAAGAAAATGCTTCACGTCATTCTTCCTTCATCTATTTGGTGGGAAAAAAATCACAAATTTTACTGAAGTCTGTCAGGTGTTTTACTTCCAACCATAATGCAGTATGAGATGCTTCCTGACAGTGGCTCTACATCTGATTTTGGAAACCCTGTATGAAGGGAAGGAGACGAATTTCTTGGGAAAGAATACTGCATTTCCAGAAATCGCTGGGAACTCTGGATTTAAATTTTGTATCCTCTCCTATCAGAGCAAAATTTAAATTTCGCATCCCCTCCTACTGAAGAAAGCCATAAATACCTATTTTTAAGCCTTTTTATTTCCAGGTATCTCTGTACAAAGACAGGAGGAACTATTTCATCAGCCACATAACTGTAGGACATAACAGACCTCCTGCAGAGCACTTCCACTGCACCAGCATGTTCTTGGCAGGTTCACTAGTGACGGCACACTTGGTGATGCAGCCAACATGGGCAGCGGTGTCCCAGGCACTTGGGCTAGGCGCAGCACCACGGTGCCCAGACCCTTCGTGACTCTGAGCACAGCAGCGAACTCAGCCCTGCAGCAACCTTATCCTGACAAATGATTTCTTCAAAGCACATAAAGAAATATTGCTCATAATAATACATGTATTTTAATGCGTCCTTCCTCCAGGAATCACAAAGCACTTTACAAATATTAATGCATTCTCTCTGGAAGACCTCTGGGTTAGCTCTCCCAGGGGTTAGATCAGGAAACAACATTTCCCTTGAGTGAGAGGGACTTCAGCAGCATCGTCACCTTCTGGTTTTAACATAACTACTGTCTTCCTTCAAATTAGCATTTAGTCACAATCCCTGTGCTTTTTATAAAAAAAACCAGCTCAAGTCTCACATTTGCCTTAAAGGCTGTTGGCTGAGTTGAATAAAAAGGCTATTTCACTAAAACTGACAACAACTGGGAATAAGAGTTATCTCACAGCAACATTTGGGAATACGTGAATACCTTGGATTTCATTCTGTTCTTTCAGGGGTAAAATTCAACTGAGGCTGTAGGGCTGTAAAAACAAGTAAAATAATTAGACTGTATTGCCAAACATGTTTGTTCTCGTAGGGCCACCTAAGCTTTAAAGCTAAAGGGGCATTTCCTTCATGATTCCCAGAAATCACAGTTCATTTCAGCAGTTATTAAGACTCCAGTAGTTTGGTTGCTATTGCCCATTTTTATATGCAGAAGATGCAGTTTGCCCTCAATTATTTTTCCTTCTGCCCAAAGACATTCTGATCTAAACAAGGGATTTTTTATTCCATCATCTTATTAACTAGCGTGTTTTCTAGTCAGCCAACCGCTGGCACAAAAAGAAAAAAAAAAGGCAACATGTTCTTAATGCCCAACATTTGATGACCTTGAAAAACAAAACCCTGCAACAGCCTGTGGGGAAGTCTGGGGAGATCAAAGAAACAATTCAAGTTTGTATTCATTTGAGTGCCATCCTATGTCTAGCACTGTCTGGACTGATGCTACAAGAACTGCATGTTGCTGTAACGCTCAGTAAGCCCAGTATCAGACCTGCAGAGTCCAGTAAGCAAAAATCATTGTACTGCACTGAGTGCTGTATCTATGGCATGAAATTGCCAGAAATCCCCCGAGAACAAAAACTGTGCTTTGTACATCTAGATGAGTTTCCTTCTGCAATCTCAAATGATCTAAACCCATTACACCAGGGCATACTTGAGAAAGGTGGGGGCTGTGCAGGTACCACGTCACCTCTCAAGAAGAATAAATTACTTCCAGCAAGAAACTACATGGAGTGCTGTTACACAGCAGCTTCGTATCAGGTTTGGAGAACACCCTCGCTCATTTAAAGTGCCAGGAGATTTTAGGAAAGCAATCCAAAACTGAAGTCAGGCCCACCTGTAGATTTAAAACATCCTTATTTGTGAAGCTTTGTTAACGACAGCTGATATCAAAGACCTCAGCTTTACGTTTCAGGCAGGAGATTCTGCCTTTTGCTACAATGCTTCCTTAAAAATACCAGGCTGGAGAACTGCTTAGCCAAGAATACAAAGATAAATCTCCTTCCTATAAACCACAAAATAAACTGTTTATAATGCCTTATTTTCCCTTTCAGCCTCATTTGCTTGAAAGAGATGCCAGCAAGCTGTGACATGACAGAAACATCACTATAAAATGATTTTTAATTATTGAAATGTGTCGGAAGTCCCAGCAGGCTGTGGCATGTGTTGTTTCAAAGAGCACGAAGCATCCTTTGTGTGCTGCACAAACCTTGAAAACCTAAAGGCAGGGACATCTGTGGGCAGTAGCAGTGAGAAGGCAGACCTGCAGGAACAGCGCGTTACACATTACATGGGATGGGAGAAGGTAAAGCATTGCTCTGCAGCTACGGGATATACAAATAAATATAAAATAAATAGCAGGGTCACCTAACACACGGGGTCTGCTACAGCCACAGCTCCTTGTAACTTTCTTGTTGTGAATTCAAGCAGCACGATCCGCGTGCCCAGCAATAGCACATCTGCAGTGCTGCGCTCAGTTCAGTTCTGGTCATTCTGGTACATCCAGGATCAGTGAATACACAGAGGAGAAAAGGCGTAGGGAAGAACAGAAAGTCCATGCTGAGGAAAGCAGACCAAAGAACTTGGCTGGTTCAGCCTATTGAAAAATCCAATGGGAAAGAACACTGCTCTTTCTAAAAGCATCACAGAAATAAATACAAGACAGCAACAAGCTAACTAAGACTAAAGGAAAATGGACAGGACCTGACCAAAGGTCAAGAGAAAAGCTTGACAGTGAATTCAAAGGCAAGCTCTGCCAATTAGCAGGGAAGTTTCCAAAGAGCCTTTTCATCAATGGCTGGAAGCAAACCCCCTCCACGCTGCTGGGCTGCCACCTTCCCAACTGGCCAAAGGACCCTGTGACAGGATTGTCTGTAAGAGCAAAATACAGGGCTCAGCAGCCCTCAGCAATCTTGGCTCCCACCTTCTTCCTGCATGCAGACATTTCTGATGAGAGCTGTCTAAACGTGGCCAGAAGTCGATTTTGTCATTCGGTGATATGCCCGAGGGTTGTGGCTGCTCTACCAGGAGAGAGGAAGAAAGGGAAGCCAGGCAAGTTTATACCTCCCAGCACGGGCTGCTTGAGAATGCTAGCAATAATGAATAAACAACTCCCTAGCATTTATATCGCTCTGGGATTTTAAAGTATTTGTTGTCTCCCACCTCCTCACGCAGGACAGCAGACAAGCATCAAGGTGAAAAACAGGAAACAAGGAAGGACCTCTGGGATGTAGCTCAGTTACGTGGGTCCTCCACTGGAAAATAACTAAAATCCATTACTGTGGATAAGGAAATCCAGTCAGAAGCACACAGGCACTAGAGGAGGGGCAGACAGGTTACACTTTGCTTAGTGCAACCACGTATGTGACAGTCAAACCATGTCTCAAATCCCAGACTGTACACCTGATCCTCTAATTTCAACCTCAGAGAGCTGAGGCTGACCCCAAAAGCAATGAGAAGGATCAAAGGACTCTTTTCCTTACATTCATCTGACAGTGCAGGAGAGAGAGGAGTCGTGTACGTCTTTTCTTAGACCCCAGAAACTCTTTCTGTGCTGGATGGTTACATGATTCGGTACCTTTCTGGAAAGGAAGTTCATTCAATAGACTAAAACAAGAGATGAGTCAATGATGATGCTATAACAAACGAAACATGGCCAAGAAACTGAAATGAGCTTCCTTGCTGTCACACCGAAGGGACATCAGTGCTATTTCTCATGTTCAGGACACAGAGGGATGCATTCACAATGACTTAGGACAATTTGCCAGCTTCCCCTCTTGTCAACAGAGAAAGGTTACTCCAAGGGGAAATTCAGAACACAAGTTAATCCTTCTCTGAATTGCCCTTTCTAGGAACCCTTGCTGATGGGCAGAGGAATATCACTCACCCAAGGCTCCAGGTTTCCCTTGTAAATATTTCTTGAAGAAAGACTCCAGCATTTGTGATTTTCTGCGTAAAATCCGCAGGAGTCTTTTTGCCCTATTTCAGACAGCTTAAAATATTAAGAGCCTATTTTAACCCTTTGTGTTTTGAAAACCACTCATGCTGAAATTTCCATAGTCACCTGCAGAGCCACTGGACGCGTTTTTTGGAGTAAGAACATCATAAAGATTAGAAGTCAGTACCCAAGAAAAAAAGCAGAGGGTTATAAAATAAACAAGCCCTGAATAAAGAGTGCACAAGACAGGATAAGAAGTTCACAGTCACACATGCTTGGCAGAAGTGTGCATGACCTCATATCTATTCCAGGTCGGACGTTTTTTAGCTGGTGACTTTATGGGTTCATCAGGAGCAGAACACTGATTCTCTAGCCCCCGAAACTTCTTCCTAGCAAAACGAAACCAGAAATTCAATAATCACTAGAGGGAAGCAATTTGGTACATCCCAGAGGGTAGCTTACGCACTTCTTAACAGCTTAGAAAAGACTTCGTGGTTGTTCTGCTGCCTCTTACAAACAAGTGACCCAGTGCAGCAAACGTCCCCTCCCATAAGGCACTAGACACACAGCACAGATGTACCCAACTTCCAAGCAAGATTGTCCTGCTGTATTTAAGATTTGCCCACATATGGCTATGTCAGCAGATCCAGACTCCTTAGCCTCCTCATTTTCAGCACCATGTCAATTTTAAATGATTCTGGCTGAGCGAGATGGCAGGTTGCTGAAAACACTGTCAGCAACTGGCAGCCTGACTCCATTAAGGCACTCAAATATGGCTCACATCGGTTCAACAGGCTTAAAAATACCTCCCTCGTGCAATCAAATTCATGTGGCTCTGCCTCCTGCTGCCCGCAGGGCGGGTAGCTCACGGAGTTCAGTCCACACAAGCAGAAGTGCTCCACTGACCAAGGGTCATTTTGCATTTAGAGCTCAAACAAAATAAAATTGCAAACAGAAAAATGGCCAGAACTGCAGAAGACACCGTGTTGACGGTTAATCAAAAATCCATACAAGTACAGAAAAAAAACCTCCACTGTGTTTTTTTCACAAGAGGGTGAAAACACCAACTTTTTAATGATATCCACAGCACGGCAGGGAGGGGACAGGCTGGGAAGACGGCTCCCAGCTTTAAAGGAAAGGTCTTTTGCTAGAATTTCTTGCACAAAAAGCAGTTGTAATGTTTAGAATTGAGCAGCCAGTCCTGCAGACAGCTGAAGGTAATGATGCCTCGCAGAAACTGGGGTCTGTAGTCAAATGCATTTAATCACGGAATTTCATTTGGCTTCAAAGTACAAAAATGTTTTTCTAATGGCAGTTGAAAAAAACAACCAAAAAACCCTGTATTTTTTAAAAGCAGTAGTTTTCAAATTAGTGACTGTGAGTACTTAAGAGCATCTTGTCCCATCTTCAAAGCCAGAAAGGCAACACTGTGGTTGGCCTTTCAAGAGTGTATGGAAGCACAGAAGTGGGCTGCTGAGCTACTCCTGCCTCCATCCCCATTTCATAATACTTGGAATAACACCCCAAATCCTCTACTCAGTTCCACTACACGCAGCTCCGTGGCCTGTGACATGTACCAGCCGGAACAGAAAATGTTAACAGCCCATTTTTTTAAACCCAATTATTTGAGCTTGAAAACTGCACAAAGCAAACATCTTCCATCATCTCGCAGGGAGCGTGACTTTGGGCTCGCTAAACCCCTTGGAGGCAGCGTCCTCACTGCCCATGCCAGCTGCAGGAGCACAGAGCCTAATTTATCTCTGTATCAGTGGATCAATAATGTTAGCAACCTACTCCAAGCAAGCCTGACTGCAGCTCGCGAAGAGTTCAAGCTCACACTATTTTTCTTTATCCAAAACATTGTGCATTCCGCTGGTGTTCAGGCTAGACTAAAAGACTTAGCTATTCAGAGGGATTGCTCCATTTTTGCATGGTAAGAACCCCTTGAAGAAGGAAAGCAATTAACCTCCATGAAATCCATGGAACGTATAAATCTTCCACACCTTTCTTCTGAATTTATATAAAAGCTGTAAATGATCAAGTCACAATAACAGCATTATGAGGAAGGTCACCTTTTTTTTCCTTTATATTCATCTGTGCAACATTTATGTGAATGTCTGAGTAGGGTCTCATCAGCCAGCAAAGAAAACAAATGTGGGATACGTCATTTAGTATCAACACATTCTAAAGATAAAGAATAAAATCAATGTGCAAAAATAAGGATTACACAGAGGGGCATCACCACACAGTGCCTCGACTGAAAATCTCCAGCTTTGGAAGGCTGGAACTTTTTTCCCCCATTACTTTCTCAAGATTTTGGTGACATGACCATCATTAAACAATGAATGAATTGTTTGGTACACATTCCATCCTTATTTACTTGCTGAAGGATGGATCCAGTTGTGCAAAAAATCATCTTATTTTTCTTGGGAAAGTATTTTCTGAGCAAATATTCAAGAAAGGTTACTGAATACTTCCCAAAATGAAACCCCCAAAGGTTTGGGTTGTATTTTGGGGGGAAAAATTATTTTGGTTTGTCATTTTCCCTTGATACGTAAATATGTTATGCCCTTCTTGGTAGATTCACATTGACACTACCTGACATACAGAATTGCTGGATTATGTCGAGCCTATCTGAAATACTGATTGAAATAAACTGTACAGCAGAACATCAATACACAGAACTGAAATGACAATGGCTCAGCTGTCGATATAATCATCTAAGAGAACAGACCACCAAAACAAAACCTGCAATGAGTTAACAAGCTCCATCCATCTTCACATTCAAGTATGAATAATTTCCTGAGCAACGGTGAGATGTTAAGTCATTGCTGAAGCCTCCAGCGTGCCTGCCATCATTCTCCAACTCTCCCCTTTCCACCAGGAATAGAAAAAGGCCCTGCAGTTAGCATCCTGGTTGGTTCTTCATCCATAGCATCATCTCAACACACAACTTGCCATTTTGCTCAGAAACAAGAAGCATCTTGCTAGTGCTGTAAAATGAAATGCATTTCATTCTGGAACACAAAAAGAAGACTCATTACCCATTTCCAAAGCAGAGTTAGATCTTTCCAATCTTTATGACCTTTAAAACAAATCCCAAGAAAGATGTGTTTATTTAGAAGCTGTGCTGAATTCCCTAAACAACCACAGTGAATAAGAGTCAGGAAACTTCTTTATTAATTTTCTACATGACTTACTGTTTTACTTGCTTTTGGTCATGTACTAGTTAACAGCAAGACGCTAGCTGCTCACCTCCTGGCCATAGCTGGCTGTACACACATGGCCCTGCCCCAGTACAGCACCCCCCAGCAGTGCCCACTTGCTACACAGTAAATTCCTTACCCAAAGCCTCCAACACCTCACCTCTTTGGCACCCAAACTACACACCATGCCCTGCTGGTTCCCCTGGGCCAACTTAGGCTTCTCTACCCAGTGTCCCTATCCCCTTCAAGCCTTTTAATCCCCAATTTTTCCTAATCCAGACACCCTCCTGCCTCCAGCCCTCTGAGCTCTCTCCCTCCCTGGCCTCCTCCAGCTGGTCCATGCAGCCAGCCAAGCCCATCCTCTCCTCGACCTTCTCTGCAGCAGTTTTAGGGGCAGTTCCAGAAGACCACGCCAGGCTGCTGCTAGGAAAGACTCACTGAGGCAGAACTTAGAGAGCTGAGAAACAGAACAGGTCTGGGAGAAACCAAGGGTGGTGTGGCAGCCCCGTCTGAGAAACAGTCTCCACTGACGCATGCTAGGAATGAAGAAGGCAAGCAGCTACAGACATAATTGGAGGCATTATGCTTGCAAGACCAGGAGCTGGAACATGACTAATGCATCTGAGAAAGTTGGTGTGTGTGCTGGAGGCAGGTTATCTCCTACTCTACCCCTAAGCGAAAATGCAGACAGCACAGGGAAGGAATGATCACAGACACCCTACCTCCTTCTTCCTGCTAGACTTATTTCCATAAGGCACCTTCGCTGACATGTCTCTTTCTGTTCTACAGCCTGAGAATTAGAGCGCAGCCAGGCAGTTTACAAAAACACCTTAATCTGCCATTAGCACCAAATCTTATTAGTTTCAGTATCTTTTATTACCTTCGTCCTTTTTTCCTTCATTCTCTTCACTTCTAATGAATTCTTTTCTTAGTGGTAATCAGCGAAGAATTAAAATGATTATTAGAAGAGGAACATCTGGAACGTGGCATGCATCACGCTAAACGAGCAGATTCTGGCATTACTCATCTTGATTTATTTGAATATAGTTGATCAGACAAGTATATTTTATTTTATATCTAGGTCAAAGTTTTAACATGACGTACTGGGATGGCTAGCTAGATGCTCATCAAACTTTGAAAACAGAATTGATGAAATCATGCCAAATGAAATCGACTTAGATGAAGCTGGAACAAAAACTGCACAGTGGCACAGTGCTGTTCATGCTCTTCTGAGTCACGCCTCACAAAAGGTATTTAAAATATAATGAGACCTCGTGCATTTGGAAGAAGGGAGGCAGTAAGTTTTTTAAATTTGCCAGGTTTGTAATAGAGATGCAATGAAAATTGAATGCATTTCCTGACCAGTGAACTTTCTGTCTCAGTAATTAAAGCATCTTGTATTACTGTAAAATAAATATGATCAAGTTTCAGGAGGTTTCAAAAGCAGCAGGCTGAGCTAACAGGGTGGATCACAGAGCACATCTACAGAAACCCTCTTCCATGAGCAATACTTTTTGAAACCCGGAGCCCCTGTAGAGATACGCAGGGAGAAACTCTAGTGGCAATGGCATGTGAAGATTAAGTGCTGGATCTACTGCAGGGACCCCTTGGAGAGCAGAGAAAAATTCAGCATTTCACAGGAGGCAGTTCCTTCATTTCTGTTGTGGAAGCTCTGCCAGCGGACACTTCGGAAGAGCCGTGCCAAACGGGGACGTCCAAGCATGCCGGGCTTCCCAGGTTCCCAGCCTCCCGCATCCCCTGCCACCACCTCTCCTCCAAAGCACCTTCTCCCCCAGAAACACTGCCATGGGGCACACCAGTGTGTGTCACCCTGTCCTCACTGCCAGCCTGCAAAAACAAACACCCCAGCGCTCCTGTCAGGAACAGAAGCAGATTTTCTGCTAGAATCATAGCTCCATCTGGCCTCCAGACCTACCAGGGATTTGTAGCTCGCTACAATAAATTATAATAGTGGGGGTAAAATAATGGAGATCTCTCTTCAACAGCTGAAAACTGATCAGAGATACTACAGTGCCCATCCTTTTGGCCTTCTGGACACTTGACTTTGTACACTTGATTGCACTAAAATGTCTATAAGCTATTCTTTCTTGCTGTAATTATACAGGAGAAGTTGGAAAATTTCAGCACTGAGCAAATATCATGGTACTTGATGGGCACTGTTAGACAGCCACACCAGCAGAGAATTTAAAAACAAACTAATAAGAACACACACCATTACCAAATATTTCTCATCCTCTGGTCTGAGGAGAATTGTCAATTAGATCACCTTGAAATAAAATTTCAAGGACTTGCAGTGTTTTAACCATCCTAAGTCTAATCAGGTAACAGAGCAGTAGAGGTTTGGATCCAGAAAACTTAGAATGTAAGAACGTGCAATTCTGCCAAACACCTCCTTCTACTGTTCGCTGACCTTTGTTTCTTGTAACCAGCACTGTTAGCCATCAGGAAAACATTTCTGATCCAAGAATGAATGAGTTTAGGAGCTGAACTTCAGATCAGCGTTCATCTGCTGCTGATCATTGCTGTCCTTCCAGAGCACCTGGTCAATCACAGCCCAGCCGTGCTCTCATCATGAGAAGTGGGTTTGGCAACACAAAGCCTCAGCAAAAAGAAGTTTTCCTGACAGTGAATAAGTAATGTTATTTTCCATCCATTGCTCTGCTCCGCTGTAACTACAGTTCAGTTGTGCAAGGGACCTGGGTGAATTCTGTGGAACGGACCCAAAGAAAAGCAAACAGCAAGAAGCAAGCAAGCATTGCTTACTAACATTTGCTCAGAGACAACAGCAACTCCTTTTGCTGGCATTCACTTGCCAACAAGCACACATTGCAGAGATGCAACTTCAGAGCTAAAGTTGCAGAAATGCTCTTACAAGAGCAAGTAAATGAGGCAGACAGGAACCCGACCGCGCGATGCACAGCCAGATCTCAGCAGGCTTGCTTTGCGTCGGGGCTGCTGCTGCTGACAGCAGCACTGCCCAGCAGAAACCCTGCCCACCTCACTACGATGCAGCGATCCTCGGGGTGAGGCACCAAAAGGACACACCAGAGATTCCCGTTTTTCACCTCTGCTACACGAGCAGCCAACCAGACAGCTCAAGCCCATACTCACACAGTGAGCCATGCTTATATGAAAAAAGAGCTCTTACGCTGCAAGTGGCACATTTGCAATTAATACTCTTTCATTTTTTAATTATGCTTTAAGATACAGATCTGTGCTGATGTTCTCAGACAGATTTTTCAGCCATGGCTCTAATCAAGTCAACAGATCTGCCCTATTTTTAAACTAAGAGCGTGCTTTTCTCTTCTGCAGAAACTTCCCAAAGTTTCCCTGTCGTTACATCACTACTTGTTGTACCTGGACCCAAAGGCTGTGCTCTATTCACCTCAATAGTTACTGAGAATCAGTGAAATTTTCTATGTCAGATTCAAATACAAGTTTACCAGAAGGCAATCTATAACCATTACAGTAATTATACATTGGGGTTTACGCTCCATTTTGCATCTTTATTTCATATTTGCGCTACGTTCTGCATGTGCGAGAAGAGAAGCCAGCACCTAGGAGTGCACGGGTCACCCTTCTTGTGAAGGAAACTTGCTAGCAACTAGAAATATTTGAGGCCTGCCCACACAACTCTTGAAACAGGCAGTTAAAGAGGCAGGATTTTCTTTCAGAAACACCCACCCCATCTAAGTCCTCAGGGAGCGACTCTGCTTTAGCAGGTGACCCCAAGCAGGGCCCAGAGCTGGCCCCAGCTGCCCTCCGAAGCCATCCCCTCTGCTATCTGCATTCTCCAAGTACCTGCAAGTTGAGGATGCTATTCCAATACTGATTTTTTCTCCAAGAAAAGAGAAGGAATTCGGCACCCACAGCAGGACAAGCTGGGGACTGTCACCCGTACAGCCCTGAGCTCCCCAGAAGATACCTCGTGCTGCAGAGGACACCCAAGCTGCCCAAGGTGATGCTCCCAAAAGCAAGCAGTGCAAGAGTCTGGAGAATGGAAGGACCTAGACCAACAAGACATCTAGGCCTTGATGCCAAAGCTCCTAACCTATCTACAAAGACCAAACAAGAAAATAAGGAGTCTGATCGGCTCCTTTAATTTTATACTGATTTGATTGATTTGTACTTTTTATGCTTCTTCTAGGCCTGTAGATTTTTCATCAAGCTGCCAGTCTAATACAGTCAAAGGAACTAACAGTGATTAACAGTAGGAACTGCTTTTCATCACCAACCTTTATGTAAACAAAGCCTTTTTAAAACAGGGTGAGGTCAGTAATATAATTCCTACTTTCCAAATGGGAAACAGCAGCAGTGATGTACTCAGAGAAGCCAAGACAGGCAGACAGCGCTGCTCAAGCCCGTCTCCTTTTCTAAGCAGCAGATGACAATGCACAACACGCAACAAGGGCTGCTTCTCTCTCTCTAGATAACAAGAAGTTTCTAAAAAAAGCGCTTAAATAAAATGTATAGACAGGCAATGAAATGAATCTGTGAAGGAGGCCAGTTTGCTGACTATTCCAAAATAAAAATCAGAACCTGTCTCCTGCAACAGCCTGCCCGATATTTCACAAACCTCCAACAACATTTGACGGAGCATCCAGAACACCACTATTTATTTGCTATGGCAGAGGAAGCATAAACAAACTCTGCCTGTAAATCATTTTCAGCAGAATTACATGTTTTGTGCTAAAGTACGGAGCTTGATTCCCTGTGGCCTTGTCTCTACCGCAGTCATTTACATCAGCACAAGGCATATCAATGGTATAAAGAACTGTTCTTCCATGTAGGAACATTTTACTTGCATGATGTATTTCATCTGCACTGCTGTAAATGTCTCAAAAGGTGCAAGGCATGCATGTGTGAAAAAAAACAACTAAACCCATCAACACTAAAATCTGTCTATATACTGAAAAAAAAGCTAGGATGGGAAGAAGACAGCTAGAATGGGCAGAATTTATTAGCATTATTTTATAAAGCTCACATATATCTTATATGTGGAAACATTGTTAAAAGAACCCTATATTATAAGGTCACGCAAGTTTAAAGCATGCATTTTAAAGCTTTAAAGGCATCTCAGAGTTACAGTTGCTTCAGCGGCCTTAATACAGCTACGAAGCTTGCTTTGGAATACAAAATTTAAATGCTCATATGATTTTATATATATATATATATATATTTTTTTTTTTTTACAGAGTCCTTCCCCCAGTGAGTGCATAGAAACTCTAGTTTCGACAGCTGCTAGACATCTATTAAGCACAACTGCTTTCTCATCGTACTTCCCCATTTAGCCACGGGTCTTGCTCACTGCACACTACTCCAGTTCCGCTCATCACCCTGAAGGACTGACTTCCTGCTGACCCTGCCTGTTTTACCACCACCACTGAACCCTATTGATTCACAAATATTAATTAGTTTTTGCACTATCACCCATGTTATACATATTTGTAACTGATGTATAGAGAGAGCAACATCAAAAAGATACCCAGAGAATTTCAGGAACCCAGCTGAGAAGCGTATGACATGATCTTCTCTCTGGTTTAGCTGCGACCTGAGGTTGCAGTACCTAACTCCCAGCAAATCAGTACCCAAGTCTCATCCAGTAAAGGAGGATCTCATGATGACTGACAAGCAAGAAGCTTGGTTTAAGTAACTTCACAAAAACAGTGCAACAGGCAGAATCATCGGAACAGAAAGCAGTTCTCTGTGGCAGCTCTCACCTGCCTTAACCGTACCGTTTCTTCCCACAGTCACTTGCTTCACTCTTTGCACTTCTCAGCTGCTGAAGCAAACAAAGCAGGTGCAACAGTCTCCTTACACAGCCCTGATTTGTCTCCAGACTGGACTACTTTGTGCAATCAATAAGACTGAAGTATTGTGGAAAACTCATACTGCAATCATCGAGTTAGAAAGACAGTATCACAAATCAGAAACATTGGGGGGGGGGGGGGCGGGGGGAAGCAAGGTCATAGAGACACCCTTCATTCCGGCATTTCATAGTCTTGTGAGCACTGACTGGCTTTTGTAGCTTTAACAGTATTCTTTGGAGCTATCTTATTACCTACAAAACAATCTAGGAAGCTCTGTAGTCTTTTAATACAGCAATTTTTAAAAACGCCCAAAGATTCCATCATGTGGCATAAAATCAATAGCCAATTCCATTTGAAATCTTGTGGTGCCTGCAACCAAGTTGGACAGACTCTTCCTAGATGCCTCCTAGCAACCCAGGGGGCTTAGGAACGAAGCAAACTTCATCCCCAGCGCTGGTTTTAGCGCTAGGCTCAGCACAGGAGCCCAGGGCTGCAGACATAGGGACAGGGATGCTCAATCTTATGAAATTGTAGTCATCAAATTCAAAGAATTTATAGCATAATGCTGTATGGATTTCTACCTAGATGACAGAGACATAAAGACCAAAGCGTTAGCTAAAAGTCATATTCTTGCTCCAAAGCATAGGACTGCTGGAGTTCCTGAAGTAAAGATCATGAAAATATTTACATGGGGGAGAGAAAATATTCTTTAATTCTGCTTGAGAAATCAGCTGTCCATTCAGACCCATAGTCAGCCTGGAAAACTTCAGCCTAAATGGCTGAAGTGTGACAAAAATTATAAGCACCAGAAAAGAGGGTGTTAGTAATCAGGCAGCACAAACAGGTAGCATATTAATGTTGCCCAGTCTGTCACATGTTTACATGTCGATGTTTCTTCAGTCTTGCCTGACACGTTTGATCTAACTATGAAGTTAGTCTTGCTTTGAGCAGGAAGGTGAACTAGATATCTTCTAGAGGTCCCTTTTAACCTGACTCTGCAAGGAGAGTTTTCAAAACACGTCTCTTTTCAGGTAGAGACCCATCCTGTTTTGTCTGTTTTTTCATAAGACCCAGTGACATGAGCACAAATTCAAGGATTATAAGCAATGACTCCATACTCTCAGCATGGGAAACCACCAGAAAATGTTGACAGGCTTGAGTTCATTAATGGCATCAATTTCCCCAAACTTGTCTTTTCATCGTTCAGGCAGTTCTTAGACAGGAAACTTTGTGTTTACTTCTTCAGGAGCACCTTGCAAGCCAGAATCTATGGATAACAGCAACTCGGTCAAGCTTTTCATGATAATTCTGTGCCCTAAATTACTGAGAAAAATGCAACTGTCTAGGATTTCAGTCAATTTATCCAAAAGAAAAAAAAATCCAGAAGGTACCAGATTTACTATTTTAGTGCTGTTTCCCTAAATCCACTTAAGCTGCAATGAGATTTGCCAATTTGTCATTTTGTTCCCCGTGCATCTGGGGGCAAAGTGCACTTATTCTGTATGTAACTGCATCCTTAATCGTGACTGAAATGTGCTTTTCATCTGACGTCCTGCAGAGAATTTAAACCTAGCTGCTTTTATTAACACAAGCATCTAATGCAGCTAGAATTTCAGATCAAGCCCTTGAAGCATTGGGAATCATTATTCTCTCCTCAGGCTTGCCATAAACAAGCGGATCATGAGGAGAAGGAGCATGAAAGGGAGAGGGACGGAGAAGGACAGAAGGAGGAGTTCATTTAAATATGCTTTCACCATGTAAAAAGGCCTTTCTGAGCTTTCATGTATGTTGCCAGACCTCGAGTTTACCTGCAATGAGCTAGATTCTTGAAGTTATTTTCAGGAGATTAAATATATTAAAAACACAGGAGTTTTACCTCTGAGAATACTGCACGTTCTCTGTAAATCAGTTAGATAACAGAATGAGGGAAGCGATGCTCTTCCAACCAACAATAAT
The DNA here is from genome assembly GCF_964034855.1 of Anser brachyrhynchus. NCBI lineage: Eukaryota > Metazoa > Chordata > Aves > Anseriformes > Anatidae > Anser > Anser brachyrhynchus. Next base: position 30,450,972 of record NC_137699.1, on the reverse strand, counting down.
GCTCGTCCAGTCTAAGAGCTGGTGGAAGTCTTGGTATTCTATGGGTTGATGAGGGGAACTTAGGCAGAGAAGTAGGACGATGGCGAGGATGCGTACTGGATGGATACATTTTGAACCAGCATTGCTGGTCACCTCACTCTAATACTAGGATCTCAAACTATTCCTCATTACAGCAATTCTCTTAACTTTTCCATATATTGGCAAGAGTGAAAAGGACTAATAATTCTACTATTTAGAATACCATGGACTACATCCTTTCCCAATACTATCAACTTTTTCCAAACAAAGCAGTATTTTATTATAGCAATGCAAGTGAGAGGATGGGAGACAAAAGAGAACATCCCATAAGGAAAAGTTTGCAGATGATGAGCGAAGAGGAAAATGGCACAGTGAGGAAGTGCTTTTCAAAAGAAAGGCTGCACCGGCCAAGAGCAGGATGTTCTTAGGAGGACAAGTTCAGATGGAAAAAGTGGACCTGAAATGAGGGACTGACAGGCATGACAGAATATGAAAGCAACAGTGTTCGCCTTACCATGAACATGCTGGGTCCTGAGCACTATTACTCTTTATGTGTAACTGTAGAAGGAAAGCACAGTCACTGAAAGGCAAAGGACAAGTCACAAAGGGAGGGAGAAGGATGCCTTGGAAAAACACAGGCACATACTGCAAAGGAAGGTAAAGGACAGTGACGTGCTAAACAACATCTCTGTGTAATTTAGCAAGGCTTTTCCAGAGTAGAGGAAAAAGAAAAAATTAATATCCTGAAATCACATTCATTTCAAAACAAAACTGCAGAGAAGCCATGCACAGGAGTTGGAAAAAAAAAAAATCCAGCTCTAATCTCTCTACTGGGAAGCAGAGAGACTCTTGCCAGAGGAACAATATTCTGGGCCTTATCATAATGAAGTTCTCAGTTTAGCAGCAGAAGAAAGCTTGTCTTTCTGTGATTCTTTGCCTCTGCTGCATTACTAATACTTTCAAGCATTGCTGAAATGAGTTACAGGACAGGCAGCCTGTGATCCTTTCTGCTGCTTCTTGATATTCATCATGCAACGTGTACTGTTCTCATTGGGAAGCTGGGGACCTGCAAGGTGTCTGAACTGACCGTAAGCGTCCAGCGTGCAGGACAGCAGCACGCAGCATTCATGCAAAGCACTCACATCACAATGTTTCTCTATTCAGAAGGCAGAAACGCCAACTACTGCACTCCTCCACCTTAATTCCACATCTTCTCCATGCCTCATCCCAGACACATCTTCTCCCCCCGCTATCTGAAAAGATCTGGGACACGCAAAATACATGCAGGGCACCAAGCGGGAAGTCCTTGATACATTAAAAGGGTTTGACTTGTAAATGTCAATACAAGGAGTGTGACACGTGGCTCCAACTTGTGCCCGGTCAGTCATCAAGCATTAAACAAGCATCAATCATCAAGCATTAAACAAATAGTGGAAGGTGGCAAACTCTAAAAATGCAGCTCTGTGAGAAAGGATGACATAGGATGGGGTCTTCCTTCAGAGGTACAACAGAGGAGGCATCTGCTCAGCTTCCTGGCATGGAAGAGGTGGCAGGGACAGGGCTGGGTCTGAGGGACAGGACTGCCAGTCAATGGCTGGGCATGAAGAGATGAGAGATGAAGAAGCAGAGCTAGGGAGGAAAAAGCAGCAGCAGGAGTTGGAGCCAACTCACATTCCCTCCCCTCTATGGAGCGGCTGTCTTCCAGTTAGGAAAGCTGAAAGGCAATGCGAGAGACCGGTGTCATAGGGGACCAGAGGTGCCACTTCCTTTGTGTGAAGTCTGACAAATGTTTGTGTTTCTCGCTTTGAGGTCAGTGACAACTGTGCTTTACTTCAGATGCCTTCAAGAAATGAAGAAATGACTGGATGGAACAGAGCAGCTGTAAACAATTGCATGAGTTTCAGTTCTTGGCTTCTGTCTGTGCTAGGGGAAAAAAACATTTAAAAAGTCGCACTAGACCAACTGTGCTGTAACATGGTGGTTTTTTTTACCCATTAGAGGAGTGAATTATACCGGAGTGTTTTAAATGAACCAACATGTAAACCTGGAAGGAACAAAAAAATGTAATTCTCAAGACTGGATGCTACCATGCAGCCACAGCACATGTAATGTACAGTGTGCTGCCTTGCTGTATTGTATTAATTGTCTTAATTGCTACAACAGAATTAATATAGACATGAAAATGACTGCAATCAGCATCCCACAGCCTCTCAAAGCCTCTGTTATGCAGCAAGGTCTCTAAGCAGGGATCTCTGCCTGGTGTTTGGAGATCTGTCACATCCCATGCATCTGACACAAGGCACAGCCAGTTGGCTGCACCTCCTGCGGGCTGGCTCCCTGCCCCTGGCTCCGAGGCCCCACACCACGCTCAGCCACATACCCCAGCTCACGGGGCGACATGTTAGTGCAGAAGACAGACCAAAGCTCTGCATCTGCACAGCACCTCCACGGGGGCAGGACTGGGGAAGGCTCCTAAGGGTACGGAGACAGTTTGACACCAGCACGAGGAATGCATTCCCAGAGCTACAGTCCTGACCAGGGAATGTCAGGGGACAGAAGATTACAGAACTGGTGCAGCTGTGGCGTGCCAGAGCCCCCTCTGTCCCTCCTTCCAGCAGGTACCCACCTGCAGCAGCAACAACGGGGAAGCAGCCAGAAAAGGCTTACTTCAGAAACGGCGTGCAAGCTTTTGGACCTCTAGCCCAGTAGGTCACCAACTCTGACTTTTTTTGTTTCACTCTTCTTAGCAGGATTCACACAGCTGATCACTTGAAAGCAATTAATCAGCGTCCTAAATTCCACCTGCCAACAAGCCCCTGTGCGCAGTTTTCTTAAGAGAAAAAAAATTAAACTTTTTAATTAAGTTTTTTTCATCAGAAATCCTGCCCTGCTGATAATGGCCAGGAAGGTATGCAAAAGTAATTACTCACACAATCTGTTTTTCGCATGCTTGGCGCTCTCGTGCGGGGCATCTAGTCTTCCTCTTCCAATTCATTAGCACCCCTGCCCTGCTCGCAGCGCCTCAGGAACAGCATGTCGCTGTTTTCCTTCTCTCAGATTAAACGCTTCAGTACTTTCACAGGTCAAGTATTTGGACGCCTTTCCCCTTGCCACAATTGCATAAATACATCTACATTTGTTGCATGTTTGCAGGAGCCTGAGACCAAGGGAGGAATCCAAGCCACATGCTTCCCCAGTGAGCTTAATTAGCATGTCAGACAAAAACCCAGGGGAAGAAAACTTATTAAGAAGCTATTTCCAAAATCACAGCCACCTGCTCGACAGTGAAACTCTCTAGCCTCTCCTCACACAAGGAGGGACTGCTGGGCTCGCAGGAGCCTTCACCTCTCCTCTACCAAGGATACAGCACCAGCCAGTTAGCGCTATCTCATATGTGAAATTTTGTGACTTAAGGGAAAAAAAAGAAAAAACCACTAAAGAAAACATGACTACGTGCACTGAAGTTACTTGTCTCCTAGACCCTCCAGGGCAGACAGAAAAGATCAATAACTCCGACATTTTATGATGACCATTTAACTTGCAATATTTCCTACAGCAGATGACAGGCACCTCTGTTTATTATTTTTGTCAGAAAACACTATACTGTATGGTTTACTGCATAACCTGTGTTGTTCACCACTGTCAAAGCAAAAGCAAGTTAAATCATCAGGGCACTTTATTTTCACCTCAGCTGGTTTGATTTCAGTGTTTGCGCTGAAACCACTTCCCCACCAGAGAGATGGCCAGCGCGGCGCTCTGTAGCTCCCACCGCTGCTCAGTACGGAGATTTTTACAGGGAAAAGTGATGCTGCTTCAGCTCATTTGTGAAATAAAAAAATGCATTCTCTTCTCTGGGGAGGAAGAGATGCTTTGGCTAGCCTCTGTTCTTTTACATGGAAAAGGCTGTGTCAAGAACTAGGATGTTATGCAGCAAGGCATGAGCCCTCAGTCCGCTGGCTGAAGTGCCCACCTGTCAGACTGAATTTGCTTACCTTATTCCACAGGCAACCCACAGGACCAGGCTGGTGTTACTGCAAGGTTGCTTTTGCATATATCCACCATGTAACTGCGAGAACAGCAGATCCTGCTTATGAAATGGCGGCTGGAAGACATCCAGCAATGTTCCTACCTTCCTCCTCAAACCAGGCAGCCAGATAGCCAGAGCAATGCTGTCACAGAGGAACGAAGATTCCCATTCCCTGAATATTTCAGGAGAGTTTGAAAAGTGGCTTTGGACTTCTCAAACACAAGAGAAAACATAAAAATTTTAAGAAGAGGGACGGAAGCCAAGCCTGGTTTTCCACAAACCCTTTCTGCCCTTTTCTGAACAATCTCTACCTCCTGCTTCGCTAGGTCTATGCACAGCACCTGACAGACGTCCAGAAATCCTTCCACCATGATGTTCGTATTGAGCTTTGGAGCAACCTTCTGGACAGACAGTACCAAAAACTAGATGTTGCTTCTCCTCTAAATTGCTTAGCTGATGCTGCTTCTGCTAACAGATCAGGGCACTGTCTCCCCAAACCTACTATAAAAAATAAAACGAATTAAAAAAAAAAAAAAACACAAGAAATTGGTTGACTTCATGCCAGCCGGTGCAGTGTTACACCTCAGCCGTGGTAATGGGAGGCAAAGTAACCAACCAACACTCAGAGGAGGCATCATATGTCCTCCCTTTTTCAGACTCTGGAGTAGACTCCTATAATGAAACCCCTTTCTGGAAACCTTTGCAACAGTCTCATTTTAGGGGCAAAACAAGTGGCACTCGCTTCTCAACAGTTCAAAGCCAACAGAAGTAGCAAGCCTCCGACCAGTACCTTGAAGAAAGTCAGGGCCTGACTTTAGGCATTTACATTTGAAATGGTGTTGGTGTTCCTGGTGTTGGGAGAGAATCTGCAAAGCTGAGGTCCATAACGTGGCTATTGTACATCATTAATGCTGACATCATGACTCGGCGTTCATCTCGTACATGTATTTCTCTGACCACAACGACTGAGATTAAATGATGATTGTACGAGTGCTACAGTGTCCTACGTAAAATATTCTGTAGATTACGGGTCTGTATGCATTGCTAGATCTGAAATACGATTAACCTCTTTAGGGTAAAAGTAAAGGAAATATGAAAATCTCCTGACCTACTTTTCCCTTCTAAGCTTGAAAGAAGTATTTTTACAGGACTCTTATCTTCCTCCTCTTCCCCAAATCCACAGCAAATATCACATCCTCGACAATGTCAGTTCATTTTTTGAAACTACAGCAGATTTTGCATCTTTGACTAGAGTGACTTTCAGGAAAGCCAGTTTATTGCCTATGATTATTTTTATTTTATAGACTCCTAATGTGTTCCTTGACCCATAAATCCCCCAGCACCTTTGCGACTCTCCAAAGAGGTTTATTCCACAAACATGAAAATCCATCCATCCACAGACAGACAGTGTCAGGACCATCTTTTGTTTGCTTTCTGCCACGTGATTTTTGCACCTCGTCTAATTTAAACAATTTATTCAATGCTTCTGTTGCTCCCTCACACGGGTTCACCACTGTTTGCTACCTGTTACCTTCTGAGTGTTGACAAAGGTGGTTGTTTTTTTTGCTGTTTTTATTTTTTACCTTGCCTTTCAGAAGCAGTTATCCAAGACCCTAATAAGTTTTCAAATTCTCAATTTAAACCATTAAGGATACGTAAGTGCTCAGCAGTCTCCTAAGCACAATTCTGCCACAAGTTGTTGCTATTTAATGAACTGCTGATTAGAGAGTGCTCTTTCCCTCTGCCTCTCTCCTTAATAGTCCCTGGATGGCCTTTACATACAATTTCCTTTCCAGTAATTCAAAGCAGATGGTCAGGCACCACTACACGGCGAGCATGCATGAGCACACACATACACATACATTTGTGTGGAGAGAGATCAAAGATGAATATAAATAAAAATGAATATAAATCAAAGATAGGGGAGATGATCCCATTTGAGTCTCTGATGAAACAGCAGTGCAGCAAGAAGGAACAAGATGATCGTTTATATTTAGTAAGACAGCAAACAATGAACAAAGGCACTGCTGAACATAAGAGAACACCTTGGGGATGCATCACCTGTACATAGCAAAGGACCCTCTATTTTAATCCCCATTACTTTGTTTTTCCCTAGCTGTATCATCCACCTCCAAAAATAAGTAATTCAATGCAATATGGTCACTTTGGAGGGAAGTAGAGAGGGAGGGAAGGAGGGCACATGAGCAGGAGGCCATCAGTCCATGTCAGGATCACTACTAGTGCCCCATTCCTCCAAACACCTTCTGATGTTTTGTACCTCTAAAGCATCCCTCTCAACATGGCAGGCATTGCTGTGAGGTGGCCATTCCCACCAGCAAGGACAGAGGCTCACTCAGCTGCCCTCCTGCAGGGAGCAAACTGGGGTTGGGCAGAGCACCTCTTAAAACTGCCCATTTTTCCCCATTGACTGTACAGGAACGAAAGATGAACACAATATAACAATTAAATAAAACTGCAAATATTCAAATACCTGCCATGTAGATGATTAAATATGATGAAATGAATACCCTTGCATGCCTGGGTTCCTTCCTAATAGGGCATTTATTTGTACGTTAGGGAAATCTGACAAGTCAGATGAGCTGCTATGCCGCAGAACAGCTTGTTTAAGGCATGAACCTGTCCTGCTGCATGCTGTATAGTGTGTTAGAGTTATATTAAAGCTGTTTGCCCTCAGCCTTTCCCCAGGAATAGATAATCACATGGTATCTCAGCTATAGGATGTGCAATTGTAGATGTACTTCTGTACCATTTCCAGTGAGCGGCTCTCCAGATAACCAACCATTCCCCAGTTGCCTGAATCATTTTATGACCAGGTCAAATGTATGTAATTTGCTTGTTGTGACCTGATTCACTGGATTTAATTCATTAGGAAATATTCTGTCTCCTGCACAGAGTAGCAGGAGCCTGAGTGACGGCTTTGTGTGGTTGTGCAGACATTATCCTCACTCACCCACTCTCTTGCTGCCAAACTCCAGTCTCTTTCCTTAGGCAAGAATATTTCTCATGAAGTGGTAAATCAAACACCAGCCCTAGAGAGAATCCTGAAATGGGGGCACTAACAAAGCTGAAAGGCAGCAATTTTGATAGCAGGTAAGAACACAGTACTTGTTAGGAGAGCAGACAGGTAACCACGGGAATTCATTGCCAGAGGAAATCATTCAGGCAAATAAATTAGAGAAGTTAAAATAGTTTGAATATTTGTATGAACACGACTAGTATTTGCTTCTGAAGTGGACTCCATTTAAATGAATCAACTTCTAAATTGATGAAACTTGAACTTGTACCCACAGGGGCTTTATTCAAGAGCACAGCATGCAGCCATTTGGAAAGGACTCCACGGGACAGGGGATGCTGCCAGCACCATCACCTGAGTATGTATGCTGTGTCACCTCCCGGGCTGCCAGCGCAGGAGCAAATATGTGAACGCCATTGCATATGTCCTCTTCTGCTCTGGTATTGCAAAACACAGGGTGTTTCTGTTACAGAAACTTGAATGCTGTTATTTGCTTACATGAGTAAGTGCCAAAATGTGCATTCTTACTGTACAGTCGGCATCATAGAATAAGAATATACAAAGTAGGAATCCAGAGTAGACATTGCTCTTATTTTATATATCCCTCTCTGTACAGTAGGGACAGCCATCTCCTATGCCATAGCACAGTGTGTGGATTTCTCAGTAGTTACAAATTGGTCTGAGAATTCACCAGCAAAAGAGAGGGTGGCAAGACGGCATTCAACTTCTCCACACAAAACTAGAATGAGCAAGTTTAAAATCCACAAAAGTAACTCCCCCAGAGAAATCCCAGTAGCAGCAACACCATACACCGTGACTACCTCTCAAGAGAAACCTGAGCTACAGGCAGGACGCTGAACTGGAGCCTACCTGTAGCAGATCTGAACACGCTTGGAGAAACTGTGCAAGGACAGCACGCTCACACTGCCAAGTACCAGAGTGCAATGGAGTTCAACAAAAAAGAAACACTGATTTTTTTTTTTGGTATATTTTTAAGATCCTGGATATTAATCATGGACTTGAGAATTTTATGGAAACAGAGAGGAATTTCCTTCAGCATATTTCCTTGTATTTAGCAGCTGCCCCTGAAACTACTGTGGATATCAAATCGAGTGTCAAATTCCTCCACTTTTCAAAGCACAGACATTGAGACCAGCGTTACCGTACCCCGGTATTACAATGGTACAGAGCGACAGAAGACCTACAGGTCAGCAGGTCTACTGCTGTTTAAGATCTCATATATTCTGCTCAGTTGGTTTGGCAGTCCCACCTCCAGAAACATCTACTGCCTGATCTTATGGAGATACACAATACCCTTTTGAATCCTTCTCAGTGCTGAGTGCTGTGAAACCATTAAGCTCACTTTGAAGGTGGAAGAACCAGCACCACATCCACGTAACTACATGCTGCTACTCACTTCATCCTGTAGCCTAGCAATCTCAGCATAACTTCTCTACTCCCTTGAAATTTTTGTCATACAAGCTTTTCTTGCACCCATGCACTGAGGAAGATTGGGGAGGGAGGGAGGCTTTCTGGATGCTTCACCTCCAGCTATCGTTTCAGCTGTGCTACTTGCATGTGTTTTAGAGTATGCAGAAAAGAAACAGAACAAATATTAGAACAAGCAAGCCTGCCTAGAAAGCTTTTATTTGATTTATATTTCCTTAATAAGAGCAACAATAAAATGACAAACAGAAGCATTTCCCTAGACTTATTCTTTTCATAGGCTTCAATGACTGAAAAACTTACATGGGGAAAGCGGCAGGACCAGACAGACTAACAAGGTGAGTTGGGAAGGGATTTCTGGCACAGAAACCACACGCACCCATGGATGCTGCCCCAATAGAGAGCAATAGAGAGGCTGCAGCGTCCCAGCTCCTGCTTGTCCTTCTGAGCTCACGCAAGCAGCATGGTCACGCAGAAGCTGTCACCTCTGTGACATGGGTCTGAAGTCACAGCTACACCATCTGGTGCAAGAGATGAAGTCAGACACAGACACAACACCCCTTGGGAAACAGACACTGCAAAACCACTCCAGCAAGTGAAAAAGCCAGGGCTAGCACACCATGACATTTGGCCAAAGCGTTCTCCCACTCTCAACCGATTTGTTGTTAACCTTGCTTTGTTTGAGTGGAGTGGAAATGAAATGAGATCAGGATTCATAGAAAATATTCCTTACAATAATTTAAAAAAATAAAAATACAAAACACAAGAACAAAAAGATTTTCTTAGAAAACGTTTTCTGAATCAGGACAACTAAGAGGTAGCACAGTTCACAAAACACCTAGAGTAAAACCCTCAAACAAGAGAACAGCACATGAGCTTTTTGGTTTAATACAGGACCTATACATAGAACAGAGTGGGAGTATTAAATCATAGTAACACTAAGATATTACAGTTAAAGAATACTCTCATTCGACCCCAAATAACACAACTGAATTGGTGTCAGTTATAATAGTGTCTGAACATTTACTGAGCTTTCATTAAACATAATGTTACTATAATATATTGCTAGGTGGAAGAAAGAGGTGAGGGAGTGAAAACTTTCAACTACCGGGATTAAAGAGCCCCGATCACGCAATGAGAACTGTGCAGCTAGGACTGGATTGAAGACAAACGTTGCAGCACTTCCTTACACAAAGTACGGTATGAAAACCCACTGGACAGGCACAATTTCCCGACCTTCCCTCTTCGAAAATAAATAACCACCTGCAAATGCCAATAGGTGTTAGACTCACCTACTGAAGAGTGTTTCACTCCAACTGTCCTACCACTGAGACAACGCCTTTCTGAAAGTACTGCCCCGGGACAGGGCAGTACACCAGTTTTTGAGAGTTTCTACAGCTAAATCCTGTATCGACTATAGATAAAAGTAAAGCACTCCAGAGAGTGATGCCTACTGCAGCTGAGGGGGGAATATGACCCACCCCCAACCACAAAAGCCCCTGACAGACGAGAAGAGAAAACAAAAAGAATTCATTACACGCTTGGATTTGCACGGCTGTAATGGATTGCTGTGTCGTGGTTACCCGTCAAACCCAGGCGTGTTCTACTTAGGTAGAAAAGAAGCCACTTCAGGGTTCCTAGCAACATTTTTCTAAAGCTGGAGATGAAATGTTTGATATAAACTACCTGTATATATCCATACAGCTGAAACACATGAAAATAGTACTGCTTAATTTTAATTACTGAAATATTTCCATTTATAATGGCACTGCACTTTTCCACCACCCCCCCGAGGCAGGATATACAAGAATACAGTTACCAGAATAGATACTAAACATTATTCATCGCAAACCCATACTTAAAAAATCAAATACAAAAAAAAACTAACGTGCAATTTAGCGTCAGATCACACAAGGGCATAATTAATCCAGAAAGACTCGTGCATTACCGTAACATCAACTGCACGACTACTTCTGCAAGGCCCAAGATGTGTCCCACCAGCCCGGCTGCTTCGCTGTACCAGGCACAGCCGCACCACGGCCCCACTCTGGGAATTCCCAGTGCCCCATCTCACATAGGAAAAGCCCCTCCAACACTTTGGAGCTGAATGCCTTGGCAAAAGTGACTGTGTCGACCCAAGGCACAAATGCTTGAGAGGGCGAACGTCCTCTCTCCCTTTCTTCACTGTGACTTCGTGTTCACACCGGTGCAACAGAAAACCAGAGTGACACTTGGTGTGCTTCTGCTTGTTCAGTTGGTTTGGGGGCGATGCAGGGAAGAAAACAAGGAATAGGAAGATTAGAGTGGTGGGACAAAATATTCCTTTGAGATTATAGACGTTACGTCTGTCTCCTCCCAAATGCTTACAACACTCTTGTAACGGAGATATAGGTTTCCTATTTAAAACATCCTACAGATTGCAGACTACGCACAAACAGCTGCCAGCAAGCTCCATCTTTTCTCCTCCTATCCGTCCAGCACAACCTTCTGCAGCAAGCCCTCCAAGAAGGAATTGTCTGGCTTGGAAACATTACAGCACTGTTTCTATAGACCAAAAAAAACTGATTACAAAAGGCATTTATGGCATATGCATTAAAAGAGTGGATTGTGCTGTTTTGCTCACTGTGCTTATGGAGAGCTTACCCACAGCTCATGCCCTAACCGCAGGTGGAGCCAAGCACTCATGGGATGCTCCTCTTTAGGAACACGAGCTGCTCCTGCTAGACGTAGGCATGTGCTAAGCACCTTATGGATCAAGGCTGAAATGCAGAGATGCACGAGTCAATATAAAAATCTGAAAGCATGAGGAATGTAGTGAAGCAGATTAGAAAAAGTCATGAGAGAATTCCTAGAGAACAGGACCTAGGAAGTAAAAATTGTCGTAAAATAAAAGCTACTTTTGAAACAGACAAAAAAACCCCACTGGGCAATGCTGAGTTATTGGGGAGGAATATTTGTAAACCATAAGATATTAACTACCCCTAAAGAATTATTCATAAATAAACACGTTTTATAACAACATCACTTTTAAGGTTGAAAAAGTGCTTAGCCATTTTACATTTTCTTTTTTCTTGTAAACTGTCTGTCACATCCAATATATAGCTAAAATATAGGGGAGGGAACACACAGTAAGAGCTGTTATGCATTTCACTGTCATTAGCATTCCTCTAGCAAAGCATCTCTGGAGAAAAAATAATCTCCAGGATTATTTTTCAATAGACATGAACATTGATCTTGGCTGTATTTCTTAACATTAGGTGACATGAAGTGACAGAAGCATGCACAAGATGCCTAATCTCTGTGTGATGATCTTGCCCAACACCAATTTGGGTATCGCTAATATGCCATGGTGAAAAAAAAAAGCTACACGAGAAAAGAAAAAAGTAATTTCTTTCTGCCTTCTTACGCTCAGTAGTTTCATTAGTAGCTTGTATGTATGAAAACACATTTGTGATCGTAAACATCATCGTATGTACTTAATTTAATTCTATCCTACAGTAATATAGCTCATACCCATACACAATTACTGGGGTGAGAACAAAGTTAAGATGGCCCTGGATTTAAAAAAAGAAAAAAAAACATTTTATGATTATAAACATCATAATATTCCAATTCTTTTGCTGTACTAACCTTTCTGTTTGTGAATGAAAAATATTTCTCTGTTATATAAATTGTACCAGAGACAGAAATCTGCTTTATTTTATTTGATTTACCAAAAGTGAACATTAATTATTCAGTCCATATAATTAACTTCCAGCAGAGACAATATTCTAGATGCAGGAAGACTCTGCCTCGGGCAACTGAACAGAGTTAAGCAGTTCCACTTGAGAGACTTACAAAATAATCCGGACTGGGGGTGGGCACAAGCAGCGTGCAAGACACCAAGGCCTTCTTTCATTGCAGCAGCTCAGGCTCTGCATCTCTAGGACACTCCACCATTTTATTTGCTGCTTTTTCCACCTGCTTTCCTTTTATTTCCACTTAATCCATGGGCTCATCCTCCTTCCCCTATGTGTGTGCGCGCGTGTGTGTAGAAAGAGATAAAATATTACTTTTGGGGATTTGGGGTGTTTTGTGGTTCTTTTTCCTGTTTGTGTTCCTCCAAATATTTTTTAATAATTGAACTAGGCTAAAATTATACTTTGAAATATGAGAAATTCCAGAAAGAGTATCAGCACTTTGAAAGCATGCGGAGTTCAGCAAGCTCCAGGAAGCCATGAATGATGCTTAAACTTAGAAAACACTGTCTGCACAGACACATGCAGGGATCAGTGAGAAACAGTGAAACAGTGAGACTGGGTGGTTCTGCTCTTCCCTTCCCTGATGTTATTCAGAACCTCTCTAATGATGTGTATCCATAAATCCCTTCGTATGGGTATGCTTTATTTTCCCTGCCATTAACAGGCAATCTTTCTTCCCAAGACCCAAATTTAGAGCAGTAGAAGCTCACTTTTCAACATTGAATGGTGACACCGAACATGGAAGGTTTCAGAACACTTTTAGTTGGACTTCTTCAAATATTCTGCAAAAAGCTGTTAAGTTTCAGCAGGTATTTGAGAAACACTATCCCTTAATCTGGAGATAAACAAGCTGAAGTAGAGGGCAGAAACAAATTTTCCCAAGTTAGTATCGGTAGCATTAAGAACTCAGGTTTCTCCAGCTGCATGCCCAATATCTAACCCCTTGCAGCATCTTATGTTATCTTCAAGGGATGAAGGCAGCTTTGGTTTTATTTATATTTTACATATATTTATCCATCCTTGATTTAAAACACTGGTTGGAAATGCTTTTGTCTGCCATGACATACACTTTTTTCCCTTGTCCTGTGAACATACTTTACATCTGTGTTATTAATGACATAAAACACACAATAAATCTTGCAAAAAGCTGGAACACAGGACCAAGGACTTTGAATAGAGGTGGCTAGAGAAAAGGGAAAGCATAGAGGACTGCTGCAATTCACCACATGGATCAGATTCAAATTCAGCTGGAGGTCACAACTGAAACGAAACATGAGTAACTGTTGTGAGCTCAGTCTACACATCACTAAGATGAGAAAATCAATTTGGCACTACAGGTCATCTCTTAAGTAGACTAAAACGATAGCTTATGTTACAGTTCAGCAAGGAGAAAAGCTAAAGGATGGAAGCAGAGGTTGTGGTAGTAGAGAGCCTACGTACACCAGGCAAAAAGGAAAAGCTCTCAGTCCAACAGTGCTAAATTTACTCACAAGTTCTCAGAACACACAAGTCTGAAAAAGAGAAAGAAAACCCATGAAATGAAATCTTGAAAATACATCTAAAAGGGCACAGCAACAAAAGTAAAATTTTTTATTCCAACAGCTCTAATCAAAGACGACGTGTTTGTAAGTTACGGAAGAAAAATTTCATTCTTCTCATTTCTTCTTAGGCTTACTGACTATTCACTATTTAATATAATTCATCACTTCTGTTAGGACACTGATGTAAAAAAGACTTTTCCTATATTCTCGTAATTTACATCTCTTCCAGAAAACCTCTTACACACATTCCTAGCTCCAACTTTAGAGTAAAGCCCTAACTGAAACCAGAAAGCTGCTGCTGTCTTCTACTTTTTTTTTTTCCTGTTTGACCAAGGATATTCAAAAATTACCTCTCAGCAAACTACACAAGCCTATCTAAAAGGTTTATTTAGCATAAAGTTTAAAATGAAATTACCAGACTGTCATTACTAATTCAGCCTTCATTAAACACATTCTTTGGTTTTGTTCAAAGGCTGAGGGAAAACATTAACCACATTTGCTCTCTGAACTGGTTCTTGATTAGTTTTGTTAGTAATCTTCTGCCCAGCAAGCACTTCCTTTCACAACAGTCTAATATTATCCTTTCTGGTGACCCATTTCTTAACCACCTTCTAATTCTCACACTAATCTTCATCTTCTCTCTTACACCTCCATTTCCAATGCTTTTATGAAGTCCGCAAGATAAGCACTACTACATTTCTCTTCCATAAAAAATTATTTATTGCTCTCCAAGAAATCAATGAAGAGTTTGGAAGAGAATTCCAAACGCCACTTCCCACTAGGCTTTATGTCTTTAATTAATATTCCCTTCAAAAGTGAATCAAAAGCCTCACCTGTGCTGAGGACCACACACAGCCACACAGAGAAGCTGCAGAAGGGAGACTGCCTCTGTGCTCAGCACCACCATGTGCAACCAAGACAGCGCACCAAGTCCGAGTGATGCAGAAGGCTGTGGGGCTTTTGGAGTGTAGATGAGAAACATGCAGTAACAGCAAGTTATGGAACAGATTCCATAAAGAATATCATCATTGCTGTTTAGGAAAACCAGGGGATGCCTCCTAATTTTCTGCTGTCTCCTCTCTGTGGTTTATCTTCCGTAAAAACCACAGAGCGGTTGTCAAACTGCTGGTGTGGTTCCCCTGCTTGTGTCAGCACTGCATGCAGTAAGCTTGGAGTGTAACAATTTCAGTAACAGCAGTGAGCAAGCCCCACCCTCCTCCGTACTTGCAGCCAGAATAACAGTAGCATGGAGAAGCTCTTTCTTTAGCACCTGGATAAGCAGTAAAACCTCCTTTGATGTTTTTCTTTGAAGTCAGGGCAGAATTAGCTTTTGAGTAGTATTAGGAGTGACTCATTCACTTTGGGTGCCAACTAGGATACTCTGATGTTTTCACTTTTTTTTTTATTCTGCATGCTGTGAGAGTCAGCTCTCCGCTCCGCTATGAGTAGCGATCATTACCTTAAGGACTCCATGTCCATCTCAAACTCGCTGCCCCTCCCTCACAAGGGTTAAAAGAAAAGCCCCTCGCACACGTACCTCAAGCTCGCTGCTAAATCCGAGCAGAGCTGAGCAGGCTGCCACCAGCCATCCGACCCTGACCATGGAAAAGGGGTCAGCATGCTGCAGGGCTGGCAGCACCTCCGCCAGCTCCTTGCTCTGGGAGTCCACCTCCAAAACCTAAACAGTAAAAGGAGGCAGCATGTGCAAAGAAATACCACCAGCTGAAGCCCTGTATTTCAGAAAACACATTTTATCCTCACTTGCTGCTCTGACAGGGCTTCAAGTCCTTACAGCTGCACTTAGATTGGTGGCCCCTTCTGTTCTCCCAGCAAGCAGCAACATGAATCACTGGTGAGTGGGCTCAGAGAGCTCCTGACATTTCTTCAGGGGTGAGCATCCCTACAACATGCACGCATCCAGCCAACATTCGCATGTACCACGTTAAATCAACACCAGCCATCAACATCAGCATTTCTGCAAGAAAACCGATTGCTGCAGAGGTAAAGAATTTCTTCTGATCCAAAAAGAAACACACACACACACACGAGCAGCTACTTTGTCCTACACAAATAAGGCCGTTAATGATGTTGGTGCAGGCTTAATTAACGGGTCATGGGAAACATCTGTTCTTTGCAGCAGATTGCAAGGACTCGTGTCCATCGCCAAACCAGAAGCGGATCGTTACCATAATTGCTGTGTTCCACTTTCCCTGAAAGATTCCTTTAAAGACTGGCATCTCTCCAGCTGCAAAAAAAAAAAAACAAAAAAAAAAAAACCCTGCTGCTCTTTTCCTCCCACAATAGCTGATAACAAACTGGATTAGAGAAAGGCAGTAATCCCAGGAAGCATAGGATTTCTCACCCATGAAGGGCAAATATTGTGGCTTCTTGCATGAAGTACATTTGAGCTGCTGTAGGAAAGTCTCCTTAGAAAGTGAACAAAGTAATTTTCTCTCTCTACAGTGAGGAAATACCATTACCCTTCATAGCTGAGATATTCTTCCTGCTCCATGGGATTAATTTCAGTGTACTAGAAATTGAAATGTGGTGGAAAAATCTATGGATTTTCCTAATTAGAAAAAAAAAAAGGAAACTGACCCAAACCACTGCTTTGCTCTTGATTGATTTCTTCGGGGGTGGAGAAGAAAGAGTTTTGGTTTTATTTTATTTTACTTAAAAAGAAAACCCAACAATAGAGCTTACTGGAATTAAGCAAGGACAGAACTTCCACAGGACTGCTCCATGAATGCAGCTTGCCCTTCCGAGCCTGTCCTATGAGGAAGATGCTGAGTCTGCCCCAAACTCAATTTTTTCGTCAGGTCAGTGAGCAAGCTTGTTCCTATCCTGGCTTATGCTCCCATATGCTCAACTGATGTCCGAAGAGTCCCATGTTGTGATAATGGTGTGCCATGTTGGTAAGCACCAAGCAAGTAGGCAAAAATAAAACACCACACATTTTATGTGTAGTCCGAGCAAATGTTTGGCGTTTAGACCTTCTCCATTGACATGACAAGGACTCCTTTATCTTTCTTCCATTGGCTGCAGTTGCTTTTGAGGATGCTCAAGGAACACAGTCTCTGTAAGTCCCAGCTATAGGGAAAGCTTTTTGGCATTTCAGGCAGGATAACCTAACCACTAAACTGCTTTTGAAAGAGATGATTACTTAAAAAAACAAACCAAACCAACCAACCAAACAACAACAAAACACATTTAGAAAACTTTAAAGTGTTTCATGTTGCCCAAGTTCACAACATATACCAACAGCAGACAACACTACACTCCACCAGAACAATTTGGCCAGAAAAGACGTCCCTGTGAAGATGGCTGTGATTTTCGGCTCGGCATTTCCCTTGCTGTACCAGCAAGAGACAGTCAGCGCTGCATGCAGGCAGCCTGCCTTGTTGCCATCTTAAAATTGAGAGCCAAAAAAGATGCTGACATACAGGTTGCAGGAGGGCTCCCCAGCACTGCCTACCATTTAGTTACAGACAGTAGAAGAGTTTTCAGATATTCCAAAGACTTCGGCTATTTTTAAAAAAGTCCATAAGCCAAAAAAAAAGAAATAAAAATGACAATTAGTCAGAAAGGCATGTTTAATGCTCTGAATCAACTGGAAAGGGTATATGAGTTATCACAAGAGGACAGTATGAATGCAAGCCATATGGTTTAAACTGGCAAATGGCAGCAAACAGGGTTCTAAACATATATGGTGCGATGGCACCATAAATCCCGCATATATTCAGTATAGGTCTACATAGAGAAAACAGGTGACTGTGGTGGGAATGCTATCAAAGGCAAGACTGAAATCTAATACAGAATGAGAACAGAGAAATTAAGGCATTTGTTTAACAAAGAGCTACAGGAGAAAGTAAGTTATTTGATTGTATTGAATCAATACTATCACCAAACAGAGGACAGTCCAACATGAAAGAATTAACTACAAAATTAAAGATAGATTCATGATGATGCTTCTATCTCCAGATTCTGAAATAAGTTCATGAACAACAGGACCAAATTTCTTAGTCTAGCTTATTCATGCTTTTTAATAAAACCTGAGGATGTGTCTAATTACAGGTGTCATTCAAACACAAAATACAGCTTCAGATAATAAAGGAAAGTAAATGCAGAGCTGTACAGCATTTACACGGAAAATGAGTCTGAAGAGTCAGACTTGCTAAGCACCGCCACTGGGTAAAAGCATAAGAAAATAAAACACATTGGGCAGACTTCCCCACAACACCTAGAAATAACCCACGTGGAGAGAACACATTGGAACAAGCATCCCTCCTGTGCAGAATGGTTTCACAGAAGGTCACAGGTTTGTCTCTGTTCCATTCCCAAGAAGATATTTCATTCTGGACTTCAATCTGGAGTTAAATATATATATACATATATATATGTATATATATGTCAAAAGTAATGTAAAACACTCTCTGACTACAATGAAATAGGATCTTTGCACACAAAGCCAGAACACTAATAGAGAGGGAGAACCAACAATTTATATTTGGCTTCCTAAGTCAACCCAAAATTTTAAATTGAAACCAAGATCACCCTGGAAGTCAGCATTCAGAAGTTCAGTGTTTTCCTCTTAATGACTTGCTACAGGGCTGCTTCATTTCTCCATATTTATGTATGTAGCAGAGAGACGTGAACACAGACAGTTCAATGATCACTAGTACAATTAACTATAAGCCTGCCAGCAAAAGAATTTTTCCTTACCTACTGTTAAATGCAGTTTTATTTTAATTACTGATTGTAAATTCCACGGGATTGCCAAAGTTAAGACTGCTTGTTCCCCTAATAACACAAAATGTCTGACAGAAGCCTTCGCAGCCAATTTCCCTCATTTTGCTCAAGTATTCATAAATTCAGCTGCAGCTGATCTCTCCCTCTAGTTCTGGTGCAAAAATCCTGTATTATAAGCACTCAGGCCAGAAGTTATAGCTTTATACCCCTGGCCCTCTTCCTCTAGTTTTCTCTCACTTCATTCTCACTGAAGCACAGCAGGTATTACGTTACTTCAGTTTTTTTTCATTGAAGGATGTCAATCTGGTAAAATACAAATTGTTGTTGGAAAAGCAGCGAATGGAGAGGCTGTGATTAACTGAATGTAAAACGAGTTTCACACGTTTTCCAACACATAACCCTCTGACTAAAAACTAAACACAGGTTCTCAGCCAAACAGAGAGATCGCCCAAGAACTATAACGTATTTTTAGGGACCTCGTGAGTCAACACGCTCAACCTTGTATGATTGCAGACTATCTTTTGTATGGGAAATTACAAATTGCACATTCCTCCTACCAGGAAGTTCTTAAAGACCTCACTGTAGAAACCTCTTCAAACGCCCAGTCCAAATTTTCTTACAGCCGTCTCTTTCCAGAAAGCCGTACCTACTCCCAGACTAACAAGATTTTTCTCCGTGTGTTTACCCGTGTGTGACTTGTCACACAGACTTTCCAGTTCTGTGATGTTTGCACTTCCTGCAAGCCCTCTCCTGCATTGCTTCCCACTTCAGCGTACGTTTCTTGAACAGGATAAGCAAGAATATCTGAAGCATTAAAGATAAGGCCTTGACAGCAAACTACATTTAGGGACAACAATCTACTCTTACATTCTCAGTCCTTAATGAGAACATTGTATGATCCTGCTTTCATCCATTTTATTATGTTACATTGGTCATTTATAGTTTCTTTTATGACTAATGTACTCTGATCCTTTTTAAAAGATGCACTTATTAAAGATGAAGGAAAAAAAATCATGCTTTTGATTCAAAATGCATAAGATTGAACCTTGGACTAGTCAGTCCACTTTTTTTGTTCCCCCCTCTGATCCTCAGGCTTACCCTGTTCTTTCCAGAGCTTCCATCAGTCCTCTCATACTGATTACAACCATTAACATTCCACCGCGAGCAAATACAAGCATTTTGTACCCAGGTCATCAGTAAAAACACTGAACAAACATGTTCTTTAGAAATAATCTATAACCTTTTGTTTTGCAACTTTTTTTTTTTTCCTCCCATGTTTATCTATTTGCAAATACTGTTGTGTTTGGGCTGCAGCATACCCAAAGGAAAAAGAGTGCAGTTCTGCAATCACACCAGACCAGAGCAGGAATATCAGAACTGTAACATCTGGGGAATTCTTTCCAGAAGCAGACCCTGCAGAACAGCAAAACGCTGCATAACAAGAGTGAAAAGCCTGGCTGGAGTACACAGATTTAATCTTTAATTTAAAATTTTCACTGATCAATATTTATTACTGTTGTATCTGGCTTGAAACAGTAACTGCAGGGATTTAGATAAATAAACTGAAAGGTCATCTAGTTTCTCTGCAATTTCTGGAAATACACTCAGTGAGTTCTCCTGGGAATGCTATTTTGAAACTTCCTATTGTAATCTCAACGGATTTATCTCCTTCTGTAGTCTGTATCAGAATTTGGTCTGCTCTGAGTCTCGCTATGACACCTAAAATCTGCATAACTTATATCCAATATACGTATCTCAAATTTTTCCTTTATTCAAGTGCAAACTATACTCAACATCACAACCAAGTGCAAACTGAGATAGCAAAGCAGACCAAGACGACTCTTTAATATTATATGATCAGGCAACAGAAAAAAGCTGGAGCCAGGGAGCGATATGAAGAGTTGTGTGTGATAGTAACAGATAAGTTGCAGCCTTCGAGTGAGTTTCTGCTACAGATAGTTTGGTTTTGGAAAAGCAGATTCATTAATGGTTTGTCAGACCAAGACCATACCTGCCTACTGCAAAAGTTTCAAGACAAGGATTAGTTGTACATTACCATCCATGCGTATTTGTCACTGCCAGAAAAAAATAAAAAATCCTGTTCTAGTCCAGACTAAGGTACTTATTTTTATAAAGAGGTTATAAATGTAGTTTGTTTTAAGCTTGCTGCTGCAGTTGTTTGTTTGTTTTAAGCTTGCTGCTGCAGTTGGGCAGAGATACAGCCTGTAGGAGAAAGGGAAGGGAAAGTTTTAAAGGGATTCCCTAGTTACGCTGCTAGGGGACAGGGGGTGGGGACTCTATATATAGCCATGCTATGGACAACAATGCATACCTAAAGTAGTATTTTAAATAAATAATACTATTTTAACTAACTGCAGACATGCTGTTTCTTTTGGCTGAGTATTCCATCAGACCAAGTCAAGCACTGCATATGAGGAGCACCATACCAATGTAAAGTAATAAAGAGGTTAAAAAAAATTTTCAGAGGCCAAACCAACACTAAAGAATTGGATGTGACGAGCAGTTGTAATACTGATTTAAGCCAAACAGAAAAACCGAAGAAAAAAAAAAAAAGACGTATTGTTTTTCATTTATATACCTTGTTCCTACAGAGGAATCACAAATAGAGAACTAAATGAACCCTGCAGAATTTAAGCTTTGAGAAGAAGCTTACAGATTGCACCCCAAGGATTAAGCCTGTGAGTTTGGAGCTGAAAGCTTCCTCGGAAGTTTGGTTTAGTACTCCTGCGCCCACCTGAGCTTTTTGCCTCCCACAGCCGAATCCTGGCTTGGACAGAGCTTTGAGGTGGAACTGCTCGCATCTTCTCCAGTGTGAACTTCCCACAGAAGGGCAGAATTCAGAACTCAAAATCAGAAAATCTTGGTGTTACATGATTAAAAACTACAAACATGATTTTAAAACTAAATTGACACAACTAATGAAAATGGAGAAATGAAAAGGTCTGTGCCCAAAACCACAAACCACAGCACCCTTGAAGGCAATTCTTGTTTTCGTGCTCAGCTGCAGACAACTCAATGACAGTTGATGTAAATTTTGTGTAGCCAAAGTGTTTCTCTTCCCAAAACCAAATAAAAATATTTGTGCTTTTTTTTTCATTCTTAGCAATACATTACTCATCTTGTACTTACACATCCTTGAGAAAATACATGCATGACGTGATTTGAATATATGAGAGGGAGATGTTGGGCTTCTCTTTTTTCCCAATCTTGCCTTCCTACCAGAACTCCTACTACAGAAAATTACGCTTTCCCTACACCTCTACCCTGTGGCCTTTGAACAAACACATACACTGCTCTCAGCTTTGACAACTCAGAAAAGCAGAGTATGTGACTGCAGCGTTTGTATAGCCCTACAAACTGTTCCACGGCTTCAAAAGTTACACTGTGTAGAGCAGAAAAAAAAAAAAACCAACACCAAAAACACTCAAGCACCGATTATAGTGGCAGAATAAAACCACCTGGTACCAGACAAGAACATTTCTGCAGCTGGGAACAAGCAAAAAATGCTAGAAAAGGACTCCCAAAAAAGACGATGATAGAGACCACACAGTAGAGCTCATGCCATCAAATTCACCTAAAACCAAGAAAAAAAATGCAGAACTAGGAAGTCCTAAGTAGATAAAATAAAAGGACTTTACAATGCTTCCTGAGAAAGGTGAGTACAACAACTCAACCCCCAAAAGCAAGGCATCTCTGCATAAGGTCTCAGTAAAACACAGAACAGAGAATCCAGGAAATGATGGAAACATCAGTACCAGAGCTCGCAGACTGATGTGATCAAGATGAATAGACGCACACCAACTGCTCGCCCAAGCCTGATATTCACCGCCGCATGACAGCCGCGGCAGCTGCTGGGAGCTCATTACCTTCCCATAATAGTTAGTTCATGCCCACAGTGGAAGGAAATGAATTTTCAACTAAAAAATGAAATGTTCCCAAGCAGACGTGTTGTTCCACAGCAGATGATTTCCTGCCTGAAGTTCATTTTCTGGCGCAGTTGGGAAAAGGTGTTCATACAGACAGACGTGCAGGCAGAGCCCTCCAGGAGTCCATGTGGAGATCCCGTGATCCACCGCTGCAGTGTAATGATGACTGGATGTTTCTATCTACCCATCCTTCTGTGCTAACAACTTTGACTTCCTAGATACTCAGACTTGAAAGGCCATATTTTTAAATCTTTGAAGCACCTAAAAATGTAGATCAATGCCTCTTACGGAGTTTTAAAAAGTGCTAGATAGGACAAACACTAATCCCCTAAAGACACAAAAGTCTTGTGCGGTTTAGAAGTATGTCCACATAGGCATACCTTAAGATTTTAAGAAACCCTACAAGCATTATATATAATCTTTCCCATATTTTACACACTGATATGCTTGGTTTTGCACGTCCAGACCTACTCAAGGCTTATCTATGCTCACAACGTTATCTGGGGTTATTTTTCCTGCGTGGAAGTGATTAAGAACAACTGCTCCAAAAGCACTACATCTGCTCTACACTGCTAGCACAGGAGGTGCCACTGCTTTCTGATGCGTTGCCATAGTGTTGCACTGGTCTCAAATAAGCCTGCACCTTTCCAGGCTTAAAACTTGTACCCAGGTGTCTCGCCTCGAAGATCCAGCCGATGGTGGGAAGCGCTGCAGATCTGGCAGTTATTACATTCGCAGACATTTCTGTGGCACTCAGGAGGAGCTGCTGAGACTGCTCTGATTGTATCAATCCACAGAGGCATTGGCGTGCAAGAGCTCCTCCAAAAAACGTCTTCAGGGTGGCTTTGCTCTTGTTCTACAGAAGGACTTTATGCACAACTTGAAGATGATAAATTCACAGTGACAATTTTAACTGTCTTAATAAAACCCTTTCAAGATTTCATAAATAGGCTAATTAACAGGTGGGAAGAAATGATTACCTGAGGAATGTTATCTTCCAAAACACTATTTGAAGAGGCTCATTTAACAAGCTCTACACATTGTAACTTCTCCTTGTACTCTTCCTGTGTTTAATCTCCTGAGGATGGAATGATTTAGTCTAATTTCGGGATTACTGTAACAAAGCAATTTTGTACAACACACTTGCCTGTCATACGCAGGAGGTCAAACCAGCTGACCTGACAGCCCCTTCCTGTCTTAAAGCATATGAAATTATCTTTTTACCAAAATTTCCATAATAATATGGCCAAATTTGGGAACAAGTCAGTAAATAACTTTGGTTGCCACTGTATTTAAAATGGTAGTAGGTGGTAAAAACATAAAATCTCAGGGAGAAGCTATCCTCTGCTCAACACAAGTTGCTGTTTTGAGGAATTCATTGCTTAGCTTTCCAATATTCAGAAATACAGCCCTTAATCCATTGCAGGATGTACAATTTCAGTATGCTACTTTAACTGCTTCATGCATCACTGCTATATTTTTAGGAATAACCTTAAATGTAATAGAGGCGGTCAGTCTCCATCTGGGTTAGGCAGAAGGTACAGGTATATTCTTTTTCACAGGAAAAGATCATCTCACTTTCCAGGCAGCTCTACACTACTGATTATTTGCTTATGTCTTGATACAGTATTACACAATTCTAATTGAGCTGGTGGCGTGGAAACGGGTGATAAATTCTTACTTTACGGAAAGAAAACTTGGCAAAAGCTTTCTAGAAGGCCTAGTAGATTATCACTGCAGTAAATCACATAAAAAGAAAAAAACAATTAGCAGCTAAGAAACTCCATGGAGTGTGTGGGGATTGGGAGAGGGATAAATGCCAGAAGGGAAAGGAAAGCCTCTGCAACTGACCAAATGTTTCTTACCCGGTGCTATGCCTCAGCACAAAGAAGCAGCAACCAACATCATTCAACAAAGAAAGCCACCAGCTTCTGAACGGTTGCGCAATGCCCAAGAAAGAGCCAAAAGAGCTGTAAACCAAATTCAACTAAAAGCTCATCAGGGCCCCCCAGCAGGCATCAGTTTTTGAAAGTGCTGAAAATCTGATAAAAAGATCTAGGATGGAGAATGAAGCACATGGGAAATGGAATGAATGAAAACTGGGAGTGCAAATTCCCAACAGAGGAAACTAAACATTTGGAATCTGAATGGCCACTAAAAATGAAAGAAAACCAAAACAAACACCACCACCACCTCAGCCCATTTTCCCCCTCTTTTTTTCCCTTTTGGGATGGGAAGAGAACATAAGAAATACATTTTGACTACGAATGAATTTTATGGATACTGTCAGCATACTTTAACAATGAGATTAATATGTTTCCATGCACCTTCGGTAAATTGGATCCCACTAGTGACCAGTTCTATCCCTTAACGCTCCTTACTTCACGACGGATTTCTGCAGTTATGATCGAAGAATACATTCTGACAGCAGAGCTTTGCGCAGTACTTGAGGAGCTCAAAGAAGAGCAATGCCTGAAGATTAAAGACCCATTCTGCTATTGGCACCACTGTCCCTGTTAAAAATAATCTCCACAATAATGATCGCTTTAATGTTCTCTGTCATCACTGCTGGGGTGACAAAAAGAACTAGGTTAGCCAGACAGTGTCAGTTTGCAATTCTGACTTTTTCTGTCTCACTTCAGCAAACAAAGTATTAAGGACGCTCTCCACTAGGGTTCATGAATCATGCCTGTAATCGCATCCAGCTATTATAAGCTGGTCAATACAAGATGAAAGAGTTCCAAGGATGTTCAAAATGAAAAATAACCTGCAGTAGATGCAAAATGATTGCAGATTATCCTTAACAATGGGTAGCCATCCTCCTCTCTATTTGTACTGGACCATTGTGCGATCACATGAGACAAGTTCCATCAGATACTCTGGAAGTCAGAGCTTGGTTACAACAGAAACCTTCCCCAGGTTCCCCAAATCAAAGTGTCAGAAGGTTTGAAGTTAGAAACAGCACAGGAAAACAACAGTATTTTGTGGTTTTGTTTGTTTGCTTATTTTTCCAGCAGCCAGAGGAGATTGGGAGCAAACAGAGACTCAAATGTAATGAAATGTAGCTGACTTGAAACAAACTGTGGTCCATCTAAATAGGGAATTATATGTTTCTTACTCCTCCTCCCCACAAAAAGTGGAGGTTGAAGGACTGAGTTCTCAAATAGGTACAGATCTGGAGAGTGAGGACTTCTCACCCCTGTTCCAGCACTCCTCCAATTTGTCTCTAGTGTTCGCACAACAGCTACTGGATGCCTGCTTCACCTACCTAGAAATAGGGATGTACATGACCGGATGGCAGAAAGGGATAGGCATCACCAAAGAGAGGTCGCATTTGCTTAAGTGAGTTGAAATGCAGCTTCAGTTGTAAAAACAGAAGGTATCATGTCTTTAAGCCATTTCTACAAGTGAAAAAGATGTTCAAGTAATAACAATTGTTACAAGAATACTAAGGCTACTCTGCTAAGCCAGTTATCAGCTGTGTGCCACTAGTAACTTTCCCCTTTTTCACTCTACCTAACCACACAGCCATGTGCTATCTGAAATAATACCACACATCTGCTCCATTTTGTCAGCTATCCTTGATAAGCATTCCAGATTTTACTGCAGCAAGTATGGAACTGTGTACAAAGCATTGCAGAAAATTTAAGGCCAGAGAGTTCGGCATTTTCCTAGTAAAACCACAAATGTAATGGTAAGTACCATATCTTACTGAGAATTAACACTAAACACAATAAGAATCAGTTTTGCATTCAGACAAGGTCTAAATCTTAAAAGATTCAGCCCGCAAGAAAGTTTTTGTACTTTTAAATGTGTATTTGATTAATAAACCCACCTGTCCTTATAGTGATACCCAAGACAAATGCAGAGAAATAGCAGCACAAGCACTTGAAAGAGAAGGAAATAAGATTTTTTTTCTTCCCCTTCTCAATATTATCTGACTGGAACACAATCACAACCAACAGGTTTTGTAATCAAGTGTCTTAGCTTCACTGTACTATTTAATCACCTGCAAACACCATTCACTGCCTCACAAACTCCTCCACTGTGAACATTATCCTATAATTAAACAAGATGACAATGTCATAAGAACATGAATCTCATTTTGTGGAGTGTAGTAAGAAAAAGACAATAGAGAAATCCAAAGCACATCACCACACGTGTTCAAAGGCAGCAGCACGACCAAGAGAAGTATTCAGGGAAAAAGGCTGTCCATTTTCTGCCTCCTCCCAGCTCTTTTTGTTGGGGAGGAGTAAAGTGTTTGAAGTATAAAACGCCAACAACTGGCAAACTAGCAGTATTCATCTGCCAGTTGGATAACAGGCTTTTTAAAAAATAAATAAATGATCTATTATATATGTTTGATATAGGGATAGCTCTGGATCTCTCCACGCTTAACCAACACAGTATCTTCTCCTTGTAATTGCTTGGGTTAAAGATACAGAAATGCAAGTGCTTAATCTTTGCTCGCTTTGAATTCCGAGTATGCCATTACTTATTAATCCCTCTATATTTCTTTTATGAAGTGCTTTTGTTAATGATGTTATGCTATTATTAGGAATGATAGTGCATAAAGAAAATGAAGACAGACATAAAAGTGTACACACGAAAATAGTGAAAAACTTCATAGAATTATGCATCCTCTTGTTTACTGAGGTAAGCGACCTTCTTAAAGGTACTCAAAGGCAACTGCATAAAGTTATAAACATAGCCAGTAGCTCTCAGCATCTAATACATGTATACGTTTTTGATCAGAGGTTTCATTACCTCAAACAGAGTGACTTGGACTGCGTACTTCAGAGCTCTGTGCATTTAATAATGCCAACATTTGGCTGACAGTTGTTGAGACATCTGTTAAGAACAGCACCCCTAAAAAACATAAGAAACAACTAGGCAACAAGCTGATCATAAAGGTGACCTCTAGCTAATCTTATGACAACCAGACACATTGATCTTCTGCATTTGGGGGGCAGATGATTTAATAGGCAATGCCATAACTCCAGTTCTGAAGGCTGAGGAGTCATTTCTGCATCTTCGGTCCAAGCAGTAACACAGAACCCAGCCAACCTGACGTGATCTTCTGGTACACCGCAGAGACGTTATCATACAAAGCTTCAATGAGGCCCCATCTGAAATGTTTTTAATCAGGTCACTTACGTTCAAAACTGACATATCCAGACAGGAAAAGGTGCAAAGAAGGGATTTGAGGATAATCAGAGAAGCGAAGAGCACATTTTTTTCCTAGAGATTACAAGTTTGACTTGCTTAGTCCTGCAGACTGAAAGCCAAGAAAAGCTAGGATAGCTCTTCCAGCAGTGGCTACACTGGGGAGGAAAGAAGCATGAGTAATTCTAAGGACAATGACAGCAGCAGAGTACATGGGTGTAAACTTGCCCATTAAGAAGCTTAGCCTGGAAATGTGACAAGGTTTTTTTACACAGGCTTAAACTTGAGATTGATTACTTTATGAAAGGAATTATATGAGATGCAAAAGCAGGGACCAGAGTAAGAAGCCCTTATATTCTCATACTCTTCTGATTTTAAGCAGCTCAGATAAGGACTTCCTTCTCTTCGCCCACTTGAGCAAGAAAGGGGCAGGTGGGCATCCTTGGGGCTCCTGCCTCCTCCAGCAGTCTCAGCTCACTGCACAGCCCCAGCTGCCACCCAAATCCCAGCTTCTGCCGTGTGCCTTCTGCCCAGCTCCCTACAAACCAGGAGAGGAGCCTGGGCTCAGCAACAAAGGGAGAGAGAGAGACAGAAAGCACAAGAGAGAAAAAAAAAAGAAAAAAATACCACCCAGTGGTGGCACTGGCAAAATTTCCACACTCCTCAATACCTTGGAAAAATGTTCAGCATCAGTGCAGCACACTACAAAGTCTGTACCACCAATCGGGAAGTTTACACCTTCACACTTCGCTTTAGTCTTCTCGAAGGCTGAGTGCTCCAAGGCATTATCTAGATTGTGCACATTCTTCAGCTTTTTTCACCCCAGAAGCATAAGGAACAACCAAGAGAAAAAAGATCTGTGAATTCAGAGCACAGTTCTGAGACACAGGATGAACTCCCTATCATAGAGTTGGTCTGAAAACACAGGATGGCTTGGATCCTGCTTCTTTTTTTTCCCATGTTAAATGCCATGGCTTGGACAATAAAGCTTCATTAGCAGGGTAGCTGTATAAAATCAGGCATTTCTTGTCATCCTTCTGCATCCAAGACCACCAAACAAGTAGCACCAGGTGCCGCAATCAGAACATTATTTCCCCGTGGTTATTTTTAACCTTCCAATAGGGAACAAAAGCTGATCTCATTAAAAGACAAACAGGACTAGATGACTACTTGAGCTAAAGGAAGAAGAAATTAAAGAAGAGAGAGACCATAAGTATTTCTGGTGAAGTATCACTGTTCTTCACAGTCGGTGCCTGTGCACTGGACGCTGTTCAAACAAGCTCAATATAATGGATTCCACCCTAATGTCTTCGCTTGTTTGCTCAGGCCCAGGGGAGCTGGGACTGCTGAGTAATGGAGCAAAATCGCTCCTGCTACTTATTAGTAAGCAGCTTAATAAACCCCAAAAGGACAAGCAGTTTTCAGTTGAAATGACAATCTTCACAGGTGATGTGCAAGAGTTAGCCATGCCAGCAGCAACGCTGAGAAGAGTCTCTGCCCACATCCGAGCTGCCACAGGTAAAATACAAAACCGTGGACTACCACACCTAGTAAAGGTAGGGACAAACACACAGCAAAGGCGGAGAGTGGTCCTTCAAGTATCCTGAGGCCAGATATATGCAAGCTCTGGGGTAGAGCTGGTCCAGGAGCTTTAATTTCCTAGCTAGCACTGGAACGATACTTGGTTGCAAGTCACTACAAAAGCAGATGTTATCGTTAACGAAGATCACTCGAGAGAGTTTGTACCTTACAGATGTTAGTCAAATTTCTGACCAGAAAAGCATACCAATTACAGCTTTACAAACAACAAGCCCCCCATCTGACAAGCCACACTGATCTGTTCTTCAGGAGCTGACCCGCTGCCTGCAGCTCGCAGGGAGCTGCTGAGGGACGGGCATGGAGCAAGCGAGCCAACTGGCTGAAGAGCCACGCTGCGGAGGCTCTGTAATGAAGGCCGTTTGTCACTGTGTGACAGCGAGGGAACAGCTGTGACTCATTTCATAGTCTACTGAACATGAAATGAGTTTGTTTCCATCTGTGATAAACTGTGCTACCCCTCGCGATACGTATTAGGAATTGGTGCTATCATATCTTATAACGCTGTGGTAAAAATTACAGACTAAGCAGCAGTGACTTCTCAGGTTTCCACCACACGACAGTGCCAAAGTTTCAGATCCCACTGAACTGACTTCTTGACTCGGCAGCCCTGTGCAAACGGGGCTCCAAGCATTGGTCCCCACCATTTCTCACAAGGTCCCGTTGACTCTGACAACGAAGGCACGTTCCCTACTCACCGAGAAGCCCCAGCTACGACACAGAGAGAGCCATGCATTTCCAGTGATTATAAAAAAAAATAAATAATGGCTACTTAAAACCTGCATCATCTTCCTAGCACCGGATCATGAGACCAGTAACGTGGTACACAGTGGAAGTATCCTTGTTTCCAAAAAGGACTTCCC
The DNA here is from genome assembly GCF_964034855.1 of Anser brachyrhynchus. Lineage (NCBI taxonomy): Eukaryota > Metazoa > Chordata > Aves > Anseriformes > Anatidae > Anser > Anser brachyrhynchus. The sequence continues at coordinate 30,420,845 of NC_137699.1, read as the reverse complement.
CGGGGACTGCAGTAAAAGTTTCAGTCCATGTGGCTGCAGGGAGCTCAGAACCCCGAGAGCATTTCCAGGAGAAACGCGGCTCTGGTGCTACGCTCCACTTCCCACTCCCATGCAGGCCATAAAGGTAAAGCCTCCCCAGAGCCTGCAGGTCTGTTAAGCAGCTTCCTACCTCACGGACCTGAGCAGCAGCAGGCCCCAAGGCAGTGAAAGCTGCCTGATCCTGCGGCGGTGTCCGATGGCCAGGGAGACACCCGTGTACGTCCACCCAGCCACAAGTCTCCAAGCGGTGGCTCTACCCTTTGAGAGTGAAAATAGGATGAGATGCAAAAGTAATGAATCCACATGCATTTCAGCAAATATTTAATGACATAATACCCAAATTAAGCGTGAAATGATATCACAGAACTAAATATATTGACAGTCAAACAGCTGGTTTCATTACCACTGGCACCTTTCTTGTGACACATGTAATTATTATGTCATTTCATGATGTGACAGTCAAAATAGGCTTCTGTTAGGACACAAACAGATAATAGGATGAATAAAACACTGCGCCGTTGCATTTTAAAGAGAACTGAACATTTCAGCTTTACAGATGTGAATGAAAAAAGAGAATCTGCACTTTTCAGTACAATGCAAATTTCAGTTTCTGGCAAATTCAAGCTATGAAATCAGTACATTTTCCTACCTCCTCCTCAAGAAGCATTCTGCTAACAGGAAATAAAGATGCTTTCAATGAAGAAATAAAGCTTCAACAGAAATTCTCAGCAAGGCTTCAGAGTTGGGTGTATTTGTGCTACCACCATCACTAGCATCATGACAGAAGGATACTTTGTTCACTCCCATTGAAATAGAAAAATATTGAAATTAAAGAGAAAAAATTGCAGTTGGAAAACTTTTTCTCCAGACCAGTATATTTAGTGAGTGTCAGAGACAAACATATTCTCTATTTTTCCCTTCACTCTTTGATCAAATACAAAAGACATGACAGATGTAGGATAGCTGTAGGGGCTCCCAAACTGTAACACACTTGTACCATGATCTACCTCAAAGAGGTATCCAAACACTGTCTCGGCAGCCCAACATCTTATTCCTGAGCACAAGCATAGCTAGGCACAGAGCCAGGAGTTGCTGTTGCTGACAACAATACCATCTTTGCAAATTTAATTCAGGAAATGCAATTTTTTTAGCATAGGACTGGAAGTCACAGGCTTCTGAAGTTTAATTGCAGGATAAAAATGATTCCCTGAGCATCCTTGAGTATATCACCATCTTTCATGTCTCACATACACCCTTCCTTTTCTCACAGTTTCATCCCAGCATGTCATTTACAAGTAGCCATAAAGTGAAATTTCATATAGTGAAATCCAAATACCTTGACAATAAGGAGCATTACACTTCATAAACCTTTAAAAGAGGTGAAACTACATTAGGTTAAGCATGTATGCCGCTTTTGTATCATAGTCCACTAGCTTCTAAGGAATCAGAGGGCTGAATGTCATGGAGCGTCGCTGAAAGCTATTCAATTTTGAAAGGAAAAACATACAACATACAGGGGGTCACATACCGTGGAAGTTTTTAAGACGCCTAAGAAAACAAGGCAGTGCTTGCAGAGAACAGAAGTCAAAGCTCAGGAAACCCACTTACTTGCTTCCCTGCTTAAGCAGCCTAGATGCTAACAACCAGTGACAGTGATGAAGAATATTTTCAATTTTTTGACATTTTACTAGGAACATTTTAGCTCTGAAACTTGTTAGATACACTGGCAAATTTAAAAGAGTGTCGAAGCGTCGATAATTGGAAGGGAGGGGGAGATGAAGACACTGTGTTTGGGAAGGAGAGTCTTCCCTCGGGGAAATCCTGCTGCAACTTGGTCTATTTCAGAGGCCAAACATTTTTCTCTGGAGAAATTATTTTTGTGAGCCACTGATGATTCATCCTTCGCAGGGTGATTTAACTTTAGTCAGCAAAGCTGAACTCCAGCAAGAGGAGGAAATTCACCCTAGTCTTTCTGTCGTTTTGATGGCAGAACTGAATAGCTTCTTGTTAGCAAGTCCCCTCCAGAGCATCATTGGATTCAAGGAAGGCTACAAATACAATTTACCAAAGACACACGAACACTGGCAATAAGAAGCTCATTAAGGGGAGTAGCTATCATCATTAGACAGGTAATCCTACCTCCAGGATTTTCTGCAGCACAAAGCTCTTACTAGTCAGCTTGCTCTCCAAGGGTGTAATTACCTTCTGGAAACAAAATGTGGTTGTATGGGGGAAAACTTCTTGGAATGATTCAGTTTTCTGTAAGTCAGTTAAATGGTGAAGGTTTTACATGTGCAAAAAGGCTTTGAAAGACCATGTCATTTTGTCAGTGGGCTGCCTAGCAGCAAATGTTTGCTGTATAGAAGTCATTACCCAATTCAGTCTTTTATTAGCTTTGTCACCACTCCAGAGAAATGAGATGAACTAATACCATCACAGCAGACATTTTTCAAATGCACAATGCGCTACAGAAATTAACAAACACCTCTGTCATACAACCAGGACTATTCGGGTTTCGCCAAAAATTGCTAAAAGACATGTGAGGTCATGGTAATCACCTAATTTTTCTTCAACGGTAATTATTTAAATATAGAACAGATCCTTTGCAGAGAAGGACTAGCAGCACTAAAGATAGCGTGTCAAAGATAATGACTTGCGCAGTTAATCCCTGTGTATCACGCTGCATATTTACCCCTTGATAGAATAAGATCTGTGTTTCTCTAAATAGGAATTCATCAACGCTAATATCATTGGCAGAAAGAGGATGGAGAACGTGAATCTTGTAAATAAGCTTTATAAGCAATGTCAAAATTACTTTGTTTTTTCCTTTCATCTAGCTTCCATTCCAAAACGTATTCATCACAAGTCAATAATACAGTAAGGCCGGCAATCCACAGCACAGCTGAAATTTAAATGCTCCCCCTCGAGTCAGAAAATGCATGCCCAAGGCCTGAGGCCATGCAAACATCACCACAACCTTCCTAATATCTGAATTTCCCGGGGAACCTTGGTGCCACTAGGTGAGGTATGGCCTTCCCAAAGTCCCAGAGGGACTTTCCAGCCCCTCAGGTGGGCGCAGTCAGGGTGTGACCAGGGAGATGCCGATCCACAGCTGCCACATCCAGCTCACGGGACGTGCGTTTTCATGGCAGCACACACCAACACACAGCTCACGCTCTCGTTCACAACATGGGGCTTCCTAATCCCCTGCTAAAATCCACTTACAGGAGAGGCCTCACTGGTGAGATGAGGACCTACACCTGCCTTCCTCCCTCCCCGTCATCTTTGGCTGGGTTTGTAAAACCCACTCTTCTCCTTTGGAAAGATGTCCTAGTGTGATGGCACCAGCACCTGCTGTCCCCTGAGGGACAAGGACAGATCTGTGTGGTTACCTGAGGAGCCCCTTTCACGAGTCTGCTGCAGCCCAAATGTGTGTGCACATGCCCACTGACCAGCAGGCAGCATCCGAGGTGAGCGCCTGATCTGCACATTTGCCCAGCTCCGTTTGGGTGGATGATGTCCAAGGGCTCCAAACAAATTTCTAAAATTCAAATGCCACCTGAGTTGCTGCTCTAAGAAAGAGAGCTCTTTTGGGAGAACCTGGACATACATGTCTGAGGATGGAAGCAGCCAAATTTGTTGCAGCCCTCCTCACACCAAGTGTTGTGAGAGGTCCCTGGGAAATTCTGTTCCTAAGATGTGACTGGGTGTCATACAGGATGGCACAGCCCCAAAACAAACCTGAGCACTTGGTAACAACACCAACAGTGGCCTAATTACGTCCTGGCTCCATTCTAGTGGGCATCTTAGGAGGAAAGAGCATTCAGGTGGCCAAAGCCAGACAGGTTTCTGTCAGAGGTTCCTTGTCCTTGCTCTAGAGCTTCTTGTAACAGCAGTGTGCTTCCACGCATGGCAAGAACTGCAATCCATTTATTTCCAAAATAGAAGTTACAAGTCTCTTAGAATCTTATCGATAAAGGGAAAGAAACTGTGTGCTGAAGTTAAGGAGATGAGCCAGAAGAAAGCTGTGCAAGTTGAAATGTTTGCTAACACTATTATTTCAGATGGTGCAGCAGCCTGCTAGAAGAGCAGTGCCGAGCCCTGTTGCTTAGAGTAACTTGAAATGAATTGGAAAAATTTAAAGTGTAATATAAACACAAGACTGAGCAGCACAGATCTTGGAAGTTGTGCCTCGGACCATCAGACAAACCTATTGTACAGTTTCCCTTAATGTGGTTAGTTTAATTCCTTAAACTCAGACTAATCCAGAATGGTCTAATTTTGTAAGACTTGGAAAACACAAAAGGAGGCTTTTGAAACAGAATCTAAAGCCAGGTGATACTCCAAAGTAAGGACTGTGCATCTTCCAAAAAGCCACCTGGTGCATCTTCCGTAAAATACTAACATCTTAACTTCACAGGAAGTAAAGATGGGGGGGGGGTTCAACCCACTACGTGTTCCACAGAAATTATATTACCAGTCTACAGTCTCTTCCTCCTTCTCTTAGGAGAAATGCCTACTCATCTCCGTCATACCATGAACCAATGAATGGGATCTAATCCAAGCGATCAAAGACCACCTCTGTGCAACAGATGATCAGTTCTGGAACTGCTCTGCCTACTCAAAGCACCAAAGGATCTGGCCTCAAATGCTCTGCTCTGCTGCAGCATAAGGCGTGAAAAGTCATAAGTCATCACTAAGTCAGATTTCCCACTTTGGAATTTAAAAAACGAATAGCTTATGCTGCTTACAACTCCAAATTGCATGTACTCATCCAAGCCCCATAGCTCCCCAAAAAGGAGGGGATTGGATAGAATGTTTTTTTTTCTTGCTATAAATTATCACAGGACCTGTATATCCCAGCCAAACATCTTGCAGAATAAATTGATTTTAACCTACCGTGTTTTCAGAAGTAGACTACTCTATACCCTGTCCAAAGAAATATAAACATCAGAAAAAAACAGATTACTGAAGTTAAATATTTTTCACTTGAACTTTTTCTTCTAACTTTCATTTCTATTTTTGAAGGCCACAGCAAAAGTAACATTTAAATATGAGCCTGAAATAGCATTTCATTGTGTTTTATTTTTTACTGGGAAGGAAATTACTTCTTCCACTACCTCCTGAACTAAGTTACTGACAGCCCCCCTTCAACATCCTGATTTACTGCTAATGATGGCAGTGGATGACAGCTCCCAAACACTGGCTAAATAATTAGCAGCAAAGCTTCATTCAAAAATATCAACTCATTGTCACTGTACCTATATATTTTTTTAAAGCCAAACATCATTAAACAACAAAAAAAAGTGCAAAAACAACAAAAAATCATTTCTTCCTCAAAATTTCCTCCTATCTTTGCTATCTTTAGCACAAAAAAATTGACAGCACATTAAAGCCTCTATGAAATTGTCCTTCAGGACAGTAACAGACACAGCCATTATAAATTCTAAGTATAGCCTTCTATATATGAAAAATTAAACATCAGTTATATAGAATTATTATTAGTATCCATGTTCTTAGAAATCAATACTTACTTTGAACCCCCCAAATCACTGTAAAACTGTATAGTTAATGAGAGTGTTTCTGGTAAGCAGATATTTTAATCCATGTCAGGACAGATGGAAAAAGTACCTTTAGGAAAGTGAGAAAATTCAGACTAAAGAAAGAGAGCCAACCTGTGTCACACTTAGCAAACACTGCAGAGAAGAATAAACACTTGCCATTTATTAGCCCACACTTACCACACATCTCTTCTACTCTACGGCTAAGTTGAAACCACATAGTCATTATGCAATAGCTATTATTTAGCACCTACATTTCAAATTAGTTTAAATGTAGTTATAGAGGTTCAGTCCTGGGCAAATACTCCACTACAAACTGTTAGTTGATAGGAACTCCTTCATAATTATTTCCTGCATGTAGGATAGCTCAAATGAAGAGACTGATAGGATCTACCCATGGATTCAGTCTGAATGTCAAAGGCCCTCAGCCAACTGATGGATTTTTTTTTTCTGGCCTATTTCACAGCTTACATAGCATTACACATGCCTCAGTTTCCCAAAATCAATAATGAAGTTCTAAGATGTGTAAGGGAAACTGAGTGCTTTTAGGTTGGCATTGTTTGACAAAAGATGCTCACACAGCAAGTTGTGTGTCAGTGAGAGCAACCTGCCTACTGGTTCCCAGGTGCAGGAACAAGGGGCAAGTGAAGGTGGGGAAAATGTCCTCTCACTGACAGAGCTCTGAACTGGGTTACAGTGCAATGAGTCCATGAACCAGCAACACACATGTAGCCCTGAGCTCCTGGAGACCCAGTGGACATCCATCTTCTGTAACCACAGAGGTTGCACAGCCATTCCCTGCCCCTAAGTGCTACCTGGCTACATCCATTCTCCCCCCTGAAGAACCTGGTCTACCTCCAGAAGGCCACCCAAGGTAGTGACAGCAGCCACACACAGCTGGAGACCACGACTGACCCAGCACATGCAAAACTGAGAAGTTTCAGGGCCTTTCTAGCCCCTGCCCAGCATTTGCCTTCTCTGGGTTCAAGGAAGCTCTAACACCCCTGCTCCCAGCCCTAGCTCAGGGGGTTTTGGCCGTAGGCGAGCAGCACGTACCCTCTGGCCCAGTGACAGCAGGCTAAAACCAAACAAAAACAATAACAACAAAAAAGGCTCTTAAGTGAACCTGCATCAAACCTTTTCAAGAAGCTTCTTTCATGAAGGGTTTAAAATCAATAGAGCAGAGCTCTAGCTGTAATTACTCATTGATAGGACACAACAGAAGTGCAGCCTGCAATGGGAAGAGAGGCAGAAGGCCAAATTCATTCCTGATGTAAGCAAAGAGGTCATGCAGAGGACAACAGAAACCACAGCCTCTCCTTACACATCTGAATCCAGCCCACAGAGCTCAAAGACCATCGCTGCTGATCCCTCAGATGAAAACAAGGTGATTTAGGAATCTAAATAAAATAAAGAAAACCTGAAATGTACCATTTGTTCACTCTGAGATTTAATTATTCTATTAAATAATAGCTGCAGCCTTAATGGGAAGTTTTCAAACAATCTAAATAGTTTCTCAAGTGCATGCATGTGCTCTGTTTTCTCCTATAACTAAGCTACAGCCGAGGGCAGTCTCCAGTTTACAAGGCTACTCCTCTCCTTTGCCAGAGGTGACAGCAGTCCCTGCAGCTGCTGTCCAAGCCGTCAGTCAGACAGACATTGCTTTCAACATCTTCATTCCCTTCTGTTTCGGCAGACACCTTTAAACAGCATTACCTCTCAATTCATAAGCCGTATTAGTGCTGTTAGCGTAGTGCACCATCTCCCTGTGTAGTCTGGCACCAAATTAACTGCCCGTTTAGCAGTTTACAAACCTTACAGCAGTGGGTCTCACATTCCTGTTATAACAGAGCAAGCACGAACAGCAGAACATCGGAGCATCAGTCTGCAGTGTCACACAGCTTCTCCGTCAACAGGGACATGAAATTAAAAGACTATCTGAAAGATGAAGCAAAACACTAATTTGCCTAACAGTTTTACAAGGCTACTAGAGAAATAACTGCTGCAGTCAGCTCTCTAAAAGCAGGACAGCACAAATTGCCAAGGGTTAACCCACTCACGCACCAGGACCTAAGCCTTTCTCTTGCTTAAGGACTGTTTAATTATGTATACTAAATGCAAGAGCTCCTGCAGGAAAGATTAAAACAGGCTCTCACAGCCTAATGCACGGGCACGTAACTGGAAGCCTGTAAGGCTGCAGACCACCATCTCCCACATTCACGTGGGTATCAGAAGAACTGAGGCAGGAATTTCATCGCTCCCCAAGACAAATCAAAAACCTCTGAAGGGTCTCTGTTACACACTGACGTCAGGTTCGAAAAGAGATTTCCTATGAAACAGGATTATCTACTCCCAAATGTCTCATAAAGTGCTTAAAAAGTGCTCTGATGCTTTTGAAGTACCAAGGAGAGCGTGCAACATGTACACCGCGGTATTTTTCACTTGCATGGAAGCAATAAGGCCCCGTACCTTAAAACTGATTTTCATGGGGGAATAAAAGCCCTCGGAGCCCGTAAGTCTAAGGTGCTTCTTGGCATCCCCCATCAGTAGCAGTTCGTCCCCAATATACAGTCATTGAAAAGACTTTTTGAAACACCTTCAACAGGCCCATGATGACAGAGGATCGTTTTCCGCTGGGTGTTTTTATTTCTGAAATAGAATTTGCCATTTATCTCATTCCTTTGGCCAAGCCATCCAAGCCCTGTAAACATCTTCCAGCCCCGTCAGGACTGTTTTAACATCCAAAGTCTCAACAGTTACTCTTCATGGAAGGAGAAGGAGGGGAAAATAACCTTCACACAATAACAAAACTCAACCCCACCAGCTTTTCCTTAAAAACAGAGGACAAAAAGACAAGGCCCATCTCCTCAGGCCCAAATTGTATCATCTCTTATTTCAGCACCAACCATGCTGCTTTCAGCAGGAAGCCAAAACCAGCTTACTGCTCCTCACAAATATATCCATGTGACACTGTAGCACCACATTTATACTAAAGCTGAAACAATCATGTCTGTGAATGTGTGGTTCTCTGCACAAGATACTAAAATGATTTCTGGACTGTTTTCCTTTCCCAGACAAAATTTACCTGAAGCAGAAAATGAAGGTTTCTATGGGTTGATGGAAAGCATGAAATGATATAGCAGTACAATCTGATAACGGGGGGGGGGGGGGGGGGGGGGGGGGGGGGAGTCACACTACATTGAAAGCAAAACAAGTGCACAAAACAAAAAAAGAATCAGCATTGAATGGTTTGGGTTGGAAGGAACCTTAAAGATCAGCCAGTTCCAACCCCCTGCCATGGGCAGGGACACCTCCCACCAGACCAGGTTGCTCCAAGCCCCATCCAGCCTGGCCTTGAGCACTGCCAGGGACGGGGCATCCACAGCTCCTCTGGACATCCTGTGCCATCGCCTCACCACCCTCTGAGTAAAGAATTTCCTCCTAACATCCATCTAAATCTACCCTTTTTTTAGTCAATCTGCCTGTGTCCCTTTTGCCACCTACCAGCAGAAAAGCCAAGCAGCTCTAGATAAAGACATCCTCTTTTTCCACCCTTCTTACTCGTCACATTAAATTGCATGAAGAGAGGAAGCATCCACAATTTTATTTTACAAGCCCTCTGGAAAAATGAGATGGATTTCACAAGCAATAGGAACTCTTCAAGTCTCTTTCGTATCTTTTATCTCTCAAACATATGCCTTTGGGGAGCCCCCCTCCCCCTTTTTAAGCCCAAGCACTGCTTTAAAAATCAGGAAGATAGGGCTGACAAGCAGCAGATTCCCAGAAGCCCTGGGTTTATTAACTTGAAGCTCTTCAGCAAGGTCTGAGGACTTCCCAGCCCAGCACTGTTATTTTCTGTGATTTAAGGTAAAGTTGTCACACCAGAACACATCCGCCCAGCAGACAACAACACGATCCCAGAGCTTGGAGCAACCTTGGCCAGACTTCATTAACTCCATAATGAGAGCTGCATTTCCCAAACCCTGCACACTGTGGGGGCTCTATTAAAAATTAAAACAAAAACCTAAAACACTGCACGAGAGCCAGTGTAAAGATTATGGTAATGGAGCACATGTGACCATTTAGCGTAACTTTTTAATAAATATTATTTAAACTCTGAAAAGCAAACTATTGGCAAAACGAGACGCTTGCATGGACTCTCTCCATGCTGCAGTACAGCTGCGCTCTGCTCTGCTCCTGTAGAGCCCCATTGTAAGCACCCAGCACCAACACGGAGCTGAGACACGCTCATTTCCACTGCACAAACAGCTTTCTTCTTCCAAACAGCCAACCCGTGTAGGTTGCTGGCACTTACATTCAAACAAAGCAACAATAAGAGCTATGCACATCAGAAATCTTTGCAATTACAGCTGGGCTACATCTGTGACTCACCACAGGCTGGAAGCGATGCCACGGGGCCACAGCAGCCCCTCACAGGCAGGCATTCAGCCTCACCTCTGCCTACCGCCGGCTGCTACCTGCCTGCAGCGAGCCCACGTGGCACAGCACCTTCACACCAACGAACAGGTTATAGCCGAGAGCCGCTCGCTGATCCCCTGCTAGCAAATAGTCAGAGAGCTTCGGGCAAGGAAGTTTTCTTCCCAGCAGTCCCTTACCCTTGGGAATGAGGCAGCGCACAGAAACACCGGCCGAGCCCGGCCAGCGCTGCATGCCGTCATTAGAGAGGTGCCGCACTGCGAGATGTAGCGGTGCTAACTGCTGCAGCCCAACAAATAAGAGTGCCATTTATTCTGAGTACAGCATGCTTCTGAATGCATTATTAAATGCCAGCAAATTCCATTTTTATCTGGGGTAGAGGTATCTGTGCTGTCATAATGCAGGTTCATATTGTTTCCTAAGAACATAACTATGTTCCTTGCAATATAAATCCACTTCTGCACTTGCTTCATCTTTTTTGTGTGTTCAGATCTGTATCTGAATTCAATAGGTCAGCTCTGGAAAGTACTGATAAGTCACTGCTCACCCTTATTTCTATTCACACCGTAGCATGCCTGAGTGTTCCCTTTTAAGGACCTGGCTCTCACAATGATGAACATTGTGGCGACTCAGTAAAAGAGCAAATGGTAAGATGAATAATACATAAAAACAGTTCTCAACAGTGAACACCTCCCTGCGTTCTACACTTCGTCTGTGGGTTAGAGAGACAGAAAAAGAACAGGTGAAATCACTTCCTGAAGATGTCTCAGCCGGTCAGCAGCAGAGCCAGGAATAACAAACATTTAAGCCTGATGACTCTCCTTCCAGCACCCATTTCCAACAACCATGCCTGTGCATAATAAGGACTAGTGCCATCGGTCTTCTTTATCCCTTTCTCCAGAGCCATCAGTAAACCAAACCAACCTGAAGAGATCGGATTAAAGAATAACAGTAAGTCAAGAGTAAAGTGCCTTTGTACAGCAGACTCATTCTTTCTTTTCCAATACAGAAGAGCACTTAAGTGCATCAGCTCATAAAAGATGTCTCCAGGAACAAGGCACATCACAACTTCTGGAAAAGATGTGAACACAAATAAGGAAGAAAATAAATGGAAAACTGAAGCTTTTTGGCTAATGCCTTGTGTTTTGTTTTGTTTTTCCAGAAGATCTGTTTCCTGTAAAGAGCCCTTCAAAGTGAGGAAGCCCTGATAATCCCATGTCTTTTTTCTGCATTGCCTTACAGGGCAAAACATCAAAACCATGAAAAACAGATTTCTGGAAGTTTGGAGTGGTGTCAGTTGCATCTGCCAGTGCCTCCACTTGTATCCACATCGCTTCTGTAAGTCCTTCTCACCAAACCCTAACCACAATAAGAGGCCCAAAGGATCCCAGCTCATCACAGCGAGGCCACTTCCAGCACACAAGCATGCCCCGATGCAGCTTTCTGACTCAGCTCTCCCGGTGATGAACAGTCAACTCAAAAGGATTTTAAAGGACACTAAGTAGAAGCTGATCAGTCCCTACAGAAGCTCACCATTGCTAGAAATGGACAAAGCAGAGAGAAGAGAAATTAGGCATGGGTTAGCAGGTCTTGCAGTGCCACAGACACTTTGTTCCACCTGAAAGAACAACATTTCATCACCAAGCATGACTATCAGTCCCTGTGCAAGCAAAAGAAAAAACAGGAAGATTTTATCTAAAGTCTGGAACTCCAAAATTAAATTAGACAGCGAACGTGGCAAAACGCTTACATGCATTGTTTTCAGCCATTTGTGGTATGTGCAAGCTGCTTTCTTTACTCAGTCACAATATATAAGCAGGCAAATTGCCAAAGCTCAGTCTTACTGTAGCCTCTCTTTTCAATTCTTCCATCAATATAGATAGGTCTTAACCACATCACCCTTTCAGATCTTCACCAGGAACCACTCACCATTGTTTTTATTCTCTCTTACATAGCACCATAAATACAATCATCTCGGTGGGGAATTTTCCGAGCACTGAGGGAAGCACTCCACCAAAACCCGACTCTTGAATTTGTGTCCTAGCTTGTAGAGAAATGGCAACAGATGGAATTTAAACTTCGTGTTGACACTGTGATGAAATCTTAGCCCTCTAGACTGGCATTTTCAGAGGACACTTCCATGTAGCTGTATCATGGGTTGAATGAAGATCACCTTCACCATTTTCTTTTTTATTTTTATTGTTTTATTTTTAATATGGCTGGAAAGGACAAGGGCATAAGTTCAGCACTGCTCACAAACAGTGACCTGCCTCCTGGTTTTGTAATACAATTGTGTTGTACATACAATTGAAAATTTTTTAAACATTTTTTTCTGCATTCCCAAGGTGACTTGGGAAACCATGCTTGAAACACCGTAGGAGTGTCACTCGTTGGAACAATCCCAAGCCAAACCTGTGATAACTGTGAATGATGCAATCCATCCTGACAAAGCACTGAAACCTGCAGACAATTTATGGGTTCCCAGCACTTCACTGCTGCTTTGGTGAACATATAGCGTGTACTCTTGCACCCAGACATCCTCACAGACCAACTGGCTCTTAGATGTACTCCTCAAGCAAGAAGAAACAGTGACCTTGAGCATCCAGCAAAGAAAACCATCTTTCCTTTGTGGCAGACAAATTGTCAACACCGTAAGACTACAGCTGAACAAGAAACAAAAGTATGCAAAGAACACATTACAGAGTTTTGCACTTGGCAGCACAGGTGGGTTTGCCCTGACTAACTATTTTGATACTCATTTTATTACAGATTTCCAATGTGTCCTTAACACAATTTCCCCATCTGCTCCACCAGAGTGCTGTTGCTACTAGCTCCTGATTGATGCATAATAAAAAGCACTGGTTGCAGCTAGAAATGATCCAACCACTGCATTTCAGATGCAGGTAACCCTAAGTCCATTTGAACCTTTCAGCATAGATCCGTTGCTAAATAAAATACACGGTAGTTCACAGGTTTTCATTTCTGAATACTACTTTATGATATAAATTTATCTTTATTTATTTCTGCCTTTCTGTTGTACCAACAAATAGCACCAGTTGTCACGGCAGTTTAAAAAACATGTAACTATTAAGCCTGACAGAAACATAAAACTACCAACTGGTAAAATTTTAAATGAACTATTCTGGCACTGCTAAAAAGAGATATCTTGACACATTAGAACTGAATTTTCTGGAGAATCAGTGTGAAAGGAAACAAATCCCCAAACCTCTTCTTCGTGAGAAATATACTTGCCAATTCTCCAGCCTCCATGGGATGGCCGACCACCTTCAGGTGTCTCGACAGAGCAAAAACACAGAAATGTTTGCCATCCAGGCAAATTAATATTAAGTGCTCCAAGTCTATGAACTGTAAGATTTTCTACTGTTCAAAATACCTGGAATCACTGAAAGCAAAGAACTGGTATGGGGAGCTTTCAGGCAAAGCGTTACTGGCTGCCTTGAAGTCGATGTGTTCTTTATCCAGAGTCAATTAACCATAGTGTCAGAGCTAACAAGAACAAAGAATGAGTTGCGCTGAAAGGCTCAAAGGTGGTTTAATTTGTAGTTGCTGAATTTTTCTTTTAAATAAAGTTCCCCGGGTTTAAGGAACTGCACTCAGTGGCAAATTAGGATTCATAGAAGTATTTGAGCACCAAGTTAACATCAACAACTTCATTAACAACATTTGAAGAGTATTATTTCTATAAAGAGAGCACTTCACTAATCCATTCCTTCCCAAAAATGTTTCATATTTTTTGTAGACAGGTCTGAAAGCAAGTGTTTCTTGACCTCAGTCTCATGCAAGCAATAGGACAAAAAAATAAAGGCTTCAACTCTGCTCAACAGAAATAAATGATATAAAAACTATTAAGCACAGCAAAGAAAAAGAAGTGCCTTCAAACACCAAACTGTCCTCCTCAGCAGCCAAATGGATGCACAGTATATGATTAGGGTATGACTTGTAAGAGGTCCAGCATCCCAGATACCAGTGGGCTTTAACCTCCCTGGGTAGAGACGCCCAAAGCACTGGCACCCAATACCAGACACACAGCGTAGCAGAGCGAGCAGACATGTAACGTGGTATAAACATAGTACTCCACAGATACTACAATATGTCAGGTATTTTAGTGGTCTCCACTGTAAGGAAGAGGGAACAAAATAGGAACAGTATTTACTTCCCTTTTGAATTAGGGGAATAAAAGTGTATCATAGCTACTTCAGCAGATCTCCAGTATTAACCATGAGCAACAGTACATCATTCACAAGGTGACTATAAGGAATTATGAAGCAATATCCAGTACCCCTGAATTATGCTATCAATAAAATAGGAAAGCTCTGTGGTTCTAAATGAGCCCACTAAAAAAACTGAAATAATGAATTGGTAAGTCCAACTCCTTTAAGTCTTAGTACTAATCTGTGTAAGAGGGGTAACCTCCTGCACATCTTTAATATATCATCCTTCTGCACAGTGCACGGAATGAGAGGATTACCATCTATCCCACCAACCCACTGGTAAGGAAGTGCTGCCATAAATGACAAATAACGGATAGACACATTTTTTCAAGGAACCACCCCCCTATCCTATACAGTGGTCAGTAAACACAAACTAGCATGGAAACATATTGTGTTGCATACATATGCATCAGTCTGGTCATACTTGTGGATAGGAATATGTTAGAGTACTTAATTAGATCAAAGACAAGACAAAAATAAATAGCATTAACTTTGCAGAAGTCAAAAGCATCTAACCCTGAATATTGCCTACACAGATTTCACAGGGAAATTAGCCTACATCTGAAGCGTAAGTAATAAGTAAATCTTTCGATTTACTAAGAGTGACTACCCCAACCTCCTGAGGTTATGTAGAGGTCAACAAACAGTGGCAGTGCAACTTCAGTGCTGCAAGAAAATCATCAGTTACTTCTGAAGAGATGGCAGCTTCACAACAGATGTCAGTCCCCAAAGAAGTCACCCGCAAGGTCTGACTGGCAGGTGGCAGGCAGAGCCCAGCGCCTGACACGGGGCCGAAGAGCCTGACCAACTGCTGCCTCTGATGCACACCATCGAATTTCTGCATCCAGTCCACTCATACCCTTCCCAGGAGCAACCTGTCCTTACCTGTCCTGAAAATCACGTGCTTCTAGCAAATTTGTCGTTACCCATAACAGTACAAACAAGATCCACAGTGGCTAGAACACACAAAAAACCAAAACCACTAATACACAGCTGCTGAAATAAAAACACATCGGTAAAACATTTCTTTCACCAAAACAATCTGAAATGCATCACTTTTCTATCAGTAAAATAAACAATATGCCCCTCCAGAAGAGCATACTGACAGCACGTGCATAAAGCCACTGCTGGTGAACACCATGTTTGGTATGCTGAATGTTGAGCTTTGGTGTAATGTAAGTGAAAAAAATAGACAAAAATATTTAGAGTCTCACAGAGTCTCAGGTATGGAAAATTCCTACTTTGACATCACTGTATTTCAGTATTTAATATTCCACGCCTATGCTTTGTATGAAGCAGAAAGAAGTTTAGAAGAGTCTAAGAACTCACCTACCCAGGAAAAATGTTCGGAAAACTGATTTTCAAATGGCTGTCCTTTTCAGCGTGTAACAAGAGTGTCAGGATAACTTTTTTGTTTAAGATCAGGTTATCCAATTTGCAAGCAGATTATGTGAAACTATAGAAAGGGAACATGATATCCAGGCTGGGCATAATCATAAAATAGCTCCTGCGTTTTTCAGTTCTCAGGACAGATTTCTTAGTATCTTCGCTACACCTTCATTGTGAAGACAAGGTCCCCTAATTTTAGCAGTCTTAATATTGTGCAGAATGAAAAGATTTTCTTCGGAATTACTTTCTCAGAGTTGAGAAGAAACCGATGGGAGCATTTCTGGTGAAGGCAGTGGGCTACAAAGCATCCTATAGGACTACACATGGGCAGTGACAGACCTCCACTTGCCATAATACCACACACCAAACTCACTGAGATCGGGGATGTTTCCGACTTACTTCCAGCTGAGCGTTGCAAAAGTTGGAGCCATCCAGAATTTGGCTTTTTTAATCCATACAGTTGCTTCGCACAGTTTTACTGTCCCGAGAAACACAAGTGTGATTCCCTCTCCATGCTGTTTAAACTGGCAAGCAGATTCTTTATCAAGGGTACTTGCAAATTTGATCACTCAAGCAGCAGCACGATGCTAATGCAACCCAAGGCACTGAAAAAAGTACTTTGGGTCCCCAGAAACATTCATTTCTTGTGCCGCTTGCCACAGATCAGACAATAAGGAAACACATATAAAGAAAGAGGGTGTTTACAAACAAGCAAGTAGCACAGGTTAACACGAGCATTAGACGTTGTTCCAAGCCACAACTTCGAAACTTTATCAGACTCTCTGTTTTCACGCTGTATTTCCACTATAAGAGCTTTAATTATCATAAGTTAATCACATCCCCAAGGCCTTACAAGGCAGCAGGCAATGGCAGATGCCTCTAATCCCTCTGGGGTGTAATTATTTCATAACCACTACACTTCAGGGTTACCTGATCGCCGTTACGGAAAATTTTATTCTCTCTCTTTCTCCAACCAAGCCCTTTACGATTAAATATGTCTCTGACCTATTTTACACAATCTCAATTCTTTCCCTTAACGTGCTGTGTAAGACTTTGTTCTTTACTTCAGACAGTAGAAAAGGGCTGTTTTATTTTTTTAAACTTGATGGCACGTCCAGCACAGCGCAGACTACTTTGAGGCACTATTTTCAAAGGTGATGGACTGGATTTGAACAGAGGTTTCTCAATTCAGGAAGGATTACCATCAGCAGCTTCACAATGAGAACTTTACAGAAGATCTGTTGTTATAAGAAACCTGACATTTTCACCGACAGCGTAACACATTTCTGTAGGAATGGATTTTTGACATTATGACTTTTTCCTCCCAAGTTACTGCCACATAATAAGATTAAACAGGCCGGATCAACACGGACTGTAGTTGTTTGGTTGTTTCTGTTCATTTGTTTGGTTTTTAAATTATGAAGTCCTCTACGCTTTGTCCATCTCCAACCTCAAAATCCTGACAGAAGAATCACCAAAAAAAAAAAAAGCAGAATAAATCTCTCTGAAAATAGATCTCATTTTCAAAATAATGATCTGCCATTTTTCCTCATCGTGAAAGACCAGGCTGGGAGTATAACTTTAGAGAATGTGAGAAAAATGAATCCTCCTTTCCTCACATTTTTAAAGACTTTAAAAATTGCTGGCATTTCAGTCTTTGCTTTCCCTGATTAGTGGGGGCCTGAGGTCCTTATGCAGTTCTTTGCTGAATTCCCACAGGACATAAGGCCAGAGAATTTGTAATGAAAGCAAAGGGGTGAACTAAAAGGGCAAAAAGTATATCTGCAACTGAGTCTGCTTGCTCAGCAA
Source organism: Anser brachyrhynchus (assembly GCF_964034855.1). Lineage (NCBI taxonomy): Eukaryota > Metazoa > Chordata > Aves > Anseriformes > Anatidae > Anser > Anser brachyrhynchus. The sequence continues at coordinate 30,403,378 of NC_137699.1, read as the reverse complement.
GAACCCGTACAAAATGCTGCTGATCTTTGGAAGAAGCAATCCAAATAATCAATAGAATTGTAAAATATCATTAGATGTTGAGCATCTTAGCCAAATCTTATGGTACTTACCACCCGATCTTGCATCTTGATATTTGTCTCCAAAGCACACTTTCAGAGTGGGACGCTAAATAAATGCTTTCCCCTGCACTATTCAGCAGTGGTGCATTGACATTTTGAACTCTACAGTCCAAAGAGCTGACAAGAGCCTCCTGCTAGCACTGTAGCTACTTGGCATGGTAGTACACCTATTTATCCAGCATATTTTATTTGTGAGACACCAATTGGGTGGTTACAAATGCTGTTTTTATTTGAATTTGCTAGTTTGAAAGCATTTATTTGAAGACTAAGGAGCTCTAAGTATTTAGGACTTCAAGAGTTCTGATTTCCAAAAAGGACGCCAATAGTTTCCTTTCTAAACAAACTGAGGGCTCTAAGGCATCGAATCTTTAGTATACGTAGAGGATAACTAAGTGAAAACTTAGGGGCCTGGATTTTCAGAGTGGTGTTTTAAAATTCTGGCCACAGGACAAAGCTTCCAGAACATCTCTTCCACTCTACCGCTGGTTTGAGTTGCTACCCAAAGTGTGTAAGGTAAGCACTGCAGTTCAGATGCCAAGATCACCTCCAAAGAGAGTTGAAGCAAGATGAGAGAGAAACTATTGTTGGGAAGGTAACTTGTCTGCACTGGATCTCCCGAGGTAAGCTCAGACTCATTAGATTGAGGCAAATAAAAATAAATAAATAAACTTCATGTAGATGTTTTTTCTTTAAAGTATCAGTTAATAAATCTCCTATAGATATTCTAGGATATGATTTCAGATAAACTAGGACAACAGAAAAAAAACATCTTATTTCAAAAACAATGATCAGATCTATGTACTATGGACTATGAAGCAGGAGCCTTTAGTAAACTGTGTTAAAGTTTGAAAAAGGATCTATCGATGCCTTTTAAAAAGTCCTTCCATTTTCTGTTCTCCAGCGATTTCCTGATGCAATTCCATAAACATTAAAATGAAATAGTGATCTTCTTGATAATGGAAACAGTTCCTTTTAAGATTAATTACTGAAATACAGGAAAGTGCTCTAGCTCACTGACTCACATGTCCATAACAAAGTAAGGTTAATGTTGTTTCATTTATTGGCTAAAACATTGGTGGGGGGCAGTTTAGCTACTTACAGATCAGCTCAGTACTCTGGAAACACACCAGCCCTGATAGTCTTCCAAATCAGAAAAATGAAGGTCTTATCTTTCAAATTGCTTCAGCTCCTACAGACTTACAAACACCACCCTACAAACCTGAAAATAGCATTTCATCAGCTTTTTTTTCCCCTTGCCTGATTTAGTTATTTGACACTGTTTCTTTCTCCCTCAAATGGAGCAGGAGTGAAGACAGCCAATCTGGACAGAAACAACCCAATACACTGTGAAAAATAAGTGGTTCAACACGTCTACATATACAGCCTTCAACCTCCATATAATTGCTTTGAATCTGGACGTTCAGCAAGCACGTGATAATCTGAATAGCCTGATTTGGCGGAGTTGCCATCCTGCAAGCGAGAGACATTCATAAATGCCATACCTACCATCAGAATTGGTATCACTGGCACTTGTGGGAAGAGGGACAGACTGGAAGGAAACAGATGTTAACCCATCCGTTGTAAGCTGTATGTAAATGTGGAAGGGAACGTCAACAACAGGAAAGCTTGCAAAAGTTTGCCCAGGAGACTTAAACACTGTCATAGTAGGAACTTCAACAAATACTTCAATACTCTGGGGGAAGGGAAGGTTAAGAAAAAAAAGTAAGAGGCTGTTGGAACGTAGCATCACCTCCTCCTCCTGTTTATGTACCTCAGGATGCTTCAGACCCAGACTGAACTGCAGGAGAAACATTTCTTCTAGAGCACGAGTGCTCATTTAGGAATATAAAATGTTGATCATTTCATACTACCTGCCACTGAAGAGCAAAGACTCAGCAGTTGAAAACATTTAAGACCTGGTGGAGTAATTACACCTACTGCCACTAAGCTCTAGGGAGTACAATAAAGAGGGAATAGCTGGGAGAGGTCAGCTCTGCGATCCAAAAGGCTGGTTGAGAAATACAGTAAGTTGTAACCATTTGCTCCACTGGTGTTAAAGAACACTTCCACAAACCTTAGTTATTCAAACTACAAAGTCACTTAATTATCCAGATTCCTGTCTCCACTAAATACTAGACAGACTGGCAAGTCATCTATTTTTTAAGTTTGGGTAGCAGCAAATAACCTTTTTCCGTAATATGGATCTCAGTTACTCTTTCATGTGATATCTAGTTCTAAAGGAATAAAAGAACACTTTATTTTGCTTTTAAAGTCATATTTATGTGATAACCTATACATGCATCTCAAGAAATCCAAATCATTGCCACCCATAAGGATGGAAACGCTGCTTTGATTTTACAAGACAGCTGCAACTAAAACATTTTGAGCTTCTTCCCTTAGGATGGTGCTCCTTCTCTGCCCAATTTGGAACCAGGACTGAGCTCAAGTCCTGGGCCATCAGGCTAAGTGCTGGGTAGCGCAGAGAATAGGCAGAGAATAGGCAGAGAATACACACAGAGATTGCTAGAAGGGCTGTAGCAATGCTAACAGACTTCTGCAGAGCTGGTTTTCTTGGTTTTGTTTTCTAAATGCTTTAGTAGTTAAGGCTTTTAACCTAAACTAGAGCAAAAATAAATATCAGAGGAAGGGGAATGAAGGGAAGTGGCCATAGCTGAGAAGCTGTGGAAGGAGAAAACATGAGATATGCACAGCAGGAGCTGACCAGATCCACTAATGACACAGCAAATCGATAGGTTAAGGGCTAGACTGCCCAGAAACAGGAATACACAAATAGGGTGAGGGACACTTTCAGGTTATTAATGCAGATTTATACTGTTTATTACAGCACGAGGGACAGAGCTCCTTGGGGAATGCTCACTGCTCCCCAGGGTGCCAGCCTGCAGGGCAGGGGAAATATTGGCTGGGGGCTTTGTGCAAGCTTGAGACAGGATGGGACACTCTCCTACAAACTTACCTGGTGCTCCAAAACTTGCAAGAATTTTACTATTACCTTAATTACAACATTAAACTACGTAGGTGCTTTAAAGCTTTCATGCAACATGATGATGACTACTTGGATAGCAACTCTAGAGGTGCATCATCTCATTTTTGCTATTTTTATAGCGTCTTGGTTTTACTTGGCATCAGAACAGAAAGAAATGTCAAAGCCTTCTAAAAAACAAAACATGAGTTGTTTTCTGGCAGCAAGAAAGAGCTACTGGTAGAGGAAGGGAATGATACAGGAAAAGCAGTGCTTTGACATTTTTCATTGAACGGACTAAAGCAGGCTGAAGTCAACTGAATTGAAGAAAGACAGAAATAGAACCCCAGCTCTGTGGAATTTTACTCCTCTGTCTCCATCACAGGCTATTTCTCCCTCTCTTTTCAGATACCGTAAACCCTACACACATTTATATACTTTATCTGTGCAAAGACATACCTGTGCATATATATGCACACGCATGTTGCATATGCGAGAATATGAATATTGTACGTATGTGCCCTCTGCTAATAGAGGACATTTTCTGTACTGCCCATATCTAACAGTCCACTGGTTACTCTTCTCGAATTTCCCCTTCCTACTTAGTTTCCTAGCACACTACTGCTCAGAAATTATGCGTGGAGGATTTAAGGTTGAAACAACTAAAAAAAAATCTGGCCTGGTTTTCTGCTGCAAAAGCATGTAAAGAATTTATACTACTGCTGGACACATCCAGAAGGATTCAATAATCAAACGAAAAATAATCTTATTGCATAAACCCAATTAGAACAATGCCATTGAGTGAGACCAGCAGCTGTCAGTCCCTTCCCACAAGCTCAAGCAGAATATGCAAAAGGTAATTTAAGATACATCTAGAAGACACGGCAGCCTTTACTTTCACAAGTCCCTCTTGCTCATTTTCACAAGCACACTGAGCAAACCAGAGACGTGTTGGGTGGGGGAGATTGGGGAGAGCGTTTCAGCCACGGCCCCCATGAGAAGAGGCTGCCACGGACAGGAACACTGCACGGGTAGCAGGTCCAGCCCCTCCGGGTACCGTGGTCAGTGCTGCACTACCCTCAGAGAAATTTTCTCCCCCTAGCATCTAACGTGAACTTCCCAAGCTGCAATTCATGGCCAGAGTCATTTGTTGTATCATCTGGCATTACCAAGAAGTGCTTGGCTCCATCAGCTTTGCAATTGCTCTCCTGTCCTCTGTAAGCTGCTGTTGGGTTTCCCGCTAGCCTCCTCTTTGCCAGGCTGTACAAGCCCAGCTCCCTCAGCCCGCCTTCACAAGAAGCATACTCTAGGTCCCTGATTGCCTCGGTAGACCACATTACTTGGACTTAAAGCTCTCTGCCAAACAAGCTCTACACTCCTTGCTATCTCCCAAAGTGGTGGCAGACACCACATTTCAACAGCTACATTGCCTAACTTTAAAACCACACAACAACCTGGTTTCTAGCAAACATGAGCTCTCTTCTCAGTACAAATGGACTTCAGGTTTTTCACTTACATGAACCTCTTAAATTGCAGCTGACACTCGAGGATAAACATAGCTAAATGAACAGGGCAACGAAGCTGGTGAGGGGTCTGGAGAACAAGTCTTACGAGGAGCGGCTGAGGGAGCTGGGATTGTTCAGCCTGGAGAAGAGGAGGCTCAGGGGAGACCTCATCGCTCTCTATAGGTACCTTAAAGGAGGCTGTAGAGAGGTGGGGGTTGGTCTGTTCTCCCACGTGCCTGGTGACAGGACGAGGGGGAATAGGCTAAAATTGCACCAGGGGAGGTTTACGTTGGATGTTAGGAAGAACTTCTTTACTGAAAGGGTTGTTAGGCATTGGAATGGGCTGACCAGGGAAGTGGTTGAGTCACCATCCCTGGAGGTCTTTAAGAGACATTTAGATGTTGAGCTTAGTGACATGGTTTAGTGGAGGACTTGTTAGTGTTAGGTCAGAGGTTGGACTCGGTGATCTTGGAGGTCTCTTCCAACCTAGACAATTCTGTGATATAAAGGAATACACACACACACTTTATTCAGTTACAATAAAATTATTTAGAGCATAATCCAGCTAGCCTTTTCATGTGTGTTAACACAAGTCCTGATCAAAAGCTTACTGAAGGCAAGGGAAGCACGTGCAATGCTTTAATTGGTTTTGGATTAAGCCATTAGGAATCTTCAGGACAGCCAAGCCTGAATTTGCATTTTTGCAAGTAAAACTCTAATTGGCAGCTGGAAGAACTTAAAGTAGATGTGGTGTCCTTCAGGAGCTGTGCTGGTAATATGCTGGGCAAGATCAAATGCCTTGCTCAGTACGGCATTCAGGCAACTTTCAGAATTTAACATCAGCTACCCCCCGAATACTTGCTTTTTGTTAATGACTGTAAAGGTATTGGCCCCAACTCCTGGACCAAATTCCAGCTTGAGATATTACATTTTGATCCAGCCAAGTCTTTCTCTAGCCCCTTCATATACACTTCACTTTTTCAGCTCTCTCATTGTTATTAAGCAGCTTTCAGCTTTGAACTTTAAACTTATTCAACTAAGAGGGGCTGCATTTCAGTAGTCTGTGAAATTATGTATAGTAAAATCTCTAGAAACATTATGGGTATTTATTTCATTTTAATTTGAATCCATTAGTTAGAAAGAAGCCCCATTCTACTGAGGCACTTCCAATTCAGCAAATTTAGCTTTGATTTTTTAACGTTATTACCACTAAATTACTTTCCTCCAGAATTATAGTAGGCTAAAGCAAGATATTAATTTTGTCTGAGACTAAACTACATACTGAAAGCTACTGGACACTTTAATTAGTTCAGCATTCCCCAAAAGTCATTAAAATTAAAAAAGAAAAGTAGAGAAAACTAAGAATAAGCTGCACACCAAACACTATTTTCTCGGTAGCTTTATATTGCTAGTTTGATGTCAAAGTAGCTAGTGCAATCAGCAAGGACAAGACACCCAAACATGCTGCTTTTACACAAACCAACAACCCAAAACCACAAATAAAGGCACAGAGACTTAAAGCCCAGTGATGGACAAAAGACAGCAGTGTGACCTACAAGGCCAGAAAGCACAGACAATATGGAAGGCAGCAGAACAGTTCACTCTGTACATCTCAAGGGTATCAACCCCCCTTCCCCACTCCCAACATTACAAAGTCACACGTTGGCCTCAGATTCACCACTATGTCAAACACCTCAGCTGCCCTTCCAAACCTTCACTACTCGGGGACTAACACGAGCCTTCTGCATTTATTTCTCTGAGACTGCTCTCACGGGCTCTGTTGATAAAGCAACACAGATTACTGGGACCTTTGATGCTACTAGGATTATTGATGCCTTGGTTGCCTTGCATACAAATAGTGTCAGCGACTTCCTCCTGGGGATTTCAAACATTTTCACCAGGGGACAGGCATGTGGCAAACTTCTGTATTGGCTGAAAGACCTGTTGGCTTTAAAACGGATCCTCGGCTTCCCTACACACTACCCAGTAACAGATGCAGACACAGACAGACACTCAGGCTGGCAGGCACCATGTAGTCCGAGCAGCCTCCTGGATCCTCCCATAGCCATTCTTACAAAGACCCATTCATACAGGTGAGCTGGAGGCGGCAGAGACAAAATGTGCGCATCCTAATGTGACATTCCCTGCGCTGTCTCAGAGCAGAACAGGAGTCCAGCCTCAGTTTCCCCTCCACTCTCACGTAAGGTGTCAGCTGTGATGGTGCAGCACAAACTCTGGCTTCCTTCAGCTGCCTGCCCTGGGAGATCACTTGCTGCTTCATTCCAGAGAAGGAGTCATCTGACAAGCTGCCCTCCCCTACCCTGCAGTCCACCTGCAACCACTTCCCTTTTCCCAGTGCCTTTGTGCTGATTTGCAAAGGGCATTGCTATTTCATGGGGCTTCAGAGCACCAGGATGCACAGGAAGGGATGGTTCTGTTCTCATACGCTCAGTTGCTACCACATAGCAGCTGTCTTACCTTGCACTGCCTGCCCAGACAGCAATAATAAATGAAGAAGGATGACCTGCAGCATTTTCCTCATATTTAAAATTGGCCAAGGGACATATTAACCTGTGCCATTATTCTGTCTCCTTGCTCCTCCATGGAACAAGATGTAATTCTCATGTTTCCACAAATTATCATGATAAGGTACTTCATGGGAGGTTTCATTTTAGCTCTGCACATACACTGCTTCCAAAAGCCGTATTTTGTATATCATCCCTTAACTACCAGCACCGCCGCCTGTAGATCTGTTGTCTTTCTTCTGTCCATCCTGCTGCACAGAGCTCAGTCCGTGCAATCTGACAAACATTTCCACTAAAATGTAAATACCCTTTTTTTCCTCTCCTCCTGTTAAAGTCTGCATTGGCCTTTCAAAGAAGATAAATAATAATAATATCACCCAATGTTCAGGTGCTGGAAACTCATGACAGCTTCTCTTTCAGTCAGAGGAGGCACTGAGGTATCTGACTCAGAGCTGCTCCACAACAAAAAGTCGAGTGACAAACACAAGGCAGCCACTGCTAACATCTGGGTTACAAAAACACAAATACTGAAAAACAATTTAGGAACACAACTCAGCCCAGCAGCTCTACAGAGGCACCAGAACTACATCTGTTCTCTGCTGCCACTCCAACAGGGATAGCAAGAACAACTACTCTGACCCCCCTGTTGTAGGGCCCCCCCTTTGTGTAACAGATTGGATGCTGGCAACTGTTTCCCCGTTATGAGCACGCAACTCCAGGATGCTATCGATCAGGCCACCATCTATCCTGTGTATTCCCAAATAAAGCAAAACCAGCAAATTGCTCTTTTGCCTTTGTTTGAAAGACAGGAAAGAACACAAACGAGAACACTACAAAAAGCCATTAAAGTAAGAGAGACAACCGATTGTGTCATCAAATTCTTTATATGGAGGGCACACCGTGGACAGCAACAGAGGAGCAGTAACCATTTGAGATTTCCTTTAAGATACCTTAAGCACCTTACATCTAACAATTCTGAGACGCACTTTGAGCAGCCTCACCACCGTCACTGCCTTCGAAGTGTAAGACGTGCAAATTGAGGTCACTGTATCCCAAATGATTAAACCAGAGCGATCTAATATTCATACTGTCCCTGGAGTATGTCTCTTTGTTTTCGAGTGCTGTCTTGAGACTCCTTGGCAGAGAGGAAGACTACGAAGCGCAGCTGAGCAGTTCTCTCGCCTGAACTGCTCTCAAGACAGCACTTTGAAACAGGAAGAGACAGGACTCAGGAGAACATATAAATATCTTATAAGGTGCTGGAACACTCAGTAATTAATTTTTCAGCAAGGAGAAGCTTTTATTTCAACAATGTGTAAAAAATAAATTTTGAATTTCATACCCACTGCCTGGCTACCCAAGCTCTGACCCAAAATAGCAAGAATGGAAGAATCACAATTAAGGAACCTGCCTAAATAAAACAGGCCAAGAGCCACTGCTTTTACTTAACCTGATTTCCACAGCAATAAATGGGAGCTACGTTTCCATTACAGAGCTGTGTTGATTTTTTTTTCTGTATAAACCTAAGAGATAAAGAGGACTCTGTATGCAATTAGGACAAGAGGAGGGGAGAAAATCCTGAGAGCTTTACCTGCTTCAGAGCAGAAATGCTTCCATCATTCAGGAGCAAGCAAGACAGAGCACAAAAGCATTACGCACGCCACAGAGGAATGTCCAGTTTTATAGGGAGCATTATCTTACGGTGAGCCAGATTCAACACAAGATGCGATGTTGAAGAGTGCTCCTCTGCCACTTCACCCTAAGCACCAGTTCTGCCAGAGGCTCTTCCTGCACTGTTTTAACCCATTTCTCCTCAATATATTGGTTTTCCAACAGGTGGGACCACTTGCCCTGCTTCAAGCTCTTCTCTGCCATCCTGCGTGAACAATTAGTGGTAGCCTTGATTAGCTGCCTGATTAGCTGACCTTCAGCACCTGCCAAGATCTGGAGGATGGCTTCAGATATGCACCTAAATGGTTTGCTGCACATTTCCATTTTCAGCCTGTAAGCCACAGAAGACGGAATCTGTTTCTTGTGATGTTTCTGGAAAATTTTCCTAAATCAAAAAGTCAAGATTGGTAGGAAGAAGAAGAGCCAATAAAAGTCAGGAGTCCAGCTGCGATAACGTGCACCTGACATGTCACAGGTTTGGATTCAAATACCTGTCCTCAATGAGGTAGTGAAAGAATTCAAATCAAGACATTGTGAAGAGCGGGTGCATTGCAATACTTGAACTATTCTAGGTCTCCGTCTCCAGATTTGACAAAAACGCTTACCAGAAACCCCATAAAACTCCTTACTGATAGCTGGAACTTAAGACTTCATAAAAAGTTTCTTTATATAATAAATTCTCATCCTGATAATCCCAAACAAATGTACCTCTCAGCATTTAGTCCCTCTGTGAATTACAGAGTCATTTTATAATGATTCAGCTATTTGTTCAGCTGTTTGCAAACTTACTAAACTAACAATGAACAACAACTCTTATTAAATATTTAAGATGTTTCTTTCAAAGAAACATGAACCGAGGATGATAATACAGATTTCCATTTGGTAAACATTTCTGTCAGCAGTACTTCAAGTTTTGTACACTGAGCATTCCACGGAGGTAAAGACATTACTTGGATCCGATTCCAGCATTAGTAATGAAGGCTCAAAAGATGTCTGAGAGCAAAAAAAACTCTTACTATGTATGGACTCTAAGGTCACGGGGTTACCAAAGACAGAACAGATGAAACTTTCAGTGCTCTGGGTAGAAGCAGCCACTGTCACCTAGCTGCTCTCAGCAGTTGCAAGGTGCTTGCTGTGGGCAGTGGAGAAGTCCTTTTCCTGCAATCACCAATCCCCTTAATGAGTCATTTGTTATCATGCCCACCAGCAGCTTCATTTTGTTTAGCCCACTTCAGCTCTGTGATGGTCAAATCCTTGAAAACAGTATTCAGTGCGCTGTCAAGGGAGATGGCTCTGTCCCAATTAATCAAATAATCAACCAGTTGCAAATACATTTTGAAGACGTTATTTATGAAAGATGATTCAGACCTGTTCCTTAGACAGCCTGGGGATATCACAATGCCATCAGACCTCTGTAACACCACAGTGACTTTACATAAAAAATAATTTTCATTTTTTAAACTGTTTTGCCTGAACAGTGAACGAAACTAGGGGTGACTTTCATGGCCTGAAGGTATTAGGAGGAGGAAAAGATTGATCAGTAAACCTCAATCATGGGACTAAAATGTTTGTTGATGGCCTTCATTTCAGAGCTAGGGCAAACGCCTTCCCTTTCAACGATACGACATGCTTGCCTACAAGCCTGTGCTGGGAACGTCCTTTTTGATCCCATGGTTGGGCTTGGGGTGTTTTTTCTATTTTCTTTGTTTTGGCATTAGAAGCAGGCAGTACTTAGTGAAGCTCTGGCTTCATTTATGGCAACAACACTGACAACCAGTGGTTCCTTCTGTACCTCACAAGCACCCTCCAGTCTCAATCTAGGGCTGGGTTTTGACCTTTCTAAGACCTTTTCTCAAATTTTGCTGCAATAAAATTGGACGATAACTCAAAGTCTGAGTGTGGTTTTTATCCAAACTGCTGAGCACCAAAGGGAACGAATTTCTGAAGAGCCCCTTCAGGACAAATCCTGGCTCCTGAAATGAGGGGTGGTAATGGGTTAGCCATGTGTAGCTCTGTGCTCAAATCCATTCTAAACTGGTCATTCCCACAGGACAAGACTGTCAGGTCCTGTGGATATGAAACCCACAGCCATCAGAGCCAAGACAGACCAACTGCTATTTTCTGGACATCTCAATTCATACTACTGCAGCACCCCAGCTCTATTTTTTCAAAATTATACCAGAAAAGAAAGTACTAAAATAAAACCACAAAACACTTTACTGCTAGAACCAGCTAGAAAAAAAATATTACTTTAAATTCAAGCTTTTATCAGAGGGGTTTTTTTTGGTTTTGTTTCATTTTGGTTTTCCAGAGAAGTTCTCTACAAGTTCTCTACAACAGCCCAAATGCTGTTGACCAGGGTCATGGCTTTGCCAGGGGTTTCTGCCTACTACAAACACAACCATCATGAAATAATTTCTAACAGACCCACAAGCAAGTCACAAAACATCATCGTTTCCTTACACTTTGGACAAAAGTCTGGGTGTGAAATGTAAGCCTAGAAGCTAAAGCAACCTCATGTCTTCTTATAATCTCACGCCCTGTTAGCCAGGTTCCCAGTCGAAGAACTTTACTTCTCCTGTCCAAAATACTCTTGGAGCATCACAGCTGGTGCACAGAAAGCTGGTCAACTGCTATAATAAGAGTGCAAAAGAGCAGAAAAAAAAAAGTCAGACACTAGGGAAAAACTAATTGAAATAACAGAGTCAGTTTATCCATTCCTGTATGTTTTCATAATTCACTGAGAAAGAAGCATCTCAGCTGCTTGTCCTTGAATGTCTCTGGGGACCTCTCTGCAGCTTGACATATTTAAATGGTTTCCATGGTCATTGAGTCTCTTCCCTCAGTACTTTAATTTTCCTGGTCTTTTTCCTCAGTACTTTAACCAAATGCATCCAAACCAGTGAAGTAAATCAGTCCCAACCACAAGCTGTACGTCCCAGCATACGGCCACATCTCCCCTTTGTTTCTCTTGCTCAGCCTGGCAGCTGAGCTCAGTGCCATTGAGACCACCGGGGCCTAAAGGGCACCCAGCCTTCAGTTCATGTCCACCAACTTCAACCAGTTACGCCATAAGAACAGTAAGACCGTCAAAAGAAACACCTGAGGGAAAAATTAATCAAGACACTGCAAAATAGATTAGGAGCACATAACTTCAGTGTGCCTTTGCCTGCATCTTGGAGGTGACTCAATGCCCCATTCTGGGGCTAAATGTTTCTCAAATAAATCAAGGTTATACAATTAAGAACGATGTTGACAACAAGCTACAATTAGAGCTTGCGTGCAGCCTGTAAGTGGAGCCAGATACTTTTAAGACTACTGAAGAATTGCTTTAAGCACTTCTAAATCTCCCTTGCAATTCTAGGTCAGCAAATGCCATTTTCTTAAAGCAATCTCGAGTCTTAAGTCTCTCCAAAACACATCACCCTTCTAGTTCACTTACTGGCTGTCTGCAACAGTCTTTCTGCCTACTTTTGGTGCATTTTCCTCCGATCCTCTGTTCTTCCTGCAAATAGCCACGAATGTCAGACGCACATTCTCACAATGAACAATTTAACACAGGCCACCACAACAAAACTTTCAAGCTCTCATAATTTTGTGCAAGCTTGGGTCAAGGTCTCCCCTACATGCCCTGAAACTCTCAAATATCCCTCTAGTGGGAGGAAGAGAGAACTAGTGATCCTAAAGACTGGATCAACAACTTAAACATCATTTTTATTGTTGAAAAATAAACTAGAGATTTTTTTCTTGCATGCAGAAAGTAAAACTTATTATAGCTCCACATGTTTCAAGTGCTTTCCAGTCAAAAATGCTTTCAGAGAAATCACTACCGAAGTAGGTCACCTTTCCTGGTATTGGGACCGAGGGAAAACTATTTAGGCTCCTTCTTTACAAAGAACAGATGCTTTCACATTACAAACATATATATATATAAAACCACATTATATATATATATATAAAACAGTTATATATATATATATTTATACATATATATATTTATATATATATTATATTTATATATATATACACACATGCATAAAAAATGTGGTTTTAGCCCCTGTTTTTGCACAGATAACTTTCCAGTTACAACCCAATGGTTGAACTACATTCAGTGTACAAACAGATAACAGTAGCACCATTACTGTAGTTCTGTTTTTCCATGCATGGAAAAAATATAATTAACAGAGCTTCAGTTAATTTTACTATTAAGAGCCCAGCGGGAAGCAGCGCAAGTGACAAGAAGCCACTGCTGCCAAGGTTTATGTGACATTTTGTGCAAGTTATTGAATGAGCTAATTTGTACATAGTTACAAGCCCATGTTTAACAAAATTGTGTGGATTTACTGATGGGGAAAGGCATCTAATTACAGCATCAGTGAATGAAATATTCTCTTTGTCTGGAACACCACTAGAACGACTCCCGCAGTTATGGCCATGTCAACAAGCAGAGGAGAATTGTGCTCCATAGCTTTCCAGTTCCAGGTCTCCTTGCTAAAACCCACAATGAATGAGAGAGATGAGGAAAAACTTGTGAAATGGTAGGAGTCAAAGATGAAAATTCTTAATGTGCTATAAAAACCAAAGCTATTTTCATCAAAAGGGGAAAAACATAACTGAAAATAACTGGTAGAGAATAATAAAAGTGACCCCTGCAGCACTAGACACTCAGAAGATGCTGGTAAACAGAACCATTTCTATCTAGACTTTAAAAACATATCTGCAGAACCATTTCTATTTAACTTCAATCTCACAGAACTGCGTTTTTACAAAATGTAGCTATGACCAAGTCTAGAGAGAAAGTAAGTCAACACCAACCAGGAAACAGATTTGAATAATTAATGTGTTCCTTGACTAAATACTTCTTCCTACCTTTTCCATTCATTCTACTCTCAGTTAAGGCATTAGAAAAGATTATATAATGCTTTGTCATTTCTTCCTGCATATGCCGCAAACATGCATCACTTTACCTTCAGAGACACCTAATTATGCCCCAAAATACAATGTCCAAGCACTTCCTTGCAAGGTAATGTTAACAAGCTCTTTTAATGTCATAGAAAACCAGAATGGGTTCCACCTCCCTCACAAACATGTAGCCTTTGAGCTAAAATATCCATTATACTCAAGAATGAGAATACCTCTTTTAAGTAGACCCCTGCATTTCAGCGTCTGGTTAACCAGTTAATTTTAATTTCCTTCAGTTTATTTAACTTTGGGAATGGAAAGTAAAGGAAAGAAGAAGAAAAAATGAGATATATGACAACAACGATAAAGAAAAAGAAGAATAAAAGTAATTGCTTCCCCTGGAACATGGTATGACAGCTTCTCATGAAAAGAGTGCTTCAAAATGTCTTCGGATGCAAAACACGAGTTTTTAAATGGAACTTCATTTGCATACTTTCATGGTCCTGCACATGTAATTCTATTTATTGAAATCAATCTTCCCACTCAAACTTTATCTCGGAGCCTTATGAAAGAAGTTAGTAATCCTCTGAAGTGATATTTTATTAATCAGGACATAAGATATACAACACTACCTACAGTCCCTACTCCTTCCATAAGTATGCCGGTACAGTAGGTCACGCAATTTTTTTTCTTCTGTCTTCCAGAGGCATTGAAACATCGCACTGACACCTGCTCTGAGCAGATTAACTCAGGCCAGCAGAAACATCAGTAGATCTTGACATTAATGCAATAGAAAGTGCAGCGTTTCTCACAGAGAAGAGTGTAGTACCATTCCCACCTCGTATAAAAGAACGACCTTGTTCCTGCAGCAATGAAAAGAACCTAACATAAAAAGACAGTGTTTGCATATTGTCTTTAAAAAAAAAAAAAGACCTTAATTACTACTTCTTCTGGCAAAATTTTAAATTTTTAACTACACATGCTGTGGACCTACAGTTCAGATCTGCTGCAACATACACAGAGCAGATGCTGGAGATGGAAGAAGACTGACTTCCCCCGTATTCTGTCATTGCATTTGAAAGAAGTCAGGTGGGTCACCATAACCAGTTCTTCTAAAGATTTCTTACCTCAGTGAGCAAAGACATGATTAATAGAGATAAGAGCTGGCAATTCAAGCTATTCAAAGCAACAAAGGAACAAACAGCCAAAGAGTACTTAAAAAGGATCCTGCTTTGTTTTAATGTGCAGTGCCTTCCAGGTTCCAGAGCTCTGGGGGAACATTCGTTCCTTCAAAACTGTAATAACCAAAACTACTCGTGCTTTATTTTCATCCCAGTACTTGGTGAAGCGCCAAGCATTGCGAGTCTCAGAGGCAGAACCACGAGAGTCAGCAACAGTAAAACCCAGTGATTATGAAGGTTTCTTAAGGGACAACAAATATATATATATATATATATGTTAACATAGTAAGTAGAAAGCAGCCATGCAATTCAATAGGTGGAGAAAGATGGGCTGCTTTTTTTTCCCCACTACAGTTCTCATGAATTTATCATCAAAGCCAGGCTGATTCGAGCTGAAGGCAGAAGCAAAAGGAAGTAGAAGGATTTCCTCAGTTCTTTTAGGCCTTACTATTTGGACGCCAGGTAGACATAAAGACATGGACCACCAATATATACGTATATACACTCACACTCTCACATTTACAGACACACATAGGGATGCATACCAGATTTTACAATCAGCTGGGGAAGCCTCCTGACGTTAATCTATTTTTTCCCTCCTTGGCATGTGCCCTAAAACTGGTAATATCATGCACTTCCTGATTATTATTTCACATTTCTTTTTTTTTCCCCCCTAGAGATAACACAGTAGTTGACAACAACCGAGTTGAACGCATTTTACGGTGTGCAGAGCCCTCAGGGTGGGACACCGGGACCCCCGCCTCCGAGCACCCCGCCACAGGGAGGGGGCTCCCCCATCGTGTGGGGCTGGGAACAGCACAGGGACCCCGGGGGCATGGGGGGCACCCAGGGCCAGAGCTGTGCCCCGTGGGGATGGGGCGTCCCTCACCCACACATCTAGGGACGTGGGGACACATAGCTTTGCGTGTGAGCACTGCTTGGGGGGCGGGGGGGGGGAGCAGTTACAGACAGGCATTGGGGAATCTGTAGTTGAGCATCAGCATTGTGTAGGTAGGTGTCCAGTATTGTGCTTTACCCACTGTATTGCTGAATATCGATCCTCCTTATGTAATTCACGGATTGCTAGTTAATTAGGTCTCTAATAAACACACAAACCACTTCAGTCCTGACTTGATTTAAACTGCGTGAACCGAGCAGTTTTTCCCTGATGAGAACGACAAGGAGGAATTAAGGACTCGGAATAACACAGAAAAAAAGAGAAAGAGAAAGAAAAGAGAGAAAAGAGAAAGAAAAACTGAGGGCAGAGAAGAATAATGAGGCCTAAAAGGCTGGGGGAACAACAAGGAATATATGTTCCCCCCCTGGCATAGCTACAACTATCATGATCTAGTGAGTTCATGCTGTAGCATTTCATTAGCACCACTGTCACCCTCGCCTTGAGCTAACCAAAGTTTGCATCCAGCACAGTGAAAACGTGAACAGCTTTTCCCTACATGGCATGCAGCCCCGCCACGTATACACAGTGTACTTTAAGATAGTACCTGACATAACAACCTGAACTGAAAAGGAATGCTGGCTAAATCGGTTATGAAAGTGCGAGTACACAGCTCCAATACACTGAATTTACACGGAGACATTGGATTTTGCTTTTCTTTGACTTAAAAGCCACCCCGTTTGAGCCCTGGTCACAAAAAAGATGATAGTCTACTGTACCACAGACCCATTTTCATTTCTGGAGGTTTCTGTTGCAAAATAGGTTATAGCAAAAATCTTTTACACAACTGTCAACCTGTGCAGTTTCTCCAACACTACTTTCTCTAAATTTTTGTTCTGAAATGAAACAATCCCATGACTAAAATAAAGCTCTGGGCAGAAAGAAAACACTTCTACTGAGCATCTTGCCCAAAACAACATACAAAAGTAAATCAAACATAAAATGCTGACAACAACATGGGAAAGATACTGGGGGGAGGCAGAAGGGAACTTTTTTTTTTTTTCCAAAAACACGAGCCACCAAATACACACTACAGCTAGAACAGGATAATCTTACCCTCTAGCTGAACCTTCCCTTTTTATCTATGTTCTAAAATTGCACTGGTTGCTTTGCTAAAAATACACTCTGAAGTTGTCATAGCTTTTGGTCCTGGCACGTCTTTTTTTTGCCTCTGAGAACAGCTAAAGTAATAGATCACAGTAATTAGACTCTGATGGGTGCAAGAGACAGTTTGTTTCAGTTACAAAGAGGAACAAAGAAAAGACAGCCAGAGAGGAAAGAAAACTGAATAAACAAATTTAAATATAACAACTTACTCTGAATGTGGAGAAAACTACAGAAAATTAAAAAAGGCTACAGGATTATCAGCAAAATCTCTAACTACAAAGACAGACACAATACACTAGAGCTAAGGCCACCTTTTCCAAGAACAGAAAGACAGATCCAAGTGGGTAGAATCTGAAGAATTATTCTGTGCAAGCAGAATAATTTGAACGGAAAGATTTATAACCTTATATATCCTATATGAGGCTAACCATTATAGCCAGGAAAAATATAAAGGTTGCTTGCTTATCCTCATTACCTCAACGGCATAAAAGTATGTGTATCTGGATGTGGGTGTATATAAAAAGAGAAAAAAGCCAATAGTTAGAGGGTCTACCTACCACATTACATGCATTTCCTTATTTTTAACTTTGCACACCACCTACTCAGTGGGATCTTCAACCTTAGCTAAGGCTCAGCTGTTTCCTCAAAACAACAAACCACAAAGTGCCCACAAGCCCTCCCTGTAGGTGGATTGCCTCCACCTGAAGAAAAACACATTTCTGCCACTTACATGGCAGATACCTCATATACCTCAAGGTTCCCCGAACAGCTACAGCCAAGGTCAGTGGCATTAGTGAAGTTCAATGGCACCTGCACATGTACAAACTGTTTGCTGTTGCATGAATAAAACATGTTCACATGTATCCTAGCTCCCATTCAGGGTAAACTGAGGACGGTACAAATGCAAAGCTAGAACAACTTGTTGGCTCACCATGTTGTTCTCCACTTTTGCAAGGAACACAATCCTATTCAAACAGTCCTATTCAAAAACGTACTGACATGTATCGTAAAACTGTTAGTTTCCTTGGCCATACTACTCCATGCAGTGGCTGCTGCAGAGCTCCGCTTTTCTTAGAATTAGGAACAACCTCCTAATTCCCAGATTGCTTTTATTCATCATAAATTTATAAAAACCTGCATGTGAGCCACTACTGTCCTCAGCTTAGTTAGGTCTTCTCCCTGCCTGACATCCATCCCAGAGTACTCTTGCAGAGTAATTACGTCTCCTGCCTTACTTCGCTTTGCTCAGCTAACTATGCTGCTCATTTCTAGTCCATCCTGTATAATCAGATCATGTTCTCTTAAGACAGGAGATGACGAGAGAAGACTACACCATGACCTAGATGAGGCTCCATCCTTGGCTCTTTACGCAATGCTATTGACACCCCTGGATACGCTTCTCCAAGACACTCTGAGCTTTTATTTGTGTTTTCCATCACCATGTCACACCAGACTACGCTTCTCCTATGACTTACAGCACACATGGGTCTCTCTTTTCTGCTGCTCCTAACTGGACCCAGCCATCCCTGCTCTTTGTCCCCTACAGTACAGCTTCTCTGTCTCTGCAGGGCTAAACTTGACACCACTGCTGCATTTCCTCTTTGCACCACCCTATGCAGCATAAGCTACTGACACAACAAATCACTTCGTTGAAGAAATTAGCAAGCTTTTTCAGTAACAGTTAATTCATAACGGCAAATACTCTTGTGCCTTGGCTGCATACAAAAGTTGACAGTAACCTGCTTTTCTATGTGCGATACAGAAGCGCAGAGGTAAAGCTGCCCTGACACGTAACTCACATATTAACCCATCTTGTTAACAAGACTGGGTTTAAATTTATTTTCCAGCATTAACAAAGCTGGTTTGGGGATTACTTATAAAGTGATGTGTTTCTACTCCCGAAGTACTGATAAATACTCTCAAATTCAATCCTAGTCTAATCCTGGGTTATTGCTTTTAGTGTGGAAAAAGGGTAGAAATTTGGAAATGTCAAGTGCAAAATTGCTTAAAATGTCTTAAACTGATGTCTACCATCTGCACAGGCAAATCTTTGGGTAAAACTTGAAGAGTATAAGTCTGCAGTGGTATCAACTCATGCATTTTATCATGATTTTTAAGTTAAAGAACCAGTTGCAAAGCAGAAGCAATTATGTGAGAATCTCAGATTTCATGTACAAAAATCAGGATCCAAGCCTCTACGCAGAAAAATCTTGAAAATATAACTCAAGGGACAAATTAAAAAAATGCCAAAAGTATCCAGCAATTTAAATGCCTTTTAAGCATTAATAATTTAGGCTATTTCTTAGGTGAGAGGTTGTTTTTCCAATATCTAATGTAAACTGCACAGACGTTTTGCTCTGAAAAAAAAAAACAAAACAGAAATCCTTACAAATATGAATCATTAAAAAACAGAAATCCTTACAAACAAATCCAGTGGCACTTCAAGGTACAAGAGAGATGAGCTGCTGCCTCTCAGTAGAGCACCAAGAAACCTTGAAAGACTCAGGAAACCTCAAAAAAGATGCAGACTGCTTTCATTTAATAACGCATAAAAGTTCCATGCATAGATATCATCTCATTTTCACACACAGCAGCTTTTCTTTTCTTTGCCACAATGTCATCCCTTGGACTATCCCCTTATGGTTTTGTGTGCTTTTGGTTGCTTGGACATTGATCTATTAAGATCAATGTTTGTGTGCTATTGAGCACAAATTAAGAGCAAACAAATAGTACTCTTGGTTTTCTGATCAGGTCCCAATACCTGCATAATAGTTTTAAATGTGAAAAGCTAATTTTAACAAAAGCCTCTTTCTGCCATCTTTCTGCTTTGTGGTCCGTACATTTCTTCTACTCTGTCTTCCCAAGCCTCTGCTCTTCCTCCCCCCTCCCATCACCACCTTGGACCCATTCTCACAGCAGCTCTCCAGATATTTGCCTTGACCGGAACATTGGGAGCTGCCTGGAAAAAAGCTGCTAACATAACATTGCTTCTTCTTAAGATGACTATAAATCAAATCTTACATGAGAGTTTAAAAAGAAAATAATACTGCCAAATACTGAAGGTAAAAAAACAACTCAGATTTTCTGAAAGCATCTTGTGGCAGCTGCAAGTTTGTATTATATTTACTTAGAACAGTAATTGCCTTTGGAAATCAGATTTTCCTGCTTGTTTAAAAGATTTATGATGAGTAACCATGAAACTCAGAGTTAACTCACTAACTGCCGATTAAAATAGCAGATGTGTCCAGAGAAGTTTAACTGCAGAGATGGAAACGTAACATTGCATAACCCAGGTCATTTCTTTGACAACACCCTTTGACATCCCTCAGAGCATGCACGCTCAGAATAGCTCTAAATATCTCCAAAAGTGAAGTTTATGAACTCTTACCCATTTCATATCTGTGTTTTCATCCTTCTTGTTATAGTCCCCAGGTACTCCTAAACAAATCTTCCTTATTGGTTTTTTCAGTTCCTATTTAGCCAAGCCCAAAGGATTTTGCTTTTTTTTTCTTTCTTCCAACAACATGACAATTTTTCCAGTCTTTTCTCTAAGGAGATTTGATTTGCCAAACTGTTTTGGTAATAGGTTGTCTAGTAGGTCTGGTGCCAGAAGGTGTCCATGAGCAGTTCACTTTTTGTTAGAGTCTGGAGAAGGTGAACTTTCAGACCCAGAATTATTGGAATAATAAGACAAAGGGCCCCTGGGACAGACTGAACAGGGCTTGGAAGCCAGAAAAGCAATCAAGGGAGGCTAAATTTCAAAGCATAGTGACAGGCGCTTACAATGAGTTGGTATTTTCTGTTACCATTTGCTTGGAGTGTGTTTTTCTCCTCTCACCATGTCTTTCTTCCGTGCTGTAGCACCCACACAATGCTCACAGACTGCAGCAAAAACTGGGATGTTGCTCACACCTGCAAAGCCCTTGTGCAGGGAGACCTGCTCCCATGAAGAGGAGGTTAGTGCATTTCAAAGTCTTTTCATGTATTGCACACCCCTCCTCGAGTAGTAATCCAAAACACATCAGCATCTTCTCCAGATGTGGCCAGACCAAAGAAAACGTGGCTCTGACTTTTTACGCACAGAGCAGTACTTAAACTGCAATGCAATGTTGGGGGCACCCTTACATTTTCCCTTGCGTATCAATATGCCACACAAAGACAAGTGACAGCAGGCCCCTGTGGTGATGCTACCCACAGCCCGATAACCAGCTTGGAGCTGAGGACTAAGTACTGAGACACACAGGGAGATGCAAGGTAGCCCGAATACTAGGAGCAGGACGCAACTTACCTAATTATAGACGTCTACCACATGACATAACCACCTGAAAGCTGGATGTCAGAGCATCTAGTAAAATCAATAGGGACCTAGTCAATACATCTCACGTAGTTCAGGGTATAATTCATCTTAACAAGTATAGGGTGAGGCAAATCACACACCCCAACACCACTCACACTAATGAGTGCACCTGCACTACTAATTCACACACAGATGTCTTCCAGAACAGCAGGGCAACATGGAACACTTTGCATTCAAAAATAACACACCTCAAAATTTGATAAATATCAGCCCCCAAAAGGTTAACCCTGAAGGTAGAAGAAAATAAGACATGTCTCATTGAGACCATCTGCTGTAACAATCAAAACAGTTAAGAGTCAGTTTGCTTGCAGGAGTCCATAGAGAATATCACAAACTAATTGGAGTCAAAATAAATTAGTTTATTTTGTTCTGCATGGCCAAAATTCATTCCACTTAGCTTTACGTACCTAAGTAAAGAGAACAGACGGTTCTAGGCTCTTTTCCATAAACAAAACAGGCAGAGGTTGCTCCAAAGGGACACTCACCATCATCTAAGGTCTGACTTGTCCTTTAGATGCACACATCTTTTGCCAGCAATTATAAAGAAAGGCAGGCTACCAAAACAACCCTCACCATTTTTGAGCTTCAAATAGACCTCAGTGAGTCTCAGTAAAGAAAGCATGAACAATTTGAGGCTGTACATGTAGGGCTTCCCCCATCACCATCCTCCACCTTACACCCCCCCCCCCCCCCCCCCAAAAAACCCCACAAGCATGACAACTATGGCAAACAACAGAACAGCTGACACTAAGAGCAGGAATGACTGCGTCCTGTTACTGAAGGTCACCTTTATTTCTTCTTCAGGGAGATCAAGAATTGCGTCTCAGGATTCCTACCATGAGAAGCAAAACTTTTTTTTCTTTTTCGTATGACCCAACTGATACCAACTCTAAATTGTATGGTATGTGGGCAGATTGTGTTCTGCACTTCCGGGAGTCCAGTGCAGTGTTTTCTCCTCATTCATTACTGGTAATCAAGCCATTTGAAAAGAAATTAGAGATTAAGAGCTAAACATTCATTTGGAGAGAGTGGAGATAATCAAAAGAATAAAGTCTTCTCTTGGATTTCGCATCTGATTTCTCAACACTAAGGAACATATAATTGATGCATAATATAACTAATATCCAAGAGTAAATTAGGTTTAGAAAGTTAATCATGAATAGAAATTAACTTTTTTTCAAAGAACAGTTTATATTAACCTTATTCATGAAAGCAAAAAAAACAACCCTCAACACACACACACACAAAAAATTGACAGATGCCCATTTGCTTAATACAGAATTTCATATTATTAAACAGTGCATGGGGCATACTATCATAAAAGATAGCCACATGTTTTGACAGATGACTGTATTACAAAGGCCTGATAATACTGACATCTAGGGAACACCAGTATAGAGAGATGAATCAAATGTCATGAGTGCACTCCCCTTTTGTAACATCAAATTCACAAGCCTTATTCTATAGTGACGGTAGTGAAACAGTAACAGGCAAACAAATGGAGAAATCCTTAAACAGAAATGTCATTAGATGAACAGAAAGTGAGACACAGTCAAACAAAGTAAATAATGTTTCCAAACATAGGTGAGTTCTCTGCACAAGGAGAAATTCAGTGCCCTAATTCTAGACCATGCAACCAGAAACTCCTTTCATATCCGAGATCTGCTTCCATCTGCTGCTGTAGGACCTCTCAGCGAACAGGTTCTAGAAAGACAATCTGACTAACCAGCTACTGCTACTTCCAAACTAGCAGCCAAAGTGTGTTCATAACACATTCAAAACAAACAAGCCTACACATTACCCAGAAAATTTTCCCATGTTAACAATTCCAGATTCCAAACCAAATATGCAACTACTAAACCAAAATCACGGTTATCAAAAAGTAACACTTTAAACAACTCATGCTCTTGTATGAAACCTAAATTATTTTCTCAGCATATGAAAGTCATCAAGATTGCAGTCACGCAAGCAGAACACAGTATGATGCATACCCAACACATTTTAGTTATCTATAGCTATTTGCTAAGGTGTAGAAATGATTAAAAATATTTTTTTACCCAGGATTGTACTACATAAGGAAACCTGATTTCAGCTGGCATTGTAGCTCCCAAGTTAACAGAATAGTAGCTTATTTGAGCCACACAAGAGATTTTACTTTTGTCAGAACTATCCCGCACTTTCACATGCTGCATAAGAAACATTCTGCAGACTGAATAAAAAAAATATTTACATGATTTCATTAAATTACAGAGACCCAGTTTCATAGATAATATATTAACCTACCCCAGAGTAAAACACTGTCTTAACAAATAGATCGTTCTCCTTCAGCTTTAATACCACCTCTGAAGTGCTTCAGAATAAGACACTTTATCATTGTGGAAAAAATGGTTTTTGACATTGTGCACTGCTGTTATTTTACCTTTGCCTAATACATATTTCACTAGCGCTTGAAAGGCTTCTCTTAAATTTAAGCAATGCAACAGGAAGTAATAACATCTACCTGCAAAGAATCAAACTGTAAATTATGTAACAAAAAATGCGATTTGAAAAATAGAAAAAACATATGAGAAGGTCACTACATGCCAGCTGCTCTAGGCTTAGTGTGATAAAGCTTAGAAGTATGTACAATTATTTTAGCTACATTCAGTAAACTTGAATAATACTTGAATAATGTTGCATCACAGCCCTTCACAAGAAGTTACAGTTTTCAAGTTACATCATTATAAGTCTTTCATCAACTATTTTATACTAACAAACATAAATGCTTCCACTGAACGGAACACTTCCGAGCTCTCAAATGCTATAGTTCAAAACACCTACTTTACTGAAAAATATTTCAGATATGGATCCAAGCAGATGGCAACACAGCTTTGTCTTCAGAAGGGACAAGGATCCTTTCATGAGCCAACAGCCAGCGAGGAGCAGGCTTCTGTAAGCAGCTCCCGCTCCTTACCTTTCTGTAGACGATCATGTTCGGGGAGCTCTCCTCAGGGTCCGCAGCTTCCGCGCTGCCAGGGTCAGCAGGTGCTTGGGCCATGTTTGCCTCTCGTCACTGGGGCTGTGGGGACAAGAACAGAAGTCAGAGCCACCCCAGGCTGTAGGGAGCATGTGAAGGACACGCAACAGAGGGACAAGGACGGTATGGGGGAACCACGCT
This sequence comes from Anser brachyrhynchus, assembly GCF_964034855.1. Taxonomy (NCBI): domain Eukaryota; kingdom Metazoa; phylum Chordata; class Aves; order Anseriformes; family Anatidae; genus Anser; species Anser brachyrhynchus. Next base: position 30,378,919 of record NC_137699.1, on the reverse strand, counting down.
CCAGACTTCAGCTGCAGTGACACCCCACCAAAATGCCAGGACAAGCTGCAGCCCTGAGGGCCGAGCAGAAAGCCCACAGAGGGAGACTGGCAGGGCAGTGGCAGCACCCTCCCTCAGCCCTCCACTCTCCAGGACGAGGGCAGAGCAAGCAGCTTTGCTCCCCTCTCCTCGTCACACAGCCAGCAAGCTCCAGGTCAACCACCAGGCCTAACCCTCCCTCGCCTCAACTGTCCTCTAAAAGCACTAGGAAAGTGCTGCCTCATCTCCTCCAGGTCATGCCAGGCTCCAGCCAAAAACATTTGTTTTAAAAAAATCATACAGTCACGGTGCAGGGAAGATGCTTTACATTCTATATCTAATGCTACATTTTAAAATTTTCTCCCACCAGCGTGTTTGACAAGCTACACCTTAGAGGAGACAAGGAGACAAGATGGAGTCACGTCACGGCCCTCACCGGCCTAAGAGGTAACACCGCCTCTTGTAGACACAAGCACCACAGCTGTTCCACGAGCAGAGGTGCTTTAACATTGAAAGTACCAATATTTTATTAAAATTTGAGACAGAAATGTCAAAATATGCTCAAAATATATACATGGATACTTGACCTACAGACTCGTTTCTTAAAAAAAAATTCACCATCAAACCTCCTCCCTTACTTACAGAAAGAAGAGACTTCTCACATTTCCACAGGCGACAAAATGCCTCAGCGTATAATACACACATACAACAGATGTTCAGATCAGTTTAGACGCTATTTTAAATGTAAAGTGTATCAATTAATTTTAACTCATATTAAAAGTTTTTCTAAATTATACTCTATTGCCATTCTATTTTTTGCTAGAAGCCCAGACATTGCACTGTTGTCCCAGGTCATGAGCCAAAAAGGAAATGGAATAAATTCTTTAAGCATAATGATTAGATACAAAAAAATATCAAATAGCACAAACGGTGAAGGGTAAAACATTTTCAATTACAGCACTTTGAATGATTTCCACTAATGTCCATTTTCACAGCCTTTCTTAGTCTTGATTTCAAGGCGCTAAACAATTAGGCTCTGTATCCCCAGTCAGTTTAATGAGGTAGAGATTTTCTGTAACTTCCTGAAGGCAATGACAAGCCAAAGCAGAGTTGTGAGCATACATCAGGTCACCCAAGTTTCAGCTTCACCTGCATTATGGAAAGACCATGTTTACCCCTCACATTACATCTGAGATCATCCATATTTTAAAAGAAAACAACGGGAATTAACTTTTAATTGAGCGGTGCCCTTTGAAGAAGAAATTTCCAATTTCTAGTCAAAAAGCCCTCTGCAGCACTATTTAGCTGTGTTCACTCATTGCATTATTCACTTTGAACGTTCTCATTTACAAGTTGTGTTGTTGTTATTCTGCTGTTAGCTCACTTGATTTTTTCTGATACTTCATGATTTCCCATCACGGTGAATCTTGAAGCTTCTCAGCTACTCCAGTGCAACAAGACAAGCAACAGAAGGGGTAGGGGTGCATTTGAAGGTAAATTCATACTTTTCATTTTGGTTCATAGTGTTAATTATTTCCTTCAAGACAATTAGTATCTTCCCCTCTTACTACCAACATGGCTTAAACAAATAATTTTATTTATATATTTTTACAAAATGATGCTTAATTCAGCTTCCTACAACCCAAGCATAAATTGTGTGAATACATCTGAAAAATGACAGGGTGTCCTTCCTTGGTTGTCACACTCAGTTTAGTAGCAAGTATGACATTAGTGCAGATCTCAACTCACTTTGCGCAGAAATATAGATAGGTGGACTTCATATCAGCTTTGCATGCAGGAAAACACCAACTAATTTTTATTTCTCAGTTCTAATGAATAATCCAAACAAATCAGAAGAACATTTAGTTATGCACGTTCCTTTATGATTACTACCTTACTATGAAAATCAATGTAAGCTAAGAACCCTTACTTTTTTTTTTAGAACTCCAACCTTATTTATATATAAGCTATAGAGGCCCAATAGATACTATTGATGGTAATCAAAGTGGGGAGAGGAGCAGCTGGACCATGAAGTCCATATTTAATAGCTCTCCATGTGTTGGCAAACTACACTGCCAAATAATCAAATGACTAATCTGGATATTATTTGCAACCATTTTCAACTTGTACTGATTGCAGTGAGTGTGTTCTTCAAACAGTTGTTTTCCCTGGCTTTTCTGCAACAAGGAAAAAAAAAAAAGCCTGATATTCAAATACACAGTACTCAAGTGGCAGCAGAAAACAGTTATGTATTTGGCGTCCAGCATCAATAAAGAGTAGATGTTAATTGATTACACCAAGTACTGGAGAGGCAGCAACAGGAAAGGAAGCAAAGCCCTGGCAGAAATTAAACCTGGCAGTCATTGCACAGCTTTGGTAGTTGGACTGTTTATTTTTCCTGTCTATATGTTTTCACATCCCCATCTATACATTTTAAAAGAGCAGAGCTAAAGACAGAATGACCATGGGAACTGGTAATAGCTTTGAGCTATTCACCTCTAGGTTGCCTGTCCACATGCAGCCAACACAGGTGATGGCTCTACTGGGAACATCTCAAGCCACCGATGGCCTCTGAGCAGCCTGTCAGTGGTTTCATTATACCCCAAGAGAACACATGTCCATAAACCAAACAACATCAAGTCTTGCAACCCTCTAGACAGTCCACTCAGGAATCCCTGTGAGCTCAAGAAGCCAGGAAGAACAAAACATTCACTGAGTCGTAATGATGATCCCAGTGAGAGCAGGAATTTCCCCCTTTCTCTTCCTTCCAGGCAGAATTTTAAAATGTTATTTGGCCCACTGCACTGCAAAACTGCAAAAAAGCTGCACTGATAAGTGCTACCACTCAACAACATTCTGTTAAAAAACAAAACCAACCCCCTTACCCCTGCAGGAGAGAATCACATGACTAATTTTTCAAGGGATCCTACTGATTTATTTAAAAAAAAAAAAAAGTCTCTGCCCTCTGAGCCTAAGTAAATGTTTGCAGTGCATTGACCAGGAGAGAATCCAACTCCTTCTTGTACAGATGTTTCTGTTATGCAGGGCAGAGAAGGGTGAATACGGACATTATTTATTTTTTTTTTTTTAAATTAAAATCACACACGAAGTCTCCAGAAAAGATCCTCACCAATTATTACCTAAGAGCACTGTCAGCACTTCACTTCTACAGGCCATTTACTGCATTTCCACTGGCTAATGCATACCAACACGCATCCACACACCAACAACCAAAATCCATGAGCATATTTTCAAAATAAATAAATAAATAAATCTAACTGCCCCTGAAGGTTAAAAAGATACTATTTTCCCATGGCTATTTTTCTGACAATAGCCATACTTGCAGTAATCCAGACTCCACAGTATCTGTGATAACACTTGAAAACCATTAGTGCTAACTGTTCTGTCACACACAGGGAGCAAACCAGTAGTCTGTAACTTTTTGTGTGTGGGGTAAGATAGCCTATGAAGCCTTAAACTAAAACCTCCAGAAAAAATACTGAGACACAGATGCTAAAAAGAGAGGATGCATTTGGCTCCTTTTTTTTTTTCCTTTCAATTTTTCTTATTATTTTATTCTTTATAATGGGTCTGTTTTTTCTGGAGAAACATAATCATGCTGGACTAGATAGGCAGCCCCAGACAAAACGTACTGAACTGTGGTGAGCTTTATCTCCCTCTTATCTGATCAGGCTTCTCAAACTCCCCCCAAAGCCAGAGGCTGCAAACAGAATAGCTCCTATATATCACAAAGGAATCAGTGAACTCATTTAAACTAGAATAACCAATAAAATATTCCTCTGAAAAGCAAGAAAACCTTTTGTTTTTCTTTACACTTTCTGATACAGGAGTTTAATAACAAAATTTCAAAGTCAACAACCTCTACATTTTCAGGCAGCAATACCGTCAGTATGTAATCTCAGCATATATGTAAATTCGGTGATAAAAACTAAGCAATAAATTAACAGCTCTCCATTCATGCTCTAAAATACCTTGACTACTGCAAATGACTGCTGTAAGAAAACTCTTATAGGCACAAAAACCCATCTGCTTCACAGAAATTACCCCATCTACGAGTCCTTATTGACTCTGGGTTTTATAGATAATGGAGACAGAAAGAGAAGAAATGCCAAGTTAGAAGAAATTTTGCAAGACAAACTATTTCTTGAAAATATCACCTGGGTTTAACAAACCTATACAGGATCATATTTAGGCTTTGATCCTACATTTAATAAATAATTTGTCAACTTAATAGGCAAAATTGGCAGTTGCAAACATTTCTTGCACATCTGAGATAAAATAGAGTTTGCCTGAGTAATCTGCACAAATTTAATCCTAGACAACAGAATCTAGTACATGAATCCCTATGTAAATATCTATCAGCACTGCTCGGCTGAAATGCAATTTGGGGTAACAGTAAGTGGAAATGACCTTTGTGCTAGTTAATTACTGTATTTCAAGAGTAGCTTATCATTGACTTGTAGTACTAACATCAAATCGTAAGAGATTTGAAGCTTTAGCACACCACCGTAGAATAAAAATTAATTTCATGTCATTAATATCCCGCTAATTTCATTCTAGCTACTGAACACATCTAGACTACATGGCTTTTCACGCGCCTGAGGAATCATATAGCCACACGCCTGCTGAACTCGGTAGGAAAAATCCCTACCTGGTTTGATTCAATATTCAGATCAAATAGATCTTGTTATTAAAGTGACAGCAGTGAAGAGACAGGGAAAAATAACCAGTTAACCTGCATTCAATTAGTGCCCATTACTATCGAGTTGATATTTCACATCCATTACAAGTCTCTCTATAATTGCACTGGGAAGAAGGAAACCTGTAGGTTCCCTTTTTTCTCCTGGTTAACTATTACTTCATTAAAGTAGGGATCAGGCATGCCTAACAAGATGTGCATACTAGAGGACAACACAGAGCATATCACAGAAGTCATCCTGCACACCAAAACAAAAACATCAACCAGAGGATCCCCAGGCCCCAGCTGGGCTGTGCAGTCTGCTTTTATCTGATGTAGCTCAAGAGCACTGCAATGCTCACCTCTGCTCTTCCTTCAAACATAAATCTGCGTGACTAGTGAAATAATTTTCCAAACAGAAACCGACACAACATCCATCTGAACCAGAAAAGAGCCGGAAAGACCGGAGCTGAGGTCAAGACTCCGCCGTCCCCACCAGTGTCCTGGTACCGCACACTGCCCCGCTGACCACCTCAGCAAAACAAGGCTCTGCAAGCACGTTCCCTTCCCAAAACAGATGTTCAGGAGGAGCTATGTGCTAGTGAAAGGTGGACTGGGGATCCTTGCGTAGGGAGCGACACCACAGTCAGCAGTGCCCGAGTAAAGGGTCCGGTGCCTCTCCAGGTACCACGGCGCTGCTCCCTGAGTGGAGGAGCAGCCAAGGGGTCTGCCTCTGGTCAGTGAAGTCCAGTTCCCAAAGCACATAAAAATCCTTCCAATGACAGCTTCGGAAATCAAATTGTAACTCAAGTAAGTTACTCTGAAAATACTTTCCCAGTGGAAGATCATCCCCAGACTTTCTGCCCCTCCTTACAAGTGCTGAGCTCTGCAGTACTATCAACAATATTCACTCTGTTGCTGTTTTTAAGTAACAAAGTATAAACACTTCCAGCAACCTCACTTAAACTTCAATATTATTATTTTTTGGCCAAACAACTTCCTCTTTGTTTATGAGAAAGCAGTTTCATTTATACAGGGAAAATTCATAGGTTCCCAAGGACCCCGTTCCTCTGCCCTTTGTACCAGCTCACACCTGGCACGCACATACCAGCATGTCTGCTTCCAGTGAAAAACGTGCCTCAAAACATCCTGTGGGGATACCTACATTTCCATACAGCACCAGGGCAGGGAGCAAGCTCTGTGCTCCTGACCACTCGCACTGCCTGGCTGCTAGCTTGCTCCCAGGCTCCCTTCTGGAGAGCTCCAAACCAGTACGTGTGCAGGCATCGCCCTGGGAACACAGGTCTCTCCTATCACCGCTTGCACACAACAGTCAGTGGGGGTGATCCTACACAAGGTTAGCCTCTCAACTTCTTACTCATTCCTCCACCAGTTTCCCAATAAATTTTGCAACTTCACAGACCCTGATACCACATCCTGTCCTATGATGCATAACCTTATCCCCGTGGGCTGCAAAACAATCTCACATTTTTTAAAGCATTCATTGTAAAAACAACAAAAACACAAACCCCCCACCATTACATCTTCAAGACACAGAAGAGATACCATCTGGTGGCCAGAAGAGACTCCTGAGCCAAGGATATGTACTGCGGGCACAGCCATCCATCTCATTTGGACAGAACTAGCCTTCAGACACGAGGCAAGCCAAGCCACTTGGCTTCCTGCATATAGACAGGCTACCATTTTAAACTCAGCCCACTGCATAATTTAATGCGAGCAGCTGTTTTCTGTACGTACTTGTCACCACTCGCTTGCTTTTCCCAGTTACCTTTGCCCTTTAATAAAATGACTACACGCTCAAGGTGCCACGTTAGCCACAGGTGGCCCGTCTCAGTTACCTGTCAGAAGATCACACGGCTTCTCGACAGACAGCAGGAGATGATTATTTTCCTCACTTTTCCCCAGGCAGCCGTGCCCCATTTGGATACTCTGCCTACATATTTCTATACCTGCAGGTATTTGTAGATACTAGGAAAAATGAAAAACATTGTCTACAACTGGATATTACAGCCAGTAAACCCAGGGGCAGAAGCCAAGACAAAGGAACTTGCTCAGCATCTGACACTGACTAGGTCCCAAATTCCCTGATGGACTAGAACTTTTTTTTTTTTTAAAAAAAAAAAAGGAGAAATAAACACTACCTCTTTTCCGGTCTGTCCACTGAAGATGTGCTGGAAGCGTTGCTGACTTAAAGGGAAGATGTTTCCCACTTTCAGAGCTTTCTTTTATTTGACAGAGAGATAAGCAAGGAGAGCAAGACAACTGAAAGAAAAGGTGCGATGTGGATGGATGGGTGGTGGGGAATATCGACACAGGAATCGCTTGTTAACAAGGCAAACGTTTCCCTTTATGAAATCAATTGTTAAAATTGGCTCTCGTGTACCAAATTTATTTTTGATTTAATGGACCAGGATGATGCTATACCAAGGAAGAAATTGGCTCCAGTACACCCATCCTCCTTCCAGAGCATTCAGAACAAAATGGAGTGCCCACCTATCATCATTCTACCTTCCAATAATAAAAAAAATACTGCTGCAAGCACAAGGGCTCTTGGAAAAGCTCTGAGCCAACATGCTGTTACCAAGGATAGTTGCAGAGAATGTAACAGCAAATATATGCTGAATATTTAACTGAAATAAAGCATCAGCAGTATGAGAGTTTAGAAATGCAAAGAGAGAGGCATAGCCCAACTTTGAACTTCATCTGAATTGGTGATCCCAAGCAACTGCAGTATTTATACAGTGCTATCAGCCTGCAAGGAGCAGCTGCAAAGGAAAGAGCTGAAGCTGTATTTTGTTGTTTCGCAACAATGCCAGCTTTTTGGCCAAAATCTTTCACTGTGGAAAACGAGATGACTGACTACACTGATAATATAATGCTTGAGGGTAGACTTTTAATCCCTCTTCCGATATAAATCCCTTTTTGAAAAAACATCATCTTTGGATCAGTCAAGGTGTACTAAGAGCATGCCCACGAAGTTTGTCCATCAAATATACTGTCTCTTGAAGTGCCTTGTACTTCATGCACCACAGAAAAAATTAATTGCAAATGCAGTAAACTACTTCTGGGGGATGGACTGCATTTTCTAGTTTCCACTATATCCAGTAAGTTGAAAAGAGCTGAAGAAGATTGATTAAAAAGAAAAACTGAATGAGAAGAAGTGCAAGCTAATGGATACTCAAACATGGGCTGACAATAAAATCAAAATATTAAAATAAGAAAATATACACCCCAGTACCTGTTAGATTCCCACTTCAGAATCACTCCACATAAGCTCCCTGTGCCAAATGCAGTTTGGTAAAATAAAACTCCCTTCAGGTAGTCTAATGCAAGTTGATATAACAACCAATTCACTCCTGCATTGATCGGTGACTGTGGAATCTCATTTAAAACATCCCAAAGTGCTGAGAGTTCTTGCTGGATGTTCATTCTCAAGAGGATGGAAAATTGCAAGTGCCCTGCATAAAATTAAATGGGAAATTTGCTACCCAAAGGCACAGGTGCTTTTGAAGATGTGGCACTATGCAACAGCCCTGGTTGCATTCCATGTACTTCAAGGACATTATGCAATATACTATGATTTCACTGCCCAGCTGTTTATCTCAGAAACGTATACCCTTTACAGATGCAAATGAAGTCCAAAGCATTTCTGTAATTACAATGTAAAAAGCATCTGAGGCACTCCTGACTTAGCTAGCTCAAGTTCACGCACCCACACAGTTCAGCACAGTCTAAAAATCCCACTGCAGTGGTTCCTCTATCCTGAACTCCACAATGCCCTAACTCAACTACTGCAAATAGCAATATATGCCACGTGCATAATGAAAACTGCTACACTTTACTACACTGCTGTTACACTATAATGCTCATATGAAGACAGCTCCTTTAACTGACCTAATAAGTGTCCATGCCAGACTGCAGTTACACTAGTGAAGGCATGATCTAGAACTAGTTGCTCATCTGTGACAGAAGCAAATATTATTTTCATTTACAAAATGATAAACTAAATCACAATGAAATTAAGTGACTTCCCCACATTCACATAACGGATGGCAGAGCAATAAATTGAACATATAAACCCTGGCTTTCAAGCCATTAGTTTTCATTTGCTCAGCGCACACATCCCCATAGCACAGTAAGTCTGTATTAATCAATCTGAGGAGCTTTTAACTACCCTGTGAATCTTTCACCACTGCTGCCAGGTTCTGTAAGTACAGTGAAAAAGATGACATAGCATTCCTCTTCACCGGGATGACATTTGTGACTCTCTTGAATTGAAGATTCCTGGCAAAAATAAAATAAAATTTAAAAAAATGCACTAACTCCTCTTCACTGCCAAGCTACTTCATGGCCCCCACCACCTCCAGGCAGGCTGGGTGCAGTACCTGTGCCACCTTCTGCTGCTCTTGGGTCAAGGAACAGAGAGCTGATTCCAGCATGACAATGCAGAGCTCCTGGGACACCAAAATGCCAGAACTCTATTGCTCGCTGAAATTTTAATCTATGTCTCCCTCCACAATCTTTGCCATCAACTACAGCAAAGTTAAAAAAAACAGTAAGAGATGTGATGTGACACAAGTGGGTAGCAGCAGTCTCTCTTGACTCTACAATCTTTCTAGAGCTTGACAACCACCGAGGAAAATACAAATTAGCTCCTCTTTCTTGCTCCTCTCTTCATAAAGCACAACAGCAGAAATCAGCTCATTCCCCAGCCACCGCACTATGCTATCACTCCAGCTAAAAACAGTACGTAAAATTATGGAAAGTCTTTTGGTAAAATGTATATGGACTAAGAAAACATTGCAGATTCACTAATATTAACAGCATCCTTAAAAAACTTAAAAAGTCACTATATCATTAAAAGAAAAGGGTAACCCAGCCCCATTAGCCTCCATAATACATCTATTTTTATCTTTTCAAGTGTATAAAGATATGCCAAATTTTTCAAATTACTTCAGACTGTGTGCCTTCTAGCCACATCAAAACTCCTATAAAACACCACCGCAAGGGCACAACTCGAGCAGTGCTCTGACATTACACAGGGTCACTACACAGGAAGTTAAGAGATTGAGTAAAGGCAGAAATTTGCAGAAAAAATTCTTAGAGGTGTAGGAACATAGCAATTTAGTTCAGAATATGAAGAAAGACGTTCAACTACATGTACGCGCTCAAAGATGTAAAGAGGGAATTTTCTAGCCTGAGGAATCAGGCGTGTAACTCCACAGGAACCAAGCGACTGACTTGTCCAGATGCTTCTGAAAACCTCCAAAGGTGTCCATCACCACCAACGGGCATCTGAAACATGCTTGGCCAGCACAGCTCTTCTCCTGGTCAGCTTTTCTCTAACATGCAGACAGCAACAAGTGTTCAGGGTTCAAAGTACGACTACATCTTCAGCAGTAACACAGGGCCCCGATGCCCAGCTTACATCTCATTTGATACTTTAGATGGCAGAGCACTGCTTCATGCACAAAGGTGGCAGCAGTTCAATGGCTGACACAAATAGACACCTCCCCAAATTACCAACATAATAATCCTATTGCACCCGAGTTTCCTTTGTAATTACAATAGCATGATATGAATTCTTACACTAATGCAATCGTGAACAAGCTGAGAAAAGTCCCACGAGGAACCAGGAGCACATCAGCTCTGAAAACTAGATGGAATACTCGTCCTCTGAAACACTCTGGAGCTGCTCAGTGCCATGGACCTGTTTGCTCATACAATCTGCCCTCTACAGAGCCTAGATGTGTTTGCAGAAATGCTTCTTAAGTGCCAGGCACCCAGCACACAGAATGCACTAGCTGCTCTGAAGGGCAAAAGTGCTCACCCTCCTGCTGCTGCTTTATAGCTGCATGGTTTAATTTAGAAATCAAAGGTACTTCAAGCCAGAGCCTCTGGGTTACCTATCCCTTCATTCTTGAAAAGCTGGAGGCTCACATTTTTATGAAGGAGAACAAGAAAATAATCACCCGGCAACACCCTTGTATTCCATCAGGAAGCATGAGCCATGGCACATTCAGAAGTTTCTCCACAGACTAACATACAGTGTTAAGAAGACACACTGCAGCTATTTTGCCCTCCTACTATTCCACATACAGCAGCTTCTTTTCTTCCCCTGCCATCTCTAGTTTGCTGCAGTCTGCTGGGACAGTGCTGCCCTCTCCTTCTCTCCCCTCCTTGGCTGCTCGAGGGGACAGTGACAGATCCTGGCGTTTCCAGCCCCTGTGCTCAGCTCTCCTCCCACGAGCATTAACCAAGGCAGAGTTACTCTCAGGAATGAACAGTGCTCTGCTCACCTGCAGCGTACCTGCGGGCTCCACCAGTTATGTGCCAGGCACCAGAGCACCTCGTCAGGGGTTAGCAAGGAGGTAATCACTGCTTGCAGAGGACATGCTTTTTCCTCTTACCCTCAGGTGTCATTTTGGTTAAAACAGACGTCTGCACTACCTGCATCACAGGAACCTTCAGAAAGAAACGAAGGCAGGCAGCAGCAACGGTGACTACACGCAGCTTCATACTATGCCTTTCCTTAGAAGGGACAGGTAGTAAAGAGAAACTAGAAAACTTAGTCAGACAGGTTGAACAGCAATCTTTAAACATCTTTTGCTTATAAACCTGTGTGACACGTAGCAACTAACTATTTCTGATTACCACTACAATTTAAAAAGGAAAAAAAAAATGCTATTTAAAAAGTCCACCACACTTGTAGCCAGTTAGGAAAGAAATTGGAATGCTTGCCTGACTGTTTTATTAGTCGGGTTGCTAGAAAAAAGAACAGCTCATCTAAAAATAAAGACGATACTGGCTGGGTCTAAACAGTTTCTTCAGCATCTCACATACACATTCAAGCAATAAGCACTATTATTTGTGCTTATAACCCCATGCCTCCAAGTCCACAACTACAATTCAACATCTGACCTCTCCTTTAAGCAGATTTACAAGGCAGTATAGTGGAAGTGTTCACAATCAGCTGGCGAGAAAGCATTATGAATCATAACTCCACAGCAAACAATTGCTAGCTCTTCTGAGCTGCAAGATTAGGACAAACCTGGCATTCAAAGAAAAAAAAAAAGGCAAAGAAATAAATGGATGAAGGAAAATATGCACAGCCTTCTGCATCTATGTAAAACCAAATCAACCTCAGAGAATATTTAAGATGGTATCAAACGCCTTCCATCCCCAAAGCTCTGAACTACAGTTAACCTCTTCTGCTATTTCTTCAGCGAGCAACTACAAATAACACCATGCCTTTACCAAGCGCTTTTCACACTCGCAGCTCTCCAAGCACTTCCCACAGAAGCACACAAACACAACCCAAGTGTAGCTTTCCCCGGGGTGGGAAGCCACCGATACACAGGGCGGGATGCCAGCGAGAAGGTGAGTTTTAGCAGCGTGCTTTCGTTTATCAGAGACGGATTTTTCCTCTTCTCCCATCCCTACGCGCTGGCACTTAGCAAAACAGAAACCAGCCGAGAGCCCCCATAACCTTTCATTTCAGGGGAGCACTGGGAAGCGTCAGGCCAGCGTAACGGGGGCAGTGCAGCGGGCAGCCCCTCGCCCCGACTTACCAGGCCGTCCTGGCCCTGGTGAGGGCTGTGTCCGGCGGGGCGATCGGCGGGGCGAGCAGGCTGTGCGGTGGGGCGAGCAGCGGGGTCCGTCGAGCACCGCTTGGGTCGGTGCACGCCGCAGGAGCCGCCACGCACCGTTATCTTTAGGAAAATCCGCGTTTTCCTCGGAGAAACACTTGAGTCTCGCCGCCGGTCCTGCGAGCTACTCCTGCGCGTCTGCCACCGCGGTTAATGCCCGCGGAGACGCTCCGGGTGCCGGGGGGACCCGCGGCTCTGCCTGCCGGGGGAGGGAGCCGTCACCGCGGGGCGCCGCGCTTCCAAGTTCCCCCGCGGGGCACCGGCCCCTTCCCCAGCCCTGCCGGGGCTCCCCCCTCTTCCCAGCGGGGCCCCAGCCCGCAAAGGGCCCGCCCGGCCCCGGGAGCAGCGCCCGAGCCCCCCGGGGGGCAGAGGGGGCTCGCCCCGCCGCGCTCCCCTGCCCGCGGCCCGCCCGCCACCTGCCCGCGCCCGGCCCCCATTACCCTGGCAACCGAGGCGCCCTCAGGGCCGGCGCGGGGCTCTCCCGCCTCGCCTCGCCTCGCCGTGCCGCTCTCCTCAGCGCCCCTCAGGCCGCGGCGAGGAGGAGGAGGGCGAGGAGGAGGGAGCCAGCGGGCGCACCGCGCCTCCCGCCGGCAGCCCGAGCCCGGCGGGGCGGGACGGGGGCGGACCCGGCCCCAGCCCCGGTCCCGGTTCCCCCCCTCCGCCCCGCAGCAGGTCCCGGTACCTGGGGTCGGCTGAGGGCCTCAGGACCCTCCCGGAGAAACTCTGCTCCTTCGGTCGTGCGGGGTCCCGCTTGCAGATGCCCAAACCCTCGGTGAAATTCAGTCACTGCCTCGTACGTGGTCCCTGCATTCCGGTCTTCAGCACGGTCTTTACTCCGGATTGCAAGCCTCTGTCTTCCTTTTCATTTATTTTTTTCTTGCTGTTTTCAGCGGGTACACTTCATGGCCATGCGGAATATGATTCTGCGTTGTGCTTGTCCCGTGCTCTATTTATGTGTTTATTACTGCACGACCAAGCTGTTAGGTAAAATTCTTCCATGTGTAAGCAGGAAAGCCTTATCGGGCCGGGTCATGGTCTTCGAATGCTCACGATTTCCCTGCAGAAGCCCGGGGCCACAAAGGGACCCTGCACACCATTATCACTCACAGCGCCTTAAACAAAATCACTCTGACTTGCATAGCTCTTTCAAGCAGATCTGTCACATGGGCAAAAGCCATTGCTGTTGGCTAGAATGAGTTTCCATACATTAATTAGCTGTGCAAAGTAGCTTGCATGCTTCTCACGGATATGCTCCACCAGCTTCTCCAGCAGATAGGATAAGATTTTTATTCCTTTCTTTTTCCTCCAGAAAGAACTCACCCCGAAACGACCCTAATGTCTGTGAAAACCCCACGGACAGATGCTGGGAAGCACTGCTCCCAGGCCCTTCACAGCAGCAGTGTGTGCCAGCCTCAGCCCCAAGAGCTTCTGAGTTTCCAAGGTTTAGTTTCCACAAGTCGGACTGATTTTTGCAGTATAATATGGTAAGGCTGTCAGCTCCACAGAGGAAACACAACTTTACCAACGTATCTACCCTGTCTTAAAAGCCCCTGCATAGCGTTCATGTTTCTCCCCTTTCCTAAGATCCTGAAGAGTTACTTCATTTGGGTGTTATCAAAACCAGGCTTACATGCAATGAGCCTGCTGATTGGCACCAAAAGCAGGGATGTCCCAGTAGGTTGTGGCTGTGGCGTGCCTCGCACACTGGCTGTCTGGAAATGATTGGTACCTGGAACAGTTGCAATTGTTCAAGTGAGAAATTCTGAAGAAAAAAAAAAAAGTCCAAACGACAACTTTTATAAAGTTATCCATCTTCTGCTGATGACTGCAGCAGTAGAAAGGTTCCCACACACCTGGGTATGCTCCCCTAAAGATCTCTCATACAGACTGCTGTAAAAGGGTCGTTTTATCCCGGCTTTGGAAGGTGCAAGTTTCCAGCACTGCGTGCAGTGCCTGTGACACCAGAGCGATACCCGCTGGTGCTCACAAGACCGGTGCCAGCTGTCCTGCTCACTGTCGTGCCTGCGGTGCTCCGAGGCTGGGTCAGTGCTTTCCCTTCACAGGGCTGTTGATCCAATAACTACCCTGTGGCACGTCCTTCAAAAAGATTCAATAAGCATTAATTACAAGAAAAAAAATGGAGCTGCTGGCTCAGGTGTAGGTGCCGAGACTTGCCTAAGCTGGGGCTTTTCCCCATGGACGCAGTGAGGTGGTGTAAGTGCCCCTCTGTAGCCGAGTGCATGAAAAAGGCAAAGAGGTTTTCAGAGTTGCTCCAGGTAGGTTCTATTTTTCATAAAATGTTTAATTTAACAGTGACCTAGTTTTGCAACAGCTTTCAGTGCCTTGGCTTTTCTTATCTCCTGTGTCTTAGCCTACATCATTAGAACAACAGAGCAATAGGTTTTACAGACATTCCTACAGCAAACTAAATAAGACCTTAGCTAATGCATTAATTCTTCTTCTCTCCTGTTTTGTTTCTTAGAGCTGCTATAGCATGATTTCTTTGTAGTTTTAAGGAGGTTTTAGCATATCTTTTATGTTACATACTGTAGATTTTTTTTAAAGTGTCAGTTCAAAGCCCTTTGCTTATTTCATGGTACAGTTTCAAGTATCAGACAGTAGCAGCAGTCTTGAATTCAT
This sequence comes from Anser brachyrhynchus, assembly GCF_964034855.1. Taxonomy (NCBI): domain Eukaryota; kingdom Metazoa; phylum Chordata; class Aves; order Anseriformes; family Anatidae; genus Anser; species Anser brachyrhynchus. Next base: position 30,363,892 of record NC_137699.1, on the reverse strand, counting down.
CAGCTTTTTACAGAAGAATCCTTTGTTTTGTAAACTTTCAATTAACCTTATCAAACTGGTGGCTAGATTGACTAGCAAGTTGGAAGGTTTACAAGCAGTACAGACTCATCCTAGCATTCAGTAGGAGCAAGTTATGGGGTACTGTTAATTTTGCCCACCTTACTTCCCCTATGTGGAGTTTCAGAAGGAGAAAACCATTCTGCATCTTGTCATTGTAACCAGTAAGCTGCAGGTCAAGTGATGTTCACTTTTCTTCTGCTTTGCATTACTTACAGTAGGTATTCCCAGCTAGTTTCATGGTACTCATCTGCAGTTCTTAGCTTGTCTTTACAGAGTGAGACTTCAAAAACTTCTAATGCTTTATTCTGTGTACTAAGTTCTGTACGGATTCAGCAGAAAAAGGCAGCAGTTAGAAAAATGGTTGATTTCAGCCATTCCACCCCAAACCAACTTAGGTCTGCAGAAAGCTGGCTCCTCCTTCCACCTCCATCAGAAGGACTCTTAGGAACTTTTATCAGCAGACAGTCAAGTACTTGGGCCTTGCTCCACTGAGTCCTTCCTGTGCATACCCTTCCCTAGAGGGAAAGCCGGTGTAGGAGATGCTGCCCCATCTGCCAGGCTTCTACAAGTGCAGATGCTTTCTCTCCAGGGAGAACTCTCCCACAGGGATCTCTGCCCACAAGAGGTTTGCTTTGATCCACGTTAACACGTTTTGCAGAAATTGAACTTGTCAGGCTGAAGAAGGCAGGTAGCATATACTGACAGTTTCTGAGCCACGAGTTAAACAGAATGAGCCAAACGTATACCTCTATATCTACGAGGATCATGCGAGCTATCAGAAAAAAACACAACATAATAGGAAACATTCAGAGCCCCGCAGGGCCAGCATGCACCACCCTTTTTGAGCTCCACTGAATTTCTCTCTTTGTGCAACAGGATTGCAGCTGTATTTGCAAATGAAATTTTGGGTGATCTTTGACAAACTTCTAAACTGCATTGACCTGTCATCATTAGAAAAAAAGAACAAAGAAAAACCAACCAGTGGTGAATTTCAGGCATGGGAGAACTTGTCCCTTTGGTCTGGAGAAATCACCAAACCAAAAATCCTGAGAAGAAATTCTTTGTATAAAGCTAAAAATATCAGAACGCCATTAGTAGTGGCCCCTCTGTTCATTTTTATCAATAAAGAACACTGTGGAAAAGAAATATGCAGTCTTTGCAAATACACCTGGGACAGTTTGGAAGACCTGATTTGCTGGATGTTTTAAACAGAGGTTTGTGTAAGAAGCTTTGTCTCATGCTGTCTGGGGACAGTTTGGGGACTGGAATCCCAAAATGGACCAAGAGCAATGCAGCTAATCAGAAGGGAAACGATACCATTTCCTGAACACTCTAGTCCTTGCTCAAGCATAACAGAGGCGTGCTTTTCTCTCCTGCCTATAAAATCACACATCTGAACAAATCAGAGCACAGAGCTGAGTGAGATCAGCAGTCTCCTGCTTTCCTGTGCTAACAGCATGTCTTTAGAGGGGATTTATTTATTTATTTTTATCTTTAACAGCAAGGACTCTGCTAAGATCTCTCCACCACTTCTTTCTAATCACCAGGAGATCGGTTCCTTGATGGCTATCAATGCCTCTTCTTTTCTGTCCTTCAGTCAGGATCCTGCCCAGACTCCATCAATCTCATCAGAACTTGCCAAGTTTTCCAGGACTGGGTAGATTATCCACTTTTGCCACATTCAATGTCAAAGTATTATGAAAGCTCACTGTACTAAATGGCAGGAATGAGTGAATTCCCATTGAATTCAGGCTCTATCCAGTCAGTCTGTTCCTACCGGCCTGGAAAAGGTGCATAAGGAATACTCGCCTTGAGTAGATTACAAAATCCTTGGCTATTTTCTTCTGCAACACTGCAGAAGATTCCTGTGGACTTTTTCTGTTTGAAATAGGTTTTATCATGATTAATTACATAAGCTGTGATGGGAGCTAGTGTGCAGTGGGAATGAGGAGCCTGAAGTGTGGAGGAAGGCATGAAATGTGTTTATAAAAACCTTGAAACTAGCAAGATGCAGTATGTGCCTTCCATAGCCCTGATCATGCTGTTTGTATGCTATAACCCTCTCACCACTGTTTATCTGCATCTTATTAAACTGTACATTTGTCACAGCAGAAACAATATAATCTCCTGCTTTTGAAAAGCATTTAACATATGGAAGAAATTGCCAACACCACTATAAAACATTTCTTTTCTGTGCTTGGATGATTTATAGTACCCACTAACACAGCCCCAGCATCAAAATGCATGTCCGTGTATGTCTGTATCTATCTACATATGTTCACCTTGTGTACACGCACATATTTCTACATAAAAAATCTATCCTCTAGTAGTTATAAAAACTTTACAGACTGTTCATGGTTTATCTAAACAATACGGTGCCATTTCTCTCCCTTTGGCTAATTTATGTAACTGAACACCACAGTGAGTTTTTTAGTTTGGGCAGTGGAGTTTAACACTTAATATTTGCTTTTGGTGTATATTTTCTTACTTTGTTTCTGCTTACTTGTTTTTCTGTTAACAACAGTAAAGTCTGAGCAGTCAAAGATTTCTACAATTTGAATCAGAATAGTACCTAAAAATCACTTTCAAGCTCGAGTGAATATTAATGGATGATTTTTCAATTATTGCTGAGAAAGTACCACACATGGGAGAAGATATGTTTTACCTTTAGCTTTGCAAATCCCTCTTACCTTCAAAGCCAGGCATCCAGATGTCTCGAGCAGTTGTACAAATCGCAGCAGTGTGAAATATGAGATGGATTCTGGGCTCAGGTCTCATCTTCCACCTCTGCGGCCAGAAGAGCTTCACCAGGAACTCTTGATGACACGCCTTAATTCGATAAGCCTGCTAACCTATGATAATAAAGAGACCGATAGAGCCCATTTAAATTAGAAACATTTCAAACTTCTCTGCTCTGTTAAACAACGTGAGAATGACATACTTGTGGAAAGCTTAATAAATAATATATAAGACCAATTTTACAAAAACATGGGTTTTATTTTTTTCTCTCATCCAAGAAACTGCTTCAAATCTGCATCACTGTTATCAACACAACTCTTTATTACACTTAATTATCAGGATCTCAAAGGGCATTATAAACACTGATGAAACAGTAAGCCCTCACTTGCAGGTAAATAACTACAGTGGGCATGGTTAAAATTCTGCCATTAGTTGAAGGTCTGTTTTGTTTTGATGTACTGCACCCTGTATTCAGATTGTTGATATTCTTATCAAACTACAGCTGCTTGGGCTGAAATGTTTCATTTTATGGATCAGCACAAGGCTGGCTTCTAATTTTTCATCTTTTCTTTTTTTAAAGTTTCAGCAAAAATCGTTTAACTCCCTCCAGTGAGATCTGGAGGAAAAAAAAAAAACAAAAACTTTTTCCCATGTTAAATATATTCTTGTAACTGAATATTCCCATGTTTTGAGGCTACCATTAAAAATGTATCAGGGAGATGGGCCTGGGTGACAAGGATGTGTCGTTCTGTGAAAATCTGCTCAAATTTTGACAAGTTACAAATTCTGAAATTTTCAACTTGCTCTTGCTTACGTTCTTAGCAACTGAAGGCTAAATTCCCCAGAAGCTGACTGCAGTGATGCATATTCAGATTAGTATAGTTAATTTTAACTAAACATGTAAATTACTCAGTGGGTTATTTTTGTTGATTTTTTCTTTCTTTCTTTCTGCTTCTTATCAAATTGTAGCACAGAAGGGGACTGAAAATTCCTTAGTCTGTCCCACTGCCTAAGGTAGGATCAGCTGTGCCTGAGTTACTACTGACAAGTCCTTGAAGACATTCAGTGCCGGAGATGCCGAAGACACTCCAGGAAATTTATTCCTGTATTTATGGAAATGTTATCTGTGTTCATCCTGATATTGAAGATGAATCTCTGTTGTTAAAATTGGAACCCATTATTTCTTTCATCATGGATATAGACAGCAGATTATCCCTGTTCTCTTTGGAACAAACTTCCACTTTTTTTTTTTTTTTTTTTTTTTTTTTAAGACTTCTGCCCATTTTTCAGCATCAGGTTAGACAGCAACAGTTCTTTTTCCTTACAGTTTATGTTTTTTTCATGCCTCCCGATTCTGATTAGCCCATCCTGCGGAATCTGCACTTGCACGGGCAGCGCAGGATGGTGTTCCTTTCTTTTGCACTAGCCCAGCATTATTGACTCCTGTTCTATTTGTGGTCTACAATGCCTGCTAAATCTTTAACCACAGGATTGCTTTGAAGATGGTTCTTTGCTGTCCTGCATTTCTATAGTTCCTCATTACTGTCTGAAGGTAGCTCTTCTTATATTGAATGCTTCCCACATTTTCCAGATCATATCTGCAATTTATCACGATCACTGAATTTTGATCCTGGCTTCTAACATACTTGCAGTCTCTTGCTGCTTGAAATTATCTGCAAATTTAATAACAATTCTCTGTGTGTCATCATCCAGCTCATTAATGAATTTAATGAATACTGCCAGACCAAGAGCAATCCTCTGTGGAACTTATGCAACTCATCCTTACATTTTGACAATGAAATATCTGTTTGAGTAAGGTCTGTTAACGCAACACAGCACCAGGATTTTGGTATGGACATGTACAAGTTCACTAGCTTCTGCAAGCTCGTTGTTTAAAGCTCTTTCTTTCTGCTTTCTTGTTGTTGTCGTTTGCCAGGAAATTCTTTTACTAAAATATTGATGGGACTCAGACTTCAAAAGAGACTGAGCAGAAGTGATGCAAATTCTATATTTCATAGAAATATTTAATTGTGGGAAATGTCTTGAGGTGCACTTTTATTAGCATTCCCAAGAGGCAGTCACTCTTATGATACTGCCTGTCTTACTTTTTCCTTCCTTCTTAAAAGGCTTCTCAGATTTTTGCTCAGCAGCTAATGGTAATAGCACAGAGGAAAGCATAAATACTGAAACACGGAGAAAGTCCTTAACACCCCAAAGGACCACCTCAGTCTCAGTAAAATTTTTACTTTTGCGGTGGCTTAGAGAACTTATGCTAGAGTTTTTTCTTCCTTTGAACCCCATATTGTGCAAAGCAATAGTACCCTCCATGACAGTTAGAACATATTTAGAAAAGGCCCACAGATCAGCTCATGTGGCTGTGAGCTATAATCTACCCACACATGCTACAAAAACAGAGCTCTTTTCGATCTGCTATAATCAGGTGGTCCTCCTCGTCCTTTCAGAACACAAAGAAAATTTTCTCTTTCTGAGATGCTTAACTATTCACTTTTTCAAATAATCAGGAAAAAACAAAAGTAATTACGGTGTCTTTTCCTTTCTAATGCACTAAGTCTTTCTTGCTTCTGCCTGTCTGATACATGGACTTTCCAAACTGAGTAGCTTTAAATGTATTTCAGAGCAACTAACTTTGGAGAGCTAGCCTAGATGGGAACTCATAAGTCACCTTGAAATGACAGCCACATTTCTGTTCATTACTAGATTTCATACTTTTGTTTTGCTTCACAGCTCCCAAAGCTCTCAAGGAAGATGAAACTGTTACCATCTGTGCCCACATCTCCAAGGAGCTGCATGTTCACCTGCTGCAGTCCCCACGGACGTGGCCTCCAGGACAACCAGACCGGCCCACCAGTCCTCTGGGGCTGAAGCACCATTTCAGGATCCAATGGATCTAACAGGTACCTGCTACCAAAACACTGTCTCCTCACTCGGGTCCTGGACACACACTCCCTGCATGTCCCTCAGCTGGATCTAGTGGCCATGTGGCCACAAAAGAGGACAGTTTGGCAGGTCTGATGGAAAACAAAGCCAACAAATGAAGACTACTCTGCAGTTAGAAGAGGGGAGCAGGGCTGCATGTTTCAAAGGCTACTTGATTTTAGCTCATTTTAGAAGCAATGCAATGCATTACCTCTGCCTGCTCTCTGCATATTTATCTCCTTCCTACCTTCTAGCCTCCACACATAAGCCCCTGCCCACATGTTTCTAGAAGTCTGTTTTTAATTATTTAAAGCAGTTTTTGTTTTTAACCTACCGCTTTTAATCCTGCACTTGATGACAAAATCCAGCCTTGGCTCTTCCCTAGCAGTCGTCTTTTTAAAAGCAGATGCACTCGTTTGGTCTTTGCTACACCAGTTTGTATGTTAATCTTTCCGTCAATTTCACAGTAATTTAGATTATCAGATATTAATTCCCAACAAAGCTAAAAATACTCTGCTCGTTCTCCTTGAAGGACAGCTTTGTCTGATGGGGATGGTACGCTGACCCAGGTAGCAGGAATGCTCTCCTACACTACATGGCCATTTCACCTTATGAGCTCTGACAGGCAAGTGGTTAGGTCCTCCTCTAAGACAACATCCCAGACTTCCTTTGTAGTCACTGTGGTGCCATTAATTCACCTATTTTAGATACAGATTTGATGGTGGAATGTATTGCTCTCTGCAGATGACACCTTCTCTTCCTCTTCTTGGGGAGAGCTGGGACAACCAGCTCAGACCAGCTGCTGAAGGGTGGATGCTGGGAGAAGAGGCTCAGCTAAGAGACTTCAATCAGCAGGGATTTGTTTCTGCACAAACCATTAACCTTCGGGATTGTTTCCTAAACCTGAGGAGGAGCTAAGAGAAAAAGACCAGTCTGGACCACAGCACATTTAATTCTTGGGGCTTAATGCTTCTTTTTCACAATTAATGACCTATCCTGTTACACATTTTTACAGGAATGTTGCAAAAAACAAAGGCAAACACAAAAGAAAAATGCAAAAATAACCTAATATTGCAACGTCCTTACACATGTCATGTGTGAGGTCTCAGAAAATCCAAGGGTCCCAGCTTTGCTGCCACCATTAAAATGAGATCCTGAGACCAGCAGTTCAATGCATAACAGTTTTCATACACAACAATGCAAACTACTATTCCAGGAAAAAATAGCACCAGCTTCAAAGATACTTTTTACACATAACTTTGGCTGTAGGGATAGCAGGCTTAATCCAGCAGTAATGTCAAACAATTTTTCTCTGTGACTGACCCAGCATATCAACAATTTCAGTGCCTGTACACTGCATTGCTGGCCACAACAGCTGGACTGCCAGGAAAAATCCTGAAAAGGAAACTGATAAAATCAAAGAAAAAATGAAAGATGAAAACAGAAGTAACACCAATCAAAGACCCCATTTTATCTTCCTGTCCCCTTCATTTGCTGCCTTAGGACATCCTACCATGGTCAGGATATAATCCTAATTTTCCCCTGATTGTGTTAAAGCTGATTTTGCCCAGTACACGGCTACAAGGCTGGATATGCACCTCTGTGCTACCAAAGTTTCCTATAGAGGTATTCAAGCTTTAGCGTAAGAAGAAAACTTTGGCAAAAGTTGAACAGACTGCCTTTTGCATGGGGTTTCAAATAGCTGGAAATTATCTGTTTTCAATATAGCAGCTAGACACATCTCCACACTATAAGCATTTTGGTCTTAGGCAGATTAAGGTTCTCAGGGAAAAAATACCATCTAGAGCTACAGAGGCCATGGGAACGTCCTGCAGCCTTAAACTGCCCACTGTCAATGCCACAACTTTATTTACACAGAGAACACTTCCACAGCAGCTGCTGAAAAATACCCAGAACCAGCAAAAAAGAACGGAGAGCAAAATCTTTTCAGAACTGTTGTGCCATCTGGTCCTCACCATGCATGTAAATACTGTCCTTTTGTAAAAAGTCCCCAGCACATCGCAGGTTTTACTCAGGCTCTTCACAATGTTCTTCCTTCAGTGCTTTTGCCTTAAATTTGAGCGGGTACGGCAGATTCAGAGAATATACATATGCTGGCTATCATCTCCTTGCTTTTTGCCCAACTTCATTATTAAGAAGAAAATTGCAACATCCCCACTTTAAGAAATGTATTTCCCTGCTTAAACCTGTGCTTTCACAGGCCTGGAACATTGCATGGAGACTGCTGTTTGCTGCAATTAACAGTCTCAGGAAATTAAAGACCACGACTAAAGCTGTGCTCCAGCAGGATTCTGACTTTTCATTTTCCCTTTATTTGGGAAGCAAATGCAATGCCATTTGCAATATTTTTTTTCTACCTTTTATTTTTGAAAAACAGGTAGTTCTGTACTGTGCTTGATTAATTTTCTTAGTTGAAACTCAAGTCTCCAGGGCAGCATTCATTCATTTATTTTCTACCAGCATGATAACGCCTGTTTTCCTCAGATGTTATTCTGTCCGTGTGTCCCCTCTCCACTACTCCCCACCACCACGGGACAGCTCTCACAGACGACAATGAACATGGAAAAGTCCAGACAAAAGGGGATCCCTGAACTTGTGTTGTTTTCTGTCTATAAGCAGTACCCAGTTTTTCAATCAGTTCTCATATTCTCATGCTTCCCATGCCCATGGCACACATCCGCTAAGTTATTTCTTTCCTGGTGTCAACGTGGAATTGTGCATTTCTCTGGAAAAAAATAATGGGGAGACTGGCATCATGTTTACTGCTAACTTTGCTAGTGTTAGAGCAAGAGAACAGCACGTGTCTTGAGCCTGGCACCAGACACTCTCTCATTGTCAATTTCTCTACTGTCCAGAAGTTTCGATAGTATTCCGAAACACAGATTTGGGTCTAGCTTTACAGAATTGGTATTCTTAATTCAGAATACATAGTCCTTCTAGGAGCTACAGCTCATAAATACAGACTATGTGAAAACAGTTCATAAACACAGAAGTAATATTCCCCCCACCAAATCCCTACCTTTTTTCTGCGATGTTCAGCTGTACACAACAATCCTCGGTATTCCTCTTCCCATCAGTGCTATCATTTCCACTGGACTCAGTGAACATTAAATACTACTAGCATGCATAAGGGAGAGAGAAACAGAGAGTGAGAAGCTCTCGTTAAGCATTTATGTTATCAGAAATAGACTGACCAGGGCTAGGGACTGGTACGACAGCAATCTGCTCAAAAGATGAACAGTTCTCGCTCCGCATCACTGAACAGGCTGTGTCCCGAGATGCGCTCTCTCTCTCTCCCAGGAAAACAAGTCCTGTGTAGCTGGCACAGTGACCTGGTCTGCCCCAAGCAGTGAAGATGAATGCACTGAGCTTTTACCCTGCAACTTGGACAAATCTGTAACAGTCCCTGAAGTCTTTGGTGGTCTGGCTGCATAGCTACACACAGGGAGATGACCCAGCATTCTGGGCATTTCCAAAATAGACACAGATAAATCTAAAACTCTTGTCTTCCCAGAATATAAACTAAACCCTCACAGTCTATACCCTTTTTTAGGGTATAAGCAAGTCAATATATCACCTCTTACTACCAACCCTTCCTCTCCCCTTGCTTTTGACAGAAAAATATCTGGATTGTAATTTGAGATGACATTGTTACAAATGAGGGTTATAAGGGAGTTCAGCCAAAGAAAATCCCAAAGACTACTTTCCAGTAATAAGAACAGAAAAAAAAGGAATAGAAAAATCCTCACATGATCCTTTTCTCATCTTCTCCCCTCCCATATACCCAAAATGTGTATTTATCCATTGGTAAACCAGAAAGGGGGATGGAGAGAGGCTCCCCCATGATGCAGGAAGGCTCTCTCTGAACCACACCGCAACTCAGTAATAGGTACCTGAAATTCTCTAGAATACAAACATGGACTTTGGGTACCTCCATTTTTGTTCAACTCAAAGATGTTTCTCATCCAAATAGGGACTGGGCATGGAGCTGCACAGCCAGCACAGAGAGCCTCAGGATGTAGCATCTCTTACCAATTTCTTGAAAAGAGCTGCTGAGATGTGCTGCTTTTGAATGCTGTATGGGTCTTGGGCTCTGATGGGACAGTTGGTGGGACATCTCAAGGTGATAAAATGCTGTAGATGAAGATCCTCTCCTGGAAAGCTGCAACCTTAACATCTTTGTAAAGGGGAGTACGACCATAAGCAGCATCTGCTTTGTTGATCTTCATCTCCTTTCTCTGTCTGCAGAGAGCTGCTCACAGAGGCACACCCTAAAGCAGGAAATTAATCATTAAAAATACCCCAAACCTCCTGTGTTGTCACAGCTGGGACAGAATCAGGACCTCCACCATGCCAAATTCTTGGGAACCTGAGGATAACAGAAGGAGGAAAAATCTTTCAGCAGTCATATCACCTACCAAAGCTGTTTAATGCGGAAGGAGGAAAAATCTTTCAGCAGTCATATCACCTACCAAAGCTGTTTAATGCCACTTTCAAAGACTTTCAAGGAGTTGGGGGTCCTAATACAACCCCTCTTGTCACAGCACTGTTTGTGGTCATGCAGTCATTTAACTACCTTGAGGAAAAAAAACAGGTCTGGTCTTGAATGAATGCCACAAACCTCCTGAAGAACATCTCATGACAAGAATTTCCATAGTTTAGTTATGAAATGAATACAAATATCACTTTTTTTTTTTTAAATTAATTTTCCTCCATTTTCTTCCAGTACTTCCATGCTACATGGAAAGCTTGCACAGGACCCAGAAGTACTTTCTCGTTATTACTCAGCATTGTGTAAGCCATATACACTGTAACTTGTCTTCTCAGTCAAATATGCAGGCTTCACCTTTTCCATCTGTCCTGATATGGAAATCCTGTCATTCTCCACAGCATGTTATAACCTGTTTTAAGGCCTATTTATTCTGTGTTTGCATGGATTCTTTCTGAGGGGCAGCTGGAACTGAAGGCTGTATCCTGGAAGATGACGTCTGTTTCTGGAGGCAGCTGTATTTGATCTCCCAGGAGCAGTGGCTGTATATTTTCTGCTATTCCTTTTCCAAAATTCTTCCAGAACATGACTTTTCTCTCTGGTTCCTAACTCCTGTCTTCTTAGCCCCACCAGGAGTTTTCCCTGATGGGTATGGGGGGAACCTGGGAGCAGCTAAGATGGGGGCACAGGAAAAAGGGGACTTCAGAGCCAGGAACGGCAGTGCCACATCACCACTTCGCTGTGCTGCAGCTCCCCCAGTGATGCCACAGCCCTGGGACACTGTCCAAAACAGCACTTACCTTGCAGAGACTGGAAAACCCCACACATTTCCTGATCTAATGGGGCACATCAACAACTGTGCCTGCCAAAAAGCAACCTGCGTGTTTGTGGCTGGTGTTAGGAGCTTGCGCCCGCTACAGAAACCGAATCTGTGCAGCCCAAGTACTGCAAAGCAGAGTGTGGGTCACAGAACCACAAAATGTCAGGGATTGGAAGGGACCTTGAAAGATCATCTAGTCCAATCCCCCTGCTGGAGCAGGGTCTTCTCATTTAAAAGGGAGATTTTCTGTTAATCACAGAAATACACTGGTGGTCACTCCATTAGCTGTTTTGGGGATAGGGGAATGAAACCACACACAGAAAAACTAAAATTAACTATTCCTGAGACTAATTTCTTGCTTTGTATCACAATAGGAAAGAAGTCTTCTATCCTTGGTATGATTATGTAAGCATTCCGGTTTGTAATGTTACAGAAATGTGTTGTAGGATGAAGCCTTAGCATACCACACTGTGAGAGATTTATGAGTAAATAAATTTTTAAAAGAACTTTTCACATTTTGCTTCCATAATGAACAGGAATATTTCTGCAATACTTCAGTAGCTGAGAAGAAAAAAAATCCATCCCTACTTTTCTCTCAAGGTCCTTCCAATCCCCCTGCCAAAAAGGGTAAATATAAAGCTATCAGAAATAATGATCCATTTTCTAACACGCTTATTGCTCACAGGGACAGGCTCAGTTATCTTTCCTTTGGCTTTATTTGTAGATTAAATACACATAACCTCTATTAGATTTTATAATGAGTTAAACCTGTGAGCATCATGCTTGTCACTCCACCAGAGGAGCTAGAACACTGGAAAACACGGGTGTTGTTCTACTCATCCTTTGACAACATATTGTAAAGCCCCAGAGAAAGCAGTAGGACAAAAAAAATCTGGATGATCTTTTCCCAACATTCAGGTTTCTTACAGGAGCTTGCAAAAGCTGCTTCATCTTGCTCCCACCCATCAGAACGGCTCAGCATCTGCCACCTGTCTTGTTGTTGCTCTGTACTCAGTACTGCTTTGACACTTTGCAAAACTTTGAGCTGAAAGGAACTAAAACTGCTTTTTTTTTTTTCTTGCTAAAGGAGATGCATCAACATTATGTTGTCATAGTAAACTAACAATGAGAAATGGCTATGGCTTCAACCTCACCAGAGATCAGCCTCACAGCCTGAAGAGAGAGGGCATCAGCTGAGAGGCTACTGTGGCACTTGGCTGGAGGAGTGTGTGACAGCTGCGTGAGGAGGCAAGAGCTGATGACTGTCCTGATTGCACCACCCTGCCCAAATACAAGGCTCATTGAATCCAACAGGAAATAATCACAGCTTTTTAATTTACTCAATACAAATGCATCAGAGGAGGGACTCAGGGATCAGTTTGTTTGATTTTTCACTCAGCTGATTTTTCTCTCAAGGAAGGCACAAGTGCAGACAATTGTTATGGTTGGTAGCTACTAATTTTGATTTGTCCAAAGACAAAAATCTGTGCTCCGAGGAAGCGTCTTTGCCCTTGGCTGTCACTTGTGGTCAGAGCTGTGGCAGTGAAGTCTCAGCTCGCACTCCCAGGAATAAAGCTCTGGAAAGATCTGAGTGAAGCACAAATGATCCCATGCTAGCTTAACCTCTTTTTTAAACAGAGAGCACGCGTTCTCAGGTGAACAGATCAGCACCAGGCCAGATATATCCTGAAAAGAAAGCAGGAATTGGAACATGAGGGACCTACCCCATATGTGTGGGAAGGTAAGGAAGAAAGCCCACTGTTTCCTCCTAAAATGGTTTTAATAGCTGAAGCCCTTCAGAATGTAATTAATGTTTATATATCCACTTACGAGAGCAAATTAGTCAATTCGTCTAGAAGACTATTAACTTGACCTTTTTGCCTCTGTGCATTGTAACCAATTATGAACCCAAGATCTGCAGATCTAAGATTCACCTAGAAACTCTGAAGTTGCCAATAGGTGAACTGTAATTTCATAAAAAACAATAAAAATGGACAAATTAATTCAGGTAGAATAAGAAATGATCCAATTCTTCGCAGAAGTATTCAAAGAAGAAGAGATGACAGAGTCACTCTCTTCTTTAAGTACTTTTCACCCCACTCAGTCTGACTTGGTACATCCACTTTATTCCGTGGAAGATCCCCGTGACTCCAAGGAGCAGATGGATTGTGCTTTTAACTGTACACTGCACACTTCAGACTTTATAGATGGCCTAAAGTGCTGGCTTCATGTTTGGGGCTCCTGTTATCTCCAGGAATCCGAACTATTAATAGTGACAATTCAAGCAATGGATCACAGAAAATGTCTAGGAAAAAATCACTAAATCCTGGAGTGTCAGTCCTGAATGATGGAAATGTGCAGAGAAGAGCATCCCTGGAGCTTCTTTTTTTTTTTTTTTAAACTGAAATTAGAAAGTTGTGTTAGAAAATGTTCTGTCTCTGCTAATATCTGCTTCCCTGTTAAGATTTCCTGGTAACATGATGTTAATAACATTACAGGCCAGATTCACTGTTTCCAGATACTAGATCTGCAATGAGTTGATCTATGTCTGCTTCTAGTTTGGGATCACATTTCATGTTTTGATTAACTTAAAATATAAGTAATATGACATAAGTTTTTTTTTTGGAGGTACATATGACTGTTCAGTGCTTGTTGGAGAGGGTTTTGTTTGCTTACCAAGGTGTCGTCTTTGCTTTTTCCCACAGTATATGTTGACAGTTCAGCACTGCTGTTTCTGGTTGTTTTGACTGTGGTGAACATAAGGAGTTCTGGATGATTTCAAGTCTTCTGTTCTTGGTAACAATGAACAGAGGTTCCTCCACACACTGCAAGACATGGATTAGTTTGGTGTACAGGGCTTGTTTGGACAGTTTCAACAGATTTTTAGCTAAGTTTGTACCATGAACCTGACTCAGTTTCATTACATGTTTCTCTGTAGATTTCCTTCTGCATTTCATTTTCACAGGTCACTCATAACAGCCACTTGAACGCAAATCATGAATAAAGAAGATGACTATAGACTAAGCATACCCATTCCAAAAATCCATCTGCCTCACAGTACAGGAGATCCAAAAATCAGCTAGACTAGTGATGGGACAAAAGAGGACCAGAGTACCCATGACTGCAACAGGCCACTTTTAAAAGGCCACTATAAAAGTGATATATGATGTTCCAAGAGCAGCGTACCCCAGAGATGCCATGTCCCATTTCTGTGGTAGCAGATTTTTTTCCCTCTGCAATATTCCAGTTCCTTGCACCCAAGTTGTTTGTCTTCATCTCTCAGCCCCGTGAGCGGGAGCAGAGGAGAGGAAGGTTCCCACATACCTGCGCCACCATTCCTGTCTCTGCAGGGAGAGGAAGCTTTCCATCACTGAGCACCCAGAGGCTTTGCAGGGCTCTTTATAGCCACCTCTGCATCCCACACCTCACAGCGCACGTATGGCAGGAGAGAGGGTGGCAGTGCCTGTGGGGGCTCAGATTCAGGTGCTGCCAGCTGCTGGCTGAGGGCAGCAGACAGACCAGCCACCTTCCCTAGGGACTGGAAGTGTCCCCAAGGGTGTCCCTGCATCTGAGCGCTGCACTGGTCCCACACTCTGCATCAAACTGGTGCTGCTTTATCAACAAGTGAGGGCAACCCAGCGGTTACGCCTTTGGAGTCCTGCGTGTTCTCAAACACAACTGTCTAATTCTTTACACTGCAATAAAAAGCTGAACTCCTTTCCCTACAAAAAACAGGCCAGAGAGTGGGAAGTGGGGGCTTGGAAAGAGAAAGAGAGTGGGCGAGAGATTAAACAGCCTCTGGTATTCAATGCCTGTGGATGACAGTTTCAAAAATATTTCTAGGGATATACTTGGCAGGCACTTGCCTGTAATTTCCTTCTAGATACATATAAACAGCAAAAGCACACAAACGGCCTCTTACTCAAAGAGATATAATTATCTTAATTGTTGTACACGTACAAAGACGGTTTAATAACTGCCTAGGGCACCTCTCCCACCAGTGCCCCTTCCTCTTCCCCACACGCCATGTGACCTGTCCTCACCACACAAAAAGGCCAGACTAGAGCCCAGGCCTCTGGCACAAGAAGCTGAAGAGGTTTGTGTTTCCCCAGTGCTGTCACAGCACCTGCAGCCCTCTGTTTCAGACAGGGTCCCAGAATCCCAGGAGATGTAGGGGCTGAGTTCCTGATGCTTTTTAAAGAGTTGTGAGTGCCTGTTTACTCCAAGATCCTCTGAAAATCCTGCAGTCACAGACCCACAAAGAAATATAAACCAAGTGACAATTTCCTCTAACGTGCAGAGGCAATTCCCCAGGGGCACAACACTAGGTTACAAAGAAGAGCATAGATAGATGAAGGGGAGATTGGGAAGTAGGAAGAGAAAATGATGAGAGGAAAGGATGTAAAGAACAAAAACAGGGAGACAAGGGAGAGTACAGGAAACAATAGGCATACAAGCTGGAAAGGACTCTCATTGTCTTGCTGTTGCTTTCTACTTGGCTTTGATACTTCTTTCTCTGTTTTTGTTTTGTTTTGGTTTTCTTTCCCTGAAAATCAATGAAACATTTTTATTTTGAGGGAGACGGAATGGAGAGGTCTGAGGCAGAATGACTTCTGCCAGCTCTGTGGTCCCAGCCAGTTGTGTGGGAACTGTGCACTGTCAACCCTTCCTGCTGCACTGGATTTGACACCAAGCTCAGGAAGGTGGCAGGGAGCAAGAGTGAGAGGAGGGTAGGGAAGAAGGAATAGCAAGGGAAGGGAAGAACAAGGTGCACAGGCCTTGGAAGGAGGTCCTTGCATGGGAGTAGGTAATCAAGCAGATGAAATGCGCAGAGGAAGAGACTCGTTGGCCTGGCCATGCAGCAGCAGCTCCAGGCTGTCTGAAGAAGCACCTCAGCGACGTAGAGCAGACCTCCAGCGCTGGCCGAGCTGCTGCTGCTGCTTCCCGCCGGCAACTTTATCTGGGGATAAAGAACAAAGGCAGGAGAGAAGGGGAAGGAAGGAAGCAGGGAGCTGCCTCCTGCCACCTTCTAACATCAAACGGCTGCAGGACATCAGCCTGAGAACCCTTTGAAGCGTGATTCTTTTTGCCCACTAAAGTGGGCAAAAAACTTTTATTTAATACAAACAAAAAAATAAATCAAACTAACGTCAGCATTGGGAATGTGAAGCCATAATCCCTGAGTGGAAGCCAAGCCCTTCTGAGTCCAGCAGAAGAACACCCATGGCTTCCCACCCCAGGGAAGGGGTGGGAAGCAGAACAGCTATGCCCTTGGTGACTTTTTTCCCAATCCCAAGGCTTTGTTATGGTTTGCAAGCCTTGCTAATCACCTGTAATGCAGGCAACTGGATCACCTCTGCAGGCAACTCTGGATCACCCCTATAGCCAGGCACATAGAACAGGGAGGCTAGTAAAAACAAGAGCCAGCCCCAGAACAAACTCCTTGGAGTACTGGCATGTTTCAGCAGGGCAGGGATTTCCCATAGGAATGATAGGTGTACGTTACTAATGTGGATATTGATTTAACTTTTTGAATTAACCTGACATACTACTGCCATGCAAATAAATGCCATATGTTTGTACACAGGCTGAACCCAATCATAAGCTCATAATGCAAATAACATCATAATGCAAATGGCTGTCACACAGTAAGCCCTTGGATATACGTGCAAAAAGTACCATTGCAATTAAAATGTGAGATACTAATTCAGAAAGTAGACTGATAATGAGTAATTTGTTCACTGAATTAACTAACCTGCTAGCTACACGAACGAATGGTAATTACAGGTATCATGAAACGGAGTCACACTGCGTAGCTGTGCTATAATTATATTTGCTGTATTAAAGTGTGACCCTGGTATTACAATGAGAAAGGAGATGAAAAGCAGGAGAAAAATCCCAGCTCAGGATCCAGGCGGGTGGAACAAAGCCACAATGGTACATAGAAAGCTACTTTTACTGACTTCACAGCTCCCTGCCAAAGCTATACGCTGCACACATCTCCGGAGCGACAGAGCAATCGCACAGATTTGTGCTGGTATTGCACACACACACACTGCTCTGGCTTAGTATCTACCCTGGAATCACTGCTTTGTGCCATTACCAGTGACAGGCAAACTCCCTAACAGGAGTAAACTGTCAGTTGTACAAATTCCATATTTTCCCTGCAGTATATTTGGTCCTGGCAGGCTTGTTGTTGAATGCACGTACATCAGGCTGGTGCCCATGCACTCTCCTCCTCCTGGTCCATTCTGCCTAAAGCTAAAGAGTTGGAAGGAAGAGTAGAGACTGTTTTTGCTGGGTTTATGGTTGCTGGGTTTTTATATATTGCTTTTCAAGTGGCAAAGCTTGCTGATTAGCTCTGCGACCTTTCCAGTGCCCAGTCAGCTCAGAAGAGGCATGGGAAACACTCTGAGGAAAAGAGCTGGGAGGAAAGAAACCATGGGAAAGTAGCCAGAAGAAAAAAAAAAAAAAAAAAAAGAAGAGAGAGAGAGTGGGAGAAGGAAATGAAGGGAATCTGTTCAGAAGAGCAAAGAATATGTCACAACAGTACTTACAAATGTCTCCTCTGACAAATACATATCTCCGGTCGCAGGCCTGACACGTTTTCTTTATTGCCAAACCTGAAAGGAAGAAGACCTGGTTGAACTTGTGTAACACTGCCATCCAGTGCTGCAAGTGTGCCCCAGGCTGCAGCCGCACCTCTGCACCCTGACCCACCCCATCCCAGGGCAAGGCCACCACCCCAGCAGGGCCCAGTTGTCACCATCCTCAGAGCCATGTCCCGTGCTGTGGTCCCCTGCCCACAGACGCCCTGGCAGGGCTCCAGCCTGTGGAAGGAGCGGGGTCTGGAGGGCTCAGCCATCCTCCATCACTGGGACACCTGGAGCATCGTAGGTCACGTCACTGAACTCTTCTGGAAAGCCACTGAGCTACCTTCCCTCTCCTCTAACAACTTAGGAGCTTTTTTTAAAATTAAGAATATAAAAACAGCTCTGTTAGAATACGTCAAAAGGCTAGAGATTTTAGACTCACTGATTGTATTGGCTGGAGTAGTCAGAAAGGGCGGTTTGTCACCATCAACTCCTTTGCCACAAGACCATCCAAAAAATCCACATATTTCCTCCACTGTTCTCCAGATCTTTAACAGTCCAGGAAGGAAGACTTCTATGCTAAATACAGCGACAAGTAGTTGCATGCCCTTGGGCTTGAGAACCAACGTAGGGTTTGCTGGTGTCCTCCTTTCTGGAAGGGGGACACTGGTGCTCACCCCACAAGGCAGATGGAGTCGCAGACCACACATGAGGATGCTGGCTGGGTTTTCCTCTAATGGTCACTACAATTAAATTTGACGACAGGCAAATTTCCTACGTTTTAGAAAAATAAAGTTTAATCTCCTGCAAGCAGCCAGGAGGGATATTCTCAGGCATCTTTCAGTCTTGACCTGATTTTTTTTTTTTTTGAGGTGGCTACAAAGATCCAACTAATGTTTTGAGACCAGTTTTATTTCAAGACCTCTCTCATAATAAATATGATAGGTTGATTAACACAATCCCAAATAACTTACATGCAAAAGCCTCAACATATGCAAAAGACAATCTTTGTCTTTCTCTTGCTTCATAGCACAGCTTTTCTTTTTTTGTGATGCTTCTTCAGAGTTTTGTGCAAGCCTTTCCCATGCCAGCTCATTCCCTTTTATAGAGGAACAATTTTCTTCTGGATCCATTTATCAACTTTCATCACAGAGATATCTGGAACTTCTTCACTACTAACTAAATTGATAAATTTGCCTCTGAATAATTACAAAAATAGCTTCCTTCAACTGAACAGCAGCAGAATGGACTGCAATGAATCACAAAAATAGATCTGTTGGCTTTTGAACATGCTTCAGCAGGAAAAGTGCAGCTGAATTTGATAAAATACAGCCACTTTCTATGCTGATATGCATATTCAGGACAAACTCTGCCTTTGAAAACCAGGTGAATCTGAAAGGAAATCTTTGAGGTAAAACACAGAATAATGTCCTGCATGGTTGAGGGAGCATAAACAAACAAATGTTTTTTCTTTATTTTACTGTAGCTATATTTAGTTAATATTGAATGGATGGTTTGAAAATTTAATGTAAGGGTTGATAGTGGGGATTGTGTTTTATTTCTTGACTTGCAGAGATGCATCATTATTAATTAAAGCATACTGTACCTGCTGAAGCCAAGTGGACAGCACAGAGTATTTTCTGTTTCTTTATGCTTAAGGTTTTTTAATTAAATTTCCAGAATATGCACAGTAATAGCATCGTTTTTCCAAAAAAAAAAAAAAAGCATCCAACTATTGATTAATGTAGGTGGAAGGATACAATAATTCTTTTTACCTAGGAAAGTGAGCCCCAGAAGTTTGGCTTTGATTATTTGTTGCATCTAGGCATTAGTTTTGGCTTACTCTATGGACAAAACATTAAACTCCAGAATTCTTCCAGGTGAACTTAAAATCAAAATCTGTTGGGAAGAGAGATCTGTGTTAAGTTTTTTATGTTGCTTCCACCTGCTCAGATAACACTCAGCCATCACTTCTCATTTCTGATAATTAGAAGCTCCTCTTTTGGTCTTCAATAGCAAGGGGGCACAGCACAGAGCATCACCTCTGTCAGCCTTTCAGCACCAACCTGATCTTGAATACATGAACTAAGCTCTCTGTGCTTCACTAACAACATTTCAGATGAGGATAAACACCAGAATCAAAAGGTTGTTATGAGAATTATGAGTATTCCTTTAGAAAAAAATAAACAACATTTTTCAAATGCAGATCACTACTAGCAGCATGCCAGAGGGTCATTGTCCTAGAGTTCCTAGTTTCCAAGTTAGAAGAGCCTCTCTGCTTGGCCAACTCAGCAGCACAACGTTCTTCAATGAACAACCACAGTGACCTCCGACACTTCACAACTACAAACAAAAACGTCAGGGAACAACTGCGGTCTTAATACAAATATGTATGGTGACATACAACGATGACATCGTAGTGATGAGGTGAAAATCATCACTCACAGAGAGCTCTCACCTTTAAGGCCTAAAATGCAAACTGTGCGTTTGTATAACAGAGGGTTGCTGGTCCCTGTTAGTACCAGCCAATTATGGTGCCGCTGTCAGTGTGGGCAGTGAAACCTGCTGGCTCGGTTTCCATCATTGCTGGCATCCTTATCCCTGCTTGGAAAAGTGCAGGAGAAAAAAATTATTTTAAACATGAAGGTGGGCCCTCCTGTTTTTAGGTTCCCGACATTAGCACCTAGCCGGGAACGGATTAACAGAAGCAACACCTCTCCAAAAATCTGGTGTGTGAAACAGCCCAGCTGGGCAACAAGCAGCCAGAGGACTCAAAGACTGGTCTTAGCTGAAGGTCAGGTTGGGCCCTCACCCAGGGCAACATATTGATGGGGAAGGGAAGAGACACAGCATGAAGGGGAGATCCTCAAAGATCACAGCAGCTGCACCTTAGCAAAGTGGGGGTCCTCCAAATGTGTCATAAAAGTGAGTCTTGCACATAAGTGATTTCTTTTAACCATTCTCCAAAGGCTATCGCTTGCTGTTCCCCCCGCTCTGTGGTCCCAGTATAGCCCTGTATTCCACAGTCGTCATCCACAGAAATCCAGATTTTCGTACTCATCTTTCTATCAGCCCTTAAAGTCTTTTGGTGCCAGAAATGCTCCCAGTTCAATAACACAATTGCATTGAAGGAGACTGTAACAGAGGAAAACAACTAAGTTTCTCTGAAGTGGAATCAATTTGCAGCAGATTTATGTACTCCAACTAGGTGTAGCATTTGCCTTGTATCCAGACACAAAGTCATAGAAGGTCCTGATGGAAAGTCCCGTTCATTTCCCTCAGTCAGTTCTCTGAGGTCCGGGAGAGGAATGCTACCCACAGTACAACTTTGAGGCCATTGTCACATGCATTTCTAAACTAAACCGTCTTCCACTGTTGAGCATGAACTTTGGCAGACAGAAGAAGAGCACTATGGGGAATTTTAGGCCTCACTTTACTCAGATAATTAATATCATATAATGCTGTCTCCCCGTTGCCTCCCTTCCTGCATAGTTATACAGGCTAAATCTACAGAGACATTTTTACTTCATTCAAAATGCAAATCCTCAGAGCCCCTTTTTCAGCTGTTGCCTAATTTTGGAGCTGGCTAAATTCCCATGACATCTAAGATCCCATCAGTAAAACTCTCTGGATGCCTATGTTTCTGCCTCTGGGCCTGCCCAAATATACTCAAGCCCTGACTACACTGAATAACTCAATATTTCAGTCCTACAGGGATTCACAGATAAGGCATTCCTCTTCCAGCAGCTGTATCTGCTAACCAGGATCCTGTAGGGATTTCTACAATGGAGAGCTAGCACAGACGATACCTGCAGGCAGAGGATGGTGGGGCAGCAATAAGCTGCCATTGCTTTAATAAAGAAAAGTAGGGATAAAGATGGGGAAAGTATTTCAGAAGAGATGGTTGTGGTGTTTTTCCTTCACTCTTGGATATTCTGGCAGTTAAAACACTTTACCTAAATCTCACGGGAGGATTTCTCTGACCAGGTGAATATTGTGGATACAAGCAGGACAAGTCAGGTAACCAATGCCTTGGATGAGCAGCTTGAATGACGGGAGGTGCCCCATCGTTCAAACATGTGGCTCCTGCTCCTCTCCCAGCATTTGCTGCTAACCTTCTCAGAGAGTCTCTGACTCTGCACGGCAGCTTTTGTAGCTCTTGCTAGGTACCTAAACCTCCACATACCCGGGCTGCTCATTTCACTGGGCAGCAGGGCACCTAAGAACTCGGCACAGAAACACGAAAATTAAGTTCCCTGCATGACTTAGTCTCTACTTTGCAAGTGAGTTTTGCTTCAGAATCTTATTTTTTCCACTCAGACGCCCAAAAGCTTGCAAAGCAGCAAATTAGCCCTCTGGATTTAACTATGCATATGCATCAGAAATGGAAGTAATTGCACCATCTCAGTCAAATTATGCAGTGTACTCACTTGAAACCAAGCTGAAGAAATACCACTGGTAGCTACAGGAAGACAGACCAGATAAGATGGCACCAGATGCAGTGAGGCTACCATGTTGTCACCAAACCTACTCTGGTAATTACTGGCCACAACTCTCCCCCTGCAAGCAGGGCTCTCTCCATCGCTCCCTTCTGATGAAGGGCTACTATTAGACTGTCACCCCCTGCAGGAGATCCCCTTGTATGAAAGTCAGAGAGCCACAGGAAGAGGTTCATCTCCTGACCGTATATTCACTAAGAGCCTCAAACAAATTACCTGGCTTCTTCACCAGGGTTGCCTATGGAATAGAGGCACACACCGGGTACTCATGATGTCAAGCTGGAATAACTCACGGCTTGCATCTGCACTGGCAGTCCTAGGCTGCTGTGTGAAAGGGAAAACGAAGCGCAGGGAAAAGCTCCTCGTCACCCACCAAGAAGTCCCAGAACACTGCTCATATCCTGCACCAAGCTCAGCAACACCTTACCTGAAACAATACAGGGTCCTGGCCACCACTCCAGGGGAGGCCTTCCCCTCACTCAGTAAGTTACTTCAGTTGAACTAAACATGTGAGGCAAACCAGAAGTGCTCCCCACGGACACCATGCAGCATGATGAAGTGCTGAAGATGGTTTGCGTGTGTGACTGGTGCAGGCCTACGAAGGGAAACCTGCTTTAGTCTGAATTTGTAGAGAAGTGTGTTATTTACTTTGCTGCTGGACCACTCTTGCTTTCCCAGAAGTCATGGGTCTAGCTCAGGTCTCTCAGAGGTTTTAGCTAAAAAGTTCAAACATCTAACACCCAGGTGGCTCACAGCTAGAATGGCACCTGCCTTTCGCACAGCACAAGGCAGCCCTCTGGCTGCCTCCGGTGCTCAGGTGTCTTCCTGGGGCCTCGCTGGCTCAGAGCACTCTCTACCAAATGCAGTTTGCCAGTTTTGCTATCAGTCACTGGTCTGTCTCCAAACACTTGGCACAACTGCAGTGTTTCAGAAAAAAGTCACTTACCTCCCACTTTTCTCCTTTCTGAAGGCCTGCAGGTGTTTTCATCCTCTTTGACGCCATGCCAGTTTTAATTCCTTGATCCCAGCAGTAGCTTCAGAGGTCTCCAGATGCACCCCGTGTTGTTCAAGCTCACTCTCCTCCTACCTATGATTTTATAATTAATAATTCAGAAAATAGCAAATAATAGAAATTTGGCACAGTTATCCTCTCATTTGCCTTCATCAGATACAGTCATATTTAAAGATTCATAACAAATCATCAAAGAAATGCATTTCTTGATGACATAAAAATTGCATTGAGAGAGGTCTGTGTTACAGCACTTGGGAACAAAAAATGTAGACCCTGCACTCCTGAAACGACAAAGCAACTGTCAACAGCAGGTTTTATTTAAAATTATAAATGAAACAGCAAAATTTTAGGAGTTTAACTTCATGCAATATTGATAACCCAGAATAGAAGTTCTTGGACAGGTTACAACCTTCTGTGCCCACACAATGAAAGTTAGCTGTTTGCTGGCAATAGGAAGATGTGTTTTTGGAGAGCTTCTTGAAGAAGGAACAACCTTTTCACAAAAATGGCATGTCTGTCACAAAGTATAGCTAGGTCTCACCAGGTGCAGTACTGATGGTGAGGGATGATTGATCTATGGAGCTAAAAGCATGTGCAGGAAATTGCATCAATTCTCAGAGTAGCAAGCAGATCACATGCTTCAGCTGCGTGGTGTGTTGTGTACAGGAGACAGGGTAATAAAATGACTTGACAGAAGCTGTTTAATGCAAGAAGGTTTTACTATCTGATTCTCAATCATTTTTCATGTTATGCTGACATTCGTCTTGGCAAATAGAGTTAAAAACGAGTGCATAACATGACCTCCATCCTCAGTGAGTGGAAAATTCTGAGTAGGTATGTGATTAAAACTTGTTTTCCATGCGTTTATGTAAATAAATAGATTACATGACAAAAAAGGTTCAAGGCATTTGCATATGGAGGTCAAGTGAGTGACACCAACCCAAGAACAAAGAAGATCAAAGCGCCACTTGGCACACACAGGTTAACTATGAAAAAACACAACATGTTTACATGCAGCAAACCTTTTAGTGCTGTGTATTTAAAGTAAAATGGCATGCTAGTGGATAAAACATGCTTCTGACAATTTTTTCCTTCTATTTATTCCAAAAATCCAGGACAGTCATAGGTTGATTTATCTGCATCATTAATTTAAACACCTTTGGCCAAGACAGGAAAGTACAAAATCTGTTCTGCACATACCTAAAATACATCCCTACAGTTGTAATCACGGAATTAGATAATGCTATTTGGCAAACAAATTTATAATGCAAACACCTGCAGGAAGACACTTGAATTCCATTGATGAAAAACACACGGATATTGATAATATATTACAAAATGTTCCCTGATCATTTCCATGTATTCAGAGCACATAATGGTTAACATGGTGCAGGGGTCTCATCGTTACAAAGTTTGGAAAGGTATTCTGTAAAGATGTGGCAAAGCCATCATGTTGCATAGATTACTCTGGGCAAGTCTTGATGAAACCTTTGCACAGAGTGCAGTGCACAGCATTCACCAGCTTTGTTCCAATAATATACATTTTGACTGAGATTTTTCAAGGTTTCTTCAAAATGTCTTTTAAGACACCTACCTTGCTACAAAATTGAACTCCAGCATCTTGATGTCTTCAGAAATTAGATGCTAGTGCCAAGTCTCAGGGAAAAACTGGGTATTCATTTCCATTCCAGTAGTATAAAACTTTTATTCTTAGTCCTACGGAATCAAGGACTTTGAAACCTACAATTTAACTTTGAAGAAGAAAACATACTTGAAGAAAATCTGTTAGTTGTATAGGATTATATCCAACCCACCATACTACCAAAGTAAGTCAAACATGAGTATAACTCTGAGGAGTGAGAAAAGAAGAAAATTCAGGGTTAAGGAGGTATGTCTGCAGAAAGCAATGATTCCTTTGCCAAAAAGAACAGCAAAAAGCACCTCTGGAGCTGTTCAGAGAGGCAGAAACCCAACTATACCTCTGAGAGCAGGATGCAGGTAACTGTTAAGGATGAGTGTTTTTACAGTTCAGCACACAGGTTACCCATACCTTAAAACATGCCAATTTGTGTTTCTGTACATGCAGAGCTGTACACAGGCATCACTGAATTGTATTTTCAGTTGCGGAAAAAAAAAAAAATCCTTCCATTACAGCACAAACACTTGGGTATAGAGTGAGTTGCCTCCAATCACAATACTGTCCTTCTTTAGAAGGTCCCAGGCTATACAGAATAAAAAATGCATGTTTTCCTCCTCCTTCCTTTTCCCCTCTTCTATCACTTGCTGCAAAGATTTGTTTCTCTTCTGAGAAAAATAACATGTATTTCAGCATTCACTTTTAAATATTCATTGGTGAATTTAGTGTTCTTTTGTGTTCTTTAGTGTTCCAGCTTGACGCATCATTTTACCAGAGCACATTAATCTTGATTGGTGAAAACTAGGATTTTTTTTTATTATTTTTTTTAACCTCTGCTCAAATCAGTGTTATATAAACAGAGTTTATAGCCAGTGAAGCCTGTGGCTCTTCAACATCACAAGGAACAAGCACAACCAAGATTCTGGGAAGTTCCAGCTGAAACAGTGGGGAACTTTTGCTACTCCCCTTGACAAGAGCCCTTGAAGAGGGAAAAGATACATATATGCATGTGTATACAGGTATATATGTATACACAGACAGACACACAGATGTATATATGTGTGTATATGCATACACAGAGTAAAAGAAGAGGGAGTAAGTTGGATTTGAAAATTGATAGCTCACCCTTCAGAGAATTATCTAAAAAGCAAAAACAAAATGGGTGGGATATACTCTGCTTCTTTAGCACCGTTTATCTGTCTCAGCAGACTTTGCACCACAAGAAACTCTAGTAGTTTTGGTCCTAGAAAGAATCTTTATCATTTTCTGTCTCAAGAAAGGCCTTCAGAGGGTTGTTGTCACAAGGGCAGGAAAGCATCCTTCAGGATTTCAGCTTCCTTTCACCTAGGATTTAAGATACAGAATAATGATGAATATTCAACTTACTTTCTCTCACTCAGTTCAGCATTAATCCATGTATCTCCAGTGCATGATCTCTATGTAAGCTAACAAACACCAGAGATATATGTAAGACAGGATAGAGAAGAACTAGCGAGCTTTAATTAAATGGTGACTGAGCATGTGAATGGCCACTTGTCAAAAAAAAAACACCACAAACACTGTGTACCCTGACACACAAAATTGATGACCATGGTAGTCACGACATCGGGCGCCTACGCATATTCTGAAGGTGAGAACAACAGGAGGGAAGGGAATTACTCGTGATGGGAGTCTACAGGGGGTCTTGGCTTTTCTCTCCTTCACTGCACTTCTGTGTTAAATTGTGCAGTCACTGGTAGCATCAGAAAACAACACAGTGGCTGTTGGCAGCATAGAGACTGCCAAGGACTAGATGAGTCAGAGGAGTAAGAAGGAAGGCTAGAGCAGAACAAGAAGTAATATCGCTCTTACAATCATTTTAAGTGATTTTTTTATCTATGCAAATAGTTTCAGTTAATACAATGATTGTTTACATTATTTACCACATGCGCACCAAGCAATCTCTGGAGTCAGCATTTCTCACACTGTTCTCTTCAGATGTTCTTGTAGATAGAGAAGTGACAGGGATATCCCAACAAAGCAGGTAAAAGAGAAAGACAGGTGTGGTTTTTTCTCCCATCATTCTTATTTGTGAGACTCCCATTAGCTTGGTGGTTCATTCTAACTGGCACTCAAGTCATTTTTCAAGTGGTAAGCCATTAACTGCCCTTCCTCGGATTGTCTGCTCAGGACCTCGAACACAATGACCTTTGATCTCAAACATGGACCAGGTGACTAGGAAACTCACAGCCTCCTTTCAAGGGTTCAGATCTCTGTTTTTAGTTTTCTCCTTCCATGAACTGATAGCACAGAGGCAAGCGTATCAGAAAGTCTACCTGCAAACTTGCTTTCTGGAACTTTCTATTAAAGAAAACCATAAAACTTTTTAGAGGTCTGTAAATTCATAGAAAATACAGATGGAAGGGATCCAGGTAGGTTATGTAATATATCTTCCTGGCCCACAAAAGTTCAACTATATTCAATATATTTCTCAACATTTTTATTTAAGCTCATATGTACTTAAAATGCTCTAGGATGCCACAGGCTCCCACAGCATTGTGTGAGGGTCGTCTTACAAAACCAAGGCAGGTGAGATCTGTTACCACTACCATGGCATAGAAGAAAAACTAGTGGGTGTTACATTATTTGCTCTTAACAGTTTCTTCTTAGCTATTTCTCGTTTCCTTGCCTTGGGGTTGGTGCTTTACAAGCAGTGTGGTTACTTGTAGAATTTGCACTATAGTCAGTAAATAAACTACTACTGCAGGAGAAGAAATTAGGTCTGAGTATACAGAGGTGGAAAAGGCAGAAACTGTTGACAAGGCTCCCAAGAAATGCATACACATTGGGGAATTTTCTGTGAAGGAAGGAGGAAGAACAAGGATTGTAGAAAGAGAAAGAAGTATGGAAGAAAAAAGATTTTGGTGGTATGATACAGCAGTGGTCCAGATGCAAGTGCCAGGAATGAAAAAAGATAAGAGAATCTTCCCAACCTGTATGAGATGTTTAGTAATATGTAGGCAACAGAGATGCTTACTTCCAGTTTTTAAATCCGGCACTGTGAACACTCAGGAGTGTGTTGCATGACAGAGGTCAGTGGCCAATGGCAGCAGAAGTCTTCCTTGTACCCTGAGAAAAGTGTTTTCCTTCAGATTGAGTCTTCTGTGAGTGACAATAAAAGATATAACAGCTGACATCTTCTCACAATGGCTAGGAAAAACTGCGACATTTGCTATAAAAGAAAGAAAATGCAGGCTCTGAAGCATGTAAAAGACAGAACCTGCGACAGATTGCTATGACCAAGGAGTAATCATTGTAGGAATTAACATTTACTTCAATTTCTTACTGAGACTGACACAGTGCCCCATGCTGATGGAGGTTTACTGTGAGACTGTTGTTTACTTTTGATTATAGTTTTAAAAGAAGCAATTCTTCTTGTGCAACTCCCAGGTTAAACCATGCAGCCCCTCTCTATTGGAAGCTCATGGCAGGCTGGGCCTGACCTGTCTGAAGGGAGTTGCAATTGAAGAAAAAGTCAAGTGGCAGTCACTTAACGGGGAATCTGCTGCTACAGATCATGCCACACAAATCAGCAGACCTCAGGGAGCAGATTTGCACTGGCAGAAGAACCTGGGTGTCTCAGTTTATTACCTGTCTGTAGGAGCAACGGATGGCTACTGGCAGGCAACAGCACAGCAGGCAGACCAGCACTCGTCAGCTGCTGAAGAAGCAGACAGGTTTAAAAAAATCCAAAAAACAGAAAATGAAAACTCCAAGTATACTCACCATAAATGGGATGCAATGTCAGCATCTATAAATTTCAGCATTATCCATGGTCATGCAGGTATTCCTTTTAATTCGTTGCTGAAATCCCTAGGCTGAAATGGCCTTTTTCTTCAGTGCAAACTTCTTTCTCCACATAATTCAATTAAAGCAAGTGAAGCCTGTCCTAGAAAGCTGGACATCGCAACAAATCAACACCATAGTGCAGCGCAGATGTTGGCAGCCTTGTCTGTCCATCCAGAGTGCAACTGGAAACTGTTTACTGGAAAGTGATTGCTAATTACTCACCACAAGGTAAGTCTTTGACACATCAGCAAGCGCAGAGCTCCTTACAGCTGAAGGCAGTGCTGGCCAGAAGGATGAAGCTGCTGGAGTCCTTTCTGCAGTAAGTTAGCTGCAGAAGCCACTATCAGAGAGGGAGGTGACACTAGCAGGGAGCCCCGTGTCAACAGGCAGATTTCCCTGGGAACCAGATGGTGATGGGGTCCTGCCCTGTGGGAAGGGAGAAGAAAGAAGGAGCAAGACCTTGGTTTTGAAACTGAAATTCCTCAGCCTGCTCAAAGAGGCAGATATACCACAAGTCCTGTGCTGCAGCCACATCCTGAGCAGTCTGTGGGGACCTCTGCTGAGATGGGCCTCAGAGCAGGCCCCCGACATTGGCAGTCCTCAGACCCCCTGCTGAACCTGCTCCTGGTGTTCCAGACCTGCCACTGCTACCGGCAGCACTGGGAAGGGGCAGGGTTTGCTCCCAGTTTGCTGGGAGAAGACAAACTCTCCCTGGAACCACAGGGTTAAGCAGTGTGTGGTAGGATAAAAGCTCCAGCCATCCTTTTCCCCTATGGGAAACACCTGTGAGTTCTCCTTGGTGGAGACCTAGACATCATTTTTCTGCACTGCTCTTTTATTAAGCATTAGTAACCTAATTAAATTGATTCACAGCCTTTTCTTCAGTTCCGTTTCTGCATTATTCCAGCTGGTGGTGGCACACGGGATAGAGGATGGATTTTAATGCCCCTTTATATGTCTGGCAGGAGACAGACTCTCTGGCAGGAGACAGCCTGTCCCTAGGGTGCTGTCCATCTTCCAGCTGCATCGCCACCACTAGCACATCAGAGTCCCTCTGTTTTTAGGGCCAGATTTCAGTCGTGAGGGTCTGTCCCCTTCTCACCAGTCAACAACCACACAGACAGGCAAGGAGCATTCAGAAAGGGACAGTGCCCTCTTCTCTTTCCCTCAAACCCTCCCAGCACTTGGGGTCAGCACCTCTCCCTGAGGGACTGCCAGGAGGGCCTGGATTGAAGCGGCGGCCCCGTGGTGAGGACCCGAGGCAGCGCTAAGCACCGGCCAATACACGGGACCATGCAAGAGGAGTCACAGCAGGCAGGTAGCAAATACCTAATCCCCCTAATTAAACAACATCAGACTTTGGAAACTAAGTACCTGATGGCATCTCAGGATGGAGAATTTTGGGGTTTTCCCTTAGATGAAACCAAAATTCAAGGGCTAGATCATGAGCCCCAGGAGAGCCCAGACCTTGCACAGACAACCTACATGATTACTACAGTGACAAAACCAGTGGCATGTAAATTTTTTGTCATGTGTTTTATTAGCAATTTCCAAATTCTGTATTTTACCTCAGATTGCTGAAGTAGTCTTTCAACACTTTACTGAAGAATTGAGTGGCTGATTTATAGTTTGACCTCAAAAGCAGCCAATATTTCAAACGAGTTTCAAAAAAATTCAGGGAGATCAAACTCATATGACCACATGTCTTGGAAATGGCTGCAAACAACTCCTCAGAACAAATTCCTGGGGCTTTCTGTAGCTTTTGTCAATGCTGGGGGGCAAAAACTGATGTACGATTGTTTGATGTAGGATCTGTGATACTGTTCCCTCCACCACCACTTCAACAAACACCCCTGGAATACAGTTTAAAAAACAGATCCAGAAAGATTACAAAATTAAAAGAAAGCAAGTGTACTAAGCTCAAGTGCTAACTGAAGACCAAAGCCTAAGGACATTCAGGATCACAGCAATATCAATATCACTCATTCAAAATAAACTAGAGCAAAAAGCAAAGGAATGATTATACAAAGCAGAGTAGAATAAAAGAGAAATTGGAAAGAGGAACCCTAGGGTGAAGTTTAAGATCTCTGCAGAGCACAGTTTGCATTGTGTCCCAGGGTCCGTGTTCAGATGGCACCACACGCACGCCTTGCTCTGTCTACAAGCAGAGCACAAGCTCTGCTGACTCCATGCAGCCAACAGTTATATCTATTCTGGGGCTCGGTGCTAACAGACTTTGTGAGGGAGCAACGAGGAAGGGAGCAAGAATAAAGGCTATCACCTCCTAAATCTACTGTGATCTACACATACATTCAAGTGGGAGTTACTGCAGTAACAACACAAATCCCAACAGAAGTGATGTAAATTCTTATAAGTGTCCCTTAACCTGATTCTCCACCTCCTCCTATCAGGCAATATTTAGCAATAATGTGGGAATGGATCACAGAGGATCCGCACAGAGAATTTTCCATTCAGGAGAAACACTCACCGATAGCGCAGGTTCACAGGGGCTCGTCCTTCTGTTCTTACAGGGAGCTTCTCTGAAGCAACAAAGTTGATGGGAAGACACTGTGGACAACCTAGCTTACATAAACCAGCTTAATAAATCAGCTTAATAAATCAGCTTAATAAACCAGCAGTGCCAACATCGTTCAGGTGAGCTCAGCGCCCGCAGGCTGTGCCTGTGAAGTGTGGTGCACACCATGTCTAACTGCCTTCTGGTATCTTTACTAACAAGTTACTCTGAGTGACCATATTCAAGAAAGAGCTGTAAGGTTTTGGTCACACAAATAAGCAGCAGTAACACGAGCTGCGGAAGGGGTAGTGATATATACTGCAGGTCAGAATAGTCTTTTGTCTATTACAGCCACAGCAGCATGCTTGTTACCAAGAGAACATGAAAAAAAAAAAAAGATTTAATTTAGCCCCAATTTAGTCCTAGGGCAATGACTTCTTTTACTACTGTGGTCAGTTTGAATTATAACAAGCATAGAGCATAAATTCTGACAGACGGTCTATTTGGTTGTCCCCGCATTTTTACGAAGCACCCTTTCCATCAACTCACATGGTCATACAGGAAAAGATCTTTCAGGTCACCCATTAAAAAGGGGTTGTCTGCCCCTTTTCTGGCAAGTACAAAGAAGGCCAGTAAATAACACGTGCATATCTCTGAGACGGTTTAAATTCAAAGCAAATCTCACGCCCAGCGTGGGGATGTGCTCCCCAGGTTACAGTGCCTGTGCCTAAATCCAGCCCTGCCCCTTCCTGGGGGGACACACAAAGGTGGAACAGTTCCCTGCAGCAAGTAAAAAGCTCTAAAGCTGCTCACCACGGCTCAGCCCTGCCAGGAGCCTGCCTGAGCCGCGGGCTCTGGCAAGTGCTCTGGTTCTTTTCTCCATCTCAGGGGACAGAACCCTGCCAAGGCTTTTTTGGAAGTCTGTGTGGTTTCTACAGTTGTTGGATCTTGTCACAAACAGGTCTGCGTTTATTGTCAGCCTTGTGATGCTTTCAGCCCTCTCCTTGAACACAAAGCCTTTGTTGCCTTTCTAAAACGTAGAGCTGCTAAGCAAGGAAATTACTGGGAAGGCTTCCATAAGGGCTTCTGTGCCCCGGGAAATCACAGCAATCAGTCTAATAGAGAAATTTAACAGAAACTTGCTAGCAGCTTTGTCACAATAACTGCACACCGCTGAGGTCACTGTAACTCTGCCGTGCCTTCAGTCACCTCACCGCAATGCCCCGGTGTTTCTGCCACCTGCTCGCTCCTCTGCCACTGACTGCTGCGAGGCTCAGCCATCCTGTCCTTGCTGCACCACTCCGGAGGTGAGGAGTGGAAACAGCGGGGAGGGGGAGGATATTAACAATGCAAACGTCCTCGAAAAAGCAGATTGGGAGCTACATTTATGCATTTCTCTGGTAACGCGTGCAAATAAAAATCTGACTTACTGTCAGCGGACAAATGCTGTACGCCAAGTTTGCCATTGACGCATCAAAGCCCCTGAACTGGAGCGAGTCGGGAAGAGCTTTGGGAACCGCACGTGGGCAGAATGGACGAGCTGCAAACTGGCACCGCTCTTCGGAGGGATGCTGCCAGCCCTTCGGCTCAAGATCAGCACGGGGGAAGACAGGCTGATGAAGCGACACCACGTCTAGCCTGCAGCACACAAGATAATCAGCAGAGATTGAGGCGGTATGAAAATCCTACACATATAAAATGCTAATGAAAGAGTTTGCTTTTGCAAAGAAAATCTGGGACCTTGGAGAATTACATCAATTCCCTTAAGATTCACTTAATGTGTATGTTACAGCAGAGGCACTTACTATTAAGTACAAGTAATTTACTAAGTTTTTCTTACATTATTGTAATTTCCTTTTTTAATGGTTTTGCTTTATTGGAAAACTTTCCTATTAAAGTTGGTTGTTATGTCGTCCTCCTCACGCAGAAAAAAGTTAACACAGCCAAGTATGCAAGGCGAGAGGATTGCAATGCCCTTAAGCTAAACAGAGTTTTAAACACGGAATTAAGTCAGTACCATCACGGCGTAGTCACAACCTGTGCTTACCCGGCAGCATGTGGCCCTGCTCCCCTGCCAGTCTCAGCAGCTGGGCAGGGAGGTGGGACGGGCTCCGACCTGCTGACCTCCACACACAGCTACAAATCCCAACCCAACCCGCCTAATGACGAGGAATGAATCTGGAATACTACACAGAAGAAAAAAAAAATAAAACACTAAATGTGATTGTGCCATTTCAATGAGCCTAATTAGCTAATAAAGGTCAGTCTCATTAGAAGCTCTTCAGGGAAGGAGCCACTGAAAGAAATTCAACAGCAAAAGGATTTTAACAAGCTGTCCTCCCTCACCTGCACCAGGCATTTCAAGGAGGACTCAGTGAGAAGCCAAATCTCTTGAACAAGCGATGAAGGAAGGTGTTGATACACAGGCGTTCTGCGACAATAAAAAGTCACTTCTTAACTGTCAGAAGATCATCCAATGTCACGCGAAAGCGTTCTGCTCACTCTCTGCATGGGAGATGTTGGCTGTCCTGAAAGCAAGCCTGCCTCTGAACTACATCCCCTCTGAAGAAGAAATAAGTTTTGAATTCTTTTGCAGCAACCGTAACAAAGGTGAAACAACATATTCTAGTTGATTTCTCTTAGGTAGCCTATATTTCAAATAAATTCCTGCATTCCTTTGCCTAAAGGGAAGAATAAGTGCAGAAAACAGAGGGCTGTCAAGCAAATAAATGAAGCAAAACACCTAGATTCAGGTGTTTCCTGTCAAAATGCTGTTGTTTTCTTTGTTTACTTATTCTTTTTAATTTGTTACTTAAATCAAAGTAATTAAAAAATATACATTCACCTTAATAGCTATATTTTACTGGAAGTCATTTGGATTAAACTATCTCGACTACCTCTTTTGACAGCCATGGAGCCCCCTCTGACTGATCTCTGCTCTACTGCTGCAGTATGGGGAGTGACCGCTGTCATGGGGTGTACAAAATTAACATTTAGGGAGACTTGGAGGCTTGGAGGTGGGTGTTTGCTTGACTGACTACAGAGACAGAGCCTAAGGGCCTCTGAGGACCTGAAGGGGCGATTTCGCTCCCAGCTGTTCACAGAGTCTGTTTTTCCCACCTTGCTTTTATACAGAGACATTTGCTAGCCCTTTTTTTCTGGCAAAATCCATCTCTGTCACCAGCCAGCCGGAGCAGCAACTTGTTCAATGTCGCCTTGCCCCGTCCCTGCCTCTGCTCTCTGAGCAATGAGCAGGGAGCTGCTCCACCCAGTGGGGATGAGGAGCAGACACCACAGAGGCTTCCTCAGCAGAAAAGCATAGAAAACCCAACGTGGAAGAGTTTGAGAGAGGGATGAACACCCCTTCTCCTCAGGGGAAGATCACATCCCATCACATCCCACCTTCCAGCTGCTCTGACTGCGTGATGCAGCTGGGAAACCAGGTCTGAAGCCCGCAGCAGAGCTGTATGCAGTGCAGCTTGTTGCTTGTAACACCGAAGGAGGACGCTGGTTTGTGGCTTTGGGCCTGCCTCCAAAAACTGACCGGTTGTACAGACTCTGCCCTGGCCATCCAAGGAACACCAGGTCCCCAGGCTAACACCAGTGGGACAGCTGCCCCCAGATGGGAGTCTGCAAGGGAATGGTGGGGGCCTGACCCCAGGAAACCTGGCTGCCGATAAAACACTCCTTACTTCAGTGCTCCGTAACTACAATATACTATAGATGGGGCCGGGACAAACTGCTCAGACCCATGCCCTAGCCCTTCCCTCGCACACAGCCAGCACTGGCACCAGCTGGACAGACTCCTGTACCAGGCGGGGCAAGCGGCTCTGTGGGCAGGTGAGGGGAGGCCTGGGCTGCAGTGCTCCAGCTCCGCCGCCTCACTTGGGCAGGCTGGCCAGGTCAGCCTCCCTAATTTCAGCTCTGACATGCTGACTGCCCCATCCCTTGGGGGCAGGACAGTAACTCAACGGAGGGACAAGGCCAGAGGATAAGAGAGATGCTGTAAGGCTGGTCCTGTGAGCACAGCACTACTTTGGGAGGAGGTCACCTCAAATGACAGACTGACCACTGATTAGTGGTAGAGCTGGATTCCTGGCTACCCCTCTCTATAAAGGGACAAACTAAAGGGAGATTTTAAAAAGCATATTGCAATGTAAGCACATTTTCTGACCCTAGGAAAGAGCCTCCTAACTGTGGCAAGAGCTTTATTTTATAAACCCCACAAGCAAACCAAGCTTCCAGCTATTCATATGCAGACAACACATTTCACTTCAGGAGCATTCCAGTGCTGTTTTAATGCTCGCATAACTTTACTGAAAGTGTCAAAAACCAGTAAGCACGTTTCTTTTAGCTGTTGAACACCAGCAGCAGCAACTTTACAAACAATTCTTACAGGTTAAACTGACCCCACTGCCATTTTATGCCCAGCTGAATGACTGAAAACTCCATCCCAAGAAACCATAGGGCACAGTAGGGGTATGTTCTGCATCAGCTGCTACTTTAAGATTAGGAACCACATCCATTAGCCCACAATGGTGGATGTAACAAGCAGGAACCGCACATTTCTTATCACTCGACAGCTGATTCCACCTGCTGAGAAGCTTTGCTGTCTACAGCCTTGATTCAGCACAGCAGGAGGAGAACGGCCTATGACAACCACACTACACATCTAAAACATTTTACAACCATAAAAATGTAGGAGGAGAAACACAGGGAGCAGAGCTGCCACTTATACAAAGTTAAAGGAGCATCCTTGAGAAGAGACCAGCTTTTGTAAGAAAACCAGGACGCGCACTTCTTTTCAGTGCCAGCCTGTGTCTGGGCGACGTGAAGCAAGAGGAGAATAGGGAAATCCTGCAATAAGAGCATTACGTACTTTCTTGTAGTATCAAACTTCTGCCGAACTACCAGCAAGCTTTCTTATTTACCATTACAACTCCGTAACATTAATTAGCATTTACTAGCTGAGAAACACCCAGTTACCCCTCAGACACAGAATTTCAAAACCAGAGAAATCAACCCTGATTTCTCAAGGCAACAAATTACAACTTTTATGCTTGGATGTATAGATTAAAAATTGTACTTGTGGCCCATGGGATCTTTTCCGCAGCAGACGGCATTGAGCGGAGAACAATTTACCTCAGGAACTTCAGCTTCAGCGCAGCCCCAAAGCACACGGCCGCCCTTCTCTTTCCACAAGGCTGGCAGTAGCGTAGCTCCCACCTAACACCGGTCACCAGCAGAGAGCACAGCTCCTATATCATTATTTTGCTAAGCAGATCTCCAGATGCGGCATGAGGAAAGCACAGTCCCCGTTCCCACTCTCCTCAACCTGAGGCAGAGAAGTGAAATGGGGTGGCACCATTTTCCCCCCCAAAATGTCGACGCGGCTGGGCAGAAAGCCCCCACCTCCGGACTCCAAGGGGGCCGGGAGGGGAACAACGCTTGCGGAGGGCACAGGGAACGGTCCTGTCGCCAGGAGGCAGCGACAGGAGACGACAGACCCGCGGGGTGTCGCGATAAACGCCCCCAGCGTGCCCGGCCTGTCACGGGGAGGGCACCGGCCCCAGGGCCCGCAGCGCCCGCTCGCCGTGTCGCAGGCACCGCCAGGGGGAGCCGCGAGCCTGCCGCTGGAGCACCGCGGCCCTCCTCGGCCGGGCGCCTGACGGGGCCGAACCGGCAGCGGTCCGTCCTCGGCTCCCCTCACACCACGGCCTCTCCTGGCGGGGCCTGCCAGCTGTCCTGCTTGTAAAGAGGTACGTGCGGGTACATTAGTACGTATTTCCTGTCATTTCACAAATTCTAGGATGTTTCGTCTGCAGGTTGAGCAGAGCTGGGGTGAGACCGCCACGTTAGGTGTTGGCTGTAAAACTTGGGGCTGCACATCTAAACCCAGCCTTGTGGGTGCAGCCCCTCTGAGTGAGGTTACAAGCAGAGCAGGGAGCCCTGCGGCTCTACCAGCTGCTCATGCCATCTTTCGGGGTTGACAACTGGAAGTAGCCTGTTTTAGAGCACCAGTCCCACTTAAAAACAACACCTGTGAGATCCAGTAGCTTTGGTCAAACAGTGGGACTTAAATAAGAGACCCATTGAGAAACCTGAAGTGTTTTCGTGTGGTCTGGTGGATTTGGGCTAAGAGAAGCCCTAACTGGAACAGAGAGCGCATGGCACCCTGCATGTTGGTCTTGAGTGCCTGCTACCACCTCTCCAACCCAGGACAAGCACCGGAAAAGCTAGCATTTCTAACAGCATCTCCTAAACCCTAGATACACAAAAACCACAGAGCAAAGGTCAGGCTTTTCTCAGGTGTTCCACTTTTCACATTCCCAAGGCAGAAAAACGTGCTAGCGATGAGGTTGGTATTTTTATGGCTCCCACCCGCCTCCCCCTCCACCACCATTACGAAAGGCGGTGTTGTCAGCCATGCCTGCGTCTCCTGCTGCCTCCTGCATCACGCTGCCTCCCGGCTGCCTGGCAGGCTGGGCTGCGCCTCTTCTCCCAGTTCCTGTCTGCCACCGAAGGCACATAGCATCACAATCTGACAGCCGTGCGAGCTGCCAAAATCCTATCCAACGTGAGTCGGCACATCCTGAATTCAGCACAGATCTTTCTGTCAGCCGGCATGGAGTGGAAACCCTCCCCACTGCTGAAGGGCCTCTGCAGCTCACGGGGCTGCCACCCCCAGCTGAGCAGCTCCCAGCCGTCCCAAGGCCCTCCCCACAGCCAGCCATGTGGTCAGTGTGGGGATTAAAGAGCTCAGCAACAGAAGCCTTGAGGCTTCTTCCAAAGTTACTTGGACCAGGCAATTTCCAAGAGCTCTGAGTACATCTGAAGAAATCGCAGCACTGACAGGAGAAGTGATTAGGACCAAATTATTGTCTGAGGACGAAGGGAGTAAAAGAGACCTGAAGCCAAGCTCCTGGCTGTCTTGGCAATGGCTTTCTGCTCCTTCTGTCTTCTTGAAAACACACAGGAAAGTTGCCGTGCGCAAACATTTTGTCATTGTCTCTCAATACTGAGGTACCTGACGCAGCAAGAAGAAGCCTCTCCAAGGAGACCAGGCAGTCCTGAAGCACATTTTGGAAATAACTGTCAGGCCTCATGAATAAAAAGTGAATTACAAAGTACATTAGAGCATCACTGTGTCAGCTAATACCCTACTAAGGATTTCTGGCTTTAATGCAGACATCAGATGCTGGAAAGATCTTATTAGGCCTAGCTCACCCTTGGGGAACACAGCAGGATTAGCCTCTCTAGGCTGTGCGCAAGTGCTTTGTTTTTACCTAAGGACTGACCTGTGATTGATTTCCTATCCGAGAGGTTCTAAGGACAAGAGCACCGAAGGGCAAGCACAGGCAGAGGTGCCACCCCACCACACTCCAGCTCGCACAAAAATCCCAGGGCTCGCAGGAGAGCTGCTGCCGCCTGCCAGCTGTGGGGCCCAGAGCATCATCTCTGGGTTATAGCAAGAGCCTTTGCTCTCCAGCTTTACACTGTTACTGCAAGCCCAGCAGGAAAGTAGTTCCTTCCTGATCAGCTTTCATTTGGTTTAATTATAATCTTCTGACACCTGCCTGGTTTCAGTTACACCCTTTTTGCCCCATCAGCAAGGTGAATTCTGTGACTGCTGTTAACAGAGGGCTCCCAGAACACTGCAGCACCCAGCAGCAACTGCTGGTTGTTCCCCCATGCCAGCTGTGTGTGCCCCACACCTGCCTTCTCCCCACCCTGTTTACCTTCACTGGGTTTGCTGATTTCTCCTTCTAGTGCAGTGCAGAATTTGGTAATCCTCCCCTTTTCTGGCTCTCTCCTTCCAACTTCCCTGCTAGACGTGTGGCATGCAGAGTCCCCATCGTCAAAGGGGCTCTGGGCTGCAGCAACCGAAGTGGAGGAACCGAACAGTCACTGAAATGGGAATGGATAAAAGGAACCCGAATGGCAGTCACTAGGCTAGAAATTCCCATTCCTGAGTCAATGCACATTGTAAACCAAATGAAAGAGATTAGCAAGAAAAGCTGGGAAAAAGCACAGGTCAAACTAGTAATTTGATAGTTAGCAAGCTTTCCTGGGAGACGAAACATCAAATCCCCTTAGACAAAGAAGGCAATGAAGCAGAGGCTTTCAGCATCCGGGAAGAACTCCATACCCACCAGGCTGTCTGGTAGAGGAAAGATAATATCGGCACCTTTTCCTGCATGCTCCTTTTCTACTTCCCACGTTGTGTTCTAGCTGGAAACTCAGAGATCTTCGAAGCAGCCATCAAGTATATGGACAAGAAAGACTCGATGCCTCGAAGTATCCACTTATCCTACTGAAGGGCCTTGAAGCAAGCTTCTTCCTCAAAGGTCCTGTAGTAATGCAAGCTCTCATGTGATAAGGAGTAGATGAATGATTAAAGGATAGGAAATAAAAGGTGGAAACAAGCAGCAAGCTTTCACAGTGGAGGAAGTTCACTATGGCAGTGTCAGAAGGTTAAGTGTTGGAGGCTGTGATGCTCTGGGGACTTGGTAAATTACCTGGAAAATGAATGGGTAGCAAAAGTGACAAACCCCGTGATGGCACAAGGATATGCTGAGTAAAAACACGAGGGTTGTTTGTGAAGAGCTGCAGAACAACCGTATGCTACTGAGTGACAAGGTGAGAAAACGGTAGAAAACCTGCAACCTAGAAATTCAAACTAATGGACATGGGAGAAGCAGTGCTGACCTCGTTACATCACAATGGGCTCTTGAGCTGGCTCTTAGAAATAAGGTCAGCTTAGTTTATGCTCAGTAGCAGAAAATGAAATGTCAGGAATGTTTTGGGAAGGGACAAAGAACAGAATGGAGAATGTCAAGATAACATGCACCTGCATCCCAAATTGTGTGCACTTCTGGTCCTGCCATCTGCAAAAGGACTTAGCAGAACGTAAAGGGCTCAGAGAGGAGCAACAGGAAAGACCTGAATGTGTGTCCATAGGAGGAGTAAGACTAGGGCCAGACAGACTGGAAAAGAGACAGCTGAAGGATGATGCAATTAAAAGGTTTTTTTAATCATGAATGGATTGGAGAGAGTACATATGGAGTGATTAAACTGAGGAGAGTCAGATAGAACTGGTGGGTGGAAATTCAAAACAAAACAAAAAACTAACGGAGGGTTAGGTACAGAGTCTCCTTTGGACAGATGCAGGAAGTTTACATGGGTTCTCAGAGACAAGTTTGTGGAGAAAGATCCATGAAGGCTATTACATGGAAACATGACCCCTCTGATCAGGAAGCCCCTAACCCAATCCTACCAATCCACTGAGCTAGCATGGGCCCCAGGTAAGGAACTTTGCTTCAGATCAGGTATAATACTTGCCCTGTGTCAAATGAAGTATTATTTTATTGACATTTATTCTTGCCCAGGTGAAAATAAGAAAAACGTTTCAGTTGCATAAGAAGTAATTTATTAATATATCTGGTCTCAGAAATTATATCAACGAAACTAGTTTACAGCACAGAAAGGGTGGCAGAAGAAACTTTCAGCTGCCATCACCCAGGCATCAGCACATACAGCCCAGAAACATCTCATTCCATATCCCTACATTTTCAGATTATTTTTTTTTAATTTCATAATCAGCCTGGTTCTGTGATGCTACATCATTTCCTGAAATTCTGCAAACAAATGGCTTAAGCGTTAGTGCATTTTTCCATAGCAAGCAAATGCAAATGTGTTAACAAGATTTAAGAGATGTGTAACATGAAAAGTACTGAATAGTTAAATTACAAAACTTTTTTATAAACAATTAATTCATTGTAGCACATCTCACAATTCGCCTGTGGGGTAGCTCCTGATACGTATTATCAGACCAAGACCACAAATAACTCGAAAAGCAGACAGCACTTAGATTAAGACGTCTTCAAAGGTTGCTGCTAATTGTGAATGCCTTCATTTGTAAATACTCACTGTAGGAAGTGATTTTTGTTCGTGCCCTGCGTACAAGGCTGAGACCTCGTGAAAACGCAGCAGCAGTTACGTGGGGAGAGCCGACACGCTGAGGCCGGGCTGTGCAGACATACTGTGGCAGGAGGGACCTTTGCAGCAGCCCCTTCGTTTTGATTTTCCCATTAGCGTAATGCAGTTATCAGCTCCATTCAAAGCTGAGAGACCAATGGGAAGCTGGAAAGGGAAGGCTCTTCCCCTCTCTTCTGATCTAGGTTAAAATAAAATATTTAGCAATCCGTAAGTTGTGGGACAGGTGGACCTGGATCAATCACGTCAATTAACCAGCCAAAAGTAAAACCTTTTAGTTTCAACAGAAAATAAATTCTAAGAATTTTTTTGGTGTTCTATTATATGTTACTAAATGTTAGTCTTTTTAACTGAAAATTTTAGAATTTGCTGTTTTGTTGTAGTAAGTTTCAGTTTCCATGCAGACTGACATCAGGAATGTAAATTGATCCAATTAAAAAAAAAAACATGAATGCATCATCCATCATTTTCTGACAGAAGAATGTGAACATTAGAAATGGCTTGTTACAATACAGATAGCAATCTGTGGTTCGGTAATTAATGTGTCCCCTGATTAAGAAAATATACTGTAATTACAATACAAAGGGTCGTGTTTAGTTGCAAACCAGCACGCTTCAACGCTCTGAGAAAGGCTGGCAATCGATACGTCTTTCTTCAGCCCGACGTCCGAAAAGTGTATGTGCACGACAGAGCAAACCCCCTTCGGTAATGGCTTTCTGTGCGTCCGACGACATCGAGCTGCTTCAGTAAGCTTCCTTTGGCTCACCCCTCCTCATCCTTCTCGGCAACCCCCCCTCGGAGGCAGCAGCCCCAGAGGCAGGTCAGCCAGCCTTGTCCAAGCGCAGCCTCGGCACGGGATCCGAAGGAGCACACTGCTCACTCGTGCTACTTGCAGCCGTGCCCCGGCATGCCGCGACCATGGCACCTGCTCAGGCACTTCTGGAAATCCCACCTGGGCTCCATCAGCCTCTGTGAAACCTGGCCTCAAGCTCACGCTCCTCTGAAGGGCAGGAGCTCAGCAGGGCCCTGAAAGGAGCAGCAGCTTCCCACAGCCCCAGGAGGTTGGGTGCACCTGGAGTTAACCTTTGGAGGCTGCTGCCGACCAAAGGGGCGAGGTGTTATCCCTCTGGTGCATGTCTGTCGCTTGACTTCATCTTTCTCCTTCTCACCCCTGAGAGATCAACGGCAGGTATTTTCATCCAGCCCAATGCAGCCGAGTCAACAGCAAAATATCCTTCGTCCCAGGAAGAAAAACATTTAAAAGGTGACATCAAATGGACATTAGACCCATTGATATAATCCAGAAAAGAAGAACACCAAGCGTGTGCACGCATTGCTCGATCTTTTTCCACGTCTCTGTAGTCCCCCAAAAGGACTCAAGCTTGAAAAAACATACCCTAAAAAAAAAAAGGAGCTGCAAAGAATGTTAGAAACAACTACACGTGTGTTTATATCATCCCACCATTCTGATCCAGTGCAATGGGTCAGGGAGGAAACAAGACACTGAAATGTCCCCAGACTGTCACGGGTGCGGTGCTCATCACAGTGCTGGCAGAGCAGAGCCCTGGGATGAGGACACCCCTCTGAGCAGCGCTTCCACAAAATCAAGCGAGCAGTCAAGGCCCCGTGCGCAGTGCAGCACGTCAGACACAGCCGGCACTGCTGCCGGGAGAGGAGCAGCAAAACGAATGACCTCAGCTGGAGGAGGAGCACAGGAGCAGTTGGGAGGAAGCAAAAGGAAGAGCTGGCGAGACGTTCAGAACAGCAGCAGGACATGTCCCTGGTTTCCTACCCCTCCAGCATGAAACCTTTATTCACTAGTTGGTGGCGTTTGCTGCTGTCACAACACGGGGCTAGGAAACTGCATCCAGTCCCGGTCCTTCACCACACGCCAGTTTCAGTCTCTGACTTCTTTGTGTGCCAAACGCTGACGGGGCTCCTTCGGCTGCCGAGAGCATCTTCTGCCCAGCAGCTGCGCATCCCTCTCACAGGCGCAGCACGAAGCAGTGTCAGGGGCTCGATCCGGGCCTTGCTTAAAATGTGGATACGTGACAGTGAGCACAGAGCCGAGAAGTCTCTAGAAAAGATGAGTCCGGTAGTAAACTCATGACTGGAGCAAACAAAGATAAGGAGCAGATGCAGCCTCTGCTTTCTGGATGGAGACAGGCCCACGCAAGCACAGGAGAAGCTGGGGAGGGGGATGTGCCAGCCGTGGCTCCCCAGCGCCAAGCACAGCTCCCTGTCCCCAGGAGCCAGGCTGCTGTGGTGGAAGGGGAGAGGCCCCAGCCTTCCCCGGGGAGCGGCTGCAGGAGCAGGTGGAGGTATCTGCAGTCAGCCTCCGCTTACCAGAGTGGACGGGGCTCCAAACCCAGACCTTGGCCTCCCAGGCCTGGGGGCCACCAAGGCCAACTCGCAGAGTCCTCGGCCTTGTTCCCAGCCAAAGCTGAAACCCCTGCTAGGGAAGGGGGCTCTTCCTGCAGAGCTCTGAAGCACGCATTTCTATTTCTACCTCTTTTCCCCTCCAGCTTTACCTTGCAAACAGCACAGCAAGGATTTCCTCATCACAATGTAGAGGTGAGGGGACCTTCACAAGCCTCATCATCTTGCTCCTGCCCATTAGCAACCTGCTTTAAAGAAGGCAGTGGAGGAGGGACAGCGTCATCTCTCCTCCGTGGAATCCAATTTTGGATGCCACAGGAGCTGGTAAGCAGCAGCCACCCCGTTCCCCTGCTGCCTTGCAGCAAAGCGAGCTGCTCGCATGCAGGGCTGACGCCGTACTGGGCGTCTGCTAGGAGACAGCGCGACGCTTTCAAGGAGGATTGGTTAACCACCTACCCGAAAGAAGGCACCAGGAGATGAGACAAGGATTACGTAAAGGTTTCATGAAACAGACAAACCAACCCCACACT
Organism: Anser brachyrhynchus; assembly: GCF_964034855.1. Classification (NCBI taxonomy): domain Eukaryota; kingdom Metazoa; phylum Chordata; class Aves; order Anseriformes; family Anatidae; genus Anser; species Anser brachyrhynchus. The sequence continues at coordinate 30,319,838 of NC_137699.1, read as the reverse complement.
GTGCCTGGTTCATGGGGAATATTTGCTGGGCCCTTTCCCACAAAGGGAAAGGCTGGGGAAAAAAAAAAAGGCTTTCTCACAATACCTATTCATCAGGTCTGGAACACATCACAGCTTTCTGCAGAAACAACAGGCTGTAACACAGAGGAGTAAAACCTGGATGTGCAGCATCTCATCCCCACAACACATCTCCCCCAAGCCCGAGGCTCCCCTGCCTCCTTCCCTCCAACCCCATCTCCTCCTGCACCCCTCAGCTCCCCTTCCTGCAGCCCCTCGCCCCCCGACCCGTCACCCACGGCCTTGTCCATCCTGCAGGGGGTGGCAGATGAAGCCAGCCCCCAGCCAGCCGTGCCAAGCAGCAGCTGCTCCAGCTGCAGAGATGCTGCCTGCAAGCCACATCTTGCCCGTGCCAAGACCGAGCTACCGGCATGCATGGGGAAGCGTGGGAACCTCCAGCGTGAATTAATTATGGTTGTGGGCAGGGCTGCTCCTTGACCTGCAGGAAACTTTCTGCTTCAGCCCAATTACCAGTATCCAATTACACGTGGTAAGACGGCATCTTGTTTTCTTTCCAAGGCTCAACCCCTATTTTTCAATCAGATGCTTGTATTTGCTCTTGCTGCTTCTCAGCTCTCTTGGTCAGGCATCTCACTGCTAGGAAGAGATGGATTTTCTTTCCTCATGAGCCTTTTAAGGATCCATTCAGGGAACTGGGAAGATGCTCTCCTGCAGAGCTCGCTCATTTTTGTTTGTCTTTTTTCTTTTTGTGCAGAATGCCGATCCACTGGGCCAAAAAAGGTCTGTTCAAAACATATTCAAGATCAGTTCCTGGGTCAAAGCGGATCTGTAAAACAAAACAAATGGAATATCTGACACCCCCCCACCCCCCCCCCCAAAGCCTAGCACCTAATATTTAACGCTTACAGGTTTGGTTCCAGGATGCTGAAAGCTGTGTGCACCCTTGGGCAGATGTGCCAGGCAAGTTTGGTTTGACCTACATTGGCTTTAATTTCCAAATGTGTTCTAGAATCCTGAAAAAATGGTAAATGATTAAAAGAAATGCTGCCCACCCCCCTTTCCTGGGTCAGCCTGGTGACGCTCAGAGAGTTACTGCTACAGGTAACAAAAACTTGGCCATACAGAAAAAGGCATACTGCAGATGGGGGAAAGAAGAGAGATTTGTGCAGTAACGTATGTAAAAAGTCGATGGATAAAGCGTGTGTGTACATACTAAGGAAAGGCCTTCAGAGGGATAAAAAGTAGAAATCAGAATGAAACTATTCTATCCCCAAGCACTTAGGTAAGTGGTACAAGAAGAAAGCACGAAGAAAAGGATGTTTTGGAAAGTTTCAAACAACAAACCCAACAAAATCAGAAGAAAATGGTTTAGAAGAGCCTTTAAAATGAGTTTTATTGTCAGAATTTTACAAGTAGCCTTCAGAGGCATCATACAAGAAGAACTCTGTTGCAAAACTCTAATAAATAGTCTGCCCCAAGTCCCAAAATATTTTTTGAAATAAAATAAAAACCAAACTTAAAAATAAAAGAGAATAAAAGCAAGACTTCAGGATGCTCAGAGATGTTAGCAATATTTCCCATTTACAAATAATATCAGGCATTATATAAATCTCCTTCATACAAGTCATTAAAAAACCCAAAACATTCTAAACCTTTACAAAAGCACTCCAGAAATAGTTCCAAAGAGATCCATTTCCATGACAAAACATTAGAGAAGAACTCCATGGGGATTAGCATCACAAATGAAGTTTGAGGTTGAAGTGTAGTGTGTACTTGTGTGGAGCAAGATTAAAGAGCATGAAAAAGGGATTTGAAAAGAGCGTGGAAGTTTTTGTGACAAGCCTATGCCTGATGATCTTATTCTGTTTATTTGAGAATGCGGTAAAGGGCAGGGAAGGACGGGTGTTCCTGGAGCTAACCCCAAGCATACCGCACCTCACGCGAGGCAGTACTCATTAAGGTAGTGACTGCATACTCAATGTTTGTGCAGACTGCAGTGCCTACACTGAAAAGGTATTTTCTGGAGAGGTAATACGTTGTGGCAAGTTAGCTGTTCCTTCAGAGAACATGAAATTAACTTTCCTGACATGAGGCAGTTTGGGAAATATCATGCTAGATAGTTTCACTGGGAATTGGGGATTTCAGAGCTCCAATCCTACCCCAGTACTTTGAAAAAAATACACTTCTTTAATTTCACCTTTACATATTCCTCTGCCTGTGGTTACAAAGGATTTTTAAAGACCTCCCATGTAAGAGAACGCACTTAAAAATGTTCTCCAACATTTCTCTGATCTGTTGCGATTTGAGAAGTCCAGAGAAGCAGAACAGAAGGGCAGGTGCACTGAAATGGCTTATGGGGACTTTCATGGAAACAGTTTAGAGGGGGGAAAAAGAAACCCAACAACTTAATCTCTTTACAACTTCAGCCTAAGTCTTCTGCACATATGCAAGTGACAGGTTCCCCTGGAAGGGAAGGGGACTATACTGAAGCAGCACAGCAACAGCATTCAGTATCTCTCAGCCTGCCTGATGCGGTACGAACTGCAGCATGCCTTGTTCTGCCCTTCGTCAAGTTACTTGCAGCCATTGCTTCCACAGGAAACAAAAGCTACCAGAAACGCTAATGCAAGAGATGTGTGCTAATATGCCTCGCTCAAGCCTCTAGCCTCTCTCCAAATGCTGTGACGCTGGTTGTACTGTACCATACACTATGGGGCACGTTCTCTGTAATGTATGGGAAGGTAGCACTAGCAATCAAGCGCAAATTGCTAAGGAGACACCTAAAACATTGCATTACATCCCCGTGTCTGTGGCATACTTCAGAAAACAATGTAAGAAAAGCAGTAAAATAACCATTTCTTTCTAATTTTCTAGATGTCATAATATTTGCCAAAGCTGCAAGGAAAAGCAGATTACCTGAAACAGAGAGAAAGGAGTTAATGGAAACAGAGGCAGATGGAGCAGCAAGCCTGATCCAGCCTCCAAATCATTTTGTACATAACAGATAAAGAAACAATGTGCAAAAAATAGACATTCACATTTTAGCAGTTAAACTTTTATTTTACCTTTTTAAAATTATTTACTTTGTTTTTCTACAAAAGGCAGACATTGATTGTTGATCTGCAATTATTCTGAGTGCGCGCAGAGATGCAAAAAAGGGTTATTGGAGGATGAAGGACAGGGAAGTGCTCTGACTATACTTTCACATGTCATGATTAAGGTGGCATTAAAGCTTAAGTCCCAGGAATAATATTCATAACAGATAGTTTCCTTCCCCGTACGCTGTTTTCAGTTCATATCGATTGTGTTGAAAACCCACTCGGTGAACTTCTTCAGCTTCTCAGTTGCATTCTGGGATTCCTCCTGTAACCTCAAGTTGTCTTCCCGCAAATGCTGCACTTCAGCCTGAAGACTGGCTTTGTCCTCTTTTTCCTTGGGCATGAGGAAAAGTACACATCTTAGCCGTAATTCTAGATCATGCTTCCTACCTACATCAAGTGGCAAGAACCTCAGCGAACACGACTCTCATACTTTATAAGGATTTTATGTGCAATAACACACGGTTTTATATCTAAGGTACATTTGTGACGTTTCATTCCTTACTTTTTTTGCTTGAACTATCAGGGTTTCTCTATATTAAATTCTAATAGAGAAGGCTGGCTCCCCAAGTGGTGAAATAAAACTGGCCATGTGCTGTTCTGGATGAGCAAAACGTACAACTACTGATGGTTAATTAAGCAAGGGATAGGAAACATTTCTGCAAACACTACCATAGCTAACAGACTTTTCATCTGACCACAGCGTATCTTTCTTGGACCAAGCAGACAGTAACAATACTGGAAGTTTCCACAGTAAAATTGTATGGTTAGGTCAAACTCTCCCTTTTCAACATCAGCAGGATATATTTACGTGGATTAACTTCAGGCTTCTCACACAGTCACCTGAATTAGGAGTGCAGGTACTCCGAGTCACCCTCCTGATTTAAGCAGAGGGGTCACATGCCTACAGTTCAGGCACTGCACCCTAGCCTTGAATAATTGGAAGCATATCCTGAGAAAAGTAGTAAAGAAATGTCTTTTTCACACAAAAGGATGAGACTGTCATAGGGCTCAGGCATGGGAAAGCAGAACTACACAGTAATTAGAATCACCTATCAGCACTAAGCATACGCATTGCAGATTTTCTGTAGATCAAACGTTTACCTTCCGTAAATCCTCTTGCAGCATCTTCAGCAAACCTTCCAGCTGGTCCACTTTAGAGGCGAGAGTTGGAGGAGATTCTTTACTGTTAAAAGTAGGAAACAAGAATAGGCATTGACAGATTTTACTGTATTCACACAGGGTATCTAACGCACAGAATGGCTTTGTGTAAGTATGCACTCAGGAACACTACAAATTCTCAAAACAAACAAAAAGTGCATGGAACACATTCAGCACATTACAAGAACAGATTTAACCCATGATAAACTGCTGTCATCCTGTCACATGGTCTCTCTCCTTCTGCTCATTATATGTGCCTTGAATTACCATAGCCTTGGACAACTTCATAAAAGTCTCAGACAAGAAGGCACCTGCACCAAGGTTCAGCTGTAGTTATGATCCTTTTGGTTTTACTTCCCATCATCATGAGAACTTTGTTCTGTGAAGACTAGAGGCAGCTTCCAAATACGACTGTTTCTACATTTTTCTCCAGTTTGTAACTGAGGAAGCCTGCACGTGTGGGGTATTTACTTACCCTGTATAAGGCTTTATCTGTGCAGAAAGCTGGTCCTCAGCCTGATCACTACTGGAGGCAGCACTCACAGGCCTGTGGTTTTCATCAGCAGCAGCAAAGAATGAAGCTCGCTGAACTGAAAAGACAGACATGCAGAGAAAAACAATGGCAGCAGTAACGACTTGTTTAAGCATAGTGCAATAGCTACACTCCAAGATCTCAAGGCAATCCAAGAAGCCTGTGTGAAGATTAGGTGTAATATACCAATACCCATTTGACAGAAGCAGTCTGGCATGGCTAGTATTTGTACCAGCTTCTCCACTGCACAGGATTCAACGAGTGTGCACTAGCACTGGCAGAGTTCTGCACGCTCAGGCAGATCATGCATCACCCTCAGGCTAACTGCTCCTGGGAGGGAGATGCCCCCATGGCACTCCATCCGTGGCCACTTCCAATACAGGCAAGAAGCTAAGCTGGAACAGCCACCAGTGCACAGAACTTCCTGGGTACAACTGCATGACACTCCCCAACAGCTCAACACCTAGAGTTAGCTTCCTTAGTTAGGTCCTTCTGTAAATGGATCCCTTCATCTTGAAGAAAGGGAAGCTCAGCATGCAAAACTTACATGTGGAAAACAAACAGACCAGTGCCATTTTTCAGATTTTTTTTCCTTATGCCTTCTTATAAAGTCTTTTCATACAGAAATGTGAAATCTCTTTCCTGCCTTGTATCTACACTTTTTTTTGTCCTATAACTGCTCATTTACAATGTTTTAACACACCTATAAGTCACTATCACATGTGGTGTTGACAAACCTGCCAACAGTCCCTACCTCTGGAGTTTCCTAGCACAAACAGCAACGTAAACACTTTTTAACTTAATTTATTAACACCTCTCCCTCAGCAGCTGCTGGTCTCTCACTGAAAATAGAACAGTATTTTCTTTTTCTGCTTGGCAATTTTTTATTCTGTGTTTTCAACAAGGTTAATATTAACACGCCTTAGTATTTGATGGGATTATTCCTGCTCCTCTCTTTTTTCCTTTGAAAATACTGAAGGTTGGCATACCTCAGGAATCCAAGCAGCTTTTGTTTCAGCTGGCTGCAGATATTACTGCCTACAACTCCTGAGGCTTGTGCTGAAGACACCATGCAGAAGAAAGGTGTCCAGGATCAGAGATCAGAATTTAGCCTGCTTAGTACTTGTCAGTCCCTGCTGGCACCTAGCAGAGACTACAGGCTGGGATTATATTGACAACAGATAGCTGCTCCAGATTTGTTCCGTCAAAGCTGAATGTATTTTTACAGTGGTGAGATAAAGTTGCCAGCCAACACATTACCCCAGCTTTTCTTGATCTGAGCTGTCAGTTTGTTAACTTTACCACAATGACTTTGTTCACACTGCTAATTGGAAACGCAAGTGAGTCTGGGGCCTATGGAAGCAAGGAATTCAGGCTGAGGACAGTGAAAACTAAGTGGGAAAGAAAAAGAGAAGGGATCTTTTGAACAGAAACTGCTGACCACAGTGAAATGCATTAAGACCTGGGTTTCAGCCCTGTGTGGTGGCAAACAACTCTTATAGCAATAGAGCAGAGCACAAACGTATGCCTTCAATGCTAGCATCCGCATGCATCGTCTTAATGATGTGTATGACTAGCACCAGAGAAAAACCAAGAAGCAAGTTACTTCACAGCCTTCTCTAACCATGCAGAATGATGTTCAAAAGCTTCAAGATCACTGACGACACCTTCACAAAGGCAGGTCAGCATTTGTGCAGAGACTAGCAAAAGACACTTCTGTTTAAAGCACTTGGAAGAATTTTCCAGCAGATTATAACAACGGTAAGATAAACTCCCTTTGGGCCGAGGAGTATTTCATTTTAAATTCAAACACACGTAGGCAGCTTACAGTTCTCTTCAGTTACTAAGTGTCAGGGAGATGGAAAGTGCTATAGGATAAAATGACACTTACGTCCATGTATTCAGAGTACGCAGAGGGAAGAATGGCAATGGACTATACGCCAACAAGGCACATTTCCCAAATTACCTTGGCAGTGCACTTCAACTGCACTCCAGAAGCTTCATGCTCAGGCAATAAGCAGACAATCATTAATGTGTTCATGTACTTTTTCCCTATTTGACTTGACTTTGTACTTTTGTGCCAGATGTTTTTCCACCCTAGCTGTTACATCTGCAGCTGCTTTACATGAAATGAAAAATAGCCGGTTTCAAAGATATTTGGCCAAACTGTAGCACAGAGGGAATACAGCATGAAGAAATGGCATCTATTACATGCAAAGTTCTGGGCTGTTAAGTCTTGAGTTGCTGTTTTAAAAGAGTTTAAGCTTCAGACTAAGTAGAAACAATAAAAACAACAAAAGCAAGAGCCTAATTAAAAAAAAAAGTCCTCCATAAAGCATGCAGAAGGATCAGTCTTCTAAGTATTGCATTCTGAAAATTTACCTTCAAAGGCTTTGGCAGCATCTACCAGGTTTGACCAGTCCAGATCAGAGGCAGAATCAGGCAATGGCATAAGACCAGGGTCTGGCATGGGCTGCCGTCTTTGCTCCTGGATATCTGTGAGGGAGCTGTCTGAGGCAGAAAACTCTCCTAGAGTAAGGCAGAACAAACGAGAAGTTACATAGAAAAAAATGTTCCTTTCCTAATACTAAAGTATCCCTCCTTTTAATTTTTGGGGGATAGCATTTCTGGAACCAAACACCACAGCAGAACGTTTGACCAAATGAGCTGACCAGTTACAGCATGTTACGTGCCAGTTTTCTGAGACGGTGCCTCTCACCAGGACGTACAATTCCTTCTTAATCTGCATAAATCTTTGCAGTTACCTCTTCAAAAGCCAACCTCTGCCTCCTCCCCAGTATTGGGGTGGGGGCAGCACTCTTCTACTCAATGATGCCTGCCTTTGCACAAGCTCAAGGTACTTTGGAGGGCTCTGCAGCTTGCCGGGGCTCCTACACTCCCTGGTACCCTATCTACTCCTGTTAAAAATAAAAGGTTTTTTTTTTCCCTCTCTCTTTACAATCTTGTAAACAAATGGAAGCAGATTAGGCCAACCAAGATAAACCAGAAAAAGAAAACCCTAAGAATGATTTTGAATGCATTGCACATCTCTCAGCAGGTCAGTGATACCACCTTTACTGAAAAATACCCATACCCACCCAGAGCTGGGATATGGCCTGCTACGGGAAACACACTGGCAAGCTTTAAAAAAAAAAAGATATATAGAAATAAAGTTCTTGTAATTTTTGTGCTAATTGTTGCCTAGCAGAATGAAGCATTTAAATTATTGGCACTAATGAGGGAAAGAGCAAAGTGTGAACCAGCAGTTACCTATTTTATTTCAGTTTACTGACTGGACAATCGACAAACATGGGATAGCTGGTTGGTCAGCACATGTGTAAGCTCAGAAGCAGCAACAACCTGCCTCCTTGTGCCCTCTGCTTGGTAAGCCATAAAGGAAGTTGTGAAAAAATTGTAGGTGGTGTTAGGAGACCTAGAGATGTGAGGGTGAGAAAATTGACTGGGCACATGGGAAGAAGCTACAGAAAGGAAGGGTCTTGAAGAACCCGTTTGGACCAAGGCAAAGGAAATTTGGGCACTACGAACAGGAAGAGAGCACAGTGGGCAGGACACGGACCCACTGGAGGACAACGCCACTAACTGCATTGCTTATTTTCACTCTTTTTAAAATATATATACTCTAATAACTATATAACTTCAAGAACTATAATAACCTTATAAAAATGTTAGAAAAGTGGTATTACTGCCTGGGAAACAATGACCAGAAAAGCCATGCTTCATTTGCTTCATGTTCAGAAATGTTGGATATTGAGTGTGTGTGTGTGTGTGTGTGTTCACTTTTTCATAAACTTAAGGTTAGCTGAGCAGTAACACTGAGGATTCTTGCATTAACTTCCCCAAAGAGGACAACTATTTGGGAAGTTCTTAACATGAAAATATTTACAATTCGTAAAAAGATATGCAGAATTAGGAGAAAAAGAACTAACCATTTGATAAATGACTTTTTTTTTAAAGTGTGAGGTGGATTGCTAATTAAGACAGATAAATAAGTAAATAGAAGTATTTTTAGCTCGCTGTTCTCCCCTCTTCAAACCAAATTGAGGTGCTCTGGAGTGACAGATCTTTGTTATTAAGATCTTTGAATTAAAAGAACTCTGAATAGCAGGAAGCCAACAAATACTAGAGGTATTAAATATCCAGTTCTACTTAATCCTCCTCCCAGCAAAGGCGAGCAGGATGGGGGAAGGGAAGACAATTCACGTGTCACTCAAGTAGCTGGTCCTTTTATCACGCAGACCTACATTTCACACAAAATGAAAAGTCTTCTTTTGTTGACAAATGTATAAAGCTTATGTGCTAGAAGGAATAATCGGTTTGGTGTGGAAGAGAACATGACAGTGAAAGAAGGTTTTGGTTTTTTTTTGGAAAATACAGGCATCCGAATGAAAAGTGCTGCTTTCCTCTACTACTCCCATGGCATCATTCATCTTCTGACCTCAAACCCTCAGAAGCCAAACCCATCAGTCAGTTATACATGTAACCAAGTCTGCAAAGTTATTTTAGTCCATATAAAAAGAACTGAAGAGAGCTTGGTTTCCTAACTCTTGTGCAAGAAACATGTTATACGGAAACAACACCTCATTTAAATATCAGGTTCAACACTGAAAACTGATGCCTGGTGGTCACACACAGATTAAAAGAATTTAAAACAGATTTCTTCAGCAGCCTTCACTGTAAAAACGTATCCTATGTATCTCAGTGCAGACAGTGCATAGTGCCTACTCTAATCAGTTGAACCTATCGGTAGTGTTGGATTTTCCTCTTGAAACATTAAAACATGAATGAAGCAGAACATATATGTACTTCTTCAGAAAACACTGCAGAATCCCACGCTGAGATCTAGCTCTTTTTGGAAAACACACTTAGTACACATATAGTTACGAGATACAGCAGGAACCGGCGAATGTCCCTTTCTCACCAACTCAGTAATTCATATAAAGTAACAAAACCTATCAGAGAATCTTGCTGACACTTTTCAGTAGACTAATGGAGGAAACTGAGTGCCTTCTTGACAACAGTTTACCAAGTACCTTTCCTTGTTGAGCTGCTGATGTGTGACCAAAATTAATTAACTCAAGTCCTGTAAAATGAATAGGCAAGTAAGTGAATTGAAAACTAGTTGGAGTAATAAAAGCTGTTTCTAGCATAGCCAGTCATATAAAAGTGAATAAATGCTGGTGGACATACCATTATTATACCATGCACCATTATAAACAGGCATACGTTATTTGCCCATTGGTCCAACTGGTCCTGATGACTCCTGGAGGAAATGGTACAAGCTTACAGCTGATGAGGCAAGTTTTTGTGCTCCTTCTGCAAGGTGCAGTTGCATGACCAGTCATGCAATCTCATACCCACTGAAGCGAGGAAAAAAATCCCATTCTGTGTTTTCAGGTAGTTGACTTGACTCCCCTCATTTTAGCAAAATCAAGACGGAAGTACTAATTTGCCGTAACAAACTGTTTTCCTTTAACATAATCATGATGGATTCCTTTGAAAGCAGCAAACACGGAAACACCCTTACCATGTAGTGATTTCATTCCCAAAGTATACGATGGTCTCCGTAGTGGCAGTGACTTTGGGAGAGAAGGGTACGTGCTGGTGAACAGGACATCGTTTGGCATGGCTTGGTCCAAGAGTGAGGCCCGCGAGGCGAAGAAGTGGTCCCTTTGCCCACTGTAAATACTCTCATCTGACAAAGTCCTTTGCAAGGCACGCCTTGTAGTAGGAGTGCTGGGAAAGGGAGACTGACAGGACAGAGTGTGTGACTATACATTCATAAAAGAAAAGAAATAAAAAAGAAATTAAAAAATCAATACAAACTTTTGAAATGTATGATGAAGTGGTTTATTTAAACTTTTTTTTTCTTTTTAAATACGAAAGCAATTGTTAACATAGTATTTTTTTTCCAGAGTGGATAAGGAAAGGAAACTAAAGGAACATGCTTTGAAAGAAATTATAACCAGGTAACACATCAGATCTTTTTCAGCCAGTCTTACATTCTGCTTTTAAGTATTCTTCAAACTTCTACCAAGGTATAAATGTTAGCCATCCCTCATGGATTATAGAGCTCACATGTAGCAGAGATGATGTTTACGAAAACAAACTGAATGCTGCATAAAACAGAGCTCTCCTCGTGCCAGGGGAGGCTGCATTCCTGCATTCCTGCATGCAGAGCGCCAACAAATGCCAACTAATTAATAGTCTCATATTTCTAAACAACTAGGAATGCCCACCACTTCAGTTCTTTGGAATGATTTGTATGAAAATTAAATTAGTTGTCTCATGAGTTTGAGAACTTGTGTCTTACCCCCAGCATAATCCCAGCTTCCCCCAAGCTCTGCACACAAGGAAGCAATGCTGTGGTTAGTCTGGAGCTACTACTTCTCTGGCCAGTGCCAGTGAGCTGCTTTCAAACTACACATACCATTCCCACCAGCAGAGACACCAATTTTGTACTCTACGAGCCACAAATTTTCTTAAAACCTGTGGCAACATAACCACCTCAGACACAACAGTTTTTATGGTTTGGTTGAAATTTGATCCAAGGATTTCATGGAGAAATGGTAAACAGAGGAAGACCTCATCACCCTTATTTGCTCCGTAAGCAAGTTTAAACAAGAAAGGAAATAATTCGGTTTCTGGAAAATGTGATTAATCATTATAGTGTGTTGCTCATTTGCACAGAAAAAAACAGTTCTCTCATCTCAGAAAAAGGGAAAAGAAAAAACTGTTTACACAGATAGTACTCTATTCCTGTGACCAAAAACCCACACTCCAAGGTGGCAGAAGAATATGGAAGAATGACAATTGATACTCTACAGTGAAAGAATCTGCCAGATTCTTTTTTTTTTTTTTTTGGCCAAAATATTACAAATCCAATATTGCAAGTTTGCTGCAGGTTTTGCTTTTATAGATTATGGATCAGAAATAATTAAGATTACTTTCAAAACCTGCTGTCATGAAAAGACAAGGAAGGAAAGAGAAGCAATGTCTCATGTCAACTTTGTTATGTCACCTTCTCCCTTTTGCACTGCCTCCCTCAGAACAGGATCCATGCCCATCACACTAGGAACTTTGCATATACACTTAACACTACAAAAGAGACAACTTCTGGCACACAGTTGTCACTATGTTAATGCTGAGGATCAAGCTGTTATTTTTTCCTTCTGAAAGGTAAAAGCTCAATCAGCAGGTTCGTGTTATGATCAGCTAAAAACTCACAGTATTTGCCTTGAAGTGGCAAAGGAAAAGAAAGCCAATATGTCAAACCCTCTTTCTTTGAGGGTCCTATAGTTCACCTCGTGCTAAAGAATTCAAAAACTACCAAAGAATTAGGAGCTGGAACCACCAATTAATGCCAGATTGTAAGACTAAAAGATTGCACAGATATAAACATGTGATGGAGTCGGAAAACAGAGGCAATATAGTTAGGAGTTGTCTTCTGATAATTCAGCAGAGGGAAGAGGAAAAGAAGGGTGACTTGTCTGAGAAGGTAAAAATCATTACAAATAGGTAAGGAGATGAGGAAGACTAGGAAGATAGTAAATATATATATATATATATGAAATATATATAAATATATATATAATATAAATATATATATATATATATATATATATATATATGTAAATCAAAGCCTAGAACAAATTCTACTAGAAAACAAAGCCTTTGGCAGCCATCAGAAAGGTGGGTGGAGGTTTTTTGGTCTTTGTGCAATGATCTGATGAGAGGCATTATCTTTTTTTTTTTTAAGCTGTCAATTTTTATGTAGTCAGAGCAATAATTTTTTTCTAAGATGAAATATAAGTCATGCAGTGGGCAGAAATGACAGTTACTTTTAAAATGTAGACGATTTAATTTATTGGTGTGATAGTGTTGGTGACTTGCTGAAATTTATCAAAAGCATCGCCTGAGTTATCATACTTGTTACAGGCATCAGAAAATTAAGATTAGGGTAGGAATGGATTCACTTACTCCAAAGCAGAAAAATGACAAACTTTGGAACATACACACTTTTCATGATCTTCAGGTGACCTCTTTAAACAGAATGGAATTTCTTGGAGTGAGACTAATCCCCTTGCTCAAAAATAACCAACAGGAGATGTTCTCATTTGCTCACATCTCGCTCGCCTTGTAGAACTACCATAAACCTATGAAAAAGATATCTTGCCATTGGCAAGATTTTTTTATCCAGCCTCAAAGGTAACGTCTGAAATAATCTGTGCATGGAACCTAGCTCTTACAAGTTTTAATAAGCCACTTTGGGCTTTTGCAAGCAAAGAAAGAAGTTGCTCTCTCCTCTGCATAGTTGCTGTGGAAACCATCTGGGCTTTAGGTGATGAGCCTGAGCTGTTAGGCACTGACTGTATATGGAGACTACAGAAATCAAGGCATTCTCTTCAAAATGACGGACTTTTAAAATTAATATATACATTTTATAGTTATTATACACACATTATGGAACACCTCAAGAAGTTTTGTAACTATTCTGTATAAATATTTGCTTCAGTTTAGGGAGCATTCTTGGTCCTTGTGAAGTAACAGGATTAGAGAGGCATGAAAGCATGATTATTGCGATACTGCCAGCAAGTCACAGTCTAGTTCTGCAATCAGAGAAGAACAATTCAAATGCATAAGACAACATTACAGGATTTCTCACAAGCCGATGGTCCTAAACGTTCTTTGAAATTAGGCATACTAGTCTCTGTAGATTTGCGCACACAGTTGTAATACTATCGCAGTGACTGGAATAACAAAATTGTTCCCCAAATGTTTTCCTCTAGTAGATAAGTCTGCGACAAACAGATGACTTTCTGCCAATGATGAGCATTCAGAGAATGCCTTGCATTTCATTTTCCTCTTACAGGTGAGAATGGAAGAGATCTTATCTGAGAAACTCTGAGGCCAACAATGCAAAGTACAGAGTAAGCTCTGTAAGAATGAACACTTCAGCTTTGGCTACTTTGAAAGCACACAGCATTTTCTACACAGAAATCTTAGGGCTTCACAGCCTTCATCAGTTTCCAAACTGTGACACCCTGTGCTGTATTAGTGATATGCCTGGGCAGCAATGAACTCGATCATCAAATACTTATGAAGTGTAACTTCACACACTTCTATTTTGTGTCAACAGAAGCACGTCTCGGATCAGAAGACAACCTGTGCATTGCTCTTAACGTATCTCAGATTTTACTCAGGTGTGACAAGAAATAGACAGATGACAGACTTCCTAACATACCTTAAAGTTCTTCTGGGATTCAGGTGTTGGACTATCAAGATCTATCAATTTCTTCAGGTCTTCTTCAACGGTGGACTTGGATGCTCGTTTTGGTGATGCTCGTAGATCTCTTGCTGATGCACGCAGCCGAGGGTGGGCCATTTCATTGCCATCACTCTGGTGACGTCTTAAATGAAATGGAACAGACACATTCAGGTCTCAAAGCCCTGGGGCAGGAGGCATGAATGAAACAAAAATTATAGCATCCTCAAAATTTTAAAAGACAAAAAATAGGTAAGGGGGCACGAAAAAGGATGGGAGTTTCACTAATACAGCAGAGCCTCATCTTAATGAATACCTGTTGAAGCAAACAATTAGCAATACATGTTAAGGCTGTCATCCATTTCTCAATAAGGGACTGAATCTGTTAAAATAATGCATATTCTGCACTGAACTAAATATAATATATGTCTTAAATGAGCCAAAAGCAACAAAACAACCAAGTTCCTTTAATCTTCCAACTGGCTTTTTCTACTGCAGATTTTACAAAGTTTCACGATCTCCTTTTGACAGTCAGTGATTGGCATCACCGTGGAATTCTGCGTTGACCTAATAAAAGCCAAGAGGAGATGAACAAATTGTTCTGGAATGGGCATTCCAAACCAGCTGCTTTCGAAGCCATACTAGACTGGAAAGAAGAGTATTTTCAGTAGAAAGTTGTTTCTTTATTTCTACTCCAGAAGAGATGGCTTTGTATTGTAACACAGAGATCCCTTGCCTTGCCTTCAGTCAGTTAGACTGGATACTGGCAGCAATCTAGGCAAGGTACACGGAATACCACAGAGCTCATACACAGCATGCGCAGTACTACTACATGGATGAGAGGCTTAAGAAAGAGCTCAGCCTCTACATTAAGAAGATTCTTAATATTTGCTGAAATAACATTTTGAGTGACCTTTAAGAGGTCCCAAGGAAAGATAAGCTTTAATAGGACTGAAATCTGTACAGCACTCTAGAAATTGTAATTATTATTTTTCTAAGTATGTTAACAGGGAATGAGATTAGCCAACTATTAAATATTTAAAACCAACTGCAGAACTCTAGATTAGAGATTAAGTTGTACTGCAGAATATGCATTCTATTAAATAAGTCTTGTGCTTTTCTGTACAGAGAAATGTCACAAATGTCAATGCTTCTTTACAATTAAAGCTAATAACCAAAAAAGAGAACCAAAAAACATTCTTACTTTCTTGTATCCATAAACCCCACTGAGTTTATTGTCCCTTCTGGCTTTTTCCATCCGATCAGATACTTGCTAGTAGCACCCTGGCGAGGGTAGAAAGTCCTAGGACCAGATGAGGAGGAAGAGGAGGAGGAGAAAGAAGGTGCGAGCTGGGGAGAAGTAGCAGAATGAAGTTCTTCTTTAGGTGAGCTTCTGGCACTGGTGAAAACAACCGGGCTGGCAGAGTGTCGTGAACTCATGG
This sequence comes from Anser brachyrhynchus, assembly GCF_964034855.1. Classification (NCBI taxonomy): domain Eukaryota; kingdom Metazoa; phylum Chordata; class Aves; order Anseriformes; family Anatidae; genus Anser; species Anser brachyrhynchus. The sequence continues at coordinate 30,304,304 of NC_137699.1, read as the reverse complement.
TACTGGGAGAGAAACAAAGACAAAATTTGCCTCTAATGTGTGTTTATGCATCTTGTTCAACTATTTTTAAAGCAAAACTTCGGAGCACATGATGTTACTCTTACCAGAGCAGGCAGAGTAGCAAAACCAGCTCAGCCTTTTTAAGGGCTCTCCATGAATGTTTTATTAGAAACATCTCACCCAGTCATGAAAAATTTTGTAAGCAAACTCTAAGGATGCAGTCAATATACCACCCTCCCCTCATCCTTCTTTACAAATGGGAAACATAGGGCTCGCGGTGATTAGCAGCTTAAAACTAATACATGAGATTGTAACTAATTAGCAAAAAGAACCCAAGTCCAACTTCTTGCTGGAAAGCAGAACAAAACATATTGTGAAGGAAGTTGAGCAACAAGGAACATCCCTTTGAGACTCCACAACAAACCACAGAAGAAACCCATACATCTTTCAAAAGAGGGCTTCCTGGATTTTGCCTGAAAAGCAGTTACCATTTGCTGCTAAAAAAGACGCTTACAAAAATGGTTAAGTTTGAGCAGGTCCCTAACATATGCCACAATTTGTTTAGCCAGAAGAAAGTATTGGGTCAACTAACTGCAACTTATTGCTGGAAGAAGGTGGGGGAGGCTTCAGATGGGAGCTACTCTTTAGCTATGATGATATTAAAATCTCATGCAACTTGCATAATATCAGGAGAGCTAGTGCTCAAGACAATATTTACTTTAGCAACCTTAAAAGGTCAGGCATTTCTAGCTATGGTTAGAGCGAAGCTTTGTGTACAGCCTTAGTGTGGAAACAGCATTATGTATATAGAGACCAATTTTCCATCAGCTCTCTCCACAACTTAGCCACATTTTCTTCCCTGTCTCCAATACTGCAAGGAAGGAATATGAAACAGATGGACCTGTGGGAAAGAACAGTTTCTGACTGAGAAATAAGAATTAGCTGGAAGGCTGAACAAAGTCACTGAACAATCTTTTCATTCTTAGCTTAACAGGAAATTCTTTAACACTTTTTATATCTTGATGAAACAAGGCATTTTCAATGTCCATTTTCAATGTCTCTCAACAAAACAGAGAAAGTATTTGAGGTTAAATCTACGTTGCCACCTGGAAAAATAATCTCACTTACATTTAGCCTTACAGAAGTCAGTTATCTAATCTATGCCACTTGTCTAGCTCCTGTGGTAGCCAATGCAGAGAGAAATACCCTTGGAGGTGATTCTCCTCATCTTAAATTAGGTGTCTCAGACAGGGAGAGTCATGCTTTTAAGTCTCTCCTCTCTCTCTCTCCTGACAGCATGTGGCTTCTAAAGAGTCACCTTCAACTACGTGTTCCACTTCCAAATGGCTGAAGTGAAGTCCCAGCAGCTAAGTGCTGTGGATGCAAGGAGTCGGAGTGGATGGCAGTCTTCCCACCTCAAACAGTGCCAGCTGCTGCAGGCCATGCCTCCTCCGAATGTATGCGGGGATGGTGGGGCAGTCCCCCATGTTAGGGGGGAGATGCATCTCCCCACGTGTACACAAATCAGGCAACAATAATACAGACTTTGTATTACAGATCCTCCCCATCTGTACATTGTAAGGCCTGCACAAAAGATGGCAGATTGGAAAAATATAGGAAGGTATTTCTCTCCATGAAGCCCATATATTTGGTACTGCACATCATAGCCTTTATTTATAATAGATGCAAGTAAACAATTTATAGCAAGAAAGCGGAGAAAAATAAGATCTAGAGGTAGAGGCAATACATTTCTCTTCATTCCTCCTTCTCTATTCTTTTTAAATACTGAAAACTCCTACACATGCTGAGCAAGCCAGCCCATCTGCAAGGCATCACCCCAGCAAAATTAAAATACCAAAATTTGTGGAAGATGTACATCTTTAAAGAAAACATGAGGTTTTTGTTTTATTGTTTTGTTTTTGTTTTTGAATGTTTTTTGAATGTTTTTTGAATGTTTATGCCCTTCTAAATACATTCAAGAATTGGAGAAGCCTTTTGTTTCAGTGTAGGAAAACAGAAGCTCTGAACACACTTCGGAATTCTTTAATCCCACCAGGTAGCTCTCAAGGAAGTGCTATATATAAGAAAAAACCCTTAAAATTAATTACAGCTCCTAGCTAGGTTGCTAGTGTTGACCCTTAACATTACTATGCACAGAGGACAAAAAATGATGTTCAATATGTTCTACATTAAATGTATATCTAAAATGTATATAATGCATAACTTAGTAGTTATGTTTTATTATATATCATACAGTATATAAATATTGTATACGGTAAGTACTACTATTTTAATATTTATTATAATATATATCATATATAATACATGCTAAGAGCAGCCTGGCAGATGAGCAAGAAAATTAGCATACAGTTTTTAATATACTTTTCTTTTAAGTGTATTGAATGTTTTGAGCTGTGGTTTTACAATATAATATTTTGGGAGGATATTCTGATTCAGGAACTATGCGCAGAACTCTGGAAAGGCCTGAAGTTTTTTATCCTACGTGTAAACACAGGCAAGTCAATAGTATATAGATGGAAAACTGTAACAGACACCTGGACCAGCCTGATTATATCTGGAAGGAATTCAGTCCTCAGTCTCAGGACTGAGAGAAAACCTTTTGCTACTGGTGGTTCCCCACTTCCCAGCTGGAGTATTGTGACAGGAAGGGTTAAATTAAGGAAAAATTCTGATACTACATGACAATCTGCAAGAAGTCCAGATGAGTCATTCATAAAAGTAAACTGTTAGACATAATCTACAACGGTTAAATATTAAAAATATTCTAAGTAATTAAAATAGATTAGAAATATTCATACTTTTTCTAAACCACATAGGTTAAGTGGAAATGAAAGTCTGATTTATTTATTTTTTTCCTAGGGAATTCATGCCATCAGCGCATATGGCTTCATTTAATGACATTCAGCTATAATGATTCTGTATAATTACTGGCCTACATAATGCAATTCTCCTGGGATGCTATGAGAAATCTGCACAATCATCAGGAAGGACTTCGGAATGGGGGTGGAGAAGAAAAGTAAAAACACAGCCAGAAGCTCTGCTGTAAAAGTTAATCACTATAATTTACATTTTGCCACCAGTTCTCAGGTACAAGTTCTTTTATGCACAACCAAATGATCTGAACACTAATTGTTGCTCCTGTCTTCTACAGACACAAACACTCTAATTTGTGGCTATTTTCTTTTCCTTTGTCACTGAGTTCTTTTCAGGGCCAAATTCCTTTTCTTCTTGCTCAGAAACCCGACTCCAAAGATGTTGAAGGCATTCTGGCATCCACAAGGAAAAGGTAAAAAAGGAAGAAGCCAGCAAAGGATAACAATTTAGAAAGTTAAAGAAACACAACAATTAAGCTGTTCGTTTCTCACAAGAAGTAGCTTGTTCAGAATCATCCTTTACTCTCCCCTCCTTGAAGCAGGCAGCTGCAGTTACGTTTAGAAGTGCCAGGCTAACAAGCCCCTGTCTCCAGCCCCATCTACTCCTTCCCATGTCCCTGGTGCCCCTCCTATTGGGTCAGCCTCACTATTTGGGAAGCCATGGAGTCAATGGTACAGGTGAACAGATCAGACTGGAGAAAAAATAAAGTATTTTTTAGCTTTGTTACGTTTTGGCTTGATCACCTCCTGGAACAAGCTGTTTTGGCTGCATAGGAAGAGCTATGAGTGTTGGGAGAGAACGGCTGGACCAAGGGTCTCCTCAGCTCAGCATTGCTGTTCAGTGTGTAACCATCAATCAAGGACACCATGAGAAACAAAATGACAGCTTTTTGCTCACACCGTGCCTTAGCTTTATTGCAAGGCATCAAACACATTTTCTAGTCTTCAAAAATGTAAAATAAGGAAGGAGTACAAATCAGTCTGCCTTCTTCTCCACCAGAATAAATTATGTGGGTGCAAGGATTGTAGTGTGTTTCTCAAGTATCTTGTCCCATGTGTTCTACAAATTGCTACTATCCCTCTCCTTTGCAAAGAGCTGCATTTAAATCTGACTTTTAAATGAAATAACATAAAACCTTGGGAACTTTTATCTGGAAATCTCAACAGCCTGAAAAAAAATATGTAGAAAAGCATTTCAGTATCATTAGAGAAACATCAACTGCATTAAAACAAATCAACCAGAGAACATAACCACGTTTTGAGACAGCGTTCATATAATAAATAATGAGACAAACTCTTGGTCCAAGCTTGCAATCAAGTTGCAAAGTATATCATATCCATGGAAGATAAAAGGTAAGAGCTGTCAGGGTGAAGATGTATTCCTATTACATTTTCTTGGCTTTTTTTACTGAACCAACCCTGTTTGGTGCTCAGAAACCAGAGGAAACCAGAACGTAGATGCACAAAGATGAGGTATGTATTAGACACACAGTTACAATAAAGCTTCAAAGTTATAGATGTTTTCTATTTTTTTTTTACCTGCTTCTGAAAAAACACTTTCAAATGGAAATGCCTCTTATAACTTTACTGTTATCAGCATTTTGTATAAAAATCTCACATGCAATGCTGCTGCAAGTTATGTTCAGAGAAATACCGCAAGGCACTTGGCAAATTCTAACAAACGTCAAGCAGAAATGCATATAAACATGCATGTCTTAAAATAAACGGTATAACACTGCAGATAACCACCACGTAGATTTCTACCTCCAAAAAAAGGGGTAAATGCTAAGGTTGCCTAAATTCTAAGTAAATCCCTGTACACAGTGTTTTCTATAGATTTGTTCAAGCCCTTCATACATATACAGCCACTGGAAACACCAGTCTCGAAGACTAGGATGGAATTTACACGAACTGAATACAAGCTTTAGTGCCAAAAATGGTCACCCATAAAGAGGCAGAAGATCAGACTGGGACCACCATTAATAGATTTCGTCAGCATTACCATGACAAATTACATGGAGACAGTTCATTGCACTACAGTCTCTATGACAACCTCTGTTTGCAGCTACGATACCAGGAACTGTTAAAGTGTCTGATAAACATCTACCCTTGCCTAAATGTAGCTTTGCTCAAAATGAATAGCAAAAGATGCTTCAGGCTTCCAGCCTACAGGTATTTTAGCTGTACACTCAAAAAGATGTGCCTTAAGAATAAAAATGCAATAGTCAGGCTCCACAAGACCAACAAATTTTGATGATCACACAGCTTCCTGAAAAAGCTGTTTTTTCTTTTTGTTAGTATGACTGAGTATTTTTCTAAAAGCACACTGAATACTTCTTCAATAATGAGTTAGGAAAATGTTCTAAAATATTTTATGCCTCTAGCAGCTCCACTGAACTTGCAAAGTGGGTATCTTCCATCTGAGGTGTTCAAGCACTTTATGTGCATACTTGATATTTCTAGTTTTACAAACTGCAAAACTGAGGGAAAGAGGGAACGTGACTGTAATGTGTCATACCCACAGCTTGCAGCAGAATGAGTTTAAAAGATATATGCCAGCACTCCCAAGCAACTTTCTCTCAGTCCTGATCATAACTACAAGAAGACTTTTAAACAAAAAGACTTGTGGGAAAAAAAAAAAGTAAAAGACATCTGAAACATGTACTTGCAAGACTAAAAAATAAACCCATATTAAACTGTGCATTACTAAAAGGGAGTGATCTCCTTTCTAATTTGTATATAAAATATGTAAGATATTCATCTACGTATATGTATATAAATTTGCAAGATACTCCTTATAAACCCATCAGGCATGTGTCTGTCTTGTTTAATAGCAACAGTATGGAATATGTTGTCAAATACATTCCTTAGCGCTGTATGCACCAGCAAATGCAAAGACTAAAGTTGGTCTGAATTTATAAGCATTCTGCATAGTAAAATCTCTCAAAACACTGATCAATAGCCCGCTCACCAGTCAAACAGAAGCCTCAACTTAACATCCACTTCTCACTTTTCGTAGGCTAGAGAGTGAGAATGGGAAAATGAGTGTGGAAGGTGTCAATCTCATAAGAGGTGAAAGTTACCTTGTATGCGAGACGGCATCACTAAGACTATAAGCACTGTTCTCCCTTGTTAGAGGATTGGAGGCTGGTTGACTCTTGCTGTGAATATCCAGACTCAGCGAAGACTCGGCCTTTCGGTCTATGTGGCTCTCTTTTTCTAATGTCCTGTCTGCAATGGAGACCACTTCACTGGAACTGTGCCACAGTGGTGTCACTTTCTCCTTTGTTAGCCCTGTCCGGGGAGATGTTGCTGCTCCCAGAGAGGCAGTGCTGCCATGGCTAGGTCCGTAGGAAGTGGTATCTATGCCACTATCAGCAGAAGTCCCTTGAAGGTAGTTGTAGCTGTTCAGCTCTGATTCAGTGCGCTCTCCACTGTCATACCATTTCTCATCACTGTGAGCACTGGAGGCATTGCTGGAGAGAGTATTGCTGCTGGAATGGCTGGAGTAGTGGCTGTCAGACTACAGAAGAAACAACAATCCAAAAAAAAAAACATACTTGCAGGTTTATTTCAGTTTTACGGCAATAGAAAAGGAGGAGGAAAGGGTTATTGAAGTCCCCACTGCACAGTAGGAACTCTTCTACCTTCAAGTATTGGACAGGTATGTTCAGGAACCTAACTCAACAAATTTCATTCCAACACAATGTGTGCGCTCTGTTCTTAGTGCACATAAGCAGCTTTCACAAGGATGTGGAAGCCATGCCTTAACAACGCAGGGAAAAACAGAGATGTTGTCCCAAAATACTTTAAATTGTTTCCTTTCAGATACAATTTACTCAGCCTGGACGAATGACACTGGCTGAGCTGTGTAGACTTTGACCTGTTTCATAGCTACTGTAATTGAAATATTCCAATTTTAAGAGTCTGGTGTTTCAGAAAATGATACATAACCGATCCACAGAAAGTGCATGTTTCAACAATGCAATTGCCTATCAAAAGGCTAAGGTAGGAAAAAACAACAGCTGCTCCTCCTAACCCTTGGCATATTTCCTCCTCAATAGTACTGTCCTTTGCAAATAGTCACCAAAATGCCATTTAACTATTCTGAAATTGTTTTTCCAAATGGCAGAATTGCAAGAAAAGAAGCTTTCAAGCAATGCTTTGAAATTGTCCCATCAGGGCATGGCAGAGACTGGTTGGTTTCTGGGTTCTGCCCCTGGTTACAGCCAGCTGTTTGGAAGACACAGAATGCCTTCAACTCTGCAGTGGGCATCCATTACATAAAGAATTTCTTGCCGTACACTCATCGCTGCTTAGTAACTCATCTTTGAAGTATTTGTATTCCTCTCAATTTCTTAATTTTAGTTTCCATCTAAAGAATACATCTAAATTCTGATCATCTATGTAACTGGAACTGAAAAAAAATGGGTTTTCATTATGCAACGGACTTGTTTGGCAGGGAGATGGCCTACAAATATGAGAAGGGACAGAAAGGACATTTAGAACCACCTTCCCTATTTGCCTACCCAGAGTTTTACTGGACAGACATGGGCAGATCAAATGTCAAAGATGAAATACTGTTTCTGCTCTCACTGGAGAAGAGGGAAAATAGAGAATGGACTGATATTCAGAGCAAGAAATCTCAGCATCCACGTTTCTTATTATACTAAAATAAGAACTGACAAAAAAAGCAGGAGGAATATTAAGTTGATATGGACTCCTAGTTATCTCCAGTTAAATTTACTGCTTTTCATTAGGAACCGTAGCACTGTCCCTCATCCATTTGTCTACATAAGAAAGATTTACAACAACAAAGACTAAAGGAGAAGAATGTAGGCATTAGTAATTCCACTGTTGCATTGTGCACACAAGCTAATGAGGTGCATATTACATCATTATATGGTCAAATGCATCACATGGAAAACAGGTCAATCTAAATATAAAAACTAGTTTGTGCTCCTAAGAATATGAAGACAGGTGTTTTGTTTGTTTTAAAATAATGAAGGCGTGTTGTTCTGAATGAATAACCTAAAAGAAACACTGCAAATTGTATTCAGAGAAGAATGCTGGTAAGCAAGAGCAAATAACAGGAACCAACGAAAGACTTTCTCACACCTAAATAAATGCAACTGGTTCTTTTAGCATGATCATGCAACACAGGTCCATATTTTAGCTGATTGTACAGATAAATTTTAAGAAGTGGTCCAGCATACTGGACAACAGTTTAAAGGATATTTTCCTTTTCTTTTGATGTAGTGACAAATGATTTTCAAGACATTTCTAATTTATGAACGTTATTGCAGTTAATCTCTCTGTATATAAATCAAGAAGTGACAGTCTCCAAAACAGAGTACATACCTAACTGTGTGGAGACAGAAGGGCAGAATTTACCATTCAGAAATTAAAACAAATAAAATAAGAAAGACACTTAAGCTGTATTCCAGTGGACCTTTCAAAAGTACTCTTCTAATAGTGTGCAAGTTAGGTTATGGAAAGGAATTAACAGCTACAGTAGACGAGGAAAGTGGAGAAAATAACAAAACAAAAGCAAGACCACTTTTCTGTTTCAAAGAAACAGCCTTCAGAGTCTTGCCTTGCACAATGTATTAGTCAACTTCAACTCTCACGTGAGCCCTAGAAATAGCTTTGTAAACTCCCACAAATCCTCTCCTTATCACAAGATAACAAACAAGAAAGTGCTGATCATCTCTCAGTAAAACTTTATTAACTAACAAATATTTTAGCAGACCTTCCTTAGCTTCTGTAAGGTTCAGGAAGTAATAGATCTGCTCTACTGCCTCCTCCTTAGTTTAATAAGGAACAAGGCTTGACTATTTTTTCCCCTTTTTGTCTGTCTTTAACTGACACACTAAACAATTTTGAACAACACTTTTGGTATCAAGAGCTTTTGAAGCAAGAGCAATATATTAAATAATTCCTTTTTTAGGATAACTTACATGACCCTGCTTATTTGGAGACAAGTGAACCACAGGATCCTGTCTCATCAGTCTTCCACTGGGGCTTTCTCTGAAGGATGGCAGTACTTTTGATACTGCTGGAAGGTGACATGTTGGTTCTGCAATACAGCATACAGTGATGTACTGAAGAGAGCATGCAGCACAACAAACTAAAAAAATGTGCAACTCATTTTACACTGCAACTTTTCCCACTACTACCAGTAGCCAAAAGCTTTGAATATTTAACAAGAAATTCATTCCAAATGAAAAAAAATACATTGAAACAAAACACAGGTGAGTAAGTGAGGGCCCATTCCTGCCTGGCGTAAATCAGAAAGAATTCACGAAAAATTTGCAGCCACCGTCCTGGCTTTAACAGAACAACCTGAGCAGTGCCATGCTCCCATTGTCCAATAGCACTGCATCAGAACATGAACGCAGAGGAATATTCATTTTCACAGTGTGTTGACATTGTACGTCTATATGTATATTGCCTGTGGACAAGAGATTAAAAAGCCTCTGAAGATCTGCATTTCCTTATATTGTATTCTACGCAAGGCAGGACAATAACAAAAGTCTACAGTGATGGCTTAAATGCACATTTTTCTCCAGTACCACTACTACACGTATTTCCTGTCAAAGTTAAGGTGAGCTAAATAAGTGTTTTCTAATTGCAGAAATAACATAATCTGTCGAAATCACAACATTCCTGTAAAAACTAAGGACTGTAAATGGGGAAACTGCATAGATGTACAAAAGAAAGGAATGTTTTTTAAATTGAACCAGGTAAAAGTGGACTGATTTAATTACTCATCTTACATGGACAGTTTTTTTTTTTTTCCTAAGAGATAACTATGGAGCGTCTAGAGGATGTTCAGGCAACCCTTCAGGGACATAACTGCTTTTTCAGAGTCCAAGGCCAGTTTTTTAAAGGAATCTTTCTTAGCTGAAACTTTTTACATAGATCTTCTCTCCTGTGCTTATGCAGTATTTTGCATTTCTAGAAACACTACTTTTAAATATAGTATGTGCTTATGAACATCACGTACTTCACAACAGCCATTGTAATTAGCAGTTCTTTAAAGCTTTCCTCAATACAGCTATGGTTTGTTCATCTCCATCTGCAGCATAACTGGCTTATTTTATTTTATTTTTTATTTTTAAATAACTTGATTCTCCCTGGCAAGTGGTAACAAGTGGTTCTGGTGCACAAAGAACAAAGCTTTTCTGTAGCTAAGAGTGGGCAGGAAGGTGTGAGTGTGAATACACTGCACCTAATGCCTTATTTACCTTGATACAGCTTATCCCAAGTGGAAATGTGCTTATTTGGCACAGAACCCAACTTTCACCTAGATTCACCAGACTGGCAATAAAGTCTCCAGTCAGAGATGCAGCTTCCAACTGGCACTCTATGAATGCAGGACAATACACAAGAGATAAAATACAGGGATTATATGTCAGTACACATTTTTCAGCCTCTGCCAAATGCCGGAGGTATTATCTACCACACATTTTTTCCTGTACTTTTTGGCCTTTATTTATTTTGCTAATATGGTGACTCCTGACATTTTAGAACAGAACTCGCTGGCAGCTCTGCTTAGTGCCAGCATCAACACACAACCGTTGGTCTGCAAAAGTAATGCTGAGGAAAGGATCGGTTTTACATGTGTCGTTACCATCACAACAGTATCAAAACATGTGTGATTAAAAATCATTCTGTCAAAATGAGAACTGCAGATCAGTATAATCACAGCTTTTTAGCAAGAAGTATGGGGGGGGAGTTGTGAGGGAGGGACTGACAGATGGTTTCAATAATAAGGCACAGCTCTCTGAGGTTGTGAAGGTATGTGAACAAAGTACATCTCCAGAACTTGACGACCGCATTTCCCTCACAAAACTCCTGCTAAATTCACTGAACTTTATTCTGTTTTCAACACTAGTCAATTTATATAGAACAAGCAAAGAGCTACGATGCGGCAAAATGATCTGTATATATGCAACGATGGAAAAAGTATGGAATTGTTTAATCTATGATAACAAAGTAAGAAAAAAACAATCTATCAATTTTGACCATGCTCATCATGTTGGATCAACGCTGTTTGCAGATAGTACAACAATTCCATTGGTGTCAATCTCAGTGGTATCCACGCAAATCAAGCCATAGCTGTAGGGAAAAGGTCTATGTGCAGAAACTCCAAATGAAGGCTTAACAATGCAAATCCTCAGTACCCAGCTGTTTTATGTAGTTAATATGTTCCTTCAGCTGACAGCTTAATTGCCAAGTGCAATGAAAATGTATACACTGGTGGAAGGCGATTACCAAGCTATAGATTTACTTCACTATTTAAACTTTAATTGCATTTTTTACCCATTTTGTACGTGGTATTTTTATAGCTTCAATGATCAAACAATCAATTTGCATTTATATAGCACCATTTGAAAGGGAGCATCACAAGTACTCTACACAAACTAAGCAAAAAATAAACTAAGTTAAGTCACTTGGGAGAGCAGGTGAGGTCAAACAAGTCCTCAACAGCAAGGCAAATTATAAAATGTGTCCACCCAACTGATTCTAAAAGGACAGTGTTTCAGGGTAAAAGTATTAAGGTAGATTTAGCCCCATTGTCAAATGCAAAACTGAAATGAGTCCTTCCTCAGGTGATATTCATAGGTCTCAAGGACACAGACTGCCGAAGCTAATATATGTTCAAGATCTAATTATTCATCCTGATGAACAAGGTTAACTTTCAAAGACACTGAAAAATACAGTGCTTAAGAGGGTTCTCCCTCTGCACAGAGACAAGTATTGCCAAAGTCACCTTGTGGTTAGCACCACTTGCTCGTTGTAAAGAATTAATTACCTACCCATCTGGTCAGCGATACTATCCTCACTTCTTTGCCAGCTGGGTGTGGATTTGCCGCTACCACCCGTATCTGATTGCGTGTTCTGCCTGTCAATGGAAGCAGGGGATCTACGGCTAATTCCAAACCTGTTGTAACACCCCAAAAAACAAAGCAGATAGTGATTTTAAATATGAATAAAGGGGAAAGAGCACTTTTAAGAAGCCAGTGTAAAGCAATAGGGCAGAGTAATGCGTAGTATGATTGATGTTCCATTTCATTTTTGTGGCAGCTCTCAGGACACATTTAGGACCTTTAATGCATAAGATGTACAGTACACGTTAATTTATTAATCATTTTTGAACAAGAAAATCTGTTACAATACATACAATTCAAACACAGACCCAAACCATCCAGGAATAACATTACGGGCTTTCATTTACACAGACATTTATAAGGAAAGGTGACCACACAGTTAAATAGTTACAGAAACCACAATGAGTAGAACATGAAAGTTTGGATAAAAGTCACATAGGAGAATGAGGTGTGTTTATTGGGAGCAGATTTTAAGGATGAATCCTTTTAGCTGGGAAAGTGCTACCTTGGATCTAGTCTAAGTGAGTATCTGAAGGTTCATTTTGGAATCCCACAGATCTCAGCCACTTTCCCGGGTTTTAAGTGAAAGACTACTAGGTCACACTTTAGTGACGCACACATACATGCAAACAACACAGATTTATTTGGGGCAATATTACACTGCCAAATATTTTAATTAAGATTTTATGAAGTTGACTATTTTTTAAGGACCCCAAAAACCTGAGAGGTACGAGTTCTGTAAACAATGTAGTTTCAATCATAAAATAACTTGAGTTGATTAGTGAGAACTAAATACAGTAGTAGGAAATCAGGGAGGCATCAATTATACCTACTGCTGTAGAAGAAAGCACATGGAGCAAAAGAAAACTGGGTTCAATGGACTTTGTAAATCCTGTTAGATTAGTCAGATGGATTTTGGAAAACTCAATAAAAGGTAAAAGTAAACTTAAGCAGAACAATCTAAATTCAAAGGAGAGACCAAAATATACATGCATTATATGCCAAAGTCCGTAAGAATTAAAACTATAATTTTGTATTACACATAAATCACACGTAAGTACAGATCGGTTCAGAATTACCAGGCCAATCATTAAGAATTCTTCAAGAATAATGTTTGTTTGTTTTTAAAATCAGACATACCCTGAAGGAAAAAAAAAATCCAAAACTTCTCGAAAGAATTCCAACCAGCTGATATATTCTCTATATATCAAGGAGTTTCTCTAGCTCTCAGTGCCTAATATAACAAGAGAAAATAAAATAGCTCAAACGATGCTTTCTACTCACACTACTAGCTACAGACTGCTCACGACCTCTAATGTGCAGCTTAGATCTGTCACACCATCAAAACTAGCTTAATGTGGTGACCCTATTTGAATGTTCTTTTACTTACTAATTCAGGTGAACCCACCAAAGACAGTATGACTCAGAACAACAAAATCACACTCCCACCTTTAAAGACAAGCCTCCAGAATCTGTGTACACCTCCAGCACAGCTCCAGAATGTCAAAATTTGAACTTGGGTCTTCCAAACATGACCCTACTTCCTTTTTTCATCTCTCCCTGGCATAACTAACATATGATCTGATGAATAAAAAGGTCAAGAAAATCTGGATACACCTGCCCTCTGAATAAAAACACCTTAAATTGAGATTGCATTATGTGGGTAAGGCTTTTCCTTTTCCATCCACTGACTGTAACTAGAAGTTCACTTAATCAAATTCCTAAATTAAACATGCTAAATTCAATACTGATTCAATAAATGCACAAAAGGACAACACACTATTTTAGAAGCTGACATTCTTTAAACACTGATCTGAGATAATTTCCAAACTTTTTAGATTTGAGAAGTATTTTGGGAAGAATATATTTTCATGATAAAATAATGAGAAATTGGTAAACAGAAGAAAAAGCCAAAAATCCAGGAAGTCTTAGTTCGACCAAGCTGGGATGCATCCATATTTTACTTTCTATATATTTATATTGTCCTCTTACCTAAAGCCCGTATGTTCATATCTATGAAAACAGTTCATTTATTCTCGCATTCTATGGTGTGCATATTTTTCAGGTTAGAGATAAACAAAAATACTGTGTTGCTAATCTTATTTCATTAAAACCACTGCTTTACTGATTGAAATGGGAAGAAATATCTTTTTTTTTTTTAACATGAAGTGGGCTATTTAAAAATGGGAATAGTAGGCGCAGGTGGTGCTATATTCCATGCTGTTTAAATTTATGGCCCATCAGAGTACGTAGGTAGGAATCCAAAAACTAAGTAGAAGTCAATCTGGATTAAAAGAACAGGCAAAGGATTAAAAGAACAGGAATATTGCTTAAATATATGTATTTTTAAATATATGATCTTAAGAAGAAACGCATTATTTCAGTATTTTCTTCATACCTTACTACCATTTATTACATATATGTACCTTCAGGTAATCTCGGGATGAGTATACGAAATACACATACATACATCAAAACCAATTTGGATACTCTTGAAAGCAATGAAGCGTGGCCTATACCCAAGTCAGATTATGGACCAATAACCTAGAAGAGGCAGCAATTACTGCTTTTACTGATATCTGGTAAAGGTTGGACTCACACCCATGTTTCCAGTCATTAAGTTTCACAAACTGTTCAAACTGGTCATACCATGCAGCAAGAAAGAAACGTACACGTAAGTGATGCAGTTGAGATCTGCGCTGGGAGGTCTCAGGGACTGGCATACCCAGAGCATGCCGGAGCCCCACCTCAGGAAGATTACCTTCAGGCCACGGCACCTCTTCGGACAGGTACCTACTCCACACTCTCAGCAATCGAATGCTACTATCTCTCCCCTACTTTAACAACATATGAGTTAATCTCTGCCACCTCTACATGGTGTACCAGACACCTCTATAAAGCTGCCCAGAATCTTGCCTCTCAGATGAATCTCAACAAAAGATGCCCAAGGAACTGTAATGAACACTACTTTGCTTACTGAGGCAATGGAATGTTTCTCACTTAATGACATTTTTTGCACTTTCTCTTTAGCCTGGTAGATAATGTTTGGGAAGGCCTGGGTAAATTATAACCCATGTGTGCAAGGACAGTATGAGATACAAAGTGCTTTTCCTTTAAGAATAGAATTTAACAGTCACATCATTGGAGTTCGATAAGGATTTAGCTGTGGTTTTTTCATGTTGTTGTTTGTTTTTTTAGGTATCTGATAAGTAAAAGCAAAGTTCATGTATTAATTACTTCCTTCATTATTCCATTAAAATATTGTTTGCTGGATTGAATAAATTTCAGAAACAAACAGAAGTGTATGAAAGGTTTCTAGGACACATCTTTGCTGAACTTGCCAAATTCTCAAAGAATGCTGCAGTGAAAATATGTGTATAACCAACCTGAAAGATAGAAAAGGACTGGGGAAGGGTGGTGGTGTGCTATGAGGCCAATTCAAAACAAAAACCCCATGTGTGAAAACTCCTTCCTACTCAAGCAGTTATGGTTGCAATGGTCTATGGACATATGGCAGCATCACTTTTTTTTTTAGAGCAAATGACGTAGTTGGAAAAGAGCAGACAAATATTGGGAGCACAAGCTGCTCTTCAGAATTCTAGACAACACAAGAGCTGCTGGCATGAATGAGACAGAAGTATACAGTGTATAAAGAAGTTAAAGTGTTCTTTCCAGCTGCAGAGCTCTAGACATGCTTCCATTTAGTTTCTGTACAATGAAGTTTAATGGATTTAGAGCAAGTCTCCTAGCATCAGTAGGACTTTAGTACAAACTCAAATAATGGCCTGGACAGTGATAGTCTCACAAATCAAGGCTTTCATGAAGGTGTGCAACAGAGAAGAGATGGCTTCCTCTGAAAACCTCAAACTGAGCTACAAGGAGAATACAGGGAGACAAATCTTCAGTCACCTGGAGCAAGAAGCAGCACTTGTTTAAACACATGCTCAGGACAGCATTCTTTGTACCTAAACAGGCAAAAGACTGTGGCTTGTGCTTAAAAAAGTGGCTTGTGCTAAGCAGTTCTTGACAATGATATTTATTCTTACTAATGATCTATTTTTTTCTATAATAGAGAGAAAGACATTCTACTTTATATAAGACTCAAAATAGAATGAATTACACACAATGACAAGCAACGTATTCAAGACTTCACAGGAAAGCTTTGCAATATGAACAGTTTTGCTCTCTGTTCTCTACAGGAAGTAATTTGGGATGTGGTAGATAGCTCTTACTGCCAATTATTTTTTTCCCTACTTAGAGACGCTTGACTTATTGCTCCATTCAGTGTTCTCCGAAAATGATACAAATTTAATTTCTTCCTCTACAAGCTGCCCCTTACGTTGACATTGGATCATTTCAGAGTTTGAAGATTTCTGGAAAGTTGGATTACATAGCCTTAAAACAGAGTGACTATGAACACTTGGAAAAAAAAATACTAGTTGTGGATTATTTAGCACATATATTTGAAGTCTTCGCTGCAGTCACCACTATTTTGCTTCCACTATTAGTATAGACTGCAAAGCCCTAAACCTATTAGTTTTAGAATCTAAACCTGTGAAATGGAACAATTTGCAACATTAAACCAATACTGTTAATTTAGAATTAATTTACTGTTAATTTATTTTTTTTTAATACATAAAGGCTCCTTTATGAGCTCTCAGCCTCAGCTCTGTTGTAGACTGGGATCAGAGAGATAAAGTCAGGGTGCAAATGGAAAAAGTATAAGCAAGGGATTTAAAAATCTGACTTCCAAAAAGCATGACAGTGATACTTGAGGACAAACATGTTTTAATGCGCGTAAAGAACAGTTGGCAGGAGGCTGTGTAAACACTCCTGTGTTTAACATACATTACAACAAATGGAACAGAGAACAAAAAACTGCCTAAAAAGAATATGAAAAAAGTCTAGAGTGCCTACCCTTCTGGCATAGATTTTTGTCTGTATGTGCCCCCACCAGAGCCAGTCTCGCTTGAGGTTGATAAGTTGCTTGGAGAATTGCGGCACTGCTGCGACCTTGCTAAGGCAATGGATGAAACAGTGACGTAGACATCAGAACCAGGCGACAACCTGTTCAGAGCAAGAGAACCAGTCAAATCAGCAATTCCGAACTGCAGTAACACAGTGCAAAGCATGACGGACTACCCAGTGCAAAATGTCACATCAGCAAAGAACATGTCATCAATGAGACAGTAGAAATAGTGCCAGTCAAAAGATTAGACATGTTCCCTCTATTAATCCTTTCCCTGTGGAACCAGGGAAATCAGCTTTAAAAAGATAGTCTATGGGAGTAAACGAAGAAAGGCAGGTGGGGATGGGGGAGGAATTCCCAGCACAAACTAGGAAAGCACCACAGTTTCTAAAGTCCCGATTTGTTTTTCGAGATTGAATGTAAGGAATAATGAAGCATGAAATTCCATACCCAAATACCAAACAAAGCGATCTACTTCTACCTCTCAAAACAAACTCTTGCCTGGAATTCAAAGTTGTCTATGCAAACTCTTCCAAGGGTGTCAAGCTTATCCCTATGCCACCAAACTGGCCCACATTAAAGCATAAGGTCTAAAAATGTAACATTATTTATAAATATCTTGAAATCCACCCAAAAACTTAACACTCTCATATAAAACATATCAGAACGCTGAAAATACAGACCTGAATCATATGAAGCCTTCTCCTGTTGGAATAACCGTACAGCAAATAAACAGACTAGAATTTTCGACACATGCATCTGGGCAGAATGCTTACACTGTTGAACTTGTATATCCTGTTCTACAATTGAAGTCTTTTCTAGATCCTTTTCTGCTTTGAGCACTTTATTTTCCAAACACCAACTGAATTCAGTGCTGCTGGTTAGTTTTTTGTTCAACTTACAGTGACTGAAGCCATTTAGTACTTCTGCAGTGATCTACGACTTCGAATTGAATTACACCATCCGAGAATAAATTATATTGTGAATGTAAGTCTTTTACGGTATTTTTCTGAGTTAAAATGCATAATTACACACTAAAAATATTGACTTTAAAAAAAGATAGTTGTCTCAGCACAAAAATTGAGTCCAGAGATTTATCTTAACCTACATACTTAACCTGTATCTGTAAACGAGCAGATTTTAATCTGCTCTCACCATAGTACTGTAAGAAAGTTCAAAAACTCTTCTGAAAATACAAAAAAGCACAGCACTGACTAATATGCGTATATTCAAGTATATGCATATCCAAATACTTATAGACAGGTAGATTTAAAAAAAAAGTGCATTTGGTCTCAGTACTTTACCAAAAACCAGTAAACTAAAGCTTAAAAGAGGAAAGAGCAACAGGGCTGAACCAAACATGCTGATCATCTGGAATTTCATAAAGTACACATCATTAGTAGCAACTCTTTTTCCCCAGACAAGAAAGGAATGATCCAACTACTCCTGACCATCAAAGTATCACACCAAACTCAGTAATTCCTTTCTAGTCTACTGAACTGAATTTATCTTCTCACATTTATCAAGCAACAACTCTGAAATACTTAATTGCAAAGTAAACAGTTCAAAATTTGGAAACTTGGGGAGCAGTGAGCCAAGCAGTTCGTTTTCCCATTGGCACTCTTATAAAGGAAAAAACAGTTTGGCCAACAGAAATGTGTGTTTTCAACAGCATTCACACATCTAATATAATCATACACATTTAAGTTATGCTGGCAGAGCAACACACTTTGAAAATGAGCTTTTTTCACAAATTTTCATTTACTATTAATGGCATGGAAACCCTTCACTTCAATAGTTTCTGTAAACGATTTACTGTTAGAAAATGCTTACATATTCACTTTGGATTCATCTATGCCTTTTCTCTATTTCCTGTGCCTTACCAAAAAGTGACAGCACTATTTAGAAGGAACATCAAATTTTCAGAACTGTGTCATGGAGTTATAACTCATTTACAAAGATGAAAGGCCCCGAGGGCAAAAAAAAAAATCATTACAAATGTGGCCTTAACAGCAGCAAGGAACAACGAGTTTGGCAGGACACCCTATTATTTAAAGCAGCAACACATTTTACTGGTACAGTTCACAAGAGAACATAAACAAGGAAAGACATTTCATTTTATGTGAAACATACAAATAAGACGAAAGAACTTCAAATTAGTTTGAATTGACCTTTTAAGCTGATTTGAAATCTACTGATGAAAGGCACTTTCCAAGACAAAAGGAATATTCAAAAGTATTGTTAGCAGTATGTCCCTGTAGTTAAGTTATTCTGTGCTTGTCTTTTATTTATAATTTAAAAAAATAAACTAAAACAGGCTATTATCTATTTCAAAAGACAGCTTTGAGAAGAAATTCCAAAATGGTTAAGTGCATGAGTTCCATAATTGAATTTAAAAATAGGCCAAGCGTCCATTGCATTAAAGAGATACAATTACCTTGCAGTCAATTGAATTGGGATTATAGTACGCGTGATTTAGCTCTAACAGACCTAGTTCATCCTGAAAGGACTGGTCGACTCTTGCCAAGTATGGGAAGAAAATCATCTTTTGTGAAGACAGTGAGTGGGATGGGCGTATGTTTATTTGCTTAGTATGACAAAGACATCAAAAGCATCCATCTTGCTCTTAATAATTCATTTCCAAGTCATTTGCTGTAACTTTCCCCAGATCTTCAGCTTGCATATGCACATAATATACATCATAGGAAAAAATGTCAGTCTAGCATGCTTTGAGCCTATGGCCTAAGACAGTCTTTAATTATACAATCATACTCTGGTCTCTTCTGCACAGCTCTGACATGCAGGAGGTGCAGCTGAGAGAAGAGAAGGGATGGCCTTAGAATCAAGGCATTTCCTTGCTGTCTTAGCAAACTGAATTCTCATCTTGCACTTGCTGCAGCATTCCTGTGTGACCATTGGCGTACTTGTTAAAGATGATTTTTCATTCACTGTCACTAACTGCAAGCTTCTCAAAGGCCTGACTTGATGCCGAGGCCTGATTTACTTCTGTGCTGAAAACTTACCAAAGCAGCTGAAGCTTTAATTTGAAGCTGTAATTAGAATATATAAAATATTAACAATGCTGGGCACACTTCCAAATTTGAGATGCCCAAAATAAGACATAGCAATTGATTAGAACATAATTTCTCTACCTTTGTTCTTAATCTGAAGAGGTCTAAAGACATCTCTTCTCACACAAGAGTCTTGAAAATTAAGTTTAATTAATACCCACATGAAGCATTCAGAAACTATAGTAATGGGTGCCACCGCAAACTTAGAGGGGAATTAATAATTGCATCTTTACAGTGGGATTTGAACACCATCCAGTAAATAAGGGATGGAGTAATGAAGAGGAAAATAAAATATTAAATAGCTGTTCTTTAATGAGCTGCATCCACTGTGTGAACTGAACGAGGCAGATGTCCTCTGTTTAAAGAAATTCTCATAGTTTAATCAAAGGAAGTATCAAAATATACATTTACACAAGGATCCTGACTAAAATCGCACAGCAAATCAAAGTTTGGAAGCCAACTGTATGAAACAAACTCAAAATAGCGGGAGGGAAAAATAAATAAGACAAGCTCCAAAATTACATCTTCTCCAGTAACATCAGCTCTGGCATGCTTCACTTATATATGTAGTTTATCATTGTTTTCCCTAATGTCTTCCTCTGATATTTATTCTGGGCTATAGATTACATAGTGTCTCATGTGAACTAATTAACGTGAAAGGAATTTATTGCATTTGTATTACTAGATCCTTTAGTCTTAATATTGCAGTAGCATTAGAGATTTATATTAAGATGTATAAAGTTTTTGATTATTTCTCCTGCTACTACAAACATGCACATCAATCATGAATACATTAAAGAAGCCAGGGTAAAATACGAGGAATAGGGAGATTTTAAGTATAAGCTAGTGAATTGGATGCATGAAGATAATTCAATACGGGCAGATTTAAGTACTCTGCAGGTCAGGCATTTGTCTGCTTTCAGTCAGGGACTGTCAAGCAAGCAACCCTCTCACCTACAACAGCAGTTCCTTAGAGAGGCTAAGAGGTTTTTATATATATGATACAAAAACGAAATCCACTAGTTCTCAGGACTGATAACACAGCTTTTAATTAACATAATTAAACGAGCTAAAGCAAAAATAACAAGTGCAAAAACCTAAATTTGTTTCACTCAGTAACTATTTTTAGAGACTATAGCTATATAAAGTGATCGTCAGCCAAATATCACTAGCAGGTAACTCCAAAAAAGTTACACTTCAGTCATGTAAGGCCTGATATATCAGAACTACGGTAACATCTCTATTTTATTCTCAGAAATTCTACTTGCTTGAGCTATGGCTGATGACAGGATTCCCCTCCTGCAATTCTGCGCTTTCTCCAAAAAGCGTCTGAGACTCAAAGCTCGAAGAGTCACACAGACCAATTCACCACGTGCTTCCCAGCTGCCATGTCCCTTAGGACACGGATCGCAAACTCTGCCTGTCTGCTGCTCGGTGGAGGGTATCTGTCACCACCGTCACTGCACCCTGCTCAGCGAACAAAGAGCGTGCAGCCAACAGCAAGCGGGAACGAGGAGCGATAAATGTCACCTTCAAACAGCTAAATATTAACATCGGCCAAACATCAGCATGTGTTAACTAGGGCTCAGCGCTGAAGAGACACAAATGATAGCTGCCGATAGTTAGACCACGGCTGAACATGAAAATGGAGGTATAGCTATAATTTAATTCTGAAATTGCTGACTGGTGCTGATTCTCACAGGTAAATATCCAGCCCCACTGATCATTAGCAGCACCTTCATTTGGAAAGTGAAGCCCTGATGGTAGTAAGGAAATACAGGCTATCTGCACAGCCTTGCTAATGAGCCATAATTAGGACCTGTAACACTTCGGTGACTCTCATGGGTTCTCTTGACAGATGGCTGACAAAAGTAAGTCAAAACCAAAAGAATGATAAGGTGTTTTATATGAACATAAAATTACTGCTTGTAAGGCTGATGAGTTTGAGCTTCGACTCTCACTAGTAAGGCACCAGTGGCCTGGCTAAGAAGGAAAATGAGCCAGCCCTGGTCTTTGAGCTGCAGATGGGAACACAAGAAGGGGGGTAGGAGAGGGATGCAGAGCGGGTTTCATGTCACAGGTCGGAGCAGTGCTAATGAAGGGGCTGACAGGGACCCCCAAGTCCTGATGGTTCACAAACCCTGGGCTAAGACAAAGTATCAGTTTGAACAACCAAATGTTCTGAAAGCATAACGTAGAAGAGAGCTAGAAAGTTCAGTGATGCAACGTGAATTGCTACCTTGAAAGCTGAAACAAAAAAAAAAATATGCAGAAATGAGCTAGATTACTATCACTAAGAAGAGTATTTCAGTGATCCATGAAAAACTTGCCTACTTTGAGATGAACAGGTAAATCTGAATTCCCACTTGCTGCTCTAGTGTTATCTGTCACTGCGTTCTCACAGTCCCACACAGGCCATGAAGGGTTTTCGTTCACAACTGAGCTAGAGACCCTCTGGGTATGCTGTTTCCTCCCCTCCTACCTTCATCGTCAGAGAAGACTGAAAACAGATCACACTAAAAAAATTCTCTACTAGCAAAACTCTCATTCATGTTCTTTTCAGTGACAGTTGTTTCTTTCTACAGCTCTTTAAAAATGCTCTATTGAACATAAATACTGCAGAGAGGGATGGTGAAATAGCCTTTTTATATACAATGGGGCCACATTTATAACTGCATTAATTAAAGGGTTGTTACTGGATCAGATAACATGGACCACCAGCATAGATTCTGGTACCCATCTTACCAGACTATTCTTTGCCATCAATTTATCCAACCAAGAGGGAACTAAACAAGGAACAAATCACAGGGAGCAAAGCAACACGCAGCCCCATCACTGCTGCCCACACCAGAAACATGCAGGCATATGCCAGCATCTGCTGATATGTGATCTTTGCTCTTTGAAAAGGAGAAAAATTAGTGGTGAGAATAAATAAATCAAATGAGACAGCTGTTAACAGGGCTATGAAAATCTCATCTTGGTTCATTTTCAAGATTTTACACAGTAAGAATGGAAGTATCTGAGCTTCCTAAAATGCAAAGCTTGCTTTTGTCATGCAGAGAAAAGACAAACAAGAGTCTTGCAGTGAGCTTATTGCTTTTTTTTTTTCCTTCAGTATTCCTTTAAAATGACATAACTGTATTTTTCTTCACTTTAACTGGAAATACGTTAACCTCACACAGCTGCAGTTATATTTAAACTTGATCCAGCCAAGACTAACATGTTTAGAAGAGCAGACAGATATGAGAGAAGACTTTTCTCAGGCATCCAAAAAAAGACCCCACCAAACTAAAAAGCTACTTTGGTAATATACATTTCAGGATGAAAAAATCCAATAGAACCTTTTCTGTATAAAAACATAAAATAATGTCTGTAGGAAAAACAAACCCTCCTACATACTTTGAAAATGAAGGAAATGGAAAGTCAAAGTTTCACATTTTGAAAACAAATACTGAGTATATGGAAATGTAATTTTCCTTTGCAAAACTCCATAACT
The DNA here is from genome assembly GCF_964034855.1 of Anser brachyrhynchus. NCBI lineage: Eukaryota > Metazoa > Chordata > Aves > Anseriformes > Anatidae > Anser > Anser brachyrhynchus. Next base: position 30,280,977 of record NC_137699.1, on the reverse strand, counting down.
CCCCACTAGAAGCAACTGGATAAATGTTGGATGCTTTAGGTGTGTTGTATTGCCCACGTGGATTTTTGTGCACAAGAAAACCACAGTTAGTAATACCACATCTCTCAGTGCAGCCAAGGTCTCATCCTCCTCAGCACAAGGAATGGAACCAACCACTCAAGATTATAGACAAAATTCTTTGGTTAGTACCACAAAGAGACAGAGGCTTATGAAAAGAAGAGCAGCTCAACTGAATCCAATGTCCTGCCACTCCCTGAAACTTTGCCCAGGTATTTCTGTGCCTTCCATAACTACAGAGTGAGATTCTACAGCACAGGACGGAGGAAAAAAACACAAAAACAACAACAAAAAAACAGACCTACTCCTATTCCATCAAACTCATCATCTACTGGTCTCCAACTATAACCAGCAAATATTGCATGAAGCAATGCAATTTTTATCTTCCACTAAATATATCATTACAGACAGAACTAAGTCCAGTGTCTCACAGGCTTTTGCAGCCTTCCTCACTCACAACTGTATCAAATAAAGAAAAAAGATAAATTGTATATATACATACATACATCCGTATTACTAGTGCTTTCAAGGTTGGCAATTTCCTGTTAATGCAAGCTTTAAGCATGTATCTGTAGAGCTTACACAAAGCTACAAGGAGGTGGAGGGTATGGGACACACCCTCTAACCAGTTTAAGTGCATACGTATGCCAGCATCTAATGAAAAATAAAGTAAGAATTTGAAGTCCTTACCAACTAGCATCATTTGTTACAGTGGCTTACACAGAAGCTTCAGTTTCACCTTGGTAATTTTCTGGTCTTGGTTGTACTGTCTTTTGATATATTTTTCATCCCCAGTTCTTAAGGATTTGAAAAATGTTTTAGCTTCATTCATTACAACTCCCTTTCTAAATTTTCTACACTATGCACCTTATTTCCACTGCTTTATATTTTTCAGCAATGTAAAACATGCTTAGAATCTGTATGCAGCTTTTAAAAATTATTTCTCCTAAGGAATTGTCCAAAACAAGACCTAGAAGCTATGACTTTATTTCCCTCAAAACATCTCTTTGTAAATACACAGGCAAGCAAAACAATGACAGTTCACTTGAGAATTATAAATCTTTTTCATGTAAGAACAAAAACACTGTGAAAGGTGTTCCTGATACCTTTCTTGATAATAATTGCTTTCTTATTTAAAAAGAAACAAAAAAACCCACATGCTAGATAAATGTGAACTTAAGAATCCAGCCTGAGAAGTCCAAAAGCTTCCCAATCAGATAAATCTGCTTTCTGTGCTGGTCAGAATTCCCTTGCTGTACAATCTCGTTAAATGCTATTCCTGCCTCAGGAGCTTTAGGTTATTTCACCAAGCCTATAAAACCATGAATTTTCATTTACTATGTCAAAACGTAGAGGTTCAGGAACATTTAGATCTAAAACTTTGCAACTCATTTAAAAACTAAGTAACAATATAGGAATTTTAGATACCGTCCAACACAGTGAAACATATCCTATCAATCTAATAATACTTATTTTGTGGTTAGCCATTCCAAGCAGAAATATTTGCTTTTGGCTTGTTTCATTCATATTCATATTGCATTTTGATTAATTAAAAACAAGATAATAAGCAGTCTTTAGACACCTAGATAAATCTATTGTGCTTTTTTCCGGACAAGATGCTGAGCAGCAATAAAAAGCAATTTGTGAAGATACGTACCTTCGGCTCTCCAGTGGGCGCCCATCACTAGAGATGCTTCGGGGGATGTTGGCTGCTCGTTCTGGGGGTGGCATTTTCCCTTCTCCTTTCCCCGAGCCAATCCTAGATGTTACTGGACTTTGAATTTGGGATGGTACCTGAGCCACATGAGGTCCCTGTCCTTTGTTTGCATTTCGCTGCCATTTGTTATTATTTCTGAAAGGAAATTTGAATTCATATGACATTCCTTCATTCACTTTGTACTCCATCACTGGCATGCGGTAGTTTTCTGAAGAACTCCTGGAAAGGAGAAAAAAAACATCGCTATAAAAAGAAAACAAGTACATTCTGTCCACAAATGCAGGAACAGGGCAGCACAAAAACTGGACTAAGGACATGAGCTAACCCAGTTCATTTAAGATGCAGGGAAAACTTTTGCATAGATTTTAATATGGTAGATTGATTTGGAAGGTAAATGTGACCTTCAGCTCTGGGTAGGATAATTTTGACAAATATATATGTCTCTATTTGCATGAATATTTATTGTGGTTACTTTGTTTACCTACACACATCATTTTCCCATGGGGAAGAAAAGAATGTCAAGCTCTGTAAACAATCAGTGCAAATTTTTTTTTTTTTTTAGCTCTTCCTTTAAGTGATTATGACATTAATGTGGAGAACTATCAGTATCTCCTCCCAGTTAAAATATAAAACAAAGTGGTAACCTGTTATCTGTATACAATGATATTAGCAAGTTCTGCAGTCTAATAGGAATAGATGGAGTGAAACAGTTGGTGTTGAGGTCTTGCTGTTCACAAGATACACATTTTGGAGTTTTACTTTGGTCTAACTCTAGCCTTGACCTGTAAATTAACTTAGCAGTTGGAAGGCATGAGGAGTGCTTCTGAAGCACATGTAGCAGCTTCACCTGAAAAGAAACCAGTCTGTGTGATGTGGAACACTGCAAGGGAAATGGGGATGATCAGGAAATTAGTTTTCAAAGTCCACTCGCTGTACAACTGAAATGTTGGCACTTCCCCTCACCTTCTTCCCCCCCTCCCTATTTTAAGTATTTGCTGTTGTTTACCTAATGATTATATACTTCAGCTGTTTGGGTTTCTCTTTATTTGTAGGCATAGTTACAGTTGGAGAAGCAAGAATACAAAATTCCCTCTAGTTGCTGTGTCCTTAACTTCAAGGTCAGCAACCAGTCCTCTAAATGAGTTCAGCGGCAATGTTTTAATGACTATGTTTTAGCCGAGATAAAAGCTTAACAAGGCTTGCCTATGTGCAGGGCATTAGGTTGTGAATCAGGGTATTTGGATATATTTTTTATCTGCTACTGACCTTGCATACGTGACTGTTGGCAAGTCACCCCATCTAACGGCACCCATGCTCCTCCTCCAACTTTACGTCAATCAATTTATTAGGATAGGAACTGCTTCTCATGTGAATGTATTATACCAAGCAGAATAGATCTTCATTTCCGTTATAGTCTGTACAATTTACTGGAGTAGAAATACTAAATGACCTCCAGAGGACACAATGAAAGGACTCAAGTTTTGGAAAACTGATTGCCAGAGGAGATACTGCTTTGTGCTATGATTTAAGTCAAATCTTCAGCAATATTTGTAGGATAGCCACAAATTCAAGACACCGTTTCTAAACCTTAATGATTTTGGATAAAGCAAACAGGATAAACAGTTGCTTTACAAAATTTTGTAACTGGGTAATAACCTACTATGACTATAGTTGCCCTCTGCAAGACAACAAAACCCACTGCTGCTGAGAACTGTATTTCCACAAGTGCAGTTATTTCTCTTCCTGCTGTGAGTATGGATACACTAACAGTAAGCTTGCTTTTGGCTGTACTTAATTTAGTTCAGAAATAATAGGATCTCTGCTTTCCACACAGATTTTTCTGCTCTAATCCTTTTGCTATGATTGCAGCTGAACGTTCCATTTGCTTGGGCTGCTAAATACTGTACAAAAGCTTTCCAAATACCTCATGGGTGACCTTATGCCACTGCTCATTTTAATCCCTGACGTATTCAATTTTCCATTGACAACTAGGGGACAAATAAAACGCCTTTCCTCTCTGCTACCCGTTACAACAAGAGTTATTAAGACTCACAGTAAAAACAAATATGAATTCTTCTAGCTTTTATGCAAGTACATAATGCTATGTGGCTGAACAATGCAGATATCTGCAGAGTTCAGAAGGGAAGAGTAAGAATTATAGAAAGCTTTGGGTGGTATGAGTTCAGGAAAAATGCAGAGACTCAGTGTCCAATTTAGAAAAAAGAATACACAAACTAATGTTTTTTTCTGATCAAACTACATGTAAAATCTGTACGAGCAATAAAACAGTAGACACAAGCCTCCTCAGGCTTAACAAAGATTGGAAGCAAGAGGCAGGCAGCAAGATCTACTACTAAGTAAAGAAGAATTACAATTCACAGCATTTTCTCTGGACAGATCCATAGATTTGATAGACCTTAGTAATTTACAGCCTTATTTATTTGTGAAAGAAGAAAAGTATACATTCATTCTTATCTTTCAAGTACTACATCCACAGACACTACAAACTATCAACAAATGGGAAAGCAGAAGGAGCAACGTATAATTATTTTTGACACAGCAGAAACACAGAATTCTCAATTAAAAGTTGTTTGATTTCCATTTGTAGTTTAAAGGTTCTTTAGACATCTTATTAAACTGCAGTATTCAATGAATATTTAGTGGGGCCCAGAATGTGAGTACTGGCAATTTTCCCTGCCCCTTCTTTTGTATATTAAAACTGTGCCATAGTTTCTGGAGTTAATGCTTATTTGGTGGCATTCCTCCCCTCCCTCAAAAAATTTCTGGCCAAAAGTAGCTATTGCAGCATACCTGCGTGGTGTGCAGTCCTCATATGGAGGGACGATGACGACCTTCACTGTTACAGATGTTCTCAAAAGATCAATCATTTGCTCGTGGCTCAGGGTGGCTACAGCCACCTTACAGATTTCCACCAGCCGGCTCCCCTGTCGCAGTCCTGCCTGCCATGCATAGCCATAGGGCTCGACATCTGCCACAATGCCTTCATAGTTTACATGGAAACCAAGCTGGCCCAGTCCATTCCTACGCAGAGTCATCTCCACTGTTTCACAGCCCTTAGTCACAAGCTGTGAATTAAAACGAAGAGAAAATTTAGTGAGCACTCATATTTTCAGTGCTCATACAGGTCTAAGGACTACATTTTCGTACAATCAACCAAGCACCTCCCAAGACAGTGATGGGACACGATCGGGGAAAATATATCACAGTCCTCGGTATTCAACCAACTGAAACAATCTTGTCACTCAAACTGGTATTTTCAGTAGAGTCTTGTCACCCAAGTTTAGCCTGGAAGTTTTACTGAAACCACATGAATTTTAGAAGAAACATGGCAGCACACAACAAACACACACATGGAGTTACACAAACATCTCTATTTTTTCTCTTACACTTCAGTAACCAGACAACCAAGCTACCTGTTTCTAGCTGTTTCAGTAAACTGCAAGATAACTTTCAATCAGAATAGTAATGTAGAGGCATGCAGCTGTTATACATAGTAAGCTATAGTCCATGCCACCTCTTCTATCCACCATGAACACTAATACGGTAAAGAACAATTTAATAGGGCATGTTTTTTCCTGGTCATTATACATCTACAGTTGTAAAATTAAAGAAAAGACAATAAAAGATAACACATTCTTTAATGATTTAATTCGATAAAAAATGAGAACACACAGATGTTTTATATAGAGATACCACCATTGACTACATTTTTATTTTATCATATGCATTAGGAGAATATCTGAAGGTTGTAATTGAGATTGGGACTACGCCCTGCTGGTGACAGAAAGACAGTCTCAAAGATATTGCAGTTTCATTTGAAAGAAGATACAAGAAGCCTATAAAACAAAGAAAGGAAGGAAAAACAAGCAAAAGAAAAAAGGTAACATGTCAGTATCTATTGTGCAGGAGTAATTTATGTATGTGAAAGCCCTGTGGTTTTTTTGTTTTAAATACTGAGGCATTTGACACAACCTGCTGCGGTTGGCTGGTATCTGATTAAATGTCAGGGCAATATTGGATTTTGAGAAGTAAAGGCAGAAAAGTCCTAACAGATTTATTGATTGGCAACCCGAACAGCTTCAGGCATCCCAAACATTGATGCAACTGAAGCCTTACACGGTGGTGGGGTCAGAAGAGCAAGCAAAGAAGAGGAATCAAACAAGAGAACAAATTCTAACCTCCAGCCTTTTGACGATCTCTTTGATGTCATCAATGTTGCTGATGAAGCTCTCCAAAGAAACACATTCACCTCTCTCATAGAATATTTTGATATTTGTGTCTGTTGAAGTCCACCCTATCACATCCCGACAGGAGCAATTAAACACCACGCTTTTTGTGTCCTGTTCAATGAGGACTACAAACTCATTAGAGATGCCTAGGAGACAGTCTATTTCCATACCCTTGCTGTAATCTTTTGCATGGACACTCCAAACAATAGCACCAGAACTATAGATCTCTGCTCCTGGATAAGGCTTGGACTTCTCTTTCTTTTTTGAAGCGAGCGAGATGAAGGGAAACTTGCCAGAAGGGTCAATAGGTGTATTGGTGACATTCTTCTCTGCCAAGTCTTTCAAGTATTCTTGACGGGTCCTGGTGGCCATCGCACGAAACTTTTCTGATTTGTGAGCAGCATTCTCTGCATTAATGACTTTGGCTAGTAAGAAGTCCCTGAACACATTTGATTTAGGAAACGTGACACCTTTTGGAATAGGTGGTCCAAAGGATGGTACATCTCTGGATCTTGTCACAGCAACACTAAAAGAAATACAGGAATAAGGAAGAAGCAGAGTGTTTTCAGTATATGCAAATTCAGCATTTTTTGAATAAATAAAATGGATTCCCTTTTTTCCTTGACCCCTTGATGTTTTTCTCCTTTTCCCAGCAATATGCCTATATTTACATTTTAATCTTGCCAGTGCGGAGACCATGTCCCTCACTGTATGAATAGAGAACCAATTATTTCTTCCTCTAAGAACTTTCTGAGTCATTCTCAGCACCACAGCTTAAAGAGAACTTGAAATGCAAAAACCTGCTTTTGTCATAACATAGTCAGTCAGGTACTGTAGTTCTGATTTTTGTTTCTTTTTGTTATAACCAGCATATTTCTGACATACTCTATTATTCTAGCTTATAATTTAGGCACCTAAATTGCTGAAAGGCTCATCTGAAAGGCTTATTCATTCAGCAGTCTCTCCTAAGTAGAGATCACCAACTGTGCTGTTACAACTTTGTAGAAAAGTACGCCAACCATTCAGACCTGATTTACCACATCCAGAACTTAATATAAAGCAGCAATAACTAATTTTGGCCAAAATATCACGGTAATGTAGTTTAATAAAGAAAAAAACATGAAAGTATACTAAAAGTGTATGTGGTCGTTAACTTGGAAGGCTGACTAGTATTAGTTTTACACTTTATTCTAACCTGAGTCTTTCAACACAATTAAGAAAATTTCCCCAAAATCAACAACTGAGATTGCAGAAACACTAGCCAAGTATTTGAGGGGAGGGGAATGGATGGGGATCACCCAAATCTTGGTTTTGATTTTAATTTATTGGGTTTTAATTATTTTTTTCTGGCAACAGATACTCAAAGATGCCATAGACCACCATATTTCCTTCAAACATATGCCATATATACATATATAAAGTATGCAACATGGAGTGCCCATGATGCAACTATCTGGCTCTTGATGATCTTCAATGGTCCTAAAGAGTCTGTCGTTAAGAGATACGAGCCTAAGCTTTAAACACAATTAACTGAATTTAATGAAAAACTACCAGTGACATTTTCTTTGATTAGGTTTTCAATATCATGAACCACAGGGATAAGACTTTAATCTTTAACATATGCTAGAGAAGTTTTAAAATGTGAATGATGTTGACGGAGAAGCCAGACTTTTGAAATACTGTTTATCTTAGCTGGGAAGGAGAATCACTGGCCAAGACAGTGCTTGATTTTATTCCTTTTATGTAGTTTTTAATATAAATTCCAGTACAATTTTATTCTATATGGCTTCCTGTTTTGTCTAGAATTATGAATCTATGAAACTGTTCCAAATAATCCACCGAAAAGAGGTCAAACTTGCTTTGAAAAGTTTCCTAGAAAAACTTTTCATAATGGAATTCTATAAATTTAAATCAAGTGTTCACACTGAGGGGGTGGGGAGGAGAGGAGAAAGGATTTTAGTCTTAAAAGACAGTACACAAAACACACAATGTGCAGACTCCAGCATCAATCTGGTCTGCACACAAGCCTGAAGACCAATGTGCATGCATAAAATTGCAGGATTGGCACTTAGCACCTAGCCAATTTTTAAATGAACACAGACACACTTAGAGCTTTTTTTTCCAGCTCCCATCCCTTAAAATCTAAATCTGTAGTGTCACTGCATCACTAAAGCTGAAGTTTTCATATAATTTTATTCACTATATATTATTCACTAATAGTAATCAATCACGTTCTAGCCCTTACAGTTGTGAATACTTGAAAAACAAATACAAGAGATTCAAAAGCCTGAAGACTAGAAGAACCCATGATATATTTAGATTTATTACAGTAAAGAGTATAAATCTTTAGCATGCTTTTATAATGAAAAAAATTAAAGTGAGTCATACTATCTAAAACAGTAACTGAAAACAAATCTGTAAATACACAAGTTCAGATGGAAAATATATTTGTAGTGGAGGGATTTCCTACTTTCCCTTTCCTTCAAAATCATTTTGCCTTTTTTTTTTTTTTCCTGAAATGTCTGAATGTTTAAGAACAGGCTATGTCCACATAAACTAAATAGCAGTTTGTCTTCAGAAGTACAACACAAAATGAGAGTTTTGAGTGAACTTAAAACTCTAGTACCCCAACTGCTATGGTTCTCCATTTCTGGGTTTTTAGTAGAAAGGGTCAGGAAACAACGTGAAGATTAAGAAACGTCTATCTAGTTATATACAGTCAACAACCTGCCTTAAAATGAGTATCAACATAAACATGCCTAACTCCAGGAAAGTTAAATACATGTACAAAGTACAGCACTGATTCCAGTACTGTTGCATGAGGGTGTTACCAGAAACTGTTGGGAAGGGAAAACCTTCAAACTCCACTGTATCTATTTGAGATGGTATGTTCATGTTCTTCAAAGACACTGCAGTCAACTGCTTTTGCTCTTCCTTTACATAAGCGCTTGACTGAATTAAACACTTGGCCTTAGAATTAACCTATGTTTACTGAAATACAGACGTTCATCTATCTCATTTCAAGACAACTGGTCTAAACCCATTACTCTGACACTTCATATTATAAATAAAATAATAATAATTAAGAATTTGCTGAGATTAATCAGTATTTTAAAATAAAAATACAGCAAGAGTTCTGGATGTAGCAAAGGTAAAGAGTTCCAATTACATTAAAAGAGCATTATTTCTACGCTTAGTTTAGTTAAAAAATTTACACCAAGTAGGAATCTTATCTTGCAATACTTCATTGTATGTTGCTACCAATTAGCATTTTCTATTTTAATCTTAAGAACTTGAAGGTTACAGTAAGATTTTTTGCTGCATAATGCTCTATGGAAGAGTATTATTTTTTTTTGGACAGAAGTAAAGTAAGTAATAGGTATTTCAGACAAAACGTTACCAAAAAACTAGCTTCTTATTGAAGGGTTAGTCATACTTTTTCCCCACTGTCTTCATTTCAAAAAAAGGCACAAACTCAGATGCCTAAGTTACCTGAACAAAAAGTGAATTCATAAAAATAAAAAACTACACCTCCATTTACACTCAATTCCATGTTTTCAGTGAAACTAGTGACAGCTACCTGTAACAAACGCTGTCAGTACAGGGACCGTGTACTCTCACAATGACAAAGACATGCTGGAAGTGGGATCGAATGTTCTTTGGGCTGAATGGCTGTGCTCCAGGTTCCTGGAAAACTATTGTCACAATATCGTTTCCAATGTGTCGTTTTCTCAGAAGCTTAAAAAGAAACCACAGGTTAAATAAGTCTTCTCACTTTTTTTCAATTATTTCTCATTATTTTCAATTACTATTGTTCAATTTTACATTTCAAGCTGAAAACCAAAACAGATAAGGATTTACATGCTAAGTAACAGAATGTTAGTTATTTATCTAACAAACTTCATGGGCATGGGCATTTATTTTCATAACAGTTTCATTTCTACATCTAATATATAGGAAGAGGAAAGTTTAATATAAGTAAAAATGAGAAAAACAACAAACACCTGCTAGTATGTAATCAGTCATCAATCAGTGATAGACAGAAGCTGGAAAACATTCCCTGCTTCACACAATTTCACAAGCCAGAGGTTAGGTTCTAAATCGAGTTGAAAAAAGTTGTCATTGTCCTTAAAACAGTCTATAAAAATTTTCTGATAGGCTTCTTTCAGTAAATCCAAGACTACAGTAAAGATAGATAAAATAGTATAATATTTAGTATACAAAAGCAAGGTAAAAAGAATAACGTGTTATTTATTGTTCTTGAAGGAAATCTCAATTTTACTTGTAGAAACACAAGTTAACAATTTCTAGATTCAAATGGATACACACCATATGCAACAACATGGCCTAATATTTAAAAAGGAAAATAAAATTAACTTTATTCAAATGTATCAGAAGGAGAATTTATGTAAGTGCAATGTAATTATTTAACTTGTAAATTGGTCAGGACACTTGGATTAACATCTCTCTATTCTTATAAAAGGTATCATGAGATCCTTATTGGCCTTTGTTTTTTTTTTCTCTGAAAGGAAAATGTCTCTATTTCTCTCCGTTAATTTGAGACGGTAACATTATTTAACTGCAGTAGTCCAAGTAAAGCACAGAAGAAATGCCATTTTTTATTGTTTTTAAGCAGTCACCGGTTTAGTTTGTCTCTCTCCTTTTACAAGTGCTTCAGAGTAACAAAGCAGGTCAGCCTATATAGCTCTTCATACGTTAAAAATAAAATTAAAAATTAAAATTAAAGCATTTTGTATCATGTCTTCTTTCAAATGGCTATGCAGTGCTGTACCACTCACTCATAACCTCTGATTCCAAACATATTACAGTTCACTGAATGCAATACTTGAAGTATAATTGACGTTGTTGCAGAAGTTAGAAAACTACTTTGTGTACACTACGGTCCTTTGGACTTAAGGTATGACCTCATATACCAAATGCAAATGTGCTACCGACAATATTAAAGTTTTAGTAAATAATCCATAGCGAAATAGAAAACAGTCCTCTGTAGTAAAATATAGCTATGGTGTACCTACAATGACCTGATTTGCTCATCTTTTGACACAGAGATGGCCAATTTTACTTCCGATCTTTAAGTGCTTCCTTTGCTGGTAACAAATAAAAGTTGTCATAATTATTCATTAGTTCAACCACTTTCCAGATAGAGGAAAAATTGTTAGACATGGTCCACCTTACCTGTTGTTTGTTGTTTGGAGTGTATGGCAACATAGTAGATACATGGAACATGATTTCATAGTCCTTGTAGGTTGTATACAGTGAGTGAGTACCTGTTGAATCAGCTTCAATTAAAGAAAAAAAGAAAATAAAAGCATTATTTAAAAAAGTTAAAAATCAAGTTTCATTGCTATCAACAAAATCATCAGGCAATATGAGAATTCCTATGCATCCTCAATCCTAGCTTACATGAAAGCAAATAAAAACTCACCCAGAGTTTATTCACCTGCCAAAGCAAAATGACACATAGAGGCAGCATGTATAATTTTTTGTTTACTTTTGTCAGTGATGAACTTGCTAGGAATAGGAAATTTCTACCAGAATATCCTGAAAAAAGCCCATTTAAGCATGAAAAATGACTAACTTATGGAGAAGCACAAACCGTATTTATAAAATGTAGGTGGGTATTAACCTCCACAAACACACATGATTTACATGTGTATAAAAGTACTAAGTTACAGAGTAATGTAATATAATAAAAAAGCATTCCTCACAGTAAATATATTAATTTACATACGATGCAGTTAAATAAAAGCTTCCTACTTTGTGTTAAAGCAATGGGGCAATCTGGGTTCGTTTGGTAGGCCAGTCTGGATCTGCACAGTTAGGAAGTCACTCGCCCATTAGTTCATCTCTACTTTTATACCCTTTGCTGCGCTTCTAAAAATGGGGGAGGGGGGGGGTTTGGGGAGGCATAAGGGTGGAAACCCAACTCTGACAGTACCTCAGAGACATTAGAGTTCAGAAATGTCACCCAGAAATGGAGAAGTGCTTTTGCAGAGCAGTAAGCCAACAGAACAAACCAACAACCAACTTTCAACTCAGTTCAAAAATACAATGCATTGCGATACTTGGAGGGATTCTTCGGAAACTGTGTGACATAAGCTTATTGATATTCTGGAAAAAACATGTGAGTAGCAAGATGTCATGGTTTTCAGACACCATCCAGCATCTCAGGCTAATCAGAATGAAACTGAACTGCACGGAATGCAAAAAGGACTTGAAAAGAAAGGCAGACAGATACTGGGAATGCATACCATGATCTCATGCGTAACTGGATACTGATGGACATATAATGCACAATATGTGAAAGAACAGAGAGGGTTCTTGTAAACATAAATACCAGGACTCTGAATGAACTGTAATAAGTCAAAAAAAAGCCTTCACTAAAAGCAGTGCTTAATGGAAAAGGAGTAGTCAAAAATGGGGTGTTTGCATGCTTACAGATGATGGTGGAAAATGCTGACAATGACACTATAATGCTGGTATATTAATCAAAGGTACTCTCACCTGGTTTGGGCTCTGGCCACCCTATTTTAAAAGTTATAGAAGAAATAGAAGGGATCCAGAAACAGGCCACAAAAATAATTATACGTGGATGGAGAGACTTCCATGCGGAGAGAAAATGATAAAAACTGGGATTATGAAGTTTAGGAAGAAAAAAAAGAAGGGGATAATTAAAGTTTACAAAGTGTTGGTTGAAGACAACACTTGGTTACAGACAAATTGGGAACTTTAATTTTTACTTTTTCTATCTTTAAAAAAGACACCCTGAAAAATGTTCCATTAATTTAACAAGTAATACGTTTAAAGCCAAAACAGTAAACACACTCTATTAAACATAATTGCTGTCTACAGTGCAAAAAGCCAGTTTTCAAATAGAATTTTAAAAATAACTAATTTACATATAGAAAAAAGCATCCTGGTTATCTGAAGTTATATAAACATGTGACTACTTTACATAATGTCAGCTATTTATAACAAAAAAAAAGTTAAGCTGTTAAACACTACACCTTGGAATATTTTACTGGCAGATCATGTTACTAAGGAAATGATAGCTCTGAGGTTTGTGAAGTATTTAGAATACAGTAAAGTGCACTGATTGTTTACCTAGATTTTGAGTATTAGCTTTAACAAAAATTTCTATTTTCCTGTTAAATTCGGAAAAATAAAGGAAGCATTTGTATCAGTTAAAAACTGCAACATCATCCATAAAATTAAATGCAAAAATTTCTACATTAGAGCTGCACAGAGATTTTGCACTTCTAAAGCACCTATATTTAATAAAAAGTGAAGAGAAAAAAGTGTTTCTAGATTCTTATCAAAAAACTCAGAAAATGTTTCAAAGGCTCTCTTTTCCAACACTCAACATTACAACTACAAAAAAAACCTAGCTATCTGCTGAATATTTTTTCATGCTAATTACAACAGCATGACAGCTGAAGTGGAATCATTTCTTCTTGCACTCAGTTTGCAGCAGCTTGCATCATCTGCCTTATCATTACAGTGCATGCTGAAGGAGACAGATGCACTTGAAAGTCACCCAAACATCAATGTAACTCCTTACTGCCCCCCCGCCCCATACGCAAATTTGTACAGTTGTACATAAACCTTAATATTTTTATATGCTCTATTTATTAAGGGGGGAGCATGTCAGGAGACAACACCGAATAAAGTAGTTTGACTCATTATTGTAAATGCTACACTAGAACAACACCCATGCGTTTAAGCCAAACTATCAACTTCCATGAATGGAGTCTGAAGAGGGCTCTTTCTTCATTGTCCGTCCTCCCTCAAGATGAGCAGAAATCCCACAACAGTATTGGTTCTGCAAATTCAGTAAGAAGGCTACACTCCTAGTAATATATTCAATTATTCCAATTATTAAGCAGAACCTTACTGAAGCCACTTGACTTGGCCAGCATGCTCCTAAGCAGCTTTTTAAAACTGTGTGCTAGGAAATTGAATAAAAATCAGTAAGAGTAGAAAATCCATCTCAGTGTTTAGAAGGAAAATATGTTGTGAAGAATTGAAGGTAAACAACAAAAAAAATGATACCAACTGGACAGGAGAAAGAACAGCCATTACTACAAATTGCAGCAGTGCTCACAATTAAGAAGCACAAGAACAGAAGTTTCAGAGCTTTATGTTCTTCCAATTCGCATTTGCTGTTTAAAAGCCCTAGCTTGTTCCTAGTTTCTCCTAGTTATTGGCCCATCTTCAGCCAACACCTGTCAAACCTGCCTCCCTTTCCATTACACACAAGGACTACACCGAGCATTCATGTTTGACTGCTGTAAGAGCCAAGTCACTTTCGGACACTTTTTCTGAATAGTCCTTTATTTTGTAACATACAAACATTTGTGTAGCACAAACACACAAATTCAGATGCCCTGCTCCGCTCCCTCCACCCTCCATGTCATCTTTTTAAGCAATCCAAGAGCTTCTGATCCTTCTCCGTCATTAGTCTCCCAGTGGATGTCTTAGACACAATAACAAATCTTTCTTACATGTGTTTGAAAAGATGTAATATAGCATAAGTTAAGAAGTGCAAGGTAATTATTTCATTAGAAACACTGCAGTTTATTAACAGCCCCCAAACTGAACATCAGCTTGAAATCCATACATTCCCTAAATTCTTAATCTGTTTAATATTCTATGCTGTTTTAATACTGTAATGTCTTAACCAAGAATTCATATAATATAAACACCTAATCCAGAAACTTATCATTAGTAGCTAAATTGCTCATCTCATCAGATAGATTTTTAATTAATATAAGTTGTAAGAGAGTTTATGATCTCTGTTTCCTGCACCAACCACTCTGTGGCTCTGCTGAACACACAGGCTGGGTTACCAGGCCCTGCATTACCTGATTTCATTTACTAATTTAAAGTATTGAGAAATAAGACTGAGTGAGGGGGAAGGGAAATAACGCATGTATGACAACTGGAAAACAAAGTCAAATGACTGAAGTTATAATTTCAAAGATTGCTGTGGTATTTACTACTTTAAAGTGATGCCTATAAACTTCCTAGCAACTGTGGGAGTGATGACTTTTTCAAGCTCTATTTCCTATCCGAAGTCTGCAGGCTGCCAGGAGATAGACTGCTTCCCCTCTGGTAATGCTCAAAACACAAACAAAACTTTAAAAGTAGCAGTTCTTTTCCACTGTTGCACTGGCGAAGCTCCAAAGCTAAAGCCCTTGACGGATCCAGTATACTTAAATAGGCTTTCCGTTAATAGGATGCATGAGATTCCTTCTTTTAAAAATTGGCTCAGTTACGGATACTTACCAATTAGGCCCCTAATTCTAAAAATTTCTAAGAACAACTGTTCTGAAATTGCCTTTTGCTATAGTGAAATTACCAAATTTGCATAAAATACAGAAGTCTTGTGAGTATTTCCACAGTAGATATACAAATCAGCTTCTCTCCACACTTAGAAAGTCTTCCATCCCGTCTCACATCATGCGTCTGCTTTTTCTGTTTTGCAAAGTATTGCCAAAGGTACAGAAACTAGCAAAGCTTCATAGCTCTGACCTTTCTTGCAAGCTGATGAACAGACATCTGTTTTTAAGAGCATCTTTGCAACCAGCTGTGCTGGCACGGAACAATTTTCATTCAGGAAAATTTCCTGAATAATGAGAACACAGGAACTATTTCATGATGGTGGTCTCCAGCAACACAAGAGCACAGAGCTGGAAAAGGGAGAAGGTGCGGGCCTCTATATACCATAGCAATTACAACAAAACCCCATAAACCCAAGTCATGGCAAAACCACAGCCTCTTCCTGCACAGGCTTTGTGTCAGGACCAGGGCAGAAAAGCCAGGTTACTTAATTACAGTAACTATTAAATACATCTTGCCTGTATGCAGTCTGCTGTTTGCCTGTTCCCCATGTGTAAGATTCAGCTGTTATGGCCATCTCTGGACGTTAGCATTTTGCCTATCGCCACCTTTCAGGATCAAGAAGCAGAGGCAAGAGAACCAGTCCTCAGTCTCTTCCCCAGTGGAGAACGCAGATGTTTGGAGAGGCAGCAGGAGAAAAGAAGAGGTCTGCAATAACATGGGTTGCCCACACCTCAACACACAGCTGTTTTTGAACAGGAGGAAACTCAAGCTCCTCAGCCACCTGCGAGTCCCAGGAGCAGCGTACAGCGCCTGCTCCAAGGCTCCAGCAACCTCACAATGAGCAGCAGGATGCATGGCCTCAGGACTGCAGGATAGCAAAGCTCTGACCTACGTTAGAGAGAACCAACAGCTCCCAAAACAGCTACTTCTACTTTTACTGTGAACTTCAGCTCCTCACCAAGGAATTAAAACTCCCAGTGAAACAACACCCCAGTATAAACTTGATTTTAATTACATTCCTGCTTGTTTCATTTAGGTGTCCTTATGCTGTTTGGTATGTCTCACAAGGCTTTCTGTACCACTCTCAAGGAGACAGGTTTCTGAGACTGTCACTTAACAAACGTTCCAGCCAAAGAAAGCTTGGCTTTTGTTCCACCATTGGGCAGCTATTCTAAATCTTGTGCTTCCTTCCCCCCCATGCTGCTGCTTCTTAATGCTATGTCAAGTTAAATACTCATTCAATTATGGAAACCTCAAAAATCACTTTACTAAGTATGTAGTAGAGGCTGGACACCTTCAACCAAGCAGATGTTTCTTAATAATCTATGTCTGTGTAAAAAATGCATTAACAGTTCCTGGATGTATCTATCCAAAGAGCTTAGTGTTGTGCCCACAAAACACCTATCTTTTCTTCCACCACTTCCAATCTGTGCTTTGAATGTTGGCACAAAGGAAAACATAGCTCCATTAAGATGAATTACAAAAATCTGTTTCTATTATTCGCATTTGCTGGTATTGAAACATGTTTGTTAAGAACTCATGCATGCTATGTAATCCTCATGTTTCCTCAGTGATCCTGTGGACAACTTAACCCTACAGATTTCAGAAAACTGAGGAGTTCATGAAGTTACAGCTGGTGAGTTCCTGGACAAGAACTTGCAAACCTTGCCTGAAACAAAACTTATGAAACACTTCATGAAAGCAGCAGTTCCCACTTATCTATCATCCCCCTTCCTTTCTGATCACATTTTTAGAACAGGTAGTCTATTGGGTACATAAGCTGCTCAGAAGTGGGAAAAAAACATAAGCTCTCAGCACGGAGTAGAAAAGTTTTACCACAAGAGAGTAAGTCTTAAAACTACGAGAGATTCTGTTAACTCAAAGTGTATATGTATGTCCACCCAACAGGTTGTATACTGTAGTACATAACAAAATCAGAACTTGACAAGGCTCCTTCCCCAGGTAAGAAGCAACAAGAAGGAACTAAAATATTACTGGGAAATTCTGCTGTTTGGGAGAGAATTTCAAGTACCTAAGGCAGTTGCAGCTTTCATGGGTATATCCGATCAGATGAATGAACCCTGAATCATACAGCATTTACATGTACTAGAAAACAACTTGTGGACCGTCACCAAAGAAGTTGGTAACAGTCCACAGGTTTTTTGTTTTGTTTTCAGATGTCTTACACTAACTAACTAACAGAAAGGGAAGGCAATATTTTACTGCACCTACTGAAAGTAAGGAGGAGGTCACAATATAAAAGCAGAAGTGATGAAATAATAAATAATACTTTTGGTTTTCTATACACGTTTGATTTTTGACTTAACTTATATTTATAACTGGCAAACTAACACTTCTGGAACAAAAAAGGAAAACCCAACCCTAGAATATATTGTATTACATATCCAGTATAGGCAAGAAACTGTCTGAATCTCATCTGGAATAGCATATGTAATCATAGCCACTAAAACTAAAGAGAATGAATTCAAACTGGGACAAGTGCAGAAGAAGGTTACCAGGTAATACTGCACGTGTGGGGGAAGTAGGGAAATCCACACCTCCCAAATCAATAAAAGCAACTTGGCTAATTAAGGTTAACATCAGAAAAGCACAGAGGGGAGCTGCAATGCGTAAATGCACTCAAGAGAGTAAAAGTAACAAAGGGTATCATATGAGTATTGCAACAAAAAGAGGTGGCTTAATGGTAAATGTGTGAAGCACGGGTATTAATCTAGGTTTAAAACCATGGGAAGTTTTCTAACCCTCAGAGTAGTAATGCTTAGGCTGATCAAGAACAACATGAGGAGATGGCAACATGATCCCTGCAAGAACCAAGCACACAAGATAGAATATTGGAGCAGTAAAGCAGAGCAAGTTACTGAATTTGTCAGAGGAGAACCATGCCAAAAGCAATTTTTGCTGCACTGAAGTTGATGAATGTTGTCTGCTGTCATGACTCAACTCCTGATTTCAATTCCTATGCTGCAAGTGAGCAAAATAGCAAGAGATCTCCATAGGAATTGGTTAGTTCCGATACTCATAGAAAAGGAAGACAGGGCGAAGTTGTCCCTGGAGTATTTTTAAATGGATTTACAAATTGAATAAAATAGCACTAGCTGATAAACAGGTATTTCACAAGCTCAATTCCAAAAACCAAGCATTTTTTCCATAGTTTGTCACCTAAAATCATCTTTCCAGTGCATTTCTGTTGCAATGTTTTATGATTAAAACTGTCAAATACAGTTTTATTTCCATAAATCAGAAGAAAAATCACAGAGGGAAGAATATTTGATAGCAGGAAAAACTGCTTAGAGGAGAACATACATGCAACAGACATTGCATAAAAACAGATCAACTCATCAAGGTGGAATTACATAGATGGGTTCTCAAAACTTTTTTTTTTTGAGTCAGTCTATTAGCACATTATTAAAAAATTCATTGCATACCAACTGTTTTGATTATTCATTACAATATACTGATAATGGGTTTGAGATGCTGATAACAGCTCCACAGTCTACTGGTTTCATGTTGCAGCTTCAGTGACAATTTCATATGAAATTAGTATAAAAATCCAGTAATTATCAGCATTGAAAAAGCATACGGGTATGGGTCAAATTAAGTGTTCGCTCTGCTTTCGCTTCCAATATTGAGCAACTGTCTTCCCATAGCAAAGAGGCTATTTTTAGCAATTCTGTGCAAAAAGTCAATTTGCAACCATATTATGTATTTTGTTCACTTAAGAGAAAAAAAGAAAATGTCTTACTCTTTGTATCCAGCTGAGCACGATACTTTTCAAATCCCTTGAGCCGAACTCGTTCTCCCAAGAGCTGAAGAAACTCTTCAAAGGCTGGTCCTGCTGATTCATTGTTATACATCTCCTCTTCTGTGCTTTGCCCAGCTTTGCAGTACATGATACCCACCTTAAGTTGGTAACTTAACTGCAAAGGGAAAAATACAAAATCTTGTATGTATGCCAAGTGATATAGCAGCTTATTTACTGAATTCACTTCAGATTTTTTAATTAAACCCTTAATTCACAAAGAAGAAAAATACCCAACCATCAGTTTAATTTCAAATGTTAGTCTAGTTCCAGAAGTTCTCATTATTTTCCACCATGATTGCCTCGACAATGGCATATTTAATCTTAAGATGTAGAATTGCTTTCCAAAGTGAAACAAACATTGATGTTCCTTACTTTCCGGAAGAAGACATCGCAGCTTGCAAATGGTGAATGTCTTAATTGAGCTACATTGCAAGTGTTGGCTGAAAAGCATCAGGAACTTGACTTAGGCTGGTACTGCCGTTACTATACTATACTAAACCTTCCACATGGAAAAGCAGGGCATGGCACTCACTCATTTCTATAATTGGTGATAAAATTAACAGTACTTCATTTAGAGAGAAGAAAAAAACTATTCACCTATTAGTGTGCTTAACTATTAACCACGTTTAAATGGTTCAATGACATTCATTGGCCTTCTCTGATTTAAAAAAAAATGCAGTAACAAAACAGCTATATAATAAAGCGGCATCTAACCATGTGAAAGTAAATTTTTTAAATCCATCCACAATTGTGATTCTTCAAAACATACTGTTCCCACTGATAAACACACAAAAAAGGCCACATCTGCATATTTTATGTCTGGACTACAGAAACAGAAGACATAAAAGGGAAAAAAGCAGACCAACAATATTTACTGACAACTCTGTAAACATTTTCACATGCAGAAACTCTGACCAGCAGAGTGCTAAGGAGTGTTTTGGAGACTGTGTCTAATTTCTCTAGCGCGTACCTATTGCACAGTAAATAATCTTTCCTCCTACTTGTCAATTTTAGCAAAGGGTCCATTTAAAAAAAATACTAAGCAGATCTATCAGAATGAAATCCAGAAAAGTCTATGAAAACTGGCAGAGATTTACAAATCTGGATTACAGGTTACTGTGAAGTCTTGATAGATTTTCTGTAAACAGACATTGAAAACAGTCATCTGAATATATGAAGACTTGCTCTCAGAAGTTATTTAACAGGTCACAAAACAAGGTCTTGGAACCTTCTGGGATGATGTGGATAGATACAATTCAAGTAAAATTCATTAATTTTAACTAATTATATTTACAGTGGGTTATTTTAAAAGCCCTCAGAATTTGTTCTATTCTAAGAAAGAAATAAAATTTAAGAATTTTGAAAAATGCAATTTTATTATTATATTCTTCTTTTACTACTCAAGAGGCATTGTGACAGAGAAAGTATTAGCAGCAGGAAAATAAGGAGGGAGAAAAGACAGGTAAAGACCAACCTGGCTTAGTTATTCCTGCTGAAGTAATTAAGCACATGTAATGAGTCACAGTTCTAGGATGTTTCTTCTTCCCCCTCTGAAACACTTTTTTTTTTTTCAATTTTCTGACGCAAGGACTACCTAACTTTTATCTCCCAAATACGTCCAAATTTCTTATGTGAAAATATGAGTACAGCATGTCAATCTCTTTTGTATGAAAGCAACATTTACAGGCCAACTTCCAAAACTGCAACCGCACTTTCCATATTATCAGCGGGAAATCCTGATGTGGACTATTCAGGCAATACTCATTCCTCAGATGCGCCCTCTGTCTACTCTGAAGGGAATATGATGGGTCAAAGTGTTTCATGGCTTAGCTGTTCTGCTAATTACAACAGGTTCTACTAATTTTATTTAAACAAGTTAGGACAAAGAGAACAGATCTCACCAAGCACACACATACTAATTAAGCTTCAATTTTGGGTGAAGGAAAGATTTTCCAGGGCATAAATATGAATGGGATTCTCAGCTCCCGGGAACAATGAAACAACTGCCCTTTATACCTTTGAAAATGTCAACCTGAGGAACTAAGTAAGGACCACACAGCAAAGAGTATGATACCTTCTTCAATTTGCTGAACTTCCAAAGAAAAAAAAAAGAAATTTCACAAGACAACAAGCTGCTATTTCCAAATCAAAAAACCAAACAAACCAAAAAACCAAACAGATCCAGTGGGAGAGAGACAGTTCCCATTACGTCTCCACCTTCCGCTAAATCTAGGGTCCTTAAGTGCATAACTCAAATTTAAAATGAAAGAAGGGGTTGAAGGATGAATTATGCTGTGGTAAAACTTTTGAAGTAGCAGCTTCATTTTAATAATCTAGAAGCATTTACTTATTTATATATGAGGTAGAAGTGCACTTCCAGTATTTGTCTAACAACCCGTGAAACACAGTGGAAAGCACATCTTGCATTTAACCAGTCAGCAATTTTTAATATAAATACAGAATTATATTAAAAACCAACAGACATTTCACAGTGTTTTTGTGAATAAGGAATCACCATAAACTTCTACTGGAATAAAGCTGCCCTGATATCCAAATTTTAAAGTCATATTTGGATGTAAACCTAAAGTTACCATGAACTCTGCATTCAAGATGAAGATGAGTAAATGGTAATTAGCCAGGAAGCTGCCACTAAGAAACAGAATGATTGGATTGCTTTTTAACATGGAACCATTCAAACAAACATATTTTAATCAAGTCAATAAAAAGAATGGCTAGGTAAGAACAATGTGGGCTGTATGTACAGAACAGCAGATGTTACCTTGACTAAAGGGAAGTAAGAAACATGCAACTTGACATACACCAGTCAAAAAAATGGACAAGAAGAGCCACCTGTCTTTACAGCATATTCCCATTCTGATACTGGATATTGTATGCAGCTCAGATATCTACATTCTTAAGAAATTGAAAGATTAGGAGACAGAGCTCAGACAAAAATAATATGAAATTCAGAGAAAATATGTTGCAATGAGAGACTTGAAAAGTGCAATCTGTTTAGTTTATCATAAACAAGATCAACAGATGATTTAATGACTGCATACAAAAAACCTTTGCAGAAAAAAAAATCACACCAAAATGACTCTTAAGATGTAGCTGAGAAAGATATCAGAAGAAAAGTCTGGAAGCTGAAAGCAGATAAATTTAAATAAGTGCAAATTAATAAATATGAAAGCTACCAACTGCTTTAAAACCTCACCCGAATATTAAAACAAAAAGCCAGCCTACCTTAACCAAAACTGGTGAATAAGTTTTATCAAAAGATACAAATTTGTCTCAATGGAGGAGTTATTGGGTGAAATTTAACAGCTAAGTCAGGCTAAGGTCATTACATAGTCTTAACTCTTAAATTTACAAAACTTCCTCGTTGCTATATCAAACAGGCACCTGTTTAAGCTGTAGTGAAAGTGTGACACACACAGCAAGAAGAAGTGATAAACATTCTGTGTACCTAATTAGTGGAGCAGCTGTTACCCGAATTTGTGTGTTAGCTTGGAATTGATAAAAAATGCAGCTTCTAATTAGTACAGAGTGTGCTTATCTTTTTCTGTTAGAAGTGTCAAACTGTTTCATTACCACAAAAACAGAAAAATACTTTGATGTAGAAAGTACATTTTTAACTATCAATTGCCCTTAATGATTTTCAAAAGTTTAAATAGTAATAAAAAAACATACTATATCACACTCCAGATTGCTAATGACAGATAAGACTTGAAGTAAGGATAATTTCATCTTTAATTTTTTTTAAAATACATAACCAATTTCTGAACCAAATTATACTAAATTACTTTTCTAATTAGATATCTAATAGAAATCATTTCAGAGTTTATGTATTTACATAGAAGTTTCTGATAGATTTTTTTTCCCCCCTTGGGAAGACTTTCTAATCAACGTTATTCAGATTTGAGGTTCTTGAAGGGTATATTTGTAAGGTGCTGATCTTTGAATCTTTTTAGATCTGACCCTTTTTAGAATAGCCATACTCCCTCCCTTGTGGTGCAGATAATCATTAAATCTTCTTCCATTTTATAATGGCTATATTTCAACATCAGACTGACAGCAAGAAAAAATAGTAACATAGACTTCAATTCTGTGCAGAAAAGGCTGATCATAAGCAACAAAAAAGACCAGAAGAAAGACACCAACAATCTCAGTACTCAAAACAGAGCTGTTAAATGTCACTGTCAAAGTTTTTAATCATAAAATTCACTTAGCTAAATGAAAGTCCATGAGTAAAGTCTGAGCTATATAGCTAATAAACCTTGGTTCCATCTTTAAAGAGAACAGGAAACTACCACCTAATTGAAAATCAACTGCATGAAGAGGGTGAGAGTATTTTGATGTTAGTTGTTTAAGACAGAAAAAAAAAAAAAACTATAGGCAGCACCCTGGTAATGATTGTGCCAAATACAACATTAGTATTTTACAACAAAACATTCAGTAACTTTGGAGATTTCAATTGTCATTATAATAATATGAAAATCAGAACAAAGCAACTCCCTATCCAACAGTCTTTGAAAAACAATCACTTAATCTCTTTTAAAGTAAATTAAAATGGACAATTGCCATAACACTAAACTAAAACTTTAGACTACTTACAGCAGTGAGCTTGATTTCATACAAAGCAAATATACTGCAAAACTTGGGGGAAAGACACAGAATTCTCTCCCTATAGATGATAAGCTTTAATTTAAATGGGGCATTTTAATAGACTGACTGAAGTCAATTAAAGTTAAAAAGGATTTTTGCAGTTCAGTGAGTAACCTGACTGTTTAAAACAATTTGTCTCATTCTACAGCTTTGTACTTACCCCTTGTTCATCCAGCTTCATAAGCTGTTCTGTGACTTTCGGAGTGTTGAAGGCCAGCCTTAGGCAATGGATATTCAGCTCAGGAACCACATACTCAAGCACTTCTTTAAGCGGAAGTCCTCTGGCTGTGCAGTGCTTTGCAGTTGAAGGGATAGCATCTTCCAGCACAGAGCCTCTCAATGTCATAAGCTAAGCATAGAGAACAAAAATAGCTTATATGTTGAATTATGTACAAAGACAAGGTTGACTAGCAACAGCGTTGGAGCAAAATGTACTTTTCTCCAATTCTCAATGGAGTCTGAAGACACCAACTAATTCGTGTTGTGTGAAACAGACACTGACATGCAAAATGTCACTCATCCTGATAGCTAAAAGAACTCCAAATTTTTCCAATGATTCAAAATTCTTTACAGATTTATATTTCACAGAAAACTAATACTTGGGAAGATTAGGAGTACTATTTCTAGTGGAGCATTTCAAAGTCTAACCACTTCCACATATAAAATTGCAGGAAGTAATTTTCTTCTTCTTTTTTGACTTCTACATAATATAGCTCCAGTAAATTTCTCAAGCTTTAACCAAAACAATCTTCACAGCTGCCTTTTGTATTGCTTGTTCTGGAATTACTCATT
The DNA here is from genome assembly GCF_964034855.1 of Anser brachyrhynchus. NCBI lineage: Eukaryota > Metazoa > Chordata > Aves > Anseriformes > Anatidae > Anser > Anser brachyrhynchus. Next base: position 30,256,307 of record NC_137699.1, on the reverse strand, counting down.
GATATACTCGCTTGTATTCTCTGTAATGTAAACACGTGGTATACCTTTGTTAGGAGATTCTTGGATTGTATATACAGAGGAGACAAATCTATCCATGTTGAAAAGCCTAAAAACTCCACCCCAACCCCCTGCACACACTCTATTTAGCCTGCTCCCTTCCAGTTTCTCTTACTATCAGTCACAAACTGCTTACCTCACTGGTTCTGAATATGATCCGGTAGTTGTACTGTGGCCCATTTTCTTTTATTTCCTCTGGTTTTTCTCTTCTTATGCTCACAGCTACTGGACCGAGGTTCTCATCTGCTCCAAAATAGTTCCAGTGTTCTTGCATATTAAAAGACAAACAAAACAGATAAAAGTCCATCTTACTTCTTACATTTCAACTGTATTTTCATGCTTAGTTGTTATACTGGAAATAAACTGCCAATTGCACTAGAGTCAATTGGAGCATGACTTCAGTGATACCAGGATTTCATTCTCATCTTTCAGTTCTCTGAAGAGCTCCATGTATTCAAGACAGTTGAAATTCAACATCGTACTTCCACTTAAGCAGGACTAAAATAGAATACACCTCTTACACTGGCTTTTAAAGTAAAATCCATTTCATTCACATTCCTTAAAATATAAAAACAAGGAAGCCAAATGCACCAAAGAGAGAAATCCACCACCCCCTGTTAAAAACGTGAACAGTGGGCAATTGTACCAAAGGATGTTAATTATTTATTTTTGTATGAAAACAGGAAAACAGTCTCACAAGTTACTCAATGCTAAAAGGTGAAAAACTTGGGGGGGGGGGGGGGGCGCAGAGAGGAAAATACAGGCCTGGAGAAATTGAGAAATTGCTTGCTAACCAAGTAGTTTATTATTTGAGGTACATTTTTGTATTTGCTTAACCACAGGGATAAAGCCAAACTTTATGTCAAAACGTGTTAGAAATGTGCATTTGCAAAAATTAAAGCTCAACAATTTAAGACATTAGCCTTAAAGGCTCTACTATTGAGCTTTCTGAGCATTATAAACTATCTTGTCTGATGACAGAGGTACACCACCATGAAGTCAGCAACATATAAATGAAGTTGCACATATCTAAAGTGATGACTGAATTTAAACATACAACACCTGCAAATTTAAGAGTGTTAAAAAACTGAAGTAAAGCATCTTACAAGAAAAAAGTCCTACGTCATCCCTTTCCATATGCTGCAGGTTTGCATATATGAATGAATTTATACATGCACAAAAATGGAAAGTTAGAGCTATCTGAAATTTCAGCACTTGAAAGAAGAAATGTGAAATTCAGTGGAATGATAACAAGAATAGAAATATAACCATACCACCTGTACCATCACAGACAGATTACGTGCTATTCATAAAACAACCAAAATGAATTAGTACTTTAACAGCATTCTGATATGAGGTATTCTGCAGGGATAAAGTGCAAAATATTTGAATATCACTATCAAGAAATGCATCTGCAAAAATACTAAAAATAGCTATCAAAATACACCCTTCCCAAGTGAATGGCAGTAATTTTTCCAACGCATAATCACTTGCAGTGTTCAAAATTTGAGTGCCTCATTTTTTCTCTTTAAAAAAAAAGATACTCACTGATTCCTGTTATACTTTCCTCAAACGTATTCCATGCTTTTCAAGTAGGTGCCTTCTCCTTGCAAAACTATGTATGCCCTAGAACTTGTCTTCACACAGCTGTTCATCCCTAAGCCCCTAGGGCCCCTGTACTACTCCCCAGTACCTGATATTTTATTGCCCTGTCTTTAGTCAGTGTTTTCCATTTAAAGGTTTCAATGCATCTGTGACACAGAACAAAGAGACATGCTGCAGCATTGTAATTTCTACTGAATTCCTCTTGAAGTCCTCAAAAGTCGATACTCTGCACAGAGGTAATTAACATTCAAAAATTATTTTTTTATATCTTGTACAATATCCTGTAAATATTGGCAGAAGCTTTGGGTGACTGAATTAGTGGTAAGTGAAGAAACCATGAATAAATTGAAGTATTTACATAAGCCTAAGGAAATCTTTATAGTTCTCCAACAATAGATGCCACATAGATCTTCTGATGTTTAAAAATCCAAAACATCGTATTAGCACCTTAGTTTTTCTTCTTCTTCCATTAAGTATAGTACACCCTGTTTTTTTCCAAGATATTTATAACTCAATGTACAGTTTATGGCATAACGAATGCATAAGAAGTGCAATCACTAAGGATCTATCTAAGATCAAGTTTCTAGCAGCATACTATATGCACCTTCCAAAACTTGAGCCAGCTTGGCTGTCTCCACCCTAAACTGCTTGCTTGGTGAATTAAAAACATTGCACTGTATACATGTACCTTTACTTACACTACAGAAAATGTTATGGAAACAAAGGTTAAGTTGGTAATACCTAGTAGAAGGAGTCCAAAAATTATACTGGACTTTTCTGCACCAACAATTGCACAGATAATTATTTTTTTTTTCTAACTAGTCTAGCCTGCATTTCAAATTCCAACCATTTTCTCTTCCCTCTAACAGGAAAGCTAGTAGCAAGATTTATGGGCACAAAGCTTAATTTACCAACTAAAGATAACAAAACTAGAGTTTTATTGTTAAAAAATAGGACTCTTTCTAAATATAATTCAAAAATTTTATGCCAAATATGAATAGCGTAGAAGACAGCTTTTTCTTCCACCCCACACAAACTTCACTAAAAGCAACACTTCAAGCCCAACATTGTCATTTAAACTACTGTTGAAAAATTAATTCAAAAATGCTGAGGAGGCAGCTAGCAATAGGCATAAATTATTCTATAAACTCCAAGCCAAAATGAAATATTTCATTGTTTGCACCTTGAGATTAAAACAGATTATACACACTTTAAAAAAAAAAAGTTAAATATTTATTATGTTATTTAAAAGATGCTTCCAGTCAAAGACCTTAGGTGAAAATGAGCATTTTTTAGCAGTTATTTATATGTTAGTTGCAGAGGAAATCTAAGTAAATACGCTTGATTTTGAGGGAAGAGATTGCTCCTCCAGAGCTACACACTGTCTTTTCCAAGCAGAATTTAGAGGAGTTGATGGAAACAAGTTTGTCCATCCCTACGGTTTTATTATTGAGAAAAGAAGTCTTTGAATTCAAGTGACAGATACGATAAAAAGCATGGTTCCCCACCCCCACAAATACTGTGAATACTGGAAGTTTATATGGGGGTAACAGGCAACAGGCTGAACTGGTAACTACCTGGAAGGTGAGCCCAAGAATTGCTAGATACAAGTGGTATTAGCACCAGCTGATGATGCCCATTAGCTGCAAATCTCTGTGGGCTGGGAAGGTACATCTGGGAGGGATCACTTGCCTTTGCCTTAATCCTATTACTCCTCCTTCAGCATCTGTTACCAGCCTTTGCAAGAACACAGGACCATAAGAAATTTTGGGCTGAGCTAGGATGACTCTTACTTTTTCTGGGAATTGTAGGTTTTTGTCCAGAAGCAGTGACTTCAAGTATTTTTATATTTAAAACCGAAGCACTGCAGTCAATGGTATGAAATAAACTGGTGTAGAAAGTGTATGATTCTTACCTGAATAGCTAATTCTCACATAAAAAGTCATCTTTTCTTACATTTCAGTAAGAAGGCCTGAGCAATTTGATGTTCCTCCTTTTTGTCAAAAAATATACTTCTACATAATTAAATACACAATTAAAACTGAAGTTCATCAGCTGTCTTAACATGCATTTTCTTAGAAAATCAATTGCAAAGTTTTATTCTCGTCACAGTCATAGGACAAGCTAAAATGTTAGAATGCTCTATAAGGAGAAAACGAGAAATATGTCTGTCATACAAAAAGCATGACTGCCATGTAAAATCCAAACAAATAGCTTCCTTCTAACAAGTTTCTCCCACATACAGTTTTCATTGTTGTTCAATGCTTTGTCTTATTTCAAGGTTATATTTAAGTTTCACAGATCTGTTCTTGCATTTTTTTTCTTTTATTTAGATAGTCATCTTGCAAATGTATCTTTTACAACAACAGAGTACCATTCATCTCCTGTAAATACAAACACCTAGATGCGAGTTAGTGCAGTATCAGCCCTCTACAGCTAATTGAGAGCAAAAAGACCGCTGTTCGTATCATTCTGCAATGTTCATTTCTCTCCACTGGGTATACGGGGAGTCTGGATAACTAGCTTAGATATAAAGTAGAGGAGCTGAAGCCAACCTGGCAGACTACCATTATAAAGTCGTTATCCCCATTATCTATACCATTTTTCTAACCTCCACTAAGCTGTTTCCACCAGTATTAGACCACATTTAGTGGTCTGGACACCAGACCACATCAGTATTTTAGTAATAACTTTTCCACTGCTCTGTAAAGGGTCAGAGTATTTTCCTTTAGTATTTCCTTTACATGAAGTGTTTAGCCTTTAGCATTCATCAAAGAAGTTATACAAAATTTATCCATAAACGTCACATGCAAATATTTTATACTAGATTAAAATACCTTAAATATTTTGGATCATGTTAGCAATACTCCTGCTCACACCACCTCCCAACTCCTGCTCCCTCCTCTGCACACTGTAAAATATGAGGATGCATCTATCATCCACGTAACAATACTGTAAAGAATAAACTATTACATCCAAATAATTAAAGACTCCAGTCAAGTCACCATGAACATCTCACCAAATTACCTTGGAGAAATTAAAATGGACCATACCCATAAAAGCACTTCCATGACCTACTTTTCATGAAATCACGTTGACTGGCATCATTAATGTTTTCAACTGGTACTACTTTGTTGATGTGGTCTCAAATGACATGTTTTAATATTTTAAGCTGGAATGAAAACAAGTTAAAAGAAAATGCTCTGAATCATCACTTCTATTTTTAAACAAACTCTAGGATTACTTCAAGAGTTCTCCAGTTCTGTGTAATCTTCCAGTTTGAGAACTTTACGTTGTCACAGCTGAATAAGAATTTTTTGCTTCACACATTTCTACCAAATTACCCAGGCCTATTGACCTGACTAGCAGACGCTACCAAAACCATCTTTTCTCATGTCAGCAATATTCTTAATAAAGTTACAACCTGATCTTCAGATAAAGAAGTTTCTGCATCATTACTTCCTTCATGTTATAGAAAACTGTCAGTTACAACTGATTTCCTCGATGTTTTTCCTTATACGCTGCTTGAATTTTTACCACAAACCTGTCTCTGAGATGATTCTACGGTTTGTTTGGGGAAAGATCACATAGTGGGTGGTCAACAAAATGTTTTTGATATTTTTTAGAACTGTGGGGATTTGGCCTATCTAATAAGGCTTCTGAAGGACGCCTTTTTTCAGAAGCCATCTTAACAAAATCTCTGGTAAGAAAAATTCCCCTGGCTCATGCCCTATGGAACAAACACAAGCACAGTGAATTTAAAATCAATTTAAAAGCCAGTTTTATGGCTTGAAAAAAATCACAGTTCCTCCTCTTTCCCAAGTCCCACCCCATACACACACTGACAGTATCGCATCTGGTTACCCCTCACAAATAGCCTTAGAACTAGATTATGTTGAGTTTATCTAATTAATCTTAATTACTGCTAGAAAGAAATTGAGATATAATGGTGACTGCCATCGTACTAGCGTGAGGGTGTGGTTTCCCCGTGGGATAAGCCAAACTAACACACTGCTGCTGCCTAAGGGCTGTAACCCCACTCGCACCTCCTTCCTGTTACACTGCTCGCTCTCGCTGCTTACCTGGTGCTGACTTCTGATTGCAAGGAAAGCTGATTTGGCTCACTAGAACTGGAGAAAAATAATCAAGCAATACACAATTTTTTGGCAAGATTTCTGCTTGGTTAATAAACTTAACTGCCTTATTGGGTTGGCAGAAAAGGAGAAAACTGGTACAATGGGGGAGGAAATATAGCCTTTCCCCCTCTCAGTGCTGAAATGCTGTTCAGTCAGGTCAGCTGGAACACACAAGGGCACCCTTAGTTGCCGACTCCAGAACTCACCAGGGTGACAAGGAATCAAATTGTTCCAAGCAGGGGCAGATGGGATGGTAATCACAGGCAAATCTCTCTAATCTTGGGCTCTTCCCTCCAAACATACCTCCTCCTATGTTGTGCACCTGGCTTATAACGAAGCGACATTTTTCCTAAATGTTTTCTCTCCAAAGGATGTGAACCAGCACTGTGCAAACATTCAGCAAAGGCTCTCTCAGCCCTAAAACACTGCAGAAAGAAGAGACTACAGGACATGTGACAAGAGCTACTCAGCCAAGGGACAACGCCAGAAAGAAGAGACAGGAGATGATCATACTCCGAGGCAAGGGAAAAAGGGGAGATGAGATTATTAGCTGTAATCCACAGTTAATGAGCTGAAGTTTCTCTGGGCTGACCATCTACTTATTTTAACCAGGCATCCCTGTTGCTTTAATCTGCAGGAAACAAGCTCTGCTGAGCTGCTTTCACTAAGCAGATGAAACCCAATCCTGGACACTGGTACCTGAGGGACAGGCATTTGTCACGTCACTCACTGAACCAGCTCTGTCCATCAGAAGACACAATTAACGAGGCAGCAAAGCAGAACTCTTTTTCAAATTCATGGGAATTTGCTCTGCAAGTGGCTTTGATCTTTTTCAGGAGCAAAACAAACAGATGGCAAGATCTGCAACTCACAGTGCCAGAACCATTTGGTGAGGGGTGTATCTAGATCATGTTTGGGTTTTGCTCATTTCTATAGAACAAAAACTTTCCTGCATATGTCCAACAGAAATGATATTCCCTGGTTTCAATAGAATGATGCAACCAGATAGTGGTATTCTGTATTTTCAGATACATAAATTTGATTAGACATAGCGTGTACAGATTAAAGGAGCAAATTGATAAAATACACCATATTTAAGCAGTGATGATTAAAAAATATCCTTTATGCAAGTATTACTCTTATACATCAGCTGAACTTAATATGTTGGTTAACACTACATTGTCATTAACATCAGTTTAAACATCATCATTAACACAACACAAGGAGAACCATAATTTACTCACCTTTCTGATAGAAGAATTTTCGATAATAATATGCACCAAGGTCTACGTGTTCAACAATGTATCTTTTCACTCTGTCTAGATGTAAAATCAGATTCTCCTTGGGAACTTCTAGAACTGCTACTCCAGCATTCGTGCAATGAGAACTCAGAGTTGACTCAAACGAGGCACTTTCACATCCACTGAAGGAACCTGAATTAGATTTGGAAAGGCTGATCTTCCTTTCCCCTTCCCCACCAATCTCATTACGAAAATAAGGACAACTCATCACAAGTTCATTGCTTTTATCATCCCCCTGGTCCATATTGAGACTTCCTTTTGAATTCAGGTCTTCAGTGCTGCCCATTGGAGAATTGAAACTCGCAGAATGGGACAAGGGTCCAGAGACAAGTGATGCTACAGCAGCAGCAGATGCTCCTGTTGTTGTGTTCCTTCTTTTAATAACATTATGCCTGTTGATCGCTGCTTCATTTAAATCAAATAAAATACTCTGTACATCATAATGAGCAAAGCACTTTGGACAAGTCCAAGGCTTGACACTATCTTCCGACCTGTTATCTTCAAGATCTGAAGACTTCCCAAGCTCCCCTTCACCTTTGGCATTACGCAGCTTACGAAAAATGGATGAATCTCCTGTCTCTGATTTTGAGCGTCTCTTGAGTGGTTTCTCTCTTTCCTTAAAGAGTCTCAGGTTCTCCCTTTGAGTAATAGGACCATCTATCACATCTAGAGAGAAACCTGAACCCTTGCTTCCACTGGCAATCAGGAGTTCACTGAGCTTAGTTGTGCCTGGGCTTCTCTGATCAGACTTTTCATCTTTATAGCCCTTTAGTAAGTCAAAAAAGCTTTCCCCTGAAGTTCCCTGCTTATCTATTGAAGATGTGCTGCCATACTCCCTGTGCAGAGATGGTCCAGATTTAAAAGTGGGTGAAATACATTCATCAAAACTATCTACATCAAGCTCACTTATGGTAATGTCACTGTTGCTGCGCTGTCTTATTCTGCGAAGAGCTTTCCTTGGGGAACTGGGATAGCCATCAGGTGTAAGAAACCTGGAGTCTAGATTCTCAGATTGTCTGGTCTTGCTTTTAAGCGTGTTCTGGATGCTCTTTAACATGACAGAATCACTAGCATTCAGGTTAACAGAGCTTCCCTGACTCCCAGGACTGCTTTTAGAAGACATGCTGTCAAGACAACTTGCTGTTTCAATATCTTGACTAGATCTGCTTGTTTCCTTGATGTTCTCCTTCCTTGGGGGCCAATCGGCAATCCTTGCCCTGACCCCCATTTTAGGGACTCCAGGAGTAGAGGTAATATGATGGGAACTTTCATTGCGAGGAGGTCCAACTGGAGCCATGACTGCAGATCCTAAGCTGCCATTCTGTGACCTAAAGCGCCTCATGTAAAAGTCATCCGAGTGGACTTTTGAGGTGCCATCTGTTCCAACTGACACTCCAGTGGCAACAGCCCTTTCGGTCTGGGACCGCTTCAAGCTGGTCATGATCTTGTAGTATGTTCAACTTTAGTAAGTTCCAAAAGAAAATACAGTCATTTCTGCTTTTTAAATGCACAGTTCTCTTTTGGAAAATAGTCTCCAAAATATAAAATGGTTGCATGAGATCTTAACCACGGACATTTAAGGACACAGTTGAATGCAAAGTGTCTAGAAAATGCAGATATTCAGTAGGTTTCGAAAAGCAGTGACTTCCTTTAACTTTTGCATCTTAAGAAATAGCCATGCTCCAATACATTCGAATTGTTTCAACATCCCTTGTGCTCCAAAACATCAGAGTGGTAACCCAATCGTTTATGCTTCTTTTAAGCCTAGAACAGAGCAAAAGGGAGATAAAAGAATTAATCATTTTATATATAACTTTTTTCATAACTGAAGCTATCAGAGTAATTATTAAACAGAATTAAGACTTCTAACAGACATGTTTAATTCTCATTGATCATCCTCTCAAAAATACAGACTTGTGTTATACGGTGGTAAAAAGTTACCTAGATATTCCTGGTTTGCCTTCTGAAGCAAACAAAAAAAACACAAATACAAACTTTTCCTTATGAACTGATTAGTGATATTTTAGTTGGGTTAGGAGAGAGTTGTACAAAGCCAAGTAGAGAGCTAATTTCCTCAGCTGAAGAACACATACAGCATCCATTTCCTGTAGAATCTATAGGTGAGCCAGATGAGGAATCCAGAATCCTTTGAGTTTATACACAAAATTACCATTTGCAAGTCATACATCCTTGGCTGCAATTAGGTAGTAACAAAGCCTATTCAACTTTTTCATTAATGTAAATAACTATGATATGCTAACAAAGAACAGGAAGGAAGCTAATTACCAAGATTAGAAAGTGACAATAGAAAGAATGGCTGTCAACATTTATTCTGCATTTTGCACAGCCTTATTTGCAGATTATCTGGATAGTCCAGAAAGCATGTATTCTCTGCCCAGATTTCACAATGTATATAATGACTAAAGCTAAATAGAAACACATACTTTTAAATAACTTGATATGAAAAGCTTCTTTTATTTCCCCAGCTAACAAAATAGTGTTTGCCACAGATCCCATATAATCAATCCAGCTTCACAAGGCTGTTGATGTTAAATGCTTTCCCATACCTCATCTGTACAAAAGTGATTACAAAGCATTATACTATCCTTTGAGAAGCTAAAAATAGAAAATAAAAAATCCACAAATATGCCCTTGCCAGTAGAAGACAACAGCATGATACTGTCAAGATAAAATCTTGCATCGCTGTGCACATCCTTTAACACAAGGAAGTTAATAATTTTCAAAGGCTAAACCAATTTCACAAAATGTGGCCTTTCAATATTTGCCAAACGTGTAGAGATGCTGCTGAACCAGCAGCGCATTGACAGTATGGTATTGTCTACAAATCAAGGCTTGCTGATGTTTCTACGGAAACTACTGTTTTCTGCAGTCTCTTCTCAAAACTACTGTACTGTGCTCCACAGCAATGAAAATATCAAGCCAGGGCACTTTCTGCCTCCAAAGGCAGCATGTTTTAACTTCACTTGCCATGAACTGCACTGCTTTGAAATAGCAGCTGCTATTTATATAAAGCTGAACACATAAGGAATACTTAAAATGCAAGCTGACTGCATCACACATAAGAACAGTGCAAGTGATCTGTGGTATTATTGTGTTTGTACAGCCATTTACATAAATGCAGTTACTCTCCTTGTAATCCTGCAATGACTGATGAAACAACAGTTTTTTCTTCTACCCAAATAATTTGAATAACTTTAGAAAGGCTGCCTATCCATGTAGCCATTGCAACACTACTGAATTTTAAACTACAGCAATTTTAAACTTCTTCCAAATTTCAAACACTATTCAGCCTCAGAAGTAATCAAGCTGATGAAACTTCATGCACAAATCAGATCAAGGACAAAAAAATGCAAACACTGCACACCTGCACATAACCCAGGGCTCTGCCTACACTATAGCAAATAATGTTTATGCAATAAGCTCTATTTAAAGGGAACACTGTGTAGTCCTTCCTAAAGGGCCGCATAGACTTGCCTGTACAGGGAGAACGGAAGGAAACTAGAATGAAAACATAGGACAGGAAAAAGACAGGCTACGAGAAAAAGTGAAGGAAGAACCAAACTGAGGGCAGAACACAGAACAAGCAAAAACTGTCAGCCATCACACGCTCCTCTCCATTGCCTGTGATGAAATGATTTCTGCCCCCACCATTCCTCTTCAATCACCGATGGCTGTGAAAGCAAGGTATACATCTCCCTTCCAATCCTGGTCCTCACAGAAACTGATAACCTACCACCGGTACAAGTTTCTCATTAACTCAAGAGCAGAAATTCATGCAATAGCTCTAAAAATTCCCGAGCTTGGTGTTAACCAAGAAACATCAAAAACGCTACTAGCTTTGGTGTTCCTCCCAACCTGATTTTTATTTCTTTAAAAACTTCAGGGACAACTATTCTAAATAATTAAGGAAGTATTTATATATATATGTGTGTGTATATATATATAAATACATGTGTTCTGTGAAACTTATTCTTGACCTGTTGCATATATGTTGCAGTCACTAATTACACGACCACACAGTGCATTTTCCAGTGGAAATACTTCCTCTATTCCTGACTCAGCATTCAAGCTGCCTTCTCTGGGAGCAGCAGCTTCATTTCATAGAATCACAGAATGGTTTGGGTTGGAAGAGACCTTAAAGATCAACTAATTCCAACCCCCTGCCATGGGCAGGGACACCTCCCACCAGACCAGGTTGCTCCAAGTCCCATCCAGCCTGGTCTTGAACGCTTCCAGGGATGGGGCATCCACAGCTTCTTTGGACAACCTGCTCCAGTGCCTCAGCACCCTCTGAGTAAGGAGCTACTTCCGTATATCTAATGTAAACCTACCCCCTTCCAGTTTAAAGCCATTACTCCTTGTCCTAACTGTCCTACTTCATCTGCTATAGCAGCTGGAATACAGGTGCATAATAAATGATTAAGGTCAGTTAGTTAATAGCACACACTGAAGAACTGAATTCCACCTGTGTCTACTTTGATACGAATTAAATTATCTAAATCAAGTTTTTTTGGAGACTAACTACCTGCCTTGTTGTCTCCCTAGATCATCATGTTACTGGTGTCTAATTTGAGACCTAACAGTGTGACCTAGAAGGTTTGATTAGCCCCAACCAAAACAAAGTGAGACAACTGTATTTAACATCAATGACTCAGAAAGTGTAGGTCTTAGATACACCGCACAACAGATTAAATGGAAATGAAGAATAATGGCAATCTGTACTTTGCCATTTTCTCATATTCACTACTGGCAAAACAGAACAGCATCAAAGATTGTATGAATCATGTTTGACTTAAATGACCACTAGTTACCAGTAGCTAAATGATATTATGCACTAGAAAACTTGCAGGAAGTTAAACAGTAGAAGTGCTAACAAAATACATGGTCTATTAAAATTCGTTACAGCTGCAAGATAGGCAGTATATCTACTTCTACAGACCACAGCCATAATCGTGAAAAGTAACAATTCCTATTCTCTTAGTATCGAAGATGAAAAAATTATAATTCAAGGTAGAGCTATGAATATCTACTCACACAGGCTATGGTAAGGGCAAGCTAACATAACCATGAAAATATACGTGCCTCTACAATTCATCTGAACTTAGTGAGGGAGCCAACAAAATACTGAGATGAGCAGCTAAATATTAAAAGACAAATGAAAACCATATGCAAAAAATACATAAAGAGGTACAGTAAAATTTATTACTGATTATATAAATTAAGAAAAACACTTATGAGAACAACCCTGGAAAACCAATAATCTGCTTAACAGATTGCATTTATTAAAGCAGGCCAAGGATCTGTTCAAAATGGATCTCAAATCCTTAGGACAAAATATAGTCAGCACTTTTTAGGAAAAATAGAGTATTTTACATCTATTTTCAACTCCCAATGAACTGCAAAGAAATATGTTTTCATTCTTTCCCTTTCTGTTTACACTTCTTTTGTTATTTTGCTCCCTTCTCCAAAACTGAGGTTCTAGCTGTACAACAGCAGCCCATTCTGATCAACTTAAGAGTTTGGAGATGAATCCCAAGGCAGTTTTTCAATCCTACATCATTTTTAAAAGGCAGGTAATCAAGAGATCCTGGTTTGCTTTTCTTCATGACTGAAATTAGTGACCAGGAAAATGAAGATGACATACCAGGCAAGATTTCATTCAAAGGCCTCTGAATTACGAAGAAACAGATATAAGCACTTCATTAAGAAGAAAGTGAAATTAGCCTAGGATAGTAAAAACACAAACATACATAAATACAGCACTCTAATCAGTATCTTGGATTCAGGCAACAAAATACAATAATCCAAAACGTACTTGCTAAAACGAATAGAAAAACGGAGATCAAGCCTGATGCATCAATTCAGAGACCTTCTACCATGGTATTTCCTAGATTTAATTTATGTGGGACCAAGGTCTTTTTCCTTACAAAGAAAGTAGTGACTTTACCCACAACCAAGCCTTACTTGAAGCAATCTCATAGTAACTCTGGTACCTGCTGGGACTTTAGATCATTGGATCACGGATGCTAATGACTGTAATACTCTGACGCTGACAGAGATTGATTTGCGGGCACCCAGTTACTTATGATTCGTAATGTTCCAGAGGAAAGACTTCATATTTCACCATCAGCCCTCATTAAGATGTGTCATTTTATAATTAAAAATTTGGAAATGAGGGCATCAGTTTTCAGCCCCTAGAAAAGTCTCACTTTTGCCAAGGCTCCACCACCTCTCTCAACGTACACACACACACACACACACACACCATCAAAATAGTAAAATATAATGGATGATGGTAAATGCAGCACTGTCAGGATTATTCTAAAATATTGAAAACTGTAGGATGTAGAGCCCAGAATAGCATTTTGCAGCAACCAGCTTTGGAAAATGTAAATGAAATCATCTCTATTCCACCAGGTTTACTGAAATTTAGCCAGCCTAGGAAACTCAGTGCAACACAGATGAGTTACTGGCAGTAACCCTTGTTAACGTCTACTGGGAAAAGAACTGGCATAGCCATAAAAGATTAAAAGTAGCAGCTCCTTTGAAATCAGAAAAAATAACTGAGAACAGTGAGAAGTATTTTATATACGAAAGCTTTATCTATTTGCGTCACAAATTCTTACCTGAATTATAACACAGATCAAATCCTAGGAGGAAAATATTCATTTATCAGCCAATTAAGTTATTATATGTACAAAATAACATCTAATTTCATAAAATGAATTTCTCAGAGGAGAAAAACTCAATTTAATCTTTAAAAACATTTGGCTTTATGTGGTTGGCTATAATTAACCTGATCCTTTTCTTCTCAGAATTACCTTCATCATTATAACTAAAGCAAAGTTAAAAGGTTCATCTTTCAGAGGCTGTTTTTACTAACTGAAAGGCTATTTGAAGAAAAGCATTTGGTACTTTATTAGCTTACCAGTTTTATTTTTGTTACACTGGGAGAAGCTGTTGATTTTGTGTTAACTGAATTTGTGACAATTGTCAGATTTGCTCAGAACGATAAGTCCCTCTAGCTTTTCATTCCCCTCCAAAACAAGGTAACCTCCCCCCAGCCCTGCATTTATGTTATCTATAAAATTTGCCACTGATCTACATGCAAACAAATCTATATTTCTGCCCTTTTCTCTGAACGTCCCATTGTTCCGTGACCCTAGGAAGAACACCTCTGTTCTCAGGAGATTGAGTGCCATCTGTTGCCATATAAAGAAGGATCACCTGCACTGAACTGCCGAGCTTCCTGATCTGCCGAGCTTCAGCAGTGCTTTATTCTTAACCCCGTTCTCCACTGAAGTAGTTCACGCTAAAATACATGAATTTACACAAGGTTACATTGATTTTAAGATGTAACAGTAATTCATCTGAAATTACTGAGCATGCCCTACTGCCAGTTTCTGCAGCCTTGCAGGATGCCTTCTGCAGGCAAACGCAAGCTTTCTCTGCCACGCTGTGAAACAGCTGGAGGACATGCTGTGCCGAGGCTGAGCTAAAAATGCTGTGACACTCAGTAGAGTTTGCTAGCTCAGATTTCAGGCCATACAAACCATGGTCACAAACCACTGGTCAGCCCAGAGCACACAGAGGCAGCTTGCCTCTCTGCAGGAGACGAGGAAGCTGCTCTCAATAATCACGCTCACTTTCAGTCAGTGGTAAAGTGCTCATGACATAACAGGATGGTAAATGAGACATAACAAAAGCTATCAAACTGAGACAAGCATAGGAATGCAGGATAGTAAACCCATACCTGCACATTTCAGCCCATTTTGTTCAGTTACGATCTCCTACCCATTCTTCCATGATTCTCCATGTAAACACCAGAATATCTCTAGCCAGAATTGTGTCCTCTGTTTTCATTTTGTAATCATTTATCAAGAGGATATCACAAAACTCAAGAATACAAATAACTGTTACTTAAGCACGCCCTTCAAAACATCCTTTTCATTGAGACCGAAAGAGAGAGAAAACACACACGGCATGCAGTCATTCTTCTTGCAACACTCGTGTTCCATTTCGGTACCAGTGTCGCTCACGTAGTTAAGTAAATGCAGAATCTCTTTACTAGATACTAATTTACGAGAGCTGAAAAAATAGATGATGACAAGTCTTACTGTATTCTATTCCTGTAATGAGATAGTTAACAGCAACAGTTTATTTTTGACACCATTGCTTGCTCTCTAGGAAACAACTCTAAACCATAGCCAAAACACGATAGCAAAATATTCTAGCTCCCACATACCAACCTCTTAAGAAAGAGAATTTTTAGCAATGATAAAGGAGGGTTCCACTAACACCCCCAACCCTCCCCCACACTTTCTTTTTTAAATAGATGTTTCTCTTCTGTGTTTCTCTTTCAGCTTCTTGATGTTGGATGTATTGCATCCTTTGATAGTGGTTCCAAAGGAAAGACAAAGCAAAGAAAAAAACCCACTCTCTGGTGTGTGGACTCGTGTAAAAGTTACTTATCTGTAAAGTACTCAGGTTAATGACTAACTTGCAGTACTGCAAGAGTGTGACCTACGAGTAGTCACAGAACAAAACCAGCAAAACCAGAAAGAACAAGAACCAAACCCCAAAAGGAAAGGGGCTGATACTTGCATCAGTGCTGCATTTCGTAAGGCCGGTTCACTGTAATAGCTCCACATTACGGTAAGCACTGCGGATGCACTTCCCTGAGGTTTGCATCCTTGCTCATACAGACCCACTACAGAAGCAGCAATGACTCTCTCCTCCTCCAGCCCAGCCGCAAGTTTGTTTCCGGCATAACTTCATTACCAAAATAAAGCTGCAGCTTAGCCTGTGGTCTCTGAGCTGCACCACTGGCTGCATTCCTGCGGGGCAACCTTGGCTTGCTAGCGCTGGAAGCCAGCCGTCCCTACACAACAACCCCGAGACATCCCACAGGCATCAGAGCTGAGTAAAAGACCTCAGCTGGGAATAAGGGGAAAGATGCTGCTAACCTACTGCCTCAAAGCTTCCCAGCAGCTCTGAGCATAACCCTTACAGCTGTATTTTTCTATGGCAGGTGCTAGACTGAGTCTATCACTAACTTAGTATAGCATTTAAAAATATATATATATATATGTATAATTTCACTAGTGTTTACAGTTTTTTATTTTTCCTCACCACTGTTTTATTCCTTTATCACTGCAGTTGCTTCTCCCCAAACTCACAATTTGGCAACCGAACCTCGGGGAACTGTTCTGCTGTCTTCATGAGAAGTTGTCAAGCTCCTAAATCTCCATGGACTGCTCTTTCTCTTCAGGTTGATTGATTTTAGTCATGTTTTTAAGGGAGAAACAAAAGCAACTTTTCAGAAGTGAAAGTTTTCAGAAGTGAAAGTAAGTTTTACCTGAAATTAGCAGGCCTTATTTCCAACAACCTCCCTAATAAGCATCTCGAGAGCGTTTCATACTCAGACACATTCCTGAACATCTTCCTGGATTTTTGCTCCTGATTTCGAGGTGCTGCTGCAGAACCCTGAAGCAGAGGATTTAATCCTGGGCCCCCTGCTACCCCCTGCCAGTGCAGCGGGAGGAGGAAGCAGAGCAATTCAAAAACAAGAATGTAAAAAGCAGGAGTGAGACGTGTTGAGATCAGGGCAAGAGAAGGTTATGGGAGTGAAATAAAATTGGATGCCATCTATTTAATATCACCATCTCATTTCCTGACTCATTCAGGGCTACATTCAACCCCACTGAAGGCTTTGGTTTGGGGGCAGAGGGGCAGAAGGAGAAGGGGGGGCTGTCCTCCATTCCCAGCCGAGGATCCCAAACGCAGTTACGTGGGCAGGGACCTCCAGAGGCTTTCTGCTCTAATTCCCTGTGTGAAGGGAGGGCCAACCTCAAAATTTGTCACAGTTGCTCAGAGCTTGTTTCAGTTAAGTTTTGGTTTAAAGTTTTTTGAAGTTTGGTTTTAAGCTTTTTTTTTTGTTTGTTTTTGTTTTTTTAAGTATTTTCAGTGATGAACTGCCGTGTCTTTTGGACACATTTATTATAATTTATCCATTCTTGTAGATTTTGTAGAATTTACAAGAAATCCCTGATGTTATGTCCATAATCAAAGAAAATTCCCTTTATTGCACAAATTTAGTACCTTAAAAATTGTTTTTACCCTGACTTATAAATTTAGTTGCAACATTTAAATTTTATCAATGAAATAAGTGTAGCAGAGTCATTTTTTGCTCTAAGCATGTTACAATGCAGGCAAGTTACCCTTCTAGATCACATGAGCCTAGCAAGCATGCTTCAGTTTCTGACCAAAGAAATGTCAAAAAAAAAAGCACTGTAAGTTTCTCACAAACCAAAACCTGAATCACTTTCTCCAGCTATGCTAGAAGTTAAATCTACTATCAAGTATTCCACTGTTCACATACTAAATTCACAGTAGTGTTTAATGATCTTATTTATTTACATTTCTATAAAACAACCGGCTTTGAGACTGTAACAAAAGAGCAGGAACTCCCAGTGGTTTACTTACTCCTGCATTACAGACAGGTGACTCCTGGCTGCACATCCAGGCTGCCACGCTGGCTGACAACCTGTTGCCCTTGCACTCTGCAGCTTCCTCAAGACACAACAGGTTGGCTCCTGCATCTGGCCGCCGTGTCCAAACACATTCATCCACATGGGGCTGGCAGCCTCTCAGCTCAAAATTAAAGACCTTTCCACACCAGAAATAAACCTGCTTTCTTCTTTCTGCCACCTGCCTCCATGCTTTTTTCAAGGCTCTGATTTAACTGGCCTACTTTGAAGCCTTAAAAACTGCAACTGCAAGCATCAGAACCTCTCTTTATTTGGACTGCAGCATCAGAGCCGGCAAACATGGGAATTTAATGCTTCTCTACTCCAGAGATAGGTATAACTCTTCTCATAAAAGGCAGGCCGACAACAAGAAAGCCACTGTCTTTGGCATTTTTGCTTGAGCAGGAGAGAGCTAAAGCTGAGCAATTCAGGTGCTGATCTTGTGAACAAAGCCTTGAAACGATACTGTTCGATAACAGGTACTTCCACATCTGGAGTAGTTCATAATATGCAACTTCGGAATAATTCCCAAATTTTACCTATCATTTATATAGCTCATATGAAGGAAATGTCTCCAAATCCTTATACCCACATATAATACTTCTTTTTGTACAAAAATGCTTCAACGCTAGTTTGTAAATGTTCTTATTTTTAAGAGCAATTTTGTTAGCCACTAGTTGTTGCTGTTTTTTTTAACGATAAGATAGAAAAATGACATCTCTTACGACAAGCACATCACCTTACCTCAAAGAAGCTCCCCTTTTCTTAGCTAATTCTTTCTATATCGAACACTGTTGATACGATTTTCACTCTCTTCCCACACAGCAATAAGGCCATGAATAATAGAGGGAAAAGATAGAGGGAAAAGCAACTTACTCAAAAGGAAAAAGGCTTCTATGACCCATGCTTGTTCTACCTAGGTGGGAAGAACAGAGGGACTTCTTCCTTCCCCAAAATTACCTCGTCACCACACTTTCCTCTTTTCTGCCAATACAAATTCCAAAGCATTCTTTCCCAATGATCCTCCCACATCAGGACGTGTGTGTTTGAACAGTGTCCTATCCCACATGTACATCTCCCGTCACCCCTCATGCTTTCTCTCTGGTATCACTGGTGATTCTTTAACTCTATTCAAACCACCTGCCTAGATTTTGCTCTCCCACCTGCACACCCCTAGGTTCCCACGTAAAGTGTTCCACCACTCCTCATCCCTCGCATGCCCCAAGTGGACGTGATTCTCCCAGAGTCCACACCTCCCCTTCACGCACTGTCTCGGTGCTCCAAAGCCAGCTGCTGGCACTCCAGCCACCCCCCTGCAGTCCTTCCTTCTGCACCTACAGACCTCTCACCATGCAGCATAAAACAAATGCCTCCAGCTTTTACTTCAGACCTCGCTCACCAAAAGCTACTCAAAAGACAACTGAGCATCTCACTGAACAAAAGATCATTTTTTCAAGCTTCTAAGTAACTCGTGTTCAATAAATTTGCTTCCTTAACTAGTGGTCTGAAAATACAATGTATACTATTACTTGAGTCTATTACAGTTCCTGCACATTAGAAAAAACAATAGAAAGCAATTAGCAGTTACACAGATAAAACAAAGCACCACATGTGCAAAATGAACAACAAACTCAAGCTATTATTAAAATGCAGTATTTTGAAAGCAGATGACAAAAAAGACTTTTTTGTTTTTAATCAATATAAGTGGTATGCTTTTATAATAACACAAAGTATTTTGCTTTAAAAACTCATTTTACATTTGTGTGTAGGTATATATTCTATGTACATGTTTGTGTATATATATGTGTGTATATTTACACACAAGCTGTTAATGCTCTCTCTCAAAAGCAAGTTTGAGAATACTATATACAGAAGTATATAACATAAGCAACCACTGTAGTTAATCCTGATGTCACAAACAATTATTACTGCAACTACTAAAGGTTTACTTCCTTAATGAATCCACTATCACTATCGTTACAAGAAAAGCACACAAATTTGAAGTAAACACCACTGAATTGCTACTGTTACAGAACCTAATAACCTCGGATGGACATTACATGGAAATGTATTAGGTGTTAATATTATTCAAATTTTGGTCAAGTGAAAACAGCTCAGAAATACCAATACCAAAAAATGATAGTCCAAGCTACAAGGTAATACAAGGGTTACAGAGTGGTAGACAGACCTTTTTTTTTTTTTTTTTTTTTTTTTACAGTTCACATGTTCCAGCAGATACATAAGCATGTAATCCTCAATAATCCTTGCAAGAAGAACAGCTTCTGTTTTAAGAGGTTGCCACATATGGCCAAGTGTGCAACACTGAGAAAGGAAGTCAATTAAAACTCTGTAGGAAGATACAGACTGCAAGAACTTTACGATGTTTTGGAAAGGATTTTTTCTTGTTTGGACAACTAGAAAATCATATCATAGATCATCATATTCTTATTTAGATACTGAACTTGGAAGAAAAATAAACCTTACTAAGCAACAGATTTTACATGAAAGCAAGAATAGTTTCCACCAGCTTTTCGCTTTCTCATGTTTTCTGTTCTTTCCATTCTTCTCTTAGACCTTCAGCTTCATACTTTGCCTGCAATCATTTACTGCATTGACGTGCAATCCTATTTACAAGCCATCCTCTCTTGTCCTTTCACTGGAACACTGCATCAGGCTGCCAAATTAGTTAGGTATTAATTTGCAAAGGACTCTGAATCACTACCACTAGCAATACCTAACCCAGTATTTTACTGCTGCTGCTGGATTACAGCGTGCTTTTTTTTTTTTTGGTAAGATTTCCTTATTTGGGGTGGAGTATGCTGGAGAAAGTGAACATTGCACGCAGTCTTCTTTCTGAAACCATGTTTTGTGTTTTTTGAAGATGGCATAACATTCTTCTACCAACAACTACATTGTTCATGAAGATTCATGAAGAAGGCATGGCAACCGATTCAGAAAGTCGCTGCTTCATCTTCGACTGGTGCTTGTGGCAAACCCTCTCAGTCCTCCAATGCAACGGCTACTCCTAAAGCAACAAGCCTGTGATCTTTGTTCAAGGAGTACATGTATTTATTCGCCACGTTTGGTTCCATTCAGAACAAACCACAGGGATCACCCCACAGACCAAAAAGGAAAATAATCTCAGGCTACAATTTGAT
This sequence comes from Anser brachyrhynchus, assembly GCF_964034855.1. Taxonomy (NCBI): domain Eukaryota; kingdom Metazoa; phylum Chordata; class Aves; order Anseriformes; family Anatidae; genus Anser; species Anser brachyrhynchus. The sequence goes on along the minus strand of NC_137699.1, from coordinate 30,235,500 downwards.
ATACATGCTGTACATATCTAAACTTATGAGGTACCATAAATCCACCAGAAAAAAAGCATTTAGGCTTCTTTTATATAAGATAAACAAGCATGACATCAAAGATCCCTGGGGATAATTCAGTTTCTATGTATTTTCTCAAAAATAGCAAAGAGCTTTTTGTCCTTTGACAACCACATGTACTGCACATTTATTTTCCAAAATACCATCTTTTGGCTAGAGAGGAATAAACAACTCAACCTCTAAAGAGGACTAACTAGATTTTATTGTTAATTTTCTTGTGAATGTTTCCAACATCCTTTAAAATTGTGATTTAAATAATATTTTAAACAAACATACACCAAATTGGGGGTTATGCAAATCTATTGACAAAACATGGATGGGATCTGCAAACAACTAGAATGAATTTCTGAGCACTAGGGACCTGGTAGTCAAGTTGAATGTGCTACATATATTAATGGTATCAACCTAAAAACTGAATGTGATGATTGAAACTTTTGATGTAAACTGCAAAAGACAGATGGATAAAGCAGTCAATAGCTCTAAAAAGCTATCAGGGAACAGAGTACAACCATACAAGCCCTGAACTTTGCTAAATGAATGCATATTCCAACTGCACTCTTTTCACATGTGGGAACATCCACAGGAACACGAGACAAGTATAAGAGTGGTTATATGTATTGAATTATTATTCTACATCAAAAATATTTCAAGTCCTAATAAGGGTGAAAAAATGCAAAAAGGAAAAAATGTTTCAAAATATACAGTTACTCAGCAGAAATCTGCATGCTGCATGACAGCAACATTTATGGTTTAGAAAATAATAAAGCTAGATAAAAATGTTTTAGTTGATTCATTTCTTGTGAGCACTGCGCTAGGAGTGGGCGTTCAGGTTGGGTTTCAGAAGACTTAAATAGAGTAAGAACTCCTTACATAAGGCAAACTGAAAAAGGGTTTTCCATTAATTAGAAATACTCCACTGCATAGATATCTCCACAGTGACCAACAGGTAGATGCCAGCCTTCCATTTGTTCCCATAGGTACGTTACCCTGTCTGCAGCTTTTATTATATAGGTGCCTGTCAGGACGACTGACAACTGGCAAGTAGGCAGCACTTGATTTTCTACAGTACCTACATGAATCATCTGCTGGAGTTACCACGTCATCTACAGTTACCACCCGTAACTACAAAGGGAAAATATTCCTAGCTGGCCATACACAGTAACTGCTAAAGGGCGAGTGTGAGAGTTCGTGCAGAAGCCGTTGTGTAAAGCTACCTAAATCAAACTGCAATATCAGGGAGAAGCAGCATAAGTAATTCTGGTCACGAAGCCAGACAGCCAAGCTGGCAAAGCAGGCTACAAACTGAAAAGAGCAAGCAAGGTGGCACTGACACCTAAAAAACACACTTTGCAATTTAAATAAGAATCAGTCTATTACAAGTGCACATATGCCAACAGTACTGGCACTTCACCCAGACATCTTTAAACATAAAAGGCAAATTTGAAGTGGATGGTTGGCAGCTGCTAGTTATCTTGAGGCATAAGCAAGCTTGTGTCTGTTTGACCAGCCCACCTGTGCACGCAGATACACCTGGGGTTTCATACTAGGTTTCTTTTACAAACTGCCATTTCAGCTCAAGACCAGCGCATTTTTTATTTAGGAGCTTTGTCTCTGTAGCCCCGCTAAACTGGGCTACGGTCTCTGACAGAAACAAGAAAAATCTCCCTACCACTTTCTAACTGAAACCCGAACACAGTCCAGCATGTCATCTTGAGTTTTCTTGCATTAAAACCCTTGCAAGTACCACGCAAAAGCCTTTGGTGTTATGCGATTTTTTCCAGCTATGGTCAGTAAAAGGAAGTACCTACATCTGCTGCTAGTTTACATGCATGCAAAACATTTTATAAAATGAAAACAGATTTGAAATCATTCAGATTCCAATACTAAACCTTCAAAAGCAAATTACCTACTGAAAGTACTTGTGTGGGTGTATTCCTGTTTCACTGCATCAACAGCCTTAATCAGCCTCGCGTACTATTTCTGATTATGGTTCATTATATAAAATCACGCTGATAACAGTTTAGTAGGAGTGTTTCTTAACCCCTTCCGAAAAATGGAAATAGAAGTATTGCGCTAGCTTTTACCCTCGAGGTACACACGTAGGAGGTGACTTCCACCAGCACGCGTGACTTTGCAAAAGGCTCCGCAGTCAATTTTAAGCCACAGGCATCGGCTTGAACCATGCATCAGCACAAAGGCTGTGGCTCATCCCTACACTGATGGTGCTACACTGCAGCTCACAGCTCCTTGCAGAGCCTCCATGGAAAGACAACTTTGAAGGCTCACACATCTCCTCCACCAGCACCTGGCTGACCTGAGTCCCGCTGCACTAGCTGGAAATGTTCTTGATCCAAAGGCCTTGCTAGGATTCCCAGGCCTTTGAAGCCAAGTACGTCTTCTTCAATTCACATGGCCCTGCTTTCTTAAAAATCCACACTTATGTCAGGTATTTATGTGTTTTTGTATCACTATGAAACTGAAATTTTATCAACACCACACATCATCCGTTAAGCAAATCAGTATCTGAAAATTACTTGATAATGTCAGCAGTTGTGTAGCATCACAGGTAATTTCTTAGTAGAATTTCTGCTAGGAAAGCCATTGTACCATAATCTGCTTGATTTCACCCTTTAAAAATGGTTTTACATCTCCTTACATCAAGCACGCTTTGCTTCGTGCATCAATGTTGAAATCAGCTCATCTGTCTGCAGGGGAACACGGCTGCGAACAGTTTCTCCTGGTGACAATCTTTAAGAAAAATGCATGTCTATCATAACAATTTTAGTAGCTGACTCAGTACATCATGTGATGTTAGCACTGTTAAGTGTCCATCAAAAAGCAAAATTTTCCCTTGGTTAAGACAGCAGCAGGGTAGAGCTTGTTTTGACAAGCATCCTTTGGCAAAACTTACCCCCAACACAGGGGGTTTTTGAACACAGACAAACGCAGGAGAGTCCCACATAAATCAGTGCTTTGCAAGAGCAGAGATGAGGAGAACACCGGCAGACTCCCGCAATTCTGTTTCTGCACACTTTTAAGAACTCTCTTCTGTTACTGCTATTTCATTAATGAGCCACAGAGCGTCAAGCTACAGCCTTTGAATCTAATCAGAAACATGAAAATGCCTCTCATGGCATGAGACCAAATAAATTTCTGAATTTCCACAGGCGTGGTGAAAAGGAAGATTTCCAAGACACAGAACCCAAGCAGACAGGGAAATCAGAACTCTTAAAGCATAATTTATCCTGTCAGTGAAGGAAATCCTCTTCAATACCTACAGAAGTTTAAGTCTCTGGGATTTTATACAAAGATACCAGTGCAACTACTTTGATTTATGCGTACATATGTGTTTGTTTTTTTTTCTCCTTGGGGAGAGAGGGATGGAAATCAGGCCCTGTCAGTTCCTTTTGGGTAGCAACCCTCACTCAACTTCCTCTAATCCTCAAGCCTACCATGAACACAGCAATGAGATGATAGCAGTTGTATCTATTTGGAGAAGGTCATGTGCAGCAAAAAAAGCTGTAACGTCTTTAAAAAAAAAAAGCATTGCTAGCTCTACTTTTTTTTTAAACATTGTCTTTCATCCTAACCATCCAGTCATCCTTTACCAAATTCAGTGAGGCAAAAAATTGATTTCTGAGTAGTGAGAGATGGCTCAAAAAAAAAAAATGGTTTTAAAACTGCCTGGTGAGCACAGATTTCTAGGATCACAGAAGTCCTTCAAAACACAAATACAACTAAATTATTTGTTTTCTTACAAGCAAAGCTATTACAGAAATTCTTGCTCACCTGTGCTTTAATACAGCCTTGCCAGAAGTGCAATGGAGGCTGAGCTTTTACTCTAGTTGTGAGTTACAAACAGTTTACCTATGAGTGACGAATAAAGAATCTCTCAGACTGAGCACATTGCTGATACTTGAGAAGTTCGTTACCTCAGAAGAGGAAGCAGAGTCAAATTTAATATTTTTTCCTTAATACAAGAAAAAATACAATTACTGGAAGGCAGAAATTCTGCTGCTGTTTTGCTCTTAGTTTGAGTCTTTAGAATTTGTGTATAATTGTTCTGTTTTGCATATGTATGTCTATTCCTTGTAAACTGTTGCTGTAAAGAATACTTTGAGAATTCTTTCAGCCAGACAAAATGTTTCTGATTAATGTTGCATCTTTAATAAAGATTAAAAACTGTTCTGGACAACTCACCCTACTGTATATGGTTCATAGGCCAACAACTGGAAGTCACCTCTTCTTACTGGCTAATAGGAATGAATAGTAGTTTAAAAAGAATTTACAGTCCTAAGACAATTCAACTGCTAATAATTTTTTTTATTATTATATACTGTGAAGATCAGATTGATCAAGAAAGCAACCGAAAGTATTATAATTTCAGAACGTAATACACAGTATAGAATTTCTCACAAGACGTTTATATTGTCCACTATGTTCTCAACAAGCTTGATATTTTTATTCTAGTCAAAAATTGTTGCAAGTCTGTTATGTGACCACTGATGTAAACATCAGAAAAATAAATACAATAATTCATTTTGTAAAAATTAGTAGACCAAAATATAAGGAGAGAAGTCCCACTCTGCAGAACTATTACAATTCTTTAAAGGAATCATCCAGTATGAGACATCCATTTAATATGATTTTCTAAATCATCTACTAAGGTAACTTGCCAGAGACCGTAAAAGAAGAAAGGATTATCAAAAGATGAAAGAAGTAACCCAGAATGACTACATGGATAAACACAGGATATAAAGGAAAGGACTTTCACAGAGGAGAGGGGTTACCAACACTGGGGAACATGCAGATCAACACTGTTGTATATAGACTGATATCAAAGTCTGCTGATGATACCAGATTATTTGAGCTGGTAGCAGAAGATTCAACAGTGAAGAAATTATACAACAGCTGGAACACAATGAGTTTCAGAGAGGTCTCTTGATAACACATGAAGTGCATAAATCACTTTGTTCAATATTAATTAAAGCACATAGGAGAAAGAGACAACCTGTACCTATACGCAGGGAATGGCAAGTTCTAATTAACTTAAGAAAAAAATCTGTAACGCTGCAGAGAAATTGCTGAAAACCTTAGTTCAATGCTCCAGTGCACCCAAAAAGCAAGAACCTCCTCAGGGATCTTCAGATGAAAGGGGCAGGATGGAAGGAAGGTATGTGCTATGAAGTCATGCTGCGTCTTTCTGAAATATTAGCAGTTGTTACCCTAGAAACAGAAGATTTCTACAAAGCAATCAACAAGTATGCATAATTCAACAACGAATCTCATACCCATGACTTTTGGATGCCAAAATTTAGAGAAATGAAAAAGCAGGCGACAAATTAATGCAAGAAAAAACACAGCAGGGTCTTCAAGTGCAAATAGTTCAGGGTGAAGCTGAAGCTCTTCACTCACAGACTTCTAGAAACTAGGAAAACCTACCATGAGACGTATAAGGTGTATATATACGCTCACTCCCAGCTTTCTCTTCCATATAAAGAGATACCAGTTGTCCGATTCAGAACTGCTGTTATGTTCTTACCTATGATGTATTAAACTATTCATTAATATGAGAAATTACGTTAAAGGAGCACGTTATTTATATCAGCATCTCAGATAAAAAGCAGTAGTAAAGCCCGTAAAGATTGTTACATTTGCAATGTCTATAAGATTGAAATAAAAACTTGGCAATTACTGCTGTCTTATAAATTAATCTCCCTAATCAACATGCTACCCTCCTAAAGAGGCTTAAGAGGGGGGAAAAAAAAAAACACCCAAGAAAGAAAACAAGGTAGAGTGTATTAGAAAAGTATGCCAACAGCAGGCTTGGGAAGGTACAGACTAATGCAGCTTCTGGAAATTAATTTACTTTCAGAACTAATCTGATTTCAAAATACTCATTTAAGACCTATTGCTTAGATGTCACTATTGGCAAGGCTGTCTGTCAAATGACAAAAACATGGATTTTCATATTTTTGCAATTTGCAAATGTATGCAATCAGACTAAGAGGAGCATATCTAATGGTATTTCAAAAGCTCTTTTGAGGACCCTTCCTATCCGAGCAAGTGTCTAATAATAAGATCTTTCCCTGAAAACCTTGTCTGTCTTTACCCTACTTAATTTAAAAAATGAGCATCTATCTTGGATCATCTCTGAATTGCCCGCTAAAGGAGACTTTGAATCTCCTCATTTATTATAGACAAAACCAACAGAAACCATACTCATAAGGGCAATAGCAGCTATTACAAATGGCATCCTTTGCCTGCGGTTCCCCAGATGACGACCTTTTGGCAAAGCCATGCAAAACAACAGTAAGATGTAAATCAAACAGAAGAGTGGGAAGGTACAAGATTACTTAGTCTGAGAGGATCTCAATACTAAGAAAATGAAAAAAAGAACAAAACAGATGTGCTTGAGGAAGACAAAAACATAACAGCTGTTTTACTTTAATTATTTAGCCACTCATTTCCCTCATCACAGCTGCAAGTGAATTACTACAATTTTTTTTTTAAACAAAGTTTTATTTCTAATTAAAAAATGTTGCATAACAAGCTGTACCATCAACAGTAGCTATCTTACATCAAAAATCAGCATAAGCTAGATGTTACTATATCATGGTGCTGTTTAATTTATAAAACACAGCGATGTTGACATATTATAAATGAACTGTATGAACAGTGCTATAAGGAGACACTGATGCTGCCACTTTGCAAACCAGGTTGTTTTAGAATTGGCATAATCTCCCACTCTTAGAAGTCCTTGTGTTAACACACATGCCACTATTTTACTTAACTTCAATGAAAAACTTACATGTCACTAAAATTTTCCAGTTCACTAGATTTTATAGACTAAATGTTACAATGAGAATTCGATTTTACTCAGCTTGGTTACATCTGAAATTTTTTATGAAAAATATTCATGCTCCTGGTGAAGATTTAAAAAAAATCTCAGGACTGTAAGAATATTTCATAAGAGGGACTTGCAGCAATATACTCTATCTCAGCACAGGACTATTAAAGCATACAGACAATTATTCACCATACTAGCATATAAATGAGTATCATACCGTATAAACACTGTAAAAGAAAAAAAAAAAATCAGAAGAGCAAGTTAACTGCAGTTTCAGAATTTGAAATTTTTTTTTATTTTTTGCTTTTCCCTCTAACATTTCAAAACCTATTGATCAATTCTAGGATTGTGATTACATCCAGAAAGATTAGGTACCTGTATTGAAATCTGGCATGAAAAGTCCCTAAATAGAAAAGGCTGGTATTTTACATTTTTTCTTTTAACTGAGTTATATATCATCTCAGCAACTGAAAAGTATGTTAAAATATAAAAACATACCTTTATCGTAATTCCTATATAGGAATTCCTATGTAGATGGGCCAAGAAAAATTACATTCACATTTGTGAAAAACAGAATCAGTGGGTGATAAAATACTTTTTGAGTTGTTAGTGATATGCAATGGTGTAACAATCTGGTTCGTAGTCTGAACAGATGCTGACTGATAATGAGAAGTGACAGCAGTGGAGTGCTGTATTTTTAGGATATCGATCCTAACAAATATTATTTTAGATCAACAAGCTAACTTCCAGCAGAGAGGCAGTATTAGCACATAATTCCTGCAGCTAATGATCAATAGTTAATAAGCAGAGGAGAAAATGTGCAGAGAGGCGGCTTTGGGGCATACAGAGAAGTTCCAGATATTTTGAAATACTTGTGCATAATGAAACATCTTGGCATGAAATAAGAGTGGAGGAGAAAAAACATGTTAGAAAAAAATAGCGTTTTCCTGCATGAACTGGAGGTGTAAATAATTTATCACCGCCATCTATAACATTATTTAAACCAGAACACATGTAAACTAACAGTATACTACTACAATATTCTGCAGTTAAAATCAATTCACATTGAGTGGAAACTTTTGAAAAAACTCCACTGCACTATTACAAACTTTGAGAAATGATTTAAGACTTATTTTTCCCCAAATGCTCCCATACTTCCAAGTAAAAGGGTTATAACTTCAAAACTGGCCAGCACTACATAAACGCAGAGATGGTTTTGAAAGCCTTAATTTGGGTAAGAGTAAGTAAAGATGCAAAGAACTATTTTTTTTTTTTTTTAATTTCCTTCTGGTTGTAGTCATAACTGCATTATGACTTGGTGACCCTTTTCAGCAACCTTATTTATCACATACCGCCAATAAGCAGGAATGTCTGAGTGCCGATCATCATTAAAGTGTCTAGGAATTAATGGGTTAAGAAGTCCAAAGTGAGCTTTATGCACATAAGCACTTGGCTTAAAAAAAAAGAAGTGAATTGATTTGCTTTCAACCCGTACTAAGCCCATTTTTCTTCATGAAAAAAGCCTCACTGGTAAAATTTGAATGAATATAATTCAGCCTCTAAATTGCTAAACCCTTAAAATATAAGTGTGGAGATAAACAATAGAAGACCTGTCCTCTTCATCCTAAGTTATTATTAAGAGCAAGATAACTTCTAAGTCAAGTAATTACCTGAAATAATCACTCCTACACAAGCAAACCAAACAGTAAATATTGCTGTGCCACAAAAGAAGAGTGATAGGCGTTAAATTTTTTAAACAAACCCAAAATATTCACAACTAAGGAGCTCATGTTATCAAGAGGCTACATTTTTGGACAGAGAACACACTACCATGGTATGCAGCATATGCATTGCTTCTCTGATGAAATCATTAGGCAAAATAAAAATAGACTTCTCAGCAGTATGGATTTCTCTTTCAGAGAGGTGTCCCTTCAGTATCTTTTTACTTCATAAATAGGAAGAAAGTAAGGCAACCATTAATGCAAAACTGAGAAAATCTAGTGTGAAATGATTCACAAGTTCACTGTCCATCTAAGAAACAAACATACAGGTGCATTCAATTGCATATGTTTATTTTCAATAGTCTTCCTATTACCTCAAAGCCACAGTGTATTTCTTTTTTCTCCAAAATCACAGCCCAAAGTTGATCTTTAAATCCATGAACTATTTTATTGAGCTAGTCGGACTCCTTAGTAGAAAAAACAAGATAACCAAGCCCTAGAAATGCAATTAGCATACACAAGTGCACGCACAGCATTAATAAACCAAGAATACCTTGGAGATTTCTAGTGAAGTTGCGATGGAAACTTTAGCCAGTGGCTCTGATGATCTGCACAGTGACTGCTATTCTTTCTTTCCACGCTCCTTCTCAAGAATGCACATAGGAATATAGCAGAGCTTTTTGCAATGGACTGCAGAACTACTCTGATTCATTTATCAAGTCAAAAATCAAAATAGAAACATGACAACCATGTATTTGATGAAAGATGAAGCAATTAATTGCAAATGTAACCTCCTCTATTACTTCCAAATTATGAGTTTTTCTTTTTTATTCTACTAAATACGTTAGAATGCACTAGGAATTAAAACAGAAAACATCAGCTTGTCCAGTAACCTCCAATAAAGCATTTAAAGAATCTCAAGAATCAGTTATCTGTCTTACGATGCAAAATCGTGGTTTCTTTTTGATATATGGCAGTAAACACACATCTCTTGATGATTACTCATGTTATTTAACTAACCTGACAAGATTCAAAAAACAACCTGGAACCTGTTTCAAAAACAAATATCCCAGTGAAATGTAGATTTCCAACCATACTGTGTTATTAAAACTTAACCAAAATTATATAAAAATCCTATTACAGCAATAGGGGCATTACTACTCCAACATATCATGCCACCCTCATTTTTAGGTTTGCTTTCCAGTACCCCTGTACTATGTTTTCATCAGTGTGTATCTGCTATACGTGACAGGAGAGAAGAAAGTTTTTAAACTGTAGTGGTATTTTAAATATTCACAGCTTTGTGGATGAAGAATTTGTAGTAAGAGGGGAAAAAAGATAATGGAATTGGGGAAGATCAAAATGAAAATGATTTTTCCTCTGCCTTTTGAAGTAGTATATTATTTGCCACGGCTTAGTAACCAAGAAAGAATTTGCTGCAGAGTTTTAAAAGATTCAAGCACAAGTCCTATGCCCTGCTAAAACTGCACTCAGGGAATTCACATGTGAAATTTAAGTAATGGACAGAACTTGGGGCTGTCATCCAATTAACAATATACAAACAACTTTATCAACCACATTTATATCTAATATCCATAGTTCTGACAGACAGAAAAAAGATGCACTAGCATTATTTATCTATAATTCCAGACTTCTATGAACTGAATTCTGTTTCTACAATCTCTTACAAACTAAAAACTTACAGAATTCCATAATTTGGAAGGTCCCAGAGCTGGCTCTGGAGAACAACTATTTAACAAATGTTTATGGTGCCGTAGCAGCTGCTTTACAGTTACAGAAGTTGAGACAGCTATGATCTGTAGGAGAGCATTAATCCTAATTACCTCTGATACCATTGCCAATAAGAGCTGGATCATCACACCGTGGTCTCCAGTCAGATTTCTCAGCTTCGCATCTGGTTAAGAGTTCCCCTGCTCAGTACTGAGCTTGGTTTGAGTTGTCTTGTGCTGCTATAAGCTCGCTGAATATCCACGTGTGTGCATGAAGCTCCTCCAAGTAGGCACGGAATAAAGGAATTGATAAAGTTACAGAAGTCTCCTGTCAGATATAATTGGTCATGATTTTAACACCCACAGAAGTAACAGCAGTTTGGGTAAACTATGGGCTAGGCATAGATGTAGGCAAATTAAGGAGCCTGCATTCTGCTTCACGTGTTCTTTTCCTCTCCTGTTTTTTTTTTTTTTTGTAGGTGTATTTTTTTTTTTTAAATTGAATTCTAACAATGAGAGACCATAGACAACTTAGGAGTTAGAAAACCACAGGTTTGTTTTAACAGAGCTGTAGATTTCAACTTCCAAAATAGCTTCCAAAATAACAAACTCCTCAAACACTACTGGCTTCAGAAGAATGAAGTGGGATGAAAAGAAAGATGGGCAAAGGAAGCAGGCATGTCGGTAAGAGGAGAACTTGTAGGATGGAAATAAACTATCCCTACAGACCCAATTCACATCACCAACAGATGCCAAGGCCAACAAGGCCCAATTTGTTTGTACAGACCTAGCACCCTCCTCTCCCCAGGTCAGATGTCCATATATCCCTTCTGTAACACGAAACATTACAGCTATTGCCAAGTCTGTAGGTGCACACTGCTTGGCCAAGCAAGGGGCAGCAGCTTGTGTGATCACTCACGATACGTAAGGTCTACATTTTGCCTAGATGTTTCTTAGTAAGCTTTTGGACTCATGTTCCCTATTTCACAAAATATTTACTCAGTCCAGAAAACTTTATCCTTCTGTCAAAACTGACAAAGCCAAAGGAGGAGAGGTAAATGGAAGGGACATACAGATGGGCAAGTCTGGTCGCAAAAGTCTTGCTTCCTCAAGAAACCAAGGCTAAAACCCCAGCAAAATATCCCCTCAGAAATGAAATGGAAAACTATGGAAAGGATTTGAATGGTACACATTCACGCAAGTTGACAAGAGCAAAATCCTAGAAAGAAATACTTGTCGAAAGACAATCTAACACCACCGAAAGGAAGCCTAGGAAATCTTATCATGACAGGACAGCTTTTCACATGTCTTTAAAACGTGAGGCCACCAGTTGCTAACTGATAAGAGCAAAGGAGATCCCACCCAACACCTGCTGCAGCAATTCGGTTTAATAGCAGTCCTTTACCAGCTTTGACAATTACTCCCACACTCCCCTGTGAGAGACTAATGGTTTGCTAAAAATAAAACAGAGATTAGCGTCTACAGCGAGCTGCCTGCGAGATGCACTCTGACAGAAAGCGATATTAATCAACCTTGTGGCGTGCCGATGTCCAGGCTTTATTTCAAAGGTTTTCATCTAGAGATTTAGAAGGCCAGATGAATTGGTAGCACGCAGGTTTATTTTTTGTTCATTTCATTATTCTCTACAGCCTGTATCCTAGCGTGTAGTAATAATGCTCGTACTTATTTAGTACTTATTCAGTACCAACCAGTGTTGGTACAGAAGTTTGGGGGTTTCAAAGGACAAGCAGTAAGATTTGTAATGCCTCCCAACTAAAAATAGAAATTTTACTGCTTATTTCAGTGCTGCCAGGACTCTATTCCATTACACTGGTAACAGAATAGACCAGGAAAAGTTTCCTCAGCAAAAGAAATAACTCATTTCAAAACCACGTAAAAATTAAGGACTTTTTAAAAAACACACCCTATGCATGAAATTAATACTGAATACAGTATTAACTGTGCATTTTAGAATTCACTATTGTTTTGCTTTTCACACATCTCCATGTACATTTTTAGCCAGTAAGTGGAAAGAAACATTAAAATACTGTAGAGGCCTACCTGCCTGCTAGAGGCTTCAGAGGAAGCTCTCCTGGGCTTGAGCAGCAGCAGATGACCATACACTGAAGCGCGCTGCAAACTCACCTTCAGCTCTCCTCAGAGAGCTCCTTCCTCCCTGCCATGCCCAGAGAGGGATCCTGCTCCTCAGCAGGATGGCAGAGCACCTTGGCACTCAGCTCTCAGGGGGCAGCAACAGAGTTCACAGGGCTGCAAGCCCCAGAGCTGCTGCCTTCGGCAGCTCAGGCTCGCTTCTGCCCCACATGCACCTCCCACACCTGATGTGTGGGCTAAACGAGACATAAACCACAGCATCCCACAGATCTTCTACCAGCCTTGAGATGTGGTGCTCCACATCAAGCAGACTGAAGGAGCTTTCCCCGTGATACAATATCCCTACCTGACTCAAAAATCATTGCCTGTGAAAAAAATCCATCCTTTTTCAAGCTGCATTTTCTCTCAGCATTTGTCTCACAGCTAGCAAACATTTTAACTGTATCTCCAATATAGGAGAAAATTGCTCAAAAATGATCAAACCCGAGATAATTACTATTTAACATTAATGTATCATGGAGAGAGGTTCTTTCACTATGGGCAAGCCTCAAGGTGAAGATATCACACAGTAGGGATATTTATCCTGTGTAGGTTTCAATCCCACAGAAACTATTAGGTTATTTATTTATAACTGAGGATTTACACTTAGGCAAGAACAACCAAATAAACTGCGTTAGTATCATGCTAATGCCTCTTGGCAGAGAACTGTTTATTGATCTCTTCAGCCTTGATTAACACATCATTGAGGGAGCTACTGTTCAAAATATATGCCACAGATTACACACAATTCTTACGTAAACTACAGGACTCAAGTGGTAAAATAATCAAGTTTTAAAGCTACGTTCTTTATTTCATGATTTTCCTCTTCAAATCCTTTCCATTAAAAGGACAGCAGAACGGGGGGAAATGAACAAACCAGAACAGGAGAAACATGACTTAAATGATCTGCAAGGCTAAAAAGATCCGCTATAGAATAACCATGTGATTGCTATTGGGACAAACTACGTTGTAGCAGGGAGGAAAAAGTAATTTAAAACCAAACCAGCAAATGTCAGTCGAGGAAAAGGACTAGGAAAGTCCTTAACTGCAGAAAGAAAAACAGTATGTAGAAGACGGACACACAACCATGGAAGAATTTAGAAACATTGCCCAGGCAGTAGGGAGAGTGATAGTGCCAGGAAAGTCAAAGCCCAACTGTAAGAGATGTCAAGAGCAACAAGATCTTTCTCCACCTGCTCCAGCAGTAAGAGGCTGAACAAGCACAACGTAGGCCTGCTGCCGAAGGGGGTGAGCATGCAGTGGCAGCAGACACAGATACTGTTGACGTACTCTTTCTTTGCTTCAGTCTTCACCAAAGTCTCCCTAGCCTCTGTACATAATGAAAGGGATCAAGGAGGAAAATGAACAGCAGTGAGTAAGGATCAAGGGATTACTTCAGAGAACTTGACCTTGACCACAAGCCCTGAAGGCCAGCATCAAAGAGTACAGAGAGAGCTGGCCAGTGCCCTTGCAACGCTGCTATCTATCATTATTGAAGGGCTGTGGAGATGAGGGGAAGTCCTGGACAGCTAAAGAACAGCAAATGTCGCAGTCATCTTCAAAAACGCCAAAAGGTCAACCCAGGCAACTACAGGCTAGTCACCCTCTCTTTGTTCCCTGGCAAAATCATCAGATTGGCACAAGTTTCTTAAATTAATACTGGTACCACATGGTGGTGGTAACCCATATGCCTGACCTGTAGAGTTTTAAGATTGCTCGTAGAAGCAGTGATACATGCAAATTCTACATTTAAGGCATCTAAACACCATGATATGAAAACAGAATCACATTAGCAAGTGGAATAGCAAATAAACTAAAATGCTGACCGAGCCAGTTTAATTTAACAGAATTCAGAAGCAAGCTTATATATTGATCTTTATCACTAGTATTTCCTCCATTGTTGGTTTTTCCCCCACTTTTTTTCCCCTCCCTTAAAAGCCAATGATGGAAACTCAACAAGCAACTCGCTAAACTGGAGATTCCAAATCTCAAACCACTGAATTATTTTTTCCTTATTTCCCTCTGCCATCCAGATTTTAAGAGTATTCCTGACAGCTCTGCATAATGCTGTAAATGTTCTTCTAACAGACTCTGATGTACACTACACTGATATACAGACACTACGCAATCCTCCAAGTGAAGGTAACAGATATTATGCTTTGTAGAATAAGACTGATAATCATGTTTTCCCCTCCTAAATTGATTAGTGAGTCATTTATAGACATGGGTGGACCTTATTTCAGGCAAAAATTGAACAAACTAGAATTTCAGTCCGCTTTACATTACTGACCTGTAACAAGACATGACATGTTGAACAAAGCTTTATTTGTTTAAAAATCTGAGTAAAAGTCCCAGAATTGAAAGAAAAAAAAATCCACATTACTGTTTAACCTTGAAGTTACTGTAAGTGACCCACAAAGACATAATGTTCATTTGGACTTGGATGAGCTAGATTCAGACATCAATCAAGCTTCCTAATAGGAAAAACCTGATGTCCCTAAAAGACCGGCATAGACAGTAACGTGGAGAGAAGGTGACATTGTGGTTGTTTAGACACAAACTGTTGGCAAATTGCTAGAAAAAACTACATGCACTCTGAGAGAGGGGGAGAGAAACAGAACCCAAACAAAACCAGAAAACCCAGCTGAAATTGTTGCAATTGCACTGGCAAATATGGCATAACTAAGTTTTCAGAGTGGGCTGGCAGCAATGAAAAACTTTATGTACAGCAGATTAATTTTAATTTTTGAAGCTGAAGATTACATGACTCAGCCTATATTCATCATCTCTATGAAGACATCACTCTGCTGCTGAAATGTCAGCTCCTCAGCCTCAGCACCCCGCATAAATTGAAGTGCAATGTTTGCTTTCTTTCATACAGAAATAATTTAGCATTTTGGCTTGAATTCTAAATAGTTATGTCCTTTCTGGAGTTTGAAGTTAAGCCAATACAGCACTCTATCCACTACAAAGTCACACAAAGAAGAACAGATGCATTTCCTACCATCATATTCTGCTCCACTTGACTAAGTAGGGGATTGTTTTAACTACTGTTAAGTTTGGTAAACGTTTGTGCTTCCCTCACTTTCACAAGCCAGTGCCAAAGACAAGAGTTCAGCACATAAACACAAGTGTTTGCTCACCAGCAACAATATGTTTACTGTTGTTAAAGAATTATTTACAGTTTGTGTCTAAACAACCACAGAGTCACCTTCTCTCTGAGTCTATGCCAGTCCTTTATGAACTTCAGATAATGTGCACTGGAAGCCAAAATACATTTGGAAGCCCATTTCATCACTTTCCTCGGGTATGCATTTTAGACCAGTAGTTCTCACTGTTGAAAAGCACACTCAGGGAGCAAAGTATTCAAGCTGCAACATATCACAATTCTACGGTTACATAAATCCAGTAACATCTCAGCTGGCTTACAGCTTTACTTTTTAGAACCAGACATGGTATGCCAATGGTTTCTGGCTTCAATACACATTAGCATATTGATAAGCACTACACCAGAGGTTAACTTCACAGTATGAAGAAACAAGGTGCTACTCCTAAATATTTCATCCTGTTTATCAATTCAATGTTTTAGTCCCAGAATAAAAGCCATTAACAAAGTTATCATATTGCTCCTACATGACTGAGGAGTTTTAGTCTACATATACATAGACTTTCAAACATGAGCCGCAAAGAAACTAAAAAAATGCCTCAGCATGTGTTTAACCATTACCTTGTGTTGTTATGGTAACTAAATATCTCTGAAGAAGCAAGAACAAAAGGGGAAAAAACACTGCAAAATCCTCACAAATCCTCAGTTCTGTAGATAATAAACATTTTCCTCCACTGTACATTCAAGTGAATGTAGGGAAATATCGCAATAAGCATCACAACCCCTCAGAGATGAAGATAAGCATTTTAAAATGCTGATGGAGATACCGAAGCATGAAGCTGAAGTAAAATTTGATTCCTCTGCAAGGACAATGGCTGCTCAAAACAACTGTTCTATGAGACCCATGAATTTCAAATACCAGTGTCCTCTGAGAGACTCCCAAGGAATCTCCTCTTCCTCATGCAGTTTCTGTAGAGCCCAAAGCTGGAAAATGACAAAAGAGCTCAACACAGCTATACTGGGGCATAACTATTCTCTGTACTACTCAGAAGGAAGAGAGAGACAAAGCCAAGAGCTCTCTTCCCACCCTGCATGTCCTGGCTTCCAAAAGTTTTGGGGAAGGTATCCTAATGGTTCAGGCAGAAAAACCAGTAAACAAAATGCAAAGCCAAACAAAGCAGGAGTTTGTTTTGCAAGAACTGAGACTAAGAGTCCAGGAGATCTATTTGAGTGTATATTTGTCAACAATTATGGATGGGGACAGGAGCTTACAGAGTTAAACAACAACCACAGACCCAAATATTTGTTTTAGCCACCCCAGAATCATCGCCAGGCTTTGACAGGGTTGAGGGGGTGTCCTTTTTGGCTATTAGACACCTCAGGTTTTAAGGTTTGTATCTCTAAATTAAGTTTCAGAAAGTTTTTCATTACAGAATAATTAGTAAATATACCCATGTGGCTACACATGAGGAAAGCTGCTCAATTTCCTGCAGAGGGGAGATGAGGTTCACAGTGCGGTTGGTTTATCAGGTAGTAGGAAAACACATAGGGAAAAAAAGGGGGGGGTTCATTCATCGAAGTGACCGGATCCGTTTTTTACTAGAACTTTCCTGTCATACCTGAAGTCTGGTGAAACATTTAAGGTACTGCAATGAAGCATGTACAGCTTCATTACAAGAAGCAACGTTAACTACTCCTGTCAAAAAATGCAGAGTTAAAGCTTCGTACTGTCTAAGAAGTCCAAGTAAGAACTGTTTAACCTGTGTGCAAAAAATTCACCTGTGTGAAAAAATTCATCAGTATGGAAAAAGTTATTTTTAATATTCCCAGTAATTGTCATCCAACCTGCCCAGGATTTTAGGAAGGTTTTGACATATTTAGAACTTGCACTTTTCTTACTGTCATTCAATGAACCGACTACAGAGCCATCACTTTTAATACAACTTCAGACAGCTTCTTCCAAAATACTTACTATAACATCATACGCTGTAGGTTTTGTGTGCCATAAAAAGTATATTTAAGAAGGAATAATAATAATTAAAAAAGATAGCATCCCTAAATGTGACCCTTAAGATATTTTAGCAATTGGAACTCAGACAGAAAAATGCTAATGTCAAATATAACCTTGAAACACAAGAATAAGAGACAACTATTAATAGAAAACTAATCTAAAATCTCACTTTACATAATACACAAAATTGCAGTAAAGTCAGGGTTCACTAACATCAACAATGTACTTCAGAGCTTTATCTATGCTGATGATGATAAGCACAAAAAAACCTCTGCATTTTTAAAGCATTTTATATCTAGAAGAGTTTATTCTGCAGGACCTTGAAAGCATTTAATTGGTAATTTGACATTACCAAAAGGAAATTTCTCCTGACCGTTCGTGCTACTGCTACAGTTTGCCCTTTCTTGTCTCTTCACGGAGATTACAGTGAAAATGTAAAATTTGCATCTTTACAACAAAACAACACCCGTCTCAAATCCTAATCAAAACTTGTGAATTCTAGGGAACAGCCATTTTGTAAAACTCACTGAGATTACAAATACACTCTCACTTTGCATTCCTTTTGCTGCAATTTGTTTTGCATGGCGATACCTCAGGAAAAAAAGACGACTCATAATAGCAGAGCTGCAGAGAGCATGGTTTATCAACATGTTTATACATATTTTCATCTGTGAGGTTAAATGTTTGCCCAAGATACTGTGTTAGTGGACCCAAAACCGAGCAGAAAACATCATATAGATATTTTCCATCACCAGACCTCACAAAATTACAAACATTGCATCAGCTGTAAGGCCAGAGGTATTTTTGACAATTGATAGATACCTTTTCATTGTCCGCATTTGCCTCAAATTGTATTAAAAAACACAAATTAGGCAGAGTTCTGGAAAGCCTTATAGATCTCCTAAATAGGCCACTTCATTTTTTATTTATTTATTTTTGAGCCCAGCTGTATTTCAAAACGTGTATTAAGTATAAGATGGAGTTCAGCTTGACACCCACCACTTTGGTGGTCCAGGCAATTATACACACAAAATCACACTGAGTAAATTAAGCAAAGCCCACTGACTATTCAAGATTTAACTCAATCTATTAAATCGTTATTTGGTAATTTTAATATTCTCTCACATTACAGCTAACTCATCCAAGCTCCCTAAAGGCACCATCTTAGAAAACAATTATTTTCCAAAGAACTAAAGTGGTTCTCAAAGCTCTGAAGAGGAAAAGTCAATATACAGAAACACAATACCAAGCAATAAAGTGGTTTCTGCCTATCGCTCAGATTATGAAAGATTCCATCCTAATCACCCGCTCTCCATCAGTTCAGTTCCGTATCACAATTAAGACATTTCACTGCTGCCCCTACCCTTTGGGAAGTAATAGGATTTTTTATTCTAGCACTCTTCAAGCACAAGAACTTTACTCTGTCCATTTAATCTTTTTCTTCAGCACAACATTTATGGTATATCACTAATCTTTTGGAAGATGGTCTTTAACAGTTTTAACCCTATTAGCTACTTCTTGATACAAACAACCATAAGCAAAGTAGGATTAAGCCATTTAAACTGAACCACGCCACATAGCTTTCCCCAAACAACCGGAGCGGGTTGAAAACTGAAACACTGCTAGTCTCAGTGAACCTTATTTTGTCCCATTAAGTGAGAAATAAACCAAGATGTCTCTAAAAAAACATCATGAAATGAGAAACAGAACACTCATAGGTAATAGGCAGAATTTATCTAGGAAAAGCATACACAATAAAACCACAATGGGCTCGTGTATCAGACTGGGAGAGTCACTGGAACCAGAACTCGCAGGTGACTCCTGAAATTCCGTAATTTGTTGAAATACCTTCATACAAATTTGAAAAGTGCTGTCCATTGCCTAACGCCCTAACGCAATTGAAGCTGGGAAAGATCACAATGTTCAGACATACTTGCTTGTCAAATACGAGCACTGAATTTGCTAAAATAAATCAGCAAGAATTTTTTGTTCTTCTTTCAAAAATATAAAGCTCAATCACCTCTTCTTTAAAAATTACTTACTTTAAATCAACTTCTGAAGTTTTCCCAGCGATCACAAAGAACAGTGTTTTATTTTAATTCAAACCTATGGAACAGCCTGGCTGTGATTTACTTCCCTAGCAGAACAGATAAGGAGGGCCTTCTCCAAAAAAAAAAAAAAAAAGCCAAACCTTGGATATGGAAATGAAGTCACTGCTGAATTACACAACAAGCTGACTTTCTGAGGCAGACAACTCTCATCCAGGCATGTCATTTAATTTGTTCATGAATCACTGGGAGGTTTACTACCTATGATGATCAATTAAAGATATATTTCCAAGAACATTAACGCGTCACATGCTTTAAGAACATCAACAAACAGATCTTCTCATGCTGTATTAATAAAGCCATAGTTGCATAACTGACTTGGCCACATTGGAGCAGAAATGTAGGATTCAACGAGGCTTAGAGCATATCAAATAGATGAGAGAGAAATCCTGGGGAGATAGAAAGGAAGTGAAATATCCTCTGACTCACTTGAGGGAAAGGAAATTTCTTCAAATGACAAAAGAAGAGTCAATGAGCCTCTGTAAACTTGAAGTCATCCTTCTAAATTAAGAACAGACAGGCTCCTTAATCCAACAGTCCCGAGGCAAAAGCTTCAGTCCAACCAGAAAGTAAACAGAATTAGATGGATGTTTTAAGCAAGTGTTGTGGAATTATGCTGTCATCCTGTGAGGTATCAGAGAAGTTATAACAGCTCCTACCCTGCAGAAATAAAGTCCTGAGGAAAAGGGGCAAAGGGAGAGTGGAGCTGTGACTGCTGGCTCCACAGCAATCACAGGAAATTTCCTAAGTCTCATTACTGGAATACCAGATCAAGAAACAAACTTCAAATGAACTCTCAACTCAGAGGACCCTGAAACTCCAGACGCAAAAAAATCGTCAACTTGAGGCATGTAAAAATATTCGTAATGAATCCCTTTCAGAGACATTAAGAGTACTAACAGTCCTTCCAGAAGACACAATCCATACTACGCTCTGCACCCTTTTGGACGTCTGGAAGATCCAACACTCAGATCACACCGTGTTCCTGCAACAAAATGTTGCCTTTGGGAATATTTTTACCTGATACAGTGTTTGACAGGAATGGGCAAATTCACTGACAGTGAAAGAGAAAGTAACAGATACTACCCAGGTGAATTAAGCAAGCCCTAAAACATACAGACATTTCCACCAAAAAAAGACCTAAGCAATGAAATTAGATCAGACCTTTCACACGTTCTTTCTTCTCCTAAGCACTTTAGGCATTTGGTATAGGCATTTACAGTATTATGCACTACTCGAGTCTGCTCTTCTTTTCTGTTGTTAAATGATATACCAGGAAACCCAGAAAACGTTGTATACCGGAGACACATTTTCAAGCTTTTAGTGGTTCACTAGATCTACCTGTGCTCTGGTTTGAAGAGCACCATTACCAACGGGGTGCGTACACGTGTATATTTAGGCAGACCACTTGTTCTGTTAATCACAATGGCAGCACAAAGTGACGATGCTGAGGGTAACTGCACACTCCAGCTGAGAAGCAGGTGGCTGGCATCTTCCCTCCCCTCCTCCTTCCTGGCCGTGCACACATACATGCCCTAGACAGTTAAGCACAAAGCCCAGGTCAATTTACCTGTATTAGGCCACTGCTTTCATGGTAGATCCAGGTTCCCAATGGGACCCCAAAAGGTCATTTTTGGATGCCAATTACATATCACAGTTTGAAAATCATATTACAGCTCTGAGCAAGTAACTTTGCTTACTCCAAAAATCAATGGCATCTTCTTTTTCGGCAAGCAATTATGTACAGACAACTGCATAATCTTTAATGTTCAGAAAAGATGATCCATATTTTTAGAACAATGCTCAAGTTTAGCACAGCAAGGCAGGAATAGGAATTGCTTTTAAATCTAGCAGTGCGAATGTTTGTTTTAACAGATGCCAAATTACCAACAGTTTCCATCAACAGAAAAATTAACTCCATTTCAAACAAAACATCTGAACATAAGTGAAAACTACACAACCCTCACCTGAAATATAACAGAGCATGCCATACCATACTTGTTTACCGACTTTCAAAAAAATGTACAGACAAACAGAGTATGGAAGAAGCCCTTTTGGAAAACTCATCACACACCAGCTCCAACAGCTGATGGTTCAAGCAAGCAGCTGAATTTGTTTAAACAGTGAGTACATGTCGGGGTGAGTAACTCTACACCCTGCTAAAGTACTGAGCAGTGGCAAGAGATGACATGCAAAAAGATGAGAAACAAGCAGGGCACTTCAAAGAGAAATCCAGAAAGCAATGGTAAAGGGAACATGAGACTGACACAGCAACACTGATCAGGGGAGAACTGCAACCAAGCAGCAGACTTAACCCAGGATACTTGCTCTGTCCTGGCCAGTATTAAAACACAGCAGAAAATAAGTGAGCTGCGTGGCTATTCATTTAGGAGATAACACATTACTTGCACCCCAATATGAAATACTTCACCCTGTCCATAGCTGCCTTCCAGGGCTTTTCCATGCAGTAAGAGCTACCCTGAAAAAAATCCTTATGTCTTAGAGTAACAGTAGCAAGAGGAACCTGGAATAGAGGCTTTCCTGCAGTTTACCTGTGGAGTTCCACAAGGGATTAGCATAGCAATAGAAGAGAAAATTACGTAGATCCAACAAAGTATAGTTACATTCAGTAGATGAACCTAAAAAATTAAGAATTTAATCACGAAAGCTCACAGTCTGAAGTTACCAAAACTCTTAGGCTCATCTGAACTTCTGACACACTCCACCTTTTGAAGAACTGTAGGTTTAAATTCCAAGAGCATGAAACGTTGGAATGCCCCTCCAGCGTTATGAACTGCCTGCCAAGCATATCAATATTTTCATCAAGGATAAATCCACTTAAGGATAACTCAGCATGAAAGGCACTCTTAAGAACACATTTCAGTAGTAAAAGCTGGGATATCAGTATCATCTGTCATTAATGCTGTCAAATACTTGTTATTATAGAATCTCATTTTAGTTGATTACAACTTTCAAATTGAGCAGAAGTATTTGTAAACTCTAGTTCCTTAAAGGAACATGGTAGCAGTTAAAAATTGTTCTCTGTATCTTTTTCTTGTAATTTCCCCATCTTCCTGCACACCAGATTCCTGACACTTACTGTAGCTGCTGGGAAAATACTGGGTAGTGGAGAAGCACCTAATAACTGAAGATGACAATTTGAGAAGCTTCAGAATCATTTTTTAAAGGTATTTATATTATACCTTTGAAATACATAATCTGTACAATTATACTTCTGCAGATATATCCACGTAGATACTATACATACACACATACATAAGAGAGTGGAACTACCCACATGCAGTCAGATATCCTACTTAGCTCACTGGACACCTACAAGAAAATCTTGGCCAAGAAGGACATAGACAAACATCACTGGGCAGCAACAGTTCAACAGCAATGTCAGTATAGTATTATAGCAAAAACTCCATGAAAAATAAGTAATAAGATATTTCCAATGGGGAAGAAAAAACGGTGGCAGATTTCACCAAATATATCATCATATGCATCAAAACAATTTAAGAACCTCTCTCTAAATACCATATAAAAATACACAGCTTTGTAAACATACACTGTATGCATGTATTTACAATACTAGTTTAGATACTGAAAAGGAGAATCCCAAAAATCTGTAAGCAGCTTTAATTTCAGCATTCTGTGAAAGTGTTTCAATTAGAAGGTTATGAGAAAAATCCAGGCATTTAACTAAAAATTGAAATAATTGCGTTCATATTCCCCTTCATTTTGCCAGTATTTCAGGATGATTATTAACACTTATGAATAAAAAGATCAATTAAAAGTTCTGGCATGGATCATAATTTTTTATTAAGCCATTTACAGTGGAACAAGGAACTGTCACTTCTCATTTTTCAACTGTGCTGTGAATTGCACTGTGCAGAAAGACTGCTACAAAAGACCAAGTCATAGTACTGGCACTACTGAACTAAATTTCCTTGCAAAAAGACTGCTTATGCAGCATTATCATTAAAGCCATCACTGCATCTATTACTAATCTACATACCTCCAGGGATTCAACTATTCACTCCACTACTCCTCATGACAACAAATGAAGACAGCAGCAACAGAGAATCAGCACACAGGTGTGTATTTTCTCTTTTCAAAGACACCTTCATACTAAACAAATAGCTCACTAGGTATCAAAAAACTGAGGTCAAAGAAAGCACAAACACACCACTTCACAACAGAATTTCAGTGACATCTTTGCAACAGAATATGATAAGCATAAATTTCATTGAGCAAAAGAAAAAAGGGAGATTTTAATTTGCATAAAACTTTTCTGAAGCTCCACGATCCACACAGAAATTGTGCACATATATAGCCTTCAGGACAATATGTTCTTTTGTCATTTGTTTGTAGGATACAAAGGAACTGTGTTTAAAAAAACACAAATAACAACCTATAAGAAGTTATACCAGAAGAAACTCCGTAGTAGATCAAAAAAGTAGATGGACTTTCTGATTATTACTACTCTCTTTCAATATTACAACTGAATTTCAAAATGGACTCAGACCAAACAATTCTAAAGCAATAGAGCCCAACAAGAAACAAAATCTTTTTTTAGTCCAAGATGCCTAAAATACACCAAAGTCCACCTTCCCTATTACTACAAATACTTTCCAAGCAATCTGGGTGTGAAGCAGCAGCTGGAGGCTAGGAGACAGCTGAGCATCTGGTGGAATCGATCTCCTCAGCACCGTGACATTACACGTGCCGTCCATTACGGACATTACTCACTTTATAGACAGCATTTTGCTTGCTTCCATCTACGGTTTCAAACAGAAAGTTTGTGGATGAAGCATGTTGTATCTTTGAAATAGACCTGAAAGACGCTCTCAGCAACTTCTTTAAGACACACTACAAAGTTCATGGGTCTGTTCCACAAACACACTTTCACCAGAGCTATCCACAGAATAACAGTGAGCAGTCATTATAGCAGCAGGACACAGAGGTAAAAGCAGAAAATGAAAATGTCACTTCCCTACAGAGAAACAACAGTCTCAGTCACTTTTTCAAACCTTCATGAAATACACAGATAGATTTTAACACTTCAGGTAGAGAAAGGAATAGATATAGAGAAATGGAGATGTCTTTTCCACAGTGTATTCATATTAGTAACCAAAAGACATCATATCAAATGGAGGACTGATGTCAAACAATGATGGTGAAAGCAAATAGCCAAGGGAAAAGTTTTCAGAAAAAAATGCTTTCTTTTTGTTCTGTAGTATTTGTTTGAAAGATTTGTTTTGAGGAATTAGTTAAGACCCAGTTAAATGCTTCCCTAAATCTGCTGAAAAGACAAGAAAAAAGAGTGAGATTAATGTGTAGCATACTTGTTGGTATACCATAATGCAGCTAAAATTAGCTTCTGCAGGTCAAACAGCTGTAAAAAGTCATAAGCATCAGCTTAACTTAACAGGAAACAGACTGCTGGAACAAGCGCGCAAGTAGCACAAGGCTCTCGTCTCAGTGCTGATCTGCATACAGTCACCTTCCGGATTTGGCACCACTGGTGAGTTTCCCTTTGCCTCCCCAGCTGTCAAAGACCGGTGCTGTTAGAACACTTTTGTTTTATTCTCAACACCACTCCATTAAGAAATTGTTAAATGGCTTTCAGCCACAGCCATTTTTTTCTTAAATCTGTGGGTGACAGCATTAGTAAGAAAATACCTTTTATTTACCAGACCTCTTAAAAACCCATTAAAGATTAGATGAGTTCTAAAGCTGTATAAAATGGTTATAAAGACACTTGTTAAAGCTTAGAACGCATGTTTCATTTAGCCATTTTGTGAAAGGCAAACAGTATTTACTATACATTAAGTGGTACTATGCCCTGAGGTTTCTGCTTAGGGCTGCGACATGTAAATGTGAGCGATGAAATGGACACAACTTGCCAGCCCAGGCAGAAGCAGCAGCTGGGGAAACGTTTCAGCCTCCCTGGGACTCGGCACAGTACTGTGCTTCTGCTGTTTCTGCTTACAGAGGGATGGCTCCTGGGAGGAAGACATCTAATTAGCTCCAAAGACTTCCACGAGGTACTCATTTTACAAACTGAATAATGATTCAAACGCTACAGGTAATGCGATACACGGAGCACCATAAAGGTGACTTCTTAACTGCCGGGTAATGAAGAGCCTCAAGGAGAGCGGCAAGGAGAAAAGGTAGGCAGAGGTGCTGTCTCACCACAGTCAGGTCCACCTTTAAGATCTCCGAGGGACAATGCTCCATTAACAAAGAAAGTAATGCTGCTTTACCACTATTTTTATACACCTGAACTCACACCACTGCGTATTCCATTTATTTTGTATGATGGTATCCTATTACTTCATACGACACGTTTTTGTACAGGCAGGTATGTTTCCCTCCTCTTTCCTCATAATCCACTGGCATTTGCTTTTTAAAGCTGGTATCTAGTAAAGTCCAGCCTTAAAGATCTTACTCTAAGCAGGAAAGCTTATGAAGTTCCCTAACTATTTCTCTTCCACTATGACTTGTGCGTGATAACAGGGATCCACCATCCCACTTCACAGCCCTTTCAAAACAGACTTCTCCAAGAGCAAAACCAATTTGCTCCGAGACGTGTCAGCCAGGCCCTGAGATGCACGTGGCTCAGAGCCATCAGACCAGGGCTACATCTCTGCTGGTGGGACTTTTCTGTGTTCACAACACATCGGGATCACAAAAAAGGACCGATATTTTGTTCTTAGTCTGTCCTTCCACTTTTCTTATAGTTGCTCCTTCAAATAACACAAGTAAGTATAAATAAGTGGGTTCACATGGAAAGTTCAGCAGCAGAGAAGAACTAGCAGAAAGGAGGAAGAAACCAACAACACAACACCGCTAGCGTTTTTCATAAAAAGAACATTATTCAATCGTATTTCTACAGCTGGTGAGAATTCAGACTGAGCCGCTGATCTGAAGGAAAGAGCAGGACACTGCAGCAGTAAATTTACAGCAGCTAGGAAGGAAAAGGAGGATTTCATTGACACAGAGAATGATATCCACATGCAGAACTGTAACGCCCAATTTCATTAAACTGAGATGAAACAAAAAGGAAAGCAATTTTTTCCTCAAATCCTTACCAAAAAAAAGAACTCTCTCCTCCTTTATTTATTTATTTTTTTAAGTTGTATCTACAAAGGCTCTGCAAGTTAACCAAACATTGACAAATTCAGAACAGCTCTAAGTTTCCCAGTGCCTGGGCTGGACTTCAGTGCCAGTGATCCCACCTGGCCAAGCCAAACTCCTGCTGCAGGAGGGCAGCAGGACTGAAGAACTGATCTGGATTTAAAGCACGCATTTAACTGATGGCTTCATTAGGACGAATGGGACTTCTGATCTAACTCAACACTGGCAGCAACTGAGGGGAGAACAGAGAAAAGGGGGTGAGCACAAATGGATGCACGAGAGCAAGAGCTGCAGCATAGCTCTGCAGGACTGCTGGAAACATGACCTGAAGAGAATGTCGCTGTGTGAACTGTAGCGTGCATTAAGTTGAAAGCCATGGCCTGCCCCCACCTCTCATCTAGAAACAAAGATGAAAGCTTGTACAGAGGTTCTTGGTACCTTTGATGACGAAGCGATGGTAAAAGTGTTAAGCCTACACAGTTTGAAAGCTTTTACAGTTGCCACACAAATTATCGCACCACTCGGATCTCTGTCCCACTCTGTTTTGGGGGGGGGGAGAACAGAAGAGCCCTCCTGAGCTGAGAGCTTTTTACTTTCAGTATTTTGTTGCATTTCCCTGAACTTCCAAAGATGCTCCACTGTCACCAGAGGGCATGCGTGCGCACAGGCGTGCAGCTTTGAGACATCGCAAGCTGCGGGGATTGGCAGGCTGGGGGGCAGCGGGCACGCTGGGGCACAAGCAGCACCCGCTGCTCACCGTACCCACTTCCACGCCCCGGGGGAGGCAGGAAGAGCAGAGGTGGCTCGGCTCTCCCACGGGGAACAACGGCATCACACGGTTTGGTGGCACCTGCCTGCTGTAAAGAACAGGACACTGTGCTGTCACCTAGGGATTAAAACTGCAATCCATGTTTTCTCTAAAGCAAATGACAAAGTAAAACTTCTAAACATCACAAGCAGAAGAAATACAGAAAAGCTGATGCACTGCTATTTAGACAACTTTTGTCTACATAATTACTATACAAATCCTCAGTTCTTTAGATGGCCACCTCTTCCTACAAAACCTCTGCCTAGTTCACCACGCTGATTTCCACAGTGAATAAAAGCTTTCTCAGACCTGTATTTATTATTTTCTTTGCTAAATCTAATGCAGACAGTAATTGCTCTGACTTTACATCCAAAGACACACCACAATCAAGACCCTTCCTTGAGCAAGATATGCGCAGTTTGGGATACCCTACTCATTGGTCCTTGAGAATAAAATCACTAAAAAAAACTATATTTAGGAATTATTTATTCCTGTGTACTTTAACAAACTAAATGTTAACAGCAGCAAACCATATTTCTAACGAAACCCGATGTCAGTTCTGTAAGGAAGGTAACTGAATGGACAACTCACCATCGATGTAAAAGCTTCACAAGAAGTTTGGAAGTCCTTCAGCATAAAATTGATTTAAACCAAACAAACGTATTTTCTTCCAGGAAAGTTTTAAATACCAAGTGGGCATTAACCAACTATGATCTGCCTAAACCGTTTTGATTCAGACATGTTCTGTTATGCATGCAAAGGGGGGTGGAAAAATGTAACACATTCATATTCATTTAGCTGGCCACAAGCATTTTGCACAGTTTTATGTTCTGAATAGCAGCCAATGAATCTCTCATGACAGATGATCATTTTAGTTTCCTTTTGAAATTCCTCTCATCTTTGAGGTTTCACTGGAACCTCCCTCACCAAAAAAATCTTCACTTTGCTGTCTTCGGGGAAGTCCTGAATGCATGCCTACACAACTGAAGCGCTGACTGCGGCGTTAGAGCTCACTCTGCCCCCAAGTAACCCAGGTACCAAAACCAGCAGGAATAAAAAATATATATATATAATATACATATACATACATATATATATATATATATATATATATATATTCATCTCACCAGTTGGCCCCTATATAGTTTCCTCTGCTTTCACTACTTATACATATTACTAAGCTAAAATCATGAACTCATTCATGAGCAGAAATAGGAAGTGCGGTTGTGAACAACTGAATAACTGCCCCTACGGAGTAGGCAATTTCAGCTTCCCTAATATTTATTTTTATTATTTCCTGAAGTTTTTGCATTTTCAGTCCTTTTTTTCCACCTTATTCAAGCTACATCTCCTAAATCATTCCTCTCACATTTTTCTATTACTTTAGTATCAAACACATCCTGTTTTTCAAGCAAAGGTAAAACTTGCATCATTTTTGTAGTTCAGAGGCCCAATACTTCAAAAAAGCAGTATGCATAAGCAAGGAATGCAGTCATATATAGCTGGTCAAGATGTCTTTTTTGCATCAGCAACATATCCTTTAACTATTTCATAATCTTCAAAACTTCTGCAATTTTACTATTTTGTAGGTTTTACTATTTTGTGGACCTTTGTATTATTTTCCCAAAACAGCGGTGTTTTCAAATTTCAACATTACAAAATTCAACATTACAAATACATTCACTGATACAAATACTTCACTTTGTTCACTTGTTTATATCAATGTCCAAAGATCTTAGTGGGTGATACAATGAAATTAAGGTTTGACACATTACAAAGTAAATACAGCTGAATGCTTCGTCCTAGAATATTCAGTTAAACAAATCCTAAGTCTTAAAACCAAAACCAGTATGAAGCCATCATGAAGATATATGCCAGCAAAAAATTGTTTTATAGAACAGAGATTTTAAGCATATAAAAGTACAGGATACAACATTTTGCTTTTACCAGAAAGCTTAACACTGTGCTTTGCATTTTGTTTTTTTCTTACATAGTGACGTTCTAAAAATACAAACAAAAAATGTTTTTAACAAATCATGCATCTCTATCTTTAAAAGTCACATTATTACCTGCTTGAGAAGAATACCTTCATTAATTTATAGAATAAACAGGAAGCAGAACTATGGACAGCTGGGGAGCCAGTAATGCCAGTGCTGGCTCACCCCAGACAAGTAGTATTGAGGGAGACCAATTCCCAGCAGACATAGTTCGTTGCTGAATGATTTACCATCTCAGTTATGCTTACATTGGAGCCAAAGTTTTATCCATGTTCATTAAAACCCCTGGTCTTTTCCCACCGATACTAACTAGAGTCCCTCCTGCAATCCCCCCTTGGCTTCCAGCTCAAACTGACAACAGTATTGTTTCCACCTACCCTTCTCCTACTGAGTTTTCATGGGGATTCACAGAACCCCTCCCTGTGATTTCCTGCTACACACCCTACCTATCTGCTCCACCTGCCAGCCACGCCTGGGGTACAGAAATAGTATCACAACCAGAGGGATAAAGATGCTGACCAGCATGTTAGTGATAGCACAGGTGCAGAAGCAAAGCCATGATTAAAATTAACAGATGAAACAAATACAGGCAAGTAGAACCATGAAGTATCTACAGTAAGGTATGGCTAGAAGAAAGCTTAAGGTTATATATGCCATACAGCAGAAAGTACACACTTTGTACCACGTCAGTTCAGATGCTACTCTCTTTGTGCCGGACAGTCTGCTGTAGACTCACGGATCCTAGCAATGCTGCACACCGAGACATTCTAGGCCATGAAAATTGTCATACCACTACAAAGAAGTCCATCTCTTGATTATTAATTTACAAGTTCTCTCACAAAGCATGACACATGTCCATGATTAGCAAAATCAGTCCACTCTTCTGGCTTCATGGGGTGTCCTGCAGCTACCCAGTACTCCAAAGCATAAGCCGGCATCTAAGCAGGTTTTACTACATTTTGCCTTTACTCTTGAATGCAAAAAAGTTGGATGCTACACACATGCTGTCGTCAACTGAAAATTTCCAGTTTCCTCAAGAAGTTGACAAATACTTCATATAATCTTAAGCAGCTTTTAACATCCTAGACACAGAACATTCCTGGGCTGCTCAATCTGTACTACCTATTCAACACTCTCAAGCCAAACAGCATTTCAAGAACTATATCTCCAGCATTTTTAAACCATCTTAATTTCTTAGTAACACTTTAGGATTTTTAATTCTGGGTAAAGAATTCTTGCAGACTTGGTGATAAATAGCATCTATTTATCTGGGCACCTAGTTTTCTCTCCAAGCAGTTGAAAATGAAAAGAATGTTGTTTATCATCCTAAAATAGCTCTCAGTTAAATGCTAATCATTACCATCGGTGCAAAAGGATTTCAGCTGTACAGCATTTAAGTTCTACCCTTAAAATACTTTGTATTACAAATCTTCCGTGCCACTGCATTTTGTGGTTTGACATGCAATTTAAAATTCCTCTTTCCATGATTTCTCAATTTCTCAGTTTTGCAAAAATATCTCACATCTCCTTGGAAACCTGAGCACAACACAACAGAGGCTTCTGGCTCTAATGCTTAGAAGCAGGTTAGAAAAAACTGCATTCCTTTGCTGGCTAGGAGGATAGGGTTCAACATCTCATTTCTCTATTAATGTATCTAACCTAAACCTATCTCTCCTCCCCATAATTTTCTTACTTCCGTTCACTCAAATCCTATTGATTCCTTCAACTACTAACTTACACTGACCTCGAAGTTTAATGAGTTACCTAAGAAGCTATATACAAAAATGTAAGTGATATAGGGAGGCTAGCAATTCATGAGTAATACTCCACAGAGAAATAAGGCCCCACAGAAATAAAAAAGCAAGAACAGAGACAACTGAGATCCCTTTTACACAGATATTTAAAATTATTGTCATAATCTATATCAAACCATTTCTCTATCAATTGCTCTTAAATTTATTTCAGATCAGCACAGTATAACAACCCACCCCCCCAAACAGTAACTAGTTTCTTGTGTCCATGCCCATTTGTTCTGCCACAACCCCTAGTTTGGGAGCTGCTGTTTAGCTAGTAGCATTGCTGTTACTATCAGCAAGGGATGTTTGTCCCCCAGATCAGCAATTCTTTAAGCACCACTCCAGTTGCAGTACGAAAAGAAGTGCTGTTTCTCATTTCAGATCTAGGACTGCCAAGGGAAACACAGGCACACCCATGGCCCTGAGAAGGAACTCTCCCCACCTTTTAGTTCTGTGCCATGCTCTGCTCAAGGCGGCTTTGAAAACAGTTGGAAAAAAACCATCACTTTGCTGCAGCCCTGTAGCAGGTTTAGTCAACATGCCCATTGCAAAGGCACCTTCACTATCACAACAAAGCTCATCTTCCTCAAATAAAAACTAAAATACTGAAAGTACTTTGTATAAATTATACTTCTTCGGTAGAGTAAGAAAAAATTTTCTTTTATAGGCATCACTGGTGTTTTTTCAACTGAAGCACGGTGGGAAATTTGAATCATCCAGTTACCACAGTTGTGTTTTTCTCTCCTTTTGGAGACAGGAATCAAGAATAACAAAAAGCATGAAGAAGCATCAGGAAGAATACAATTTTTTTCCCCCCAAGAAAAAGATTTTTAAAATGGCAGAGGAAAGGCAGACCAAGGATTTCCTTCCCTGAATAACACAAGAGACAGGGAAGGCATTCAACCAAATTGAAAGTTGACAAGTTCCCCACCCAAAGACACTTCGTTTATCTACCCAGGGAACTCACTGTGAGGGATGCAGGACTGCCAAGCCAAAAGCTTAGCAACATTAAAGGGGAGAACAAAAGATAAAATGGCATCACAATAGAAAATATTTAAAAATAAATAGCTTTACAACGCAAGCTGAACTAACAGGATCCCAGAGAGAGATTCCCTGGAGCATATTATTAACATAACTGCCTATTGTAGATTTTTGTGCATCATCATCCCAAGCATCTGCTACTAGTCCTAATTAAAGAACAGATGGTCTGACACAACGTGGCGATTCCTATGACCCTATATTTATCAGCAGGTGGGGAAATTAAGTTTTGAGGTCTCAAGCAAGCAAAGCAAGATTAACAAAAACAGATAGCTAAATAGGTTGCAAAGCCATCTGGTACATGACACTTGCTGAAAATAATATTCCTGAGGATTTTGCATGATGCATTTTCCACAATCTCTCTACTGAGAAAACAGCCTTCTATAAACTCTACCAAGTGCAAATATGACTTGACTCCAGAAGCACAGACATTATCCAGCTAATAAATGCATCTCTGTTTTGTGTTAAACTAGTGAAGCACGGCTATTCCAGCTGTACAGTGAAATTTATAGAAGCAGAAGAAATCAGCATGTTCAGATGAAAGTTAGAGGCCATTCTCAGTGAGAACTCCTGAAGGGGTCATCATACTGGTAAACAACATTAAAACAACACAGACGGGGAAAGGAAATAAAAAGCATAAGAACGTTGCAAAACTTAGCTGACTTTGAATAAAGAATTCATCTCTCCCCCCTTCCCTGGTTTCCTAAACAAGTCAGACTTCTGCAGTCACCATTGCTATCCTTCCTTTCTTAATAAATTACCCCAATTATACATACATAAGCTTTTACTAAGTCTGACAAGGCTGTGAAGTCTCAGAAACGATGTAGGCCTAAAATACAAAAGTAGGCAGTTTGATAGGTAAGAGACCAAACTAGTGTCGCCACTAAAGTAGCCAGTCAGCACGTACATCTTGGAAGCAGCCACAGCAGGTTCATCTTACCATCTGATAACTCAGAAATATAGGAGGGAATGGAGGTAAGAGGGAACCAAAAGAAAACTGAAGATCCTAGTGGATCACGGGCATTACACAGGACATGGACAGATCACTGCACGGCGAGGAGGTGG
This sequence comes from Anser brachyrhynchus, assembly GCF_964034855.1. NCBI lineage: Eukaryota > Metazoa > Chordata > Aves > Anseriformes > Anatidae > Anser > Anser brachyrhynchus. The sequence continues at coordinate 30,201,913 of NC_137699.1, read as the reverse complement.
TAGAGAATTACACTGCACGGCGAGGAGGTGGTAGAGAATTAAGTCTCAACAAGCCAGGTTCTGTTACCTACAGTATAAAGGGAAATATACTCTAGATACAGCCATGATGGAAAACCAGGCCTGCAAAAAAATGGCAAACTCATTGCCAAAAGGTCAACTTTGGGGAAAATGAAGCTACTCATGCCCTGTGCTGGAGCCATTAAAGATGGTAAAGAAAGTAAGTGGAGGGGTGTGGTGAGGGAGCAGGCAGGAACCAAAAGGTTCAAATGGATGATGATCCCATTGTCAACTTGTAAGCTACTCATGTTCCTGGACACAGTGCTGTATTTCTTCTACTGACAGAAGTATGAAAGTGCAATGCCGGGGTGCATGGCTGACTGACCACACGAGACCATGTGTACCTCCCAAAGGTAACTCCCATCAACTTCTCACAGACAAGTTTGTCAGCATGAAGTCTGTCAGGCCGTTACCTGACAGCTGGGATGTAGGTGTTTTGGGTTTTTAAGTCAAACCCCACTTGAACAAAAAGCAGCAACATTTGTATACCCCTCAAATACCAGTGCTCAAATTCCTCCCTCTCACTCCTGTATTCTCCAAACGCTGCCTCTACAGCATGCCTCCCTCCCCACCTCCACAAGACTGTCTCTACTGTCTTCTCGTCTTACCAGCTCTGCTCTAAAAGCTGCGGCACAGAGACCCGCCTCGGGAGCTGGGCCAGAGCTGGCCACTAGCCCAGATCCACGCACACGTCCCCATCAGACCAGCTGCAGAGGCGACAGAGGCCCACGCATGCAGCACGGATGGCTGGGGAGCCTGCACACAGAGACTCGCTGGCTGTGCGTTCACTCCTCCCCTGGAAGGCTTGCTTAGGCAGTGGGTTCACCATCACTCATTTATTGTTGGGTGTTAAGAGTTACCTGTACACTTTGACATTAACCGCCCCAGAACAAAAAGCTCTCAAGTCTCTGGTTTGAAACCATTTCTTTGTATGCGTGTATTTAGAGCACAGCCAGAGATAAAGCAACAAATTTCCATTTAACACCAGGTAAGAAGTGTTCATAGAGCAGAGAGTTGAAGTCCACAGACCCGAGAAGGTGTCCATCTGCTTATTACCGTTCCTGCCATCCTATGGCCATGCACCCACACAGAGGGATGGGCTGGCTGAGCTTAACTATTCAAAGTATCTAGGGATGGTGAAGAGTAAATTTTTAGGCAGATCAGTCCCTTGCTCTGAGTCTTTGTGTGACTATAGGAACACTTATGCCAGCAACAGAAGCAGGAACATGCAAGAAGGAAGTTCTTTCAGTGGCTGCCTGGGTTTAAGAGCCCTTCGTTCTGGAACAGACAGTTGAGAGGAAACAGAAGGTCAATAAAATCATGGAAAACATGGAAAAGAGGAACAGGAAATCATCATTTGATTTCTCTCCAAATATTAAAATTGGGCAGCAAATAAAATAATTAGATACCCTATTTAGAATAATGACAATACCTTACAAATCACATAAACAACGGATCTCTGTCAGAAAATACTACTAGACTCCACAAAGCTTACTTATTTCATGCTTCAATGAAATAAATATCTATTAAAGCACACTTTGCACATGATGTCTCCCCTGATGCAAGAGTCAAAAGCTACTAAACGCTAGAGGAAATAAGTGTGTAAAGATCATTGTGTGCTTGCCCTGCTCTCATATTTTTCTCTAAACTTCTGATACTAAGCGAGCACCATGTCAAAAAGATTGCTAAGGTAGATGGATGCATGGCCTGTCCCACTATGTTTGTTATTATGGCCTTCTTAACCAACTACCATATAGAAAGCTAACTCAGACACATTCACTGGTATTTTGGAAATTATTCTATTCAGAGTGTTTTAATGGAAGTCCATAGAATTTAAGTCACATAGGAAAATACACTGTGTATTTATGAACAGCCATACTTTATAAAAAAAATATGACCATGTTACTGGTAATTACCTCTCCTTTGTTGAAAAGTTTAAGGAAAGGATTCTTGCAACAACATTCTGTACTGGAAGAAAAATCAAGGATTTAAAGGCTTTACTAAATTAATACGATTTCATGAACCGATTTTTTCCCCCATTAACAGATGTAAAACACTGACTTTACCCAAAATGAAGTGCAAAACCTGAAAGAAGTCTCCCACTTTTCTTCCCTCCCTTCCCATACAGACACAGAAAAATGGACTTGTGATCTGTTTACTCTGTGAACCACCCAGCTCTCTTGACTCAGTGACAGCATACATCATGTCACATTTTTATCATCACATGGGAGGTAAGAGAGCATCACTTCTGTTAGGTATAGCTTTTGCCTGTATATTTTAAATGCAAGTCAAAAAAGTGCAGGCGCACTGCAGAAAACTGCATTCCCAAATCTGATTATAGATGGAGAACACAGCTTGAAATACATTAATCTGTCCAAGAAGTACCCTTATTTTCTTTAGGTGAATAATTCGCCTCCTCCTTCAAGAATTTGTTTTCAAGATTTACTGGTAAAAAGAACGCTTCAGATAGTATGCACCTGAATGGAAATTTGCAAATACTCTGTTGGAAAAAATATATTAAATTCAATAACTTTTAACAGGCATATATGTAAAGAGCTATGGTGATACCTTGAGAGGCATCTGAAAAGTGCTGATAACCAGGAGATTGTTATAAAGAAAATATTTTACGGTGATAAAAGAATGAGAACACCCTCAGAACAAGAGTACTTGGTTATACCTCCTTATACTTGGAATTAATGTAAGCCTGACTGTCACAATTTTTTGCAGATTCTTAAACACAGCAATGTGAAGTATCCTTAACATATATTTGATGTCTCAGCTAATAGTAACTGGAAAACAGAATTACCAATATCTACGGATTTATACCAATATTTAAAATAGCTCTCCTGTATCTTCCTATGCAAAACAACTTCCATTAACATGTACATGAGCTTAACAAAAAGAAAGGTCTCTTCAGGGTACTTAAAAGATTCCCAACTCAGCCGCTCAGTTTATGAAAAACTCTTACGGGCTGACTTCAGAAGGTGATGCGCCTCTTCCCCAGGAAAATTCTGGGAGGAAACAGGTAGTTAGCAGCAGCTCATGAAAAACTACCTGCCTTCTTTCAAGACAACTTCTCCACGAAGCCCTGATGCAACTTCCCTAGCTTCATCAAATTATACACAAACTAAGGACAGAATAGTGAAAAGCATCACAGATACGTAAGTGGTTGTAGAGGGAGGGGAACTTGCACAACCCCGCTCACCTCCAGCAACACCACCATGAGCACAGGCAACGCTAGTTCTATGCAGTGTGGTGCAACTGCATAGACAAGGGTGGTGACCGAAATTAAACAGCGGCAGCCCCACTGATGAAAAGCTGAGGAGATCAATTGTCATGCTGCCTAAGTCTGGGGACCACCAGGAAGATGCTTCTACATTGACAGCCAAGTATGCTTTTGTCTTTCTTTCTAATTATTTTCTTCAGCTTTTTGTGAGACACATTGAATCATTCATCTTCTATTGCTCAATTGCACGGTTATCAAAAACACTTTTGTTTACACATGATGGACAGGCACATTTGTAAGACACATTGAATTATTCGTCTTCTATTGCTCAATTGCACGGTTATCAAAAATACTTTTGTTTGCAGATGATGGACAGGCTCTGAATTCCACTGGTGGTTCACAGGCTAGAAGCTGAGAACAGACACATTGGTAAAAGCATATGAAAGCAATAAATTTTCTTGAGTGATTTCTTTTTTAAGTGAACTTTGGGGTCAATCCATCAAATTGACAAGCTGTTGGCTGTCCTTGCTTCTCTTCAAACTGCTGCAGCTAAGTTCATTGCTAACTCATCAAATAATTTGCTTATTTCCTTATGTCCCCAGCTATTTTAAACTGAAATGTGACAGAACAGGCTCTTAGCCTCTCTCTCGTTATTCCATATTTTACATTGTGTATGGCTCTTTCCCCAGTTACTGGCCTTCTCCTTTGATGTCTTCCCATTCATAAGAGCCTGAACTTTAAAAATTAAATTTAGTGCTTTTAAAAAAAACTAGCAGTGGATGATTAAATGAAATTGCTGGTAAGACTATCATACTCACAAAAACAAAATACAGTTTCGGTACAAGCGCAGTATGTTTACGTAAAGCAGGTGCAAGAAAAAGCGAGCTCTGCAATTTTTGCTGGATTCACTGAAATTGAACCTTTTGCCAAAGCCTCTTCTTGGTCACATTACTTCACATAAAATATACTCTACAATTTTACATTTAAAACCAGAACACTTAGATGTTCTAATACTATGAAATCCTTTTGTGTTAAATGACCAATTAAGCCAATAACTGAAGCTTCAACTTTTTTGACACTAATAAGAAATTTAGTTATAAACAAGAAATTATTAGAGGGGGTGGGTTGGTTGTTTATTTTTTATTTTTTGAGACAATAAGGTCAATGGTTTGTGCTGTAGGATTCAGTGATCTCATTATTTGTGGCTTTTGTCTTTTGTTTTTTGCCATTGAGAGGTTTATGTGGTAAGCCATCTATATTTGACATTCATTCTGTATAAAAACAGCTGATGATAATTTTAAAATTATCATTATGTAAAAAGCAATAACTTTCACAACTGTTATTTTTACGGTACAACTACTATGACTACTAAATTCCTACACTTGCTTTCATAACCACAGCCCAGAGTAGCTAGTACAGGCAGTCCATTTTTTTCCTGTTTTGAGTAGTCTACAGAATGACTGTAATTTTTAGAGAGGAGACAACACGTGCACACCAAAGGAAATAACTGTGGTACTATATGCATTCTTAACTTTAAATAGCTATGATGATCCCAGAGGATTCAATGTTTCAATTCTCAACTATCTCCTAAAATGAGATGCTGCATAATACTTCTGTGAATTATTTTACCATGGCCAAATATGCAGCTGTATTTCTCCTACGGTTTTGTATTCTTCTGTGCTGCAGAACAGTGCAGACCGCATGAGCATACTCTGTGGTCCAGGGCTTCCTAAGTGCCACCGTGTTGATCTATTCAGTCCAGATTAGGGACAAAACAGGTATTACCATCCAGGAGGCCCACAAGGATTGCGCTGGGACCCCTCATGGAGCCTGAGGCTTCAACTTAATGTTACAGCATGAGGCAAGCTGAAGGCCTGCCCCTGCCAGGGCAGGGAGGCCGGATCCTCCCTTCCCCTGCTCCACTCCTCCCTTCCCCAGGCTACATTCACCTCCTCATGTGACAAACACATTCAGTTTCCAAACCAGTAGAAAACTACCTACTAACAAAAAAAAAAAAACCACAGTATTTCTAGAGAACAGCAGCTTTGAAGGCTGATCTCCATGGTGCTCATATCTAAAGAAACAAATACACAGTTCTTCAGCAATCCCAGTAAATCCTTAATTTCACAATTTGATGGTAAGAATGCATTTAAGTGTAAATGAAGATCTGACAGGGTACCCATCTTCATCTTCAAACACCTACATACATACACAGGTCTGATGAGCTGTGCTCCCATGACTCAACTAGTTCTAAGATTGCTGGCAAACCATGCTAAGTAGGCAGCTCAAGGGCCTCCCTCTTCCTCCTGATCAAAATTGCTTTAAAAAAAAAAACTCTTCTACAATATGACTTGCAATCCAGAGGGGAGCTTTTGGCTTTCATTCCAACACATATTCCCAAAACACAGCTGTAAAGTATAAAAATCAATTAATAATGTTTTGATAAAAGACAGCTCACTCAGACACCACACAGGACAGATTTACTGTTCTCATCATTAAATAAAACATTCAGAAATCCCCAGAGACTTATTTTTCACAAATGTTGACAGAGATGTGTACTGCTTTTATTATCACTGTCTAAGCTAGAGAATAGAAGTTTACTATTCATTTCAAATGTCCAAAGCCAAAAAAGGAGCTTCCCCTGAGCATCCATCATTATTCACAACTATGAATCATGAAAAATCTTATTTAATTTGTGGTTAAGACAACAGGAATATCAAGCAAATGATTTTAAGTACTAAAAATTTCATTTTTAAAACTGTTCAGACTTCTCTGCATACACACATTCCTGTGAATGTGTTCAACTAATTCAGATCATGAATTTGATATTCACAGAAGAGTTCCACTTACAGAAAGACAGTTCCTCTTGGAAATATCACAGACATCTGAGGAAGGGCACAGGAAATCTCTCTTCAAAGATGTACCAGCTGGTAAAATAGAGAAAAAAATAAAATATACAGATAAAACTCTTGATCAGATTTAACTAATTTAAAATCTAGGTAGCCAAAGAGTTGGAGAATGAAATTCTCGAAAAAGGAATCTTCTACTGAGAGCACCTGCCACAAAATTTCAGATTTTTGCATCTGCAGTGATATCAAACAGCAGTACAGTACAAACATCCAAGACTTTAAAGACAGTGATCTGCACTCCCCCTTGTCCCCAGAACCTCCTTTTGCTGCTTGTTCCTGCCTGGTGCTCATGATTCCTTTCTTCCCTTTTTTTTTTTGTTCACTCCACTCCCTCACTCCCTCTTTTTCCCGCCTCCCTTCCCCCCCCCCCCCCCCCGCTTTTTTTTTTGTCAACAGTTTCCTGCTCTTACATCCTCTTCTTTCTTCCCTCCCAGTTCTTGGCCCTCTGTCTCCCAGCCTAGCATCTTTTCCCTTCTTTCTGCTCTTCAGCTCTTCGGTATTTGAATCACAATCATTTCCTCCCTCCACTCCATACTGATGCCAACAGAGAAAGCACCACGAGTACAGAACAGATTGTCTCTGCACGCTCATTTCTGAGACATGCCACTAAAGGAGCCCGCTATTTCCAAGAAAAGCAAGCAGAGGAGAAGACCAACCTAGACACTGCAGTCCCACACCAGGGCAGGCTCAGCTGCCCCCCGAACGCGTGCCAAGTCTGGCCAAGCTTGCAAACCACGAGGCATTGAAGCAAAATCAGCATTATTCAGAAAACTTAGCAGCCAGGACAGTATACCTAAACCACGTGTGGGACATCTGCCCAAGCTAAACGTCTTCATCAAAAACAGCTTAAATTGGGACAGGTTTTCTCACAGTACAAGAGTCCCCTTTAAGTTACTGCTGGAGCTACTTACCTAAGTAGCTGTGTATTAAGCCTATTTTTTTTTCCTCCACTGCAAGTCCTAGAGCTCCGACTGATGAGTCACAATAACCCTAACATTCACAGAACTGTGTGTTTAAGGCAGATCACCACCAGCGTGGACTTGCCTTACAACGCAAGGCCGTGAACCTCGGCAGATGAAGGGCTGACTGACGAGCAGCACCGACTCCCCCTCGGCAAGGGGGGCCAAGGCACAGCTGCAGTCAGCTACCTGGAAATACGCTACCTTCATTCATCTCTGAGAGATGCTCAGAAAAAGATCATTTGAAGTAGTATACAAAACTGGAGTACACATGCCCATTCTCTCTCACTCCTGGTTACAAGATCTCTCAAACAACTCAAATCAGCAGATGGGGGCACCTGGCCACCCCTTTCAAAGGCAGCACCAGCTTAAATGGGCTCAGCAAAATCCTGTGTACGCCCAACTCCAGGATGCTGCATTCAACCTAATGAATTTCTCCATTTACGACTTCTGTCATGCAGACTTCCTGCCTTATCCTGTGATGGCTTTACCAGCTGAGCTTTTTGGTTTTGCTTTTCAAATATGTTTGGGGCTCTCAAGAAAACAGAATACCTGTAACTACCACTTAAGCAGCAACGTTTGTTATTTCAACAACTGCTCACAATTGAGATTAAGACACTAACAACGGGAAGAAGAGCAGAGATGGAAAAGAAAACCAATCTTTGCTCAGTGGTGTATCATATTCCTACTGTCAGTAACATAATTCAATTGGTTTAGGCCTTGCAATTTTTTACTTTTAGCAAATAGTCCTGAATTTTCCTTCAGGTCACAAAAGGCAAGCTAATATTAAACTCTGCTACGCAACTACATTTTCAGACCTTCAGCTATCTGAAATTATTTTCTACTTGTTTTGCACTTAAAATGCTTTCCCAGACCTGACAGATTAAACAGAAGCCCATTCTTGAAGTAGATGTTAGCAGAAAACATACACAGAAAAGTCTACTAAACCAGACAATCTGCATCTGTTTGTCTCGCGTTGCTCTTCAATGCTTTGATCTTATTGTTTAGGTAGATTTAGATCTATTTCACAGAACCAAATAAAGTAAGAAAGAGATGGTATCTTCACGGAGTAGGGGTTTTCAGCCTTGAGTCATGTAATTGGAAGACCAGTAATGGACGTTCAATGCTAGTTCAGTATTTCACCAGAAACTCGTCAAGCAGCAAACATTTAGGAAAAGAGGCACTAGAGGTTTGTGGACAGTTTCCAGTCGCAATGGTTTCAGCTTTCAGCACACGTTGCTGTGCCATAGTACTTGAATTGCATTTTTGACCTGTGTGACCAACCTTTAGTGGGTGGTTCCAGTAACCACAGGGAGACCCGGCAAGCAGGCGGTCCCAAGATGGGTATTGCATCATACAGTTATAAGGTACCCATCAATACTGTATGCTTCTGAAGTACCAGAAAGTCTGCTGAAATGACAGATGTAATACAACAAAAATATTCACACAGGCCACCCATTTGTCTGGCATTTTACATCTCTGCAAGCCAAGAACCTCCTTCTCTGCGTTTTTATATTGTTCTGACTCAGGAAAGAAGACCTTTAAGTCAGTCCTAGTCTTGCCCAGATAGGAACAGCACAAAAACAGCACACATGCACGTAGGTGGTTAGCCATACCAACACGGAATACATTATCAAGAATTCCCTCCAAGTCTTCCTGGGTGAAATTACAGCAGCAGCAGAGATCTTCCAATTTGTTGGTGGGCTACAAATCACATTCACATACAACAAAAAATGAGGAGCATTGCCTTTTTAATTTTGAAAAATACCAACGCCGTTCTCAAATTCAAAAAGTTAGTGTTATTGGTAGCTTTTCTATAGCGTGCCGGCTCAGGCAGCTCACATCAATTCTGGATCTCACCCAGGCCATCAAAGCCTACCAGAAGGCTAAACTTGTCATATGCCATGTTTATACCTTTAATATTACAGGATTAGACTTTACGTACAGATGTGCATGGACACATATTTTAGCTCTGCACACACAAGTATTTTAGCTCCCATTTTATTTTTCAACTTCCCTAGGAAACAGCATTAATATTACAACTCATACTTCACCAAATCCGACATGTATTTACATCAGTACAGAGACACCCAGAGCACGTATCAGAGCTGAAGTGTTAACAGCACATACCGAAGTCTGACACCATCGTTCAGTCCTCCAAAGAATTCAGACTTTCAGCAACTTTTGTTTAGATTTTACCCCCAATTCGTTCATTAAATTTCTACCAGCAAGGCATGTGGATAATAGTAAGTTATTCACATAAACAAGTTAGCTTCTGTGATCGGGTAGATGGAAACAGTGGCTAACACACACTTGCAAAGGCCAAAAAAACTAGAATCAGACACTATTCCCCCTTTCCTTTAAGAATAATATGCATGCATTTTCACTAGTTCAGAGATCTAAAAGCTGGAATAACATGCAAAGCAGTTTGAAAATCCAAGACTTTTTATATATCATGAAAATATTTGCTGAAGTACAGAGAAAGAGTTTGATTACATCTCCAGGACTATACTAAATTATCTGTGAACTAGAACACGACTTCTGGGTCCAAGAGGCACGCACCTGAAGGAATGCAAAAGCAGCCCACTTCCAGGAAAAGTACTTGCAGTGCTGCCAGAGGAGAGAAAGTAACCACTGACATATGGACAGAAAAGCACTCTTTTCTCTGACGCCGTGGACAGTACGCAGTGTTTTCAGTTACCTACTAGCATCCATTTTCAGAAACAGCATTCAGAACACCCCTGTTAACTATTTTGAAAGTAGAATAGATGTAAAGTTTTAAGAGGATTTCTTTTTAACATCTCTATTTCTTTACATCTGCATTATCAGAAGAAAAATGTCAGGAATCTGGCAAATAAGTTGGAGATAAACTTAAAACAGCACAGTGAAAGAGAACAAGTTACCAGTATCGACCTGAACAGGGCAGCACCATTACACCTGAGAAAAAGTGCTATGTAAACCAGGGAATAGCGATAATGTTATCATCATCCTAGAGGAGATTGAGCTCTCTTAACATACTGTTTTCCATCTGAAAACATTTCTCAAAGTATTTCTCTCCTACATTTTGGAAACTTACAAGCCTGCACAAACAGCAGTGAGCTCTTCAGTACTGCAACACCGATCTCATTCACCAACAGGACTTCACAACCACCAGCTTCCAAGTTGCACAGTGTTGTGTGAAAAATTCATTGAGGACTCAATGCCTTTAAAAGGCTAGAAAGCAGTTTATATGGAGAGACTGATGATCAAAAGAGACAGTGGTGTTATTAATCTGTGGCAGTCTGCAATATAATTCTAAGCTCATTGCTCCTGGTCCAGCACGTCCATTTTTAGACAAAGGTTTTATCTAAATATCAAGTAAATCTTTAAGAATCTACCCTCTTATCCACTGAGCACCAAAATAAAATAAAAAAATTGCACTAGGGAATTAACAGCTGTCTAAACATCTACTGAAGTCCAGAAAAGAAATCCTACATCACTGTGAGGGATTTCAGTCTTGAATAGGTTAGCCAGAGGTGTCTCAGTATCATCAGTAAAACTCCCTTGGATCAGGGTTTGCTTTTGGTTTTGGGGGTAGGGAAGACAGATAGTTACATTACTTTTTCATATTTTTTGTGTGTGTTTTTTTTTTTCTTTTGTCAGAATAAAGATGCTTATACATTCGGCCTCATTCTGACAGACAAAAGCCAGTTTTTGATTGGATTTATAAGTCAGTACCTATCAAAATACAGGAAAGCACCATCTGGTTTACATAAAAACCACAACATACTGGTCTGAAATGTGTTATGTTTTATATTGATCCTATTGTTATTATAAAGGGAAACTATGCTGAGGTACCTCCTGTTCTATCATTACATTATACACACTTAGCAATATAATTCATGCACTAAAACACACACCGTAAAAATTCTCAAGACTAACAAAAAGGACTCAATGAAATAGTTACTAAATCTAACTGATAACACAAAATACTTTCCCTGACTAGCAGAGAATTTACAGCACTATCTCACACTCAGGGTCATTTTTGATTCATGTGAATTCCCAACATATCGTGTTACAGCAAAAGAGTACAAGTAAAACTGTTGCCTTTGTTTAAAAAGCATCAGATATCAGGAGCACGGATCCACACAACATGGCAAGATGGTCGAGGAATAAATCTTTCTAAATACACTCTAAATATTTCCATTACTTGGCTAATCTGTAGATTCTGCATCTTCATCACAATTTGCATTTTTTTTTGTATTTTTTTCCCTCCAATGAACATACCAACTTACTCTTGTCCCCAGAATTCCTATAGAACGTTATTTCCCTGTTGTTACAATATCCTATACGACCAAATCATTTACAAGATCATCCAGATGCACATTTGCCATTAATAAAAATAATGACTGCACAGCTATCCTAGAGCAATACTAGATTACAGAGACACATTATTAGGTGAATGTGGAGTAAAAGCAAAACTAGGGTAATAAAGACAGGTATATAACGACTAACAAAAACTGGCTAAACTCAAGTTCATACTGATTTGTGCCCTGTGCTCCAAAGCATCTTCCAACTTCTCAAATAACGTGTACTGAACATACACCATGTATATACCTCCTGAATATACACCAAATTCAGATACATTTTTGTACTTTTTTTTTTTTTTTACAACATACATTTTACAGGATTATTTTCTCAAATTCTTAATCAGCTATAATAGTTGAATTAGATATATGTAAAAGCTAGTAACATGGTAAACTGAATACTTTCACGATAAAGACCCACGTGGAAAAATGCAACACAAGTTTGCTGTTTTCCTGAACACTTAAAAGACATTACCACCACCAAGCATTACACCTGCCACACTGCTTTCTAAACAGCACCTCATAAAACAGGTCTCTCAGACTGCCTTTTCCCATTTCAGTAGATGCTCTTTTCTGCTCTTTCAGAAAGGCTGCTTTGTCAAAAGGAATTCTTCACTACTAAAAAAAAAATGTTGATTCAGAACAAAAATGAACCACAGGAACAAAAGTTCCAGCCTCAAAATCTGCGATAAATACTTTTAACTAAACAAGCTTAAACTTACCTAAGAGCACATTGTCGGCAATAATTTCATCATCATTTCATAAAGGCAGATTCCCCTTTCTTACTACAGAAAAGTTTAGAGGGGAAGGGGGGAATTGGAAGTGAGTGTTAGGGGGTAAGCTTATCAGCTGCTCAATCCAGGAACAAGATTTCTCCAAACACCTCCTTCCTCTCTAATACAAAGAAACAAAGTATAACACTATACAAGATAACATCTCTGTGCCCTCTATGCTTTAATAGACTTTACAGTTTGGTACTATGAAACTGAGAAGGAACTTTATGTACCACGTACGCTCCTCTACCACAAAGTGCAAAAGCATTTTGAAATAGCTGTGTCTGATTTTTGATAATGTTCGTTACCAAAAGAACTTCAACTATAGTTCTGCAATTCCTTGTCAGAAGTACGTACTGTACGATTTTTCAAATGCTAAATCTGAAATTACAGGTCTGATGAATTAAAAATCTGATACCATAAGCGACAAACCCAAACCGTATGAAAGTAACCAAATATGGATTAAATAAGAAAAAGATGAAAATTATGTTTTATGCCTGAACAGATAAACTCCGGTAGGGGGGAAGGCAAGAAAGATGTTTTAAATTCATACGTGCCAAGATTAGCATGACATACTGGCAATGTGAATGCCAAGCAAGAGGTACTATTTCAATACCCCATCAGTCAATTTAGAATGGAGTATCATCACCGCATAGGTCCTAAAATAAAGTTGTTTTATTGGCAAATTGTATTTACAGTTGAGACAACATTACAAGCACCAGCCTCTACAAGACTCATAACTGGATCACCAAAACCAAATCCTTGCCTCAAGAGTTGGTTCTACCTGAAAAAGGGAAAAGAAAGGTGTCAGTTCTCTACAGCTTACCAAAAGAAAAGGAAGAAAACTTCAAGTATTTTTGCCATATAATGGAATCCAAGTCTGACATGAAACAACAAAACAATTAACACCAGTTCTTTGGTTATAAAAGACTAAGCAGTTTTTGCAGGACCATCAGTTTTTCCAGGACTTTACAATTTTGTTTAATGGTGATGTTTGTTGACACCTCCAGTACCAGAATTTCAAAGTATTTACTAACAGCCTCTCAATTTCCCACATGCATGGTCAAGCTCTGAGAGTCTCTAAAAGGTTTCTTATGCTGTTTTTCCTTCAGAATTCACTCATCTAAGGGGACAGGCTAAACCTCTGTTTTCATTAAATAGGCAAAATTAGAAAAAAGTAGACAAAATCAGAAAACAGCTTATAGATCCCAATTACGTAAAACTTCAGAAGGTCAGTCACAATTCATTCAGCTCTATAGATTCAATAAGTGACCTTACAGACCACTTTTGGTCACTGTTTGGGGACTTCTATGGCCTAGAGGTATGCAACTGCACAGCTATCCCAGAAAAATGCACAAGCGAATTATTTTGTTAACTTGGGTAACACTCAAAACAGGTAATAAAAATGCTGTAGGTATGACTTCACACATGCAATTATTCACCTGCAGTAAAACCAGAAAAGTTTAAGCACTAACCATGAATACAGGGGCCCAAATCATGAATACAGGAGCCCAAATCCTGGAAAAATATTACACGCTGCGATGATTCACAGCTCTGAGGCACGTACCATTAGGTGCCATACTGGTAACAGATAATCAAGTATGGAAAGTAGACCCATTACCAATACTACCTGGCATTTCTAAATTCCTTGCAGAATTCGTGAAACTGAATAGTATGGAGATACCTGTATTCCTTTATTGATGCACCAACTCTCACCATAGGATAAACACAAACTAAAAAAAAAAACCACTACTACAACCAATGGCAAAGATACCTGTACACAGTGCTGTAAATTATTCTGAGAAGTTCTTTATCATGCTACTTCACAGAATTCCTACATTGAGTACCAAACGCAACACTGCTCTTCTCAAGTAAAAGAAAGAAGAAAAAAAAAGGAGGACAACAAGGAGTAAAAGGTTCTGGACATCCTGATTCAGCAAGTCCTGAGCCAGAAGTCACCAAGTGAGCCTACAGCTACAAACCTTTCCTCTATGTTTCCACATCTGTTGCTTGTCTCTGTCAGAGGCAGCACCACTAGACTAGAGGGACATTTGATTTAACCAAATACAGCTAAGCTAACTATAACATGATTTCTGGATGAAAGACAAGAGCTAAGATTTTAATGTATGAGAAAACCCATCCAACTTGTCCAAATATTTAACCTGCTCTTTTGACGTGGTCGCAAGTCTCAACGTTCCTCTCTACATCCAATTCATTTTAATAAAAACAAAGCTGAAAAACCTGGATTAGCCTTTAGTAATGAAGAAACAATGACTTCTTGGAAGAACAATCCAAGAGGGAATGCTTGGCCCACAATTTCATTTCACAGCAAAGATATTAAATAGCCACTGGCTTTACCTGTACTTTTCTCTGAAACCTTATCAAATCTATCCCTGCTTCCCTTTTACAGTCAAAGACAGAGGCAAAGAGCAAAGATTTGCAAGGAATGCATGTCTGTCCCCCTTCACTCCCTCATGGCCTAGCATGTAAATGTTTAAAGAATGCTATAAACTTTTGATACTAAATTAATCCCAGCTGGAAAGGCACTCAGCCCCCAGTTATTTTGCAGCTCATCCTCTTTCCAAACAACCTCCTCCCAACACCAATTGTTTTCAAAGTAGAGAGGCTACAGCAGGAGTTATTCCTTCTCTGAAAAAGGAATGGCGTGCTGGTTCTCAACATCAACTTCTCTTCCCTCTGCAAAGACCCCTATCAAAAGTGCTAGAAGAGAGTAAAAGACAAATAAAAAGGGGGAAGTTATGCTGAAATAACATGCCTTAGACAAAATAAAGGGGAAAAAGAAAAGAATAAGAGCAAGAAGAAAAATCAAAATTAAACTTGAGTTGAAACAATGATTATCCAGTGCTTCCTCATACTCTAAAAATCCTATCTATCCTACTATATGTGCGCACATTTACTGCGCCTCTGGGCTGTGGTCTTTACAATTACTGTAATTACACATCTCTGACTGCACGGAAGTGTCAGGAAGCGAGAACGGCAGTGGCTCTTACCCCCAATGTATGACTCTGATACTAAGAGCTCAAGGTCTTTAAAAAGACCCATGCTCACACACAAGACTGGTTGAAAAAAAAAAGTTTAAAAAAAACAAAAACTGTCATCTTCTCCGGCATTTCTTGTACCACAGCTACCCAACCAGAAGCTATATTTTCTAATATACCTGGGTGTAAAAGTTCATTGAGATGTAATGAGACATCTTGCTCCCTTCTCCCTCTATTCCTACTGGAGATGTAGGGGCATGGGAGAGCTTGCAGTTCAGCCAAGTGTTAAGACATTCAGCTTGCTTCTGTAAAAATACCACGCATAAAACCAAAGCTGAGTTTTCGACTACCCTGATGAGTTAAAAAATTCGTTTGCAACTTCTGCAAATTATAAGCTTCCTTTGTTAAAAAAAATGGCTATGTACATGTACTTAAAAAAAAAACAGTGAAAAAATTAGCACTAATAAAGGTCAATACAATAAACAGCATGGCTTTGAGGTAACAAAACTGTATCCTAGTACTAAGCCTTCAAATATGGAAATAATTGAAGGAATTGTCATCTAACAACATATAGAAGCATGAATAAAAATACTAATGTGCTAAAAAGCCTATACAAATTAAGAGTAACAGGAAATGCTATTTATTAATTGCATTGCTGCTAACACTCAAGCTATACAGCATTCACATAACGATATGTATGTACACATATGCTATGTTATATACATAAAAAGACATGACTAATGCCTCATGCTGCTGGGATCTGTAAAGCTAACATCACATTGTCTCACAGACTCTGATCTTTATCTTTCATCAAACGGCGCAGAGTTAAGTTGCGGTCCTGCATTATGCATAAGCAGTGAACGCAATTAGACTGAAAAGCGAGCTCATCTTCTCTGATCTCAAGTGGAAAGTGTGAACTCTGATCTGCACAGGTGACAGCTTTGTGCATTACTCCCATTTACTAGTTAGCTTCCTTGAATCTGTGTATGCTACAGAAAACTCAAAACACATAGCTGTGGCTAATCTTATGCAATCCACTAATGTTTAAACAAGCAAGAATATCAAGTAAGAGAGCAAAGCAGTTGTTACTTTGTTCGGCACAAAGAAACTGCAATTAGTTCTTGCTTTTACAGTTTCAGAATGATGCTGAAAAACTGAAGGAAAAAAATGCCTACAGAAAGAATATGGGAAGTAAGAGACAGAAGGAATTTGATCTTCCATCTAGCAAAGATATTAAAAAACACCAATGAATGGAAACTACACCTAAACAAATTCAGGCTAGAAATGATGCTTCTTTTGTTTTCAGAGAGATGGAATCCTTTAAGGATTGCTTATTTCTAAATTCCCAGAAATGCTTCAATGAAAACTGGATGCTTTCCAAATAAATGCTGTATTTCAACTTGGGGTGTCTATTCTGAAGCATGAATTTAGGAAATCTAATGGTCAATGCAGCTGAAGTAGTAGCAGTTGCATATGTTCTCAAAACACTTCAAAGGAAACAAGTATTTTCCTTTTACAGAAAAAAATGAAGCAGAGAAATAATGCTACTAGTCAAGGGCAGCACATGAAGTTCACAGTTCCCAATTCCAATTATGCTATTCCATGGTCCCTTCTGATTTTAAAAAGGTAAAATAAAATTCAGTCCACCAGCTTACTTTTTTCCCTGCTTCACAGATTCCACTTCTGTTCAGTCTCAGATTTAATAGCAGACTCTCATTACTAACCTGCAAAAATGAAAAAATATTTTAACTGCAGAAATCTGTTGCTATTGAAGCTTAAGAAGCACAGCATATTATAATTTAGCAATATGCAAGCTAAACCATGCAGAAGCTCAAAACACCAGGGCTGCTCATGCTTCACCAGCCATTCCCACAAGGCATCTATTACAGAAAACACCTTGTTTATTAATCACTGTACAGCTATAATCATACACAGTAGTAAGTACAGAGTTAATGATTTGAAGTTATACCGCGTTCCACATTTTAAAGAGAAAACCAGGAAAAATTCACATGCAGTATGATACATGCATCTCATCCACCAGAAGCTCTCCACATCTATGCAAACTACAGAATTCAGTAACATAAGCATTTTACAAAACCCACTCATTTTCCAGGGCACAGGATTGCAGTGATTAAGTGCCCAGACTCCTTGACAGTCTCGATCAGGCTGTACTAAAATCCACACTGTTAAATCCTCACAATCTTCTTTAATCCAGGCTAGCTAGATTAAAGTTAACTTGGGTGTGCCTAACCATTTTGAAATTGGGAAGTTTGCAGACATTGCATGTGCATTGTCATTCCTAGCCTGCCTAGTCAACAGGTGCCCATAACAGCAAAGAAAATTAATTATTACTGTCCATCCCACTAAATCTTCAGTAGTTTAGGTATCGATGTCTGTAAATACCTGAACGGAGGGTGCCAAGAGGACAGAGCCAGGCTCTTTTCAGTGGTGCTCAATGACAGGACAAGAGGCAATGGGCATACACTGGAGCACAGGAGGCTCCATTTGAACATCACGAAGCACTTCTTTACTGTGAGGGTGGCTGAGCACTGGCACAGGCTGCCCAGAGAGGTGCTCCAGGAGTCTGTCTCCTCCTTGGAGATCTTTAAAAGCCACCTGGGTGTGGGCCTGGGCACCCTGCTCTGGGTGGCTCCGCCTGAGCTTGGACCAGGCGGGCTCCAGGGGGCCCTACCAGCCTCAGGCACTCGGTGATTCCAGACTAACAGAGAACAGTGATCAAAGCACAACGACCTTTCCACCTTACAGATAGTCATAACATTAAGCGATCCAAGGCTCTTTTCATTCCCTCTTATGCCTTAAATGAAAGAATATGCAATTCTTTCAGTCTCATACAAAGTGAAATAAAGGTTAGACTTTTCTCAAGAACAACCGTTTCCTATTATAAAGGGCATATTTAGCTATTAAGAACATTAACCAGTTTTGTTCAACTGAAGGTTGTTCAACTGCAGGGTACAATTGCAATTGTTCTCCAGTTCTAGAGTACATTATTTCATCTCCCAACTACAGCACTACCAACTTCTATTAATTCACTGCACTGTTTTTAGACATAAAAGAAGGTAAAAATACACTAAGCACTTCCCATTTCTTTTCCATTTACAGATAGTAACTGCACTTACCACTGCAGTATTGCAGTACAAAACCAGAGTGGAAGGCAATCACTAACTTGGGAACACTTATGCCTCAATGAGAGCATCTAATGTCCCTACTCCCTTTCTCAGATACTTGCATGCACACAGGAAAACACACACTCACTCCCCAAGCAACATCCTTCCTTTATTCATAATGAGGCTACTTCTAAATAGTATTTGTAGGGCTTACTCCTATCTTTGTTTGGACTTGAAGACCAACTCACTTTGTACAAACACCAACTAAACCTTCAGGAAGTTTCTGGGGGGAAAAAAAGAAAACCTGCGAAACGTAAAAATGCTACGCAGCTCTGTCCGTCTCCTGTTGGCCGTTCTCAGAGAAATGCTTCCCATCCAGTTGCTGTCTCCCATGACAGGGAACACAGCACTACATATTCTTAAATATGTCCCTGTGGAAGAGCAATAATCACTGATGCAAATCCTTTCCCACCTCAAGTCCACCCCGTGCAACCACGCCTTACTGCCACAGTGATAAATGCCACAAGGGCTTTGACCTGTCAACAGGAATAGCAGAGATAAAGCCAGGAGCTTTAAAAACAGCCTACCAAATATAACTTCAGGTCAGTATGAGCCACTTAGTCACATTGACCATCCCTTCCTCTTCCCTCTCCCAGTCCTTTTGTAATTTTAAGTGCAGGTCAAGGAGAAGGCGGCAGTCTCTGACTACTCTGCATGCAGAATCTCTCAACTTTTATTCTGTCGCTACTAATATAAGGATGTGGAGAATCTAAAAGAACTTGAAATTAATGCTGCTGAGATCCTTGCCCCTAAATACAGAATCTAAGTAGATATGTAAAGGTATCTGAAACAAGCAAAAATTGGCTTTATTGAGCACATCGCTATTTTTAGAAGAGTCACCTGTTAATGTGGTTATGCTTTACAGATAAGCTTAACTCGCATCCGTAAAACCTCCTGATTTCAATGAGACTGGGTCTACAGAAATATGAGCTTATGAGCTCACAAGCCAACAGAACAGTTACTAGTTAAAATATATTCAGTTGTAATTGCAAATCTGTATAATTAAAGCTGAAATTAAGCAATTTTAAAAATAACCCTGGGAAACAGTTTCAACTAGTGAACAAAAGTTGCATGCACCTAATTCTCTCAAATAAGAAACCTATTTGTTTCTTTAAACATCCCACAGGCTGATGAAACCATGTTTCAAGGAAGGATTTCTTCTTTAGTAGCAATGTTTATTACAGTGCTTGTCATTTCTAAATCTGGACTCCCTTTGCATATCCTACGTCTGTAATTTTCAACATTTGTCAATAAACAGAGCATCACAAGGATTTCAGTGGAAGGGGCTGTACCTGCACTTCTGACGAAGAGTGCTAGTGTCTGGTTGCAAATCAGCTTTAGCTGATCTACGTCCAGATCTCAGTGCTGTTCTCCCTGTGGTCCCTAGCAAATATTCTGGTCTTCTCCCTTCAGGCAGCGCTACACCTTGTGCAACATGTTGTGTTAGATCAGGATGCTGATCCCTCTGAAAGCTAATCCACCCCTGCCTCTTTGTAAAAGCAACACCACCACTCCCCATCCCCCTGGCAAAACCACGCACTGCAATTCTCCAGTCTTCCTGCTATGCCTTCTTGAGCTAGAGCATTACACACCTGCAAAGGGCTTGCACTGATACAAGGCGGAGGGCAAGGCTGTATGGACAGAACTGCAATATCTCATGCTTGCAACATCCTCTTTATCTTTTCATAAACTCCCTGAAAGTACATTATAGGGTCAGTGAAAAAAATGGACCACATACTAAAAGCCAGTCTTTACCAAGAATCAGTCAGGCACATTCAGAGTAATCATCCCTTTCTTCCTTACAAAACAAGTTTAGTTTCACAAGTAGATTAAAAGAAACCACCTACAAGAACTACTGTGCTTTTGAAAATGTGACAAAACCATACGTTCTGTAACAGTCTGAACAGAGTCCAACCTGCTTTTAGGAACGCTTCTACAAATACCTAGCATGAAGCCGGGGGGGGAATAGCCATCTAGCTCCCTCACATCTGCTTCCTGAAAAAGCTCTCACATGGAGAGGATGCGTTCAGCCACAGACTCAGGTATGGGCTGGCACTCGGAGGACGCCAGCCTAAACTGTTCTGCTGGAGAACGCCCCTTCTGTACTGCTTGAAACACTACACATTAGTGGTAGTCCCAAAGCCAACACCAATTTCAGGGCAACTAGCATTACTGCAAAGGACGACCATCAGACAGTATAGAGCAGAGCATGCACTCTTACCTACCCAAATTCCTGAGGAGGCTGGCAAGGGAAGCTTTAGCAAAAACTGCTGGTGGCTGTTGCTAAGAGGTTCAGATGAATCATAGCACAGCAAATCCTAAAAGCAGAAAGACCATAGGTGGGAACAAAATTTGAATGGGAAATCAAAGGGTGGAATCTTTTTCAAAACATAAAGGGATATTGTGGAAATTCTGCTTGTTGTTCCTCCTGGCTTCTTACAAAGATTTATGAAACCATAAACCTATTAAGTTTCTGCAGCTCAGATGCACTCATCTCAGAGTGCCTAGATGAGAAGTTTCTCACTGTAACGATAACAACCTTCTTTATCACCCTCTCTCTGAATCAAGTGGTTTTCTCCTGGAACACATTCTGCCAGACATTTGGGGGATCAAACAAACATTTGGTTACACCTAAAAAAAAACAGGATACTTCTCAGTGCTGTGGCCCACTTTTTCCTCGCTATTCAGCATAAACCTAAATCACACACGTCAAGCACAAGGGAACAGCAGGAGTGAAGTTATCTATCATCAATTGCAGCCTTCTAAGAAGCCTCCAAGAGTAGGAAGGAAAGTTTCAAAGCTGGTCCTTCCTATATAAAGGGTCCTGTAATAAAATCTGTATCATTTCAGCCTTACCGTCTGACCTCTGACTATTGCTACAAAAGGCTTGCACCCACAGATGATGGGAGCCCTCTAAAATTAGACTGGGCGAGCAGATCTAACTGTGGAGACTTACGATGCAGCCCCAGGAACTCCACAGAGGCACAAGCTGGAGCACGAACTGCTGCTCAATTTTTGTCCTCCTCTACTCCCACCAAGCTCATGTGCTAGAGGAGATGTGCGGGGAATCTTGTCAAAGAGAATGATTCAAATCCAGATTTAAGTAAGGAGAACTGAGAAGGCTTAGATCATGTCTCCAACCTGGCTTTCTCCAGTCCAGTTCACTGTCAGGCTACCTAAGCACTTGTGCTGACGTAAGGCAGAGACAACACGGGACAGAATAAGCAGTCAAGGATGGCTGCTTTCAGCTGCAACGCCAGCTTGAACTGCACATAACACGATGCCACAAGTGTTAGTTACTTTATTACAACAATCTCTGAAATTTCATAGATCGCTAAAGCAAATAAATTTAAGCCATCCATTTCTACTCTCCCGACAGTATTTCCAGACAGGTCAAGTGAAGTTGGAATACTTGGTGGCGAGAAAATTAGTATTAACCAAACCTCTTTAAAATGAGCCAGACAGCACCATCAGAGCTCGCTGAAGTAATTACAGCCTAAAATCATAATTATAAACTGAACACATTTTAACAGTAACATTCCAGGAAGAATTACATTTAAACTTTGACATTATCAACAAACTCAGCCCGTCTCTCAAGTAGAATCACATTCTAATTTGGGGATAGAAAAGCTCATTTTCAACTCAGTCTAATGAAGCGAGTAAAAGGTTTAAAATCTATCAGCCTGAAACTGCACTACTGATATTTTGGCAAGTCATTTGGGCAGCAGGTGAATACATTTCTGCAGGTGGTCTCCTGGTGAAGAAAAATTTTCCTTATTTTCTTCAAGGTGAAATTCTTCACCCATTACTGAGATGCATCATAATTCTAAACTAGAGCTCTCCATTTTCTTTGGTGTTAAATTATAGACCTGCTGTGTAAAGACGATTTTTTTTCTAAAAAAAAAAAAGATTGCCTGCAAAGCTCAATTGTGATGGGGAAGGCCGCCTACACACCAGAGAGAGTGAGAAAAAACACACTTGCAGAGCTGAAAAAACATTGGTGTAGGCGTACATAAGGGGGGAGGGAAGAAAGAACTTGGTTCTACTGAAAAAGGCTATTTTCTTACATCACCCTTAAAAGAACTAAAATGTGTTACTTGTAGAGCATTCGAAAGATTGTTTTCTACTTTCCAGATGTCAATATCCAGCGCTACAAGCAATGCGGAATCCTTGCAGACTCATCTCCATGATTCCAGCATCCTGCATCTCAAACAAGGACTGCTTCGCTTCCCCCACCTTTCTGCTGCATCCCACAACAGCTATTCTCAGAGCAGCAATTCACCTGCAGAACAACAGTTCAAAGCTCTAGAAGCCTTACATAATTAATAACATAAGGATGTATTGAAATTACATCCAAAGCCTTTTCAAAAAAAGGGGGGGGGGGGGGGGGAGAATGCTTCAACTGATACAAAAAAATTAATTTCTAGAAACGCTAAGAATAAGTAGAATTTTTCTCAGCAGAATCAAACAGTATTCAGAACTTCTGAAAAACAGCTGCAAGAAGTTCAGATGTTTCTCAAAAACATTTTAAAAAATATTTTCCTCCATAGCCTCAGCAGCCTCCAAGTTGATTCATCTCACAAGAAAATTTAATAGGAGATCCCAAAAGGCCTGTTACCTAATCCAGATTTTCAAAAGAAACAAGGAACAAGCATCAGTGGAAAATATCCTCCCCCTTTTTCTTTAGGGAAGCAACATCTATGCATTATAATTTCTAAACAAAGAACTCTACACATAGTGCTCTTGTGTCATCATACAGCTATGAAAATATTTTTAATAGGTCTGTCTCTCTGTTCATAATAAAAACAAAAGGCTGTTGACATTAGCGTGTTAGCTGATTATTACTGTAATTACTATCACAGGAACGAAGACAGCTGGGACAAGTTTCACCAACAGACGTCAATAAAAATAAGATGATGCATTGCACGTTGCTCCCATGGCTTTGGATACCAGCTTGCAACCCAGCGTGAGGATTCCAGTCAAAAGGAAACAGGAGTTCAGCACCCAATTGCCTTGGATGCTCAGGCTGGTATTTTGAAAGCCCTGTAGCTAGCAGATGACTGAATTGCTGCACCCACAGTACCACAAGAGAGAAAAGCCCACACAGCAGTGTTCCTGAAAGGCCACCTCCAACTAAAGCTTTTACAGTGCTCAAAGTTTCATCTCCAGCCAAACATATGTTGCAACTAAATATGCTGAATGTCAAGAACTGATAAATAACATTACTACAAAGTAAATTCCACTTTTATGCACCTTTTTCAACTATGTGATTGTTAAGCACTAATGGCTGTTACTCATACAGATCAGAAAGACGGGTAAATTCAGCATCTTAGAAAGTACAAAGCCAGTTGACTTACACAAACATACTCGGCAAGCAAAAGCTTAGAAGTCATAGTTAAACTCTTTAAATTACTCTTAAAACACAAGACAGTTGCTCCTGGAGGTCACTGAGGCACAAATTCTTGGGGCAAAGGAAGGTAGACAGGGATGAAGTATCAAAGGGCAGTGTAAAATTTGTCAGCATTACCACCTCAAGAAAACAGGATCTGAAACAGTGACTATGAAGCAGCACAGAGAAGAAATAAGGCAACACAGGGAACAAAGACAAAAATAAAGGGATGTACAAAGCAGCAAGAAGCAAAACCCCTTGTTTTAGGAAAACTGGAGTCATCTATTGTAAAGGAGATATATAGACTCCTATTAAACTTTGAAATTACAGCCATCTTGACTTTCATCCTCATGAATAGTGAAATACTATTTCTGAGACTTTAGTAAAGCCTCTTTATATAGTAATACATGTACGATTCTGATAAACCAAATAATGCATGAAAATATTACACAACAAATCAATCACATACACAGAATTTGCATCCTAATAAAGCGTATCCCTTCATGCTTAGCTTGTCAAGCTAAATAACATTTGCTATGAGAGCTACTGCCAGAATAATCTGATCTCCTGTATTCTTCCATAAATGTCATTTTTAGGTAAAATGATATTTTAGTTCCTCTTTGCATTCTTCAGAACAGCTCAAGGTAATGTGGAAGGCTGCCTTTTGCCTTCGGGTGCTAAAATCTCCAATGAGACCAAGCCTATTAAGAATGAAAAAAGCCCTAAGAGCATGGAGGGCTGTCAGAGGATTCACTGCTGCCAATAACATCAAAATTCAGAGAAGATATTTACCTCTCGCTTCTCAGACACTAAGAACTTAAGGAATTTCTCAGTGCGATACTGCCAACAAGGAGGAAAGCTGAACTAGTGAAACCTTTTTACCATCTCATTTACTTTTTGTAAAATAGCAGTACAGAAAAAGACTGGAAACTGAATCATGCTTCAATTTTTAAATGATTCATCTCAGGTGTATATGGGGGGTAGTTTTAGGTTCTCGTTGTGTGTTTTTTTCCTTTTACCAAGGGAAGAATGAAGTCCAATACAGATTTACAGTCTAATATAAATTCAAATACGTTTGACAGCATAATTATACACTATCAATCAAAATTAGTAACATTGCATTTAATTCATTACCTACTTTGCTGCCCTGTCAACATAAGTCAGTTACTGTAATTCTTAACATTTTTTCCTCTAAAGGGGTCATAGAATAAGTTTCCTTTAATTTCATTATACTTGAAAAGGCTTCTTCTCATGTTCACAACATCATTTTAGTGCTGTAAGCCATAACCTCTCCTGATTATGCACAATCACCGTGGCTTACACACTTTGAGAGGCCGGTTTTTCTAGCCACACAGCATGACTGTAATAGTGTATAAATGGCACTTCATTTACCTTGAATAAAACTGCACATCCTACAAATAAAATACCTGTCCCAAGAAGATACTGCTGACTTGAAGAGCTTCTCACCTATGAGCTAATACTTTTGCCCAGGGCTGAACCAACTGAAATAGAACATCAAGGAATTCACAGAACACAATCATGGAAAAGTGACCTCTGGTGTTATTAATGACAACAGGAAGCACTATAAAGTAAGAAAAGCAAGTAGTTAAGTTTGAAATGGAGAAAACAAACAGTAAATGCAAACAGAGTTCACTTACTCATTTATTTTTTGAGTGAAGTAGTCACCTTTCCTTTTTTGCTGTCCAATATTCCCTCTTCACAAGTTAGTTTATATCTGAAAAAAATATTGTCCTATTGTTTGTTTTTTCAGCCCGTCACAGCTAAACTGTAAGAAAAGCACAGGATTTTCCACCGTATCAGGAGTTACTGCTGTCAAGCAAAGCACCAATATCATCTGTTGGAGAAAATATTGGCGGAACAAGGATAAAGGGCAAATTCAGCAAATAATCTGCAAGTTCATAATTTGAAAGCTCACTCCTTTTCTATTTTGTTGGGGTTCTTTTTGTTCGTTTGTTTTCTTCTTTCACGTGTGATTTGAGGCCATCCAACTGCCATTAAAAGAAAAGAAAAACTGAGCTGGCATCTCAACTGACTTCTGTAATTCCACTTTTGGAGTTTTAAAACTATTGGTCAATGAAAACAGAGGAAGCACAATAGAAAATAGGCCACTGTTAGGAAGCTTCCTACTGATAAGGATTCAAAGTGCTTTGCAGACAAGGTAAATATCCTTAAACCAAATACAAAAAAAAAAAGGGAAACCAAGGCAAGAGAAAGAACAGGATCTCCTCAAAGTGACTCAGCAGCCAATTGGCAATTAGAAATATGAGTCTTCCAACTTTTAACACCTATGGCAAAGGACCAGAACGGCTTCTCTTTTTATGAAGGCTCTTATCAGCACTGTGACAAACTAACTGTATACATATTTTAAGGAACAATACATTAGCTATGCAAATTAAACACCCAAAACAAGAACGCAGAGAGCTGCCTAACAGTGAACAAATCAGAAGCTTTGAAGCATCTTTGCTGAACAGCATCAGTGTACTGGTAACTGGTGTGCTGCTTCCGCTGAGATGTAGTGACATCTTTTGACAACCAAAACACAGAATCAGATTTCCCCTGTCCTTCACAATACCTTGGCAAATTGCAGAAATTCTGTTATTGTACCCTTTACCACAAAAAGGAGTTTAAACCAAGCATAGTGGAACCTGGTCTAGTGGGAGATGTTCCTGCCAATGGCAGAGGGTTGGAATTAGATGATCTTTAAGGTCCCTTCCAACCCAAACCATTCTGTGATTCTAATATCATAGAACAGATTTCATTAGATTTTAACTGTATGTATGTGTCCTGTGAGCAGCATTCCTATAAGGCTCTAGACCCCTTCATAGCACTCCAGGAGTGCATACCATGTATCTGCTACAAGAGCACACTTCACAATAAAAGCTGAGTAGATGTAAAATGCCCGTAAAATTCAGTGAAACAAACATTAACTACCTCGCTATTGTTTCAAAATATCCAAAAGGATACGAAGCAGTCCATTTAATTGAGCACAACTTATTCAGTCTTCAAAAGCACTGACATATTTCAAACTGAAAATCTTAACCTGTAATTGTCACACTCCATAAACCATATCTTTTTCTACCCTTCATTCAAAATTAGGCTATAAAGTCAATTTTTTTTTAGCTAGAAAGTTTCCTGCATACGTAAACCAAACTTCTCTACCCTATTACAAGCCTTCCACGAAAGAAAACTCATCCACACCTTCTTTGTGATAAAGCAGAATACACTATTTCTATCCCACTGAAAGAGACAAAAAAAACAACAATCAAGATATTCTCTCCTGCCACACCCAAGGCTTCCATTTTCAATAGGGAGCCATCTTTCACACATATTTCATGAAAATTAATCAACTGTTATTTCCTAACTCATTGGTACTGTATGTTTTCATACCCTTTTGAATTGCTCTGCAGACTTGGCAGTTTCAATTAGTGTGGGGTTTTCTCCGTCCAGTTAAGGGCCTTCAAGCTCTTTGCCAGGTTAAGATGAAATCAAAGAAAGTTCTTTTCTGTCCTGTTTCCCTCAGGAAAATTACAAACTATTTCATACTTTTCTCAGCAGATAGCTCTTTTATCTGCATTTCAAGATAAACTGTTCTGTAAACAATATTTCGCAGTTATGCTCTTGGTCATATATGTAGTTCAGAAAACATAAAAGCATTTGTAGGCCTGCTTAGACAACATTATTATAGCTTACATTAAGTTTTGTGAAGAAGTTATTGAAAATAGACATTCTATCAATGCAACCACATCTCAGAGCTCTGCATAATTCAAACAAATAATTTTACTTGTCAGATCTGCAATTTTCCCATTAATGAAGATAATATTTACTTCACAGGGGTCAAACGATTAATTTCCATGAAGAGCCTGAACCTAAAACACACAATAATTTGATACATCTGGGGAGAGGGTGAAGGAAAACCAATCTAGATTTTATATTCATTCCCAAATGAGAAAATATTTGAGTTGCAGCAGAACCAGCTACTTTCACATTCCCAAGAATGTTAGCAAAATTACTCACAATAAAGAAAATGCAATGCTAATATAATTTCTCTCAAACTGCATGCCAAGCCGTGAACAGCAGCACTCTTCCATGCTAGATTTTTATCTGAACAGACAACTTTTGGAATCTGTCTCAATTCTTGTCCATCCCAAGGTTGCAGGAGTTTCACTAATAAAATGAGATGTAACATTTTGAGAACTCTGTGCTCATTTATGCGTGGGAAGACAGGGAAGAGAGTTACAGAACACTCTGAACATATTACTTTTAATAAACCCAAACCAAAAGAGAAATGTAAGAAAGTACTTCATGAATCCAGAGACTATTAATGTAGCTAACTATTAAGGATTCATGAAAGTCTATTACCAGCTTCAACTGTTGAACACAAGGCTAGAAAAATTACCCAGTTCCCTTCAATGTACTACATAATTATTCAAATACTATTCTTAAGGTGGTCTCACTATTACAGAACCATTTATGCCCAGACTGACCACGTATAGCCGAAAATCTGGTCCAAACCTAGGGCTAAAATAGTGTATTTATCTACAAATGCTGCTCTTAAAACACTTTACAGCTAACACTCTTGAATACAAGGAAAGAAGGAAAGATACACTACTTCATGATTTTTAACAAGGATATCAAGATATAGACATCCTCACTTCTAAGG
The DNA here is from genome assembly GCF_964034855.1 of Anser brachyrhynchus. NCBI lineage: Eukaryota > Metazoa > Chordata > Aves > Anseriformes > Anatidae > Anser > Anser brachyrhynchus. Next base: position 30,173,389 of record NC_137699.1, on the reverse strand, counting down.
AAACTGCAATTCTAGGAAAGAAATTGAGATAAGGAAATAGTTAACATGGGAAAATAAATTACGAAGAAAAATAAAGTACCAACAAAACATCAAGGTTATCCAATCTTAATGAAGCATGTGAAATATTCCCATGTTGCCACCAATTGAGATTCTACACTTCAGTAAGTACTCCTTCATTAGTACCGGGGAACTAAAGGGAAAAAAAACAACCTACAAGCACAAGAGCTAAAAAAATGTCTTAATATAAAGCTGCAGCATATAAGAAGATAACATAACTAATAAAAATAAACTATTTGCCTCTTTAAAGGAAACTTAGTTTACTTTATAAAAACACTCTTCCAAGAAAACGGCCACAAAGTTTAGTAACTGCAAACACGCAGCACCAAGCAAAAGTAGCCAAATAGCAGTTCTAAAAAAAATGCAGCCGTTACAGCACAGAATACTAAAATTGATGTGGGCACAGAAAGGTATAATACTGACAGAGAAGAATCCACCACCATCTGGCCTCTCCAAGCCATATTCTACCTTGACAGATGCTGGCCACCCCTGCCTGCAGCAGTGGCCCACCAGAAGGGAGCAAAGTGCTCTCAGCAGCTCATCCCCACTGCAGTAACAGGAGAATCACTCTGTCTTTGCACCCTACGCATCTCCATTTCTGAATCAAGTGAACTCTGTAAACTAGAGATTTCCTTTAGGTAAAATTCTCTAATCTCATGCCAGGCTAAAAAGTTCAAATGTATAAGGAGAATCAGTAACAAATGCACAAAAACTGTAGCCATTAAAAAAACAACACTTCTTTTTAAGCAGTTTAACAATCCAAATTACATCTTTGTCTCTAATCCATTTGAGTTATTTTCTATCAGAGTCAAGAATACACAGGAACAAATCAATTCATCTGCTTCCCCATACCCTTCTGGGGCAGAACATGACTTCTCTTCTAAATAAAAGCCTTGAGAAGAACCTGTTCCAGTGATTCATTTAAATAAACATGTCAGCAAAGGTTTACATTCCCCCAGTTGAATGTAAAAAAAAAAAAAAGACTATCAATCTTGAGAAAAAATCAACACATTGCTGTTCAGTTTTTCATAGAAATATTTCTCCATTCGTATCATGCAGCCAAAATTTTGCATAGCAAGAGCTAGAAAGGAATGCTATTAGATAGAAGTTATAGACTCCACATGACATGTCATCTTTGAATATCTAGATATAGACATAGGTACATCTTTAAAAAAAATTGGTTATTCTCTTACACTGAACACAAACAATCCTGGTGACAAGTAATTATTCTTAAATACTGTCCATACTATTCCTATCTACAAAAGCTTACCTGTGTACCTGCTGTGAAAACCAGCAAGTTTTATTTAAAATTCTTAGACCATTTTAACACTAGCTTTAAAACACATTGTCTTGAGAACACACAGAGCTTCAACCTGTTTCAGAAATAGGAAAATACTTCACAGAAAAGACATTCTCAGTTTTATTGTGGTCATTTGAATTAACTAACAGCAGATTTTCTTTCCATATGTTTGGACGCCTATTTTGAAAAACTATAGGATTATTATGCAATCCTTAATTTCCACAGATAATGCCCATGAAGAGCCTAAGACAGGTCTTAAAGGATTTTGTCCAATTGTAACAACATGACAGTGCCACTGCAACTCCACAATGGTTATCTTCAGCTGGGATTAGGAAAAGCATGGGGAAGAAAACATTAGTAATGAATCACATGGAATTCAAACAATTTAGAGCAGGAACTTGGGGTACAAGCAGAACTTTAACAAATTCTGTTTATAAAAAAACAGACATACCATAAGTGGCAGCTAATTTTGGAAACATCCTATTAAGGTTGCACAGGACTACTCAAGCCCATTATAAAGCATGTGCGTGCTGCTGTGGGAGCTCTTGCCTTTGCACGTCTTTGCATTGCTGGCTTTCAGCAGGATCAACTCCCAGCTCTGCACAAGGCATCATCTGGAGGCGGAGGACGTAGGAAGGAGCAGCATGCCAGCGAGCGAGAGGACAGAAGCAAGATGCGCCCTTCCAGGGGCTCTATGGGCTTGTGCCAGGCTGGCGTGGCCACACCACCACACCCTGAGCTTCCCAGGGGAAAATGCTCAATTTTGCTAGGAAAATGCAAATCCAGTTTAATATTGCTGAAATGATAACTGCCAAGAGAGATGGCTGGAGCTATGAGACACCCAAATAAAAAAAATCTCATCCCAGGGGCTTTATTAGTTACCTCAAACAACTATTCATCATTTTTGAGGTGAAAAAAATAAAAAACTAATTTTATCAGGTACAAGCAAGCTTGAAACCCATCAATACACTCTGAAGTTAGGTTCCAGTATAGTTTTACTTATTCCAAGAGATTCGTCAGAAGCATTTGAAAGAAACACCACAGATCTAGTTACCACATATTGCAGTTTCCCTTTTTAGAACGACTGATGTAACGGGAGTCGAAGACAAGCCGTCACAGTCCTTGTGTCCCAGAGATGGGAGACAAGCAAGTCTAGACTGGCATGCTCTGTTAAGGGATCGTACCCTGACCTGTGGCAAATCATCTCATAATTCGTATGCAAAACTGCTCTGATTAAACTAGTTTTTAGAAAGGTCAGTAACAAAGAATTATCTAGCAATTACATACAAGTATAATTTACTGCCCAGTTTCAAACATAATGAGCATTATTGGCATGTTCCATTGAAGGGTGTTTGAAACCCAGAAAAAAAATCCATCATCCCACATATCACCTCAGCCTTTGGGTATGGAATAATTGCTATTTGTAGCTTTGATTTGGTGAATAAACTGAAAGGTCTTTTCTTGCCAAGAGAACAGCTCCAAGTCTAAAGATACACGTCTACTACATTTCTGAGGGTAGCACTTACTTTGGAAGATACTGACCTAAAAGGGTTTCCCCATCAGCAGCATCTCAACCACCACAGTCACACACAGAGCAGAAGTGCGAAAAAAAAAAACAGCACAAAAACCAGCACAAAGCACACAGAGGCACAAGGAAGGGCTCGTTTCCTCGTATCTACACTAAGCACACGAAAACCCCTCCTATCACCTGAAGCCTGCCCTGAAACCCAACTGTTGGCAGCGCACACCTCTGAAGGACAGTGTTCGCCTGCACCCAACACAGCCCCACAGGATGCAGCCAGGGGAGCGCGGCCCTACAGGCCCAGTGTGCTCGGTCACGCATGTCACTTTGCTCTTGGTTGCGTGAGTTATGGAAAATAAACCCCAACGCCTCACCAATCAATTCTTAACTGACCAGGTATGGTCATTATAGGAAAACTATTAGTGCCTTTAAGAAATGATCACTTCAGGACGAAGCCATAGCTGTAACTAAGAACATCAGAGGTAAACAATGAATGTCAGTATCACTAATCCAAAACACCCCTCCAAAATAAAGGTAACTTAACAACAACAAAGCCCTTCGGATGAGTGATGCCAACACCAAACTTGAGTCCTGAACACAGCCCATCTTGAAACCTTTCCTTTCTGCTGAAGACAGAAGACAGCGCCAGAGGCACCCATGAGGCCTAGGCGCCATCACCACCTGAGCACACCACAGACTGCGCTCAGGTCAGCAAAGCCTAACAAATACTGTGCTAATTTGGCAGTGTAATAATGAACACAAAATACATACAAATATTAAGAGAATATTACAAGAACACTGCTCTTAGAAACTGTCTATAAACGTTCATGCTGTGTTTACATTTAATTTTCCACCAATTCAAATTATGATTCATATTCACTAACTTACCAACCGCTGTGTGGAATGACTGGTATGATCTGGAATGAAAGGGGAAAAAGCAGGAGAACAGCAAAACGCCTTACTTGAAATTGCTGTCTGAAGCCTACTCTTTTTTCAGATTTTTTTGTGGACTTCAGAAAGTTTATGAGTATGATCTTAAATTGGAAAAAAAAAATTTAAGGTTTTCAAGCAGTTTACCTTTAACTATAGTTGTTAACATTTTTAACATGCTTATATTCACAGCACAAATACCATGCTGCAGAAGTCACAAAGGGATTTTTTTTTCTGTTATATTTTTTAAGCTGATTTCACAAACCATCTGTTTCTCAATAAAACACATACATGACGGGATATAGGCCTTAAAACAAGCTCTCAAGTAAAAGGTTCTACCTTCCTCCACCTTCCTCTCTGGCCTTAGCTGGCAGATGGTCAAGAGGATGTTTACAATAATAAAGGATGTTTATCAAACAATCTTCATAGGTTAGAGATGCTGGTGCCTTAATAAGAACACATGACAATGCCTTTTAGCAGAAAAAGTTCAGAACTTGTACTGCATTCAAATAATGCTATCAGAAAATACATAGAAAATACTTACTGACCCTGCGCTCACATTTGAGAATTTGCCTTCTTAATTCTGTGTCTAAGTTCCCAAAATACAAGAGATCAAGTAAAAATGTATTTAACCTTATTTTAATTCTGAGTAAATCTCAACAACACTCTGGGAGTAAACAATCTCCAATGATTTGCAGGTTTGAAAAATGAAATATTTACTGATTACTGGCTGTCTTCATACTGTGATTTTGATTAATTATTCTTTTTCCTTTCAAGACAGAAAGTGAAAGTTTGGTACACTCATTAACTGGGTCACAGTCAGACTCGCATAAGCTTTACTACTCTAACCACAGGAAGAAAAAGAAAGACATAATAGCATATTGGTTTTGCATGGGTTATGGAAGGCATTGCTCAACATTAAAGTCCAGGACTAATCTATATTCTACATATAACTTCCTTATTGGAGTCTCCAAGCATTCCTCTTCACACACTTCTGTGAAACAAAAACAATTACTGCATTTTAAAGAAAGAAGGAGGTTGACAAGTCAAGTGTCAAAGAGCTCACCAGGTATAGCTCAGCCTCTGCAAGCACCCCAATGGCAGACACCCCACAGCTCAGCACTATACACTTATATAAATGCAAGTTAAAAGTCATTGTTAGGGGTTCCAACTCTATTTTGTTTCACTGTATTTTAACAAGATTTCATCTAGCTCTCCAATTACTCACTACTGAAATAGGACCATCTTAAAAAAATATAGAAAAAGACCTGAAAGCCTTAAAGGATACACTTTGTCTGAAAAAGCACTTGGAAATGTACATCCAAGCGACACACAAAACCCTAGCTTTGGCCTTCAGGGTTCAACCGTCTGTTCCAGAGTAATTCCATGCATACTTTACAGTCTGGAGCAAGAGCGAGTTGCAGAGGAAAGCAGTCCTGTCTTTTCCCACTCTCTCAACCCTTTCATGTGCTGGCAACAAGAGTGAGTTGGTGATGTGGTGAACCAGATCAAGGGAGCCAAGGCAACTGGAGGCTGAAATTTCTTTGGCAGGTTAGCATCCATGAAAAGCAATTTCCAGCCAGTTCACTGAATAGCTACTAGAATGCCTCTGCAAGCAGAAAGTTAGATGGGAAAGTGCAGGGGAGTACAACGCCACAATTTTATGCAGTAACTGAGTCAATTCATGCTGGATTAAAATTGCACAGAGAACTACAATATTCATCACCTACATTTCAAGAAGTCATTTTCCCAAGCCTCTGTTCCTGCTGAGAATTATGTCCACACCTAAACAAGGAAATCAAATTTGGGTTTTCAAACAAGATCTTCTTCCATCATACCACCATGTACACCATGGTCTAATACAAAACATCCAACACAGTCATTAAACCAGAGTCTAATAAAAGTGCATCTAGCACAAATGACAAGGACTAAGACCTACATGAAACAACTAACACAGATACTGCTAGTCAAAACTTCAGGAGGTGGAAGCACTGGTTATAAAGGCTAAGTATACACTTATCAGATTTGAGAGTAAAAATAATTTTTTTTCCTACTTTTTTCTTTTTAATACTAAATCCAAGTCCTATAATATGTGAACTGAGACTTCCTATTCTTTGAGCTGATCATTCACAAAGTATTTGACAGCCTTGTTAGCAGTCAAAGACTCTCACTTTTGAGAGATGTTAAACTCCCCTTAAAAAAAAATCAACATTATAAAATATTTTTCTTCATTGTCGTATTATTTTATTAGTACACATCCAAAAAGAAATTTTGGAAAAATAACACCTTATAAAGAAAGCCATGAAATAATTACATAGGTGATACATTCAGCAACTCTCAAGGTATTTTTCAGTTCCATTTTTTATTATGTTTCCAGTTTTAAGAGTCTACTTTAGACACTGTCCCAAAAGGGACTTCATTTGGATTATAAGCATAATTGTCACATGTACAAGGCATGCTAACTGTAAGTATCTGATATACTTTGCTCTAGGGAACAAATTAATGTTTTTAAAACAAGGGAAATCTAACTAGTATTAAGGATTTTTAATTGTCTGTGACCTAGCAAGGATAACTAGCATACTTCTCACTGGGTATAATTCTTACTGATTGAAATACCATTAATTTCCCTGCGGACCAAAGCAGATCTTATCAAATGACAACTATGCCCTGAAGAGGCCATAAATTAATAATGGTATGCAGTGACTTGATACCGTGGTTTTTTTTTTTTTTTTTTTTTTTGGGGGGGGGGGGGGGGGGAGGTGTGTGATGGAAAGGAATACATATGATGTCAATGACTTCGCTTCTGAACAATTCAATATGTTACTGATTTCACCACCAACAGATAGATCAAACAGGTATGTGACATGCAGGCTCCTGTGTGAAGATACACAGCTCTTGAAAAAAGAGAAATTTTCCACCTAAGTCAGATGTCAGTGCCACCCTATCAAGACATCACTAGGTCTCAAAGTTATCAAAAGCAAGTTACACCTTTAAGAGTTAATTAACTTTACAAAGGGAAGCAAATTAATATTAATTTTAGGCCTTGCATTATAAACTATTAAGAGCATAGCTGCTGCAATAGCAAAAGTATGGAAGGCCACCTAAGCAGCAGATGCACTTTATCAGTGAACCAGAACTCCCAAATTTATTCCACATATCAACATACATACAGACATATACACAGTTCAGTCCTCATCTACGTACCTAAAGAAAAGATGTAGAAAATCAGATACGCAGAAAGCAAAATTGAAAAAAAAAATGGCAAAAAATCATTGTTTTGATATTTCAAAGTTAAAGCAATAAAAGAAAGTTCAATGAGCATTTGAAAGCGTTTCTGCAGGTATACTTAAATGAGGGTTTACCTCAGCAAGAAACATTACTTAAATGGAGAAATAACACATTTGAAAATACTTGACTGTCATGTGTACCAAAACAGAACATGACAAGTTCAGTCAAGTGAATTACTGGTGCTTTGGAAGGACAAGAGACATACCGGAACACCACAAACACTACGCAAATGAATAAAACCTCGTATTTCTTAACTAGATGCAGTCAAATGGTACGACCTGGAAACATAGCTTACATGGAAAAGAGCTTCCCAAAGAATAAGTTTCATTACAGGTACCAGATCTCAGCAAAAACCCTTCAGACTCTTGCATTCCCTTATTCTAATGTTGGTGTGCAGAGCATCTCTTTCCAGCAGATCTGGCTAGATTCCAGGAGACAGGCAGGGACTGTAATTAATTTGGATAGAAAGAGTACTTTGAGGCATATAGAGGAAAAAAGCTACTTTAAAGAAGTGATCTACGTAGAAACAGGGCATTAAAGATATTAAAAGCCTCATCACTGTGGTATAAGTCTAAAAAAAAATCCAGTGGTAAAGAAAAAAATTGGTTTCTTTTAGGTGCAAAGACTACAGTTTATATAAAATAGATATATTGCCCATCATATCTTCAAGCTTTTCCTATCTCACTGTTTACACTTTTAACACCTGTTCCCAAATGTTTCATATCCAGCAATGAATGAAACAGCATTTGCTCTGTTTTAATGGTAACAAATTGAGGGAGTTAGCAGTAACGACATGCACAGAGCACAAGAAAATACCAGATAAACTTTGGAAATTCGCTGCAAACTTTGCCAAAGAGATGCATGTGCGATCCTCTGGCATGCTGTTAGGCAAAATGGAAGTTTGGCCTTCACAGTGATATGGAAGCTGTAGCTTCAGCTGTGGTCTCATTCCTTGCTGGAGATGAAGCACTTAATACACCTTTTAGGAATGTGAATTATCCAATTTTACGGTTCTGGAACAATGATGTTTCTTTCAAATACCTTGCACTAAGGTTCCTAAACCCACATATAAAAATATTCAAGCACACGATGCTGGCTTGTCAGTCCGGAAGTGGTGGATGTTAGTTCGCATTTCAGATACACTAGACATCTCATTTGCACTTGGCTATACTTCATATGGTCACTGCTGCCTGAGTCATCTACAGTATCTAAGCTATTCTCAAAACCCTTCCCTAAAGGCATTTAGGGATGAGGACTTCCACTGGAAGATATTCATGTCTCTATAGCAGCAGTTAGGACATGATTATGTGGTCCTTTTCTTAGCAGAGTCACCATTTGGAGTAAGCAGTATATTATCCAAAACGATGGGGTGTGTTCCTATGCGTTAGATATTGATTTTCCTAGGAAAAGTGATTTCTTCATATGTGGTAGTTTAAACTGCAGTCTGCTGTTTACTATATACATCTCTACATTTATCAATATTTAATGAAAGAGATGGAAGAGAATTCAAATGAGGAATACAAAGACTAACTGCTAAAAGCCTGTTTGACAAAAACTTTCTGAATCTCAGAAGACCTCCCTCAAAAGCGGTTGAAAGCTGGCACTTGCAGACTTAAGGCAGCCAATTGAAACATTACTTTCTCAAATGAAGACATCAGCAGCTAAACCTCAGTATTCTCATACTACTTTTGCAGGTGTTCCAAAGACTCCTCTCCTTGCAACTCCCACCACAATGCGAGTCTGACTACTCCAGAGCACTAGGCACAACTGCAGTATCGAAGGGGCTCAGCCATGCTTGCAGATCTTTGATTATAGAAGTGAAAACACCTCCCAACTTGGGTCACACTCATTTAATACAAACTATGAGTTGGTCGCCTATCGGTTCACCACTTAAAAAAGCAAGATTTTTCTGCATTATTCTAGTTTCTCATATCCAAATAAATTATTTATAAATAAAGGGTCTTTTTTCATTTTTTTTCTTATAACCAAATCTACATTACATTGACTTTAATCCACACTTATTTCTAGTTTCAGCAAGTTCCTTAAAATATAAATAAGAAACACAATGCTGCCTTATTTTTTTACCTACAGAATAAAATAAAAACATTCAATAATAAATGACTGGGCTTTGGAAGGCACTACAGGACACTGCAGTAGCTCACTTGTATTGACTCTTTCCTCTTTTGCAGAGGGGAAAGAAGGAGAATGCAATTATCTGAATTCTCATGCAATCTGATCAATTTCACTCAAATATGTTCATTAATACAGGCATTACTGTCACAGTAGGGAAAAGGCTAGATATCAACAGAAAGTGAAATCACACAAGATGCTTTCAGCATCAGGCCAATTGTTTCACTAGCATTTAATCAGGATAATCTAAAGATTATGTCTATTCAAAACGCACCCTTTTGCTGTGCAGAGAACAACACATGGATAATTTCACTAATCCCAAACTCTAAACAAAAAGGCTTTACAGTAGCTGATCGTGGTTTTCCACATCTCTTTTACTCCACAAGCTAAGCAGAAAAATTGTAGACCTAAAACAAAATAAAGTCAGAGCAGCAAATGCTGGATTTGGTTGACTTAGCTAGCAGCGTAGGTTCATGTCAGGTCTAGAAAGATTACAATAACTGACAATATAAGGTAAGAATATATCAAAGCTTGTTTGTACAGAGAAAACAAACCAAAGTATTGTTTTCCATTAATGCAGAGATAATTAGGGAGCTCCTGTAGCAGCAGTAGTTAAAAAATAAAGTTACCCGCAACTTTACATATACTTACTCAGTGTAATGAGAATCCTATGCTACACAGCATGACACCTCTACCTGGCTATGCACACCTGCAGCAAGGCAGAGGTGTTTACCAAAATTACCTACAGTTGTACAAGTCAGACATCAATGCCTCTGAAGACCCATGCCTACCACACACACTGATCTTCCCATTATCAGCCAATCCACTGATGGGAATAATGCACAGTAAGCTAAGCAAGATTTTGGCAACACTTCAACTTATGCATATAATAGAGAAAAAGAGGAAAAAAACTTGAAAACCAAGCTCAAGAAAATAATCTGATATAGTCTTAAGGTGAATGGTGGAGAATAGAGATGAAATATTTGTATACTACAGTATTTCTAATATTTTCTTTTCAACAAGGTGTTGAATTTTTCTTTTCCTCCAAGTCATAGCACGCTACATGCAGTCACCTTAAAAGATGCTTCTTAAAAGATGCTTGTAGCTCAGAGAAAAGAGGACAAGCCAGAAAATAGCAGGTTAAATTGGATCAAGTTGTGAAACAGTACATAGGGACAGATACTTGTTACTTGTGTGAAGACTAAATCACAGATAAGCCCTCTGGCTTTTAAGAAAGCGTTCATAAAAGGTACAACCAAAGAAGCAATCATAGTTTTTTAAGACTTGACCTTCATAAAGAGTTGGATTTGCAGATCTCATCAGAAAAGGATATGGCAGGAAGCTTTGAACCAAATTTCTGACACAGGCAAACAAAAACAAGAATTACACAGCTTTCACATGTGAATATGCCTTAAAGGCTGTTGCAGGATTTTGGCTTTTGTGGCTGGAAGAACTGCTCACTCAGCTTATGTCAGATTAAAATTAAATAAAAACTTCAGGTACAAATATCTCCCTCCTTCACAATTAGGGAAGCCAGTGGCCCAGAGAGGCTTGCCACTTGAGCTTCATGGTTCTACTACTGTCTCAAATCCAGAATAGAACACAGAAAGCGTTAACAGTTCTCAAACTTTGGCTTCCAGCAACAAAACTAATTCAGTTTATTTCCTACCTATGATAAGTAATAACGCTACTTAACCTTTGACAAACTACTACTAAAGTATCCATTTGAAAAACAGGTCTTTAATGCTCATAAATAATTTTACTTGTGGGAATATTATTTCTGAAGCTAGCTACGCTGTTTACAAATCTAGAATACACACCCTAATGTTGTTAATTTCAGGAACTAACATTTTAAAACAGAACAATTTATTTTTCCTGTTTGATCAAAGGAAAGCACTTCTGTTTTGGGTCAGCCCTAGATAATTTGCAATAATACATACCAAAAAAACCCTAATAGAATACTAGTAATAGGTAACAACATCCAGGTACTCTGCTCATGGAATTTTGCCTGTACTCAAAGAAAAACTAGGTTACTTTATAGCCATTTTACATACCATTTTATAGGGTGAGACCAAAAGGTACTTTTCTCTTTTGTCCAATATTGCTTACATTGTATTAACACAATTTACAACAGTTATTGGCAGGTGAGGGAAAGTCACACAAAGTTAGCTATTTCACATAGACAGCAATACCTGAACAGGGGCATGCAACGAATAAAAAAAGGATACTTATCAGCAACTGTATTGCAATGGTGTTTCTGCATTATCACTACCATTGAATACACAATCACTCATTCCTCAGTAGCAATGTACTATATATAATATAGAAAAAATATTCCCAGGAAGTCCCAACTCTGTATTCAGTAGTATTCAAATCAGGGAATTTACCAGAAGTCACTATCTTTAAGACAAGATGAAGAGCATAAAGCCTACCTTTCAGGGTTCTTTATACGCTTTGTTTCACTAAACCTAGACAAGGAATGCAAATCTGTTTTGACTGAAGATTTATCTTCAGCACAGTCTCCCTCCAAATTTGCAATACTAAAGGAGAAATGCAATACACCATTCTCAGTTACTTTGGCTAAAGCATTGGTGGAGAACCCTGTCCCAAATATCCCACTGTGTAATTTTCAGAGTACAGCAATCTCTTGCAAACAATCAGCAGAAGATTGTTACTTACTTGTTGGACAGTGAAGTGGATAGTTACACCTCAAAGAGTTAAGGGAGAATTTGAAGGGCATGTTTGGTGTTAAGAAGCTACAGATTCACTTAAATCTGTCGCTTTCATGTGGAAGAGATTTGAATTTTTGCAGCTCGATAGCTCTGTATGCTGTTCTACAAACCAGAAAAATTTTGAAACATGTTGGGTTGTTCTTTACTATACCAACCTGGGCATCTAGGTTAGATAAACTAGGTATCAGGTCACAAGTCCAAGGCTATGTAAAAGTATATGCCAATCCTTTGCAACTCCTATAAAGCATTCAAGCATGATACCTTACGCATGTTCCAACTGATGTATAGAGATGCTGTAAAGGCAGACTAAATCCAAACTAGGTTTTGATTTGGGTGCAGGGGCGGGGACAGGATAGGACAGGACACAGAAAAAAGAACCTTGAAGTTTCTCAGGCTCATGTTGTTCAACTGTCCTAACCAAATAAAACAGGCTGACAGACAGGCTTTTTGGTTGTGCATGGGGGGGGGTTGTTTGTTTTTCTAAGTCATCTCAGGCATGTTGCCTAGCTTTTCACTTATAAACATGAGGCTCGGGGAAAAAAGATAAGTAAACAAATTGAAAATTAAAAATTTACAGTGAAGCCCATGGAAAATACCACCCTGTAAAAAAACACATTAGTGAAAGGTAGGTTTTTCACGAGCGGTTGAAACCTTCTAACTCATTTTGCCAATTGAGTCCTTTTATAACAACCATTAACTGACAAACGTAGCAAGGAACATCTCTTCACTTACCCACCCAGACCTCTTCTGGTATAGCTCAGAAAAATTTCTAGTGGATCTCTGTGAGCTATACCAGACCCAATGAGCAAAATACTTCTTTGCTTTAAGAAAAAAAAATTGTCTTGCATGCCTCCTAAATATGATTACCTCTATCAACAAAAAGCTCATTTTCAGTGATACCGTCATACTGCTACCAGTCCCAGGTGTACACTCAGAGGTAAGCAGAGGTCCACTAGCATGGTATAAGAAGGGCTAATGCAACCCCCCAGGATCACCAGGACAACTCTTTGCCCTGTCTCACCTAAGCACAACTGCATCTCTCTCCCTTATCCCATCTTCTCTCCTAGATGCCCTGTATAAATAAGATTCAGCTAAGTGCCACACTGCAGTTAATACTTCTAGTATTTTTTTAATTGGTAATTCCAGATTTTGCATTTCTAGAAGATTTTTTGCGGTTTTCTTTTCAGGCAGCTAAGGGTAAAAACAGATGAGCTAGGAGATATTCCTCTATTCTAAGATAAACCAATGAAGTTTCCTGAGTAGGAGTTAAAAACTCCTGATACTCCCTTAGCATACGCCCTGGGTGTGTCCATCAAATCACTCAAGCCTGACACTCCCTACGGTTGCAGTTCTGATCTGAAATTCAAGAGCAAAATTGTTGTGGTTGGACAGAAACGAGGCAACATTTCCTCATATTCCTCATTGCCATAACCCTTTTTATAGCCTCACCCTGAGAACATCTTGGAGCAGTGAGAAGGAGATGCAGAAGTGGTGCACGAGTGCTCCTAACAGCACTGGGGTAGTTACCTCTGGTGCATTCCACAGGTGGAACATACAAGCCAAACTGAGAAACAGAGCTCATATTAATCATTTTTGGCCTTGATTTTCAAATAGCCAGAACTTCAATGAAGTCATACCCTGTCAGTCAGCGTGGAACCTATTCACAGTAAGTTTTAGATTAAACAAATGAGTCACTGAAATCATCATGTTCCTTGAGATTGTCTTGCATTTCCAATTCCCTTCCTGTTCATGAGAAAAAGCAAACAGGTCAGACAGACAAATAAATACAAGTGTTTGACCATAAATGAACCCAAGTGCTAGATATCAAGTGCCTGCATACTAGTATTTCAGTATCACTTTAAAAGGAAAACAGGTACCTTTCAAAATGGAGATGCAAATACATGTCAGAAGATGACTGCTGTGGCCCTTCTAGTATCTTTTATATCAAAAATACGTAAATCTACATAACAATTCTAATGATCAAACTACAAAATACAAAAACACAGGTAATGGGAATAACCCAACAGATCTGGATTGTGGTGCCCCAAGCAGTAGACTAGTTAGTACAGAAAACTGGCTTAAAATCTCCACCAGTTTCAGATCCTTTCCATTAACACTACAGATGATTTTTAACACTGGTATCACTTTGGATTTTGGCCCAAGTTTTAAGAAATCTTGCTCTTCTCTATTCAGTAGGAGCAACCTAAAACATGACCTAACTTTGCTCATACCTGTATTCTTATGGTCATTCTACTGCACTATTACAGATTTCCTTCCATGTGCATTTCTGTATCCCCCTGAAGAAGCCCTCCAAAGCAGTCTCTATTCCCATCTATATTACTGCACTGTTATCTTCCTTATAAAAAATGTTAAATAAGAACACACACCTGGAGGAAAAAAAACCACAGACTGCAGACTAAATGGCAACAAGGTATGCCTTTCACCAGTAAGAATTTTAAAAAATGCATAGAAGTGACTGAACTAATGCACAAAAGGATCTCCAATAAGACCAGCTTCTAAGGCATACAAACAAACTGGATTAGAAGATACTAAAAAAAAGGTGTCTTGATCTTGACGAACTTAAACATGACACGGCTTTAGCCGTTTGAACCAGACGGCTCACAAAATTGTCAGCTAGCCAACAGGGCAGTTGGGCAGCTTAGAGCCCAATCCTAGGTCCAAATTTTGGGGTGTTTAAATAATATTACCAAACTTCAGCCCAAAATAAATAATCTGCAGACCAAATACAGAACCTGCTCCTTAACAAAAAGAAGCCAAAATATTTGGAAATGCAAAAGTGTACAAAGATAGGCTTCCATGACCCACAGGGACACATTGCACTATGGGGCAGCCCCTCCCATGAGGCCTAAACTTTTGATTTGCAGTTGCTTTCATTTTCATTTCAGAACCTGAAGATTTCTGAATGCATCCAAGCCACTTCCCCCACCCACCCATCAGAAAAAAGCCAACGTAGGAAATTCAATGCAGTGTCTTTATTGCAAGGTGCATTTTAATCTAAAAACTAAACCACCCTGGAACTAGGGCATATTTTCATAATGAGAAAAAATTACACATTGTGGTTTCAATGGCATATTTGCCACTAACAAGGCAGCCTGCAAGAAGCCTGACAGCAAGAACCCCACTAAAAAGAAGGCAGAATTGGCTATTTAAGAGTTGCCACATTTAGACAGTGACAGAAAGCACCTGGGGGGTGGCGGGGGTGGGGGATCACGAGGACTATTTTTAAATAACAGACATCCTGTTTTTATGGAAAAAAAAGCATATCAATCATTTTACTACTGCATGATGAATTAACATTTAAAGATTTAATTACAAGCCAAAACTCTTTAAATTGTCTACATCTTAGGTTTACAAAATTACCCCAACAGATGGGAACGCAATGCCCAGCATTGCAAGTTTAACATGTATCTGCAAACCTATAAAATCTAGGTTACTGATACATTTTGGCAATACTTGTTTTAAACAGAACCCTTCAGTGCTTTTAGCTCAGTCAACTGTTACAGACAGGCTCCAGAAGCAATTTACAGGAATGATTAAACCTTCTCAGTCACTAGCAGACAGTTCCTTTCATCTTGTAACTAAGCTTTAAACCTGGGCCTAGACACCCACCTCTGGTCACAGGGGCGATCTGCTCTTCCTTATTACCTGAGCCTTAAAGCTCCACGTGTTTCCAGGACTGTGATTTCCTCCCCCCCATAATACTGGCTAATAGCTCCCTAGGAATACCAACATGAAATTTACTACCAAATTAAATATTGTTCTCAAGCTTAGCAGCCTCCTTTCCCTTGGAACTCACCTCAGCAGTTACAGTTGACACCTTCACATTTAGACTGCTCTGAAAGCTGGGCAGACTTCACTACTCCCCTCTGCTGCAAGTAGAAACAGGAGCAAGAGCTGCAGTATATGTACTGGATGTAGCACCTTGAACAGATTCAGATGGGAAGCTCACCGTAAGGTTACAAACAGCTTTTTGGTGGGGCAGTCTCAACCTGAGTTTTGGACAAGTCACACAGTTGGGTGCATGTCAAGTACTGGAAGGATTCCGCAATTTATTCTAACCAACAAACAATCCGAGATGGAGAGGACCCGTTCAACCACAAAGTACCCCTCAAAGAAAGGAGCACATCACTGAAATTGGTCTCAGTGGAGCACCTTTGCTGGGACACAAAGAAGAAAGCCCGTTCACACCCAGACTGTGGATGGTTTTCCACATCCAAGTTCTCATGCTTTTTACAAGCGTGGTCAGAGCAACAATCTGGAACACAAACTTAGCAGCTTACTGTTGCTAACCAGATACTTTTATTTTTCATGTAAATGAAAGCATACCACCACTAAATCAAGACAGAAATAGATTTTCTTCTTTACATTTATTACATTAAATAGTAGGCACTCCTGCCCTCCAGAAGTATCTAGATCACCAAACGCTGGGAGTAGCTGCATATTAGGAAGCTGCTGCTTTCCCAGTAAGTAGGTTTAGATCAAAGTTGAGGAACCTTTACTTAGTGAATAATTAGACATGATTTTTGACACGACTCTTCATTTTTACTCTTAATAAGAGGAGAGCCAAGCACACAGGGAAGTTTCTAGATACAGTCAAGTGTTAATTGTCAAGGTAATAAAGGGAAGAAGAATAGTAAACTGGATAACTATAATACAAAACAAGTAGCCTACATTTTCGTATCATAAGCATCGCATATATCTCACCTTATCAAAAGTAAGGACAATATGAGATCATAAGAATGAAAGGTGTGGTTCAGGGGAAGTGGGAAAAGTGCTAAGCACAAATAATCCTTAACCTTGATAAGTCATTCCACAGGTAATCAAAAGTCAACTAAACTTCTCTCAATTCTCCATCAGGTCTTTTCATCTTTGCATTGCTTCACTGATAAAATATTTGCTGCAACTTTCTTTCCAGCGCTGAATAAAGCAATGAACTTTGATGTTGTGTCCCAGCTACTTTCTCTGCAACTACAGCAGATTATGAGATCTTCCAAAGCCAGGTTCCAACAACAAACACCACAGAGACCCCTGCCAGGCAGCTCATCCAGACCCAAGAATTCAGAAGCCTCTGTTACTCACACAGAACAAGGGCCAAAACAAATACAGAGCAGCTTGTTCGCTGGGCAGCACAGAAACACCTGGCACACACTGCGACAGGCTTCCTAGAGAGCCAGCTCCATCCTAAAAATAGTCAGTGGTCATCTGGAAAGGGTCCTGAGCAACTTCGTCTAACCTAAAAGTTCTTCCTGCTTCACATGTGGTACTGACTACGTGACCTCTAGTGGTCCCTTCAAACTATTTAACATTCCCTGCGTTGAATGTGCACAATAGACATTTCCAACCACCCACGTGTTTCTTTGTATTAGCCAGACTAGTAGTAAGCTCCCATGTACCTGCACTTCACCTACTAGATTTTGCCACTCAACACTTTAAAAATGAATCAAATTAGACTACTAAGACCAAAACAGTCCTAAGCTTATCACTACAATAATTAGCTAGGAGTCTCAGTGTTCACAGTGGATTTTCCTAGCTTACACTTAACACCTTACAAACAGACGTTGTCTTCATTAGACAGCACCAGTATACATCAGAAAGGTCAGGGCAACTTTAGTTTTGATTTAATATAAAAAATGTTGGACAAGAAATGAATAGACAAGAAAATCTAGATACAAGATCTCTCACTTTCATGCTCAAGACTTGATTTTTATCATGGCTAATCAGAAAAGCAACATTTCTAATTGAATTTCTTCATGTTCACAGCATTGTTTTTTGTCATCAATAAAGCATGAATTTTCTAACACGCAAAAAAGAAAAGACCAAAGCAACTGTGGAAATATGAATTATGCAATTACGTTATATGCTAAATTTGTGTACTTTCCTTTAGTGTCAAATCACAATACTATTTCAAGATGCAACTACGAATAAAACTTGAAGCGTCACATTTACTGTGAAGATACGCTTCAGCTTTAAGCCATACGAAGTTACATTCAAATTGCAAATCCATGGGAACAGTCCATTCCTAAAGGAAAAGGTGTTCTGCAAGTACTTCCTCTTCCTCTTAGATTGGATCAATTTAGCTGCTGTCAAACGTCAGTCTTAGAGCAGAAGAGAACTGACCAGTTTATTTCCTTACTCCAGCAACAGGAAGAAACAGCGTGCACATTCCAGCTTGCCTGAGTCTCTTCCAAGCAATTAAAACTTCAATTCTGTCGTACTACAGAGAAGGTCCATGTGTTGTTGCACAAGAGCTACATCACTACCTTAAGTTTTATATTTAAAAGCAAGCACAGATAGATGCTCATAAATCAAGGAGCATCTAGCCTTTTGAACAATCACTGCATTAATGAAACCTGTACTAACGTAACACTTCTATCTAACTAGCTGCATGCTTTATGGAAAGTTTTTATTTCTGATTTTTTAAATATATACACACACCAAATATATATTCTGCGTTTTCACATCTGAATATATGAAACATATACCTGAAATATGTATTCATATATATGAATATACACACATATATATGCATACTTATGTCATTTTCCTCTCCTACCCTCAGAATCACAGCTATACACACTAGAACAGCAAACGCACCCAGGGATGGTTATACAAGGCTTTTAAAGTAGACAGAATTATCTTAAACCTCTAAAAAGAGGGCAACAAAGAAGTCGTGAGATTTTGAAGAGTATCAGCTCAGACTCCTGACAGGACAGCTATGATGTTCTTTCTCTTAAGAAGGAAGGAAAGACCAGAAGTGAGTCAGGATTGACAAAATAAAGATTCAGAAATAACAATGGTGTCAGAAGTGCAAAGGCACATGTGGGATTTTGGAGACTCTCTGAAAAGCAATGCTCCCCAGCTGTGATTCCCAACACATTAGCTTGTGGCATGCCTTTTTGTTTCTAGTGTCTCTCCACAACAGATAGCCTGGAGAGCCCAGTTCTTTAGAAAAACAAATAAAGAGCACTCTACTAGGGGTCCTCCTGTATCGGCGGAGAATGGCATAGCCACCCTAAAGCACAAAATTCATAGCATAATTGATGCAGCCATCAGGAGCTGCAATAGATTTCACCTTCCATTTCATGTATCATCAGTTTCCAGTGCCTACTAATTACCTCTCCCCCTTTCCACAGCATAACCATTTCTGGTCTGAAAGATGGGCATGTACTTACTTAAAAGGCACTTGTGGTGAAGGCTCACGGGAAAAAGTTTACACTATGCCTTCAAGTGTGATATTGCTTCCTTTGAGCACTGAATTAATATGACTGGTTCCCCTTTTTAAACATTTATATATGTATTTTCCTACTCCAAACGAATTAGTGAAACCAATGAATATCTTATTTGAAAAAAGTGAAATTAATTTTACTATATAAATTCTTGTTCCCCTAGGTATGGCAGAAAAATGCATTACGTGACTGTTTCATTCAGCATTTCTACCTTCACATTGACCATTAATGCACAGAACAGAAAGAGCAAGGATAATGTGTTATTTGAGAAGAACCTTTTTATGCAGCTGTGGTTCAAGGAGGGATTTCCTTCATTCATTCTATTTTTAAAATCCATGAAACGAGGCTGAAGTTCCAGCTAATCTTATTTCTTTCACATGTCAGTTCAGAAAGAAGAGGAAAGATTTGCTTTCAACTTTGAGCGGCTTAGATTGCAGGTCCCTCCAAATGCTATTATTCAGATCCATCCAGTTGCAATGAAGTGCCCAACTCCCCCACAATGTGCAGCTGAAACTAAAGGTTTGGGTTTTTTTTATATAATCATACTGGCAAATACTAAAAGGAGGATGTGGACAATGTACAGTGCCTTGCAGTTCCCTCTCCTAGTGAGCTACAAAATCGCATGTAGATGAGATTTTTGCCACCTGTCTGTCTAAAGGCAGTCTGTTAGACAGTCAGATGATAAATTAATGCTTTGACATGGCATGCCATATAGATTTACAAAAAGATCAGTTATAGCTGAATAGTAACAGAACAATTATGAACCATGAACACCATACTCAGTAGCAACAGCTACATGAAATATGGGATGTAGGGTAAAAGGTTATTTGTGATTTTATTGTGAAACAGTTATTAAATTTCAGGAATTAGAGCACTAAAATTTTCCTTAAGGGGCAAAAAGTTACCCTTGATTGTGATTTTAAAGCATACATTCTAAGAATTAAACACTTTTAAATATTTCTATTACCATAGTAATAGTGCATAAGAAATTAAACCGCGGATAGAGCCTAGTTCATTAGGTGCAGCAAAACAAAGCCAGCTCCTGAGATAATTGCCTGAACTACTTGGTGTACTGTGAGCATTAGGCAATTAATATTGAAACTGCGTTGTCTCAGCCTGAGGGAAAGATCTCATATAGTTAAGGAAGTACATTTTCTATTGTGCAATGCCTTGTTTGGATTGCTCGTCTCTATCTGATCTGCATGAACTCTGGAAAGTTATCATTTAAGCACACAGTGTGCAAATCCCTGCACTTCAGCTGGTTCCAGCTGCTGCAGCGAGAGCACCAGAATTCAGCGTCTCCCTAGTAACATGCACCTGGGCTAGAAAAGACTCAGGCTCAGGCAAGGCATCGCAGGCAGATGACAGGAATTTCTGGAAGTGACTAAAAATGACCATTCCCACCAGTGAAGGAAATCTGCTCCGAACAACTGAACTCACACCCACGGGCGTTTAAGCACCCTCTGCTCCAGCAATGACCAGAAGTGTTTTCTGCCAGCCTGAGTCAGTCAAGCTAACACCACCCATCTTTGCCTGATGACAGTAAAAACCAAGCCAAAGCTATTTTCAAATCACAACAGGATTGGATTACTGCTATATATATATACATATATATATATACACACACACATACATACACACACACACACAATACACACACAGTTTATATACATACGTAGTTTAAAAAAAGAATGGGGGAAAAAAACACAAAGCTTAGAAGATTCTGCTTTGCTGGGAAGCATCGCACTCAAGTATTACAAATCCTTCTAAACTCCCCAGCAAAACAGATGTCACTAAGTTTTTTTTATGCAAATATCTCATCTTTAATGGGTTACAACAGATATTCTAATTGAGATGTGTTCTAATTTTCAAAATTTGAGCCCTTTTTCAGGAAAAAAAGGAAGCTGTTCTTTCAACATCCAGCCAAATAACAGGACTATACCTTTTCCCTAGAAAGGTAAAGAAATGAGATTATTTCCCAACAACTAATGTACAATTTCTCTGCAATGCCTCCTCAGTTCAACTGTATTATTCAGACTTGTTTTTTCCTCTTCCCCAAAACCAGTGCAGCAAAGTAGCTCTAAAAAGCAAGATAGTGATTATGACCACCATTCACGATGAGAAAAATTAACTGTCAGGAGAACATTTATTGAATTAGCTCTGCAAACACATGAAAAATGCTCTTCCAACTCAAAGACTTTGAGTATTTACAACCCCCTAAAATTATCCCAAGGGCCAAATTACTTTATAGTATTAATTAGTGAAAAATCCCAGTGAACCAATTTTTAAACATATGCAAGAATTATAAAGCACATTTTTCCCTCTGCTTTAAGTAGCAGCTGTCCTATTTATCTTTCAGGCTTTTTACTCCACACTGTGACTGTTTGTATATAAACTTTGACAGAAGAAGGAGAATATTTTTAAGAGCTCTCCCCACTCCCTCTACCCCCCCCCCCCCCAAAAAGAAAAAAAAAGGCTGTGCTTCAATACTTTAAGATAAGCATCAGAAAACAACCTTTAAGAAGAACCATATAACTCATTATTGTTTTAAGCCTATCCCTATAAACACTGTTGGCTAATTCCATTTAACTAGGGAAAGCCAGGTTACCCTCTGGGAAAATCACAGATTAGCCTACGCTTACAAAAAGTAATTCTTTGAACTTTTAAATACGTATTTCACCTCTACAAAGACTTCCCCGTCGCCATCTCACACACACACCCCTCTGTAAGGCTTCATTGCCTGGCAAATAAGACAAAATAATGCACCGATGGCAGTCATTTGGCCAAGTGATATCACATGAAACAACGGGCAGAGTAATAGTGAAATGGTTTAATAGTTACACTGCTGCAATGCAGTTTTCACACCCAATCTCAGAGTTATGCAAAACACTCTTCTGGCCCTGGTGCCACAAAGGCAGGTGGCGTTTCCTTGAAATTATGGAACTAGCAAGATATAGCAATATTCAGAGGTTTGTGGTATCAAATCGTAACAGCTTATGCAAATAAGGGTAACACCACGCTTCTGAGTTTTCAAACACTTGTAATGACAGAGTGCAATTCCCTCCCTTAGCAGTGGCTTCAGCACTCAATTTTACCACCCTCTTCTCTTGCAGTAGACTTTCAAAAACCACTTTGAATGAAATTTAATTAGGTAAATCCATTAACCCTCCTAAATGGATGAAGTTAGATTAATTCAAGCCACATTACCTATTAGTTCACTATTGCCACAAGCTGTAATTTGGTAACATGACAGTTTATTTCCCCTCCCCATTCCCTCTTTCTGGGTTACATTTGTACTGGTTTAGCTGATGACCTGTGCAGTGTAGCCAGATATATGCTAAAGCTGTGACAAGGGAGGAATGAGGAAAGATAAAGTATTGGAGAAGCAGTTATAGAGGGATTTTCAAATTCTTTCCTAAGAATTCATTGCTTTCTAGTACTGGAAACTCACAGATCTTTTTCCCAGAAAATACTTTATAGGTATTGGCCTCTCTGGTATCACATACAGGTTAAACCTGACAGACTACACAAAGTGCATAACCTGTAAATTAAAAGGGAACCAATAGATATGGTGCTGATATGCATAAGATTCTAAAAATAATTTTTAAAAGCTTTATAAAAGAGAAAGCTGCAAAGGGTTTCAAAGCAGAAAGTTAAAATCGCAAAAGCCTAACTATCAAGGTTCTTTGTTGCTTTCAATTTTTTTAATAGGTCATCTTTAAAATTGGAAAACTTGTTACTTACTTTCGAAGTACACAAACGCAGTGTTTCCAAGTCTCCATTACATCACGGGTGTTTGTTTTGACACATGCTTCAACAGAGTAGCATTCAGGAGTCTAAGTAAAAAATAAATAAACTTTTAAAAAGATGACAATATAGGACAATGTTAGTATTACCTTTCAACTACAAAACATATCAAAAAGTAATTTATTCTCCAAGTGGGCCCAAGAAATTTTCTAGCAGCAAACAGAAAAACTGGCATGAAAGACTATACCACCACCACTACCCAGGTTGCTTGTGAGGAAAAGCAGCCAATCTTTCTCACATGTAAGAAGTGCTTTATTTTTATAAAACTTGTTTGGTATGACATCGCCCCACCACATTACCAGTGGCCAAACGGAAGTTTGGCATGTTTATCAAGTAACTGGTGCGCACAGCGTTCAGTTTCTGCTACCATTTTATCACATACATTGCTTATATTGAACTCCAGGAAGGGATGAGAGTGTAAATGTTCAAAAGCTGATTATATCTTAAGGTTCCTACCACTGTGAATGATTTTCATGTGATATTGTATTTTCTGTCTATTGTCTTACTTCTGTGTAACCTGCAGTTATCCCTTCAGAAAACAACTGTGACTTGTATTTAGTGTGGTACATAATCACCCTATTACATTAACATCAGCTAGACTTGAGCAAGAACAACTGTGTTAATTAATGGAACTCAACACTTAAGTCACAGCATTATCTCAGTTAATTAAAAATGGCTCATCTGAAAACTTTTTCTTGGTTTTGTTTTTAAGAAAAACAAATAAGCATGGAGCAAAGAAGCCAAAAATTACAATGCAAATGAACAGCTTGAAAAACTATTTTAATTCCACAGAGCTTAATACTGGTATAGTTTAGGAAATAACAAGAGTCAGGAAGTAAGTGGAAAGCTAACCCATTAAAATGGTTAGTGATAAACTTCTAATTGCCTCTTGGCCACCAGCCTCTAAACTTTGGCATCACCGAAACTGTACAATGACTTGAAATAAGAGTGGGGTAATTACCATTGGTCTCTGTACACAACAATTCCAATCCATCACCAAATCTTTCATCGAGAATGGATGCCTTTCATTTTCTGTAATTACTATAAACATTGTCCTGTCACAACCAAAATTTCCTTACTATAGAAAACCCTATATATTTTCACAACAGAGTCTTCTCTGCTTTTCTATTCTGCCATGAATAGACCAAATCCATTACAGCTGAATGTATTGATTGTTAAGAAAAAGCAGTCAACGTCCTACTGCAATTACAGATAAATTTTAAATGAGTTCAAATGTGCATCTGGAATCTTTTTTCACCTACATTCAAAGAAATGTATAACCAACCCTTTTTCAGTCTGTTAACCATGCAAGCAATAAGAATGATAGAGGAGCAGAAACAGCAGGTCTCAGCACTAATAAAATGGACAGGTTTTAAGGGAGGCTTGGAGTTCATTCAAGAAAAAAATCCCTGTTGTTGCTGCCATGAAAGCTTTCACAGATTTCAGGTTTCACAACCTGAAAGAAGATGATTGTGAACATAAAGCTTGCTTTAGAGCAGTTCAAGCCGTACCTTTATGCTCTGGCTTACCTCTCCTTTCAGCCTCCCCTCCTTTGTTACATTTGACATTTATTTTCTGCAGTTACTTGAAAATTCTTGATTTGCTGCTCGTATTCTCCCTAAGTGAAATATTTATTCCACTTGCTATGTTTGGGACTTTATATATACCTAACAAGTGGAAAAATGTCTTTTTTTTACTTACTATAAAGCCCTGCAGAAGTATTGCCAGATATGTAAAATGGAGTTGTATCCTCTGAAAAAAGCATACTGGTATTGCCTGCAGTTTAATTTCTCTTACATGCTGAATTATTTTTTTATACAATTTTAAGCACTATTCGCCGTCTGAAGAAGGAACATGGGCAAACCTAAAAGGCCTGAAAAGAAAAGGGTTTTCACACAGGCCCATAAGATAGATCCTGTAATTTAGATTTTTTTGAAGCAAGTCATGTGGCCAAAATATAGTTTACAACTGCCTACTGGCCTCCACTTCAACCACAGCACATCCGTAGATTACAGGATTTCGGCTCATACCCAAACCCCTCTGCAAATCGGTCTGTGAACATGTGCCGCTGCACTGAAGCTGAGCGGTTGGACACAAAACCAGAACGCACTCCTCTTCTGGCAAAGCAGGTCTTCATGTGCTCAGGAAAAAGATGGGGGGGGGGTGCTGGTTTGGGGTCAGTTCATGTTTGTTTTTTTTTCAAAAGAGGCTCATATACTTATGTTGCTTTTCTTCCCCCACTAAATGTGCACAGTAATATCACTTTTCATACTGTTTCTCAAAATAAAGGCAAATTTCTAGGCCACAGGCCTAGTCCTGCCGGTGTCTGAGGCTCGAAACCAACACCCAATCCATCTCAGGCTTAGCGGGGTAGACCGTGGCTCTACGACTGTATGAAGTTAAACAACCAGGACTGAAAAGTCTGCAAGCAATTTCACCAGCTACTGGTACCAATTTAAAAAATAAAAAAATACAAGTAACAATAAAAACCCACCAAGTTTTCATGGGCTGAGTTGTTATCCACCAAATGGAAAGGCTGGTAAAAGCAGAACGGCACGAATAATCTGGCACAGAACAGCAGAAGGGAACAAATAAGTATCATAAAACCAAGCTGGCCAAAACTACATAGAGATGCCCTATACTTTATCTCCCCCCTCTTTTTCTTTTTTTTTTTTTCTTTAGAAGGCAGATACGCTTCTTTCTAGTTTTGTTATTGATTTGGAAGCTCTAAAGATTAGGGGGAAGTGGCAAAGAAAAATCATGTTTAAATGTAAAGACGGCATTTGAAAAAAGAACAAAGCCTTAAGTTTCCACAATGCTGTGAGAATTACATTGCCAGTTTTTCTCCTCCTACCCTCTATTATTCTGTGTGATATAATCACATATTACACACAGTCGTTAATCAAAAGCGTCTCAAAGCTTTTCACAAACATCTCGTTAGGCCTTATAAAAGAAGTGGTCGTTTTCCATCCTTGCAGACAAAGCCGACTGGCAGACAGGCACCTGACCCAGACAACCCTCCTGTCTCTACCAGAACCCAAATGTCTGCACCTCGTTGCTCTGCCACATGCCGGGACCGGGCTGGATGCTCCTGGCCTCCCTCAGACAGCTCCAAAACCTTTACTGTATAAACACAGTGCTAGGTGCAGTTATGCCACTTGAAAACTATTTAGCAGAGCAATTTGACCGGAGAGAAACTGCTCTTAAAATAAGCTGCAGGGCTTTCTTTGTATTAGGACCAAAGCACAGTAATACACAGAGCACTCTAACTACAGGCAAAGAGCAGCACTAAAAAACAGTCAGGCTAAAACAAGCTCGTAAGCCCAGTAACACAAAGTTTGTAGGAGCTGAACGCACTAAAAAGCATATTAACTTCACTTGAAAACAAAGTTAACGTTTCATTCCCATTCTTTCCCTGAAAACACACAACAATGCAAACATGCCTCCAAAAACATAAAACCAGGCTTCATCTCAGCAATATTCTGATGAATATTTATCAATTAACACTACATAAAATGAATAATTGGAAGTATCAAACCCCTCCCTGCATGTGAAACCAGTAGAAGACAAATGGTGTATCTTGAGAACAAGGCACTTTGCAGTCTTCCTGAGAAAAGTTCTTGTCACCTCTGCATTAGTAAGATGAGGTGACCGAGGTTGTCCTGCTGTGCCCTACAGAGCTACGGCAGGAATTTATGGGAGAACCTGCTTAAGGCAGAAGAGGAGAGGAAAAACCTAACCAAATCTCACTGCACAAATTCAGATCGCAGGCAAGACTTGTTTTGGGCATGCTGAGCTTAGCTGGAGGTATTAATATCCCAAACCACTTGCTCGCAACCAAGGATCCCTCAAGTGAGATCTTATTTAATGTACCGGGGCAAAAGCAGCCAGATGGGCCAAGCACGAGCTAACCCAGCATCTTAGACACACAGCACTTGTGCTCCCCTTCCTGCTAAAACTGGGGAAATGAGGAGGGGGAAACTATCTGGCAGTGGGGAAAGCAGGGGGCCATTTCCAATGACACCTCTGTACATACAAGTGCTTTCTCCTGAGGGTTTGAGGAACGCTGCGATGGCATGCATCAACAGGTACGGACATCTTCCTCACCTGCACAAACACCTCAGATGAAGAACTACAGCACAGAGCTAATGAAAGTATCCAGCACCGTAAACCACTTCACATCGTCCTTCCCAGCTTCATAAAAAACTTCTCAAGACAGGCAGAAAGTAGTCTCTAATGAAGTTTTGTACAAACTCTCGTTTTTGCCATTTTATAATGTTTTATGCTTTAAGAAGAACCGCATGCCTAAAATTAATTTACCAGATATTAAACTTAAAATTAAAAGGCAACACCCTTTTCTTTATGGTGACCTGACAAAGAGGGTGAGCGCATTAATAAAACTTCAAAAAACACGTAATAAAGTTTACAACATTTGTTATACGTTAGTTAAGCCCAAGTTATTAAAAGTTAGCTCTGCAGCTGAAGATGCAATACACCAAACTGAGAGTTTAGAAATATTTTACAATAAACCAAAATGCAGTTAAAACCTGAGAAGCACCCAAGCGAACCAGAAATGCTTATGCATACAAGCATCTCAGAACAAGCCTGAGCATCGTATCCCTATTTCATTCCTCACTGCTCCTTATCTACTCCCAGGTAGAGAGCGACCCTACCATACAAGTCCCGAACACTCAGCTATGAGTGGGCTCCTACACAGAGGCAAACCTCTTGCTTCCAGTTCCCAAACACACTGTTATGAATATCTGGGGATAAAGTAAGGCGGCCACTGCCCCTCCCCACTAACACAGAGTCGGGATTACACTGGATAGAGCCTTGTCTGTCCCACACCATTCAAAAGACACTTTAATCTCTGCAGCTATATGCCATAGAATCATAGAATATCCGAGTTGGAAGGGACCCACAATGATCATCAAGTCCAACTCTGGCACCGCACAGGTCTGCCCAAAAGTTCAGACCATGTGACTAAGTGCACAGTCCAATCTCTTCTTAAATTCAGACAGGCTTGGTGCAGTGACTGCTTCACTGGGGAGCCTGTTCCAGTGTGCGACCACCCTTTCGGTGAAGAACCTCTTCCTGATGTCTAGCCTAAACTTCCCGTGCCTCAGCTTGACACCGTTCCCACGGGTCCTGTCACTGGTGATAACGGAGAATAGGTCACCTGCCTCTCCGCTCCCCCTCGCGAGGAAGTTGTAGACTGCGATGAGGTCCCCCCTCAGCCTCCTCTTCTCCAGGCTGAACAGGCCCAGTGACCAAGTGACCATGCTAAAGCCTAATCTGGGGCACCGAACTGTGAACTCCTAATGCAACAGCGCATTCCACACTGGTGGCTGAGCACGTTCCACCGTTGGTGGCTTTTTTGAAACAGAGTAAAAACACTTCATGTTCAATAAACTGATTATGAACATCTGCACGATCTTTGCAGTAACACTCATGTCCACACCCTGGAAAATGATTTTTGTCATTTTTATCTAGAAGTCATCCTTATCTTGTCTGTTCCACAGCCTGTGAACGTGCTATTCTGTATCAGCCACAGGATTTGGTTATCTGAAAGGCTGGACAAACCAACTTCGGCAGTTTGAGAAATGTAACTTAATAAAAAAAAAGAACATTGAGGGAGATTAAGTCAAGTTCCACTTCATAATTAGTCATTTCTATGAACATGTGCTGACATTTTCCAGCATATGGCCATTACTTCTAAAGCAGAAACTGAAATTTTCACGTAAGTTACTTCAGCGAGCTGTTTCCCAGCACTCGTGCTTTCCTCTCCTCCCAGACAGGACTGCGAGACTTCTTGCTAGCCACCCACTTCCACGCGCGGGATAGAGAAACTGGCACAAGACCCAGGACAGTCTTTCGTTCTTACTTGCCAAATCGGCACCCTCGCTGCCTAAAAGAAACCCTACCAAGCAGCCTGATCACCCAACTTTAAAATAAAGAAAAAAGGTTGGAACAGAGAAGGATACACACGCAGCACTGCCACAGCACTGCTGCACCTCCTCGCCCAGGGCCCCTGGGCAGCAGCCTCCCTCGCTGAGCAATACTTGCAAGATTTCAGAAATATTTGCTGACTTCACCTCTTGCTTGCTTCTAGTTTTAGGCCGGTTCTTCTTTCAAACCGACTGCAATAAGGAGCTGCCTGATAACTCACTAACCATCATCGAATCTTTCTATCCGGTGTCTGTGCATAAGCATATTAAATGCAACGGCATTCACAAAAATTACAAGACAATCCACAAATGTAAACAAACACAGGACATCCTTTCCATAAGGAAGCCCAGGAACAAACAAGTTACACAATGCATTTTATAAAAAGCAACGTTTAGCGTTTAGTGAATGCGTAATACAGTCACCTTTTATGAAGGACCAACAAGCAGAACAAAATACCACACAGGAATATGAAGGAAATAAAGAACTGAATGCGCAGAAAAAGCTGTCTGCCTTTTAAAGGGTGTTATGACTTGGATACAATTCCTTTACATGACTTCTACTTGAACATACTTACTCAAACACACTGCCATCAGCACCAAATTACAGCTCTCCTTCATGCTGATATGCTACTGTACTTGTCACTAGTGCAAGATGAAAAACTTTTAACTTTTTTACTTTAATTATGCAGGCCCTATCAGCCAATACAGGTCTTTAGGTCTTACAATTTTTGTTGTTGTTTTTAAATAAAAAATGCACTGACCTATCGTAGCTCTCCACTTTCTGCCAATAACGATCAGGCACTGAAAGGAAATTCATTCAACAGCACTGCAGAAAACAGTGAAGTTTTTTGTTTTGTTTTTGTTTTTAAAGGAGAAAATGGAAGGAAGGAAGGGAGTTATTCACAGTTTAGAAGCTTTTCTATAAAGATTTCAGAACAATTAAACTAATTAGGCTTAATTGTCGTATAGTTAGATTATTATACTAAGAAGATATTCAAAAGCAACGTTCTCTGACACCGTGTGCAGTAAAATAATGAAATTTCACTAGTTTAGTGGGACGTGGCCCAACGCCACATCTGTGCCATACGATGCTGTACCTCAACCACACAATCCCAGTCTTCCCCTGGGCCCGCACTAGTACATGGCGACTGGCAAAACTGGATCAGCCTGCTGCTCTGGTTGAAAAGCCAAAAAAATCCTAAATGTCAAAAAAAAAGTCTGTGCAGATCCACAAGCTGATCCATTTAGCTGTCTATGAGATAAATCTTTTAACAATACTGCCGCAAAAAAGGTACACGGAATGATCCGGTAGAAAAAGTGCAATGTTAGGTTGCCTCCAACGTGAAGCCTCACCTCATGAATGGGAGGATCCTGTTTTTTACCCTCAGTTGAAACCATAGAGAAACAACACCAATTGCACATGCTGCCGTAGCTGTCTCTTGGACACGTGCATGTTTGGAGAAGGTCTGGAATGTGTCAGTTCTGCAACCTACCACAGAGATCAAAATCTCATTTTTAATACTGGTTTTGAACTTCATTTTAGGACACTCTGCCAAATACGTTTTTTGCTCTGTTTCAGAACCATGTATTTCCACTAGGAAAATGAGAATTTACATCACAAACTACGTAGTAGGAAACAGGGTATTTAATAAAATATCATAGTCTCAGATCTCACAAATCCCACTGCATTAGTGCAGGAACTTACTCAATTTGCTCTTCTCTCCACATTTTGCGCTCACAAGCCATGAGTGCCTGGCACAACCACCACAAAGCTTTGCGTGAAGGAACAAAAGAATTTTAGTATTATTCCCTCTTGAGGCAGCAGATCAAACACTGAACTGCAAAGTATCTGGTAACTCTAAAATTCCACTTAAAGACAGTAGCCAAAGAACTTAACATAAACCCACCAGACAATATTCACTTCCAAAAATCTATCGCTTCTTCCACACACTACTGAAATGCCTAATCTCATTTTTTTTTTGAAAAAAGTTTACCCACAAATTTTGAAATGTTTTGAAAAAGGCTGAATTGTTTAAATGTGAAAAAACATTAAGCAATCTCCGTTGCTTTTCATAATATTTCAGCATTTCTATACTGCAAGACTAAATTACTTATTTATTCATTTTAAGTCACAGGCTCAGTATAGTTTTTTTTCCTTCCACTTTTTGTGGCTAAATCCCGGCATCAAAAAATTTCATCCAAATGGGTGCATTCATGCCGCCAACCCACATACACTTTTTGGCAGGCTGCAAGGAAATTGGTGCTCTTCACAAGGCAGCTCTGTGCTGCACAGTGACTGATGCCAGTAAAATATTACCCCAAAGTGAAGCCCAGGACAGAAAATGTCTGCAAGCATCAGAACCCACGCTATGAAAAATGAATTTTATTTGATGAGTAACTTAAGTCTTCAAAGAGCTTGCAACCCAAAAGAAAAAGAAATGTACAGAGTTTGTATAGCCTCACACTTCAATTTTAACTGGAAAATAACACTAAGGAATGGAGAAAATACAAAAACCACTCGTGGAGAGTAAAAGTAGACTGAAGATTCCAACGCCAGATATTTCTCTCACATGCCTTTATGTAATTACTGCTTTCAGAGCTCTTTGTCTATCCTTTGACATTGGAAACAGATGAGGAATTGTTTCTTGGTCTGAAAGAGAGATTGGTTCTTAAGAAAGGAAAAAACAGCACTGGAGGCCTGTGCTTTAACCTTGTATGCATTTCCCTTACAGAGACATAGCAAGTGATAAAAGTCAACAACCTGAAACCTGGTCCTTCCA
This sequence comes from Anser brachyrhynchus, assembly GCF_964034855.1. Taxonomy (NCBI): domain Eukaryota; kingdom Metazoa; phylum Chordata; class Aves; order Anseriformes; family Anatidae; genus Anser; species Anser brachyrhynchus. The sequence goes on along the minus strand of NC_137699.1, from coordinate 30,141,648 downwards.
CGCAGCTCCAAGCCAAACTCACAGCTCAAGCTGTTCAGCCGGGCACCTGGGCTTAGATTTGCATGACCAGATATTATTTTCAGGAACTAATGGACTTGTTTGATTGAGTAGACTCATTAAGCAGAGTACGTAACTTTTATAGGCACAGCATGCAGCAACTCCACTCTGGAGCATCAATACAACAAGCACTTGGAAATACGCACAGACACACACGAAAAATAAATGGTTATGCAGTAGTAATGAAGTAGGAGCTGGTCAGCACATTACCCAAGTTCTCATGCTATCTTGCATTACTTCTCATTCCTGTTGTCATTTTCCAAAACCAGCCAAAACAAAGGGCATAGTCTTCCTTAATCGAACTGCACCCCTTGAAATTCCCACCTGTTTTTAGACACCTATCAGCTACACGAATTTGAATCAAAGCATTCGGTTCCAAAAGATCTTCCACCCCTGCTCTGCACTGCGAAGTAAAAATATGTTTGCCACACAAAATACAGGGCTGTGTCCCACTTGTGCGTTTCCCACAAAGAGAAGGCAGGCAGAGGAAAGCAAGGCAATAAATAAACGCCCCAAACATTAATTCATAGTCACCACAGTCACCACCGATCCAGCCTGAGAGCCTCCTGCCTAGCCGCAGTGTCTCAGCATCACGCCCTGTGCAGGCAAAGCAGCACGCGGTACTCAGCTCTGACCTTCCACAGCCACACGGAAGCTGCTTTCACCTCATGTTTGTTCCCAGATGCTAAACAAGGTCTTCCACTGGTACTCATGCAAAAAATGTCCCTTTTAGTAAGAATGCTGCCTTCTGCTCATTATCCACACAGAGTGCTTGTGAATTTAAAACTTCCTTCTGCAAGCATGCCCATCTCCATGCAATTATGCTGCGGCAACAAGGACCTAAAAGGTCCTCACAACTCAGTTTTAGTTTTGCTAGTATCAGAAAAGAGGTTTTTTTTGAATCATAAGCAGATATTTGTCAGTGCAATGGCAGTTGCTCAGAGGTAGGCTCTTAGCCTCCGGAAAGGAAGAATGGAGTTTTGCAAGACACACAAATGACCTGATGTCTCCTGTATGCGTACACTGTAAAAGAGGTGGGACAGAAGTCAAACCCTTGGGTGTTTTTTTTTCCCCCAACAGTTCAGCAAGACTACTGTCATGTACAGGTGCTATCAGAGCATTCTTTTTTGTAGCATCAGCAATGTATATACAAGACTAATGAAAGCCATTGTACAATTGAAAATAAAAATCACTAACATCATCCAGCTGTTTGCACACAAGAATAAAATATGTTTGTAAAATTGTTGTGAAGCTGTTATAGCCATTTTAAAGTTTCAAATAATAATAATAAAATTCCAGATAAGTCTTAAAACTGAAATAACTCAGACCAAAATTCTGATTGCCTGTACTGATTTCAAGTTTCTTAGAGAGAACAAAGAACAGAAATATTTGGTACTATATATCGCTATTCTACATTAGTTGTTCATGGCAAAATTTTGCTTTTAAATCCATCTGATAATGAAATCTTTCCAAAAGTTACAAGTTTTATGAAAATACTATGTTGTTTTTCTTAAGAAGTCAGGAGCCCTTAGTATCCAGATTATTAAGTGTTATACAGATAACACTTTGAAATATTAAACAGAACTGCTTCTGATTATCAGTGGAGAAGAGTCACGTATGTCTAGCATGCTTACATTTCTGTGACTTCTATGTAAGTGTTTAGATTTTTACATGACAGCTATTTTGAAAATATTTTAGGAAGAACCAGTATTTTTTGTCTTATCAAATTCCCAATTTCAGATTCTTACAAGCTATCCCTAAAATTTAATGTAGTTTTGGAAAATAAAAATCCTCTGACAAGCTCTAAATGTATGATACTTGATCTTTTGATCTTTCAACTTCACTAGCAAACCACAACTTACAGAAGAAAGTTCAGAAAGAGAATGATTCGTTTAACTTACAACTGGTCAAAAAATACACTGTTCTACACCAGGCAGCCCAAAGAAACTAAATTCCAGCGTGAAACCCCATATAGTCTCACCCACCAAGTTCATATACCTAATGAGGATTAATCTCATTCATAGTTAAAAACATGCATACATTATGCTTATTTATTTCTTGACCATGTCAGGGATGCCTCAGATTACCAGAATCGATTTCAAATTATTTTTATTGCCAAATCCCCTAATTAATCTCTTCATCTCCAAAAAGCTTGCTTAAATTTATTTATTGGCACACAACATTTCACATGCTACAAAAGATCTTTTTGAATATAATTTCAAAAATAGAATTTTGCTTTATTACAGCTCATTACACGCAGTAACATGGTGTACTGAGATAATCCTGCTTCTCTGTTTTTAAAACTCTGTAGAAGCTTAATGGAAATGTAATTACCTACTTACATTAAGCTAATTACAACAAAAAGAAATACATTTAAGTTGTTCTTTTATCAGGAAAGAGGCACTACAAAACCACAGTTTTAATTATTTTTAATGTAGGTTAGTCATATCAGACTCTTTTGACTTCCTCCTCCAACACCTAACAAGAAATGAACAGCAGAAAGTAGTGTAGCTTTTTACTAAAGGTGTAGGTTACATACTAAAATACTAACAGGGCTTTGCTCAAAACCCATTTTACCTCGAAGCAACTTACAGGTTATGGTAGTTAATTCAGAGATTATTTGCAGTTCCTTATTGTCAGCCTGCAGTTTATTATTGTATCACAAATACATCCTTATGCTATTACCGATCAATAATTACGTTTGGGAGCACAACCAGAGAGAACACTTGTGTATTTTCTCCATCAAGCATTCTCTTGTAACTCTATAAAAGCACCTAGAAATAAAGACTAGATGCTTTGATAGAAAGCACTGTAGCTATTGACCACAAAAAATACCATAATCTTTGGTATTAAAAAGCAATAAGTGTCCTTGTTACTCCCATGATTTGATGCCCAAGAACAGGTCAGAAAGAGAGGATTTTCTCTCTGTGGATTCCACTGTGAAGCTCTAGAAAATATGCTTGGTTTATCTCGCAGTCCTGCAATTTTTCTTCTGCAATACAGAAGAGATTTATCTCAGAAGTCAGGATCACTTCATCAGCTTCATGCTGTATTCGCAATTACCGTTCAAAAGCCAAATGAACTTGCACCGAACATTATCATCCATGAAACACTAATTACATTACAATTGTCATGTGATTTTTCAGAATACCATTCTAGAATTAACAGACAGCAATGGGAGACACTATCAGAAGCCACTCTGTTCCTGTACTGCTTCACAAGTATTGTATTTGGCATTTTAAAACCCCAGGGCCCAGTCAATGGAGTCTGTTTTTTTAATGTAACCTAGAAGCCTCAGAGAAATGCTTCTAGAGGCAAACAGACTAGAATTATTCTGAGCATTTGCAGTATTTATTCGTTTCAAAGCTTTGTTAAATCAGCTTATTATGCAGTAACCATGAGGAACTGTTTACAGTATATTAGAAACGCACCTTCATAGGTGTAGCAAACACAAGTCAGGGTGTGGTTGCCTCGCAATTGGCAGGGAACATGTGTCTTTCAAATATTTCCAGTTCTACTGTGCCACAGCCTGGGTTTAAGGCAGCATAATACAACAGGTTAAAACGCATTCAGAGTTATCTCATGCCATTGCCATAACTACAAGGTGTGCCTTTTGGCTCTGCTAGAGATACTCTTTATTATTCATCGTGTTTTACTTGCCTCTTCAAAGATGAGCATCATCACTTCTGCACAAGGAGGTATACAGCAAAGCACTCAGATTTTCATGAGGAGATGTCCAACCATTCAGGATTCGCTAAAGAAGATGATGAACATCCAAAAGTGGTCAACAGCACACACACCAAAAGTTCAAGAATGCACATGGAGCTTTAGGAAAAACTTTCACAGAATCACAGAATGGTTAAGGCAGGAAGGAACCTCTGGAGATCTTCCAGTCCAACCCCTTTCAGCAAGATCCCTCACCAAAGGGTCTAAAAGAAACCAAATTATCATAGAATGAGACAGAAAAAAATAATATTAAGTGGGAAACAGGCAGAAACAATAAGATTTCCTAAATAGTGAGCAGGTGAGAAGAAAAGAAGGGAAGAGGATGGTGCACTGATACCAAGGATCTACGCTTGGACCCATACTGGTAAATGCATGCATCACTGGAGGTAAAATGTAAAATGGAAGGAATTGACAGATACATAAACATTTAAATTTATCAAAGCTTTAAAAAAAGAGATTCAGATTCTGTATTAGAAAAAAATCTTTTCTGTAAGTCACTGTGGGCAGCTACAGAAGGTTTTCACAGGAATGGACTGATTGGGAAGTACAATGTTACATGAAATCCAGTGTCAATAAACACACTGAAACACCACAGAGCGGGAAAACTAATCTGAAGTGTCTCTTTACAATATTAAGGGTATGTTTGTTAACCTTCAAGAAAAGGCTCGCAGCCAGTATTCACTGAAATGTACCAACTTTACACCATCAAAAGGGAAGTGAAAGGAATTGGGATATTTTAGAAAGGAAAATTAATCATAAATCACCACCACATATGAAGTACCACAGTCATTACTGCTCGTAACTCTACTCATATTGCCCAGGCATAGAGGAACTAGAGAAAAAGTGACTAACAATCAGAAGGTATGGTATGGCTTTCATACGGAGAAAAAACGCTGGGAACTCATGGCCTTGGGGGGATAAAGAGAGCTAAAATCACAAACAATGTGAAGAACACAAAGGAAAAAAGTTATCCATGGTATCACATAATGAAAGGATTGGAGAAACCTCAGGAAGATAATCAGTGTTAAAAAAGAAATTTAAGAGTATCTATTCCCCACAATATATAATATATAATAATAATTACCACTGGACAACATCCAGGCCAAAATTACGGTTTGATTCAAGAAGTGATAGCACAAATACAAGGAAAATCAGGCAGTTTTTAATATAACACCCCAAATCTGTTATCTCCAACTCTGGCAGTTCTGAAGCTAATAAAACACTATAAAAAGAACTGCTTGTAATACACCCATTCTTACATTTTCTTCTCAAATAGAAAAAAAAAAAAAAGAGGAGAATTGTTAGTCAGGGTTTTAGCAGCACTTAAGGCTTAAACTGAACAATCCCCAAAACTGATACATGGAAAACAGCTTTCATTAACAAGAATCTAAACAACTCTCAGATTCTCAAAAGAAGCTTTCTTCTCTCATTTTTTGGTTTATATGCTACTCAGCATGTACTGAATGTTACTAGACCTCTCTCTTATTCATCTTTCTTATAATAAATCAAAGTTTTCTAGCCATCATTTGGGGCTGGGGAAGCGTGGAGCATCACAAGGGTCACAAATGAGTCACCTGAAGGTACTGACTAGTGACCAGAGGTGAATCACACACTTCATTAAGGAGCCCCTACAAAATCTGAAACAACTCTCTCACACTCCTGTATCATCAGGAGATTCATATTAGGTTGAACTCAATGTGCCCTCAAAAAGAAATTGTTTTTAGAATAAAGCTCGAGGTACTGACAAGAAGTTAGATCCTTTTTCATGCATCAGATTTTCAACTGCTCAATGCTTGCATTCAGTCGCTACAATCACCTCTTATTTGTAAAGTAGATAATTTAAGATTATGCAATTGCACTATGACTGCCCCAAAATATTATGTGCTGAAAGCACCGGAGTGTTTACGAACGTAGCCTGCCAAACAACCATTCCATTAAAACCACAACTTAACCACTACTTGAGCTCAACTTGTTCAAACTGGACTGAAATACAGATGTGATGCATTATGTTCATACTAAATTGCAAAATAAATGCCAGGAAAACAAAAACAACACACCTGTTGGAATGCATTCACAGAAACAATCTGCCCTGCACAGAGCTGGCAGCGACAGCCATATCACTGTAATATAGTTTGGAAAGATGAGAGAGGAAAAAAAGCAGAACACTAAGTTTCATTACAACACAGAAAATTCATATATACGTCAGACCACTGATGTTGAGGCTTTTTTTTCCTTCTCAGAATTGCACTAAAAAACGAAAGGTATGATGCATCCCAACAAGGGGGAAAATAAAAAAAAAAAAAGGAAGAGCACCGAAGAGGTCATCTAGAGATTTCAAATACAGCTTAAAATATAACTAGCTCATTCTCATCCAACAGCTGCACACTGTGTAAAGAAAGAGGCTGTTTGCCTCATCCCAGTTTCTAGCGTCCAAAGTGATCACAGCAGCCTCAGTCAACATCCCCAACTGAAGACAGAGGAGGGTATAAGAAAATAAAAGAATTACAGAAGAATTATTGTGACTGCAAATTCTCTCCAAATATGTGACAGCTGCTTCACTATACTTGCAGTGCTGTACTTGCTACAACCTATATTCTGTTTCACAAAGAGCAGCTTTCAACTAATTGCCTTCCTTTTCCAGTTTGATTCACTGCTCTTCAAAGATATGTTTACCAGCTTCTCTGGTCTTTCAGAGAAGACAATGTACAAAGACCCAGAAACACCTAAAGTTGCCACACTATTTTTAGGATGTGGTTTGATGAGCAACCATCTTGCAGCTTCTTGCCTCTCTGCTGCCTTCTCAATTGAGCAAGCCCGTACGAGGGTGGAGGGCAGAGCGCCAGCAAAATGACTCAAGGACTTGTGCCGCGGTGACGTACCTGAGGTCGGCCCAGAAGCAAAAACTATCAGAGAGTGGAAAGCCAGAGCTCCTTCAGTAGTCACCATCAGTGAAAAATGATGGTCATCATGCAAATTTAGGTGTAGATCTGACAAATGAGGCACCTTTGTTCCTTATTGAGAGTACTATGTAAGTTGTGAGTCCCTGTCCAAGGCTGTTTCACAAATCGATTTGGGAGATGTCTCCCCTGATCAAAACCACAAATAATCTTAGGTACTTACATGAGGTTAAGGCTCACAAAAATGAAAAAAAAGTTTACTATCCAACTACACATCTGCTACTTTGAACATACAAAACTTGCTTGCTGCCATTCAAAAAAGATGACCTATCATGCAGTATATTAATGCAGATTATCTCTGTATAGTTTAGGATAGGTGACAATTACCTAAGAAGTGTTGAAAATGCACAAAACTTCTATCAAAACCAGCTCAAATTGCAATTAAAGACAAAGTGCAAATTATTTGAGAATGACACAATTTTGACACAATTCAACGCACTAAAAAGCCTAAGTACTCCTCCAGACAAGGCTCTAAGAAAAAAAGTTATGAAAACTCTGAAATAGTCTTCTAGATTCTAAGCAATGAGAGTAAAGGGGACAAACTCTTGCTAACTTATCTGCAGCTCCACAGTATATCTATAACCATCTCTTCTCAGCCGTCCTCGTAGGAAACACACAAAAATGCACCTGCACTCAGGCAAATTCCTTTCCCCTGCTCCATCGTGTCAAGCACAGAAATTCTTCCTGTTTAAAAGAAATTAAGCCAAATCCATTAGATTTGAGCCAAGGCCAATCCAGAATTCCACTGAAAGAATTACTATTTCCTGAGTAGAAACAGAAGAGCTTTAACATCTAAAGTCACTGTACTGAGTCAATTTTGCCACAGGATGATCCCTCCTGACCACCAAGACCCTTCCACATACCTACGATGGATTTTTTTAACAAGTCACTCTACTTTTTAGTCCATGAACGACATAGAGCTCTCAAGAACAAAAGGTCAGAAACTGTACCAGGAAACACCTACGGCTTTGCAGTAAAAGAAATCACAAGAAATAACACAGAATATCCAGACATGGTCTAACTGTACTCTGCAGAAGCCATCTTCAAAAGCAACAGACGGCTTCTTTCTCAACCCACTTCTGCTGTTCAAGCTTCTTCACAATGTGAGCTATTGCTGGATGCCACAAAATTTATCAGCCAAAACTTTATTACCTGACAGGAAAAAAAAGCTTTTCAAATTCAAATATACTTCTATTTTCCCTCATCTAACTTTGTATTCCGCCACCATAGACCTGTACTGTGGGAAGCACTTCAGCGTGCCCACCAGCGCTGCCCAGACTGAAGCATTCAGAACAATGACACTTCACCTTATGCTGGAAGGGAGAAAGACTGGATTTGCCTGCTGGCTTTACCCTTCATCATTTCCTTTGTTCCTTCCACTTGCACACCAGGAGGTCACACATTCACTATTACAGTACCGAAATATTCATAAAAGAAAGGTTTATGCAAGTTACATGAATTCTTAGCCCGCTCATCAATTCTTCCAGACAGATGCAGGCTCACAGAAATATTCCGTTTCATTCCTGTCAGTCAACATCTGGTCAAGTCCAAAGAAAAGTTTTTCACCTAAAATATATCAAAAAGATAGAGATTTGATTTTGGGGGATGTGTTGCAACAACGGCATGACAAAAATAATCTAAACACGTTCTCTTCTTTTGTAATAAACCTTATCAAGAATGTTTCAGTCACAGCTGTACAGATATAAGCAATTCACCCCGCGTACCACAGAGTGAACCGTGAAACTGAATGTGCCTACATGGCAAGTTCAATTATGGATGCATCGTATGCTTCAATATTCCTTTAGGTATACAAAAGGAATCAATTTGTGCAATTTGCTTAAAACACAAACAGCCCTTTTGGCAAGATCATCCGTTAGCTGAACAATCAGTCTGAACACCTGCCTGCTGAAAACATCAGCCATTCGCATCCGCAACGGGAGCGGCACGTTCAACACGCACAGAACAACACGGCTCTGCACCGCTCGGTTCTGCTAAAGCAGCAGATATCTTAAGGTGGTTGTAGAAGAACTTGATGGATCCGTATGATTATTACCAGAAATAACCAGTGGGTTGCATAAAATAGATATTGCAGTGTCAGTTTTTGCTTTGCCCTCTTGAGGGTTGGAGTTAAGGTTTACCTCTCAGTTGATGTGCTGAGCAATGCAGCCACCCTACAAAACTGCATGCCTTTGGTAGCCTTTTTCCTTAATAAGGATGGGTCTCAACCCAAAGACAACCAGGTACAGGTCTGGGCTTCAACAGCAGCACATCCCCGCTGCCCATTCATGTTTCTCTTCTTCCGGCGGCCATCAGCCGATGGCTCAGTTAATTCTGCTTGATTTACTGCCTTACTGTGGGCTCACATTCACAACACAGAATTAAGCTTTTACCAGCAGCCTCCATGTAATGTACTAAAAAAACACAAAAAGCCAGACCAATCAGTTTCATACACGGCGTCCAGGGAAGACATTCAGTTCAGTCTGGGCTGAGACATCCCTTTTTGGGGGAGAAAAAACAGAGCTTTTCCCATGCTCCTGCAGCCCTGTGAGTTCACATTTGCTAGATCATAGCTCTGTTTCCCCTTAGTCCCTAGAAAATTCAAAGAAATATTCGCCTTGGCTGCAGTTGCTTTACAGCAGCTTTAGTTTCCATAATTAAACCTGAACTGGGTACATACTGAAATGCAAGTACAGCCAGTGAAATCTCCAGATCCAACCTTCGCAGCTAAAGCGAAAACAAGCCAACTTACTAACCCACATATTCCAGTCAAGGCACATACCAAATGTTTATGTAGTGCAGGCCACTGTCCTAGAAGAGAGCTGCAGAAAGCTCTTTCACAGTAATTCCTGCACATATGCAAGCCTGCCTCCCAGCCCAGGGGCTGGCTTAGGATACAAATCTCAAATATTTCTGTCCATTCTAATATTTTGCCACTAAGAATATCCAGTTTTAACAAAAAAAAAGTTTAATAATGCACTTAGTGGTGAGGAAAGAAAAATTAATTCAGGTTTACCACACTGCAATTTTCTTCAGCTTCTTATCTGTCTTACTAGACATCCCATATGTAAGAGAGTTCACACAGAGGAAACTCCTCAAGTCTGAAATGAGAACATCTTTTTATTTCCTATCCTCTGATTTTCATCTTCCAATCCCTCAGCCCTCAAAACACAAAGACCATTCTGAAGTCCAGCACACCAGATCTTCACCAAGAAAGAATAATGCCTCAAATAATGCAGCTTCCCATATAAAAGCTTCACATTTCACATAAATTAACAAAGAATTCCCACTCTAAAATGCTCCATTGCTTTCTCCAGAAATGCTCACAAATTACATACATAAATCAAAAAGTAAGCTGCTGCAAGTTTAGTGAGGTTTTTTTTTCGTTGATCCACATCTATGATAATATTATTTCAACAGTAAGGTTAGGAATCTGAGCAAAGATGTAACCCATTTAAAAAAAATCAAAAGATGCCACCATTTGCCAAACCAATATCTTAACTGATAATCTTTGTTTACAAGCAGTGTTCTCTTAGAAGTTTCCATAAAAAAAACATTTAATAGTTTCAAATTTCTTTTAAAAGTTTGTAATCACGAATACACTGAGTGATCTTTTTTTCTTCAGATGACATGAAAATGGCAAAGGAAAAACAGTGCCCATGTATGGAAATGAACTGGGAGAATAAAGCAGACATGCACAACATTTAAAAAAAACCTGAGCAAAGCTTTAAGTGCAGTTTTAACACAGACAGTCTCATGAACAGTGCACACTTACACAAGTTGCTCTAAAAGAATAAATCACAGTTTAGAAAGTTCACATCTGTAATTACAGAGTAAGCTGCAGGTGCACAGAAAATAATTTTCTTCTGTACAGGTTGTTAAGAAGAACTTCGTGATGGAAATGAAATAAATGGCCAAAGGTAGAAAACAGGAGTTAGTTGAAATTCCACATGACAACCCACTTAATTTCATGACAGACAAAAAGAATAATTTAAATAATCTAAGAAGCATGAAGCCACTCAAATACACGCCGTTTACATTTTTATCTCCTCTGTGTCTGCTGATGTATTTAGCGGAAAAAGGTAACATTAGCAAGATAGCAAGAGTGGCTCAATTAGACAAAATTACCCCCAGATAAAACTTTCCCCATGATGTGGAAGGCAAAACTGCTGTGACAAGCATGGGCTACACGCTGGTTTGTCCTCGTGTCCTGAAACACTGCACATCATCTTAGAAAGGAAGGTCCCGATGGGTCCAACCATGGCACAAGCAATGTTGTGTGGACCCCAGCAAGTTTTTGCAAAAGAAGTTAGTCTTCAGCAAAAAAGCAAGGTTGGATAATTGGAAACCTTACCATAGGAGAGGTCTGAATCAGAGCCTAAGCCCGGGGTCTGCATTCTGCACCAGCTTGTGTCCGCACCAAGACAGCTTCCATTACTTCTAGCTCCTGCTCTGAGGCTTGCGCCCGTAGCCTGCCAAACGTCACACGCAGTGTGGCAAGAGACACGAGCAGCAAGGACAAAGCGTCTTTTCTCGCTGGCTCACATGGAATATCGAGCCACCCAGGACAAACATACACTCCCTGTCTCTTCTCCGCTGCCCCCACCACCACTTCACGCCCCTATTCACGATTTCTGAGAATGGCTGCTTTCATATTTCTTCCACAAGCATTCATTCTTGTACGAGTTTTATTGATTTCTAATGGCTACACATTAAAATATGGATCCTTGGATGCAGCTCAAACAAATGGTAATTTATAAATTGAAAGCTGATATTAAGATACTAAGAATAAAGCGGGCAGAAAAATCACGTTTTCCACTGAAAGTCAGACAACCACAATGGTTTGTTTCATGGTTGGGTTAAGAAACAACAATACGAACCAACATAATATGCCACATAAAGCAAAATACATCGGTAGAATAACTAAAATGATGTGCAACTACCCAGTTCAATTTAGAAGGAAAAAAATTCAAAGAGCAGTGAAACATATTGATTAAGTCTGCAGCTGTGTGAAACAAGTCTGGCTACAAATTAGAAAGTCTCCTTCAAGCTAGACAACATAAATAATCCTTTCTGGAAACAGCGATAAGGTAAAACTGATTCAATCAAAGGTTCCTCATGCATCGAGGAATAAAAATAGAAATTTCTGAAAGCACATCTCAAACTGTAGGTAAGATTAAGTCACAACATTAGCCTTGCAGCACTTATCAGTGCCGTCTGAGCCTAAGAAGTGACATTCACCTTTATTCAGCGTTCCTGAGACCTCAGCTGAACCAGCACGTCCAGTTTTCGCCCGACAGCAGCAGGAAGACACCCTGATGCAATCCAGCAGACACCAGAAAGAGGACGGGGGCTGAAGCAGGCGATGCACACGGGCGGGCTGGGGCACCTGGGGCTGTTGCTCTGGAGAAGGCTCAGCTGGACCCCCGTCCTTGCTCCAGAGGTGCCTTCCAACCGAGGCCATTCTGCGATTCTGTACCATCCACATGACTACAGTGCAAGAGACACAGATCTGCCAAATCCTTGCTGTGTGTGGAATGAGTGAGGTTTCCAGAACCACCTGCATTCACGTTATCATACTTGATACAAAGCAACCATCACATAAAAATAAATAGTAAATTTTGCAGTAATTCTGAGTGCTTAAGCTACCATTAGAAGCGTGGTAAAGAGAGGAATACACAGCAAGGCCCACAAAACATCAGTTTCCCTGAAGTCCAGTTCAGGCTGTGGTACTGAGCTTTTCTGGAGGTGTGGTGATGCAGCAGTACGCTGCCTTCTGTGCATTCCTCCCCCTCATTGCCATAGGAAAACATACTGCATTTCCAGAAAAGAGAAGAACAGACCTCCAGCAGACTCTGACTCACACATATGCAGGAAAACTAGTTTGTCAAAAGCAAGTTTCACATCTAAGGTGCACATGTGTCAACCTTCTGCAGAGACGGGATGCTTCTGTGCCCACCCGCAGAAAGACAATGCCACCACTTCCTGCACGCCAGCGAAACACCACTGATATGAACGATGTTCTCTGAAAGCTTTCAGAAAACGTAACACACTAGCTAAGCATGATATCAGACCGCTAGGCCAGAAAGTGAATTTGTCCTGCTGTTCTTTAACTACCTAACAGAGATCCACTGAATAGCTCTAGCTTACAGTCGTTATGTGGCCCACACACAGAACAGAAATCGAACAATGAAACAATTTCTTAGCAGCATCCTGGAGATCCTTTTCTCTTGGCTTCTGGCAAGCACTGTGCTCAGTGTTCGGAAGTACAACCGCAACACGTTAGATATTAGAAACATCTTGTCAACGTTAAAAAAGCTGTAAGGGTGACTGAACACTGAAACAGGTCACCCAGAGCGACTGCGGAGCTTCCATCCTCAGAGATGTTCAAAACCCAACCAGACAGCATCCTGACCCTGCTTGGAGCAGCCAGCTGTGACTGAGGATGTCCAGAGGTTCCCGAGAACCAAGAGAACAGAACTGCTGGGTAACTGCACCTGCAGGGTCAGGGGAGGTAGGCCTCCAGAGGAACATGAGGGTTTGTATACTCACATCCACCTGCAGAATCTGAGCTGTATCTGCACAGCGTTTCGCTCATTTGTACGATGCCTCTAGACATGATCACAACATAAATGTAAGTGAAGCTACTGACATCCAACAATCACACCAAGGTAAGGCTCTTCAGCTTGTAGAAACTCAACAGAAGACACTCCTGTTTCATTGCACATGGAAGAAAAAAAAACACTAGAAAAATCTCTCCCTCTTCCCAAACCTAGCTGATAAATGCCATATAGAAAACATGAAAATCTAAACAGAATTCCCAAGAAAGCAATTGGAAAGTTTAAAAGCCGTGTCCTTAACAAACACTTGGTGAGAAATTTGCCAGTGTTGTGAAAACATTTGAAACTCCTCACCCAGAACTTTTTGACACTGTCCTTGGAGCCTTTCTTTAGCACCCATGACACTATCATGAAGCTCAGCGTCTCCTATTCTGCTGGAAACAATCCTCAGATGCTGAGAGAAAATTTTGAGTAGAGCAAAACCAGACAAAAAGACAGCATCTAGTCACAACCCTAGACAAGTACGTTTCTCCCTTTTCCAAATGATTTTAAAGAAAGGTCAAAAGACTTTTAAAGATAAGACCAATTCATGTCTTGAAAGATAAATAGCAGCTTGTGGTAGAATCAGGTCAATTACTGAACTTTGAATATGTAAATGGCTTCAGAAGGAGATTCAATTTTTAAACCATGTCTAATAAGACAGATCCAAATAGAACATTTATGATCCCATTAAAATCTTTTCCTCTAATGGCCCCATTACTTTTAAGCATTCTCCAGATAAAAAAAACACAAGCCTTTTTATCTATATCAAGAAGCTTGAAGAGAATTCAATAATTTTTTTCACTAGGCTAGGGCTGAGGTTTTTATATTTTTACAAAATTAGTAATAGACTTTGGTTTTGGCATAACATTAAGCATGAATGATGTCCAAAATTAAGATATGGTAATGAACACTAGTGTTTATCATATCTAAAAGCATCCTTCTGTAACTTTAGACAACTGTGGTTGTACAACGTGTACATCCTTTTCTTTATCACTCAAATGCTGAAAAAAGACAAATTGTATTTTAAATTGTTTACAAGTTGCAAGCAAAACGGAAAAGTAAACTTTTTCAAACATCTGTAACTTTGTCACAGAAGACATTAAAATGATGGTTTCACAGCTAATAGCAAGTCTCTGCATTACCACATCACGGACCAAGGTAAGTTAAATTCAAATGAGACTTAGGCACATGATCAAATTCAAGTGTGCCAGAACATGATACAAGTTGCCACCAGTGGCAGGAAAGTGCCTAATACTTAAACGAGTACAAAATTGTAGTGGTCTGAATAAATAATTCCTACTGCAAACAACACATTATGGTACCTGGTATACATATATTTTATTTATTTATTTATTTAAAACAAAACAGAATAATTTACAAGATCAATACTTTCCATGATGTGACCACTGTACTTTTGACCCAGTACTGGGAATCCTAAAGCCCTGCTTGGAGCATCATCGAACCAGTGTTCCCATTTTGTAACCTTCATGTAAGTTTGGATATGTTGTGAGATTCTGCTCCCACCACTAACGCAGCTTCCTCTTCAATTTTCCTCCCCTCTTCCACCCAGAAGAAAGCACTGTGTGTCAGAGCAGGCCTGCAGCCCAGCACTGCGGTGCTGCCTGATGCAGAGCAGCCAACGCAGCTTCAGACTTTATGACAGACTACTGCCACCCGAACCGCAAAGCTGCATTGCCATGGCAGCCACAACCCCAGTTACTCGCCTGGAGGATTCACGAAGCCTTACAGCCCAGTACCAGGCCTTGCAAATGGTCACTATGGTGAGAGCAGCACCCTCCTCAACTCTTCAACAGAAAAGGGGTCGTAGATCCCCGTTCGGAGAGGTCATGGGACAGGAGGCAACAGCTTACGGAGCGCAGGCTGCACAGCCCATGGCAGCTGCTGAGACTGAGAGGATGCAGTGGAGAGATGGAAGGGGAGGAAGAGGAGGCTGCCCCAGTTACCGCTGCACGCGGTGCCTCTGCTGCAAGGGACCAAGGTCAGCACGCAGCTTATTCAAGACTTTCCCCTCTCAGATGGATATGAACACTTCGTTTTGCCTCTCTAAAAAGAGAGGGATCTCATCTTACTAGCCTACCTTGTAATCAATCCAAAGTTTAAATCATTACAATACTGCTTTACCTTAACTGTCTTGTTGTCCAACATTTAAAAACATGCCGTGCAGAAGATCAAACCTCTTCTCAACATCAGGATGTCTTCTTCTGACGGTGTCCCCTACTGCCTGTCCAGTGAGACTCAGAAAAACTAGCTCCTGCACCCCTTGACTAACGAACCACATCTGCTTGGCTTTTCAGGTAGATTAGCAAGAGAATGTGCCAGAAAAAAGCTGAAGTTTTAACCAGCCAGTCAAGCAAAGGCAAGAGCATCTCTCACCCTCATCGCATCACCTCCTTCACCCAAGCCCTGTGCCACCACACTTGGTAGCAAGCACAGGAGCCCACCGGCACACCTCCAGCAGACCCCACACGACCAGCCTGAAATGCGCACACATCTCACTGCTACGGCACTGGGACGAGACTTTCCGTGGGAAAAGCTAGCGTGAGAAAGCTACTGGTAACCAGCATCCCACCTTTCCACAGTAATATCGTTAGACCTCAGGACGAAAGACATCTCCCCGGTACAGAGGGATCTCTTCCGCCAAGAAAACCTGCTGTTCTGTTGTGTGAACAATTATGGAGGGAGGGAAAAAAGCAAGCTGACAGGACACTTAAGAGCAGAAACTATTAAGCAACCTAAATACCGATACTGCTACACGCTCCTGTTGCATTTGGTCTTGCGCATTTTTTTTCCATGAAGGAAGGCTGTACAGAACAAGTAGCTGCATGAACTGCCAGAGCCCAGTACCTTCAAAGCGCTCCTCATGCTTGACCAGAGCTGGTACGTCAGAACTCACACGCTCCAGCTAAAGCTTCTGGCATGCAGTTGTGCGGATCCCACAGCTCTGGTGACTGTCAGCATCGCTGTGCCCCCTGCACCTTTGCCACCACTGAGACCCCTCCACAGCCTGTTTTTACAAGGGTTGCTGTACTCCAGATAAATCTCAGAGAAATATGAGGGAAGGGGCTAGAACAACAGCCCCTGAATTAAAAAAAATAGAGGAGGATGGGGAGAAAGAAGAAGAGTTAGAGCAAAGATGCAGGCACAGAGAGCGTGATCACACAAACTGGTTTCCATAGGAAAACAGAAACTTTGAGGGCAAACTCTCCTCAAACCAATCACCAGATATCTGGGATACAGCTACAGTGCTGCCCCAGCAGCGGCTGCCATGCAACGCAGGCATAGGCAAGCTAGCTCTAAGCTAAAGAACGTTGTCTACATGTTCCCTGGAACCAGATTAAACTAAAACAGGAAAAAAAGCTGGAGTAACAACGTGAGGCACCTTCGCTGGTGGCAGCAGGGCACAGCATCAGCAGAGAGATCCTAGAAGTGGCACACTTGGGCACAGCCAGGCAGCACTTCCCCTGCAACTCCTGAACACAATCCTTCCCAAACACAGCTTCAGACCCCACACTGGATATTAATCCAGATTTAAAGGAACACTTTAAAATACATTTCTAACAGCCTTAGGTTTGACATTCTCAACACATTTTATTTTAGTCACTTGTTTTATTCTTTTTGCAATATTACAGACGATCTCTCTCATTTTATTACTACAGATCACGATGTATAAGAGCTTGCTGAGACAGGGATATCTAGCAGGGAACTAAAATCAAACTTATTCATGTATTACTTTATTTTGCAGCGTGCCAGCTATCATGCTGACCTTTGAGCTAAAGCCACTGGACAAGCACCAGAACCACTAGAGCCACATCGGCACAGCGCTGTCCCCGAGCTCAGTAAGTGCTGCTGGGCGGAGAGGCGGGTTAGCTGGTACGCAGAGCTGCGCTACTGCTGCTACGTGCCATCCACACGTGAGCTACCAAGTCAGCGCAGCACTGCACTGTGCCATGCCAATGCACCGAGCTAAAGCTGTAACAGCACCCAAAACAAGGCCAGGGCACAGGCTGGAGCACTAAGCCCTGCTAGGGAACTGCCAGCACAGCCCCAGCATGGTTTTGTTCAGCCGCTCCCTTAGCTCTGGCTGGGCATGGTAGAGGAGATCTGGGGGCTGGGGACCGCTCCCAAGGGACAGCGAGGGCAGTGAGCTGCAGGCAAGGGGGATGCAGCCACCAGGGCTGGCTCTAGAACTCCAGCACATCTCCACAGCCGGTTATGAATAAATCCCTCCACAGTGAGATGAAATCTAAAGCTCAAGACAATTTATGTTCTGAACACTATTACAGATTTTTCATGCGCAGTGTTAAAACGACTTGCTCAAGGGCATCTGCACTTCCTTATTTCACAAAGTCACCGAGGTAAACTAATGAATGAATACGAAGCACTGATATTACAGTAATGTCACATCAAACTACAATCTCATTAGCTCCCATAAATGAGTGACGCTGAGTGCACTCAACACAGAGCAGCCTAATTATCATGCAACTGCACCGCACCGCACCAGCTGGGGCTGGGAGGAGAAAAGGAAATCGAGTTCCACCCCAAAAGTAATCAGTTTCTGCCACTGGCAGAAACAATTTACATAACCCCACCCCACCCTGCACACCCTTCCCAGGAGCCTTTCAGATGCAGAAAGGATCAGACCACATTAACTCCAGTGGGAGCAACAGCCTGCTCCTCATTTTTTCCCTCTTCCCATACACTCTTGAGACTGGGACAACTGTTTTCTGCTCACAAGACAAGAAAAAACCTGAGGGAGAGCACACTTAAGCTGTAGGCTGCTATTAAAGTAGTCTCTCCTCACACCTGGTGTCTCGGAGAAGAGGGACTGCGACCTCACGGGCCCCACTGTAAGCCCTCCTCACTTGCTCTGCTTCCAGGGAAGAGTCAAGCAGCTTTTCAGCACAGCTATTCAACAAGATAATGACGACAGCTCAACTTCACAAGAAGTTTTATTAATATTACATACACTCATCTTAAATGACATTCAGCACTAATTACCATGGTTATAAACCGAACAGCAGTAGCACTCCAGCAGTATCCTACGCCTTTGGTTCTGAGCTTTGAGCACAGGGACAGCAAAACACACTGCCTGCGTCCCGGGGTGCCAGTTCACAAATGACTAACCTACCTGGAGCTTCCGTGCATTTCAAGAGCTTTTGGCATCTCGGCTAACTATTAGGAGGAAAACACTGAATGGTTATGGCAAACAAGATGGACACTGCTATTACTCTTTGAAAATCAGAAACGCTGGCGGTGCAAATAGAACAGTCACCCAGCGCTAGCACAAGATTCAGAAAGAAAAAACCCACCACCTTTAGAAAGCTCATTCTTCTACCTGGCAAAATTGCTTTGAATTTCAGCCACTGAAAGGTTTTTGTACCTCCTTTATCAGCAACAAGAAAATAGTGTAATGCAGAAACCAACCACTATTTAAGGGTATTTTGCATTATACTGTGCACACAATTACTTCATTTTCAGAAGTACTATTAAAAGCCAACATTAAACGACTTTAGCTGCAAGCACATAACACCCACGTACTACAGCAGAGCCAAAAGCTTTTATTGCCACCTGTAAAACATTACTGAAATACTGCAGCACTGTTCCACAAGTCCTTGTCTTTCTCCATGTAAAAAACTGAACATGAAAGGCCACGCAACCAGGTACACTGCCTATGCTATCCTAGCATTCTTATCGGATTGAATTCATAGCTAACATAGCTAAGTTTTAAGTAAGAATTAATTAAAACTCTTAAGCTGTGCTCAGGTCAATATGCTTGCATGTTTACTAACAGTTTCCACAGGAAACCTCACCTTGCTGCTGCAAGCAAATAGCTGCACTACAAAGACAGTGCTCTAGCCACGTTTTCCAATGATGCTGTAAAGGAAGCTAGTCATTCTGGAGGAAAGCGTGATTCAAATTTAACAAACTCGACAATTTTAAGCAGTTAGCTTCCTCTATACTGAGCTATGCAGATTCCTCTCCCCCCTCCTTTCAAACAGATCTTCAATTCTTACCTCATTTTAAGCTAGAATCAGACACCTTTGAGCCCTTCTTTTTCTAAATTATAACACCCAGGAAAAAGAAGAGCGATGGAAAAACATAAGATATGTTTCACTGTTCACACAGCTTCAGCTACAGTATTTAAACACAATTACAAAATTTTCCTCTTTCGGTATTGCTATCTACCAAAAAGTACGTACCAACTACGCTTATTCTGGATGCTTTGATGCCACCTTAAAGGAAGCTCATCATTCTGCCAAAAGTCTTTTCGTTCTCCACATCAGAACAACCGACAACCCTAAGCCAAGCAACATTACAACATTTACAGTTCCTCCAACTCTGAAACCAGCTTCTTACATCTAAATAGTCACTGGTCTAACAAGTATCCTCCACCCCAGCTACCTTAACATTCACATCACTACCCTACAACCTGTTCCAAACGAGTAAATAATCAAAATGCGATTTACCTTCAATCTGTTAGCTCTCCATTCTATCAACTATTTATTCAAGTTTTACCCTTGTTAATTCTTATTACCTCTTCCTATTAAGAGAAAATGAAAGACGAAATAAGGATTTCATCTTCAAATTCATTCTTCATCCTCTCCATAATTTCTCTCCCTATACCCATTTGTGAGGCCAGTCTTTTTTTAGCCCAAAGTCACTTAATCACTTGCCCCAAGACCCTGAAGAAACTTGTCACCTAAAGTAAGACTACATCATAGCTGGGAATACTTGGCAACTACTATATATAGCTTCCTTTTTTTTTTTTTTTTTTTTGATATATATAAAGCACAAGTTTTCAAGAAAAATGAGGAAGAGCAAAAGTCTCCCTCACCCAACACTTCAGGTATTTCCTCTCTCTGCACATTTTGTACTTTTACAGGAGGCAGCATTTACCTTGTTTATGATTTATTTTTTTCATGTGGCTGGTTTTGCACAACAGGTAAGTAGTTGTTCTCAGTAAGACTGACATATTTCCCCCCTGATTTTCAGAAGAGATGCATTATCTCTAGTTAAAGAGCACGTTCACAACATTTGCAATCTTGCCCCATGGCAGGCGTAAAGTTGTTGGCAGTTTGAGGTAAGTCATTACTCTTAAAATCCAAGAACAAAAGATACTTCAACTATGCAAGAATGGAAAGCCTCAGTTCAGCTGCTGAGGTATGTATGTAAGCTCTGACTTACAAACTAAAAAACTAAGATTTAATGAAGCCAGCCATCAGCAGATAATGACTAACTTGTGTTAAAATAACAGTGATGAGTACCCTCTGCAGCATTTAATTGCTACTTATTACCATACCTTTGTCTCACTCAAGATGTTCTTCAAATTACTAACAAATTTGAAAGTCTTTACTACATCAACAGTACGTATACAAGTGATTAAATCTGAAACATACAGCACACTGTTGCACGTTTATACCCAATTTTAATGCTGTTGTTTGGAGTCAGAATAACCTACTCTCCGGTTTCTGAATGTATTTAGCATATCAATTAACCTTGTGGTTTTTTTCCTGGGTGAAAGTAGAAGTAAACTACAATAATAGTTTATTTGAAATAAAAAAGTCCTGACATTTTTACCGTATTTATATACTGTATATAGCTCTACAGATCTCCTGGCTTTGCCTAGATAGGGCAGGAACTGTATAGCAAGGCAAGAATTAACTTATAGCTCCCAAATTATTCCATGGAGCTTCTCACATAGTTATAATTGCAGAGTGAAAGTGTCTGTCTTGGGAAGTTCTCCAGAAGATCAACAGCCATTCATTTCCCTGTACACACATGCTCTAAAAACCCACAGAACTCAAAATCCCAGAAAGGCCCTTCCAATTCAGCAAGAATGGCATGTTTTGAGATTATACTGCCATTTGCTGTTTGTTTGTATTTACCAAAGGCATCCTAACGAGGATTCCCCTCACAATCTTTCTGTATGGCAACACGACAAACAGTACAAAATTCAGGACATGATGGGAATTTCCAGAGTTAAGTCAAGCACAAGGCAGCGACTACCCTATAGGATGCTGTAGAAGTCAACTGGGGGGGCGAACGTTAAAACAGCCCGGCTTCCTGTCCACACAGCCTTCCTCAACAACTGCAAAGGAAGGGAAAGGGTGAAGAAAAACACATCCAAGGGAAGCCCAACTAAGTAAATAGCTTTTACATAAGTATCGCCTTTCTGTTCTCACTTCTAAATATTTGCGTTAGCAAAAGTTGAGGGAAAGCATCAGGTTTCCCTCTTTATTCAGGCTGCTGTCAGATCAATACAGTGGAGTCTATTGAACTGCTTTATTATGATTCATGCAACAAGCTGTTAAATACATTTGCAAAGTAAAAGATCATTGCCAGTGTCACATCATTCATAAAGATAAGATTATTTTTAAAGACATAGGAATGTTCAAGAATAACTTCCTTCTGCAGAGCCACACATTCCTTCAGCATGGACCGAAGGCACAAAATGCAAATTCACCCTTTCCAATTTGCAAAGGATCGACAGATTGGTGGAAATCTCAACTGCATCCAGCAGACACAGGGAAGGCCCTCCAAGGCTCACCTGGTGGGGTCTAGCATTGTCTTTTATTTGGCACATGCAACAGTACTCCCCCCACCCAAAATAGCGTCAAACATTTTAGTTCTTAAGAATAATAATATTGGTAATTCAGAAAGCAAAAGTGCTGACTACAAAGACGAAAAGATTTTTAAAGGAGTTCAGAGATAAGAACTGTAACAGCTTTTGAGTGACAGCAATGTGTTTAAGCCAGCAGTTTTTCATCTTCCATTCTTTTTCTGTACCACCACCCCACAAAGTGTAGACTAAGCCATGTTACACTTGAATAATGTGATCAAAAAGTCAGATTTTTGCCAGAAAAATTCATCTGCAAGAGTAAGTTTGTGCTATGGTCCTGCCAGAAGACAAACGCTGAAGATGCGTACGTTTCCTCTTACACTGCCTTCTTGCAGGGAAATAAATAAATGAGCTCCCTTTCTCAAGTGCTCACAGATAAAGGAAGTCAGGTTTCCTGCCGCAGGTTTGCAACCTGATAGCCAACACCAGTAAGTGTGATCAACCCACACCAATGCAGTGCTGCGGCCCGAGCAGGAGATACGAAATGTGCTGGATACCGAAGTAAAACCGCTTCACATTAGTCAAAAAAAATTTGCTGCGAGGATTTTGTCAAGTTTTCAGAACAGTTTAAACTGCATCTACATGAGCACCTCTAAGAGCTGCTGGAGGCCTCGGCCACCACCACTTGGCAGCACAGAACCACGGCAGGGCCCAAGGTGGGGGCCCAGCTCGTGCCTTGACAGGGCTGACCCCACACCACACGAGTCGCTCACAGATGTGTCCTGGCAAGTTTTTGAGTCTCCAAGGATGGAGATTCACCGAAGTCTCTCTGGGACAGTTTGGTCAATGCTTAACTATTCCCTGAATTTCTCTTTTCTATTTTTTTTAATGGTTGTTTTTGTGTGCATAAATTAGGTTTCTTCTAGAAGATGCCAAACTAGCAATCCCATCCCACCACCCTAAAGTTCACTAAAGCTTTGGCCTAACCCTCAGCAGTTGTAAGCAACAAACCAACTGCATCTGTGGCAGAGACGTTCAGTTTAGGGGACCAGCCAAGTTGTGCCTTAAGCATAATTAAGGAAGTACTAACACCACAGATCTGGAGTACTCAACACCACCTTCCTCCAGAGAGCCACTTCTACCATGCCAAATTATTTGCTACTTTAAAGAAGACTGAGCAATAAAGATGCCACTTTTGAAACCAGCAGATGGAAAAAAGCACTCCTTCAACCAGAAAGAAAGGGGGAAAAGTTTTAAAGCTGAAAACTATAATCTCTTGTAAAACACCATTCATCATGGATGTGCATGGAATACTTCGCGTGACTGTGTGAGGTACAATGATGATTTTCAGCACAAAGTAAGACCAGTATATTTAGTATATTTGGCTATAATAAAGCCAAAAAAGGCAATACGAAAATGTAATTTCCATTATTTCAGGAAGTCTCAAGAGTAACATAAAAACGTTCTGGAGACTATGCAACTTTTGGTTAAGTCAGCAAATGCAGATGTTTGAGAATATCTGTTAACTCCTTACAGAGAACTGCTTGCACTGCCACCAAGAACACCTGAGATAACTATCAGAGCCACCGGCACGCACAAAGTTCTGCTACCACAGCAGTCTCACAGATATTATCTGCCACTGCTTTCAAAAGTTCTGCCTTAATGCTATTCCACATCTCTTCAGCATACAGTAAGCCTGTCGTTCAGGCTCAAAGCTCCCAGGAAAACTGTGATGCTCTGAGAGAGGAGAGCAAGCACCACAGCTGGTGAAATGACACCAGCCAAGCGCCTTACAGGTACCTGGTGTCTATCAAGCAGGTGACAGGGCAGCTTTTCTCTCAATTGTGCTCAACTTCTGACCCACGCTGTACAGCAGCCTGGAGTAAGATTGTTTTCTGTTGATTTTGGCTAGTTGAAGATTTTAATCCACTGGGAACACCATCAATTAAGGACAGACGAAATGATTTCCCTAAGACAAAGGCGTAAGTTCAACATCAGCACATTTGTCTCACAGCAGCGGTAAAAGACAGCTGAAAATTAGTATTTCGAGTTCAGGAGTTGTTACCTCAAAAGATAAACAAACAACAACAAAACTGAAATAAACACCACCAGGAGGTTTCTCAGCAGTGAAGGTAAACCATAAGGAATCCCCAACTAGCTAACTTTAAAAACAACTACATCATATATGCCCACAGTTTATGTAAATTTTGACAAACTTGTGAACTAAAAATTGGTCTTCAAAGACACTTGACAAATTTTTAATAACGTCCACCTGAAGAAAGCATTCCTCCCTTTCCACAGGATCCGAAGCCAAAGGCAAGGGAGCGTTAACATCATAAAAAGACTCAAACCACCTCTCAGGCCTAAGCATCAACCACTGTTCTCAGTAACTCTTCCTTTTGTATTATATTTTCACAAAACCCACGTTCAGTGAAGTTGTTCTATGCAGCCACACGTTTTTCAGAAACCTGACATCTCTCTCCAACATAGACATCCACGTGCTGCGCAAGGAACGAGCTGCTATGATTAAGTCGTGTAGAGAGATGAAGCCGTGACTGGTTTTGATCCCACTAATCAAACATGGGCTTGCAAGAGAGGATCCACGTATGGATTCAGAGGTCTGAAAACACTCAGTGATCACACAATTCAGCAGCTATCAAGCTCAGGAAAAGCGTTATGTTGCCACGCTCAAATGAAGTGCTCTTTAAAGCATGCTTCCATAAAGAAAACAAAGACTTGTAAATGCTTAGTCTCACTTTGCACTTCACATAAAAGGCATGCGGTAGAATCTAAATCAAGCAACCCACCCAGCAAACTGGTGCCACGGGATTTAAAATAAATAGACTGCGGCACTGCCGTAATTTAAGTTTACATCTAAGAAGATGGACTTCTAAAGCCACTTTATCTGCGGTTTCATGTTCAAAACCAGTAAAATAATCGAGCAGTTTCAGTGCCTCTGCAACTCCTAGAGGGTTTCCCGAAGTTCGGAGCGCAGAACTACCACCAGAGCGAACACAAACTGCTGCAGATCGTGTTCACCTCGCACTGCCGGCTGCTCGGGGATCAAGAATCAGAGCTAGTCAAAACCACAAGATTATTGTCACTCGTCTCCCCAGTGGCCATACTCTGTAGCTTTACAACCGTGCCCTCAGTTAACCATTGCTGGTAAGGCTCCAATCCCAGACAATGCCGATTGTTTTCCATTAAATAATCTCTCGACTCTCACACAGCCACAAAATCCCACTTTAAAAACCATCCAGCCTGGTGGCCCTCATTCAAACATTAAACTGAACTCAGTGAAATATAAAGCTCAGACTATTTAGAAGTTGCTATTTAGAGGAATGCGCTTCAAATCATGCCACTGAAGTCGCATCTCCCTGGCAACAGAAAACACAGAATATAACAATTTTTGCCCTAACTCACAGAAAGATACTTAACACATGATTAATTTTATGTGCTAGAATGCTTAAAAGCCTGACCTAGCCCATTTTAGAATTCCCTTGTACACACTGATAAATAAGTGACCGCACTTACTAGTGCTGCATTTCTGTTGTAACTTATTAACAAGAAGTTAAACCAATAGGTTACAGAATTCTCTCAAAAAGAAAAAAAAAAGGGAAAAGATTTTCTAGAGATGATGTAAACTAATCCCACCCCAATACCAACGAGAGCAGCAGAAAGCAACTTCACTTCAACTGAGGCATGGGAACAGCGGAAGCTCAGCCCGCACCAGAACAAACCTTACCATCTCTCTTGGACTGGGAGACAAGACACTCCTACAACAGTGAGTGAAACAAAAATCTGAGAGATGAATAACAAACTAAAAGCAGAGATACAAAAGGATATGAAGAGACAGTGAAATCATGCCTTACTGACTTCTTAATATCTAAATAAAGGAGCTGCTGAGGAATAAAAGCAATCTAAACGAAGCTAAGAAAGCCGAGGAAACAACAGATCCAACCGGTTTGCCAACGAGCCAACACATAGGGTCAATGTGAGTGAGTTTAAAAAACTCTGAAAACATCAACATTAGGGAAACCAACGTGTGCGACTGAAACTTGGATGAGGGCAGAAGCTCTGCTGGTTTACCCCATGGGTTATCCAGGATTTCCACCCGGCAGCAGTAAGAACTGCATAGCTTGCAGCTACCCCTTGCTGAAGGGATTAAACTACTGCTATGGAGAAAAGTCTTGCTTTTTCTTCTCTACAATGGACGTGCCACAGGACAAAATAGAGGAATAGAAAAGAAACTCAAATGGGCTTCAGCCCTTTCTCTTACTAGCCTACCTCTCATTCTCCCAACATATTTCCAAACCTGTTTTCCTTACCAAAAGGAATGTGATCTTACTAAAAAACAAAATAACTAATAGGAGTATTTTATGTTCTTAACATTGGTTAATTTCAGTTTTGTCCTCCTTTCTTAGGAGGATAACATGTTCATGGCAGAACTGAAGTTCTGAAATAAACAGAAAAAGTAAGGGATACCTTCGAGATACATTTACAAAACTGAGAGGGCAATAAGAGCTAAGTAAGAATGATAAGCTCTAAAGGCAGCAGCAGAATGCTCTGAGCATGATAAAACAAATCTCCTTGAAAACCTGAAGGGGGGGAGGAAACACAAGAGAAGCCACATTTGGACACGGTTTTTAAAACAACAGCTATCCAGAAGTTAATCCCAAACCTTAAAATAACATTTCCGAGAAAAAAAAAAAACTCTTCAAACATAGAACCAAGTATGCATGAGCGAAGTGGCAGTCATACACTTGATTACAGAAAAAGCAGATCGTGGATTACACGTTCCCGTGCTGAATTTTTATTCCTCATTGCAGCTCCACCCTTGCCCAGCTGCGTGCCAGTGCCTACCACTACACCTGCCGGCCTTTTTAGTCAGCCCACGTTTTGCAGTCTGACAACACAATTGGAGCTGACGTCCCATTTCGCTTCTGCCTTCATGATCTAAGAGGCTCTCTGAACCACAACTGAGAGCTAAGTATGCCTATCCCAAGCAGTAATTCTAAAACTAAGCATTATATTAGCATCACTAACACCTTCATAATACACTGTTGAGCAACTAAGCGCACAGCTTTTATTCAACTGTCCATAAATAAACCCTGTTAAAACTGGGGGGGGGGATCTTCTGTTCCCAGTTAGAAATAAATAAAAATCAATTAAAAGGAGAGATCATATTTACATAAGACATTCAATGACGAAACTTCAACTTCACCTGAACTGAGCACACGTGTTTTTATAAGCAAGAAAAAAATTCTCAAGTTCCCACACTGTTTCTGAATTAATAACTGCTATGACGTCTGACGGCCTAAGGCACGAAAGCCGTGACAGTGAAACAACCCATAAATCTCTCCCTACCATTACAATTGTCACCAACTTCTACCTCAGTCCGTTCACCTTTCTCTCCCAGCTCTCCAGCAGAAGGGGTACAGAGGCTAGTTTAGAGATTCCTTCCAAATAAATAACGACCAGAGTCCACATCAGAGAAAATACAGATGCACATCATCCAAAATACAGATGCACATCAACCAGCTAGTACTTACAGTGACAACGGGGACAACAAAACCTGTTGTTTAAACAGAAAAAAGGCTGTTTTCCCTTCCACAAAACCAGCTTACACCTTAAATTTAAGGAAAGTGATGCTTAATTCCTACAGTTACTGACAAAAGGAGAGCCTCGATCAGAACTCCAGCAGGCAAGGTCTGCTCCCTGAAGCACATGCCAGCCTCGGTTTGTCCGCGGGGATCCGGAACCGAACGCAATGTGACTCCCCGACCCCGCAAACAAATTGGCATTGTGCTACCAACTCCGGCTCCCCGCTCGGCGACGCGCTCCTCGGCGTGCACCCGAGGCTTCGTTAAAACTGCACCGCTAAGATATCACACGCCGGCGACGTCTTTAGGAGCAGATTTGTAGGAAACATCGTCTCCCCCCCCCTCCCCCAAAATACCTCCGCGTTTCTCCTTGGGTGCAAGCATGCCTCCTCCCTCCGAGGCACGCTGCTGCTGTAGCCAAGGTTACACAAGGAGATCCTCATTGAAGTTGAGCGGTTCCCATCTTGCAGCGCTGCCTCGCCAGGCGCGGCCGGGCGCGCTCCCCACGCAGCCAGCCCCGCACCTACCGGACCCGGCACCGGTACCGCAGGTGTGCGGCTGCCCCCCCGCACGCCAGCACCGGCGCTCGGCGAGCCATAAAACGGGGGGGAGAGCGCACAAACTCGGCAGGGGACGGCTGCCCCCTTCTCCTCCGCCTCTCCTGCAGCAGTTCTGCCGGGGGGACCCCGCGTTGGACTCTTGGAGCTCCCCCGAGACCCCCAAATCCCCCAGCCCCCCCCCGCCCCCGAAGCACCTCCAGCCCCCGTGGCCGCGCACCCAGCACGCCCCCGCCGCATTACCTAACTGCCAGCGGGACCGGGCGGCTCGGCACCGGCTCCAAGCGACGCCGAGGCGGCTGCACCCCCCTCGCCGGCTATTAAAAAAAAAATCATAATTAAAAAAAAAAAAGTGAAAAAAAAAATTAAAAGTACAACTCCCC
The DNA here is from genome assembly GCF_964034855.1 of Anser brachyrhynchus. Lineage (NCBI taxonomy): Eukaryota > Metazoa > Chordata > Aves > Anseriformes > Anatidae > Anser > Anser brachyrhynchus. The sequence goes on along the minus strand of NC_137699.1, from coordinate 30,113,185 downwards.
GCGCCGAGGCAAGTTACTGGCCAAGTCCTGCGTGCAGCCAGGGAGCGGGGCGGCGGGGGGGGTCCCGCGGCTCCCCCCCTCTGCCCTCTTGTCCCGTCCCGTCCCGTCCCGTCCCGTCCCGTCCCGTCCCGTCCCGTCCCGCTGCTCACCCCCGAAGTTGCCGCGGCCGGGCTCGGCTCGGCTCGGCTCGGGCTCGGCTCCGCGCGGCGCTCCCCGCCCGCGCCCGGGATGAGCTCAGCCCGCCGCACGCCGCCCGCCGCCCCGCTCCGCCCGCCCGCCGCAGCTCTCGCGAGAGGCGGAGAGGGAGGGAGAGGAGGGAGAGGAGCGGAGCGGAGCGGGGCTGCCCCGCCGCCCGCCCCTGCGCGCTCCGGAGAGGCGGGGCGGGGGCGAGAGGCCCCCGCGCGTTGCTGCGGCAACGGCCCAAGCGCCGGGCCTGTGTGGTGGGGGTGACCCCCCCCCCGGGTCCTCCTTTCCTTAGGTGGAAACCTAAACACGTACAAAACTTAAGCACCGTGCCCGCTTATTGCCCCCCACACACACTGCTTGTAGTGACCTGTATGCGCGTGAGGTTCCTCAACTCCTGGTGACCAGGCTCCTCAGGGTGTGACGCCCTGGTGCAGCACCTCTCGGAACTTTCTGCGTTTAAATCGTGGTTCCAGTTTGTGTCGTTACATCAAATTCCAGCCTCCTGGAAACGTGTAGGAAGGAGGGTTACTGATGCAAAGGAAGAACCTCCCAGCGCGATGCAGATAGCATTACATCAAGCTCTTTTACTGACTAATTAAACTGAATTCCCTCTCTAGATATCCAACAAATTAGTGACATGAAAAAAAATGAGCATACACCTCCATCACTCCCCTTTTTACATCTCCATCACCCCCTTTTTTCCTACATCACCCCTTTTTCTCCTGCCGCAGTGGCCAAAATTTTAAACAAAATCAGCTGGGGGGTAACGCTTTCTGGATACTCCGCTGGTTGTCATTACCGTCCTTGGCTGGACAGAACATTGACAATCACAGCTAAACTAATGTAACCGAAGCTTTCCCTGAGCTGTCTCTGAAATTAGGACGCTCCAGAAAACATCTCAGATTGGGGCTGGCTGCCTTCCAGCAGCATGCAACACGGCGATAGCGATAGCGAGCATGCTGTGGCAAGCAGCTGCTCCACCGCCGCGCTGGAGCTTCACCCACGGTCACTTTCCAGGAACGTTTGGACCGTCACGACCAACAGGATTTATGCACGGATCCAAAGGATTTCAGAGCTTTCGGAAGATGTTTCTAATGGATCTTCAGTACTGGTGTCTAAATACCACAGGGTGAGGTGCTCTAAAAGTATCTGGCTGGATTTCCAAAGAGCAATCGCTATCTTACGGGTTCTTCAGTTTGAGGCTGTGACTCCAGCAGGTGTTATGGGGTCACAAAAATACTCCCTATCTCATCTTGCATAGTAGAAGGAATGTTCTAGAGGGATGAGGAGATGATCCCAGTGCAGCTCTGGCATGGAAGAATAGGAGAGTTAGCTGTCTAGAATCATGAATAGGAACATTTTAGGTATTTAACCGCATTTATCATGTACCACCCAGCTGAAAAGCTAAGTGTATTTTACAGAAATTAAATAGTTTCTTAAAGGCAGTTCTTACAAAGGGAACTCCAAACAGGATTTCAGTCTTCAGGTATAGAAGTACAACAGAGCTGGATGTGACTACAGCATCATGGTGCATGATTACTCAATTTGTCCTTATCAGAAAAATTCAGATAGCGAAGCCGTCACAACAGTGCAAGCTGTTTAATGAGGCTACTGCATTCACAGATCCTTTTCGATGAACTTCCTCCACACACTTCTGACGTGTCAGATCATAAGACGTGGGAGATGCTCACCAGGGCCACAGAGGGAGGGAGAGGCTCTGACAGAAGGCACCAGCCCAGCTCACACACTATCTGAGACTCGTCCCCGGTGGAGGCCCACGCCCTTGGCTGAAGCGCAGGGCTAGGGCTGGGTCCAGCTCTGGGGCCCCCGCGGGCTCTCCCTGAGTCCCAAGCCTAAAAGGTCGACATCCAGCCACGCAGGGCGTCCTGGCATGGGGGCTGCTGGTGCGAGGCTCAGCCAAGCTGCTCTCCTCGCCATGTTCTGCCTATGCGTGGTGCCTAGATCTGCAGTTAGGGGAGCGGCAATGCTCGCGAGCAACACGTGCTCTCACAGGTCTCGGGATAGCCTGAGCTGGTTTATTTTCTTTATGTGGAAATAAAAACATTTTTGTGCCTTTGTAATTAAGTAATACTAACTTGTTTTTTAGCGGGGAGAGGGATGAAGAATTCAGAGTTTGGCTCTTCCCCATGTAAGGACACAGTCAGAATGGCAAGTCTGGAACAGCTGACTGTGTGGATACTTATCATGGAATAAGAAGGGGTTTATTCCAAAATAATTCCCATGCCTCAATAATGCACAATTAATTCTAGAATAAAAGGACTCTCTTCCCTTTGATAGAGCACTTACACATAGGCCTCTGCTTGAATAGCTGTTGCAGAATGAATGAGGCACAGTCGTCGTTTCAGTTTCCCTGTGTAGACAAGCCCTAAGAGCCTTAAGAGTTTCTGAATGCTAATCCTTCTTCTGCCACTAATGTGTGTGTAACCTTAGGCAAGTCACTCCATTTCTATTTTCATATTCTCATTTAAACGGAAAGGGAAAATGATAGTTATTTACCTCAGAGGAGTGAGGTGCGAGTAAATTAATTAACATTTATGTTGCTCTCTGAAGGTTTAGTGTTATGAAAGGGTAAGTAGTAGGACTGTTTCTGATTAGGGCTGGTCGGAGTTCCTGCAAGCACAGGGAAAATTTGACTAAGAATCTGAACCACCCTGAAACAAAATGCATTATTTATTCATTGATGAACAATGAACATGTGAAAATTTGTATACAGTGCACTCTTCCAAGAAGGAAAGCATTACAATTTGGATATACAATGCACCAGAAAAACAGATGAGGTAATTCAAATGTAGATCATTCACAAGAGCTCAAGACCAGTGAGTTTCAGGATATGGAAAAGGTCCACATTCTCATTCATAGTCTCAGGAAGTCAGTGTATGTTGGGAAGGTTTTAGAGTATTTTCTAGCAGTATTGGCTTGGGGCTTTTAGAGGATTCTCTCTAATACGGATCATTTCGGAGATCCAGTTTACAGTACATAAACAGATACGCTGCCATAGCAAAGGACAATTTTCCTTTGGGGGCACTGGGGACAGGAATACGAGGCAACTTCTTTGGCCAGCTTTGGCAGAAACAGCACTATCTTGTGAAGTGTAGCTTCTCTGTTCTCTTTTCACTCACTAACAGGCCTTTCCTGACAAGAAGTAGGTATAAACACTCGCTGACTTCACCAGTTCCTGACTTCACTGTGCAACCTGTACTATCAACTCTGAACTCTCCAAGGGAAAGAGACTGACATTTAAAAGCAACCCTCTCTGCAGCTTACAAAAATTCACCCTGAAGTACATCTGTTCCATTTAATTTGCATGGGTAATTACTAATTGGGCATAAAGTATTTGAAGCCATTAAAACTCAGAATTAGAAATACACATTAGTTAGAATTAAAAATACATATATTTGTTAATAAAAGCAACAAAATATTTCTGACTTTGGTGCATTTAACTTGGTAGAAATATTGAAGAATTGATTGGAAAAAGGATTTGAAAGGAAAGAAAAGACTGCAGCATTTGCAACAAAACTGCAGCATGGAAGAAAGTGTGAGGGTGAGCATGTAGGCTGGTGGAAAGGGATCAGTAAGTAGGAAGAACAAAATTAAATGATCAGTGTCAAGGCTGACAGGCCAGAATTGTGACCTATCAGTTGTCAGTGGGATCACGGAGGCACACATGCAATTTCAGTTTCCTCCTGCCAAGCCTGTCTGTCCTGGGTTGTGATCAGTAGGCTCTTTCTCATAATTTGCAAGGATCTGCATCATCCTCTGGCATTTCAGGGAACTGCCAAGCCACTGGAATAGAGAAGAGAAACCCAGAAACTGTACTAAGGGGAGCCACTTAGTTCATAGGCAGGTACATATATAATCCTCAGAAAAGAAATTGCAAAATATACACATGCAGAACAAGTCTGCATTTACAGAGGCACCAGTGCACACAGACGTTAACTTTATGAATCAAGAAGGCTTTTCAGTGGTAAAGACACAGTTAATAACCTTGACTGATTAAAAAGAGAGAGAGAGAGAGAGATAGGGAGAGAGAGAATATAAATTTTATTTGGATGCACAGTAGAATACTTAAGAATATTATTTTGGTGTTGCCATTTGCTTTTAATTCAGCACCTGGAACAAAGACATACCTAGTTAGACAAAAGCCCACTAGTTCAGCATTATATGTCAAATAGTCATAGTACTTACTATAGGCTTAGAAGAAAATGAAAGATAAGAGAAGCAGAGTTAGAGACTTTCTTTGCCTGAGAAGAAGGTAATGCAAAAGGGACTTTGGCAAAGAGGGGGTTCTTTTGTTTCAAATTTTCAAGTGATGTGATGCAGCATCAGCCATCAAATCATACTATACAAATATTTTAAAGTAGCATAAGCAGCAAGCACAATCCAGAAGAACTCCAAAGTGCTTTTGTAGAGTATTTAACACCAAGCTCCCCTCCCATGCATTAAAAGATTAATGGTGAAAAGTCAAACACTCAGAAGTAATAAATGCCAATTGCCATCTGCTTATACCATTATTTCAGATTTCTTGGGCACATACACTCCGTAATATAAATTGTAATTCTATGATTACACAGCTTTCTCCACAGCTCCTCTGAAGCCAGGGGATTTGGAGTGCAGCTCCACACCTTCTTTTCTGCACGCTCTTGTCAACCGACTCTGAAGACAGGAGGATGTGTTGCCCACAACACATCTAGATTGATCTAGGTTGATCTAGAGTGTTCATCAGAGCAGAATGTTTCACAAACAGTAACTAATGCATTTTTACCCCTTTCCTGTAAGGTGATATTATTATCCCCATTTCACAGATTAAGTGGCTAGCACCTGGTTTTCCCATACATTTAGCACTGGATAGCTCTTTTCAAGGAAGCACAGCTCCCCAGGAATTCCCTTTTAACTGTGAATGCCTCTGCAAATCAAGTCCCAGGCCCTGGAGGAAGGCTGTAGCTTAGGAGACACTTTAGGACTGCATACACAGGTACTGCTAACCAAAGAAGCAGATCTGTTCACTCCACACCCTGCTGCTTCTCCCTGCTGTCTGCTTGTTCCTGCCCCAACCTTTGTCCTTCACAGATGTTCATGTGACTCTACAGCAAACTGACTCAGAGGACTGATCCAGCTAGAAACTAACCCAGCAGGAAAACTACCACTAGCTTTGAGCCAGATGAGCTTCCTGATGCAGTTAACATTGTGGTCTCATAAATGCCTCTCTCGGTACAAGAAGGGACAAGATAGACAAGATACAGGAACAGACAGCCAGGAGGGCAGGCAGGTAGGATTCCCTTTTTCAGTGGTGGTGCCACTTTTCTTCGGATAAAAGTGTTTGTCAAACTTTAGCATGAGGGCCACAAGCACTTTAGTTAAGTTGTTTGGCTCAAAGCTAGACTCAAAGAGAGACAGCAGCTGGAATAGAGGGGGTAGAAGAGCTCACAGTTCTGGCTCAGCTGCCCTCTTACCTTAAAACTACCGAACTCTCTGTGCTTCTGTGGGACTGCTCTTCACTGTTGGGACTTGTACATTGTGTTCAAACATAACATGTAAATTGGCATTCCTCTTCACGGATTTCCTAAGCAGCTTATATATGCAAAAGAATATGACATTTTATTCTGTAAATGACTGTACTGTTTAAGACAAGTCAGCTGAAAGGAGAAAGTGTGTTTTGGGTTGTTTCTGTCTATTATGAAGAACACATTCTGAAAGATACACAGAAACAGTCCAAAGCCAGTATCTCGGGGATGATATTATACTCTTTCACTGGCACAAGAATTCCTCTCTTTCTTTCTAGGAAATATCAGAATTTCATCATAAGTGGTAGAGAATGCTCCCACCAAGAACAGCGCACAACAGTATGCTTAAGGCACTGGTAAGTGGGAGGTGTCACTGGAGATTCATCTGGTCCTAAGAGAAATGTGACCCAAGTGTCCTGTATCCTGGGCAAGTTTTGTCCTCTATGGCAGAAAGGAGCGGCTCCCTTTCTGCTGGCAACACCTCCAAATGAAAGCAACCTCTCCTTTCTACTTGTAATATACATCTTCAGCAAAAAAAAAAATGCAGGCTGTGAATACTAAGGAACAGAAGTATCTCCTAATATTATCTTGGATTTTAATAGTCAAATCATTTAAAGAGAGAGGAAAACAAATAAACAGTACCCTTAGCAATGCCTGGTAAGTTTAAGCAGAACTCTCAAACTTGAATGATTCATTCTGAAGAAAATATCAAACAAAAAGCCTTCAGATACATTTCATTTTTGTATGTCCATAACTCAAGGTGACTATTTTCTAAGCTATTTTATATGCAATTAGTCTGAAATATGTTTTTTTAGCTCTCAGTTTTCTGAACAAAATATAAAATGACACAGTTATTAACCTTTGGGAAATTTCTCCTACACACAACAGAATTAAATTCTACAGAAAAAACTGAATAACGTTGGGAGAAATTCCAAATGACTTACCACTCATTTGTTTGATGGATAGTTGGGCTAGCTCTCACTTTTTACAGACCTGCCAATCACCCTGAGTTCTGGGATATATTCCGAGAACTCACTTAGAATCACAAATTGCAGTCACAGGCTTCCGTGGCTGAAGCTGTTATGGAAGAAACAATTACTTAGAGAAGGAGATGGTACTGTTTCCGAGGGAGGGTAATGTTGTGGTATCGGTGGCTTTGACTTTTCAGCAGAGTAAGTTTCTTCTTCTAATATGACATTTAAAGAGATGTTATCTGTTTGGAAATCTGTTCTGTCTGAGGATTTCTCTACTGATGTTGAAACTCAAACTGAGATCACCATAATAGATAGAGAGAGGGAAATTGTTATATCAGTTTGTTTATTCTGCATTTGGCAACTCTCTGAATACTCAATTTCATTCTTTCCATAGCAAAGGGTGTTAGTCATTCTGTTGTTTGTCTGAGTATTTCATATAGTAAGAGGAAAAGGGAAAAACATTTTGCAATTCTTGAAATCCAAAAACTGACAAAAGGATTCTGGAGTGTGGCTAAAATGCAAAACTACTTTCCACAATTTTTTGAGAGAGTTAACCCACCTGTCATTACTACGTGTACTGTAAAAGTATATTTATACTCACAGAGTACATGAAGTCAACAAAGTCAGTTGTGCTGAGTAGCTATACACTTCTATTTTGGTATAACTGCTTCAGTTATTATAGGAGCTGCACGTGGCTCATCCTAGATTACCTAGATTAAAAGTCTGGTTCACCAGATTTTTCATTACATCTCAGGCTCGAATGCCACCTTTTCTGTTGTGAAAAGCGCTTCTTATCTCACATCAACTCTTTCAACACAAAGACATGGGGAAAAAAAATCAGGATCTCTTCTCCCTCAATATCCATACCACAAGGTTTCTGTAACAGGAGTGATTTAGCTTCCAGCCAACACCCTTGCATCATTAGGGTCCATTAGTTAGCCTTTCTGCCTCCACGAGGTCTTGAAATCTTATTGCAGGAAGAGATTGCTAAATTAAGATATCTTAAGATCACTTTTCACTCAGTATCCACTGTTCTTCTCACTTGCTGTACATCAGGCTTCAGTTGCTTTGAAGTCATCTTCCAGCTATTTTCATCAAAGAAGCCTTCACTGAAAAAAGGAGAAGGTTAGCACTTCAATTCAGCCTAGAACTGCAATTAGATTTCAACCAAAGAGCAAGCAGGAAACTGCTGTAAGGAATCTTTTAAGGAATCCCTAAAGGACAAATGCAGGGATCTGTAAAGGAAGAGTGCCAGGTAGAGACACAGCACTTTTTTCCGTTGCAGTTTATATTTCATATGAAATACATGATATTGCAGCTTTGTCTTTTGCTGTGGAACTTCTTCACCATAAGACTCTTCAACATGCTGTAAGATTACAAATAAATGTTGCAAGCTTTTTATTAACTCCTTATGTCGTAATAACACCTATATTATATCGTGCAGCCAGAGTAACTGCACAAACTATGGAGTTATTTAAAGTAAATCAATAAGCATATGTATGATGTATTACTTTTCAGCAATACAAGTGCACCAATATAGATTTATTTTTGCTGCTAAGGAAGAAAACAGAAGGGTCTGGCCCAGCATGTAGCTCCTCCAGGTCTGCTGAATCATGGAGGCTTTGAAAGTATCCCATGGCCTGAAAACTATATTCTCTGGGGATATCCTCTTGCTACTTAATAAACCTTTTCTTCTCAAAGGTCAAATATTCAGTCTGGCCTATCCTTTGTTATTCAAGGTTCACAGAAGTTTCACAAGCAGAAGCAATAAAATAAAAATGTCTGTTGTATATTGTGGTTTCAGAGTACAGAAGTCTGTTTTGTTGATACAAATGTTCATTGAACGCTGAATGGTTTTTAAATTAGCTTATAAAATCATCCAGAAATTATTTACAGGCGGAAGCCAAAGTGTATTTGTGTAAACCTTAGATGGATGTGGCTACAGAGCTTGTTAAGCATGAATACCAGGCTGGGGCTTTGAAAGCCTGAGGTACTGACAACATTTTAAGACTATCAAATCCTAGTGATGTTAGGACCTCAGAAAAGAATACACAGGGGCTTGTAAAATGGGGCCTCTGGCAATTATCTAGGGGAAGGAGCTCAGAAAAAAATTGCCTGGAGACACTGTTTTAAGAATAAAATCTTCTTCAATTGCCAAGGGACTAATGAACTATATCTCAGAATGCCAGCCAAAGCCCTACTGCCAAAATGTGCATTTCATTTCAGTGAAAGCAAGGAAGAAATGTATTTCAATCTTTTCCATCTTCAAAAATGGAAAATGATTTTAAGAGTCATCAAAAGTTTTTTAAACTAAAAAAAAAAAAAAAGTTATCTGCAATTTTCATTCAAGAAAAGTTAAAAACCCTACATAATGCCCATAATGCCATAGAATACCCACAAATGGATATTCTATGAATATTCTGTGATTCTATGGAAGGGTTGGAAGAGACCTACAAGGATCATCAAGTCCAACTTGAACTCCAGCAGGCTCAGTTCCATGACCACTGCCCTGGGGAGCCTGTTCCAGTGCCCCACCACTCCCTTGGTGAAGAACCTTTTCCTAATATCCAGCCTGAACTGCCCCCATCGCAGCTTCAAGTCATTCCCTTGGGTCCTATCATTGTCCCCAGAGAGCAGAGCTCAGCGCCTGCCCCTCCGCTCCCCTCATGAGGAAGCTGCAGGCCGCCATGAGGCCTCCAGCTGCAGGCCGCCATGAGGCCTCCCCTCAGTCTGCTCTGCTCTGGGCTGAACAAAGCATGGGACCTCAGATGCTCCTCATACGTCTTCTCCTCCAGACCCTTCCCCATCTTTGTAGCCCTCCTTTGGACACTAAAACCTATTCAGAAATTAATGGAGCTATTTTACATGTGTGTATGTATTTCCCCCAGTTAAAACTGGAAGGAAGAGTTCATGATATTCTTAGCAGTTCTGGTCTAGAGTAACCAACACACTCGTATTTCAGACTGTTGTAACTGTGGAATTCCCTGTCCCAGTTTCTGGTGAATAAATCCTTAGGTTTCCTTCTCAGTTTTCTGAAATCCCCTCCTGGGATTAAAATCTCAGCCTGTGTGCCTTAATGAGACATCCTAATGACATCACTGCACCTCCCTTCCTCCAGACTTGTTTTATGTTTTCCCCCACTTTGAATGGCCTGAAACACCCGATATTCCCCACACCAGCTCCATAAGTATTTCGTCTTTAGAAAAAAAATATATAGTTCTTTTCAAATTTTTAAGCTTTTGTGTTTAAAAAACAAACAAACGTGACTTCAAATGCCATCTAGCAGAATAATATAAGTTCTTGCAGTTGCTTTGTCCCCTCTAGTCATCTAATGACATAGGTAGATCTGCTGATCTAATTATGAGGCACATGGATTGCAGGACTTCCTGTCTTGACATTTTCCTTACAAGTTTTAAGATTTTATAATTTTTTTTTCACAAATTTACTTTTTATGGTTCATTTCTGTACTTGGAATACATATAGAGCTTCCAGATATCTTAGTTAAATTTGCAGTAAAGTGACTGTTTTTCTGCGATATCGCCTGGTGGAGTTAATTCCGTTTCTGTAACAAAACATAACTTAGTTGAATCACAATAACTATGACTCATTAATCTGAGACATCTGTTGATAACCCCTGAAGTCACTGTATTTCAGCACTGCAACAATTCATAACCCTTGCACGAAACAAATAGGGAACATTAATGGATTAGTAACCTCTATGTTTTGGCCTCCTGTGATCTCTAGACTCAACAGAAATGTAACCATGGTGTAAAAATGAGGTAGGTGTTAGAAGTCTAGACATCCTATATCTGGCCATTCTCTTTGGTAGCTGCCCTGGGGTAGTCATTAGAAAAATCTATAGTTAAGCAGATTAAAGTTTCTTGTAAGTGGTGTTGCTGGCAATGCCCTCCAAACGGAACAGGATAGTTGTAAGAGCAGTAGTGCATTTTTCCTAACTTGTATTTCTTGCCTAAATACTCAGATGGCCTTTACTTAGGCTGGACTTTCAAAATGACAGGAAATCAGTTTGTGTACAAATACTTGTTGTCCCCTTTTCTAGTTTGCTTTCCCCTCTATCTCCTTAAGACAACTTCATTATAATTTATTGACACGTAGCCTAAAAAAATGATTTTTCTACTGGGAGTGGCAGTCACTGTTTGAAAATTCACTTCTATTAATAATTCTAAGCCTTGATGAAACAAATATAACAATTATGTAAGGAACAAATAACATTGCAAATCTTTTTGCAAGTAATCAAATAGTTTATGGTTGCACATGATGATGGTACAATAATTTTGCAGACTTTTTCCTGAAAATCCTCCAGTACTTTTTTTCCATCTATCTTTATTACTTTGAAGAAATGCGGGGAAAAAAGTTATTCAGTGAAATCCATCACCAGCATAAAATGTGATTGACAGGGGGTTTTGTGACTTATGCTGGTTTAATAGAAATCAGATTCCTGTTCTAACATCAGAGAAACACATTTGGTTAGAAGTAAGATACGGTTGCCAGTGGAGGATTCTTTTATGTCTGCTTTTAGATGGGTCCCTGCTGCCCTTTTAAAAATGTAAACATGCAATTAATGCAAGCACATATAGTGAAATATTCCTGGTGTTATCTTCCAGGTGAGACCTTTAGAGCTGTAGTGCTGTGTTCTGTGTGGTTATTAAACTTCCCATAACTCTTCTGACTGTCTTCAGTATTTGCACTAACGTCTTTGGCTCAAATTTCCTCTCTCACACTGTATAATATTAGTTCTTTATCAGCCTACACCCTTCATTTTGCAAGTGGCTATATTGATCTAGGCCCTTTTTGTGTCAATATGCACATACTGTCACTGCTTAATGCACAGTATAGCTCAATTCAGTGGGAGTCACTACTCATCTGAGCCCTGACAGGAATGGCATCAGGTTTGTAAAGTGCTTTGTGGCTCTTGGCACACCTTTACCATTTACAGTAATTTCTTTTTGGCAGTAGTAGGATTTCTAGGTGAAGTGGTAGAGCTTTATGATGCAAGTAACCTTGCTGTTGAACTTACCAAGAAACCAATCTCGACTCTGTCAGGTTATTTTTAAAAATTATATGCAACCTTGAAGCACTCCTTGCCAGTCCCTCCAACATCAAAGCTTGGGACTGGGCAAGAACAAGAAATTCTGTCTGCTATTTTCGAGACTGTTATCATCTTTTATGTCTGGTGATTTGAAAAATCATATTTGAAAAAAAAAATAATCAAATATTGTCATTAACTGTGTGTTTATGGATTGGCCTCATGGTCTGCTGATAGCATTTTGTGCAGCTACCACAAAATTCATTTATGGTTATTTGATTTTAGGAATGCTACCTGAAGAACAGCTGCTCTGCAGCTACCTCTGTTGGCTGATCAAGCATCAAGTCCTGTGGCTGTCTGTAGGGTATCCTCTCCCATCTCTTTCCCCAGTGAACATAATGCATGCTTCACTTTAATCACAAGTTGTCCCCCAGATTTCAATCTTGGTACTGCAACTCATGTGCTCAGGGTTCAAGGCACTGCATGAAGATGAAATATGAAGGCTTATCTTGAGGACTGGTGGGAGAGATATGCAAAGGAGCAACTGTTCACACAACCTGCTTTCTTTGGACTGACAGAAAAACAAACCAGAAAAGCTTATAAACAAGGTAAATCAAGTAGTGCTTACACTAGGTGAGGGGCCTAAGAGTGCTACTTTCAGGAATTGGACTCTTTTCCAATGGAAACTGCTGCAGCTATTGCCACCACAGCAACTCTTTTGCCAGCTAGCCTGGTTGATGGCGTAAGCTCCCCTACAGGATACCCTTTATGCTGCTTTAGTGATCAGTTAACTGCAGGCACTTTCCATGAAGGGCCATGCTGAATCACTTTTCTTCCCCGATGAGCCTGGCTTCCCACTGCGCTGACACCCAGTCTCCCCAGCATCCTGCTTTCCCGCCTGGCAGCCAGGGAGCTGCTATGTGACACTGGATGAGCCAAGAGTTGCTGGTTTTGTCTAATGATATTTCTGTTACCATACTCCTAAAAACAGAGCCATAGCCAGGAGGATCTCATGCTACAATTTACAGGGCCTGACTGTTGTTTACACAAAGATGGCTGTGTGGTCCTGACGGCCTTTGAGGTGGGAATAAATGGCATTACCAGACTGCTGTGGAAGGAACAGTTCAGTGTATACAGAAGTCATGTCTGTAACATGCATCTGATGCCCAAGCTTAAAACAATATGCAAAAGTAGGAAAGGTAGCAGCGGGGTATGGAAATTTTATATGACCTAATCAGACAAATAATACCTTAGAAGGGAAAAGCAAGACCAGCAGGTGACTGGTTATCACAACAAAAGATGTCAACAAGCAAATAAAGAAGTAGTAAAACAGAATGAACAGGTTTCTGCAACTTTATATTACAACCTGGTGACAGCAAACATTACTTAGTGATTATTCGTTTGGTGTCTTTGTAATGTATTATGCCCTCAGCAAAGGAGATATTCTTTAATATAAATTTGGATTAACAGAAATCCTGTTCATCTAAAGAAAACCTCTTGGGCACCACATTCCTGAAGGGTGGTGCCATCAGCCACGGGAGACTATTACTAACTGTTGGAACAGACATCTGCGTAACATATTATATATATTTAAAGCTTTAAATATATCTCAGCAGTTTCTCTAGAGGAGATAGTATTTCATTTCCTCTGCTGGTTGAATGTGCACGATCAGGATGGATGAAAATCCCTTGTTACATGTTTATGTAGGCCATCTTTAAAATCTCGCAATGCATCATGCATTTCAACAAGAGCTGAAGTACACAAGCACCGCTTTGCAATGTGGTGCACATTACAGACTTCAGCCACAGGTATGAAGTTATTTGGCTGCCTGCGAGCTGGGAGCCCCATTACAGAACGCGCCATCACGTAGGGGTACAAAAGTACAGTGTCCAAGCTCCGTGCTCTTCTTCAAAGCTGCAGCCCCATTTACCACAATCTCTACACCTGGCCTTGCTTCAGACTATTTTACAATATACCCTCATTTGTCATATTACAAGAACTGAAACAGAAATAGAAAACTGAAGCTCTTTGTCCAAAAGCAATCTTACTCTCTTTGCAGCATACAGGAAGGAGGCAGAAATGAATGTTGCCAGTATCTCAGTTTATTCCAAGATACATCTAAAATGCTTTCCCACATCAATACCACTGAGTGAATTACTGTTGTGAAATCAGTCTGTGCCAATTCTTTCTCTATACCTGCTCCATTCCCCTGCAAGCTCTGCAGCTCGGTTCTACCTATCTTAGCACTGAGCGTTTCTTTTATAGCAGACAGACCCATTGATTTTGTTAGGACATCTCCTGGGATCAAACCCTCCCCAGTTTAAATTATGATGGCAGACGCTGTCTCTAAACATCTGCTGGCTGCTGGAACAGCTCTCTGATTACAAGCAAACAATGCCAATGAATGTAAAATTACTTATCAGACAAAAAAAAAAAAATATTTGAAGAGAGTTACGCCAGGCTTGGTGGCGGGATGGGAAGGCATTTTGGAGAGATCACAAAGACAACATTGTCAAAAATTGATTTGGCTTATTCAAAGCACTAAGATATGTGATTGTGAGAAATTGCAAGACTTCAATTCCCCTATTCAGCTCGGAGTTTCTTTAGATTCTAATTACCACAGCTTAGAAGAAAAGAAAGCAACTAACAGAGGAAAAATGACCTTTTATGGAAGCTTGGCACTTAAATCTGGGAACGTTTAAAAACGTTATTGTAAGAGTTTATTATATAAAATAATCTTCGTAACACTTCATATTAAATAAATAGAGAAAAATTCTCTTAACTGTGCCAAGGCGTGTCACCACTGACCTGCCTCTCACCTACAGGGCCACTTGTGATCTCGAAAAAAAATCCGTACTTGCAACCAGAGGGAAGAAATATTACATTCTTAACACAGGACTGCAACGTGTCCTTTGGCATTGTGCCGAAGGTATTGAGATGAGCGATTTAAGCAGCCCTGCCACTTCAGCAGTATGCTGGAGATGGGAACTCCTCACAAGCCCCACCACTGCCTGCTTTCCGGAGCAGCTCCGACGCCGCCCAGCAGTGGGCTGGGGCTATCCAAGCTGCCAAAACAAGAGCAGTGATGATCACGCAGTGGTTCTGATGCCACATGGAAGTGGTTTGAACCCCAGCACTTCAGACACCAGGCACATGCCCAGATCAGCATAATGGAAATGGCCTTTCTCACTGTACTGGACATTTGAAGTTCATACTCAAATTCCATGGCTTGAACTCACCTCTTCTTGTAACTTGTAACCTAACAGTCTAACATGTAACGTGCTGTCTTTCCTCTGATAGAACAACAGAAAAATTAAAGAATGCCTGATTGAATCAGGCACGAGCTTCCCACGGGATAAAATTAAACAGCTTTCTGCTCGTGCCATGAAGGAAAATGCATCAGGTACCGCTGCAATGATTTAATCACGCAGCATTTGAAAAAGGAACAGCAGCATGTAAAACGCAGCAACATCAACAGGAAACCCAAAGCTGAGAAATGCTAGATATCTGGTTAAATAATGAATTCACCTTTCCCCCCTTTCCATATGATCTTGGCAATTTCTTTTTGACGAGCAAGAGGTTTGTCTTTTTTGGGTAATAAGAGTTGATGAGGTGTAAGAAGAGAAAAAGAAAATCTCGGTGTTTCCATTCCTTCTGCAAAGCCCTGCATTAACTGAGAAATCAGCCTTTTACTTGCAGCTCCTTCTCCTATCATCTGTTTGCAGAAGTTCATTGCTTAATTCCCATTCATATCGCCTCTGTGGAGAATAACAGGCTGATGACATTTCAGTTAATCATAATCTTCCCCTTCTGTGACAACCTGCCAGCAGCCTTTTTGAAAATAAACTTGCAGAATGAAATTTTTTAAAAGAAGGATTTTTCCTCATCCTCATGGAGGGGAAGAACTGACAAGATGAATATGAGAGAATATTTTACAAATGAAATATATAAATATATATATATTCTGGATTTATTACCATTTCCCTCTCAATACTTGATGTAATTTGCCTGGCAATTTTCTAATTGACATAACTTGATGTTTTTGCCTTTATCCTCTTCAGCATAGAGGACCCCTACTGCCTCTATAATGTGCTTACTAGCAAGGATACCTTAAGTTTCCATGGACTAACTTAATTATCAGGCAGCTATACAAGTGCTAACATAACCATCCCTTTGTGTGTGTGCATGCAGAGAGAAAATCCTGTGCAGGGTAGGAAAGCAAGGAACCTTTCAGAAGACTTCTAGCCATTAATGCTAGACACCTTACATGTCATGAAGTCTAATAAATATGGCCATTTTAACCCAGCTGACGTCTCAGTAAAGGAACGGAAAATGCAAGAGTGAGTTGGAAAGAACACGGGAAGGCTTGGAGGGCCTGCTGGCAGCAAGGCTCACAGGAGCCATCACCAGCAGTTGAACTTAAGTCATGGCAGGTGTAAGATTTGGGTAGAGGCCACTGAAACCCAAGGAAATTCTATGGGCCAGAGGCAAAACCACAAGCAGAGGCACCACTGACAAACAAAGAGAAAAGTCAGAGGCTGCCTCATCCAAAGTGACAGCTTTTGTGAAAGTTCAATCAAAGCTGCACAAGTGTCAGCACCTTTTGTTCATAGCAACAAAAGGCAGGATGTTGAGCTATCTGGAAATAGCCTATCTTGTAAATCGCTGCAATGTCATCAAGAAGAAGAAATTCAAGTTTCTATCAGCAACTGCCAGCTTAAAGTCAAAAAAATATCCAGGGGCAGGCAAAATGAAAACCTCCTTAATTAACACAGTCAGTTAAACTATGATGTCTGAACAGAAAGCCCGTGGTTCCTTCCTGAAGCTGAACATGCAGTTGATCTTATAGAGATAGTTGATCTTACAGAGACCTTTGTCAGCAGAGCAGAGGGTCGGCAGTTCATTTATGACATGGAGAACCAACAAAGAAGTGAGAGCATATTCCAGCAGCCTTGGGACTGTTAGGCCGAGAAAAAGTGAAGGAAAGAAGGGAAGTTGTTGCATGACTGGTCGAAAGAAACTTGTGCTAGCGTCTCTCTTTGATGAAGATGCAGTGTTGCCACAGCTGGGGCTGCCTGGGGACCGAGATCCGGAGCTCTTTGCAGGAACCCTAGAGCCTCCAGGAGTACAGATGGATTTCCTAATCTTACTGTAAATGCAACAGAGTTGTGAAGAAATTCACTCCATCCTTTCTCCAAGGGACAATTTCCATATGAACACAAAAACATCAACATTAATTTTCATTTATTACAAGAGTAATTGGTTAGCAGTGGATAGCCGGTTTGCAACTTCTTTCCCTCCTTAGAAGAATTAATAGAGAAGTCACTTAGGCAGCATTAGCACTGAAATACATTTCTTTCAGAGAACTTTCATTCCAGCTCCTTCTGCAGTGGGTAGGGAACTCACACCCACCACACACCCCCACGGTCTATCTGACTTCTTCACACAATGTACAGTATAATCACTCTGTACCTCCACTACAGAAGGTGGCCAGCCGCGTGACTGGTAACCATAGCAGCTGCAATAACCCAAAAAATCCACTGCTGAATGTATGCATAAGTCTGCTGCTTTAGCATCACTTTATTTTCTGTGAACAGTATCAATGGGTATACCTCAAGATGTCCCAGTGATTGGTGAGAAAAGATTCTGTTCCTTGCCACATGGAAAACGGCATGTCTCGCACAGAAGAATGTTTTCTGTCAGCCTCTTGACTTTTGTAATGTCTAGAGATATTTTTCAGGAGCTGTAATCTTAGGCATTCAAACTAAGATTTCTATTTCTTGTATGGGAAAGATTGGTCCTGGAGATTTTCCATGCTGGAATCTCTGGTCTTTTTCCTGTCATGTGCTGAGTACTGCCTGCCAGGGACTGAGAATTAATGGCAGGCAGTAACATTTGATTCTTTCCCAGTAACAACACCAAAACCCAGTATCGTGATACCACTGTCTGCCTCAGTGCTATTAGCTCTTTCAGGCAGAAACAGTGAGCTTTCCACAGGTGGTACACGTGGGGAGGGAATTTCCCCCTACCTCTCCCTAGTTATCACTTTGCAGCTGATCAGAAGCTTGGGAGAACTTAATCCCTTGGAGAAGGCTGCAGCAGGATGGGGGTTTCCTCCTAGACCTTCCTGGGCTATGGGAGCTGCCTCCCCAAGGACCTACAGACCCATGTTAACCCGATACACCGGCAGCTTCAGTTTGCCCCATTCTCTCCCCATTGATGGGGCGAGCACACCATGGATACAACAACACACAAATGCTGTAGAACAGAGTGAAGAAGAAGGGGAGTAACGGCAAGAGCGAAATGAAGCCAAGCAGCATCACTACAGGTAGACCAGCGAGGACCTAGTACTATTGCTGTGGATATTTTGACAGAATATCCTCTTAGCTTTGGTAGCAAATCCACTACTGCGGGCGTTTAGAAGGCTGTTAGCGTTATGGAGCTGGTACACCACTGCATCCACTATCAAAAGCATTCAGTTCCCGACAGTATGTCACACTTGGACATAATCCAAAGTCAGTGACAGTCTAAGACCTGTGAGTTATAAAGCCGATCCCTGCATGCTTATTCATATTAGAAAGCTCACATTTCATCCCAAAGCCCAAAAGCGAGATATATATACCTCAACATGCAACAAATTACAGATGACTCACAGAATCCGAGTTCAAGTCTTTTGGACTGCAGCACAAATGCTACCACCAAAGCAGCTGCTTGGCAGAAGAGTCCCTTTCTTCTGCCTTTAGGAATATCAGGAGCACCAGAAAACTCTGCTATTATTTTCAGCAACATCCTTTTGTTCAGAGAAAGCACAGCAAGTAGGGATTTAGCATCATCTAAAAATGAAACTTAATGCTGCAAATGCAGTCTTTGCAGAAATCTGGAGTGCTCAGGTAACAACCTTACAGGCCAGACTTGTTTTGATTACTTATAAAACAGTGGAGACACGTAAGGACACTTGACAGATGTACAGAACAGCTGATCCAGACACCTCCAGAAATAAAAGCATGAGTTGCTGCAGTTTTGGTCAATGTGCTGTAATTATTAGTTGCAATAAACATTCATCTTTGCAAACTAGCATAGAAAAAGCTTACCAGGAGCATTGGTTTGCAGCCTCTGGTACCAATGTGAGCCAGAATTTGCCCTCAGGAGACCAAGGAGAAGGTACTTGGGAGAATATTGGGACTATGACTGCCTCATTCCTTCACAAGGGCAAAGAAAGAGTAGGCTCTTCATAAGCCTCCTTCCCTGTTAAGCAGGGCATTGCTGGCAAAAAACAAGCCAGGAACATCAGGCTGGAAGGGGCTGCTGGAAGAGCCCGGCACTCTGGTTTCAGAGACATGCACCTCATTACTCAATTCCCTTCCTGCAGAGATTAGATGAGGAATTGTCACACCTGTGGTTCCCTCGGTGCCGCACGTGAGCAACTCATTCATGAATTTCAAACTCTTCAAAGGGTCCCTGCTTTAGGCAGAGTCCGAGACGTGCCGCAGCCTTCCTAGTTTGTTAAAGCTTAGGGCAATGAGAACCCAGACTGACATGGCTGAAAATTCTACATATTGTTACCAGATATTTTTCGTTATTTCTATAGTGTAAGAATTGAATTGTAAATACCAGCATTTTTGTATGACTGCACCTAACTATACACAGACAAAAGATCGTTTACCTTATTACATTTTTTCCATGAATCTCTTGTGTAAGAGCTTCTATTCCAACAGAACAACAGTCTCTCGTCTGGCTTTTAATTTTGTGGAAACAATTAACTTAGCATACCATATTTTCTAAGAAATTTAGCCAAACCCAAGCCCCTGATTAAAATTAGATTTCCAGTCAAGCAAATTATAATTATGTTTATTTTATCCAGACATTTTCTATTAAGGCATATTAACTCCCTTTATTTTGCTCTCTTCCACACACAGTAATAATAATTGGGACCAAAAAAAAAAAAAAAAAGTAGCTTAAGTTTTGCCTTTTATTGGAAATGTTTGTTGCTATGCTGATACCTCTTCATGGCCAAACTAGTAAAATTGCAGAGATTTTAAATATTTGTCAGTGTAAGTGGTGTCACTAAGCAGTTTGCATGTAGTTAGACATAGTTGGTAACAGATGTGCTTACATCAGCTCTGATAACATTCAGAAATTCATTTAACAGAGACTTCGTAATGACTGCAAAATGATATTCAAAAGTAATTACTTCCCTTGCAGCATTCAGTCCATCTTGCGGCTGAATATAATCTTCACATATTAGTATATTACACATTTGGAGAGGAATTGGTGAAGTAATTGCTAGTACAGTGAGGAGTGATCATCATTCATCTTACAGTATGGCCTTGCTTTAAATAGCTATTAAAAGGACTAAGTCAAAAGAGGTAACCTACATGTAAAAAAAAAAAAAGTGTGAGAGATTCAGATATTTTATAATTTGGTTGGGTATGAATAACAAGTAGACTTTCTATTTGTAACACATTATTCACAGCTATGGGAAATTATGGCACCATGCCTCCCTTTAATTTGTTGTTGCTGGGAAAGGCTGTGGAAGTTGGCTTAGCATTGATTTTTTTAAACACTCTAAAGATTCAATAGATACAGATGCACTTTTTAGAAATGCCATGGGAAATGCCTGACTCTCCGTGTGCTTGTTGCCATTGCGAGAGGACATCTCAACAGCGCAAAGCTCAGCACCGTGCCTGGTAATGGGTCTGAAAGATCAGACCCGCAGTTAGTTGCTGTGATCATTAGGCTGCTTTTTCACCTGTGTATCTCTTCTTCCCATATGTGCTCTGTAATGAAATGTAGCAGGCTGTTAAGGATGAAGAGTAATGGAAGCAGTTCTCGCTCTTTCATTTGTAATTTGGATAAAACACTTGTGACTGTAGCTCACTTGGCGACGCGGTGATTCATACAGATCATCCTGCTGAGCTTGACTCAACCGCTAACTCTTGAGCAAAATGAGCAGATTCAAGCCCCTTTGTTCGGAGGAGAGAGCAGAGCACTGAGGCAAGATTCAGACCCTCTGGGAACAGGATAAGGACCTGCCTAAATTCTGTGGGGCTGGGTTTTCGCTAAGGCTCCTCGCAAGCAGGCTGTGGTGGCGTCCATGACCTTGGCAGGATTGCAGAGGTCACCCATTCCTTCAGATAAACACCTGGGAACAGAGAGCTGGAGGAAGCTTTATGAGGGCTGTAAAAGCACCATAGCCTTTACAAAACATTTAATAAGATTTCAGAATGCGCCTTTTTAAAAATAAATAAATAAAAAAAGAACCTTTTGAGGAAAAATAAATCAGAAATTACTGTTGTAGCTCTGGCTCCAGTTCCTACTTATGAAGGCTAGAAAGTTGCATTCTGCTCTGCCTTCCCCTCGCTTGAAGCAGCAGTCTCAAATCCCATACCACTGAGGAGTTAATCCTTACTCTGTTTCTCCTTATTCTTCATTATTAGCTATTGCCTGCATTGCTTTTATAGTCTATCCTCTTCAGTTCTCCAAGTCATATTTTCTTCCTTCTGTGGGTGTGCACCCCCCTCCCCCCTCATTTTTCTTGCATTGCAGAAGGATTTGCATATTGTTAATATTATTTTTACCACACTTCTCCTTGTTCTCATTTTAAAAATAATTTTGTTTTCCAGAAGCCATCTCACAAGGTGACCAGTCTAAGCTCTGGTTCTTTCTCCCAGATGATTGTTTCCATCACCCTAATGCCACTGCCACTGCCACTGCCCTGAGCACTGGGAACAGCAGGGCCGTGGTGGTTGAGCAGAGGTTTCTAGAGATTTTCTTGGTGCCCCAGGTGGTTTGGAGGCCCTCCTCGGGCCTGGCCCAGGATGGAGCCCTACACAGACATGTTGCTGCCTGCCAGCGGGATGAGCAGGAGGCTGGACAGCCCCTCCTGAGCAAACAGCAGGAGGGTCCATCCCGGCCTCATCCAGCCTGGCTGCGGGTGGGCTGCAGAGCATGGAAAGTTCCAGCTGTCCTCTCCCTAACCTCCCTACACGCACACGGAGAGGCAGGATGTAGCCCATGGAAGGAATTGGCTCTGTTTTCACTGCACAAGGACATCACACGCTGGCCTGGGCTTCTCAGCAGTCAAGTATGTGCCTGGTGGGCTGGCTCCAAAGCTGTCTCTGGCAGCAGGGCTAGTCTGCTCCCTGCAGCCGCCGTGCTCAGCTCCCCCCCGAGCCCAGCCCTCCTCTCACGGCATGCCAGGGAGCACTGAGACAGCCATGCAGAACCTCATGGTTGAGCCTTCATCCCAAATACACCCTCCTACCACCCACTCGGAGCAAACTCATTTTGTTTGCCTAACGAGAACAAAGGGCTGAGCCAGGTAACCCTGCCAAGCTTACAGCCAGGATTTGAGATGTTCACATCCCATCTATAACACCTGAACCCACCCATTCAGCTAATCCCCGCACAGCTATCATAAATCATCCTGTGTCACAGGCATCACGGGGGCACTACTTCACTTTTACCAACTTACAAAATAAAAAACAGAAGTTAAAACAGCCATTGAAGGTAGGCACAGATCTCCTTTCTTTTTTGCATTCCAGAAAGGTGTATCCTGGCAGGTACAGGAGGTGCATAAGCAGGATGTGATGGATTAAGAAGCACACTCCCTCTCCATACTACTAACTATATAACTAAGGTATTTTGACTTAAGGAATAAAAAATAAAGGGATTTATTCTGTGTTGTTAACTCAAAAACAAAAACCAAAAATCTCTAGAGAAGTGTGAAAGAAAACATGAGACAAACCGGAGCTTAAGTCAGACATACAGCCTTGCATGCACACCGTATTGCCATTGAAATAACTTTCCTGCAGTTGTCCAAAAAATATTTCCCCGAGGCTCAAAGCAGGGTGTCCGAAGCTGTGCAGTGGTAGGGGAATCGAGGCGAGCAGGAGGCCGGCAGGCCTTACCGCGCCCTGGGAAGCAGTCACCACCGAGCTCACCACATCCCTATCCAGAATGATCAGTTAAATCCACTGCCAGATCAGGTCTCTATTTAGACAACGTGCCTACAGGTATCCCATAACGCCATGAATAATCTCCTGAACGTTAATAATCCGTAACGCTCGCATGCACATCACTTCACACGGCTCAGCACTGAAGGTAAGACTAGAGGAGCAGCTTCCAAACGCAAAGGGAGAAACGCGTACTTCCAGACAGGATGATTTATTGCAGGCTAGCAAAAAAGAAACAAGGATGAGAGAAATGAAACACGAATCTGGAGCAGAAGGAGCGGTGCCTCCATCTTGCACCCTCTCCCAGCCCCGCTGCTCCGCAGACAGACAGGCAGACTTTGCCTTTGGAGGCTGCTGCAGAGCGAGCACGTGCCAGTCCCACGCAGAGATGACTAAGATCCCGACTGTTCAGTTCACTGAGCCCCTCGAAAAGGCCCAAGTAAATAACACCGCTTTCCAGAGCCCCCTCAAGGTCAAGAACTTCCCAGAGCCTCCCTCGCTGCCTGCTGCTGGCCGCATCCCTTCCAGGGGAAAGCTTGCTCCAGTAACTTTTGATCCAGCTGATCCTACAGCTTCAAAGGAGTTGCTGGCATTTACGTGTCCTTGGGCCCCGTTCCCTGAGCAGTACATTTCAGTTGTGATTTTCCATGTTTACAGTATTTTAAATGTTAATAATGCACAGAAATTGTTTACAGAAGAAAAGATGAGTGATAGCAAGAGAATTTGCAAACATGCTACAACCGACAGTCTTTTCCGGCCTTTATCTTTTGTTTGGATGAGGGGGTGGATGAGGAATATTAAGGAAAAAGAAAATAACTTGCAGGTTTTTGTTCGCAGCTGAAGTCCTTGCTGTCACTGCTGCTCTGCTACTGGCGCTTGCGGTGTTTGCCTATGGTGTGCCTGTGCTTCTAGCAGCAGCGTAGATCTGTCCTTTATTTAATCACTTTGCTGTAAATTGATTTCAAATCCATGTTTTTCATTGCGCACACAGAGAAGGGAGCCTAGTTCTCGCTCCTCTGTTGCTGATTGCTTCCAGCTCCCTGTCCTTCTGCCTGGCTTCTGGCCCAGGGAGGTTAGAGCACAGCCAGGGGCTGCACGTCCCCTTTGTCCCCAGGTGCACCACACGCAGGTATCAGATTCAGGTGCCATATGGAGACCTTTTTGGCCACCAGACAGATTTGTAAGCATAGAGTCACAGGAGACCCCAAATTCAAAGCTGGGAAGATCTTCATGAAGAAGGCTTTCTAACATTGCATTCCTGGGCTGGATGCTCGCACAGGAGCTGGATTTAAATGTAACCTGAGCTTCCCTGGAGCTGAGGGATGCTGGTCTGTGGGACCTTGGCCTGGCTGGCTGGGGGGCAGGATGCACGTTCTTACAGAAGGGAAAACATCCTGAGAGCCCAAACAGGAGGAACACAAGGCTCTCTTAAAATTTCTGGTAAATTCATTTTGGCAACAGAAAAAAATACACAAACCCACCTCTCCTTGAAGGAAAGCATCTGTTAGAACGGCACATCTAGTTCCTATGTGCTCTCCCATGAGAAAAAATACAGTGCTTCTTTTTTCCCCTCATCCTGAGGATATCTTCATTATGCTCTACTAAGAGCTCAATATTACACGAGGATGTTGTTAATGAATGCCTCTAGGCTGCAAAGGGCAGAGTCTCGAGAGCTCTGTGATTAAATATAACTCGCAGTTCTGTAGTACCTGCCATCTGAAGATCTCTCTTATTTGTACAGATGCCTGTGAATTAAGCTCCGTCACTCACAAGTGAACTATTTGTGATAAACACCAAATACCCTGGCAGCAACAACACCTTCCCCAGAGCTCAGAGACTGAATTTTAAGGACTTGTGTTTGGGATGAGAACTGAAGCCAGGTGCCCACCATTCTGGGGAAGCCCTCCCTTCAGCAGTGTGAACTAAAGGGGGAGAGGAGGTGCTCCCACCACACCCTGTGGTAGTTCAGAAAAGAAAAAGGTGACCTCTTTGCAGATGTTTCAGAGGAAGCCATAGGCAGTGGATCCCAGGCAGATGAACATGCCTTCTGGAAGACACCCACGGAGCTGGGTTTAAGGTTTACTTACCCACAGTGCTTCCCAGCTGGTTCACTGTAGGCTGAGCATAGGGAGCTCCATCCTCAGGTTTGGTCAGGTCCTACGACAAAGGAAAGTAAACTCCACCCTTACACTGTATGTAAAACCCTGATGCCTAATGCAAGGCTTTAGATTTTATGCAGTCCATTTGATCTCATTCTCCGTAATTAAATAATTCAATAAAAGTTACAGGATGGCCTGGGAAGGCATGTCTCTCCTCTTTCTTTTGTGTCTTTTACTTCAGTGACTGCTTCACCTCCAGCAAAAGTGATTATTGGCAGAATAATTCAAGACAGGAAAAATTAACACAAAGGGATGCTTTTATTCTAATCAAAGTGACCAGTAAAAGCTGATAGGTTAAAAAATGTCACCTCTGATTGTTCTAGCTGCCTTTGTTTCAGGAGTCAAAACCGAGCAGAGATTTAGCACTCAAATCCTTAAAGTAGTAGTGAAATGCCATGACACCACTGGACTGAAAGTTTCACTGCCAAATGCCTTAATCAAAGGTTGAAAGCCCCTGCATCAAGTAGGCTCCTTGTGCAAGTTTTTGTGAGCAGGACGTCTTTAGTAGCAATGAGGTCATGGATCAAGCAGACACACGTTCACGTTGCCAAGTTCAGATCCCTCTGTTCAGAGTTTGAACCATTCTAGTTTTAGCTGTTTTGAACAGGCAAGCCCACTGATCTGCAGGCTGTGGAGGTCCAGAGAAGCAGCATCACAGTAATTAGCAGGCTAGCTTTAATTAACGATGAGCCGTTCAGTAATACAATGAATCGATACAGTATATGTCATTCTTGAAGGCTTTTCCTGCATTCTTTCTAGCGCCGTTCCATACACGCTAGAGGCAAAATAACAAAATTTCTTTCAGCAAGATGGGAAGAGAAACACATGGTCTAGGCAGGGCAGCTGGTGAAATCCTGCCCGAGGGGGAGGTCTGAGACACTCCACAGCGGCGGCTGGAGGGAAATGCATTTGCCCAGCCAATAAGAGAGACTATCCAAAGGTCACGAGGTAGCTAAGCAACAGAAAGGAAAAATCCTCCATTGTGTTACTTCCAGCTGGAAATAAAGCAAGAAAAATAAGTTGCTGGGATTTCGTGGCAGTATTGTCCAGTGGGTAGACAGCTTAGCTATGGGAGCAGTGGGTGTCTGGTTTTACTCTTTCTGCAGGCTTGCTTTGTGACATGAAGCAAATGAAGTATTTTGTACCTTGCTTTCCCCACCTAAAAATATATGTGGGATATCTCAGTGTATATAATACACCTTACCACCATAGCAGGGCTGGGAGATCTACCTTGGTATGCTTCTTTAAGATGCTCAGGTAGAAGAAGCTGCAGAAGTTGAGACGAATATAACTTTTTTCTGTTTATTTCTAACAGGTAGACACACAGTAGGAACCATTTTGACATGTGTTAGTGTAGGTGGAAATGACTCATTTGGCTGCACTGGAAGCTAGCTGCTATAGACTGGCTGCTGGTACAGTCCTAAATAAATCCCATAAAATAGGTCTTGAAAAATAAAGAGAATCTTGCCACTCTGTTACTAATCAATTTAATCTATTTAACATGTACGTAAGAGCATTTATACACACGTGAACATACATACACTCCCTGTATCGTATTCAGTCTTCAAATTGCCTGCGCAATGTGCAAGAAGAGTGCCACAGAATGAACCAGTGTTTTCCCACTGTGTTTACAATGTCATAAGACAACCTGGAAAACACCATATAGAAATTTCCTGAACATCGCCTACATGGTTTTTAAGAGATCTTTATATCCAGAATGGTCTTTAGCAAGAAATGTACTGTAATAGTGGGGACAAAAAATGTAAGTGACAAAACCAAGGGTCAGACCAAGACCAGAAAAGCTACAAAATTAAGCCCAGAGTTTAATTCCCAGTTCTGTCAGGCCTTCCTGACAGAGACGTGCGTTCTTTAGGGTTTTCCCCATGCTCCAGTCTGCAGGTACTCCAAACTTATGCTACCCTTAACGTTGACAGAAGCAAAGCCAGCGGTGGAGGCGAGAACATTTCAATGGCAGCATGTCAGTGTCTGGCTCAAAAAACAAGGCCTAACGTTTCTGTAAATTAATACAACCTAATTAGTCAATGGCTCAGAGAATTTTCCAGCTAGGAAAGGATTTTAAATGCAAAAATTTGCTCGGAGGCCACAGTTAGGTGTTGATGTCTTCCATCCCTCTTCCGTCCAGAATGTCAGCGTGCTACAGACAAAGCTGCTAAGCCCCCTTCCAAACTTCCTCCCGCCACAGAGCCCGGAGGAGCTAACCGAGCTGACCTTCTTCCTTTGTCCTTGCCAGGAAGGAAAACTAACACTGCCAGCAGCAAGGCTACAATTATTGCATCGGTTTCACACTCATCCACTTCCAGCCTCACAGCAATGTCACCTGCCTGGGGAAGGATCTTAGAGAATTTCCCAGGCTGCAGAGCTGCGGTCGTGTTCACGTTTTGAATTCACTGTGAATCTTTTTGCAGCCTCAGGCCCCACAATTTCTGGACGTCACTTCATCAAAGGAGCTTGGATAGCTGGAAACACAGGGCATGCAGTAACATCCTCAGAGGCACGTAGCTTCCAGCTGCATCAGCGGAAAGCACTCATTTCTTATAACCCACTCTTTCTTACCACTCATTTCCTACAACAAATCTTGCAGTAAAAGTTCAAATCCCAAATATCCTGGAAGGAGAGGAATGGACGTACAACACAGGTGTCCAAGGCCTACTCTAAAGGCAAGAGTACAATAACAAAAGTCAAAGCTAACCATAGCATCTGAGTGCTCCAGAAACTAAAGAACTACCCCACAGAAAGCTTGTGACCGTGCTCTGGGTAACTACATCCCCAAATATTTTTTGTAGCAAGTAGGTCACTCCCATTTTGGCACATGAAGTAATCTGACCCACCTTACGTTGCGTGAGTAGGGGACAGCTGGGCACGTGCATTGCGACTTGCTAAAATAAGACATAAGCCCTTGAAAACAGCTTAATATAATCTTTCGGGGGTTCCATCAAGCCTTGTAATGGGGGACTCTTATTTCTCCTTACATCTGTCCAGGACTGTGCTCTTACTAATGATAAAAAAAAATAACAAAAACCTTCCGTCGCTGTTTTGTTCTTGTGGAATGCATCCAAATAGATGAGATTTCAGGCAGTGGCACTGTTTCCTCAGCCCACATTTGCCTTTTCTTCTCCAGGAAGATGCATGAGGAGGATCAGACAGGAAGAAGTGCCCTTCGCTCCAATGATCTGGGAGAGATAAAGAGAGAAACAATTTAGAAACAAAACGATCCCCAGCTGGAAAGCAGAGATTTGTCCCAAAAAGAGGCAATGTGAAGAGAAATTGCTAAACTTCTGCTGGAAATAATGAAAAACACCTGCAATGTAGCTCCCTAAGGAGACTAATTAAGTGAGAAAGATTGGTGCTTATTGGAACTTACAGACTCTCAGCAAAATTTAAGGCATTATCTCTCACATGACTGATTTGTTTCTATTTTAGGGAAACATATTTTTTCTTTTGTTATACTGATTAAGTGACAAGATTGATTGGCTTCCTATGTTACTTTGAGTGAATCACATACACCTATATCCTCCAAAACAGGCTTGTGCTGAGTTACTTACAACTTCTGCACATCAGTGCCCAAGAAGCCCACTCCTATGTTCAGCTGTGTGTCCAGCCTGCCACAGAAGCAGGATTGTCTGCTTTTGAATGGCTTGTTTTCTTGTACAAAAAGATATGTGCAACTTTTTTTTTTTTTGAAAAAAAAAAAAAAAAGGAAAATTAGGCCTTGTATTTAATTTTCCCTTCTCCTAAAGGGAGATAGGTATTTACCTATCTCACAGGCTGTTTGAATCACTCAGAGCATATGCAGGGTGCTTTGCAAATACAGAAACCAACGGTCTTGACCCCAGGGGGTGCAATATAGAAAGAAGTAAAAAAATGTAACAGGGAAGAGAAAAAAGACAAATCTGCAGGCAAGCAGAGCAGTCACATTGTTAACACATACCGAACTGGCTTGTTCTGTGGTTTGCACCATTTATTTGGCAATTTATTTTTCTTTAAGTTCACTGTGCTGCTGCATTAGCTGATCCTTTCCTTGAGCCTGTGGCAGTGCATCTGGGAC
Organism: Anser brachyrhynchus; assembly: GCF_964034855.1. NCBI lineage: Eukaryota > Metazoa > Chordata > Aves > Anseriformes > Anatidae > Anser > Anser brachyrhynchus. The sequence goes on along the minus strand of NC_137699.1, from coordinate 30,084,276 downwards.
ACGTGCCACGCAGTGGGCGAGAGCAGGGACAGGCCGGTGTCACCACACGTCCACTCGCTGGGCGCTGTGGGACGTGAAGTCCCTCTGCAGTCTGGGCACTTGAACTTGGTGACTTCTCATCAGCTTCTGCTCTCGACTCCTCAGCTTCGCGTTCATGAAATACAGGTGGGGTCCTGCCACCTCGGAGGGGAAGTGAGAAAACAGATTAGGTAGTATCTGTAAAGCAGGCAGTTACTATAGTGATAAGCAGCACAGGAAAACTCATGAGGAAAGTAATTGCCTTCAGCACGGATAGTATGCAGTCAATAAAGCGTGGAGACACGCTCCGAACAATGGAGCAAAAAATACTGAGCAGCTGCTCATTAAGTGCACGCCATCCATCTTGTGTGCCGGGTGAGGCCCGGGTCCCGTGGAGTGGTGTGTGATCATTAAATTAACAGCGGCCCCTCAGCACGTGCACGCAGGCGGTCTTAACCCTGGCATCACCAACTTTGGAAGGCTTGGCTCTCAGATCTTTTGCAGGAGGACAGAGAGGGTGCAGTGTGTAATTATCCAGGTTAGAAAAACAGAAATTCCGCAACGTGGCATCAAACTGACACACGTCAGCCAAGTCACTAAGGTCCCCTACACACACCTCTGTCAACTTGGGCCAAGGGAGCAACCGACTGCACTAACAATCCTTCATCTTTGAAGTGCGGAGCACTGGGAAGGTTCAGACATCCTGGCTTTACGTGCAGCTTCTGGGGAAGGTAGTGGCTTACAGGAAAAGTCTCCTGCCCTACTTCTACCTGGTTTTGCTTTTCTCTGCCCCTTCTTTCTAGATTGTCCTTGCTTTTCTCTTCCTCCTCTCCACCTCCTGGACCAGACTTCTCCCGACCTTATCTGTGTTCCTGCGGTCAGCTTCCCACCATGTTCTGGCCAATGTCCCGTTTCCTACCTAGGGCACCGCGTACAATTTTGTTAGCCATCCCAGCCAATTTCTTAGTTGCCTCTCCTAAACAAGTGAACTCCGCCTCTGAATCCTGGCCTTTTGTAAGCTCTGTTTTCCCAGCTCCCAGTACTTACTATCTTTGCCAAGTCAGCTTCAGACTCCTCTTCCCCATCCCCTCCCCTGGTTCAGTTTTCATGACCACCCATTAGTTTCTATTTTCAGGAAATGGAGCTTCTCCCAAGAAGCCAATTGTAGCAATTCTGGCTAATGAAAATACTCGGTATTGCAAGATGAGCTAAAGGTCACATGTACTGGCAACGCTGCAGACTTGGACAATTGTATTTTTCATGTGCTAAAGATACACAAATAAGTCCTGAGATCAACCCCTGTCACAGGGTGTTGTTGCGAGTGCTGTATTATGGCAGTTTTCTGAGATTTTTGATAGAACACTTCGCATAGTTTGAGTATGAGGACAATCACCGCAGGCACTCAAGTCATTAGCTCTGTGTGGCTTTCCTAAAACACGATTTCCAGAAAGAAAAGAAGAGTGCTTTGCTAAAACTGTTAACAGCATAGGCATGTTTGTTTTTATGTTCCCTGACAAAGATAAACTAACTCTTCCTGACCTGCCTCCCAGGAGCAGTCCCGGTAGCGGAGTGAGAGGAGAAAAAGTGTCCTTGTGACCCGAGCCTGCTTTCCACCTTCAGGACAAAGACCTAAGGAGGTGAGAGTGGCCAGGCAGGGTGCCAGAAAAATCCAGTCTCTCAGGGCCACTAAGGCATGCTGAGGGTGCTTCAGAAAGGGCAGGCACGGGGTTATGCTGTCCCCACAATACTCTTCAGCAAGCTGCAGCTTAAGGACTTCTGGAGCTCTGCTGTATCTGCATCCACTTACTGGCCCCTGACAGACCTTTCTACCGCAAATGTAGCCAAGAAGTTTTTTTGTTTTCTTCTTCTTCGTCTGTTTTAATAAGTGTATTCTTCTAGCATCCAAGGCAAACCAGAACTCAAAGCCACGAATTAATGTGTTACAGGAGAAAGCACTGCGCTTTGTACATTTCCAGTGTGGCTGGGCTTGATCCTTCAGTGTGAATGCAAAACTGTAAGGACTCGGGGGGACTGGGGGAAGAGGGGTGCAGGGATCTCAATCTCACCTGGCTGTCCCGCATAGTCACTGAGGTTCTGCTACCACCGGACGGGCATTCCCAGGTCTGTCACCATTTTGCTGGGAGTTACTAGTTCTGTGGCTGTGTTTCCAGTCTGTGGCCCATGGCTCTGTGCAGTCCCCAGGTCTCCCTCCGCACTGATTTCCCTGTAATCTTATATTGGTCTTCCTCTCCTGGTCCCACAAGTATTCCAGTTACTGGATGGACACTGGCCTAAAAAACCCATGAGGATGCCCACCATAATGACTGAGTTGTTCATTACAACAAAGCTACAGAGAAAAAAAGGTGCTTGTGAGCACAGAAACAATCTTCTGTGGATGCTTCCAGCCCTATTTCCATCCAGCACATCCTATCTGATGTCCTGTCCAGGACGGCGGTGTTAGGAGGTTGCAGCAGCCACCACGAGAGTTTCGTGTAAACACCCCAGCTGCCGAATTCATTTTTGCAGTTTGCAGCTAACGATCAATCATGCGCTACTCTGCTGTCAACTTCTTTTGTTTAGATCATTTGGATAATTAAAGTACCACGAATTCCACGGTGTCAGCAGGTCTCACACAGACCTCCTGCTGGCTCTGCAACATCTTTCAGAGATCAGAAAATAAAACAATGAATAATGCTAGAGTCCAAGTAACTCATATTTTACGTTTCAAGTTTTCCTAATGACAAGGTCATATTAGCCAGCAGTGTGATCAATGCAAATACAATATACCTTTGGAAAAAGGCCATCGTCTGCCTGTGGAAAGGGCAATTAAGGGAACTGTTTCATAATAATGCACTTTAAGGGTGGAAAGCAGAGATCTCAAAGCTCTTTACCAAAAGGAGCAAAAGACTAGCAATCCAAATTGCCAAGTTAAAAAACAAGTCAATGGTAAGTCCCTGGATATGCGTACTTGGGCACAATGTCCTCTCCTTTGAACTCGCATCTTGCTATCATGCATGCTACATTTGTGTCAGCATCCTTTTGCTGTAGTTCAGGAACACCTATCCTCAGCAAATATCTAGAGATAACAACTATTCTGCATTTAGTTGACACACACATGGCTGGGCTAAGCCTGGCCAATTGCTGCTATCTCTGTTAATATGCAGGGGGAAAAAAAATCCACAGATGTTAAATTGTGTCAGCTTTTCTAACCATTTGAAGTAGTTAATTCTGCAGAACATTTTTGACTAAATCTACAGAAACTACATTATCCTTCCTATTGCTTGCTCTTTGCTTATTATGCATATTGTGTCTTTCAAGGTCACAGAAAACACCTACATGCTGCAGCACACACAACACCCTCAGCAGGCAAACTCCCTGTTTTCCTCTGTGGATTTTCATGCCACGATTACAGGAATGAGCAAGGAGCTTCTCTGTCATCAGGAGTCTGTCCGTGTGATGAAGCTTTTGAAGGCAGACGGCATTTGCTTTTTCAAAATGTAGAATAGGTGAAAACAGCAGATGACAAAAGCAAGGCTAGGGACAAATAAGAGAAGTCTGTAATGAAAAGGAAGGAGCTAGAGAGAGATGGACTGCGAAGTCCACCAGAGGACTGAGGAAGCAGGAGCACTGCCCCCACGCGCCACCGGGACAGAGCTCAAGTTTCAAGTGCTTTTAAAAATATGGATTCAATAACATACAGGCACAGAAGGGATTGTGAGTAAATGAAATTGCCCATGCAGACAATTGCTGAGGACTGGAGAGAAGGTAGGCGCTGGTGTTTTGTTTGGGATTTGCTAACCATCGTCACGTTACGGTGAGCTCTGGAGCCACACGATTTTATTGGGGTTGAACATAAAACCTGCACTCTTTGCCCTCAAAGTTGAGAGGATAGACTGGATAACATGACTGCTAAAAGCTCATGCCCAGAAACTAAATGCAGAGAATTTCCCTCCCTTTTCAAAATCTCTCCAGTTTTGTCTTCTTTAAACATTTGGGTTTGCCACCCGTGAGACTTGTGTTCACTGGACTCTTCCCTAAATGCCAGAAGGCTAAACTCACCGCCCAGCGAGCTGGAAACGGATGCAAAGGCCATAACTAATGCCAGAAAGGTAAATCACTGTGACGGGAATAGTTTTTGGTCAAGATGCAGTGCGCAACTTGAATAAAAAAAAAAAAAAAAAAAAGAGAGAGGGGATGCACAAAGGCTCCTCCTTTGATTAAGTGCTGGTTGAAAAAGTAAAGGAGAGTTGATTTTAATTATGAAAAAGTGAGGTTTGAGTTCAATTTCTCTTTGATTCTCTCCACTGTTTTTTCTGGAAAGTTAATTTCCAGTCTTTAGCTCCAGCACGACTGGTTACCTTTTCCTTTATGCTCTTCCATATGATTTCTTTTTCATATGGCTCTCTTCCCTCAGCTGCCTGTGAGCCCCGAAGCTGCTCACCCTGGTTCTCACAGCCCCGCGGATGGTGGAAGTCTCGCATATGTCCCAGGAAATGAAACTGCAATCCTGCATCAGTCTCTTTGGGCAACCATAGAAAGAAGAGAAGAAGAGTGTGATGCTTGGTGAGCATCTTGAGAGGCTTGGTGTGAAGTGTATCTGCATATTTATAAACGTCTAAGAGAAAGATGGGAATGCGTTTGGCCAGCCAACCACCAAGAGGTGGAAAAGCACCAAGATACAGGTCTGCGTATGGAAACACAGCACAGTCATTGAACAGAGGTTAAATAGCTAGTGCTGATCCTTCCTGGCCAACAGGAAAACAAAGAGCTCCACAAAAAAATAGCCCTGCTTTAATTATTGCATCCAGTCCTTTATGGGGACCTACCAGGAATGTGATATAGGAGAAGCTTTGAGACACAGATAACTCTGCAAAATTAAACAAATAATAATGAATTCCTGCTGTCCTTACGCAGCATAAATGTCACCCTCCAAAGCCAAAGGGGTTTCATAACACTAGTGCACATTCTCGTTGTGAAGGACTACTCACATATGGGGTATCACGCTCACCAGTCCCTAGCAGATTGCCAGGCAGAGCGCAGGCCAAAACCTCCTTTTTTTTTCTGGTGGAAAAATCCATCGGAGAGGGCCAGGAAAACCGCGTGGCTTCTGCAATAGCTTTCTGTCTGGCAGCCCTGAGCCTCTCTCCCTCTCCCGAGGCCTACAAGGCAGGTTTTCAGCCAAGCGGGATTGCCACGAGTTCTGCTTCTGGCTGCTACCTTTTTGGAGGAGCATTTTAAGAGGACAAATAAGTTGGTATTAATTTGAAGCAGATTCCCAGCTGGTGTCCACAAACAGGAGCTCGTCGCCGGGTCCCCAGTCACCGCAGTCTGCCTGTCTCTGGATCCCTTATGCTGCCCGGAAGGGCACAGAGGAGGAGGGAGAGCTGCAGAGAGTGGCTGAAGTCCAGCTCTCAGAGACTTAAAATTCCTCATTACAAATTATGCCTAGCAGTCTTGCATCCATTTGGAGTTTGTCCCTTTCCTGGTGAGTGTAATTTTTCCACAGTGATGAAAAAAATGAAAATAAAGAGCTTCAGGGAGGTTTTCAAGCTCCTTTTTATTATTATTATTATTTAGCCCATTTGAAAAACAACAGCCACCAGAATAAATGGCCATATCCACATATCCCCTGGTAGGCTTTTCAGGAAGTTTTGTGCTGTTTTGATAGCTGCGGTTCCATGGTATTAGTCCCGGCACGTACACAGAGGTACAGACACCCTCCATAAACCACGAAGATGCTTCTGTCTCACCAGGAAGAGGACTGAGATCAATGCTGACGGTGAGGTTTTGCTGTGATATAACATCCCGGTGCCCCCACAGCAGTATAGCCACCACATGCAGCTCAGGTCTGAAGGACAGAGCAGAACTGGGGATGGGCAGATAAAACAGCTGAGGGGATGGAGCCTTCTGAAATGAGACTAAAAAGCTTGCACTCTCCTGTTTGGAGAGGAGAAGACTGAGGCTGAATTTCATCCAGGTTTATAAAACTATCAAGGCAGCAGATAAAACATGATGTTCGTAAAACCTCACAGTACAAGAAGCCGGGGGTCAGAGAATCCAATGAATCCAGCAGGAGGCCCATTTAAAGCACATTTTAGAAAGTCATCCCTTACAGACAGGGCGGTGACCTTCTGGACCTCCCTGCCACAGTGGGGTGTGGAGCCAGAGAGTGTCAGCAGGTTCAAGAAGGCACGAGACAAATTTGTGGACAACAGGTTCATACACGGGCACTGCAGCACCCGTGGCTGTAGACACCCTCCAGCACCCTGAATACGACAGCAAACATCTGACCGGGGGAACATTTCTCCCGTCCTTCATCTCTCTGGAGGTGCAACCGCTGGTACGTGCTGGTATCACAGGCTCTCCCTGCTCCCCAGCCCCCTGACGCTGCCACCAGAAGGGACAGAGGTAATGAAGTTGGATGCCTTACCGCCGGTCTCCTCAAGGCTTTTAAGCTTCCACCTCACAGAAATTCATTTTGAATTCTTTTGCAACAAATAATTACATTTATAGATTTTAGCAGATGCCTTAAATAGTCTCTGTCCTCAGTGGGAAAATTACATGAATTAAAAATCAAGGCTTTTATAGTTAGGGGAAGATGTAATTGATATTAGGTTACTGAGTAAAAAGAGATCTTCTACCATTCAGAGCTTATCTGAAATCCTGCAATTATGCAAGGTGGGGCTCTTTTGAAAGGTCTCAGAGGAACACATGCCATTCTCACCATGAAAATATGCTTCCAGCAAACAAATCAGAGCCTCTCTGCTGCTGTTGCTGCTCAGAAAGGGAAATAAGTGGAAGTCCTTTGGGGGTATTGGTAAGAAGAAAGAAAAAAAAAAGAACACCAAAGCAGATGCCCTTGGAGAGACTTGTAGACAAAACCACGATCTCCATGAAGGAGCAAAATGAAAAACAGGAAGGAGTGAATCAGCAAGCCCCTGGGCCCAGTGCTCTGCTGCTGGAGCAGTATCGAGCCATGCAGGCTGTGCGGCTGCGGCCTGTCTTCACCGGCTGACACGTCTCTAGTCTGTACATTTTATTAGTGTTTACTGCATCCTTTCTAATCACCTTGACAGCAGAAGTGTGGGTTACATGTTGCTCTTATTCACTGGAGATATCCCAATGAGTTGGGAGGGCAGAGGCTGGGCCTTCCAGCTGCATGCTTCGGGGCAGGAGCTTATCATTGCTACTTGGCTATAAAATGTCCTTCTTTGTTGTTGTCATGGTATTTTCCCAGTTGTATGAATAATTAGTTCCCTGTAGACATGGTATTGTTAATCCCAGCAATCTTTAATGGCTTAATTATCAGAACCTTCAGATGAGAAGCATTGTGTTCTTTTCTTTCTAAGCCGTTGAGCTCCGTCTTCACTCTTCTCCACACTCAGACAAACTTGGAAACAAGCACACGAGCTAATGGGCTCACCAAGCAGTTCTCCGCAGAGCCGTACTGGTAAGGAACACCGCCAAGCACTGTGCATCTTCAGACGTATCTTAACAAGAGAAACCATCCTTGTAAGCACAGATTCAGCCATCCCCTCCAAAACTTATCAGCAGCCCACTTGTAGCTGGTAGGAGCCTCCTCTTCATCCCTCTGTGACTTCTTTCCTACCTCTCGGTGCTAAAAACCTGCCCAGATCTTGGAGGGTAAAAGAGTCTTGTCCAGATCCTCTGCAGGGACACAGGCTTCACCCTTAAAGCCTTTAAATCACATTTACAGCGTGATTTAGAAACCTGAACCTCACTGACTTTCAGTATAACTTTGGCATCCAAACTATGTGAGAGCTTCTGAAAGTATTATTTGTTGGCGATATTTCAAAAGACTGATTTTTTTTTTGTCCCCTAAGGAAAAGCAAGACAACTTCAGCTTATTCCTGACGCAAGATCTATGTTGCAAGTCACATCAATCCTTTAGTGATACTGAAGAGCTTGGATGAAAAAAAAAAAAAAAGCAGTCATGAAAGGTATTATTATCGAATGGTATTGAGGGGCAGCTTTAATGGAAAAAGTGAAAAATGTGAACTTCTGGATCAAAGTCAGAAAGAAGAATCAGTACGTCCTCTATCTTATAAACAAATAATGTTTTAAAAAATGTATGGACTATAGTCACTTCATTACTGCCTATCCCTTTCTAGCTAATAAAGCACTACTCAGCTAGTGCTGGTTTACAGTGACATATCTGTATGGTTTTTTTTGTTACAGAGACTTCTGTAAAATCCTCCTCCGAAATTATTTTTAGCTTGCTATCAGCATGTTCATTACAAGCAGACTGGAACATGGACACCTACTTCATAAACAAATCAAAACAAAGAAAGGGGGGAGAAATACCCTGAGTCATCCCCTTGTCCTCCTGACAAGGTTTGAATCCGATGTTATGCACTGCTGCCTCAGTAAGGGGGAAATGTAGCTAATCTGTTTTTGGAGTAGGTAGCGTGGCACTGGATTGTTAGCCAGCTGACTCACAGACAGTCAGCTGCAGATAAAACTACTAGGCCCCTCTGCTCCCTAATAAGCTCAAATGTCTGTTGTTTATTCCAGATAATTCATCTTTGTCTTCTGCAAAGTGCACGTCACCTATACCTCACTTGGGAACAGCAAACACTTACTCATTGTAACGAAGAGGATTGCCTCTGGCAGGCTAATTGCTCTGATTTCCCCCCTCACTCCCCAACTAAAACCCAGTTTCTCATTTATTTCTGGTTATGTTATTTCAGGGACTTCATCCAAACACTTGGCAGAAGGCAAGTGCCCCAGACACACCTTCAAATTCCAAGGTCAAGCACCCCATTTTATTTAATACTTTTGTAGGCTCAGGTTAACAAATAAAGTGCTTTACAGAGCAATGTTTTCAAGAAATCCTGTTTCTTTTTTTTTTTTTTTTCCCTTTTTCTTATTCTTTTTCAAATCAGTTATGTAACACAAACCTTTCCTGGAGATACAGATATTCCTGTTCTTGGCTGTCGTATCTTTGCGAAGTCCTCCCAGCAGAGGTCCCTGGAGCTTCTGGTGGTTACAGCACTGGAGCAAGCCCAGCACCCTTGACAGCAGAATGGCCCGTACCAGCCCCGTGCTCCCTTTTGCGCAATACCAGGACTGCAGCTAGCACAAACCTCAGCTGTGTAGCAGGCTGAAAGGCACAATAAGGGCTTCTCATAGTGCTGCAGGAGAACTTCTCCGTTCTAGAAACATGGCAGGGAACACTGGGATGGCCGTGGAGGACCACAGGTGGTCTCTCACAGCAGCCTGCAGCCGCTCTGTAAAGCAGTGCAGGGTGCCTGCTCGACCCCATAAGCCAACCAATTCGAGCTACAGAAGGGTTGTGTGTGCAGACGGTGGCTAAAGTAGGGCAACACCTGTGCTCTAGCTCAAGTTAATGTTGAAAAAATTTTTAAAAAAATTGAAAATTAAAATATAGTTTTCAAGTAATAGATAAATAAATTTATATTTGAGAAACCGTATGGTCAAGTGATGACAAAAGATCTAGGCGATGGCTTTGGGATTGTCCTCCACCAGCCCCCAATGGGACGTGCTTACTTTAGTGGTCTGCAGAACGGTGCTGTAACATTTGCCTGTCTTGCAAAGGAATTAGGGAAGGATAATTCAGCAATGCAGGATTTGCAAACCTTTTTGAAGCCTTTGGGTGGAATGGTGCACGTGCAGTGCTTGCTTTTGTTCTCAATATTGCCAGCACATACTCATGAGCAGCCTTAATTGACGGTGCTTTCTGCTTCCCCTGCAATGGTAAATGTTGGTTGCACTTCCTCAGCGCAAGGTGCTGGCACCACCAGCAGCACAAAAACACCTCCCAGCCCACGCACCGCAGCGTGGTGAGGGAGCCTCCAGCATGAGAGGCAGACAGTCCATTGCCTCCGGTCCCTCACGCTGGCTCGGACACGGAGCTGTGTGAGTCCAGAAGATGGAACCGCACCCCAGGACACCACCTTCTGTAGCATGGGAGACTGGAAGGAGAAGGTGGGGCCTTACAGTTGTATGTACGACCTCAGGTTCCGCAACAGTGCTCATCCCTACCTTCTCTCTTCCACAGCTGGATAGCACTCATTTTGCTACCAGCTTGTCTTTGCTACCTGCCAGACCCTTTACTTTCCTGATGGTCTGTAGCCTCTGAACTTCACGGGCTTCAGCAGGGCGTTTGTATTCAGGACAGCAGAAACTGCCACTGGTGGAGCAAGCTACACCTTTTTTCTGGCAAAAAGACAGCAGCCTGCCACACACAGTGCAGAAAGCTGCCCGTGCTGAGGCAGCACATCTTGCCCCTGCCAGCAGCGGAAGGGTGCCTCACACATCTCTGTACAAGGCACCTTCTGTACAGTGTAACAGCAGTGTGGTGAGAAACATCGCTACCTAATGATTAAAGAGACTGGAAAGGATGCTTCGTGCACCTTGAGGGCTACAAGTAAATCACTGCGCGCTATGGGAAAACAAAAAAATCAGTGCAAGAAAGAGACTGTAGGCTGCGTAGGCTGCCTGTAGGATGATAGGACTCAGCTCCCCTTGCTGGTCTGTACACAGCCCTGTGCTGCCTGTCAGTGCTCATGTTCCTCTCCCCCTGACAAAGACACAGAAATGACTGCCAAAACTGCCATAGAAAAGAAGGAAAAAGAAAAAACTAACTACTTCTTGGAGGTCTGAGGGCCACAGGACGTTTTGAGGAGGCTCTCTTCAGGGGGTGGCTGGGCTCTGCGGGGTTCCCTGCCACCTGTCCCCAGGGCCACTGGTAGCACAGAGAACGCGACTGAAGTGCCCAGGCAAGGGCACTGATGGTGATGCTCTCTCCCAGTTGGGGCTGCTACGCCATGAGCGATGACACCTGGAAGCAGGCAAGTTCCCTGTGAATGTTTAAATCGTCTTATGAAAATAAATAGGCTTTGGAGAAAGCCCAAGGGCATATTTCAGAGCACTTTGGATTTCAGCCTGTTTCAGCCTCTACTGCCAGCTGTCCATCTGTCCTGCTAATGCACTTCATTATGCAGCTAGGTAATGAGCCTACATCTATCTCCTTTACCAGCGGGATTGTAATTGCGAGGGGAAAGGGAGACAAACTTGTTATACAGGACTCGGGGGTAGGACCGTAAGGGGATTTTCTCATTTTGCATTCTCATTTCTCATTTTGCATTCAATCACAGTTAGAGTACATATCATTCCGGTGCAGTTACCCCATTAGTAAGAAATACATCCTTTTGCCTCATCAAGAGGAAGCTGAACTCTGTCTCGAAGGACTTGCCATGGGGGCTCTCAGAGGTGATGTTTCATTGAAATGAACGGTGTCTGTGGATCCGGCCGTGCCACCTCAACAGCGTGTGGGAGCAGCTGGACCGACGAGGGCAAGAGGAACATGTATTTTCTGTCATGTTTTCCCTACACGTTAAAAGATTGATTTTTAGAGGCATAGCCCAGAAATGCTCCCAGTCCAGCAGTCACAGCTTGCCTTTTGTTCATGCCTGGACACCACTCAGATGGCACGGGTGGCTTCTGAGGTTCAGTACAGCAGGACGAAGCTCCAGCCAAGGGTCTGTTCCTCCACAGCTCCCCTCACCTCCCACCGTTCCCCTCGCCTGAAGAGATCCCAGCAGATCCCATTTGCACAGGTCAGCCCTTCCTGGGCTGCTTCAGGAACTGCCCCTCTTGCAAAGCATTGATAGCAAGAGGCACGTACCTCTGTACCTCAATTATCAGCCTGTAATGTCTTCTACAGTGGTTTGAGACTGATCTTCGTGGTGGTTTATGGCTTTAGAAGCTATTGTGCTTTCAGTTAATGCCTTGATTTTATCTGCCTGAGTCATTGGTTACCTGATTGTTTTAAGTGGCTTCTATTTTGTCTTCCTTGAAATGGCATTGCCCAGTAGCTGCAGTTTGCCATCAAAATTGGCTAAATTTTATAAAAGAGTCATTATATTTTGCAGTCACAGTGAGGAAAGAGGATTTGATTTATTTTGATCAGTAGTCTAAATATTTTTGTATCAGATTTTGGCATTTCAATGCATAAAGGGCTGCCTTTGAACTCCACTTAGCTACTGAGAAATGGCACTTACACTTCATGCTACTGAGGTGTCATCTTAAATAGATTTCTAATAAGTTTTGATCTGACCCACTGTGAAATCTCAATGTCAGAATGAGTTGAATGTTTTCAAGTACATTTCTCACATAGTTGCTTGCCTTACTTTAAAAGTAATAGTTAAGCTGATATTTGAGTAAGTTTACATTAGTCTTTGATTATGAGCTTCTCAGGATTATAAAAGTCAACTAATATATTCATGGGAGCACAATTACACAAAGCTGGTGCAGCAAAAATTAAAAGAAAAAGAGGATTATACACACGCCACACTTTTGGAAGCAGCCAAGAATAATAGAAGCTGAAAATTGTCAGCAACCTTGACAACAGAGATCACAGCCTTCAAGAGAGGCATGCCAATACCAAGGCTTCCAAAATGAGAGGTTACTCGTAAAGAGCTTGATCCAAGTGCTGTTCTCAAGGGCACGTGCATACTGACCCCACGGCAGCTCGGGTCTCCAGACAATCAGCAGTGCTCCGGTTTCAAGGTAGGAGTCTCTTTCTCTTACACTATGGTGCTTCAAATGGAATCGAGTTTCCTCTGAGCTTTATGCTTGGTGGAGCAAAATAATGTTGTGATTGTTGAAAGACTGGCTATTGGCCATAGTAACTTGAAAAAATAAAAAAGAGGCTGAGTTATAAAATTGACAAAAACACTTAGGCTGGCTTTAATGCCACCATCCAAGCAGACATAGTATTAGCTGTGGCTCTGCCTTTAAAAAATCACCTTGTATCCAACACTGTCAAAGAAATATTCCCCCTCAAAGAGCCCCGTTCTCCAGCAGGACCACTGTGCTGGGAAAAATGCTGAAACAAGCATTCAGGCAAAAATGAGAAGCTGAACTGCTGTGGTTGCACGGATTGAGAAATAGAAGCCCACGCTGAAAGAACAAGGACTGCCCTGGACTGCTCAGACAGCTGATACCATACTGATAGCAGGAGGAAAAGACAAGGTGTAATTCTGCCATCAGCTGCCCGGTATAACAGCTTACAGTGGTGATCACATTCACTAAGACACAATATGTTGTATACCTTATTTCAGTCAGGACAAATACCTAATTTGGTTCATTTCTACAGAAAATTATGACACTTATTTGTTACTTGGGTTAATAAACAAATGTTGCATACTGTGTGTAGGCATACTGAATGATTTAAGTCACAAACTCACCACATGCTTCTGAACCTAGTTCTCTCTTCATCCTTTGTTCACAACGAATCTTATGTCTAATGACCATCACTCGTCTGACAGATGTTAAGTATCAAATGCCTAGGCCATGAAGGACAATAACAAAGGTGCCCGTGTACCCTGCTTTTGCATCCAGAAAGCCCCAGCACTCATTCGTCCTTGCTTGTGAATCCTCAGAAACCAGAGACAGGTTGTGGGTGCCCCTGGGAGGCACCTCACATGCAGCAATATCTCAGCTTTACCAGGCTGGCCTAATACTGGGGAGGGCTTGGGGCGTGTGAAGGGCAGGGAAGCTCCCACCTCCACCTACCGAGTCTCTGCTCTTCCTCTCAAATAACCCAAGTCCGAGATAAGCTCTCAAGGGGGTTCTCTCTTTTCTCTGTGAAATCTCTCATGATCCCAGTTCTCCAGGGGCTGTTTCTACTGTGTTCCACTGCTATAAAAGCTTTTTCTTCATTTTTTCCCTATTTGCTTGGCTGTTTGATGCACATTTTTGTGCGCAGTGAAACCTAGACACCACCAGCCTTCTGCAAACCCTGGAGACCAGTCGTTCTCATTTGTGGGAGAGCTGAGGTGGCTGAGATGAGTTTCAGCTTGGGCTCCTTATTGAGGGCGGTTGCTGGCACCTGCCACCTGTCCTGTCCTTGGGTTTTAGGGTCATTCCCGACAGAAGCAGGAAGGCAGCTCCAGGACATTATCATGCCACGTTGCACAAGTCCCAGCAGGGCAGCAGGCACACGCACACTTGCTCGTCCCCTTCTGCAATTACTGTGCAAATTACTTCTCACCCCGCTGGGGCTTTGCGCGTGTTTTAACAAATGTCTCACAGCTTTAGCATTCTCTGCACATTAGGAGAGAACCAACCTCACCTGGGAGGATGCAGCCTGGGACTCTAAGCTTTCAGATTTTCTTTTATGCTTTCAGGCTCACTTTCCACAGAAAGAATGGCTGACACACACACTCGCTGTTCCCTCAGCTCAGGTTGTCCTTTGTCCTGCCTGTGCTAGAAACAGGGACTGCAAACATGCCAGAGCAAGTTCCACCAGCGTTTCCTTGATCCAGTCAAGCAGACTCGATTCCTATTGAGAACTGTTCCAAGCCAAACCGCTTTAGACCCGTACTAAAGGCGCCGATCGCCCTCAGACAAAGCACAAAGCTCCTTCAGCGCCAGCACTGCTCAAGTCTGATCTGCCACGGATTCGCACCCTCTGCCCTGCAGCCTTCGCCGCTGTCCCATCCCTGACCCTTACACACCCATCCACCTTCGCGCCTACGAGGGCAAGTCCCAGCATGGGAGCTCGGAGGATACAGCCGGGAACAGCCTCCCAGAGCAGCTGGGGCCAAGATTTTGCTGCGGTCCCACCAGCATGTGAGTCTCTTGTCTACCCACACACCCGAATCACGAGCTCTGAGACCTCTGCTCCCTCTCAAATTTGTTTAAAATCATCTGACAGATGTAGAAGGTACCAGTGCATGTGTGTGAGGGGCGGGGAGGGTAGGGCTGCAGGGACGTAGTTGCGTAAGCGTAACTCCCTTAGCAAAACAGGCTAAAAATAATAAAGCTACATCATCGCATTCTTTCACAATGCTTCAGGAGAAGCAAAGTGGTGCCTGCAGCTGTGATGAGTCCCTGTTGAAACCGAAGGGAAATAGGTGAGGAAGGCAAAGCCACCTTTGTCCTGCCCCGTCTGTCAGCAATGCCGAGTCAAGGTGCCCAAGCAATTTTGTATTCAGCTACAGTGAACTTCAGCAAAGCTTATGTCTGAACAGTCCTCCGATTCCTACAGGCCTCACTTCCCCAAGTACAAAATCATCTGCATATTCACCCCTAGTTCTGGCTTTTTGTAAACAGTGCTGCTCTAGGGTGACTTTTCCCTTATTACTACCTCTCAGTACTTTGTGGTTTGGGCTCCACCATGGCTGGCACGTACAAGGTGAGCTTCTGCTGCAAACAGCTGACACAAGGCCGAGATAAGAAGTAAGGAAAGATAAGCAAGAGACCACAATTAAATGTTGAGGTCGTATCTGTCCATATAACAGACTGTTGTCTGCTCTTTTTCTACCCACCGAAAATTTGCCGTACACAAGATGGGTAGACAATTTTAAGACACATTGCAATTAATTCCCTTCCTAAATCTAAGCTCTTCTGCCATTCAACTGTTGCCACCCCCTACACAGGCACAAGCAGCAGGAGGTACTGCAACAGACAGGGCACGTACCCCCCATTTGCCTCCATCTCCTGGGGTGTCTTCATGGCCTTGGTCGCTGCTAGGGGCCAGAGCACAATGGGGAGCTGAACACCCTGCCAGGGGGCTGTGCTGCATGGGGCATGGAGAAAACAGGGGAAGAAAGGGTGACAATCCATGTGGTGAGGGCTGAAGCAAAAAAGAAGGCAACTCTTCTCTTTGACAGAGCCACTTTCCAACAGATACACAGGCTTCACAGCCAAGGGAAAGCCACATTTACTCTGGGGCAGAAAATAGCGGGCATACACTTTTATTATCTCGTTAACACCCCCTCCCTCTCCCCAGGATCATTTGGCTGCACGTCCAGTGGCACCACGTCATGGCGTTGCCAGCAGAAACAGCCGGCACCGAGACTGGGCATGGTGCGAAATGGCTCCGTCAGCAGGGTGTGAGCGCCACACGGGCACGGCGGGCTGAGGAAGGGTACGTGCTCGTGAAAGTAGGAGAGAGGATTTGCAGCTACAACTTCCTTTTCAGCAGAGATGGAAGGGGAGGGAGTAATAAACAGCCCCGTTAAGCTGGCCTGTTGGCTTTAAACCAAGGTAATGAGGCATGCGGGTGCTTTGACAAGGAGCCAGAAACTTCATTTGCCACCAATTTGACTTCTACCTTTTTTTGTCTCTCTTAAGCTGACAGTACATTCCTCACAGTCCACTGAGCATATCAAAATGGGGCTCAGCCTAAGTCTAATGCACAGTTAATTGGGTATATAACCTTTTAAAGTACTACTAGGAAAATAATTCACTTAATTAAATATTTCCAATTGTGGAAACCACCCTTTACGCAAATTGCACCACCACGTCCCCCTTTGCACACACAAGATGTAGACTGAAATTGGACTTACCCACTCTTTTCCTACACATGGCATTTCCCACTCCAGTCCTTCTCAGCTGTCCCTCCCACTGCTACTTCCACAGGACAGAGATTACTTCAGTGATGAGATCAAAGCGGGAGCAAGAGCTCGTGGCTCTGCCGCCCACGTGTTTTGGGGCCCTGGACAAATTTCTTAACCCTTCTTTGCAACAGCTTCTGCATTTACACGGAGGTGAGCAGCGTCCTCCCACCTCACCGCTCTGCTCCTCGGCCTAGTGCCCTCAGAGCAGCTGCGGCCTCCCTTGGCTGGCGGTGTTAGACCGAAGAGAAGAACACGAAGTGTTTGTCCAGGCTGGCTCCCTGGAGAGGACATCGCTCGGCTGTGGGCACAGGAGAAAAAGCCCTGCCTCTGGGGAACTGCAGCCAGCGTCACGCCACCACTGGTGTGTGACCAGACCAGGGAGCCACGGCGGCCTGCACCTGCGGAATCCGTGTGGGACAGAAGCAGACAGGAAGATAGGCCCGATTGTTCTGCAGAAGCCTGCCAGATAATAGAATCGTATGCTACAGAATTATATAACAGAATAGATAGAATCATATCAGATGTTTAGGCAACCTCATCACAAAAGAAAACTTTGGTTTTGTACAGACGAGCCTCCTGAATGGGGAGCATCAAATCTCACGCCCTCTGGCAAGAGTGCTGCAGACGCAGTAACATCACCGTTATACCAAAAACGTCACCACTGGGCTTCTGGATCCCTTTCAAGGGATGAACACAAAGTTTCTACCAGAGAATAAAGCGTGTTAGTGATCTTCTAACAACCATTTCTACCTAACTTGTGGTACTTGTCCTGTAGTCAGTAGACTCCTTATACCTAAAAGCTGCCCTGCAGGGAAAGCCTGAATCAAAACATACCTACTGCATTCTGCACGGCAGCTGCTCACTGTATAACCCATGACAGGTCCCCAGGCAGTTCCTAACAGCTGTATTTTGGCCAAGGGCACATCTATGCTATCACCGGTACCCACTGACACTGCTTCTTTGTGACTGGAAATGTCCCCACCTCCATGCATTTTGCCTGCCTGCTGCTAGCTGTCACCACAAATATTTGCAAACAACAGTTTGTAAGTGCGGAAGGCCCCACAAGTCACACGCTAGATGTGCCCGTATTGCTCACACACCCATCAGCTTGCTCTTCTGACAGCCCACAGAGAAAGGGGAGACCCTTTCTCCAGCCATCCCTCACCTCAGCAGTGCTGGAGGCAGGTGAAACGGGGAAGCCACATTTAAGGTCTGGGTAGAAATGTCACCATCCACTCCACCAAGAAGGGTGTTTTGTGACAGGCTCCTCACGACACTTGCTGCAGCATGCCCCTGGCAGAGCCTACTCCATCACTTCTTGGTGTGCCTGGACAAGGGGCTGCTTTCCTTCCCATGTTGCAAGGTCACTAGAGACCGGGCTAATTTCCTCGCTTGATCTCCTGGCTAATGCAGGCCACGCAACAGCCCACATTCATTCACGCTTGAATTTATTCTACATGAAAATTAGTCTGGGAGAACCACTGCAAAATTTATACTTCGCAGCCCTCTGAAATAATAAGCCCTCAGAATGATCTTCTAAGTCTGCTGTCGAAGCGTAGCAGTCGCTGTTTGGTTACACGGGCATATCAGAGCCCTTCATGTACAGCTATTAGGAACTGTCATACCTGTGCCTGCTTCCGAGCAAGCTTTATGTCCATTAATTAACACTGCATGCTGCCTCCCTAGGGGAACTATGTGAGTCAATTGGTGGACTCCGTGAAGCGAGTTGGTGGCTCTCAGCCCTGTTCATGGTGGAGAGAGGTCAGCATCACCCAAAAGTCCACCCCACAGGAGTGGCTGGGGGCCCTCTCACTATAATGAAGACCCTCATTACAGAGCTTTTTGTGGCAGCTGGGCAGATGCCTTTGATCTCTGCCCCTGTCAGTGTGATACCTTGCACGGGCAATGAGCTGGAGCTATTTCGGGGGTACAATGGGGAAACAAACCTTCCAGTGGTCTCCTTGTTTAATTGCTCTCTATTGCCTTAAGTACAATGGCTAACAGCTAAAATGGACTTCAGGGTGTTGCCTACAGAGCTCTGTAATGGTTTTCTGCTTTTTCTTTCTATTTGCAATCTATTTTGAGTCATTTTACCTTGCCTGGGCTGGCCAAGAGGAGCTGTGTTGTGCACTTTCACCAGCTGATTCTGGGAAACGTCAGTTATGCTGTTCTTCTGTTAGCAATACATTTCTTGAACGATTTAAAAATAGCACGGTATGAAACATTTCCATCTTCTCTCTTCTGGAGGAGAACTGAGGGGGAGTTAACTCTTTTCTGCTTCGCCAGAGCAAAAAGCCTTGCAGTGCTCAGGTGCTCCTGGGCTGGAACAAGCTCCTGGTGCTGGCGGAGGCAATGCCATGAGGGCACCTGCGGCAAGCTTGAGATGAGTGAGGCCGGAGCCACGCTGCCCCTTGCCAGAGCTGCCGGCAGTCCCGGTGTGCACGGTGGCTCACTCGGGGCTGCCCAGACAGCAACAGTACATTGAAGCTCCTCTCTTTGTACAGCTCCAGCACATACTAGCCCCAGAGCCTAAACCTCAGCTGTGTCCCCAGACATCCACACCGGCCCTAGAGCACCCATCCGTCTTTTAACCATGTTGGAGCATCTCTGGCTCCATGAGGCAGCAGCAGCAGCAGAACGCATTTATCAAACACAACTTCCCCTATTCATCTGCACTTGCCATGCACTTCTCCTTTGGCCTGTGTGGCCCCTTTGGGACTCCTCTGCTAACCGCGAGGTTGGGAAATAATGTTTCAACCACAAAATGCAGCTTCCTCTTTCAGACAGCAATTAACTTTTCCCCCATGCCTAAGGAAAGCCTAGAAGCACTAAAACAACAACTGGCTGCGTCCTGCTCATGTAAGTACCACTAAGATGCTGGTGTAGCCCCTTGGGTCTTCTCCCCGGTGGTTTTACAGCAGCACCACCACGGTCACTCCCTGGACCAGGCAGCCCAAGCAGATACAAGTATCCCCACCGGCCCCACAAGCCTCGGGGTGCACTGCATCTAATTTCAGACAGGTATCATGAGTTGTACCAGGGCTCCACATTGCTTCCAGGCTGGTGTGCTGCCTCATTTTGTTTTCTTTCTTTTCTCATAGGTAAGTATCACTGTTGGGGAGTAACCCTTGCTTTCCTTGCCTGCCCATAACTGCTTTAAAGCATGGATTAGATATCCCAATGGTTATTAACCACGGGAGATCTATGGGATTTCAGTTGACTCAGATATCTGGCATTATAGCTGTGGTCTTGAATGTGCTCTCCAGCAAATCCACTCGATATTGGTTTCTGTTTACTCAGCAGTGATGTCACGTCAGCCCTTCTGGAGGGAGCAGTCTGGCAGAGACTTGAGTTTATGAGCAAAAGTCTGCGGAGCAGAGCCAAGCTCGGCTGCAGGCAGGTGCTCAGTCAGACAGCAGGTCAGGCAGCAAAGCAGAAGGGTAACTCTCGCCTCCGTGCTGCTGTCCGGCCCTAGAACTGGCATCAGCTCCATCTGCAAGCACCGCCGTGTGTGAGGCCTCGTCCTGGCCTGCACCCGCAGCCACCCAGGGCTTCAGCCTCAGCTCACGTGGAGATGGCACCTCCGTGTTTCATTCGGCTCCACATGGAATTAACACTGGCAAGGATCTGGTTTTCTGTTCCTCTTCCTCCTATCAGAACTGAATAAAAGTCCTACCAACATGAGGAGAAACAGCAAAAAAATTTGCAAGAAAACATTCCCTAGTTAGGAAAATAGTATATTGCTAATATTTCCCAGAAGAAAAAAAAAATAAATAAAAACACACTTATTTTCCATGCATTTTCAAACAACGTGAAGGAAGGTTTCCAAAGTTTCTTGGCAAGCAGCATTGCATGAGTACAATGCAAGGATTTTCCTGCAAGTCTGCTTGCTCCCTGGGAAGCCACCACCATTTGTCATCCTTCCACAGCCTGTCCATGAAAGAGATCAGCCAGCTGGGAATGCAGGGCTCTGCGCACTCTGGCGAAGTGTTCCTTAGGAGACATGGACTGGCATGGTCCGTGTTGTTTCCACAGCTCCCTGCAGCTGAATACCTGCAGTGAATCCTCACCACTAACTGATGAGACTGTGTCACCTTGCAGTAGCTATCCTAGGGCTGTGAAGCATACTTCATCAAAAAGAAAAAAAAAGAAAAGAAAAAGAAAAAAGAGCTACATCTGCAGTATGAATTTCCTGTGATTTCCATTTCCTGGGCAATTCTGAAAAGCATATTTTCATGTAAGCACTGGAACAAAACCAAGAGTGAAGGCTGCATACAAACAGCAGCTCCCGAGGTTTAAGCATCCCTTTGCAGTCAGATGCAATTCAGTGTTCTTCCAGCACAAGCAGAACATCCCAGGGCAGCATGAAATCGTCGGGTTTTTTTCACTTATTGGCACTCACAGGAACAGTCAGTGCTGGGCATGGATCGAGCTGACGACTCTGCCATTGCTCATCGTTTATCATCTACAGATCATTGATGGTGCAGTGAATTCGGCCAGTTTCTCTTTTCCTCTGTTCGTAAGTTCGAGGCCGTTTGGGGATGCAACACCCCTTGGCATTAATTGCCCTCCAACACTCAGGGAAGGCACGCTGTGCTCCGGGCAGTCCTCCTCGGCACGCACTCAGGACAGGGCTCAGCAGACCAGTTTAGGGTTTACGATTCACAGGCACCAGTTAGGTCTGTGCGAGACACAGGGCTTGTGCAGCTCTTCCTGCCCCAAATGTAGACCCTGACCCTCCGAAGCTAGTGCTGCCTGGGGCACTGAATCACATCGCAACTCCCTGCTGGCTCCTGCTATCCCTGGGAAACACAGCTTCTTTTTGCCTTGCCCTGGAATGGGACGATCTTGCTGTAACTGAGCCTAAAAGCAAGCCCTGGTCTTCTCAATGTAGCCCACCCATCCACTGTGAAGTAAAAAAGCTTGTAACTAACATTCCTAACATACCCTAGCAGAGAGAAGAGTTTCTCCAGAAAGCATCTATTTATATAATCTCTGCGGTGCTCAGATACCATGGAAATAAGTAAAGAATAATATCTTGGGGGAGTCTGTCACTCTGCAGATTTATGCATCAGTTGCTGCTTGCTGCCAAGCCTAAGCCAGTGCTCCTGCCACCAGGCCTGTCCACTGAGTTGCCGTGCCTCGGGATCATGCTGCATTTGGCTCGAATTTCCCCACGTTATTCCCAGCCCTATTTCATTTCTCTGAGCTCACGGGAGCCCACTGCTCCCTGTTCAGCGCTCCAGGGACAGCAATCGGTTAAGGGTCATTCCCTTACCCAGCTCCTGCATAGGGATGTTGCTGAATGCAGGCTACTGGCTATTTCACACCGCACATCACAGCACCTCCTGTGCTCTCCAGCAGCATTTTGCCAGCAGCTATCCCTTATTAGTAGTGCTTTGGGCAGCCTTTAAAATGGTAAGTCTTTGTTAGATTGAATGATTTTTGCAGAACTCTTTTTATACCTCATTTTACCGAGGCCCAAATATATTCCACCTCATCACATGCTCGCTGAATCTCCTAAGCTTGCAGTTCTAGCTGGTAGATTCATTTAAAATCCATTCTGCTGGGGCAAACGCACATTTGTCAGAGTGCTCAGCCCATACGCTGAGGCCTTTCAGGCCAGCTTCTGTCTCCGGGAAGCCGAAAGCCCCGAGTCAAGAAGAGCTTAGCGGTTCACTCATTAAAAGAAATTTCATCTCCGTCTGCTGGCCGCAGGCGTCCCGCTGCCTCCTGATGGGTCAGGGGCTTGGCAGAGATGCCCGCCTCCTGCTCGCTCGGCAGGACCGATGCGGCTGCCAGCTCCCAGCCCCACGGACACTGCCAGAAACCCGCGGAGGGACCTGTCCTCCTTCCACACACACCTCCGTACAGTACTTACACCGAGCTATCGTGGCTTCTTGGGAGAAAACAGTGCAGAAAAAAAGCTGCGTGCTGTAGGCAGCTGCCAACGCAAAATCATCCGGGCCATTAGCCTGGCTACTTGCGGACACCGCCAGCATTTAGAGGTCCGCCTGGCCGAGCAGCCTTTCCTCAGCTCGTGTAGTGACAAGTCGGTGGAGAGAGACGAACAAAGTGAACAGTAAGCAACGAATGACTGCAAAGAAGATCAAGGCAAACTGCTATAAACAAAGCGGTTCTATTTTTTGCTTAGACCCAACATTTTGATCAGATCTTTATGCATGTATAATTAAAAATATTATTCCTCAGAAGGAAGCAAACTGCTCTATTCATGCTGAAATTATTTTTCTCCTTGACTTTTTTTGTTGCACTTCTTTTTTTTCCTCTCCAAAGAGTGAGTTGAACAACTTCCGTCACTCTTCGTATGAGGTGGGTTTAAAGACTTGTAGCGTTGCTTCCTAAAGGCAGTGGCAAAACTTTAATTTGCTGTAAGCAGTAAAAGACCAAGGTGCAAAGAGTTACTGCTTGTAGCACGGTCAGCTGATGACAGGGAAGACCTAAGAGGGTTTAAATGTTATGAAGAGCAAGGAGCCCATTAGCAGAATGGACCAGGGTGGAATTAGCATTCAAGGTTAAAGATAGGAGGGGAAAATGTGAAGTATGAGGAAGAGATATGCAAAACTATCTCTCAAGAGTGAAGTGGCAGAAGCTCCACTACTTGGTACGCTCAGAATTAAGTTGGACAAAGCAATATGAATGTGTGCAAGATAACAGCTCTGCTTCAGCAGGCAGACAGGCTCAGGTTGTTTTCATCGGCTGCTCCTCGCAGCTGACTGTTAGCAGGGCTGTTTCTGCCAGCCTCTACCACGAAGTCCAGCAATTTTAAGGCCTTTTTTCAGACAGATCTTATGAAGAACAGGAAGAACCAAAAATGCCAAGACCGCATTTCCACTCAATTCTAAACCAAGGAAAATCCAACACAAAATGAAATTCTAAAATAGTGTGTCAGGGCAGGCTTAGAAGTAGGTGGAAAAGAACATGGAAGGGCATTTATATGAATGTATTGTGAAATAACTAACTTACTGTACAATAGACAGTCATGGAGCATCCCAACTAGAACGCACACCTCTGGACTGCCAACGATGCTCTCCCAGCTATCAGTAAATATTAGTGGTATGCACAGGAACAGGGACGTCAGCAAAGAGGGCTTAGCAAAATGTGGTTAACGTTCAGGACGGGGAACCTGTCACACATGCACACACATCTATATATCTTTCTGGGAAAAGTCACAAGGTTATAACAGGAAAAACTAGGAAAAACAAAACGTTCCTTGACTACAGCTTGGCCAACCAGGGCAGACTGTTAAGCTGTGGTGTGGGACAGTTTCCAGACAGAAAGGACACAGTCCGTGCTCATACCTCATTCAAACCCTGCCTGCTGAGAGCACTGGAGAGCGTGCTGCAGGAAGCCCGTCCAACAAGCAGACAACAACTGAAAAATTAGCAGTAAAAAAAAAAAAAAAAAAAAAAAATCAGATCCCCATGATTCCACAGAGCCACATGCATGGGGAGCTGGCTCTCCTGGTGGAGGTGGTTCTGTCTGTGTTGTGTCTGTACCTGCTGTCCTGGAAAACCATCCAGCAGGGGCTGGTGCTGTGTTCTCCGGTGGGCTTTCACGGTGAAAGATAAAAAAAAAAAATACTTATTTGTCACATATATTAGCATTCTTGTTACTTCTGCCATTAATCTCATTACCTCTCCTGGCTAAGCTATTGCTTTCTTAAGCAGCTGCCTGTACCTAATTAAAGAGTAGGCTGCGTATTTCAGGTCTCACGTGCTGGCCGTTCCTTCCTTCTTTCCTGGTGAAGTCACCAGGAAAGATGATTTCAAACTAAAGCACCTACTAAGTGAAGTTGGAAAGGAATTCATCCTGGCTGTTATCTTAATGATCCTTTGAATGTCACCTTTACGTTTAGAGCTTCTTGTGATAACCAGGGGCTTTCCACTGACACAGAAGGGTTTTGGCAGCTCTGCTCATCATACCTGGCCCTTCAGGCAGCTCTAGCTCTGGGAGGCTGCACGGCCACAGGAGAAAAAGTGGCGCTTATTAGGAAGAGCACGCAAACTGATCCGCCCCGAGCCTCCCGCGTCCTTCCCTGGTGACAAGGATTTCCATCTCCCCGTGACGGGCACGGAGCCTCATGAATACAGAAAACCCAGTGGATCGCTCTGTCAGTCTCATCGTTTCCCTGCCCTGCCAGGAGGATAACAGCAAGCCTCCACCAGGAGCAAAAAGCCTGAGCGAAACCATCGGCACAAACACTCAGACATCACGTATGAGAACTGATAATGAAGCACAACGAATTTGTTTTGTGTCTAGGAAAGTGTATTTGTTATGGTTACATGGAATAATCATTCCCTCTGAAACACCCTTCTGGACCTTGAAAAAGCCTTCAGTTTAATCCCTCATGGAAGTATTTTTCTACAATGAGCAGCAAGCGCTGTCTTATCTTTTAAGACCTGTTAGAACTGAGGCTCGCTGAGATGCACACCCTCGCTGGCAGTAACAGTAACTGGCAGTCCCTTTCTTCCTCCTGTCTGAACACTCCTCTTCCTCATCACCCCCACTACCACTTCTGAAGAACACAACAAGCAGGCAATGCTGGGCAGCAAATCTCTCGGAAGCACTCATCCAACTTTGTGGCACAACAGAAATAAGCTTCCAGGGAGAGGCGCTTACCCCGAGCAGCGCTGGGAGGCACAGGGAGAGGCGCCCACGTTGCTCCTTCGAGCGCTGGTGTGGCCACCACGGCTTGCCCCTCTATCGCTGCATGGCCTCAGCTGGGAGCGATCACCTTGGTGGTGGCCGCCAGCTCAGCTGCAAGGTGATGCTCTGGCCTAACGCCGACCAGAAAGTGAGCGTAGCCGCATGCTGAAGGGAAGGCTCAGGCTGAACTGCAACGTCATCCTCCCTCAGCGCAGGGCACAGCGAGCTGCTGATTGAAGAAACAAGGCAGCGCTGATGAGCAGAGCTGCCCGGTGCCTCCATCAGCACTTTGTCTAGGCGAGCTCTCAGCACGCGAGCGAACAGACGCCAGGTGCCCTCGGAGCAGCGCGGTGATGTCAAGAGAAATGCAGGTGGTGAGGGATAGCTAAAGCGTTAAAAAAAAATCAATTTCTTTGCATCGCTTGGGAGCAATAAAGGAAGTACATCTGACACAAAAACTGGCCAACAGCACTGGGGAAGCTGCGTTCCTGCCTGCTTTCTGCCCGTTTCAGCTAATCAGCGATTTTCGTGAAGGTCAACACGTCTTAATAGCGTCAGCCTGGCCAGAGGAGCAACACTCTCTAAATTTCAGCTGCTACTTTGGAAAAACTCTGGTGAGCATCCCCGACCATTCACAAATTTGTCATCCCGTGGGAGAACCTTCAACTGGGTAGGAGGAGAGATGAAAAGCTCGTGATAAAAGCTCATTAGAGCCTCCCCTCAAGGAGCAAAGCATTGCTCTTTGCAGGGAGAACAGAGCAATTTCTGTTCCTTCCTGCTGCTTTGTTTTCATCACCATCTCACCCACGTAACTTCTTCAGGAGCTGGTGAGAAAAAGCTGGGTCTCAGGTGCCACGGCCAGGGGTTTCACAGGTGGAAATATCTGCATACCTCAGGAGGGAGCAGCTGTGAGGTACTGCCGTCAGCATGCGCCCACGTGGAGCTCTGCTCGCCGCCGCTCGCCTTGGGGCAAGGGAAGGCAGAAGCCTGCACATGCGGACTAAAAGATGCCCAGAGGTGCTCCTACAGATATCCACACCTGACGCAGCAAAGCAGCCCGGCAGTGTGCTGTTGTGTTACAAAGCACCACGCCAAGGATAAAATAGCTTTTCCCCCTCTTACCTGGACCAAAGACATCTGAATTACTTTAAATCTTTCCATCAGGTAAAACATGCATGCTTGCCTAAGTCCCATTTACAGTGCAATCTGGGGGAAGAAGAGTCTGTATTATTTCATTGCGCAGTTTGCATGATGCTTACGTTGTGAGTTAACCTTAGAAATCCTCCTGCCTTCAGTTATAAGGCATTATATACAGTACTTAATCTAAGTTGTTCACAAAACACGCATAAGTTGTTTACACATCGTCATACAATGGCATGTCCGAACTCACGCAAAACCACCTTTTCCATTAGCAGAACGGTATGAGCGGTCTCACGCAGAAGAAGAACATTTTTTCCAATCTCTGCCTTGCAAAATCTGCACCTTATGCAGCCAGTACGGACATGCACACGTACCTGCACATGCCCCACCTCGCAGCACAGCTGACAGAGGTTAGTTAACAGAGGGCGCGCGCATCCAGGGGCAGACTGACGGGTGTCTCTTGTCATCGTTCTCCCTCAGCCTTGTCACAGCTTATTTGCAAGCCGTTGGTTAGAAAACAGAGCACGCTGTAAGGAGAACTAAGGCAACCCTGGGCACACTTCAGAAGCACTAAGAGGGGAGGCAGAGGGGCACGCCTGGCAGGGGTGGGGAGAAGCACCCCCAGAAAGCAGCTGTGGTGAGGCTTGTGTCCCTTTACACACACGCTCTGTGCTGAGGGGCCGGGGTTGCTCAGAAACCCTTCCTGCCTCCCGGATGAGACGCTCTGAAGCTCCCATTTGCAGCACTACTGTGAAAAGCCTTACAGCATGACAAATACACATAGAAATTGCTTCCCACAGTGCTCCTCTCCCATGAGGTGGATAAAGCTGTTTTCACCTATGAGGAGGTATGAAAACGGAGGTGCCAAGAGCCAAAATGATCCAAAAGGCAGCAGGGCAGGGGAGCGCCGGCTGCAGTCCGGGCCCTGGTGCTTGGCTGCTCGCTCCAGCCATTGCACAGCCGCTCTCCCCGGCAGAGCAGCCCCGGGTGCAGCAGCTGAGTCACAGCCGGCCTTCCAGCAGCTCTCTGCACCTGCCTGTCCCCTGCCCAGCTGTAGGTAGGCTCCCTTCGCTGCCAACATTTGTATCCTCTGCAGCTTCAAGGCTGGCGAAGAAAACCATTTAGAGAAGCATGTGGGCAGGTGCATGTTTCTGAATGAGAACACGAGAGGTAGCGAAGCCATGCTCATCCCCAGGTGTTGGCTGTAAGTGGCCAGTGCCACCAGCAGAATGGCCACCAGCAATGGGGACGCCTGCCCACATGGGGGACAAGGGGACAGCAGCAGCCCAGGGGTGGGCAGGGGGCTGGCAGCGGGTGTGAGGAAGCGGGCCGCGTTACCACCTTCCTCCAAGGCTCGCTTTATTTAGCTGGTTACATAAAGCTGTGCAATTTGGCTCCTGTCGGGAGAGAAACATCGGTGTGGGCGTGCTGGTACACCACGCCGAACTGCAAAAGTCAGCTGTGTTTTTTCCCCTACCGCTGATCGCTGGCACAGCCGCCGCTCGGCACTGGGGCAGGAAAACAAAGCTCGGCTTCTCAGCGTGCCCTGGCGAGCAGGCAGCCCTGGGTGGGTGCCCAGCCAGGAGCCCCATGCCATGGTCCTTGTGCCATGGCCCCTGCGCCAGCCTGGCTTTCCTGGGCTGCCTCTGCTGCTCCCACACGTGCAGAGCCTGTGATGAGGCACGGGCTGCAGTTCGTATCCAGGGGACCTGTTTTCTGTAATGAAAAGCAGGTGTGTCAAAGATAGTTACGGAGTCACGCAGCATAGCATAACATACAGATGAACTTAGAATCGCAGCCAATGCTGCGTTTGGAGGCAATTATTCATTGCACGAGTTGCTTCCATTTGCTATCATGCTCGAGAGGGGTTTCACAACACAAAGTGCCACAGGCAGTGGCAAGTCCTGGGCAGAAAGTTGCAGGGATTTCACCCGATCACCATTTGGCTTGATCCCACCTGGTGGCTTAGCATTGGTCTTCAGTCAAAACAAAACGAGGGGAAAGCAAGGCCAGTGCTGGAGGCTCAGCCCAGGCTGGCAGGGGAGGCAGCGGCACGTGGGGAGGCTCGTGGCAGATGCTGCAGCTAAGCACTAAGTGCCAGGCTCTGCCCTGCAGCCAGGCACGGGGCATGGATGTCAGCTTGGATCTTGATGGTCTTGAAGGTGTTTTCCAGAACAAAACGCTCCTTTAACAGTGAACAACGCTGAGCTAAGGAGGACAGCAAGAGGGGAAGCTGCAGCCTGTAATTGCTCCTAATATACCTCAGAGCGCTTGTTCTTCCAGGGAAAGCTGTCGCCTTGCAATGCACAGAGGGACAAGCTGCGAAGAATTTTGCTTTCCTCACGTCTGTACTAATGTGCTCGCAACTGTGCTGGCAACGAGAGACATTTTGGATGGAGTCGGCTTCCTCCCTCCGTGGGTGTCAGGGAACAATAAGGGCTAATCACTCAGAGTGCTGGCAAATACGAAGTGCGCGAGGAGAAGTTAACGTACCATGGCAGTTACATCGCAGGGGAGGGAGAGCTGCTTTGCTCCAAAGCCCTGATGTTCCCAGGGCGAGAAGAGGAGAACGGGAATTGTCCCTGTCACTGGGGAACATCCCTGCCTGTAGGTGTCACATGCACTGCTGCCAAAGTGTTGGAGTAGTATTAACAAAGTATGTTGGAGGAGAATGATGATGCGCCCTGAAATATAGGAAGCATTACAGTGAAGAAAGTGGCTTATTGTGACCTTTTCAGCAGTTTCCAAGACCAGTGTTTGCTAAACCAGGATTGTATTCAAAATTAATTGGCCCATTTGAAGAATGCACCTCTAGTTCTCTGAAACTTAGGGGAGTTACTGTAAAGAGGCTGAGAAGCAACAGGGGAGCCCCTCACTTTATTGCTTGCTGCTGCCAGAAAGATGAAGGCGGTTCTCCCTCGTCTTTCGTGTCCCCTTTCCCCAGTAGATTTGTCTTCCTTATTCTTGCTGGCTGTTCCTCTCCTTTATTGTCTTCCCTGGCCACGGGATCAGTGCCAGTCAGAGACCTGGTCCTGCTCTGGCTCCAAGGAGAACTGAGCTAACTGGCAGAGGACCACCTGCCACCCTTCCCCACACGCCTGGTGCCCCCCAGCCAGACCTCTTCCATCACAGAGGAGAGCCAATGCGCCCCAGCCACAGAGAACGGACAGAGAACGGCCCAGGAATGCAGCCCACGGCAGAAGCCCCTTTTCGGGACTTCGGACCTGCCCAGGAACTTACAGGCACAGCGATGCCAGACGCAGGGGGATACTTAGCTTCACTCTGCGTCTCGGAGAGCTTCAGTCAGGACCACACACCTCAGGGCTGCCAGCATGGCTGGGCTCTGCAGCACCTCAGGGCCTCTGAGGCTGCAAGGCATGGCCTGACGGAGCGAGGGAAGAGTCCTCACCCTGCCCTCGCCAAGCACTCATCCACCACAGGCCTGCTGGGGGAGGACACGGCAGCAAGCGAGGCTGGCCAGCTCGAGAGCTTATGGGGACGAGGGGCTCAGCCCCACGGGCTCCTCTCCCCCGGCTTAGCAGGGACGCTCTGTACCAGCCGCTCGCGTGCGAACGCAGCCGGCAGCTTGGCTGCGGGGCTTAGCAGGAACATCTGGAGGCCTGGGTGGCGGGGGGGTGGGCGGATTAAAACAGCGCCGTTAAAAATATATAACAACCATCAGACGGATAAGCAAGCACAAAGGCAGGTGGGAACTCCCCGGTCACAGGCACGGCCGGGGACGGCGCAGCGGCTGCACCGGGCCCCGGCCCCCCAAGCCCGGCCGCACCGGGCCCCGGCCGCCCCCTGGCGGCGGCTGCGCGGCCCCGCGGGAGAACGGGACCAGGGCCCGGGCGGGCGACGCGGCCGGAGCCCCCCGGCCCGGCGCCATCTTAGGGCCGGCCGGCCCACCGCGCCCGGCATGTTTCTGACGGGCAGATGGGCTCTCACCGCTGTTTCGATAGGAGCCGCAGCGTGCACCTCGGCTGGGTAATGATAAATAACCTGGCTTTGCCCTGATAGAACTGCAAAGGCAGACAAAAGGGACCAAAACACACCCGTGCAAGGCTTGCCCGTACTCACAGTCGCAGCGTAACTCGGTGCACCGTCTACGCAGCAAAGCCCAGCAGGCTGACTCACCAGGAAGAAGTTAAGAGAGATCTGTTGCACGAGGGGTTGAGCTGTGTGAGCTCGTTTCCTGCAGGCCAGTAACTTGAGTTTCCATCCAACAGCAGTTGGGGACCTGCCCTCATCAATGCCATACACTGTTGACAAGGTGTTCCGTACCACTGTTTAGGAGAAAAAAATTACAAAAAATAAAAACAAAACACTACTGGCAAGTCAGAATACATTTAAGCTAATTCATCCTAAAGTGAAAACTCTTAAGAAATACTAAAAGTATGCGTGAA
Source organism: Anser brachyrhynchus (assembly GCF_964034855.1). Lineage (NCBI taxonomy): Eukaryota > Metazoa > Chordata > Aves > Anseriformes > Anatidae > Anser > Anser brachyrhynchus. Next base: position 30,053,651 of record NC_137699.1, on the reverse strand, counting down.
AATGTTCTGCTAAAAAGTGTCACCTACTCCTTTCTATACAAGAGTTATTTTTCATAGGAAGGCTGATTGCACACAAACTACAGGATGACCTTTGGCACCACAAGGAAGGCGTGTGATAGGGGTCACGCTAGCACTGCCCAGGAGGATGTTTTTGAAGCAGTGTTCCCCCTCTTCCCAGTACCTCGGCTCCCACAGAGATGCAGTCTTGGAGCACATGAATCAGGCTCTTCTCATGCAAAACTAAACTGGGACGTAGGCTCCAACCTCTAACTGGGATCCAGTCCACCAATTATTATCTAAACAGCTGCATTCTTTAGGCTGACATAGACAGCAAGAAACACCAGGCCACAGCATAAATCTGTCTTCTTGTTTGCCACCCCTAAATCATTCTGGAACCTACCTCAGAAAAGAAAAAGTGCTTCTCACATCTTTTTCTTCCTTTTGATATTGTCACTGTTAAAAATACAGCTGAAACCTCAGGTGCTGTTTTGCAAGCGTATCAGTTACAGATCTTTTGAAGTTTTCATTACACTTGCTAGCTTTTATTAGAAAGGGCTCATGTTTCCTTAAGAGCATGTGGGACACCACTTGTTACATTCGTACTCTCCCCTTTTACCGATAACCTGGAAGCCTAATGCTGTTGTTGGTCAGACTACCTCATCTACTACAGGCAAACAGAAGCAAGTTCCAGGCAGTTGAAGATGTTTTGTTTCAGGAAAAGAGAAAGAAAAAAAAGCAACATTATTATTATTTTTCTGTAACACCTGGACCTGTCTAATAAATAAATTACTGTTGTCTTTGAAAGATTCACTTCTAACTTGCAGGAAGATGATATTGTAATTCTCTGCGCTAGCATGAAGCAATTTGAGATGTCTGAGACCATACAATGTACAGATGGCAGCTGAGTATTTTTAAATTAGTATCACTGTATCAACAAGTGCTTTATGCAACCATAGCATTCGCAGGACTTCACACAATGCTGCACTTGGCTATCAGATCAAGGACTGCACAAAGTCTGAAGTCACCCCTTAGAACACACTAGGGAAAATATTTTCCTGGGATGTATGAAGAATAGAAACTAAGCATAAAGCCAGTACTAAGTGTTCTGTGACTTGAAAAAAAAGAAACAAGAGAAGGGAAATTATAGTAAATACAGAAGCTGCACTTGAACAGAGACAAGAAAAACACTTTAACTGTAGGAACGGGTGCACATGGTACTCAATACTTATGTAAGAGCATAAGAACAGGGATGGTGCAGTAGAAAAGGAACATCTGAAAAAAACCTACAAACCAAGATTTTCCTTTCAGCTACAAAAGAATTTCAGAAGAGCATCTTTCATTAAAGGGTGGTTTGAATAAACTCAGTAGATCTTACAGGGCATCTGTGAGAATGACATCTTAGGAAAATGTAATATGCAATAAATGACAACACGTGAAAAAAGTCTTTTATTTCTCAGTGTTTCTCCACTGTCAATACTGTCCTTTTGCTGCAACATGTTGCAAAAAGCTCTCTGCCTTTACCATTTTCAACAGCTACAATATTTACAGGCTGTTTCCAGTAACACACGCAGGCACATACACACACTCACAGACACGCAGGTACATATATCCCTATCCCTGGCAAGGTATCCATTTGCTGGTAGAGGCAATACATATATTTTCATTGTCCATTAAAACCAAAGCCATCCTCTCATTTACACACTGCTCTCCTCTTACTCCTTTCTATTCAGCAGCTTGTTGTCACTTTTTTGGGGGTTGGTGTGGGGGGATCTTTATGTAAGTCATTAACGTATCCAGCTATTTGATCGCCATCATTCAGCATTGTGGATTAAGTGTATGGGGATTATCTTTTGAACCTGTACATACCAGAAGTCATACAAACTACTCATATTCAGGTGTTTGTGACTGCGAGTGATGTATGTATACTCCCGAACTCTTTTGGAGCAGCCATCTTACTCACCTTTTGGAAATATGCACATCATGCTGGGGTGAAACAAGCCACATGCTTTACTTTCCACCAAGGTGTTATGTACCCACTTTTTTACTAAGGCACCAGTAATTACCAGTGTAACTTCCGAAAGAGTCCAGCTTCACTGAATGTACTGCATTAGGTTATCAAATACTAAGCCAGACAAGAAAAGAATAGATGCCTATATAATAGGTATAAAACTCCTTAATAAAATTAAGTACATAAAACCTGTGGTGGTATAACCCCAAATCCAATACAAGTAGAATAATATTTGAGTAATATTAATTGTAAGAAATGAAATCTATCCTGCTCCATTTTTGTTAATGGAGAGTCCTGTAATTGAGAAAAACACTGCTTTAAAGATCTATCTACACTCCTAGGTTGTATGATGTTGTGTATTATCAGAGAAATGATCTGAAGTTGGATCCGATTGTAAGGCATCTCTTCTACCCCCCCCACCCTATTCCAGGCAAAGCTTTATGGCTGCTTGCCAAATAGCCAAGGGCATGGATCTGTGCCACAGCAGTTTTCATCTTTCACCTCACCAGTCATCTAGGCTTCTCAGAAGAGTTCTTCAGTTCCCACAAGGGCTGTGAATGCAGTGCTAAGGAGTGCCTTGGGGATAAGTTACACAGCTGGTGGGAAAACTGAGGTCACCACTCAGAAACATGCCAGATGTCCCAGCAAAGTGGCTATAGGAACCATTCAATCTAGATGGAACTAAATATATGTTTCTCCTTGTTCTCCTGCCTACTCTGAAATAACTTCAGAGATGCTGAATCACAAGAGAATTCAGCACAATTATCACATACAGCTTAAGTGGCACAATTATAGGTATCCATAGTGTCACATACACATTTCAGTTTTTTTTGTTTTGTTCTAAATTTCACACCATTTTTAAAAAGGATTTCACAGACAAGTGAAGTATGAAAAGGCTTAAACAGCTTTTTTTTTTTAAAAAAACTGATGGACACAAACCAATTAGTGGGGCTTTTAAGCACTTTTCTGCAATTGAGTATTTGTTGTAGGAAGCAGTAAGTATGTATGTATACATAGATGCCACCTTTAAGGAAAAATGAGAAAAAACAGATGGGGATCTATCTGAAAGCTAATACTACAGGACTTAACTGGAATGTTCTTATGGCACGAGATTATCACACAATGAAAGTGGACAGAGTTAAAGCACTCATCCATCCATAAGAGGTTTTCATGAAAACTTATGAAAAAACAAACCCATTCTATGCTGAGCTCAATCTGGACTGACAGGACTACTTTGAAAATAGTCATCCTTTCTACACCCACAACAGGAGAAAAATACCGTGTGAAGACAAAAAACAGAGAACAGAAAAAGACAACAAAAATATTATCTCCATCTAGAACAGTTTTCCACAGACAGATCTATCCTGGGGGGAGGTAGAAGAAAACAAATGCTTTTGTCACTCTCACAATGGAACCAAGATGCAAACCTTGCACAAACCAACATACAATCATATCAATCTTGAGAGTTCAGAATGCAGAAAAACTTAGGAAAAAAGAAGTTAATTTTCCAAAGCCTTACAGAAGAGTGAAATCGCAAGTAGGTAACTTCTGTTGAGCAGATCCTGAACAGGTAGGAGCACTGCGTAAACTGCTTCACAACAGGTGTTTGCTGAATATCTGAAATAACCTATTAACCTCGTAACTGGCCACATTAAAATACATCTCCTGAAGGCAACACACTAAAAGCCTTAAAGAATTAAAAAAAATAGAAAGACCTATCAATTCTCTTCGTCCCTTAGGAAAAGCCTTTTTCCCCATCTGCTGTTTGCTAATCTAATTCCAGGCAGTTACATATTCTCTAGAATTGTTATGTTACCAAGTCATTAATTCCCTTCTCGTCTATTACCAGCAGGACAGTGGACATTGCCATCATCTCACACTGAAGACTGTGAAATAGGTTGTTCATGAAACAGGTTGTTCAGTGTCAGGGTTAACATACTGAAAGTTGCTTCAGTCAAGTTTATAAGAGATAAAACAAGTGTCTATTTTGTTTTCCAGTCATTTGTTTACCTCAAGGCTTCAGTACAGGAAAAAAACTTTTCTGCAACTAGTATCAAGTGGGGGCCTATTTCCAAACAACCTCTTATTTCTAAAGAACCTTTATGAAGCAATATTCCTAATGATATGGGAAACCCTGTAATTTACCTGTAGGAAAGGACACACAATAAAACCTTAAGTAAAACATCCTCAATTTAAGACATACACATATTCTTTGTTCCTGACAGCAAAATTACCGGACTGCTGACCAAGGTTCATTTACAGTACTACACTTTCAGATACACAGGAGGTGAATTTAACTACACTATCATGTGCACATATGATAAACTATGTGGAACAGCAAGATTATTTCAGTGGTGGCAGACCCAGAACCGCGCATTTTTACCAGGGTTAAATATGACTGAACATACATAAGCCAAATAGTAGTATGCAATTGGAAAATGCACAGTACTTGCAGTATAAATTTGCATCGAGTACGATGTAAGCAAGGCCCCAGTATAATTCACTGGGAAGGTTTAACAATGGACCAGCTACCAGGCACACATCATTACCCTTTCATGGCTACAAAGCATACAGTGACTCAAGTTAGAACACCAGTAATTTCTAGGTAGCTGTTTCTTTTTTTTTTTTCCCCTCCTCATGCCATATAATTTCACTCTTACAGTAGGTACTTAATGGACGTGGTTTCTCTGATGTCAGAGAAATAATTCCAATAACCTCTGTGGTACATCAGAAGTCTCTTCTGGTTACATTACTCAGAAAGAAGCGAAGGTGACTGGGAAGAAGATGGCTGCTCCCAAAAGCTAGTTAGGACTGTGTGCAGATTCTGCACAGAATCCTACATAATTACCGATCAGAAACAGGAAACAATCACAACAGGTACATTTTTTTCTTATGGATTAAGAGAAGTGAGTCATAGGAACTGCAAGTCAAAACCAAACTAGTTTCCCTCTCACACTCCCATGATAGTTCTGAGTTACGTGTTTCCCTGAATACACACATTTAAAAAAATACAATAAAACCTAGGATATGTAACATGAATAATTCAACTTCACAGTTATAAATACTCAAATTACACTTACATAGAATATATAATCACAGAAAATAAAATTCAAGTCATAGAAAAGAATGAAGACTAAAGGGAAAGAAAAGGCAAGGTGGTAAAAGTGATACAAGTTTAGGGCTGTGCCTTCTATAAAAGCCTTTTAAAAGATTTTATTTTAATTGAACAGAATCAAAAAACTTTCAAGTATCCATGAAGGTCGTCATGGACCTGCATCTCCCCTACAAAACTCAGACAACTCTCTGCCAGAGAAGAGCCGGTGAAAGAACATAGCCAGCTCCGGGTGTAAAGAAGCAAGGTAGCCAAAGCCAGCTAAGGGAGGACAGATGAAAGATAGTGTACTGGGCCCCACTTTAAAGCTGGACGTGTTGTATAGATCGGAGGTACCACTGCCACCACAATAGATTCTGATGTAGTACAGGGATACTCAGGTACATTTCTATATATTTGTTATTTTACCATTTATTGTGAAGAGAATGCAGCAAATGCACTTGTACGAAATACAGAACATAGAACCAAACCCATGGCACAGCCCTTACCATCAACATGTATATGGAGAGGGAGGGGATTAATCCCAAAGGCAATTTAAATAATGGTATTTTATATACTTATATTTATATATATAAATAAATGTTCTCAGCAATCTCAGGGTTGTTTTTAGTGCATTGCTGTAAAAAAATTAGTGCAGTTCTCATTAATGTTTTAGCTCATAAGGAATAAGAATCTATACATCTGTTCAGTCTCTTCTTGCCACTCCTGAAACCTTTACACTGTGTTTCACCAAACTGAAGGTTTGTAGTCAATTTCTTTAAAATAAGGTGGATGAATTCCACGCACTCTGTGACAAGACATGGCAATTTTTGGCAAAACAATTAGAAAAATATGAGGTGCTCTGATCTTAGAACCGAAAAGTTTGTTGATTTAAAGCATTACGCAATGCATAAACAAAACTTATAAACAAAAAGATATGTCTCAACAAATCTATCCTTCATGCAAATGTTTCTTCAGCAGCTAACAACTTAAAAATTTCTTACACTTGTTTATTTGGGGAAAGGGACTTAGACAAATCTGTGTTTCAAGTCCTTTCCTACAACTGGACCGAAGTTTTATGTCCTGGGAGCTGCTGCTTCTGGACCCTTCTCTTTTCTGAACCACTGGAGAAGGGGAAGTTTAAGTCTCGGAGATTTACACTTCAGCCCCAAGTTCAAGGACTCCAGTTTCAACAACAGCAACGTATTTATCTTCAATCTGAACCAGCAGGATGGTCTTATCTATGTGGGACCGACTACTTGGATCTCTGCTGCAAGGCACCCAGCGGTGAATCACCTGGAAAAAAATCAAATAAAGCAAAACATGAGTTTCATAGGCAAAGCTGCCATTTCAAAGTTGTGACTAATAATACAGGGCCCTTGCAGGGCACAGGGAGCAATAATACAACCCCTGTACTGACTTAGCCACTCATTTTTCAATAACCACATACCCACCGATAAGCTACTCATCTAAGTCTGGCTGGAAATCTGCAGCTTACCTGAGGACAGCTAGCCTTGGATTTGAATTTCAACACAAACAACTTGGCCCAAATCAGAGCCAAACAGGTCAAAGTGAATAACAACTGGAAAAACTGCACACATACAGAGTCATGATATTTTGAAGTAATAATCTCACAGCTAATATCATCATCTCAGTGTCTGGCAAAACATAATGGCACAGAACTAGTTTATCTGTAGTTAGGTGTAAAATCTATCTTCTCTAAGTCAAATCCCTTGGTCTAATTTTGTTCCTTACTGTGAATTTTAGATTGATGTTTTAAATATATTTTTTTTAATTTTAAAATATCTTCAAGTGGCTTATGTATTACAAAGGGGTAAGGTTTCAGAAACACTGCCTCAAACTACTATCATGTAATTCCTTGGACCAAAAGAATTCAGGTATTGTGATCTGCTCCTTCCAAGGATCCTGCCTGATACTGACCATCAGAAGGTTTCTTCTCCATACAGATTCTTGTATGACCAACTCCCCGCTCAGCTCTTTTACATCCTTAAAGTCTGGATGTCCTAAAGAAACCAGAAGTATGTTCCAGTATCATGACTTTCAGTATTTCCACCTCTATAGAAACACTGAGTTTGTCAGCTGTGGGGGATGAACCCTAAATTCAAGCCAAGATAACGTAAAAAAAGCAAAAAATATATATTAAATAAAACAAAATTCAGGACAACACAATTCGCAGAAGTTCTAATGATACAGGTGGGGAAAAAAGACAAAAATACAAGTAACCTACATCTTCCAAGATAAAAATCTAAAAGAACCCCCCTCTCCCTCCCAGTCCTCCCTAAACCCAGCTGACAGCTGCAGATTTCTGACAGTGAGTAAGGAGATACAGCTTTGTCCTTGGCATGTGATCTGCACTGCATCCACAGGGAGAACATTTCAGACAGGGAAGCACAGCATCTTTAGTTGCCCCTTGTTTGATGCAACAGCATGGTATTTAAGCAGTCTATCTGAGTCTGACTTCATCAAATTCTGTTCATATGAGCTTTATATGCTGTCCTATAAAGTAATATTCCATCCCCAGACACATAAATCATTTCCCAGTAAAGTCCAAGTACTACATCCTTGTTGTTCAACTTAAAACTGGTGCCTTTGAGATAGTCAGGGCATGACTCCAAAAGCTTGAATATAAAAAAACTCCTTAAAAATTAAGTGCATATATGCACAAGTTGTACATAAATTATAACTCCCTACAACCATCCCCCTCCACACTCAGTTTTACCATCTGTTCTATCATGATTAGCATTTATTTAATGCTGATAAAAGGTGCAACTCTGACATTAGTAAGAAGATTACATTTTTAATATTTTCTATGACTGATAACATGCAAAATGATGTCACCAGATAGTGAAGATGGGACAAGAATCTCCTGAGGGTTGCATGCTAGTGTCAGGAAAAAAAAGGCTCTCTAGCTCAAATATAAATCAGAATATACCCCAAAATCCTGGAAAAAGAAGTAGCTCCAATCCAAAGACATCTGCTAAATTTAATTTCCTTGAAGAAACCTTGTATCTTTGTGTAGCATATATATGCTAGATTGTATGCTCAGCAAAATAAGAATTGAAGTTAAGAGAAGTGCTTTCTCTACTATGTAGAGAAGTTTTAAATAACTTAAGACTACATACTGTTCACAAATTTACAGCTTCCCCTGTATTATCACCCATAGATATAAATGAGTAGTAAATAAGGGCCTTACCGTCACCGTCAGCACTAACACAGCCTACTCCTCACAATAGTTAAAACACATTTTGACACTTAATATAGTTCAAGAAACCAGATACAGAACACACACAACTTACTGCTGTGACTCCCAACCTTTTGTCATAATTCAACTACTGAATCCCTATCCTATGTCCCCATGAAAAAAACAATGTGGCTGTCTCTTCTCAACCATTTTCCTTTTATTCCTTTTATCATTCTCTTCCCCTTCCTCTTTTGCTTACTTCTGCTTTCGACTACTGCTTCTTTTCCTTTTTTATGCAGCAGGAAAATCTATATGCCACTCAGAATGTGGCCATTATTGTTACATAGGTAATACCAAGAAATGTGTTTTTCTGCATCCGAGCTTCATGTGAAGAACACTGATATAATAATGCTCTGGCTGGTAAACTGCTTGATAAGCAGCATTCCAACAGGTAGCAATCAGTTCTGCCTGTTTGCAGAAGGTGCAGGATCAGAAAGGAAAGACCATCTTAAGAACTAATAGCTTTACTGATACTACATTTACTACAGGCAGCTGAAGCAGGCAATGGAAACTGTGTCATCAAGTTAAATCTGCTCCTCCTAATCACACATAGGATAATCCAGTGCTTTTCCCCTTTCTTCTTAGGTTAAAAGACGTTTTTCTAAAATCCTGCCAGCATACTGCACCAGAAATAGGTAAGAAACATCCAGAACAGTAGCTTAATCTTTCAGTAACTATCACTGTACATGTCAACATGCTACAGTTTGCAAAACATGCTACCGAGCTCTTAAAAAAAACATACAACAGTTGTCCAGTACTAGGCAACATGATTCATGATTCCAGGACACGTTTCAGTATGACCTTTTACATTCATCATCTTCAGGACATTCTTTATCTGCAATAGCTAAAAAGGAAATCCCAGAAGCCTGGTCTAAACCTAACTTAACTATGAATGTTCACAATAGCATTCTACTCCTAGATGTTACATACAAGTAAATCCTAGTCTTATGGAGGGGGTGTCTAAAAGCAGTATGCCTCAGTAAAAAAAAAAATCCCCCGAGAGCTGCCTTTTTTTTTTTTAAACTTAAAGACAGACTGAACAGTGAATTTTTATTTCTCTGTGCAGATGTAGCTTCCCTAGGGAAAAGGTGTCGAGTAATATGCTTTTGCAAGTTTTAGTTATAGAGTATTTCCTTCTTGAAGGAAAGTAAACACCTATTATGTACTCATTATATAACAAAGACATTTCAAGTTAATCTACTTGGCTCGATTTTCATCAGAATAATTTCAAAACCAAATACTGTTAACCATTCAATTAAGGACTGGTTGGTAAATTGACCCTCAGTATTTGCTCAGGGATTAACAGTTTAAGGAAAGCAAAATGAAGGCTGGATGAGTAAACACAATGCCTGAGGTAACAGTTCATGACAAGAGCTGGAAGAAGGCAAGGAAGGAGAGGTGGCTGAAAATTTGAATCATCTTGTATCTTTTGTATACGGTTGCAGACATATTCCTCTGCTCCAAATTAGAATTCTAGACTTGCTCTTCCAGCAACATTGACTTAGAAGACAGCCGCTGATCCAGCTTACTACTACATGCGTCATTGGCCTTGACATCTAGGCAGACTGCCATATAATCAAGACACTGCCTTTTTTTTTTTTTTTAAATTAGCTTGTCAACTTCTAAACAAAAAACTTACATGGCCTTCCATGCCTTCCTGAGGACTCCAATCTTTCCAGCTGTTTCTTCCAGCTTTTAGCCGTATCACCTCATCTGGCCACTGCAGCTCTTTCCTTTTTGACACGTTGATCCCTTCCAGTACTTGACTGGGATCCATTAACTATAAGTAGGAATTGAGTTTTGACTGTTAGTTCAGCCAAAATTTAAAAGAAACGGATTAACTGTAATGTTTTGCATACTTCCAGACAACTGATTTAACCCCACAAAAATGAATTTCTGATTCCAACGTTGCAAACTCAAGCTCCAGACTATGAAAAAATAAACTCGAGCAACAGAGACTTTGGGAGTTAGGCTATGGTTTCAGACAGAGGTGACAATATATTGGTTCACTGCTGCCTGGCACCCCTCCTCACCCCTTCTTTCAGTCACACTGGCCCATGAAAGAGTCTAAACTGTCACAAAATAATCATCAGCAGTATGTGGTCCAGCAGCAGCAAAGAGTTTAGTGACAGCAAGCTGTTAGGACTGGCTCATTACTTCTAAGAGAATGGTATCCTAAACATGGGCTTGGAGAATTCACTCGTAGGCTGAGAAGCTATTTATCTGCTAGCATGGTTTGCTGAGACCCACACATTGTTTTAAAGTAAATGAGCATTTCCACAGGAGCAGCAGGAGAGAACTCCTGAAAACTTCTTCCTGTTTAAGGACAGAAAGTAAGAACAGAAAGAACCGCTTAACATCCACTATACAAGGGCATATGTCAACTTGGTTTAGTTCCTCTGTTTGAGGAAGACGCAGTTTCATAAAAGGGCCCTTGCCTACAAACAAAAACTACTAAGCAGAGACCTGTAGAATCAGTTAACTTCATCTAAGTTAATTAACTTAGTTAACTATGCCTAAGGATGCAGCTTAATTTAAAATGAAGTATGTCAGCAAGGAAGTCAACTTTGTCACAATCTGTCTTATTAAATACTACTACTTGGTGTTTCCCTGCTAAATATACTGCCAAAGGCATGTATGTGGGGCTAATAGAAGCTAGAAGGACAAGTACACACTTCTGGATTTTCAAAGAAATAGTAAGGCTGTCAATAATTACCTTAGTCATTGGAGTACTGTTTGCTGCTCAGTAATCTAGACTTGTGGTAATAACCAAAGAATACACATGTATGTAAAATGAAAGTGACAGCATTTTTACACTTTTGTGGAAAACCTACTTGGTTTGAAAGAAAAAAGCTAGTTGCTTTCAGCCCTGAAGATGAAGGTCTTTAGCTTTAGATATTCTCATGAATAAAAACAGACTAAGCATGGAACAAAAGTGAGTTCAGCTAATATTCTTAAAGCTGTACTACAGGAAAACAAAAAGGCAATGTCAACAGGGATGCCTAAGCATGCAGGAAGGCTGCTTGTCCAGGAAAGCTTTTCCTTACATTCATTCTCCAGTTGTAACTACACAACAGTTGCATATTAAGACATTCCAGACTGTGTATGTATTTAAAAACACTGATTTCAACACCATACAAGATAACACTAACAAAATCACACAGCTAAGGAAGCATAGATTAACTTGTTCTTCCGGGCTATTCACCTGGATTCTGTAAATAACGTCATCCTTTTTGGCTTGCATTTGATTTGCAGGGCTTGCATTACCACCTGACTGAGTTTCAGTAGCATTACTTCCTCCTTCTGTCCCTAGAAAGCCCACAAGGGCATGCTGTTTACAGGCTGGGATGCTTTGGCTGGAGCTGCTAGAAGAGGGCAGGCCATGCTGTGTGCTGACCCCAGTCTGGCCAGTAGGTTCCATTTGGTTGACCATAGACAGGCGGGACTGGATGGACGACGGGAGGTTACGAAGGGATATCTGGCTGGTGGAAGAGCGCCGACAAGGCACAAAGCCTGTTGTAGACGTGCGAAGAGATGAATGACGACTGCCGTAGCAATAAGAGGAATGGCTAGCTACTGAGGCACGGGCAGGGGAATGTCTGACAAGGCTTGACTGCACAGAGTGAGAACTGTGACTGGTGCCTAAAAATAAAGAGATACAGAATCAGCAGGGCTTGATAAAGCCTCCCACACACATTAGATTTATGATACACACAAGTTTTAGCACTTAGGTACGAAATTGATGGATTGCATCAATAGCTGAAACAGTGGTACTGCATGAAAGGGTACCTGCTGCACTTATAGAGCAGACTATTTGAGTACATTCCATTCATCACATCTTGGAATCCCATATTCTGTTCTACTCACAATCCCTGCAAGACAAATAGCTCAAAAAATGCTTCTGCCTTGCTCTTTCCACATTAAGAACTTTTTCTTAGTGTTAGCATTAAAGTTCCCAATACTGAAGATAGTATAGCAGGTTCATGTTTCAAAATACGAAGAGCATCTTTAAGATGCTCAAATGGACATTCAAAAACTGGATCAGAATTTAATGCAAAAAACTGTTTTTAAACGTGAAGAAAACTTTAAAGCACTTTACATGGAAAAAAATAGTTTGAGTATTAGTGTTATTCCTATATTAAGCAACTGTATATACCTCTTGACAGCTGCAGACCTGTATTACATTGTGTAAAAATCAAAAAATTCCAGTACATTCAGCTCCATACACAGTTCTATTCTTTAAGCAAAGGCAGCATTTGCAAACTTTCTTCTCAGTTTTATTGCTTATCATCTCACTAACTTCAGATCAGTACAGATTCAGCTAAAATTAGCTAAAAGACTATGGAAATAGACAATCCAGTCTACTGTGTAAATGAGAACTACAAAGAGTCACAAAAAGTCTCAAGTTTAACCTTAGCAGACAGTATGACAGGAGTTAAGAGCTCAATCAAGCTGTGGAGATGTGTTGCAAAAAGTTACTTGAACTATTCTGGCAGTGTAAATAAACTCCTCTTGGTTAAGTCTCTATTTGGGAACCTTCCATTGCACAAAACAGCACTGTAGTTTGAGATGAATCCAGCAGGTGTTAATAATACATAATCAAGGTTAGTTTGTTTGGCTGGTTGTCTTTTCTTTTAGCCTAGGCCTGATTCAAAGAGCAGAAGAGCCAGTTCTGGCTATAGAATTGTACTTGTAGAAAGTTATCTTGTTTTATTTTAACGTTACCCAGAGTAGATGGATGAGTTGGTGGATGAGCTGCAGGAAGAGCTGTGGGATGAGGTGCAACAGGAGGGTGCTGTACTGCTCCAGGTCCCTGCCCCGTAGTTGCATTCCCTCCTCCTTGTGACATGCTGCTCTGCGACTCGTTGATGGTGGCATTGTTACTTGTGCAAGAAGCCCCACCTCCAGCATCTGAATCTTCAATATTTCCACCGCTGTTACAGCCAGCTCCACAACCTTTCCTTAGTCTGAAAACATAATGCAATTGACATTAAGTCAGGCCACCTGAACATCAGGATTCTAAAAGAAAAAAAAGTGCTTTATGATGACAAGCAAAAGGCTTTACTCAGCACAATCTGTAGAGACAATTTTATCTGATTTTAGGGAATATTATTTTCTCAGAATAGGCTTTGTAAGTATAAGCGTTGCTTTCTAGGAGATTGCCATTTTCTTCATGACAGCCATTCAAGTAACAGTTATGATAAGCCAAGAGTTTAGATAAAATAGCTTTTTAAAAAAGCCAACTCTGAAGTGATAAAATTCTAAATATAAAATGCTGGAAGAACATCTTGGTTATTTTATATTAGTTTAGTAAATTTATGCTCTTTAACATACCACTCATACATGCAGTCTTACACTGCAAAAGTCTTTTGTCTATTTAGATGAGCAGGAAAACAACGTTTATTGTTGCTGATTTTTGTTTTAGTTTATTTGGTTTCTTGTTACTTTCAAACAACTGTGAGAATGTCCCTGAAACACATATTGCAATTATTTGAATCATGAAGTCTTGTGTGACTTTTGAACATTCAGATGACAGGTTAGCCAACATCTTCGATGTATATGGCTTTTCACCATGTTGTTTGCACTAGTAAACCTCTGATGAACACAGAACACAGCATATTCCTTCTTCCTTTCAATTGCTACTTTTTACTCTTACTTTCTTTCTGTCCCACTCAAAATACACCAAGAAATCACTTCCAATTTTATTTGCCCCTGCGATCCAGAAAAGCTTGGATCCAAACACTGTTCTGTGTTACTCTTTCACCTGTTGCTCTATCCACAGAGAGAGAAGCAGATGGTGATAGAAGACATACACCTCAGACTGTAAGAAATATGGCACATTCCAGGGTGAAGGAGCATGTTCTGTTTTGATGTGCTGTAGATGTCTAAGTGTAAATATGACCATCAGAACAGCATCAGGACTGTTGCCACTGTTGCTTTTGCAGCCACTGTCGTAGGGGGCCAGAAGTCAAGTAAAATTTCTTATGGCCTATGAAACGCATCACAGCAAGAGTTTGTATTGGGCTACCAGGAGGTGAATGGGAAGTAAATTACATTATTACTAGTTACTTGTTCTAGCTCTGACACAGGATATTTATAAGCATTCACACAATTTTGAACAGTAACTAAAGCTTGAATTACTACATATAGGCATACTCTAACACCATTAATATTGACACTTGCACACTGCATGTTTACCAGGCAGAAACTCTGCTTTTCTGATTAGACAGTAAAATTAACAGTACCAAAACAAAATTAACGTGAGTTGCATTGTCTCATTATCAGATCTGACATTAGAACTGTAGTTGTAATTCTTGCACCCAGACTTAGTCCTCTGTTTTGTTCCAAGCTGTCACTCAGTTTGTAGCTTAATTCTTGTATGCCTTGAAGATCAACTCCTTCTGCCAGGGTTAATCTTCAGGTTAATCTCCACTTATCATATTCTACAGATGTACTCGAAATAAAAGTCAAAGCTTGCTTTTATGCAACCGAATACTATAAATTGTGCCCTGCTGGCATGTATGAGACTAGTGAATGACATATGGCGTCGTGAATACGTAATGAGAACTCACCATTTTTCCTCAACTCACCTGTGCCATGTAGACACTATGAAGTTTCTTATATTTCCTAAGCTGATTGCTCCCCCAAGAATCTCCTTAAGCTGTTCATGACTATCTGAATAGGAAGTAGTCAAAGGTGAGACATAGATGGGGTATCCAATTGGCTGGTCACAAGAAGAGTTGATCATATTCCTCAGAGCTTGTTTTGCATTTTGGATACTTCCTCTTTCTGGATTACGATTGCGCAGGAAGACAAGTTCCTGCTGTTGTCCTGCCCACAGGCCACGCACACACTCCTTATTCACCTGCAAAAGAAAAATGACAGAAGCCAAGTGAAAAGGCTGTGTCAAAGTGAAACAGGGACAGCATGAGCAGACTGCTCTGCCTTTTACAGGCTTCTACAAGTGTGCATGTAGAAAAACTACACTACAGAACTACAACCATTCATATTCACTAAAAGGCTGAACTGACAGACAGATTTCAAGTCAGGAACTGATTTCCCGATGAAATACTTCTATATGAGACGAAGCTGTCCCAGCAATGACAAGCCAGTAAAAGTAAGGTAATGATCTGAGTTAACATAACAGTTTAGTATAATCAAGATATACCACGACATACTGCCATTTTGAGGAATGTACACAGAGCTTACCTTAATGACCCTGAAACTGAGATAGCGCTTATTCAGCATAATGATTTTATATTCGTTGGTGCCATCATCCATCACGTGACGCAGGGCAAGTAGGGAGGGAGAATTGGAAAGAACGGCACTCCGCCAAGCAGGGTCCCCTTCATGTGCTATAACTAGATTTTCTTCATGGGTTGTTATGGCTTCATAGAGGACAGAAGGATCATCATATTCATCTGGAGAAGTGAAGTGATCCTGTTTCCAAGAACATGTTTGGTAAAGTATGATTGACATTTCAGATGTAACTACGTATAAAAAGAAAACATCTCACACCTCAAAGGTTTGTTTCCTATAACTTAAAAACAGTGATTGAAAAGAGCTGCCTATTACTTACTCAAGTAATTTTTTTTTTTTTTTTAAGTTCAGTTTTACACTGGATTTATAGACTCACAGAATGATTTGGGGGTAGAAGGGACCTTAAAGATCACCCAGTTCCAACCCGCCTGCCATGGGCAGGGACACCTCCCACTAGACCAGGTTGCTCAAAGGTCTACCCAGTATGGCCTTTTAACATCCAGACACCGGACATCCACAAATTCTCTGGACAACCTATTCTATTTTATATTACATATATTCATATTGAAACCAAAATGGTTTTGCAGGCAGCCTTTTTGCTTACTCATAAGTATTCAACTGCAAAACTCACCAAGGTAAAGCACTATTAAGACTTATATGAAAATAGCTACAGGAAGAAACACGGTGAAGTTTTATCTGTATTTTCTATTAAAAAGTTCATACTAATTCTTAATGACAGACTATTTCAGCAACAGATACTATCACACGACTTGTATTACTGACAGTCAAGTAAAACCACAAAATTTGCAAGTTCAATTCAGTATTCAGTCATGTTACTCAGATAAAAATGGAGGGGCTAATAGCTAAATTCCCAACCCTGCCCGAAGCCTCAATATGGTATTACACTGCAAGTGAACAAAATCCCATCATAGATTAATAAAATGATATTCAGAAGAGTCGTTTTTGTTCTTCAATGTTTGTATATTTCTCATTTTATTTTGTGACCTAAGCCCGTTCTGAACAGTACCCCAAATATACTGAGAACATTTCTGAATTGTTCCAGGTGTACTTCTGCAGCCTTCGACCAAGATTTTGTAATTATTCCATTTTGCTGCATGTAGTTTTAACACTTATATGCGTTCTGTTAAATTCAAGGGGTTCCTCGTGTTATGTGAAAGAGTTGAATCAATCACTGCTAACTTTGGGAGACTTTGAGAATGTGAAATTAAGGCAAAAACTCCAACTCCAATTACTATTTAAAAAGCACAGTTAATATTTACCTGGTTGCTATAACTTTCAAGCCTTGTTCTTCTAGAGTACCAACGCTTCCCCACACACACACCTCCAAGAACTTTTTGCTCAAGTTTCTTGTACTTGTTAACCTTAGTTAACAGACTTACTAGATTGAATTCAGGACTGTTCAACTTCACTCTCACTTACTAAAAGACCAACCCCAATTTCAGCTTATTGAAATGCAAGCTGTTTCTTCTCACCTGAAACTTCACTTACAGAATGAATGAATAACACTAAAGAGCCTGTTATTATAACACTTCAAAGTAGAATTAAAAGCACAACTCTCATTGGACAGCTAAAGAGGGCTATGCAGCTTTGAATAGCATGATAACCTTGTAAGCCAGATACATATTTGTGGGGAGGGGAAGAGGGAGGGAAAATAGATAGATTGTTCATAACAGAATTATCTCTAGACAGATATGAAGCAAGGTATGAAATATTCTCTGATCTACATTTGACGTAATTTTCAAGCTCTGAGCATAAACTGCATTCCCTTTTTCTCTATATCACTTTCCGGATGAGCTGTAATAAAACAAAGGACAATATGGGATGTTTACTCATTTTCAATTGTCTGCTTCTGTAACATGCACTTCTATTTTCCTTTTTTTTTTTTTTAGATTTTTATTTTTTTCCCTTTACTTTCCCTGGAAACTTTAATCTGATGTCTCAGTGGTAAGGTGTGATGATACAAGACTAAGTGTGCTGGCTGTCTTTATATACAGCACTACCTCCACCTACATATCTTTAGACAATTTTTTGGGGAAAATGGTCATCCAAGCCCATCAATAAGAGCTGAGTGCCGTGAGTATCTCTCTCAACATTTTACCTTTAAAAGAGAGAATATACAGAAATAAAAAAGAGCTGGAGAAAGTTTCCTGGCAAATCTCTCACCTGATGTAGTTTAAGTGACATTCGTATTCCAGGAACTACTACTTTCCTCAGCAATTCCATGTCAGCAAAGATCCATTCATCTCTAATTGATGATATACGAAAGTCGCCCTTAAATAGGGCATGTAGGCCATACAAGAAGGATTCCAGATTACTGTTGAGAGAAAGAGAAAAACTAGCCCAAATATTAACACAAATACTAACATTTCCACAATTATCATTGACAAGAGCACAAAATTCTAAGCTGTACAGAAAGACACACAATTCTTCTCTATAGAGAAAAGAGAAGACCGGAGGAAGATGGAACATATGCATAAACATATGTGTAAACAAAGCCTGGACATGAGGTGTCTATGTACACTAAACGTGATGAAACCGTATATGCAGACTATTTATATGAACTAAAGTAAATAAACTCTGAAAAATGCCTGATTTTATTCTGGAGATCATTAAAAGAAAACTTTTCAGGGAGTATACCATAGTGAACCAATCAAAGAGGACATGGAGATGTAGCTTCACTTGTGGATGGTTTTAGCACTGAATACAAGTTTCGGTAGCTTCTTCATTCTCAGTGAGATCATTTCCTTTCATGAAGCTGACAGAGTGAAAAATCAAATGCTCCAAAAATCCTTGTGACTGTACCTGCAAGACCTTCATGAGGCAATTCGCTGGTACTTAAAAGAAACAGTAAACTATTTCCATGAAAGTGAAGTAAAATAGTGGTTATTTTTGTTTGTTTGAAGTCAGTATCCAGCTAACCAGTAGCTTCCACATCTGATTGTGCCTATTTATTTTGTTTAAAAACCATCACCTTGCAGTTTCATGAAACACACAGCTATATTTACATTGGCTTTCTAAAGCAAGTTGAAACTGTCATTCTACAAGACAGAGGTTTCCACATGAGATGAGGAGATGAGAGAGCTGAGCTGAAGGAGATTTGTACAAAATTGTTCACTACAGAGCCACCTAAAACATGAAGCTTATCACAGTAGTCTGCTTTAAGTTCCATCAAGATGTGTGTGTTCTTCATTTTAACAAGCCATCCTCTTCTCCTTATTTACAAATAGGGTACACACTTGGAGTGGCAAAAAGGAGCATACTTTCAGAACTCAATTGGTTTGAGTTTTTCCATCAGATATTACTGGTGCTTGCCCACACCAGAACTCTCACCTTTCATCAGTTCTATAGAACAAAATGCTTGAATTCAAGTTCCCCCTTTTGCAGTTCTTCGATTATGTTTTGCTGGCTGTTAGAATGAAGACAGTCTATGTAGCATATCTGTCCAGCTTAAGGAAGGATGAAATTATATTTTATTTTCTTTCATGAAGAGGTATTTATCCAAATCTAACCTAGGAATCCAGAGTGATTTTGAGAAAGGCAAGTTTAGAAAAAGATTTTATTACCTAGACATATGATGCGAAGCTGTTCCCAGTGCTCTCCGCCCCAGAACACACAGTCCGTAACAGAGCGTAACAAGGGGTGAATCTTTACTTGAATCCAGTGGCTTGCAGTAAGGAGGGGAAAAAAAAGAGGGTGAATGGAGTGAAAGAATTGCCATAGAACTGTTCTGCCTGAAGGAATAGAAAGCCACACAGAAATTTATCTATGTGCATGTACCTACCCCACCGATCACTCTTACTCAGATTTTAATTAGGAATTCTTTTTAAAAAAGTTGCAAATACTCTGCATATTTGCAAAGGCAGACACCCATACTATATCTGAAAAAAGAAACAGTAAGCTGAACAGATGTAAGCAACTTTTCTCATGGATACTGTGTACGTTGTATGAAAACCTGTTGATTAGCGTGATTATGGCATTAAGACAAAATATTTTTAGTGAATAACGTGGATTCTCATTTAGTGGTTGGGAGTATATGATTCTGAGTTAATCGAAAGTTTCCCCAGACTACACGTTATTCAGGGAGACACTCACCCTTAGCCCAAAGCCATTTATTTGTAGCTCTGTAAGGTATATACTGACCTACAGAACAGTAGCCTGCATCTAAAAGATTAAACCTGATTTTCAATACCTACACAAAATGCTTCACAAGATAATCACTTAATAGAAGGAAAAGACTTCCTTTGGCTTTCTTTAAAATGGGCTACTTAATCTGCTCACTTCAAAAGTAAAGCTCAACTCTGAAACCTCTGGCAGATCATTCAACAAGTGAAATCAAATTACATTCCTGTCCTTTAATCTCAAGCAATTCTTGCTCATTCTCAAATGCAATGCTACTTAAACGTTACATACAGCTTTTTGTAGAGTCAAAGAGTTCTTCTACTGACATACTAGTGTCCTTATTTAAAAGGTGGGAAGATTTGGAGAGAGGAAAAGAATTGGATATGGGATGATCGTTCACAAGCCAACAGTTCCAGTGGGTCAAAGTAGAGTTATAATACGAATGCTAATAAAGTAGTAGTTCATCTTATAATCTGGTGACAGGTTTCTATTTTAGGGTTATTTTAGAAACATTGGCATCTAAACACCCAACATCATTTCTACAAACACCTTTCTCTATTCAGATAAATGGCTGAGCAAGTTTCAACTGATTCAGTTGACCTAGTAACTATAAATGGCATTAGTGGACATAACTTCTGTAAGCAGTATACGGTGTAGTTTAAATTCAAATCTCAAGAGCAGATGATCAAAAACAATAACCCATATACTGATGTTTCAATGATATATTCATTACTTCAATTTTGCATATATATAAAACAGTAAGTCAAGCCAACAAGGAAAAAAAAAGAGAATCCTCGAATAGCAAACACCTTTCCTCACATATTCATACCTACCTTTTCTCTTCGAGAGCAGCAGTATTCTATCCAGTTCAAATAAATCATACAGAAACTCTCTCTTGAGATCCCTGCTAGACGATGGTCATAATCCTCATCAATATTGGGGTTAAATGTTGGGTCTACGTCAACGTAATTGCGGTCTGTGCACAACCGCAGTCCTTCCTGCATTGTCTCATTAGCTAACCATTCCTCTAACTTGGGGGAAGTTGTGACATAATAGATGATTCCCTGAAACAGTAATAAAAAAAATACATGAGTAAGTATTGCAATAAAAAAATTAATCTCTAATTTTTTCAACTCATTCATTCATTTCCTTGATAACAAACAAAAATGACACAATAGTGTTTATTTAGCTCACGGATGCAACAAATTTGGTGGCACAGAAAACACAATACACGTTTGTATACATGCTTATTTTTCAGAGACTATCAAGAGTTCGAAAACATGCACAAGGGAATAAGGAAAAATGGATTGGACAGGGCTCACTAATTTTGAAGAAAAACAAGTAAACTGGTGTTTTTATTTAGTGAACATTGACGCTTAGATAGTAAATTTCAAAATAACTCATATTAAAGACAAGTCAATACATTTCTATGTGGAGGAAAAAAGCACTTGTGTGTATGTGCCTTGGAAATATTCCAACATGAATTTTTTCAGCTCTGAAAGAGTAGCTTACAACAGATCATGAGTAGTAGGTAAACAGATTATGTGAGGTCTACAGAAAAAAATCTGCGGATGTAATAGGACTTTTTTTAAACAGAAAACCCACAAAGATGGCTATGGGCAGCTTTTGAACACTGAAGTTGCTTGGCTTTCTCTAAGAGAAACATACCAGTTACTTATCTTTTCATTTACACCACAGCTATTGCATTTGAGTAATAGCCTTTCAGTTTCTACTCGAGCCTCAGCTAGAAATAGCATCTTCTTTGTCCAAGACTACATGGTCATTTTCCTACTCATACACCCAAATATCAAGTAATTATCAGTACAGTAAACTCTGTCCTTTGATTAAGCTGTTTATACTACTATAACTTGTATCAGATTCTATGATCCTCTCACAAAAACTATTAGAAGTTCAAGGCATTAAAGAGCTCCTGGCTGTAATGCTGCCTACCTCCCCCCAAGTTTGTACTAAACTGAATTATACCTTCACGTAGTAAGTGGTGAGAATTTTCCGGAGATCAAAGACTTGAAGCATAGAAGCTGCACTGTTGTCAGTGATACTATAACCCTCCAGAACATACTTTGTCACAAGCACTTCCCAAGCCAGCCAACGTTGCCCAAAGGCAGCATTAAAGGAAAGCATGTGAGGAAGGTGGCCAGGTTCACAGCAACAGAAACCTTCGTCTTCTTCTACACCTTCAGTGATAGCCTCTACTTCTCTTTGCTGACAATAAGTTCCTTAGGAGAAACCAGAAAAAAAAAATGAAAGAAAGTTAAAAACTTTATACAATTGTTTTAATGTTGACTTCTATTTAAAAGTGTTTAGAACCAAAACAGTCTCCAATTATGTTTCTGTAACAACAGGTCAACTCCCTGCCAATGAACAAGAGGTGGAATAGCATATTCTATTTAGGTCGCACAATGAATGAATTATCATCGCCACTGCACTAAAATTGAAGAAGATGTAGCATCAACTCTGTTAGAGGGAGCTAGTTTTCCTCACAAGTGGTGGGAGGCATGAAGAGACCCTGAAGATCATTTTCAAAGCCATTAATTCACAGGATGGAACCAAAAATAACTAAAGTTTCCAGAGCAGAAGGCTACTTTGTGGCATAGACAGTTAAGTATGTGTAACACACTCACCTCTGAATTCAAGCCCTCTGAGCTGGAAGGTGACCAAGCCATTTCCTATCTCTATAAGGTGTACTAGTGCATTGAGGTAGTCAGAGGCTAGGATGAAGCAGTCCCCAGTACTGTAGTTTCCCCACCGACCCAATAACAAGTCTCCACATAGGCTGTGCTGAAGGGAACGGGTTAAGTGTTCATAGAAGATTGAATTCAGGTTGTTATCATCTGAGCCTGCAGAAAGATTCATTGGAGTTATCATTTAAATGTTCAGAAAAATCTCAAGTTTGATGGTCAATTATCAATTCACTTCACGTGCTACGTTTTTCTTAACACAAGTCATCAACTTCCTGTTCCTCCTCACCCTGCCAATTTTTGCGTGACAACTACTTCAAATTAACATCAAGTGAAGCTTAAGATTTTTGACCAACATTTTTTCCTTCTTACTCCTCCATTTTCCAAATTATTATTTCAGTTTCACTCATGCATTTTCCATCAATCTATTCCATATAATAATGTTCAAAAGCAAATGAGCACAGAAGCTGCTCCATAATGACTTTTGTAGAGATCCATCACCATGACATTGAGACACTCTCAAATAATGTTTGGCTTTTTAGTTACTTAAGAATAAAAAAGTTAATGCACACCATGATTATAAATGAAGGAGAAGTAAAGCAGAGACACACAAAGGTAGTGGGGAAACAGGGAAAGTGTACAGGAAAGTAAAGAATAAAGCAAGGAGAGATGATGGAGGAGAAAGTAACAGGAGACAACAGAATGGTTTTGGAGAAGAATCACGTGGCAAATCGAACCTAATTCCTATAAAAGTCATCTATATCTTCGTTCCTCATGAACAAGAGAGAGAAACTGTGTGGTGTATATATATAATAATTAAATAAAAAAATGACAAGGAAGGTTACCTGGATTTCGATCAAGCTGTGAAGCCAGCCTTGTATTTGAATGATCCACACGCTTTGTGCTGAAATAAAATGAAAATTGCGCTTTACAATACTGTAATTTTGATGTTTAAAAAAAACTTAAAATTGCATCTCTCTGAGCACAAGTTACCTACGAAGCTAAAGTAGATACTGATCAGCTTCTACACTATTTCAGAAACAAGTTCATTCAAAACATTCAGTGCTCTAAAACAATTTTCTTTGGGGAAAATAGCAGCTCTTGAAGATGAACACTTATTTTGACACAGTTCCAGGTTTAAAAACAAAGGACACAAACTTTAAAGGTCTTATTTCACCTACTTGTAGTCTCTCTCCCAGAATTTGACAGGTCTGGCATAAGAAGTGATAAATATTGCACTTCCCAGGAAAGGATTCAGTGGAGTAGAGAAGAAAGCTGACACAGCTGCTTGGACAAACAACATTGCAGAATCTGTAGAATAAAGATTAAGGAAGGCAAAGGAGCAAAAACTTTTTTCAAGCTTCTATAATAGTACATTAAGTATACAGCAACACCAAGTAAAAGCAAAACAATCTCCAAAAATTTTTGTGCAGCAACATTTTTACAATCTCCAGCTATAGATGGCGTTATTCTTGCTTTTACAAACAGAAATAGATGACAGTTTGGCATTGGACATGCTGGTAATTTTCTGAAAATACTACAAACAATACTAACTTAATATTCCATTCAAACCAGTCTACGCAAGCAATACTCAAAATCCCAAATCATATAGCTAGTGACTCTTGAAAAAGGGAAATGACTGTCAGAAGAAAAGCTGTCACTTTCAGAATGAAATAACTCCTGCTTTACATTTCTTTTATGTTAGAATTCTGTTCCTGCTTTATCTGCTAGTGTAAAACTCTCATCATTGCAGCAAGGTAGAAAGCATGTACAGTTTCTCATTAATGCTCATCGGATAAGCCTGCTCATTCAGTAGATATAGCCCATAATACATAGCCATTATAATGCAACATTCAGAATTTGTAAGACATGACTTCACAAAAAGTCGGCATTTTTAAAGGATACGTGGCACAGCAAAGGGCTGGGCAAAAGCATGGAAGGCAGATCCCCATGTGATCTGCCAGGGAGCAATGTAGGTATATACAAATCTCAACTTATAAAAGAGTTCCCAAAGCTGTGGAAAAGAAATAGAAGAAAAGTAAGTAATTTTGCTAAAAATCAACGTGCTTTGTAGTACAGCAATATATCCTGAGTTTACTTGTTCCCCTAGAGTTGTTTCTGGTCTAGGTCTACCAGGTCTATCCTACTTACAAAAAGGATGCAATGAGAAAGCAAGTGACACAATATGCGCTACATTGTTCTACTAACAGAAACTCGTGAGATTTTTAGAAAGATGCATATGCTGTATCAAGCCAACATAAATGCTTTGAGAAGTCTTAAAGATCTTATAGCATGTTGATTAAAGTGCCAACAGGACTATGGATCTGGATTGGATCAGTTATCAGTTAAGAGCATAGCCAGTTTTCCCTTTAGGATGATCAGAAACAGAGAGTTAGTTACCTTGCTGAAGAGTATGGACATGAAGAAGAGATCTAGCAGCATGGTCTCAGTAAAACTTTTGTAATCAAAAGTAAAGAAGAGCACTGTGAAAATAACAGTGACATACTGGCACGTTGGGCTACTGAATGATGAACGCAGTAACTTCAAGCCAGCTATTGTGATCATTAAAGCACCCAACCTGTAAAGGAAATTCACAAGAAACATTTATTTATCTGCTGTCTGAAGGGGTTTATAGACCACCTAAATTGTTGCTGTCTTACAATGCCAATCTCTTCAAACTCAAGGTTTAGGCTTTCAAGGTTTAGACTTGGATTTGCTTTTGTTCATTTGTCTTGCATGGTGGTGCCTGTATTTGTTTTATTTATTCTTTATAGACAATTTCAGACTTTTTTTGAAGAAGTTACTATCCAAGCCTCTTTATCAGCATTCTCAAGCCAATTTAGGTTCAGATGATTAACATCATTTGAAAAAGTCCTGCTAAAGAAAATCAAAGGTGAAATATCCCTGTACTCTGAACATAAGGCCTTAAATTTAGGTCATCAATATAAAGATGCAAAAATGCTGGAATTGCTCTAGATTAATCAGCAAGAGAATGTTACTGAATACTGGATTACTTCCAACACAACTATACTGATTTAACTTATACTGGGAGAAACACAACAGTGATTCCTCCTCCACCTCCCAGAGCTACTGACAGATCAGATGGTTATAAAAACAACATTATGTAAATGGCAATATTCTTACCAAAGCCCTGTAGAGTGACAAAAGTAATTAACCTAATGCAAGAACTTAATAGACCAGGGATTAAACTAAAAACAAAGCAATAAAGACCACCACCGCCACACATACCTAAAAAAATTGGTTTAGTTTTAAGGTGTGTGTTCCCCTATAGTACTTCCATTTTAAATCAACAGAACTTCAAATCAAAAGAGGCCACCTGGTCACTGTTCTTGGATACAAAAACCACAGGGCCTATTATTGAACTCACTTTGCTGAGACAGTCAGATACACTGCTTGAGGAATTATAATCAAGTCTCAATTTAAGAGGCAGTGTGCAGTTCCATCTGGCTAGAAATTGCATTAAGGGGCTGGAAGGTCTTGGGAATTTCATGATGAGTGTAGAAAGCTGCACAGGGACGGCAAGCTGGCACACCAACTGATGGGATGTTAGACAAGTCTTGTGTTTACACTGGACAAAATACCTAAATGTATTGTCACTATCTTGAATTTGCAGTCTGTGTAGTTATATTGCAGACTCTCAAGATCAACACGGAAATTCTGATATCGCATCTCTAGATAGTTCTGCAATTTGCAATCTTTATTGTATACACTATGATTTTTTTTTATTGTACACACTATGATTTGAATAATTTCTTTGCATTGATTCCTAATTTAAAACTATAATACTCCATTCAGTTTAAGCCAGCAAGGTGACTCTGTTCTACATAAGCTCTCATATAAAGAAAAATTGTACTTATTCCTTGCTGTATTTAAGGCAATAGCATTACTATCTTGCTACGGAGTCCACAACTCACTATTTCCCACCACAGTAAACATACTCGGACTACTTGACAGCCTTTTCTACTTACTCAGTATCCAGTTTCTTTGGACTAGCAATATTCTTAGCGCTGCTACTAAGCTCATTGAGGACTATCAGTGGATAGATAACATTTTTCTCTACAAAAAGGAGCCAAATGTGAAGTTTCTCAAACCACATAACATGTGCAGCATCTATCAGGAAATTAAAAAGAAGAAATCAGATTGTCAAATCAAACTCAACAGAATCAAAACTCTTGATCCAAGTCATTTATGATTAAACTATGAAGAAAAAACCTATTCATTTAGATAGAGTACAACTTTACTGCTCAACCTGTGAACAGTACCAATAATAATCAGGTCTATGTCAAGCTCAAGTCTCCAACAGCATTAGTCATATCTAATCCTCTAAAGCACTTGAAAACTCAGTATCTTAAAGAAATACCTAGTGAACAAACACTCTAACTTAGCTAAAAATTATTTAAGGCAATCGTTATCACAAACTTTGAAACTTAAGATTTTGAAGACTGTGTGGAACTACTCTGAAATACTGTAAGCACTGTATCAAAGTGTATCAAAGCATGAGGAAAATATATTACATGATATTTTATATATCTTTGAACTGATGACGATCTGAGAAACTTAGACATAACTATATCATATGCCATGAAATACTCCACTAGAGTATATCAAATAATAAAGCAAAAATATGAAGTATATAAACCACTAATACAAGTTAAATCAGCTATAACTGAAAATTCAAGAATAGTATCATTAATGATACTTACTTCGGACTTCAAACTGATAGTATTCCTTGGTTTTCAGCAGTGGGTGAGAAAAGCAATGCCAAGGAAGTTGCTTTCGGAGTTGAGGCAGAACATAATGGGTCACAAAGCCTACCGTACCCACCAATGCATAGAGAACATAACTTAATATAGGCTAAACAAGAGAAGAATTGAACGAAATTTAGGTTTGTGTTTTATAAAAAAATAAAAATCTTACATTAATAACATAAGAGCTTTGAGCATTTTTTTCTCATTCCAAAATGATTCTGACACTAACTTATCTGAGACAGATTAAGAAAGAGGGCATTTTGTATGTTAGAGACTCAAAAATACAGAAGGAAAAAAAAACCACACACCTGAGAAAGGCAGGAAGATTTCAAACACACAAAAGTGAAATGTGACGATCTCCTGTCATGTACTTGGTACTTGTCACACTACATATTTAAAGACCATCTAAAACTAGTCAGGAGAATGATGCACACGAGTATTATATAGCATTAGAACATTTGTATGCAGAAAACACTGGCAGATTTGATGAAACACCTTACCTGTAAAACTGTAAATACTGTACTGACATGAATTGCAAAATAGAGTACACCGATGACTATACACACAATCAGGTCAGACTGCAATCTTTCACTCTGGAAAGTGAAAACAAAATTTTAGAGAACACCAACTTTGGTTTTTCTCTTCAGAATCTTAATCCTCACCAGCAAAAGCAGTGAAACCGATTAACGGATTTTCAAATGGTGCCAGTGTTAATTACTTCCACTGAAGTTATCAGAAATTTCACAAGGTAAATCTTATGGCCAAGCGCATTAGTTCAAGGAAGTTAATAACCACAAAGACACCTACTCAAAGTAGGACAAGAGAAGTTAATATACACAGTATCTTCTCTCCCTCTCATTCTGGACCATGAAGGGGTGTAAGGATCCCCTCTACAGCACTAAAGAAAGAGCTGGAAGTGCTAACCAAATTTCCCATTTATGATCTATGAATTGCTACGGAGCAATTAAGAACTCTGGAAGACAGCTGCCTAGACAAAGCCAAGTATCTGGTGGAAAAACAATAATACTCTCTCTCTTTTCCCCCCTCTCCTCTACAGAAGGAGGAAGGATAGCTTTAAAATGACCCTGAGGAATGAGTTTGAATTTTCTGTTGTCCTTAAGAGAGGAAACTGTTTGTTGGGAATGGGAAGAAAACAACAAACCGATTAGTGCCAGACTGAGTCACAAGAGGGCGATACATACTCAGGGTCACTTGAAGTCAGAATCTTCCTAGTTTAGACCTGTTCCCCCTCTAAACACAGCATTAATATTTTCATACCAGGAAAGCATTACGGGATTAACTGCTCTAAAACTGGCAAAATAAGTTACATGCAGCAGTTACTGCTTCAAGATCCAAATTCTTGGCACATAGCTTATTTTTCCAAAGACAAGAAGTCCTGATTTTTAAAAACACTGAAAGAAAGAATACATCATGATCATCCTTCAGCCCTCACACTCTCCAAGCAACTAAGATATAGTTTGAGAGTTAGAGCTCCTAAGGTCTATCTCTCCGAGTAACGGTAAAAAGACTGCAGTTTCTCTACTTTAAATGTCTACTTGCAGTTGCTATACATTAGATCCTGTTGTGCTTGCCTGCTGTATGAGGAGAAGCCTGTCTATGCAGTTACTCCCCTAGAGACAGGATCCATGCAAGGTTAAACAACCATTTGACATTTCTTTGTATAATTGAATTTCCTATATCTTTTACTTACTATCCCATTGCATGAAAAAGAATAATGTGCTGAAGTAAATGGAAGAGGTTACATCTGCTCTTTAAAAGCCTTTCCACCATTTTATATTTTTGCCCTTCTGGAACACAAACACACAGCTTTTGCTCACAATTACTAGAAATACTGAGGTACTATACTATTACTCCCGTTAATCTTTCCCAGGGCACTACCACAAAAAAAAAGCGAGTACCTCTTGTTATTGACATGAGCTAGAAGAAAATTCAGTGATCCTTCACTGAATGTAATACTAGGGAATTCCAGTTGTTCCATGTCTCCATCTTAATAACTTAAATTGCACTATAAACATATTCTTAGTATAGTATATTGGTTCATTTGCAGATTTAAAAGAAGTGTCGCTTTTATAGGTAGCACTAAAATTGCACAACAGTGCACAAGAAGTTCTGCTTACGGAGGTTTACCTTTGAAGTGAACAAGGTTTAATAACTAGATGCATGCATTTTTAGACTATGAAATCGACCCAGTACAATTCCTTAGGCTGGGTGAGCTGCTGCCTGTCAAAGCAGGCATACAGTTGCAGTTTCTCTCTCAAATGCTAAATTTTTATTAAAAAACATTACAACTGATTCCATTCTTGAAGATTTTCTCTCCAGTAGAGTATACTGCATTTTCTTGCATAAAGTTCATGGGTTGCCCTTCTAAAATCTCAGCTCAGGAGTGCAGGCTTGTACATGCATGAATTCACGTAGAAGTAATACAGAAGGAACTTGACCCCCTAGCACAGCATGGACTAGGAGTCCCTTTTCTGTTTTTCTTTTATGTGCAATAGCAACTTCTTTGATGTGGGAGCACCACCCTCCCTACCAAGGAGGGTGAACCCCTCCCATAATATAAAATGGGTTTCTTTCCCTTGATACAGATTATCTGATATCTTCCAGAAATATCTAATATTTTATCTAGAAATAACTAATATTTTCAAGAAATTATTATTAATGGGTTGTGGGTTATGTGAGAAAGATATATACTGCACTTAAAATTCTTAAAACTACTGAGACTTGAATATTTTATTTGTGCTCTGATATCCAATCCTAACCAACACCATGATAACTGACAAATGTAAGCCAAGTAAGATCCAGACTAATGCTATACTGATCAACATAAGTAAAGGCTTAGACAACAAAATAAAAGTCTACTTACCACAGAGTTTCTAAGCTTTTCAGGTAAAGGATCTTTCACTTCAGACAGAGGATCCTCAGGGTTTTTGTCTTCAGAATTAGGAAAAAATTTTGATTGCACTAAAGAGCTTAAAAAAGCAAAAAAGAACCCATTGAAAAGAAAGCATTGTTACTCTTTTAAAAATACATAAACCTTTAACAGAACTTCTGACTTTGCTTTATTGCAATAAAAAGCAATCCTAGCATATTAGTGCTTTCACATGGCTGAGCTAATTCACAAAGATGAGATCTCAGTTTTATAAAGAAATCAGTTCTCTGGTTGCACAATGGCCCCAGAGATAGAACTTAGATGAGTAGCCAGATCTTATTCAAACAGCAGTTTCTCCAGTACCAACAGGGGTGACTGGACAAATACTTAATTCATAAGCTGACATCACACTGCTCATGAAACTAAACTTCAGCATGCAACTGACAAAAAAAACCAACATACTCCAAAGTTTGAGCCTATTTGTCAACACCAATTGGAACAAAGAATTCCCTGATTTAACTCCAACAGGGAAAAAAAGTATTATCTGTGTTAGTCTGATTAATTCAGGAATTAGCCATGCTGACCAAACCATTACATTCTTAGCAGACCTTGCTGGTACTAAAAACCCCAAAAACTTGTACCTAAGTTTTCAGAAGACCATATGCAGCACTGCTAGCCATACCTATATGCTTCAGAGTCCCTTGCAATTATTTTTGCAAATAATTATTTATTTGATCCCCCCCATCTCCTTTCTGTATGAACATTCAGATAACAACCTGATCTCCCCATCCACAGAAAAAGCCCCTGACTATCTGCTCCAGACTGCTACTTTTCTATTTCATCCAGCATTATGGCTAAATTTAAATCCAAGTTCAAGCTCTGCCTGATCCAAATACGTGACAACTGAGCCTCTACTGGTTGTTCTATGGGAGGTGCTTTTCCTACTAGAACTACTTTGTTTTACATACATAATTAGTAATCCAATCAGAAGTACTCTCATCAATACTCCAACTCAGAAGAGCAATATGACCGTTTTCCCACCTTAGATTGGAACACTAATCACCAAAACAGATTCTTACTGTTTTGTATCCGAGATCAAATATGAATTAGTGCTTTGTGCACACATTCAATGGAAGAACACAGCAGTGAATTAAGTGAGAAAAGCACAGTTCAAAAAGTCCACATGTGGGCTTCAGCCTAAGCTAGTGCTTTCAGCACCTCTTTAATTACAGAATGGTTACAGGTTGTTCAGCACCAATGCAGCAGCAGAAAGATGGCAGCTGACTGGCGATTAAAGAAAATCGGACTTTGGCATATAAGTAACTCACCAGAAGTGACAAAGAAAGGCTGTACTTCAAAGGAGGAACCATGTGCAAACTGAGAATTTTTATTCAGTTACTGAACCAATACGCCACTTTTGATAATGCTGATGATTATCAGATTGGTATTTATCATCATAACTAGTATCTCTTTGATAATTGCTTCTTCCTTATGGAAAGGGCACAAACAGTTACTTACAAAAGCACAGAAGGGTCACTACTTTGTCTGCTGAGATGATATGATATTGCCACTAACAAACCACAAAATATGGAGAAGAGAACTGGAATATGCTGCCCATCCCAAGAATCCTGGAGACAAATGAAATATTAATAAAAATGAGATAAGGTATTTAACACTTATCTGCCATACAAGAGATATATATCACAAAAAGAGAACGGAAAAAAATAAACTACAATTCCACAAATACGAAACAAATTTCAGTCAAAAAATATTCAGTATTTACCTCTGCCTAACTACAGATCAGAAACTTTAACATAGTATACGCTCCTTAAGCCCACACCATCTCAATCATTTAATAGTCCTGAGTTTTCATAAACCTCATGAAGAAGTTCATGCATTCCTTGAGAGCGTAAGTCCTTAGAACTACATTTTCATCAATTATTCTGAAAAATCCCAGTGCTGTTTCTAAAGTTATTTTTTTCTAATGGGCTGAATGAAAATGAAACCAGTGTTCATATTTTATTTTCATAATCTGCACTGGATCTGCAAAGAGGAGAGAGCAATTCTTTGCTGAAGTTTGTCTTTAACAGATGTGTTTACAAATGGCTAATGAGACAAATGGACAAATTCACAGAAAGCTAATGATCTGTGGGTGATAGTATCACCGGAGTATTTCCTCTAACAACTTTTTACTACCTGCAGAGTGGAAAGGAACGAGGCCATGGCTAATTTGAAGGAGCACATGCTACAGTTAATTGTGAACTGAGATCATTTGATCACTGAAAGACCCAAAACTAACATAGAACCAACACCATACTGTTTCAAACAATGTCATTAAGGAAGGAAAGGCTATTTTTTTGTTTTGTTTTTTAGGTAGGCATACATCTTTTCTTTGACACTACAAACCATTTCCTGGCTTCCTTTCAAGTAAACATTAATTTGAAAATACCGTTTATGGTTTACACCACTGGAAAAAAAATATAAGTGAGCCCTCTTGAGAGGTTAACACATCAATACATGTAGAGTCTACAAGAAACAAGCCAGTTACGTGGCTGTTTTTCAAGAATCAACACAGAATATGAGGAGTTTTTGGCAAAAACCTAGCCTGTTAGCACACAAACAAGTCACGTCTTTTCATAGCAAACCTGCTTTGTTCCTACTTTCCATCTTTTCACTGACACCAGAACTAAGCATAAAATCCTACCAAGTCAGACTAATATTTCTAATTCACTTTCTGCATATATAAGAAAAAAGGAAGCAGAAAACAAAATCCAAGACTTTAACCTATGTTGTTTTTGTAATATCACTCACCTTCAGGGCACCATAGCACAGTCCATACAACAACGCTACTGCCACAATACTACAGATAAAACTGTAAAGTGCTGCAAGCAGGCTTGTGGTAGCTGAATATAAAAATATCAATAAGAATGTAATCAGGTTAGAATATAAAAGAGGTCAGCCCTCTAGTTCTAGCCCTCCTCTGAAATAAAGCACCCAAATCATAGCATGTATTCATAAGTATCTATATACATACAATACGGGAAAATATTTTTAAAAGAATGATTTATACAGCTTCATTTATCTCCTCATTTATTCAACAGCGTTATCATGGGAAAGGTTAACAGCTGCAAAAGAAGCCAATAAAGGAAGTATAATTTTCAACAGACTAACGAGGATAGTAATTCTCTCTCAGTAATCAATCAGAAGAACTTTAGCCTTTTAAAAAAAATACAGTAGTATTCCGTACATATAGGACAGGAATACAGATGGTACAATCACTAAGCTTTTTTTAACTAGCTCTTTAACCTGATGGCAGTTTCTAATGTAATGCTTTTGCTGCTAACGTGATAAAACACACTCACCATTGCCACCAAAGACATGAATATCCAGCTGTTCACAGAGATACATTACAAATGTATTCACCTGAGGCAGGAGACCAATGAAGAATACTATGGGGAAACATAGTGTAAACACTGTGGAAGAAAAAGATAGTTGAAAAAGTCATGAAGATGAAAAACACAGCATGTTAACGTACTCTTCAGTTTAAGTTCTATGGTACCACACACCATTCAACTCAACATCACTGAAGTGTTCCTACCATAATTTTAAAGGAAAACATCCATTACGTAAATCTCTACTTCAACAACTCACAAAAGTGACTGAATACAGAGGTTACATTAACCAATATTCAGAATTTGTTTTGTTTTAAACATCAGCTTTAACCACTACAATAACTCATACAGGCCAATTCAAGCTTTTGGTTTTAGTTTAGCAAAGATCAGACAAGTATGCTTACAGATTACAAAACCAGTAAATTTTCATTCATTGTATGATAGGTTTCCATGAGCATAGCTGCCTGTTTTTAATTACACAAGCAACCAACAGCCACTGATTTAAGACAAGCCAACCATTTCACCTCTAGGTTTTCTGCCACTAATATCATCTGACAATTTTACTTGTTTTTTCAGAATTCGTGCGGAAAAATAATCCGTGTTGTTCCGATCCTAAATGACACCTTTTAAAATGCAGGTGAGCAAATTGGTATGAACCATTAAAATCTCTGTAAATTACAGGATTTAAAACAGTAAAGATAAACAAATGATGCAATTTTAAAACACAGAATCATCTGTCCCAACCTGTACATATCCCTTGCTTTCCACCTTAAGGAATAAAAGATGCATGAATAATCATCTGACAACTGTTAATGTTTAGATCCACATGTAGTAAGCTTAGTCCTGAAGCAAAAGGATAGAACGATCATACCATGAAAATCAGACTTGTAGCTTCAGTGACCAAAGGAAGAAACTGACTTACAGCAATGTTATAGAGAATCACAAGTCTCAATTTTACGTTTCTAACTTGATATCCATAGAATGGTTGTATAATAAAGGCCATCCAATTAGAAAAATCT
This sequence comes from Anser brachyrhynchus, assembly GCF_964034855.1. Classification (NCBI taxonomy): domain Eukaryota; kingdom Metazoa; phylum Chordata; class Aves; order Anseriformes; family Anatidae; genus Anser; species Anser brachyrhynchus. Next base: position 30,019,121 of record NC_137699.1, on the reverse strand, counting down.
GCAGTGAGATGAGTACCAAGGAACTGATCTTCTTTTCCTAGTCCTACTTTGTAAAGTTAAATAACTAAAAGCTGTTTTAAAGCATGTAGGTTCAAGGCTTGGAAAAAAAATAAGTTCTGCATTTTTTTTTACTGATCCAAATTAAGAAGTGTATGATCAGTCCTAGATCTGAACAAAATATTTTTCAGAATTCTCAAGTCACACCCCTATCTCAAATAATGACTCAAGGAAATCTATACAGAAGACAAACAGTACAGTGATATCTGACTGGTTAAAAAGCTGTTTTGTGAAGGCTTGCAAGTTGAACTGTCTTGGATCCATGGTGAAGAAAATAAGATTAATCTGGGAATACACATTTGAACAGCCCAGCAAAAATCCAACATTTCTCATAGCTTTTCAAGTTTTTAGTAGAACTGCTCTCTAAAGGGGACCACATAAGAGAACAGAAAACACCTGTTGTTTTAAATGTGGAGCAGATTTTGATAAATTCATTAAGTCTAATTTGTGGAATATGTCAAAATAATTGATACCAGTCCTCACTTGTCAACTGGTAAGGACACAGCAACAATGTTATCCAAACAAAAAGCTTGCCTTGCCCTGCACTTGTGTTGTTCTAATTGCTGTACCTGAGAACTGGGAAAAAAGCAGCTGAATTTTTCCTTTGTGCCAACAAAGTGTGTATGCTACCAGCCAGAATTCTTTGCAATACACACAAAGATTTCTGAAACACTGCTTCAGCAACTTAAAAGATTTGCTTCAAAAGTCTGCACGTGGCTGTTGGGCAGGGTTAACAGCTTTTTTTTTTTTTTTCTTTTTTAATAAAAAAGGAGAGCTGTTCTGGTGCAAGGTACCGAAGAAAAGCAAAAAGCAAAACAAAGATTAAAAAGCATTTCAACACTTCAGCCAAGTATTATTAAAAACTAATCAAGATGAACACAGTCTGGTGACGATGCCAGCACATCTTCTTAAAACTGGAAAAGACTAAGCTCTTTTTAGATATAGCTTGCTTTCACAATACAACACATCACCTACAAATAAATGCAAAAAAATATATATGGAGATGCAGGTCTACACTACGGTAATGACTCAAGGTGATGAGAAAGACAACTTCTGAAGTCAGAGCATAAACATAGGAAAAGTGAGGACAGTTTTCATATACTGAATGACCAAAAAGAAAAGTCTGCTAGCTTAAATTCTTTTTCTGTAACAGATACAAAATGAAGAATGGCAGTGCATGAGCAGCTCCACAAGCGCTATAGAAAAGCACCTTTGGAAATATCTAGACAATGCTGTTCCTAAATAAAAGACTTAGACCTTTCCCCTCTGGCCATTTAAATATAGATTTACTAACAAAGTAAAAACTGCATGAGGCATGAAATTCAGAATGATATATATTGACCCTAGCATTCTGAGAATTAATAAGTTTTGTTCATCAACTAAGAGTTAAAAATAAAATAAAAATCCAAATTAAGACCAAGATTTTCTTTTTCTTGGACAGAAGACTGTCCAAAACTAGAAGCAAGCAGTTGAAACAGTTAACTACTATATTCTTTCATGCACTGATATTTTCATACAGGTGAAGAGCTGCAATGGAAAAGCAGGTGTGTTCAAAGTTACCCATTAAGATTTAATCTGTCTAAGGTATTTAAGAAATGCATCCATACTGTCCTACCCAACTGTTAAATGCAAATAACCTGCTTTTAAGAGAGCTCCCGCTTATTTGTGACAAGCCCATAGCTCCTTCTCTTGTAGAGGGGAGTCCAAATCAAAATACTTGATTACTGAGCAGCTAGCTCCAGGCACAGGCTAGCATATCCTGGTCCAAGTTAAGAACAAGGAACACCAGGTTCAGGGCTGAGGATGAATATATTTTATGTACAGGAAGAAATCAATCTCCTATTTTAGCTTTTAAAAAAAACTAAAGTTACTCTTTCCAAAGAAAACTAAATGAAGGGCTGTTAGAAAATGATGATGCAACAGTGTCACAACAAGGAGCAACGTGTAAAAAAAACATACTCTACTGCAGAGAAGCAAACAATTCAAATCAATGAAAGTCACTCACCTATAACTAAGTCTCTGGCTGACAGCAGCAGCAATGGATTGGTGAAAGCCATTCCATACAACCTGAATCTTGTTGTAGATATGTTTCTGCTGCCATAATCCAACAGCCAAATAAGACCACAACATAAACAGAAATATACAGGCCTACTATAGGCTATGATACGATTATGACCCTGTTTAAAAAAAAAAACAAAACACACATTTGTTTCATTATTAGCAGAAAAGTAATTGTTGCCCTTCTGTTACAAGTAGTTTCAGAATCAAAATTAATTTCTATTCATGAAGTACTTGTACGTTGAACAGAAGTTGGTGAGGTAACAGCACAAAAAAATCCCAAAAGCCTTGCCAGGATATAAAGCAACATTTTTTTGTGGCTCTGATATATATAATGAGTACACAATAGTTAAACTAAGTTATTTTTACCCTTATTTCTCCCCTGAGTTTCAAAGAATGCTTCTTACAATACCAAATGTCATCAAACCTCTGCCTAGGCTTCATAAGCAACAGAAAATATATTAATTTTGAAAAAAATCAATTGAGTTTATTACTCAGATACTGCTCCTGCTGAAAACCAATCTATATTTATGTGTCCATTAAAGCATACATCCTTAATACCTATATTTTGAATGACAGGCTTCAGAGAAATAAAACTTTTTCGTACCTTAAGACTTTACAAAGATATTGTTTTGGCAATCTAGCAGATACACAATAGAACATAAACATATTATTCAATAGTGGCACATTAACATTTCCATGCTGAAATGTTAATGCTCACTAGAGCATTGCATACTCAGCCTAATAGAATTGAAAAAATAAGGCTGTGTGCAAACTAGTACAACTGAGTGATTTACAAAAGACCAGAATGAAACATCTGCAAAGTTGTGTCAGTTCATGCTACCACAGGAAATTACAACATTAGGAATACCTTTCAGAATAATTGCTTGAATACTAAAGATTCATCCAAAAACCTAGCATGATACGGCTCTACAGCACAAGCTAAGTTTAAAGCTGGAGATGGACTCTTTGTCAGGGAGTGTGTGATAGCACAAGGACAATGGCTTTAAACTAGAAGGAGGGAGATTTAGATTAAATATTCAGAAGAAATTATTTATTGTGCAGGTGGTGAGGTACTGGAACAAGCTGCCCGGATAAATTGTGGATGCCCCATTCCTGGAAGTGTTCAAGGCCAGGTTGGATGGGGCTTGGAGCAACTTGGTCTAGAGGGAGGTGTCACGACAGGGGAGTTGGAACTGGGTGATCTTTAATGTCCCTTTCAACTCAAACCATTCCAAGATAAAACAGAAAGGCCAGGATTTGCTAAATACAAACAAAGCATATAAGTGAAAAATATAGCGTGCGAGAAAGGAATCAAGAGAAAGACAACAAACTTCTTGTCTTATGAGAAGACAAAAATGCCAAAACAAACCAAAAAGATCAAATTCTCTTTAGAAGTTTTATATCTGCAGGATTAGTAAAAGTAGCACATGCCTATGACTTACATGTCGAGGGGAAGAAGAATCTGGCTGAACACTCTGAAACAAGAAAGAGGAAAGTTATCCGCTCTATAGTGAGTGCATTTACCCCCTTCTCCCACCACTTTTCCACCTTAATAGAAACGATCTTTCTTAAGCTGTGATTGGACTTTCTTTCTAACTTACTTATGCAACTCTTAACAGTACTTAATAAAAATGCCAAATAACTAAAATTCTGATTAAAAACATGCTTAGATGCAATTGCTTAATGTGAATGCATTGAGGTGTACCCACTAAAAAGAAGAATGTACACACTGAAGCTTCAAGTTCAGCTTGCAGGCTGTTTTTAACCAATAGACTCTGTTCTTCCTTGGCAGAACAAAAAGTGCATGAGAACAACAAATAAAAGGCTGTTTAACAAACACATGCAGAACTATTCTAGTAAAATGACTGTGTGACCATCCATCAAACTGTCCATGTAGCTGAAATTTGCTCATTTGTTTTTTAAACAATAAACAAATAGGTTTTTACTTAATGCTCCAGCTAGCCTGCAACACCCAACCTAGATTATTTCTACTGTTTTTAGAAAGTGAAGATAGAAATTAAAATACCTTCAACAGTGAGTACTGACAACTGGCTATTACCAGGCAGAACTGGAAGACCCAAATATCCTTGAAAAAGCCCTCAATAAGAAGTACAGAGCCCAGAAACGCAACTAGAATAGCTAGGATGACAGCTAACACGTTTTCAAGGATCTCACGATTCCTGTATTAGAAGGAGGGAAGAAAAAAAAAGAAGCATTAAAACCTAACTATGTTTAGAAAAAGGTGCAAGAGAACAGCTAAGGTCAGAATTTAAGAAGTGATAACGCTGCTGTCAGCAAAGTAGTTAAGAGTAGGTTTGAACATAGACTACATGAGCACACTTTTAGGCAAAGCTAGGAGGTACCAGGATTTCCAATGGTATCTGACAGCAATTACTTCCTTACAGAATTAACCTTTAAAAAGCAGAATATAACTTTAGCAGATTACTTTAGAAATAATTTAAACAATCAGAAGAAGCATGGTCTGTAATAATTCTGCATTCAAGCCCCACAAAGGATAACTACTAGCCCATCCCTCAAATACATAGACAGCAAAAATACATACATGATACCTTAGCAAAGTTACAGTATTTTTAGTTCCTACATTATGAAGTCATGAATAACAAACTATATATATAAGCTATATGAAGTGGGGGAAAAAAAGAATTCCATACAGCATTGATAGTACTGAATAAAAAAATTAATTATTTCTGCTGGGACAGAATTACTACTGTATTGATCACCTCAAGGAAGGTCGTTTCCAAAATTTGAATATTCAATATACTCCAAAAGCTGATAACTGGAGGGCCATGTTGATTTTATTCCACTAGGTAAACAGGGCAGGGATAATAGGTTACAGTATTATATGACCCTCTGGAAAAATGCTATGAAACAGCAAATAAGTTTTCATCTACTTGCTGAAACAATACAAGTGAATGCCAGTTTCTAGCACCTTTCAGTTAGTTTTTGGAGAAACATCCTCCAGCATTAAACATCGGTCAAAAATGAATTATATGTTACTAAAAATGTCATTGTCCAACTCACACAAAGTGATGGGGCTTTTTTTTTCCTTTCTTTTTAGCATTGCTGGAGAAAGAGGGAGAATAGCTTTTGTTATTTCAGAAAAAATGTATTTTGTATTGTTCTTCCATCTTTCAGAGTACAGCGAAGTATGATTCTCTAATGAGAGCTCACAGTTCAGTTACCATTTTTTAATCTTTACTTTCTCAAGACTAGTAACATACAAGGATCTCACCTATCAAATAAAGCCAGAAGAGTTAATCTATCAAAATTTATGCTAATCCAAAGTTTAGGCAGTATCCAAAAGCGATAGTACTGCTTGACTTTTTGAGCTGCTTCCTCTTGAGGTTGCATGTGGTCCTGAAGGTCAGGGCTCAAGTCAATATCTTGCTGCTCCAGCAGATCTGTATCTATGGTTAGCAGCCTGTTCAACCTGATCTGGGGAAGAGAAAGCTAAAAGAAAGTCAGGATTAACAAAATCTCGTTTTTACTGTATAACTGTATTCTACTAAATATTGCTTTGAAGAAATTTCTAGAATTATTTAGCCTCAGTTTTAAGAAGTTATGTTAAACACTATCAAATCTGTGGTTTCTACTTACTTTTCCTGTCCTCATTATGGCAAGTGAATAGCAATAGCAGCAATAATAGTTTGCATACAACACAACAGTGGCATTTGCATATGCCTTATTTCAAGTGAAGTAAGGACTAAGCACATGATGGCATTTACTCTAAAAACTCCAAATCTGAAGACAAGTAAACTGATACAGAAGCAGGAATAATTCATAAGAACAAAAATCTGAATTAAAATAAATTATTGCCTATTTCTTATAGTCACCTAATCTGCATGCACATCCATGCTGAATGGTTGGTTTTGCATGACAAAGCCACAATATGCATGCATTGGTAGACAAACTTCAACTCATTGATTTAGAATATACTGAAACACCCAGAAGTTTTTCCCTAACTAGTCCAGTACTATTTATGATTGACTACAGTTTCTCAGGTATTCTGTAGTCTGTTACTCCAGAGCTCTCTGAAATTCACAGTAATACTAACCACCATACAGGACATTTAAGGAGAGTACTCCGTTAAAAAAAATTAGTATGGTGTGCATGTATGTGCTGTCTAACCATTTTATAGATCTCATTAACAGGCCAAGAAACTTCTTAATGCACTGACCTTTATTCTTAAGGAGTACTATAATTAAAACATCACAATGAAAAATTGTCATGATTTTTAAAGCAAAGTAAAATTTAAATACTCGTCATATCTTAAGTGTCAAAATTATACCATTATATATTTTATGATCATCATAAACATTTTCATTTTTGAAGCTTTTTTCATAACTCCTCAAAGCAATGTACTATAACTATGCTCACCCTGATTTCTTCCCTAGAAAAACACTAATAAAAAACAAGCAGGAACACTCACTTTCTACAGGCATTTAAAAAAATACAAGCCACACCATTTAAGATGAGCTGTGTCAAAAAGCAGGTGCTTTTTTCACAACTTTTTAATTGTAAAAGCCTCATTTCTTAAATGGTAGAATCACTGTAACAGGACATTTCTCACACTAGTAATAAATTTAGGAAGTTCCCCTTTAAGCATGTGGACTAAGATTTTTAAAGTATCATGAATTTACCTTATACAGAATCACACCCCCCCCCCCATCTTCCCTCCCCAAATGGAACCACATTGCCAAAACAACAGGCACACATTGGGGGCTGGAAATCAAAGTTCTGGCAGGCACTAGGTGAAGACATCCTTGATCAAAAGCATGGTCAGGCAAATGGAAGTTTCTCATTCTTCTGAGAAATACTAAAAAATTTCATCTTCCCTCTTGACTAGGTTATTAGATACTTCCACATACTTCACTTTAACTTCCTAATCTAAGAATCACAACCTTAAGAATCATGACCATTTGCAATGTTTTCGTGACAGAGCAATAGCACACTTCAAGCACATATACATCTGGACTCAGCAACAATATAAAAGGTTGACATCACCAAACTAATGACTTTCTAAAGCTACTTGCGGTATGAAACAGTGTAAGCCTCTGCCTTTTTTCTCCTGATCACTCCTTCTATTAGAATTAAACTTTGTACCACAGATTCCAGTGGTAAATGTCTAAAAATCCATTCAGGGAAATTGCTAACGTTTCCTTCGTTCAGAACACAAACACAAAGTTTATTCTTTCCACGACCTGCGTATCTTAGCAGTGCACAGAAATACAACTCCATCCACATTGTCCAGCAATCTCTGGAAACCATGATAAAGTATCTCAGAACATCCAGTTTCCATGTGATTTAGATTCACATTACCATGCTTTAGATCACAAGAAACAATCTTCGTTTAAATTTTAAACTACCATCCAGAATGATAAATTTGCATGTATATACGAAGACAGCAAAACAGTAACAGTTTATCTCATTGAAATCCAGGCAAAAACCCTTCTTAAGAACAAAGAGCTACTACATACAATGATTAATCAGTGATATATAGAACTGGAAAGTCTTCTGATTTTTGGCATGCTTAAAAATAGATAAGAAAAACTTACTAGATCATGTGGGTAAAAGCGAACTGAGGTAGAACTCGATACGTGAGAGTCCGTGTCACTATAAGAACAGGGGGAAAGACTTCATATTATAAAACTACATTTGATTTCAAAAGTCTCCTAAACTAATTTTGACCACTTGCAAATTTTAGCAAAACGTGTTCCTCTTTTTCCTTAGAACACATGTATTTTAAATACACGTATCCAGTTTGTAAAGGCCTAACACACAACCAAGAAAGAAAATAAACCTTGACAACGGTCTTGTGTACTGGGATAAAGTTTGTAGCTATAGATCAGAATACTTTTATGCTTGGTATAACTTACTGAACACGTGATTTGACCAGGTAGTCCATTAGTTGTCTACACGGATTATCATGATGGAAATTACTCCACTTTAAAGAAACAAATATGTTTTATAATGTTAGCTACTCATGTGCAAACACGCATCACGTACCTCTAAAGGAGTGATGTGTCTGCTGTATATTCACAGACAGTTTGTTAATTATGCTCTTTTTACCAAGTCCTAAAACTGCCAAAAATAATACATATTTAACACAAGCATACCAAGTTACTTAAACTTAAATAGCTTTAGAAAAAAAGAACTTTAAGCAAAAGAAGAATAAAATTACTTTACAACTTCCATTTGTTAATGAGAAGAAATTTTTCTTGTTGTGTAATAGTCCATATCCAACCACTGCTTTTTTCCCCAGTTTTGTATAGCTTTTGGCTGTATGTTTTACATATAAATTACATGGCTGTAAGACTGGTATCAAACTTATGCAAGCTTCCTTCAGTTCCTTACCTTAACATAAGATAAAGAGTCTTTGTTAATAATTTTATTTTACTCAAACTCAACTACTCCCTAAAAAAGAAATCTGATTATTTGGATGTGAACAGTTTGTTCCTTCCATTAGCATGTACAGCTTCATAACAGCAGCCATCAGCAAAGCCATTGCATCTGGAACATGCAAGCAGCAGAGGCAGGCATTGGCAGCTTTGTGCAAGGAATACAGAACTTTTTCCTCAAAGTTCCACTCTACAGGAAGCGCTTGCACACTTTCACAGGAAAGATTTGAAGACAGGAGCTTTGAAATCCATTACTCCTTAAATCTGATAGCTATTCCACCTACATATGGTAGGAGTTTTTAAACATTCAGCATGATGCAATAGTTTCAGAGCAGTTCTAGATAGTAAAGCAGATTTTGAAGGGAACGCTTTGGCTTGTTTTTTCCTTCTTCTGCCTCCTGTCCCTACAGAGAAAGGAAGCGTATCTTTCCAAGAGCAGATGAACTTTCCAGTACGTAGCTGGCTATTTCAACTGTAAATCAAATTTTAACCACAGGCATGTTAAGACTTCCCTGTATTGTTTCACGCCATCTATGAACTCAAGAACAAATTTATCAGTTTACATTTGCTTCACAATTGGAAGTTCACTTTTAAATAAGTTAATAGCTCCCTACTTTCCACAAACCTGGGATAAATTCTTTAAGGAAGACTCCCATTAAGCCAATCAAAACTGCATTTGTCAAATTCTCGGTTTGGACGTTTACTGCTGAAACTAATATTAATCTTCATTTCCCAGGATTTGCTTAAGTGGAAAAGATTATTTCTGCAATTACTGTCACCTTCTACTAAAAATCACTTAGGTTTCAAAAGGAAAAATACATGGAAAACTATTTTTTCCTGGTAGTTCGTACTAAATAACCTTTTAAAATTAAAAAAAGATTTTGTTACAGTAAGACAAGAATCACCACTCTTGACTGGCTTCACACACACCAGATGTTAGATGCTCTTCTTGCAGCTGGCTCAAAGTTCACAAGTGACATGTCGCAGCCCCCTGTCTCGTAGAGCGTAGAACTGAACTTACCTATTAAAGAAAAGGTCAAGAACAGGTCAAAATTTCATGGTGTTTAATCCCACTAGCAGTATGTTTCTACACATTAGCTTACTAGAGATCAATTTAGATATTTAAATTTATGTCAATGTCAGAATATAAAATGTGGTAACACATGAATGTGTCACCAGTGCAGACGTTAGCTACTCAGCCTTTTTTCACACAATTTTACATGACATATACACAGTAAACTGCAATAGTTGAATTCAACTAAAAGTTCATATTTACAAGATGTCACCATTAATGCATCAGAAATGCAATGTAAGCTCCTCCTCTCCACCCCTCCTTAGAGGATAAGCAGAAAAACAACTTGCCATGATCGCCGCCTTCACCCCACCCCCCCACCCCACCCCAGGAGAACAATCAGTGAATCAGCATTTAGGGATCATGGCATTTAACTGCAGCAGAGATTCCTCAAGTGTCCAAATTAAAATTCTTTTGAGGTACATGTCTATTCGGAAAGAAACACAAAGGGTGGAAAAAAGTGACCAGGCATGCTTCATTAGTTATACCTCTAGAAAAAGATTTAAAAAAAAGGAATGACAGGCAGAGATTTATTCTGAAAACCAGAAGCAAACACTTTAGTGTGAGATCAGAAGACTGTGAACTAACTTCAGAGATAAACCATTATGGCTAATGAAGTTCCAGAAACTGTAAGTTTCCTAAAGTCATTAAAAGCTTTTTGAAGGAACCATATCAAGTCTACTCCTAAATATACAAATAACAAAGTACCCTGTGATTATAACTCAAACCTTACTCACAATATGTTTTTACAGTGCCCTTCTCTCCACAACAGTCTGATCATAGAGATAAGCACTGCAATTTCCCCTGAAGGTCAGTTTAATACATTCCAGCTCCGAATGCAGGAAGCTGATTCTGAAGTTGTAATCACCTCATACGTGGTGCCCTGCCAACTTCTCCATCTCTTCCAGCTCAAAAGCCTTCTTCACTCAACTCACAATGCAGAGTGTGCAATGTTTTAAGAACTGCTTACACAACACAAAAAAAGAAATCCCACTGCGGAGCATCTGAAGTGAAAACCGTGTACATCTCAGCTGCATGTCCTGCAGCCCTTTCCCTTGCTGATATGGGATAACACGTAGTCCTAGGAGAAACACTAACAAGCTAGGAGCTTCCAATCTTTCCACTGTCTGTAAGAACACAGCCTGCTTCTGTTCAGTGTTGTTTTCTTTATAAAAAAGAAAAAACACTGCTTCCTACTCCAGATTCTCTTCAGATCCACAGACAATTAAGTTCCATATATATGTGAAACTAAGGAAAAATACTGGCATATCGAAAACACCTGCACAGAGCTTTTTTCCCCTCAGAGGGGGGCACTGTAGACCAGCTAGACACATACTGCAGCTGTGCTAAGAAAGAAAAGAAGAAAGAAAAGACCCTTCTGACCAGAGAGCTACCCAGTTCAGCAGTCATGTACAGAACGCAGTAACACAACAGCTCTCCCCCAGTATTTAGCTACATCTGCTACAGATATTTGTGAGGAAACACAAAGCAGAAAATTCATTTGTTAGGGTATTTGGGGGGGGTTCTATTTTTGACTAGTTAAGTATCCTTTGGTTTTTACAGTTGATACTGAAGTTCTACAATTAATCTAGTAGAATACATTAGGAACCTTCCTCCCCACAACTAAAAGCCTCAAAAATACAGGAGGTTTTTGAAACTGTATCAGCTTAAAAAACAACCAAACAAAAAACATTCAACAGCAAACAAAGACTTTAGAAAACACACTTCAGATTCTAGTCAGGACAAAGTTATACATAAACTATGAGGGAAAAGTCCCTAAAAAAAAACAATTGTCTGGGTTACATTACATTCTTCATGTTCCTGCACTACTGAATTGAGAGCCTGGAAATTAAATTGATTTCTACAGTAATGAAGTGCTGGTCACAGAAACTAGACTGTATTAGTTACAAGACAGAACTTCCCATTCTCTTGAGCTGAGATACTACATCAGGTATATTTGTTTCAAAAGAAGTTTACTGAACTCATACACATCAAAGGCTTGAGAAAGGCTTCAAAACTTGAAAAGTTTAGCATAAAAAAATCCACATCAGGAAGTATCTATAGTTCCCTCAGACCCAATTCATTTGGGTCTATCAAAGTTTACTGCATTTATGTTGCTGATACAAATACTGCAGGGCTGTGGTAGGATAAAACAAAACTGGTTAATAGAGATGTAGCAGGTGATTCCAGACAGACAAACAACTCAGTTCTGATAGCTTGCATTACAAACTACAAAACGGACTCAGGTTTGGCCACACTTGCAACTCACCCCTCTACTAAAACAGACGTCCTAATGAAAGTTGGCTTACTGTCACGGAAAGCGCGGCTCCTCAACAAAACAAAGATGCCTCCCACCTTTTTTAAAATCAAAAGACACTCCAGAAAAACTGAACTGACCCAAAGCAGACGAGATCACAGAACTACTCAGTGGTGCTGAGGAAGCAAGCCCTACCAAGCCATAAGGTGTGACAGCAGACTGTGACTGAACTCCAAGTCCCGTCAGTGGAATAGCTATCATGTTGTGAGGTAACAGCAGTTTCCTCACAGCAATCTCAAACTCTTCCGCGGGATCCCAATGCTCACAAAGTTCACCATGCACGGATATACCAGCATTTGTCAGTCACCCTAGTGATTTCTCTCCCACAGCATTCTCTGAAATATTTTTGATAGCATCACACTGATGCAGCTTAAAGTTCTCTTTTTCTAAGGACTGTAGTTTTATCAAGCTGTGAACAGAGGCAGACAAAGCCATATTTTACAAATAAAGAAATACAGCTAAGGTTTGTATGCTAAACAGAAGTGCTCGTAACTTTTCACCCCCCTTGAAAGGAGAGCTGTGAATTCTTCCCAGCCTAAGCCACCCAAACAACGCTCTGCTTGGAGCACCTTACAAAACTAACAAACCCCAGTCACTGACACTCAGGCACACGACCCCGAAATACACGTTCGTTTTGACACGAGGTGAAGAAGAGGTGATTGCACTTCCTTTGAAGCAAGCTTGCTTGTTTCAGAGGACAAAGGTGTCTCACCTCCGAGTCCACAGACAACCACATAACAGTTCACACACTGCACAGACTGACGTTCCCACACTTACGGGACTCACTGAAAGCAACAGGCTGGTGAGCGTATGGACAAAAGATGAAACGTGGAAGACTTAAGTGGCTCAGCGTCTGCCTGAAGTGGTAGTCTGTTTGTTTTCAACGTTTCCTGGTTTTCCAGCTAATAAATACTGCTGTTTCAAACCTCTCAAACAACTTCTGAATGTTGCTAACAGTATTTGCACATGTTGAAATCTACATCAGAATCATTAAAATATTGTAATAGATAGCATGCAAATGTTTTTTAAATCCTATTCCTGACGACCAACAAAGCCATCAGAATCTGATTACTCTGTAGCATGCAAGGAAGTAACATTTTCAGTACTGCAGCTGAAGGTAAATTTTGACCTTTGAAACTTAGGAGTTTTCAGTTTGGACACTTCAAAGCAGTTCTTTTTATTCTATATGAAGTTTGTTAAAAGGGTAACTTGTCTATTATGCACAACTCCACAAACTACAACAGGGATATTTTCAACAGGAGCAATGGGAAATGAGCGTTTGCCTTCTACTCATACCTTTGAAAATATTCCCCCATCCATCCCAAATAAATTAAGTCTACTTAATTACAGAATCAGTTTCTCAATACTTTTAAACTGCTTCAATCAAATAATTGATCAGCATACATATATATTGTTAGAGGCAGCATGGGAAGCTTTGATCTTCAACAAGACCATCCAAATGCCTTTATTAATTCAAATACTTCAATAAATCTTAGGTACTATCACCTGCATGTATGTGATACAACCAGAAGAGCCAAACATCACAGTGCTATTCTAGAGTTCCAGATGATTAGATCTCTAATCACAGAAGCAATATACCCAGCAAAGAAAAAGAGAAGACCTAAGAATAATACCTAATATAAGACCTAAGAGAAATAACCTGTTATTTCATCCCAGCTTCAAGAACTGAGCGCCTGTTCTAGTAGTTCAGTACTTGGATTACAAAGTACTTCACAAACTCTGCCTTCACTGCAAGGACTCAAAATCCCACCCAACACCCACATGTCTCAAGACTTGGATATTTGTATTGCCACTCTATGCGCTGAAGACTGTCATTTAAGTCATTTTATACATTTTGTTGTGTACTGTACTCATACTACATTAATCATGCCTATAATCATCACATTTCATTTAACACCTCTCCTTTCTGTCCTGCATTCCTCTTACAGTTCACTTTATATTCACTGCTCCACATCAAGCTTTCTTCTCCACTCTTTCTAGTTCCTTCCACTCATGAAGCAACAGCATAATTTGGAAAAAATCTTTCTACTTCAAACTTAGAAGACTAAAACTCAAAGCATCTTTCCTCACTCAGCACAGTACTCAGCAACTTTTAAAGAATGTACAGTCACTACCAGACTGAGTATAACCCAGTAAGGTTCATCCTCCCTAAAATAAGCCAAGAGAATCAAATTAGAAGACATTCATCTTTAAAACAAAACAGAAATGTATGTCTTAAGAGATGCAGCTTTACATCAGCACATAAATGGAAAAACATAGAAGCAGATACTGCATTTGTGGAAAAAAGCAGCTGTGTTTACGTGACCTGTCTTCCAGATGAGCTGTAATAAAATAAATTATTGTACATGCAATAGAGAGATGTATTTCCGCATTTATTGTATTTGGCACTTATATTTCCAGTTGCTGCAAATCACGTTTGTTTTCCATCTCCTTTCCCAGCCTCCATTTTCAATATTTTTCTGCCCTGGACAGTTCCAATGATTTCCAGTGGAAAAAGAAATTGGTCCTATTGTCTGCATTGCTTTGATTAGCATCAACATATAATTTAAAAAACAGAACAAGTTTCCACCCCCCACCTTCCTGCTACCCAACCATACATACAAACTCTTTAAAGAGAAGTAACAGGGTCGTCATTGTGAGCTAACTTGGTACAACAGAGAAAAAACAATAGTCTGTAGACTTGAAGGAAATAGAGCAGTAGTTTTATTTCACCCCGATTAAGGATAAAAGCCATGTACCAGCTATAAAGAAAGATATCCTCCCACCTTGGCAATCCTGAGGGAAGAATTCAGCATGTGAGAATTTGCCCCATTTTGTCAGCTACTCTGCTCTAATGAAAGCATCCTTCACACAAAACATACAGTCTGAGGACATTAGTTCACAGTACTGAATTTTTAAATACTGTTGCAGAAACTGAAGTATTTGATTTTTCTAAAACAAAAGCAAATCTTGGCTACGAAAACTGCCTTCGCTCAGTGAACGTTTCTAGAGATGCTTAGAGCTCCAAAACAAGAATAAATCCCTATTACACATCAGATTTTAACCGAGCAGACCCTGCCAGTTTTGTGCCTCACAATGACGATATGCTGCCCTATAATACAGTGCACACAAGATTTCAGAAAAATTCAGCTATGCAGGTTTCCAACAATGCCACTGCACTCTATTCCAAGTGTACACAGGGCTTTCCTGAGAGCCTAAATACAACGGCGAATTTCTTAGAGAATTCTCTTCAATTTTCACTAAAACATAGTAAGATAAGCACTTAAATAATTCAGACTGAAGAACCAGATTGCACATTGAATTTTTAACTCTATAAAACTTCATCATATTTTGGATAACATGAACCATATCCTTCAAATACAACATTGGCAGCTTTAAGAGCAAGTCTTAACATTAACTTTGAACGGATATAACCAGTATTGCTGAATTTCAGTTGTATTCCAATGAATCTTTCATACAAGTGTCTCCAAATCAAATAAAGAAACATGGAGTTTTATGTAGTAAGCTTTCATAGTTCAAAAATGCACACTAAGCCTTGATTTTTCTATCTAGAAGCACTACAGCCACAAAACAAACAAACAGAAAACCTGACTATCAGATAAGTAGGTTGTGTGCATTTGCCACATCTGCAGCTAAATTTTATAACCTCTCAGAGGACTTCAGGGTTGTTTTTGCTTGTATTAAAATTCTATACCTCCTAGCTACAATATAAAAGAAGAATGGCAACTTGCTAACCAAACTCTTGTTTAAAGGGGTAACAGCCTTGAAACTCTTGAAATCTTCCCCATTAAAGATGACGGCAAATCAATTATCTTTTAGTATCGGGTTACAGTAAGGTCTGTAACAATCGTTTCTCATCAGTTTTGTGATCTAACCTTCCCTTTTATGGTATCACAACTGACAGCTGTTCAAAGTACTGTCACTAGTGATCATCAGCTATAAAGATGGCCAATATAGCAATCTGAGCAGGAATTCCCTATTAATGCTGAAGTCATAATCAATTCAGGCTACTTACAGGTAAATGCAAAGATTCCTGCCAGGAATTTTCCATATCGGCCCCTGCATCAGCATGTGTCCAATCAGTCACTAACCATAGCCACCTGACCCTCCCTCTCCCTAGCCATTTTATTAACTGCAGAGAAGCTAATAAACAGTTAAGAATATTACATAAAGTGAACCATGAAGAATTAAGGGGCACTATAAGGCTCCATAAAACAATAGCATTTGATACAAGAAAGTCCAGGTTTTCTTCCCACCTCAATCTCCGAGTTTAAGGTGCACATCCCTCCTTGACACGGCAATTTCTTGTCTGAAGAACAACTAAGACAGACTCATTTAAAAGATGGAAGAATAATGATTCCTAGCTACTGCAACGAGCATCCTTTCAGTAACCAGAAGTTGGTATGACTCTGCCCAACTATCAGTGATAATGCAGGAAAACTTATGTATTACACATTATACTGTTCAAATCATGAGAGATCTCACAGCATCGCTACTTGTGCATCCTTAGAATGGTTCCCGTCGTGCATTTGTTAAAGTGCCTGGAAACGTGATTATGATAGGCAAGGAATTTGTGAGCAACGCTGCCTTCTACGAAGCACACCTACAGGATTCAGAAACAAAGCTAAGGTTAACTTTTTCCCCGCGTTATTACCGAGATAGCTGCCGTATTAAAAACTTCCATGTCACCAAGGTTACATAAGGCCTGCATACCAAGTCCATCGTGCAAACTGCTACCGCCTACAGCAGATGCAGTGGCATGTGATGCTTCTAAGTGGACACTCCCATTTCTCACCAGCAAGGAGGTGCTAGCGCTGAGCACAGCTGCCTGGGAGGGGGGGCGGGACTGCCCTTTGGCCTGCGAGGAGGGCTGCTGGCCTTGCTGACCATCTTGAAGGCTACGAGAGAACACGGATGGGGGAGACATTACCGGGAAGGAAAGAGAAATAGCTGGAAGTGAAGAAAAACAAGTCTTTTTTAATTTTGAAGAGGAAAAGTTAAAAGTATAGCATTGAGTAGCCATTTATTAGGGTTAAGATAACCCACGAATCCCATACAACACATTTGGACACGAGTTACACCAGTAGCTACAGAGACGCGGTTCCTTTTCTACTTCTTGGAAGTGTTATTGATCTCTGTACTTAAGGGTGAGCTAGGAAGATGTTATTCTTACAAGTCTTAATTTGTGGGTGCAAAAGCAAGCTGCCAGTGATTGGCCTAACTGCAGCCTGAGATCTCACCTCTGCACACAAGTGGTTACTCCCGTCATCTCTCAATACCTGGGTCCTTTTTGCTCATTGAGGTGTGACTGCATCAGCTGTTGTGTTTGTTGTTTGTGTCAAAACACCACCTTTCTTGCTACCAGACAATGGCACAGACCTCATGGATAACCACAGCTAAACCAGGAGATCCAGATTTATATTTATTTATATTTAAGTATTTAGAATATGCATACCAATTTACTAATTGGCAAGAGTTTTAGGTCTATTTTAAAGTTATTTTGGCAGTACCAGCCTGACAGCAGCTTTATTACTCAGTACACCTACTACAAAGAAATTCTTCTATACCCAGACTCATACCTACACCAAACAAACAGGGTTTAAAATTCAACTTGTTCTTCACAGGAACGTGTAAGCTTACAGACAGAAGTAGACAATGCCTGAAAATGTTAATCCTCTACATAACCTTCACACAGGAAAACTATTTTATAAACCCATTTAACTAAGTTAAATAGTTTTTGTGTGTTTTTTTTTTTTAAACTGCTTAATATTAAACGTGGGGAAAGTCCCTGAATGCAAATGTTATATATATATATATATCTCAAATATATATATGCTTTGCAACATTAGTGTTTTTTATCATCCTCCATTTTCTACATTTAAAGAAGTTACATCAGTCATTAGCTGGAGGACACTTGATCAGATTAAGAAAACCTTTTATAAAAGAAGATAAAGAAATGTTAACAATCTATAGAGAATGTATTAGACTATTCCCTTTTGAAATACCGTCTTTACCACCAATTGCTTTTAACATGTCACTGATTACAGTGTGATGCCACAGTTGGCAAGGAAGCCTAAAAAGCAAGACTTTGCTCGGTTCAGGGGGTGTACCTGCCTGGAGAAGAGAATGCGCCAGGCAGACCTCACAGCAGCCTTTCAGTACTCAAAGAGGGGCTTGTAAAAAAAAAAAAAGAGAGCAACATTTTTTTTTTTATTTTTTTTTTTTTACATTGGCAGTGTAAAAGCATGTAATAGCAATATGACAAGGGGGAAGAGTTTTAGACTAAAAGAAACAAGATTTAGATCAGATGTTAGGAAGAAGTTCTTTACTCAGAGTGGTGAGGCCCTGGAGCAGGTTGCCCAGAGAAGCTGTGGATGCCCCATCCCGGGCAGCGTTCAAGGCCAGGCTGGGTGGGGCTCTGGGCAACCTGGTCTGGTGGGAGGTGTCCTGCCCATGGCAGGGGTGGGGGGTGTAAAACTGGGTGATCTTTAAGGTCCCTTCCAACCCAAACCATTCTGTGATTCTATAATCTGATGTTCTAGAAATTATTATAAGCAAGTACGTCTACTTTTCAATTCTTTTGTTAGAGCATCACTGCAAAACAAGAAAATAATTATAAGAATAGGTGTTAAGAAAAGCTCATGCAAAGTAAAGCAGACATGCACACAGCTGATGAGGTAAAAAAGTTGCAAGTTATTATCATCATAACATATCTGAATCTGAAGCTTAATTCAGTGCTTCACTGCTGCAGACAAGGCTCCAAGTGAACTACATGGTAACAGAAGCCTTAAGGAAGCTCACAGCCTTGCCAGCCTTCATTGTCTCCCTTAAGCATTATCAGCAACACCAAAACAATGCTAACCAATACTTCCTCCCGTTAAACAGTAGCTAAGTACCAAAAGGTATGTAAGTTGTCCTTTCAGTGGTTATCCATAGCTGTCACAATAAAAACAAGGCAAAACATTGGCATTAAGATGGCATAAATATGCAGAGAGACATTCTCTGCCTAATTAAAGTTATTTTTAAAATAAAATTGTACTTGATACAGCTGCTTAAGTTCTCTTAGCAGACACACATGCATACACCATTAACTACACAGGAGGCCAATCCACACACACATTTGAAGTGGCCACAACACTATTGATGTTTAGGGTACTTGGTTGTTTTGTTTCTGCCGGTTTTGTTTGCTTAAGTAACTAGGCAAGGTACACATCGAATTTAGCACTGAACCAGCAGAATTTACCAGAACAGGTTTTATTTAAGTGTCCATCATTGCCAATCACAATGGCATTATATACCTATGTCTCTTTTACTAAAAAGACTCTCTTTCCACAGCGGAAGCATTTGCAGTAACAGGGGACGAAAAAATATCAGATGCAAATCAGTCTCTAAGGGGCCATCTCCATGACACCCAGTTTGACACCAGGAGCTAGGAGATTAGATGATCAAAGTTTTGCTGGCGATAATGAAGGAAGAAATAATCAGGGCAACTATAGGTTAGTAAACCTAATATCGTTAGAAGTTTAATATAGGAAGTCATGTGGTTAGCAATATTAGAAACTAGACAGGCAGCTCACCACTAGGGTATATGCCAGTAAAGTTGTTGTAGTATTTTGAAAGGATTTAGAGTAAAAAATCTGTGCGCATTTTTCTTCTTCCAGCAACACAAAATTCCCACTAAGTTACCCATATAAAGGAAAGTTTTTTTCAGATTACTCATCTAGAAATCACAACTGTAAAAAAAAATGCAAGTTTCCAGATACATTTCACAGCTTGCAGTTCAAATAGAACACGTCAAATCTGGAAGCACTTCAGTGTCTGGTCGGCCTAAGACAATCTGGTCTGGTCTACGCCACAGGACAGTCATTTGGTATCACAAACAACACTCTGCACAAAAAGCAACCTCTCTCAGTAGTAGATTCTGGACATATGTTTAAGTATTTTTGATAAACGTGCATCTTTTTGCCAGACAGCCAAAGCACAGAGTTTCTTTATTTAGAAAAAAAGAGCCAACATAGATAACTGGAATATGCATAGCAGAAACACAAGGCTAGAATATTTGTTTTGCTTTTTCAGCGAGTATCTTGTCTGAATAAGAAGTTTTTGTCAAAGTCATTTTTCTCACGGTCTCACACCGACATCCACCTCAAGGATGGGAGCCTCAATGACTGTGCTACCACACAAACAGGAGGCAGCTCTAAAGCCCAGTTTAAAGCCAAATCCTTTACTTGCTTTCTACCTGTCTAGGAGGAAAAAAAAACTTGCTGTCTTCTTGCTAACGTACAGTTCTGTAGCTCACATTAGTCTGCATAGCCTCTCATTTGACCAACATACAAAGCTGTAACACCCTCCTCTTACAGAGAGACAAAACAAGTAAAAGTGTATCAAGAGAAAAAGAATGCAAGAGAACAGAAGTGATCTAGTAAGAAGTCCAAAAATCCCTCACTATGAAGTAATTCACAAGTGTTGAACAAGCTACATTCAGCAAGACTAGAAGCTTAACTAATTTATCTGAAATTACACGATTAACTTCCACCACACTCTGCACTCGCCAGCAAAAACACATTTAGCTCAACGCTTGATGTGGAAGAAGCCAAGCCTTTATTTATCAGATTTTAGGAACCATTCTTGTAAACCTCTTGCCCGAGGAAAATCTAAAAACGCGTCTTCGACTACAACAGTTGTGTCATGAAGACACTAAGATTCCTTCCCATCCTCTATTTTAAAGTACTTCCTTCTATCTGAAGAGTTTCTATAGCTTCTTCCAGCTAGGAAAATTACACAAATATTCCTCAAACATAAAAGCAGACTGCTCCTATTGTTAAAAGTTAGTTCAGCATTCAAAGTAGCATTATTAAGAACATAGAGCATATACATGATAAATATGCAGGAATAACCCTAAGAATTACTCTATATGTATGGCTAAATGCTTCTTTCCTCTACAGGCAACATTCTGCTTGCCAGATTCTCCAGCATCTAGGCAACCCCAGGACTGCAAGACTGAGAAAGTAAGTTTGAAAACAGCTTGAGGTTGCCGTTTCTACTACTCAAGCTCACAGGCTGAACAAAGAGCTGCTGTGGGTAACATACCAGTGGGCTCAGTATTGTTACCAGATGGGCCAGTGAAGGTTATGGACTCCCGAGGTGTATGTGTACACTACGTTGTAAGCATCGCAGCGGCATGCAGCGCCACACAACTAGATTTAATACTGAGCAATACTGTGCGTTCTCTAACAAAGGCATTGGTATTTATTATTTTTCTTTTTTGGGAAAAAGTTGCAGGATGTTCACATAATGGTTTGCATTTATTTTAAATTTGGAGGCTTTGCATATACAATTTAGTTTTTTGTTGTTGTTTATTATTTATCTTCATTGAAGTGCTTATCTCTCACTATCTATATACATGAAAAGTGATGCTAGTCCCTAAGGCCTACTCTCTTAAACGAAAGAAAAGCAAAATGAAGAGTGGTGAATAATCTTTTTTTTTCTTGCTTGAAAGCTTCTAATGCTTCTGATAAAAACATGGAGTTTGTTAGCATTAGTTCATTTTGTTATTTATCTGAAATCAACTATGACATGTTAGAGACTGGCTATCCTGATCATTTTGAAAATAGTGCCACATATACATGCACAATTCAACAGCCCACAGTGACATGCAGTGACAGCTCAAGGAGATTATGGTGGGGAAGGAAGTAAAAAGTGCTTTTCTGGCAACACTGGTGGGTGTGAGGAGAAGTGGTCTGCTGCATGCATGCTAAATATGGTGGAACATTTAGATACCCTACCTGAGGGGTGATCCGATGAGCAATGTAGGAGGGGTAGGGTTACTCCCTGCATTGTGCCGGCGTCGTACTGCCTGACGCCTAAATGTGCTGCGTTCACGGCGAAATGTGACAGTCTCCTCGCTGGCTTGTGCTGCTGCATCAAGACAGACTTTAGGTCAAAGAAGAACCCATCCTAGTTATGTACAAAGTAACTTAAGACTCCTTTCTCCCCACTGACCCTCCCCAAGTTAAAGAATTGACTCACAATAAGAAAAGTAGCTTATGCACCGACTGTTCAAATAAAGTGCCTGAAGACAGGATCACCAAACAACTGTTAGTAAAAATTTGGTGGGTGCATGCATGTAGGGTTCTGTAAAAATACAGCTAGCTGTTTTGTTTTTCCCAAACCCAAACAACCAGATTTCAAAAAAAGTCCGATATCCCAAGTCTGTTCTATTTACACAGGGCAGGAAGAGAGACTGATCTCACCATTTCCTTCATTTAACACAATTAAAGGAGAAACTTAAAGGACAACCTAGTAATGATGTCTATTACCCCTCGCTACAAAATTCTCATCTCAGTTTTATCACTTCTGCCAAACAGGAAGGGCTGAGGTTTACTTTATCACATCTCTTCAGGGGACAATTTGACAAAACGGCGGTCGTCCCCCCCCATCCTCCCCCCAAAAGCATGAAGAGGTGTGTGTTCCTTTTACAGCAGTCACACTACAGTTTGGAGGAGCAGGTGTGTAAGAATGAGCAAGAGTATCACCCATTTAAGGACTGGTGGGTTTGTTTTTCCAACACCTCTCCGCCCAAAAAAAAAAAAGGAAGATTTGGTCCAGCAGTAAAGTTACACTATAAAAAGAAGAGTTTTTACGTATGCAAGGGAGTAATTTTTTGTTTGTTTTGGCAAATTCACACACACACTCCCGACCCGCTTAGGATCGTTAAATTTCAGGCTAAACAGGATCATCTTTCCAATTCTGGATTTGGACTGCTTCACAGTGTGCCTACAGTCTCAAAGTCTTCCTCCTGAACCAAGGAAGCTAATGCTCTGCATTCGAGTTGGTTAGTAGAGAGCTCAGAGGGACGGGTCACAAAGGTTTTGGCAGGCAACTGGGGGAGGAAAACAACCTCACATGAACTGAATTCCAAGGGAAAATTAAAGTCTTTAAGAGGAAAATCATAACTTGGTAGACAAAAAGCCTGTTACTAGACTTAGGAAAAACAATGATTATGTCAGGCCAAAACAAAAAGAGAAAACACAGGGAACAAAGAACTTTTTGTGGAAGGAGACCAGAAAAATCACAGGCAGACTATTCCATGTTCACTTAAGCACACTTCAAGTTACAATATATACCTGTCATTAAACTTCCAAAATTTACTAGTAAAGAATCTAACACTAGTCTACAGGGAATAGCAACCTATTACTGCTATGTACTACTGCCACAGCTCAAGCAATATAGACTGCATGAAATAAGAGTTTGCTCCTATCCACAAACCACAGGTTATCAAGTGAATATTGCATATGAAACTTCAATCTGTAACTTGCTTTAAAAGCAAAGAAGCTACATGAAAGGATTACCTTAAGACCAGTATTAAAGTTACAAGCATTTCATTACCAAAACACCCTTAATTCAATCCTTTCCTGCATTTTCAGAAAAACCATGGGATCGATCAACTTCTCTTCGCACCTCCACAACTGGTCTTCCATTCCAAGTATGGATAGGTAATTACTTTTCAGGGTATTTCAGCACGAATTCAATAAAAACAAAGCATTAACCTTTACACTTTATTTTAATATCCAGCCTAATTGCTTCATGGCTCTTACATTTGAAGTACTGGAAAAATGAAACACTAAACAAAACAGGATGAAACATAACTTTTCTTCCTGGTGGATTAAAGCAATGCACAAGAGGCCAGAACTGCCCCCTAATTTCAGATGCCAATTTGTAAAGCTCAGTTTTTCCAGAGCATACATCAGGAGATAAAAACTCATATACTGAAAACAGTTTCTACTGATCCAAAAGCAAGTCCATGCATTTACACAAATCAGCCATGGTTAAGCACCACAGAATAAAGAACAGTGACTGATCTTAACTGAACTGTAAACATCTCAATTACCATTAAGATGGTAACCATCTCCATTACATCTCAATTACCATTTGCAGCTCCTTAGC
Organism: Anser brachyrhynchus; assembly: GCF_964034855.1. Taxonomy (NCBI): domain Eukaryota; kingdom Metazoa; phylum Chordata; class Aves; order Anseriformes; family Anatidae; genus Anser; species Anser brachyrhynchus. Next base: position 29,995,228 of record NC_137699.1, on the reverse strand, counting down.
AAAAGCAGGATTCAACTGCAATTCTTCAAGGCAGCATACTTAACATTGACATCTGTTTTTCTTTTGATATCCTTTAGTCAGTAAACACATCAGCTTCTGCAACAACTCAAGCATAGATTATAGAAGCACCGGGGGTCCTTCCTACACAGCTCCAATTCATCACTAAAATTTTCCTCCTGAAGAGAGGTAGACATTAACCTAACTGAGGCAATGCTCTTGGGGGTGGGAGGAAGAAGGAAAAAAATTAAGCATAACAGAAGATTTAAAAAAACAAACAAAAAAATCAAAATTTGTATCCACTAGGAGATTAAATTTAAACCTGCACAGGCAAACAACTCTGGCATTCACTAGCATTTTTATTTTTTGACTTTAAGCTTTTAAAAATAGGTTTTGGTGTAGCTTTCTACATAATCTGCCAACGAATTTTGGATTTATCTTAAAAGGTTCTGTTCAATACACATCTTCTACATACACAACTCATGAATGTAGCTGGTGACATCCCAGATCACTAAGCAAGTTTATTTGTTCTTTTCAAAAGACCGGAGAGCTTTTCAGCCCAGGAGCTCTGAGTCTCCTAACAGTATGCAACACCTCAAGAAGCTCCATGTTGAAGCCATGACTTAAAAACCAAAAGAAGCTTGCTGAGCAGAAAGGATTACGGTTTGTTTAAAGCGTGGAAAGCCACTAAACTAAGCAAACAGCTTTTTTGGGGGTAAACTAATTCTAAAGAACACATAGTTTACATGTGTAATTTTTTTATCCCATGTTAATACAGATTATTTGTGTTTCTACTTGTCTTTAAGGAGAAGGAACAAGCAGTACAGCTGCTCCTGAGCTCCGAAGGATTCAATACAAGTCTCCTAAAATAGCCACTAACATGCTCTAAGGGCTGTTTAATCATTAGGGAAATTGCTTTGTTTTAACATAAGCAATCTTCCTATAATAAAGTAACATGTTTTGATGTTTAAAACAACTAAATAGTGTATCTCAGTAGGACAGTAGCTTTTTAAATATATCTCTAGGCTACAGCTCATGCTTCTCTGATGTTACCACTTACGGCCATTTATTCTAGATTCCGAGAAGATAAGACCTAGCATCTATATCACATAGAACACTTAGATCTAATAGGGAGAGATAACATAGGTTTTACTTTTCTAGTGTAAAAAAAAAAGTTAAGCCTTTCAGCTTACAGAATGTTTCTGAGGTTTATTTTTCTGCTTTATTCTAGTGTTGTTTTTTTTGTTGAAAAAAATTTCTTGACTTCACTGAAGTGTAAAGTATGAATTTCTTCTGCATGTCACCATCTGTATTTGAGCCCTAAACATTAGCTGTCCTCCAAACTAGGAAAAAAAATAAATCAGATGTGAAGTTCACAAAACGCACATTGGAAACACAAACCTGCTTCCCAGAGATCAGTAAGATAAAAGGTGGGGGCCTAATGACAGCTTGGTAACAAAATTTAACCCTCCCATGTTTATTCCCAATAAATATCAAGCAAGATCTTGTTTTGACTTTTGTGATAATACAACTGTGTACACAAACAAAGACTTATTAAAATCAACACTTGCTCTTTCACTTCAATTCTGATTGTATGTGTAACTGCTGGGTTGGCTTTTTCCCACACTTAAAGACATGAGGACATCCCTTCATCATTATACATTTGGAGTGATACTTTCCCAACAAAAAGACAGAAATGTATTGTGGAGAAAACTCTAGAACAACAAATTATTCGCATCCCTCTGCCAAGTAGCTGGGAATATCTGAATACAGGTTGAACTACCCTGTTTGCGGGCTATACCTTTCCAAAATTTCCTTCTATACTACATGTGTTTTTGATGTAAACCTTTAATTCCTCAGTTTTAGAGGGAAGACTCAGTTTCACACCATGATGTACAACTAGCTTTAAGAAACCAACATGCAAATATTTTCTTTTGCAGAGGAACATTTATGCATACATCCGAAACAGACATTTACATCTCCCTGAGTTTATATATAACTACTCTTAATCTAAACTTAAAGATAGGAACTGATGAGGCATGAGATGAAAAAGCAGAACTTCCAAGTTTTACTGCACTAACAAGGCTCATTTCATTTGGGCTAATAAAAAATGCCAAACCCAGTGGCTCAGATAAATTCTTCCCATGTAAGAAAATTCCTGGAAAGATATGATGTGAAGGTAAGAAAGAAGTAAAATACTGGTATGGAAAGCCATAGAGTTCTACGGATAACAATTGGGTTTGTTTTCCAATGAGACCAAAGTTTGCAAAAAACAAACATAATGGAAGCAATATTACTCGCTTTTCTCAAAAGAAAAAATACATCACTTGAAATCTAGATTGTTTTCAACATTATTCCAATTAAACATGGTTAGACTTGTGCATGGAACCCAAGTGATATTTGCTCATTTCATTTCTCTCTATCCAATTGGAAGTTGTGATCTAACCTTTTTCAACTACTTGCATTGACCAACCCTACAAACTTGCAACAAGTTCTGAAATCAACAGTTTACAGCTTACGCATTCACATAAGGAATGAAATCTGTTCTCTAACCCTGAACACGCTTTGCCAAACCCAATGGCTGAAATTTTGTCCTTCTGTATCAAGCACCTCTACCTCATTTGTGTTGGAAACCTAAAAAAAAAAAAGCCATACTTCTCTTCAGAAAAGTTAGAGGTACGTAAGATTAACACATTCTGTGTCTGTCAACAGTAACACAGCTTGGTTTCCTACACACATGCATTTATTAGCTAACGTTTTTCTCACAGTTGATGCTCTTGCCAAATTTATTCTCATATGCCTTAATACAATTTTAAAAGCCTAAGTAGACAAAAGGAATTAATTCAGTCTATACACTTCCGTGTATAGTTAATAGTCACGATGGATTATACACCATTATTAAATCTACAATTAAACTTAAAAGGATTTCTTAAACCTATCCAATAAAAAGCAGAGTACTGGTTTATAGTATTACCACTTACTTTGGACATTTAACAAAAGATGCACCTTATACCAATTTCTGAAGAAAGACAAAAGTGTAGACGTGGGCAGCAAAGGAGAAACACTAAAGAGTAGAGGGACACCTCAAATACAAAGTTCTGCTGGAAAACAGGGCAGAGGAAAACAGCATACTATTTAGAAAGGAAAGAGTCACAAAATTAAAGAAAAGTGGAAAAGTTAAAGAGAAGCAAGGGAAGTGAAGTCCAAGACTTCAGTGTTGTGGCTGAAATGTATGAAGAAAGTTGGTAAATATTCTTCCAGCCTTATCTCAATTATGTCAAGTCAGTCACTACAACAATCCAAAAAGCAACAACACACTGTCAAGCAGAGAATAACCACAACAATGAAACCATCTGGTTTGAATACTGAACCAAGCTGGTCTATAAAAATGTTTGATAGACAAATTTCCATACCAATACCAAAGATAGAACCAGGAGTCTCAGTTCTTCTATTTCACCGTACTCCTCACTTGCATTATTTCATTATTAATCACAGTTGGTATTATTCACACAGCATTCTTGACTCTAGTGTTGATGTAGTAGGGGTCAAAGGCCTAAAGTGATCTCCTAGTCTGATCCCCTGCCCAATATAACCCCTACATCCAGGTATCAATAGGTAGCAGTATATTCAGGCAGCAGACAAGTGTTCTTATCCTACATTAATCTTTATGAAGCTTTTGATTCTTTCCATTTGGATTTATTCATCTTAAGGAAAAGATGCTTTAAATCTTTAGAACACACAGCTTTTCCAGATTAAGTGGTATTCATTAGTGTATCATATACAGAAAAGCATGTTTGCTTTGAATGGGCTTCTATTAACTACACCATCAAATTACACCTCAGAGCTATGTTTGGCAGAAGCGTGTAGCACTTCATTCCAGTACAGTGAGCTCTCCAAACTGTTCCTGGCTGTATGCCTAGCAATAAATCCAGGTACATCTATGAAAGGGCAGAAAAAACAGTGGATTTCTTCAATGTAGATGCAGTTTGTTTTTTATTAACTTTATCAGAAATTCTTATGCAACTTGTTTGAGACGAATACTCAGAAAATATATCAACAACAGATGCTGTTTATCAATAAAATCCAGCTATTCTTTCCAAATGAAGTTTAAAATTGTGAGAAGTAGATGCACAAACACCACCAACCTAAGACGTTTAAATAACTCGCTCCCACAGCAATGCAAAGCATTTTGAAAGAACCACTACTTCTGGTTTCTTTGGGAGGTCTGAGAGAATTTAACCAAGGTCAAATTTTGTGAGTGCTATTCCCAAGGGAAAACAAACGAAGAAACCAAACAAAAAGATAAAGTTTATTTTTCCCTTTCTTTTTTTTTTTTTAGTATATGCTCTAATGCTGCAGCATGCATTTTTGTCAAGTATTTTGAATTTCCCTTACGCAGCCCCACAGACTTTAAGTGGAATATCTGCTATTCTGTGCATGATACACTGAAGGAGCACACTTCCATCAAGTAACAGGCAGACTCTTACCAGCAGTATTCAGGGCTTTTGGCAAGCAGCTACACTGCTCTCAGCAGCCACTGCTACAAGCTGGACAAAACCTTGGTTTTTTTTGTTTGTTTTGGTTTTTTTACCCCGCCCTCCTATGGAAGGACAAAATATCAGGAAAGATCATAGTTATTGTGGTCAGAAGTCTTCTAATGAAAGCCCTCATGCTATGTATAAACACCACAGAGGAAACAAAACAGGCAGGACAAAATCCCATACACAATGTACTAACATTGCATTTCACTTTGGTCATTAGTGATGGACTAATTAGTAGATGCAAGATTCATCTATGTGCCATTTCATTGACAAGTGGCAAACCTGCAGACTGCAGAGTTTCATTTCAGCCTTGTGCATCACTCCTAATGCTGTTCTCATCTTTAAACGTTGAAGGGTTACATCTCAGCCCTACTGGGACTTAAGATCCAAAAAAACCTCAGAGTTACTTCTGTAAGACCAAGCATTTACTTCATTGCACACAGAAGCAATGATAGAAACGTTAATGGTAGTACCTCCCAATATTTGGCTTCCTATGCACAATTTTCTTCTTTTTCATTCTTGATCCAAATGCTGGGTACATTCTAGCACACTGCTAGTTGACATCTTAAAAAAATCAGAGAACCTCACATGCAGAAGAACCCTATCTGCTGGCTAATCTGCTTAGTTTGATCCAGTTACAGGAGGGCCCTGCTGAACACACAAATAGCTCACACACACCACTAGATTATATTAACACTGCACATTTTTCATTCACTACCATTTCTAAACTCTTCAGCTTGATTTTTCCCATGGAAAACTGTTTGGTTTAGTAGTTTCAGCGTGGACTGATAATCCAGAAGACAGACCAGAAGCCGCAGCCTGTGTAACTGCATTAATTCCACACACAGAAAACCCATCAGCCAAACCCCATCAGAAGCATGGAAAAGCTGTACGACACAAGTAATGACTCCAGATCACTGAAACTTGACGCAACATAAGCGTAGTAGGAAAAAGGATATTTTGGTAACAGCTGACATGATCATGGGCTGCAAAGCACTGATCTCAAATAACATTTTTTGCTTTCGAGAAGATATTATCTAGTGATTACAAGCAGATACGTGAAGCATCTATGTACAAATACATGCAGACTGAGAAGCTGAACAGGTTTCCATTTGCCATATAAAATTCAAGATTCTAATCCAAGCTCACACAAACCTATTTCACTTGTTTATAGGGACGTATTGTAGGCCACAAAATATGAAACAGGACAAGCTGTTACTTCAATGGCAATATGCAATGTACAGAAAGAAAAGTTATTACATGCAATTTTATTTCCAAAAGGTATGTAACTCAAGTACTTAAGTAAGTAAATAAATCTGTCAAATTACAGCAAGCTGTAAAAGAAAGCGGCAACGTAAAGGGTGCATCTTTTACAGTTAAAGGACTGGAGGAGAGCACGACTTCAGAGCAGCTCAAGTTTCACAAAACATCACCGTGCCATATACAGCATTACATTGGTTCTTTAAATGTTTACAGACAGCAACCCAGAAGTAGCACACATCTCACAGAAGCCAGACATAGAAGAGCACCAAGGTGATATTTTCAAAACAGACATTTAACCAAACTTTTAGACATCTACACATCATCTATCTACCCATCAATTCACTAAATAACCTGTAGGAGTAGCTAAATAAAAATAAGCACCTGTTTTAAAACATCTTCCGTTTCATTTTTTGTTATACATCAGCCACATTTAATGAATTTAAGTACAAAATTTTCAAATGCTGTTTCTCTGCATTTTAATGAACTGTAATTCCTTTTCAAATGCACAAGTTATCATCGTTTAAGAAATGAGTCAACCACCACTTCCTGGCATAATAATAAGATAAAAATGAAACTGCTAAGTTCTATCTGCTGAAGGAACACATGTACAGGTTCATAAAGCACCCTGCTTAGTAAAAGATTAAAGGCCATACCCATTACTAAACACATTTTAGCAGTTATATAAGCAAGAATGTACTTTAGTTACTTCCCTGAAGACTTAAATGTAAAATCACTAACTATAATTTCACTTAAGTCATATCTGAAAAACAGGAACAAATTCACTGACTGAAAAAGGGAAAAGAATATCCGTATCAGTCTTTTGGTTACCCAGTGTACATCTGTAACCACTTTGTTTCAGAAAGCTATGATAAGCAACCCATAGAAATTCAAAAATTTATATAAAATAATTAAATAAACCATTCAGCAGGAGGTGGAACCAGAGAACTTCTAAGAATCTGATCCAACCAATATCCTTTAATCTTATGAAAATCTGAAGCAAGTTTATTCTGCAATTCACCCACTACACGTAAATAAAATAATTTCTTAATTTTCTCAAATAGCTTTTATATAAACACACATATCTGATATATATTTACATCACATGTCTTTAAAAACACTCTCAAAAGATGAAGACAACTCAGTAGTGGGAAATACTGAATAAAAAGTTAAAGCATTTTCTTTGATTAATAGTAACCACAGGTAAGACTACAGATGAAAGCAACTTAAGATATAGCCATTACAGAACATTTTTTCCTCCCTTCCAAATCAAGAACTTGTTAGAACAAAAGAACAGTCCCAAAACAAACCAGTAGAAACAAAGGACAACAGGAAAAAATTGTTCAGATAGACTAGGAAGAGATAAACTCAAAGTAATTACTGTCTTGATGCTAGATGTGATCGCATAAATATTAAGTAATGCTAAAAAAGAATAATGGTGGTTTTCTGCTTTCAGAGAAAAAAACAGAATTGCTTACAATCATAAAGGAAATGTTCCCTATTCTATTGGTAATGGGAAGCTTATGATAAGCAAGTGTTATTAGTTATTTGATGTCATGAGGTCTGGAGAACCTGAGCCCAGATGGCTTCTCAAAAGACACCTTGAAACCCATGGGCAGGTAATAGTTGGGTGCTTTCAATGAAAAATACTAGCAACTTCACAATAACCAATACATAAACAAAGTTCAAAGGGGAATCTATTCAAAGGGCAATCTAAATATACTGATGTGAATGACAGCAAAGCTTCCCTGCTTAGGCTGCTACAGATTATATATTTGTAAGATTACCATTAGATGGTTTCAGTTTGTTCTTCCCTGTTATTTCACTCTTTACAAGACCAAGCAAAGTATTTGGCAATATACCTCAATCAACCAAGCACTGATGCTTTCAGACTACAGATGACTGAATGATGTTGCCATGTTCTGTAAAATAGGGTATATTATTCCTCCTCTGCATATCAGGAAAGAACCTTAACAGTTTTAAGATGTAATAAACTAATAATATGAAATTTAATTTTGTGCTGAGGAAAGCATACAGTCAAAACAGTAAAATACATAAAACAGACTTTTTATTAGTTAAACTACTCCTAGTAAACATAGTCAAAGACCTGTAATTTTAAACAAGGTGTGATAAAAACATGTGCTAAGTGTTTAGCTCAGAGTTAGCACTAAACTAGCAACCTGGATTTTTTTCTTAAAGCTACCACAAAACTCTTACTAGCAATAACAGAAAGTCAGAAAGTATTCCTATGTGAAGGGTTTTGTTTGAAGTGAAGGCATCCAAATAGGTCTGAGGTAACCATAAACCAGTCAAATTTGATCAGTAATCAATACACACAGAAGGACTCCAACATCACAGTTCCCCCCCCCATAAAGTAATTGTATTGATTACAGTTTGCTCTTCAGCCAGTGTGGGAATAAAAGAACCATCGGTCTTACCTCCTTGGCTGAAGGCTTGAAGTCTCTTAAGACACAAGAGTCGCTATACTTATAGACAGCCTAAGCAGCAAGGACAATAACTTTGCTACAATTTCATAGGAATATTTATGTCTTCATGCAAAACCATTTTATGAAGCATTTGTATCCTTAGCTAACAAGATCTAGATTTTCTGAAAGGTATTTCCCTCAACAAACAATCCCTAAAGACAGACTGAGGTAGTTAGCAAACCCGTATCACTCTAAACTTATTTAGATCTTCCTATCTTCCGTGACACAGACACATGAAGACCTTTCCAGTTAAGGCAGTCAATCTGACTAATCAAGAAAGGAGACTGAAACATTACAAGTGATAAACAAAAACTACTGAGCTCCAGTAAAATTTTTAAAGAGCCCTTATTAATCTATATTAATACTAGTTACTACAAGTAACTTCAGTCCTCACGTTGCACCAAGCAAAGCAATAGTTACAGAGAGTAGGAGGAAGCTACACTCCTCTCTCTGAGGCAGGAAGGCAAGTGTGTTCTCATAATGAGGACAAAAAAAATAATCTCAAAGTAAACAGCATTGTATAGCCAACTTGAACAATAGCAAAGCTAAGGAAAACCAAACCCCTAGGAGAATTCAGTTTTGTAATCAGACCATCATAAGAAAGCACAATTCAAGACACAGCATTGTAAGGGCTTTTTGATACCACCTCTACAGAGTTCATTCACCTGCTAGAGTCCCTCTAAGAGGCAACAGTCACTTCAAACAAGCAGTTCTATGTTCTCGGTTTTCTAACCTGAACAATCTTTTAAACAAAAATAGTCTCAATTTTATTGTTAGCTTTTGAAGTAGTACACAAATCGAAAATTTTGACTAATACAGTGGAGCAGGTCTGATGCAATGGCAAATAGTAACTGTAAAATATAGCTCTGGTTTAACAAAGACCACCAGTAACAAATCTGTAACACCTCTCTATATATTTCATAACAGTTGTTTGAATTCAACACATTTCTGTAGATCTTCCAGGAGGGGATGATGGAAATGCTTTGTCAGTTTTACTGGGCAAGAATAGAGAAACAGAAAGACATTTAAATAGAGTTGTAACTTAAATTCATTAACAAAGAGCAGCAAGGTTACTTCTGGTAGGCCATTTACTTACCTCCACTTGCTGATTCTTGCTCTTCCCCTTCAGGAAACGTAGCCTGGCTTGGTAAGCTATTCCTAGAACGAGTGACTGACTCTAAGTGTGAAGCCCTTCCCAGCAGAGATAGCTCATCTAGCACCTCTCCCTCTTTGGCTTCCAAATCAGATTTTGAAGTGGTTAACTGTTTTATGTTACCTGGTGCCATTAGACTATTTGGGTCATTTAAGCAAGCTACAGTACCACTGTCCAGGCTCAATACTCTGGCACGATTCTTGGCACTGTTTGTGCTAGAAGTCCGACGTGTAGACCGTTTTTTGCTAATTCCTTCAGAGCTTACGTGGGCTTTGTGAATATTTTCAGCGTCTGTGCCCCCACGTTCTTTAGCAACGTATTTGGTCTTTAGAGCACTGTACTTTCCCTCAGGAGACTGGCATGAATGGGATGTGGTGCTGGAAGAGCTATCACTGCTGAACTGGTGAGCTGACTGCATACTTGATGTCCTGCTTAAGTCACTTTGATCACTGGAGTCCTCATCATGACAAAACACAGCACTGTGGGGTTTAGTACCAGATACACCTCGGAAGGAAACATATTCCCTGTGCCGACTTGAATCAAAACTACTAGCCCGTTTTTTTCCTGTCCGTCTCCGGCTGGACTTGTGGGTAGAGGCCGTTCGATGTATTAAGCTAGAAGACTTTGGTCGAACATCTCCTTCTTTTTGCTTCCCACTAGTTTCTTTACAAGCTCTTGAGTCTACTAGCACAGCTAGTTTCTCACTCTGCTCATCTCTTTGTTCGGCAGCCTTCCCAGGTGTCCTGTCAGCTTGTGTAGTCAGTTCATTGGCATGTGGGTTCTTATTGGCCTCTTCTGAAGCAGAGGCACTAAGACCTTTCTGACCGTGCAGCTCATCAGATCCATTAGAACCTTTTACCTCTTGAACACCACTGTTAGAGCTCAGTTCCACAGCAGTCCTTTCGCTACTAGTCCTTTTGTCAGTAGTAGAACTACTGTCATCCTCTGAGTCAACACCACAGTCCTTTTTCTTACCATCCTTTTCTTCTTCTCTAGGAGACTCTTCCTCGTGCTCCGACAGCACACTTTCTATGTGCGTTGAGCTAGTATGTTCACTTTTATAGCTACTGATGGTACTGTTAGTGTCACGATCAGTCCCACTGCAGTAGCTTTCCGTTGAACCACTGCTTCTAGTACTCAGGCTTCTCAGACTGTCCACGCTTTTGTCTGCTTTCAATGATTTACCCTTCCCACTCTTAGCCAGTGGTTGAGGGCTGCTACTTTTCAGAATGTCATCTAACTGAAAAACTCCTGAAATACAAGAGTTCTCAGCCAAGGACTCTCTGGATCCAGAAGGGGGCTTGGAAGCTTCTAACTCACTGACGGGATCTAGTCCTCGTCTTTGTTGATAGAGAGGGAAGTCATTCAATGAAGCATCTGGAAAAGCGACAGCAGAGCTAGAAGTCCTTGGTACGCCTCGTGGCCTGTGATCCTTTCTATAGGAGTGAGAATGCAGAGTTATAAGCGAAGCTACTTCTGTATCACATGCACTAGTTTTAGACTGGTCCACAAGCTGGTTGTTCGAGAGGCACACTTTATCACTGTTGTCTCTTGGCAAATCCTGTCCAGAGGACAGTGAAGGCTGGATGGAGACAAACGAGTCATTCGACACCAGACGAAAAAGCTTCCGATCAGTTGCCAAATCTGTTGGAGTATACATTTAGAAATATTCATGTAGAATGTTCATTTAAGTTACACAATTTATTTTACAACTGCTTGTTCATATCAGACAAAGTAAATTGAAAAATCCCTTTGCAAGTACTACACATTACATAACCATAAAAAAAATAACTCCCCAGCACCTGGGCAAACCTGACAAGTGACTAAATTTAAGAACCCATAACACCTGCTTAATCTCAACAGCTACTGAAAAACAAATTCTGATTAGTTCCCTACTACTTCTCTTGCTTATGTGCCTCAGACCTTGTTTTTATGTATCCTGGAGTTGTTTATTGTTTTGTCATTTAAGTTACAAGAGGCTCTAAACCTTGCATTTTGTTTCACCTCCTACATGCAGTGAACTGTTTGTTTCACAAACATTAACGATTAATTAAAATAATCCCCATCAACTCTGGAGTCAAAAAAACCCACAAAAGAAAACCACCTTTCTTAACAGATACCAAGTAAACTCACAATTCGTAAAGTTCATCTGGACTATAACAAAACTCTAGGGAGTTACTGAGATTTCTCTGAACAGTGATAAATTCTAGTTTTGAAAAGAACAAGTATTGGCTGCTCTTTCAAAACTGATATCCTGCTTCTAACACTGGCTCTATTAAAGCAAATCCTGAGTATTTGCAGTCAGTTCTTGCTCAGAATCATTGTTTCTGTTACCCATCACAAGATGTCTCCTGTTTAAATGTCCGCCTGGAGGGAGCGTCGAGTCAGGCTGTGTTTTCCTTTTTAATAGTGGTACCAAAGAAAGATCTGGAGGCCAGGTTAAGTTACTATAATTCTTAAACTTTTTCATAGGGTGTACTACCACATGTGTGACTTGAAAGACTTCGCGAACAGTTCCATTACTGAGCTAAAAGAAGCTACCTATTACAATAGCACTGCCACCTGTAATATTCTATCTTAAACATACTTTCTGCACTGGATCACACAGACATCACTGGATACGCCTAAGGAACCTAGCAGTCCAACCAGGCTGGCCAAAAATGAACTACAGTATTTCCAGAGTTAACTTCCTGCTAATCAACAGGTACTTGAAAATCAGCAAACAAAAGATTTCCCTATGGCTTTATGTTCTATTTTAGTATGGGTAGACTTTTTCCTGGCAATAAAGCTAAATAGAAAATGAGGTCTGAAACAAAACCGGACAACTAAAGAATGCAAGCTAGCAGTTTTCTTACAGATCAGGAGAACACAATTACTAAACTCTGTTAGCTTGCATATTAGAAGCAGTCTAGAGCGCCAGCAACAGAACTCTGTGCAGGCTTATTTGCTTCACTGAAAAAGCATATCTTATTTGGAAAATATCCTTTGGCTGTACTGGAAAGCAAAGCAATTAGTCTACAGTGAAGTCCATGAATCCCAGGCCACTTTCAGTAAGAGAGAGAGGCAAGTGACATATAAGATAGCTATCTTTCATCAGAAACGAGACAAAATATTTATCATCTCCTAGAAAATGCCAGAACAAGAAACTTGTAGCCAAAGAATAAAGTTTGAAGGATTTAAGCTATGTATCCCAGGAACCAAAAGTAATTAAGAGAAGAAACAGAGAGCTTCAAGATAGTCTTTCTTAGATTCTATCAAGAAATTGCATGAATATATTTAGCATGTTAAGCTAAGGGTCAATTGTAACAAAACACCACGTTTAATATGCAGGAAGAAGAAATTTTACCTTGTTCTTCACTCCCTTCTTTACATAGGCTAGAACTTTGTCCAAGACTTAAACTGATATCATCAGAGGTCTTGGCAGTGTCAGTGTCTCCTGTAAATTTTAAGAAAGAAGAGTACTAGTGCTCAAAATATTGACACACACATCTACATGCACTGCAAGTTCCTCACCTGTCAGCTTTTTACCTTTACATCTTCACGTGAAGGTAAATGACAGTAGTTAGGAGTCACAAGCTCTCATCTTATAGAAGTAAATATTGCATACATATTTTTTTTTTTGTGTATAAGAATTGTTTCCATTCAGCTACTTGAACTCCAATGGAAAGACTGGAAAAGCATCTTAAAACCCAATGGAAATAAGTACTTTTTCTTTAAACATTTATCTATTTGAATACTCCTTTTTTTGTCGGCAATAAAAATGAGGGGTAGAATGTGATGAAATTTGTAAAGATAAAAAAGTAAAGGAAAAAAATCAGGAAGGTGGAAAAAAAACCATCTTGTTTTCTTTTGTCTTATTATCAGCTTAGCAAGTTTACAGAAGAGCAACTTTCCATGTCAGAAACAATTCATCTTTTCCTCTCAGAGGAGTTTATAATGTCTGTCCTGGACAATACTTTTGCTTGATGCCAAGTAATCAGAAATAATCAAGTCATTGAAACCTCAATACCAGAAGGATCACTGGTTAAACAGAACTCGAAACTGTAGGAAGAACTCCACTCAAATCACCCCCTTGGCTCAGCATTTACGAGAAAAATAAAACTTTGCTAGGAAAACAGCACATATCCTAGGATATTCTCTCCTAGTGTTTTAGGCACATTATTTCTAGCTTCCAGGTAGATTTCTTCCACTTACTAAATGCTGTACTTACCTCCCCAGAAAGAGTTTTGAGGGTAAACAAGGTAGTCAGTATTTGGAAACAAAGTAAACAACATTATTGGTTTGAAATGCTACCACAAAGCAATTTTAAGTAGCAGCCAAAAGTCTCACCTTTGATTGTTGCTGCTGTTCCCAGACGAGAGAACCCAGATCCAACCTAGAAACAGGGAATTACGTAGAAAGCTGTAAGCTTACAGGAATTACCCAACTGTTTCCTATTATGCATGCATTTGTCTATACACCTAAGGGAGATTTTCGAAGGCACAAAAAGCTTCCAACAATAGCACAGTATTGCAGGGTTGTTTCTGCCTCAGGATGTTTCCGCTGCAAACAGACATGGCAAGACATCTAATTATGCATCCAGCTACCTCACCATTACTTTGTTTTATGACGAACTTGCTTAGGGATTTTACTATGTTGATTTTAAAAACCACAATTTGTAATCTGGAGTTTTCCTTGAAAATACCCTGTATGGGGAAAAAAATTACTAGTGTGGTGATAAACTAATAACTGCTGTTGTGAAGCTGAACGTTCGATGCAGCATCCACGGTTGCCTAAAACACTCAAGGGAAATATCACCTGAATATAAAACTTCTGCTCAAATTAGTAAATACCATCTATTTAGAATACTAAACATTAGTAAATTAGATCATTTTAACCTAATCATTTTTCTGGTATCTTGTTCCTCCCTCTTGTTCCTGAAATTGCAGTTTTTTCTTTTGAAAGCCGTTTGAGTACACAGACTACAGCCACTTCAAGGCAAGTAAACTGCTTAGTGAAAGACTATCATCTGATTTTTAGCCATGTTCAAAGGCCAATCAGCAGGCATATATCTCCTTATTTAAGCACTAACTAGCCATTTAGGATTACAATCTGCCTTTCTACATACCTGCTATAATCTCTAGCAAGTATTTTGTAGGGCACTCCAGAGAACTTCATCTCTCCTTTAATAGTATTTCCAGTATCACCTCTCTCAAAGAGCTTTGATTGGCATGAAAAACAGCATAACTGTCAGATAATTAAATCACTCAGAAAGCGGATAAGCAAAGGGCATTCAAAGGCAGGCAATGAACCCCTGAGAAATTCAAAATAATAAATGGCAATTCATCTTGATTGTATACTTTTTAGGATGCTGTTTTTCAGAAGTCCTTAATTCAAGTGACTCAGGGAAAAAAAAGCATACATCTAGTTCTGCCTTAAATTTGCTGTACTTAGAGAAATCTGAGCACGTGTGCAGATTTTATTCAGCCATACTACAGCAGAACAGCTTTGCTATGTGTAATACAGTAGAGAAGCAGAAGCTTAATTCATTTTCTTTACTACACTGTCATGCACATTTTTAGTTAGTCATTTTGCCATATTTCAACTTTTTTCCCCTTCGCTAATATGCCTTGCTTTCAGATGCTACAGATGAATGCAATGCATCAGCACATGAAGGCTGAACAGAATTCAGCTGCTTAGTGTTCACATACCCTTCTGATGCTGCAAATTCAGTCACAGGGGACTAGCAAGCACTAATTTTTATCAGTAGCTTTAACTGTGTTCTAGCATCAGCATTAAAGCACACAGCAAGAACATGGATCTTCTCAATACACTAACATCAAAACCGTTGAGCGTTGAAAAAGCTATTCCAAACAAAGCCCAGCCAAAGAAACATGAACCTCAGCCTACTCATCTCATCCCCCATGGATCATCACCTCCTATTCCTTTGAACACTACAAAACACTCACTTCAAATGAGAAAAATCTCTTAGAGCCTACCTATGCTGCATAACAAAGCCTTATGCAGCCAAAACACCAACATCAGCATAACACTACGCTATATGCTGCTTGAGCACAGAGCTAATTAGATGGACTCAATGTTGTAATACCAAGCCAAGGATTTCCACTTCATCCAAAAATAGCTTCTATATCTTTAATACAACACTGCACTGCTCACTGTCAACATAATGTTACTGTCTGGCCAGTCAAATCAACTCATCCTCTTGAGGAGTTGGTAGAAGAAAGACGCTACAACTGGCTAAACATCACAAGCCAAATAAAAGGAACAGCACAGGAAGCACTGTACAAGTCAAACGCATACATCTAGCAGACGTAATAAGGAAGCAGATCAGCCTCCCCAGTGAAACTGAAGACAAATAGAGCATAATGAAGCTGCATTGCAACCTAAAAAGGCCAAGTTCCAGCCCCTCCATCTGGTATACAGCAGCCCCTATTTATTGCTTTCTACCTGACCCTGAGTTATCAAAATAGTGAAGATTTTGCTAGGGCTATCAAGAAGTTAGCAGTTTTAGTCTTTTTATTTCCACCAATACATCTTGCTTCATGCTCTATCAAATCAGCGTTTTTAAATTGCAGAGTCTGAACTGCCAGGAATAATGACTTTCAAAAAGCAATTTAGCATGACAAGAGATAATCAATAGTGGAAACATTCTAAGACTTAACAGAAGCCTCCTCAGAAACCAGAGGAACTGAAGTTTGCCAATAAAGTATCTAAATGACAGATCAAACAGAAGTAAGGGAGGGAAAACAAAGAACACACGGATGAAGTTACAGTCTGAGCTATGCAGCGACTCACTGATACCAAAACGATGACAGGATCCCATGACAGCAGGTCTTGGTATTTATATCTGACCATGCTCTGAGCCATTTTGATCTACTAAATCAGAAGAAAGCTAACAGAGCAAAAAGAATACTTTCTGCTATGTTGCCACATAAAATCCAGCTGTTCCTAGAACAAACACAAAATGGAAATGAGCAAGAACTATGCAGCTGGGAGAATGGAGTGCCATCCCAATAAGGCAGTTAAGAAATACAGAAAGGTAGAGTTGCTGATCCTAGTACAATCAAAAAAGAAAGTAAAACTACATTAGAAAAATATCAGCAAAGATTACACTACAGGTTGCAAAGCCAGCAGTACCAAAGCAACAACTGCAAGAGCATTAATTCTTACCTGGTTGTTTGGATCTATTCCAGCATAAGAATTGCGTGAGCTACAGCCAACAGGAGGAGTGGCTTCTCGTATGAACTCTGACATCTCAATCCCTCCACCAGGGTCACTGAGAGAAAGATTAAAAATAATTAACCTACCAGTTAAACATAGAAGAAGTCTGTCTACACTGAGTAGCAATTCAAAACTTTTTTGTTGTTGTTTTTACTTTTCAAAAGTCAGGAGCTCAAATAAATCCCAGTTCCTTAGATAAATACTGCCAATGTGATGCAGAAACCTCCAGGAGAGCTGGAACACCTCATTTCCTAGTACAGAAACTGCTTGCTTTCATGCAGCTTCACTGTCACTGGCGAGCACAAAAGTGGGAAGAATTAGGAACTCATAGGTATTTGGAAATGCTGGCATATGAAATTCTCTGTCTACACACAGACACACATAACTTTTGGATCATCTATCCAAAAGTGAATATCCAGAAGTCAGAAAGAGTCCTAAATAACACTTTTTAAAAGCAGGGGAAAGACTCAAATTGAAGGGATTTGCCATTACCCAGATCAAAAAGTTTACCTCAGACAGGACCTGCAAAAGTAAGGATGGGTTAACCAAGTAGCCACACACTATCAGTGAAAGTTACTGGAAAGGCACAAAGATAGAGGGCCTAAGGGCACAAGCCACTTCCTGGTAGGAAGAATTCTCCTTCAGAAAGTTGGCATGCCCTACCAAGGAGCATTTTAAGTTGCAGTACATATATTATACTGTCCTAGTGATTTAACCATTTCAAGATTAATGAATATTGATTTTGAAGTATTTTCTAGACGAACATCACCAAATTATAATTCACCATAATTCAGTTTGTTTTGTAAATACCTGCCTTTGACAAGAGCAAGCTGGGCCTGTGACAAGTCTACTCCAGCATTGTGCTGGAGAAATAATCCATGTCTAATCCTTCTCAATTTGGAAAAATGAAGCTAAAGATGTAACCCTGTGTTACCTCTGGAGAATGGGAAACAGACAGGAAGCACAGCAGGCCTTACTTAATATACAGCTCATCTCACAGGTGTAATAAATCTGACATGTAATAACTTTTTTTAAATGCAAGAACATCAAGCTAGGATATTACAAACAACGTCAGGATACTAAAGGACCTGAAACACTATTTATACCATAGTATGATATTTCAAGCCGTTATAATCTCAGAGAAAAGAGCACAATGTTGGGGCACAACCCTGGAAACCATTCCAGATCATACAGACGCCACTCAATACCTAACTCTACAACCTGAATGTTCCTGCATCAAAGGGATAACAAAAATAATGTCTGAAGTTAGGAATATATTACATTAGTAAAAAATAAGCCAGCTTAAGAGACAACCAGCCATGAGTCAGCAGAACAATATGGTCCTGGTCCAACTCCAGCAAATCAAAAAAAATTCCCATTTTGGTACAGCTCAGCAGCATGACATAAGCATGCTCTTATTGCTGGTTGTTTACCAAGCCCTTTCTGACCTAATCTTATCAATAATGCTAAAGGAGAATCAGGTAAAAAAAACAAGATGCAGAATTCAGCTTCTTCAATTTCCGTCAGCTGTAGCCAAACAGAGTATGCCTTAAGTAAATATTTTAAGAACATTTAAGGGCATAATAAAAAGTTTAGTTTTAACTAAAACCTTCTTTCTTAATGTGTAAGTTCAGCATATGTTATGACCTCTACAGAAATAACATATAATGCCTTTCACAAAAAGATGAAGTTTCTTCCTCGTTTGAATAATTTATTCAGAAACACTCCAAATGAATAAAGGTCATCCTCTGAAATAGCAAAATAAGGCAACATGAATCAGCTTTCATGCACAGAACTAAGGAGGATAGTTAGGGGTGAGGGAAGGAGGCAATTTTGTTTAAGAGTGAACCTCCAGATATCAGCATAAGCAACAATACAACGCAAGAGGAGTCTATGCACAGCTGCTGTGTTCTGTGACAGCACACAGAAACTAAAGGATTAACAAAAGTTAGTAACAAACAAAACAAAAATGTCTGCAGGAACAAGCAGGAAGTACAGATTTCCAGGATTAACTATTGTACGCCCAGAAGATTCCAAATGCCATTGTAGCCCACATCCTTAAGAGTCATTTCACTGCCAGCATAGTTGCTATTTGTTCCTGCTATCAAGTCCTATAACCAATTTCTAACAGTTTGCTAACTTCATACCTTAGAGCAAATGGTTGCTTGCAAACTGAAAAGAATAGCAAAGAAACAGAAGTGAAGTTACTACACAAACTGAGAAGAGCGAATAAATCATGTCCAGCTACCTGCAATCAAGACTGCTACAGAGGAGGCATCCAAAGCCTGCACGTTTACTATATGCAGCTATTTTATTAGTGTGTCGAACTGAAAGCCTTAAGAAGCTGCCAGCCTAAATCAATTCAGTTTAATACCTGACTTAGGCTGATTAGCTAAAGAGATCTGATGCTCATACTACAACTTTCAGAGAGAATTTAGAACGAACAATTTTGATCTCAGAACAAAGCAGAGGAAGGGCTTCATTCTTTTCTTTTGAACACTTTCCTGTGCCCATAGAGCTCCTTTCCTTCCATCCTGCAGACCCATGAAATCATACCTGAAATACATATGATTTAGGAAGATACTGCCTTTAAGAAAGTATTCTCCGTCATCGTCTGGAAAGCTGGGTGAGGGGAGTTAAAAACCCTCACTGTTAAAAACATCCTCCTCACCTTACTGTTTTCTGCAGGCACTTAGATAGCCCCATAATGGGCCCAGTTAAAGACTGAGATGGACCAGACTCGACTAGAAAAATGAGGTCAGACTAAAGGTAAAGTTGCTATTATGTGAGAAGAATCACAGCATGTACTGAATATGCTAGATCACAACAATTTCAAGTATCAAGAGACTTTTTCTTTAAAGCCTGAAGTAGTAATTTTAAACTTGAAAAAAGCAAAACAACTCCAAGATCAAGAAGAGGTCTGCCAGGCACAGAAAACTGCAAGGAGATAGAAATAGCAGAGATATAAGCAAGAGTTATAGAGATTACAGTTTTTATTTTTTTTTCCTTGCTCTACTTGTTTAAGCAGTGTATGCAACGTCAAGGCAATGAATTAAGAAACCACACGCTCCAGCTGCCAGTTTTCTTATAGGGAAGTATATGTGAAATTCAGCTCTCCCACACTGGCTGATGTCAAGGACAGCAATGTCTCCAAGTTAATGCTTTCTTTATCCTGCTGTAAGTCATAGTAGTCACTGACACAAGAAGCCTAAATGCAAGACTACAAGTTAAATGTTTTAAGACATCTATTTGGGTCCACTGATACTATCTAACGGATTACACTTGCACTGTTTCTTCTACGCAAGATTAGGAGCCTGTATTCCCAATATTTATTTGCTTTAATGAAACCTCACACAAGCTGAAGTGTAATTAACACCACCCTGTCAAGTAAGTATGAAGTCAACAATCGCACTAGAAGTTACAGAACCAAGACAACAACTCAGTCCTATCTTTGAAACAAACAACCTTCTTTCAGAGATATTAACTAGAGAATTTCAAATTCGTAAGGAGTATGAGTATGAGAAAGGGTAAAGAATCACCTCTTAAGACACAGCAAGTTGTTCTTTGCTTAACTAAGCTAAAGTTTTTTCTGAAAGATTAGAAACTCTCCTGAGTTTGATCCTATTCAGACACCAACGTGAACAGATGATAAACAAGCAGCCCACGTAAGCCTACAAATGACAGCACACCATTTTTGTCAGATACCTGAAAGCACTATTTCACAGGTAAACTAAGTGAAACTTCAGAAAGAAAAAAGAGCAGTTCTTAGAAGCTAAACAGAATCCTCAACGCATTTTTTGCGTAGAAACTAGTCTATCACTTAATTCTCCAAAAATATCAATAGGAATATCTGAAGTGGTCCCTACGAGGGTCTGTGTGGGGTGAAAAATCTAGTACATCTTTGCAGACTGTATTACCTGTCTCCCTTATACCCTTCCTATGCTAGGAAAGCAGAATTAAAGAAAAAAACAACAACAAAACCCTATACACAGTTCTTCAAAAAAAGTTTTTCCCATTACTGTTCTGATTTAACTTAATAGTAAGCTAATAGCTCAACATTCAAAACTCACCCTATATCTCCTCTACTGGTTTGAATGTTACCCCAGTGTTCTTGTGAGCTTCCAGGCAAAGATTAGTATATACTGCACATCCCACTTACCAAAAAGTAACTCCGTAATTTCTGCATTGACCTTGTTCCCAGTTCTAGTTAAGAGACCTGAAAGTGGGAACAAGGATCATATAAAGTTAATGAAACTTTAGCTGGCAAGCAGGACACACAGAAAACTAACCTCTACGTCTGAGCTCACAAATGCTTTAGTGTAGTAACTTGGCCCACAATCACTGCTCCTCAGAAAACACAGAGCTTCTGAAATATCCAAAACGTAATTCACAATACTAGTACAAAAAAGTCCTTTGCCAAGTCCTGGCAACTGTTTTGGAAGCAAAACCTACATGGCTTATAAAAAATAAAATCCAAGGATCACATCTAAAACACACATTAGCAAGGTTACATTCACACAGAACAGACCGCTAGTTTACTTCCATGAATTTTATTAAGCAGAATCAACATTAGTATACATTTAGGCAAGCATTCTGCCAAAACAACTTAATTCAGTTTTAGTAGGGTGTATGGTAACCTCAATGGAGTCACAATTGAAGTCAGCAGGTTCAGTTACCAAACACACAATGGAAAAAAGGTCAGGTTATAAAAGATTGATACAACAAGTTACCGTATACCAGCTTTAAAGGAATCGAAGACATGGTTTTTGCAAGCAATACTAAGCTGAGAGCAGATACAGAAGAACTTAAGACCCATCCCCAGAGAAGCTATCCACATGCACAGTGAAATCCTTTCCTTTCTATGCTGAAGATTTTGAAGAACACCACACGAACACTTCCTTTCGTTAAGCCTCCTCATACACAGGATAAGAGGCTTCTTTTAATTACGTTTCCTTACAGCATAGTGCCTCTATTTAAAAGTTTCATGGTTTTGAGGTGTGTTGGTGTTTTTTTTAAATTAAGAAATACAACTATTTTAAGAGCCAGGACAGTCTATCAAATCCCTCACTCTGAAAACAATTCATAGCTACTAGTACCTGAAACTTGAATAAAGGAGAAAGGTCTTTAAGAAGCTGAGAATTCAAGATTGATTTATTTCATATAGTCTAACTCTTAGGATGCCCTCAAACAACTTCAGCCAAGCAGAGGCCTGGATAACAGAGCTCACAACACATCCGGAGTCTGATCAGACTGGTTAGGTTGCCCTTGCAACCTGATGAGTCATCTTTTGCTCTTCACATAGACTGGTCAGAGGGAAGCCTCTTTTTTAATGCTGGCAACAGCAAAGATCTGTTGAAAGGAATCACCTCCTTCTGACAGTACTTCAGAATCATCACCTTCATTACTGAGCTGAGCAATTCCAGAATTTCTAAGTAGAGAGGACAGTGTTCTCCTGAAGAAAGCCTACAACTGGAATCAAGCATTGCATCTGATCTTGCTTTTGTAAAACTAAGTAAACTAAATCCAGATCAGACATTAATTTTGGTGATAAAACGATTAGCATGTAGTCTTTGACAGCACAATTTTTAAAAACAAGTCTAATGCTGAAATAAGATTACTTGTTCTGGTTGTGTTCATTAAGTATTTAGCAACCTAATCAGCACATATTTTCCATGCTGTTGTTTCAATGCTGTTCTAGAACTCCTCTGGGGGAAGAACCAGGAAATTAACACGAAGCCATCATTTCAAACCCAATACGTAAAAAAGTCTGGTTTTTAAGATTGCACTTAAGCACTGAGAAATACAGATGCAGACCTCTGTGGTTCTGAAAGCCTGTTTATCTCAATCACCATTCCAGTTACACACCTGATGAAAGTGTAACTGTTTATCATTTCCAGCAGTACACAAGCATTGGCAGACACCTTACCTGGGCCCATTGCTGTCTTTCCTCTTGGCTGAAACACTGCTTTGTTCTGTTTTTGCACCTCTGTCCATACGCTCAGTGGCATTCCTCTCCACAATTTCTCCCTCATCCAGCGCCCTGTGCAAGCGGTAATTCACCATCTTCAAAACGATAAAGAGTGCTGCTATTACCGGGCAGTAGACAGCTACTATCATCATGGAAGAAGGAAGGGCCTTTCAAAAGAAGAGCAGAAGAAGAGTTAGTGAATACGAGGTCGAATGTCCATATGAATACATACAGCTACCTAGAGTTTAACAGTTTCCTTCATCCGGAAGATACTGAACTTACTAAAAATTAAAGTTAAAAAGCCATACACACACTATAAAGTCAAACCCTGCATTGAGATTATTAGAAGTCCAGCAAGATTTTAAAAAACACTGGACTACAAGATACCAAAGCACCAGAATAGCTTGCTAAGTAGACCAACCACTCATGTTTGAGAGCCAAATTTAAGTCTCATTCTCCTTCTCCGGAGACTATTGGAGCGTGGGACCAAGACTAGGCGATCTACAGCCAGCATGATTTTTATGTCACCATATTTTCAATTACTTTTTATGAGCAAGTAAGACGGAGAGATTTTAAGCATCTTCAAGACTAAGCTAAGCTCAGAGCGAGACTTTGTTTTAGGGCTAGCACATAACATCAATTCCATTTTTTGGAGAAATAAAGAAGTGAGTGACAGCATGGTGGATAGGAGTAAATTGCTCAACTACCCAAACTAGATGTTTTGACTTAGCTTGTCAGCTTCCAACAGCTACTCTTGCATGACGAGATATGGATCAGTCACAAAATGCTAACTTTCCCCTACCTGCATACAAAAGAGGTCTGTTTACATTCATGGCTCATGCTTTGAAGCAGAAGCCCACATCAGCCTGCAAGACCACATGCTACAAGGCACATTTGTACTAGACCATTACATGCCCAAGGAAAGGCAGCCAATGCAGATTTTCTGAAGAGAACTTTTCAGCTGTGTCAGAGGTGGCCAAAAGCCATACAAATAACCTCAGTCCTAAATTCAACTTAGGAAATTCCACTTAAAATTAAGACTTCTCATACAGCTTTTGCTGAGACCCACAAGGCTTTTACAGATCAGTCACTTCAGCAGCAGATACTAAGCGCAGCCTGAGAGCTTTTCAAAAAGCGTTCAGAATACTAGTCAAACTCCAGTTTTTACTTCAAGGCTTTTACCTTTCTAATTTACCTTTTATTTGTATTTATACTTTTGCCACTTCATTTGCCCAGTCACTAAAAGAAATGAAGTATTAATTCTCAGACACCATCCACAAACACACCATTTTCCTCACAAAGGCAACACGAGGCTGGGTACTCAAATATTCTGCTACATCACTGTCCTTTACCCTGCTGCTAGTACAGTTTCACATCACATTCTGAACATTAAGTCTATATACAGACAAATGACAATAGGAATTGAACGGCATTTGTTACCCAGCATGAACATGAACTCAGCAGACAAGAAGAATGAGTAAACTGCCTTTTTAGACTCCTATTCTAAGGTTAAGTCCAGCTTGTTTCATACATCTCTTCACCCTCCCTATATAACCCTCAGCAATTGAGGGGCCTTTATGGTGATCAAAGGTCCATGCACATCCTGCAGAAAGGGAACATGACCAGAATGTAAGACAGAAAGCCCTCTACATCTTGCACCTTGAGCCAGTTTTAGTCACTTTTAACAGAGATGTGATTAAAACATTAATATTTCTACATATTCAGGAGAATGTCCTGAAAGAACTGGAAGTAATTTGAGCTGGGAGTTTAGCAAAAACACTGTTTGAAAAGATTTCTAAATACAAAATACTGTAGTAACAAAAGGGATAAAGGAATAAATATTTCTAAATACTGCATCTACTGTTGACTTCAGAACAAAACCAATCCCTAATCTGGCCGCTGACTTTCTGGCAGGAAGCAAAACCAATCAATCAACACAACATTTCTCAAACCAAGCAAGTATAAATAATTGAGTCTAGAATCTATCAGGAAGGAGGTTACTTATTACGATTTCTTTTCTTAAGGAGATCAAGTTTAACCCACATCCCATCCTCTAAAACAAGTCAACACCTAATACAGCATTTGAAAGGGGACATGCAAACTAAGCTGGGGCATGCTAACTTAGATTTTGCCTGCCATAGTTCATGCTGAGCTGGACAAGACCCTATGGATAGGGAAACATTCACTTACCAAACACCACGTCAGGAGAAAAAAGAGGAAACAAAGACACATAAAAAAGGCATCAATAAGCAACCAGGAGCCGCAACGATGCTAACGGCTTCCATAACCCCTGGAGCAACACAACAAGGGTTTCCTCCAGAAATGCAACGCTTCAGAGAGCTTCAGAGGCAGCTAACTTTCTGCAAGCACGGGCAAGCCCATTAACTCTGGCAAAATGTTTAATCTTCCTGTACCTGCTAAGCTGTCCTCTACCAAATCACAAACACAAGTTCAATTGGCCTCTCCTTTACAAGTGCCCACTGTTCAGAAGCCATTTCTGCAATCAGCTTAACACTAGATGACCAAAGTTAGTCTGTAAGAGACAAGCCTATACTTTCTAACTATCTGGGGAGCTCTTAAATTTCTTTCCTCCTATCCATCAGCGGCAAGGTCACACACTATATCCAGTTTATCCTGTGAAATGTCAAATCTACCATCCTGTTCTGCAAAGGAAAGCTTTGAGAACAATATACAAAGTGTGGAAAATGAACCCAACTTGCATCAAACCCAACAAAGAATTAAAGGGTGCTTTTTTCCTCACATCCCATTTCCACAGGACTGCAGAGAGCTAAAAATAAAACAATATAACAACTCAATATTTTTCATTCTTTGTATTTATTGGGACTTACTCCTCTCTGGATAGAATGTATATACTGGGAATAGAAGAAATTTGAGTGAAGTACGCTGGACATGCTATCTGATCATGGCTTAGTTAAGTCTCGCACTGTGGTACAGCAGCAGTACCCATGGTACCAGCAACTTCTCTGCATCCCAGCCTCAAGAGGTAGCGTTACCTCACCTCAGCCTAAACCACTGGTGCCTTCCCTGTTCTTCTTTGCCAAACTTATAAACATCCAGCTTCCATTTGGGGTCTTTCCTCCACAAGCCAATGCGACTTAAAGTGACATTATTGCACCAGGGGAGGTTTAGATCGGACATTAGGAAGAATTTCTTCATGGAGAGGGTGGCCAAGCACTGGCACAGGCTGCCCAGGGAAGTGGTGGAGGCCCTATCCCTGGAGGTATTTAAGAGACGTGTGGATGTGGCACTACAGGAGGTGATTTAGTGATGGCACTTGGTAGTGACAGTCAGTTGACAGTCAGCCCTGAGGATCCTGAAGATCCTTTCCAACCTAATATAACTGTAGTATAATTTAAGCTGTGTGTGACATTTTACCACATTTGATGAGACCAGTGTAACTGAGTATCCTATACAACAGGATCGTCAAGATTATAATAGGAATGCTTAAGTCCTACAAGTCTCCAGCTAGCTCTCATTGCAGTTGTTTTCATGAGAAATTTCACAAGCATTTTTATTGGGCCCAACACACTAAAATCCTCAGGTTATAACTAGTGAGTGCCTGCTAACAAGCTCTAGGTCTGTACCTGCAACAGTATTTCACAGAAACTCTCATTTTACTGCACATCACTAAGGACACTTTCATTGGCACCAGGAAAAAAACAGACAGCAAACAGCACCAGTCTCAACTGAAGCTGTTATAGGAGAAAAGAGAGCTAGACATGACCATACAAAAACTGCCTGCTTTAATTACATTCTGTTGAAAACATCAGCCATCCTGTGTTTGAACAAGTCAAATAAAAAATTAGATAAACTCTAAGCTAAAAGTATTTCCCTGTACCTTAAAGTGAAGTCAAGTTCTGTCAAGAACATGGGGTGGGGAAGAAAGCAGCAGGGAAGACACCAACTTTCTAACACCCTTCCCTCAGCATTCACTTTCAAAATTTATACCTTTCAAGACAACTTATGAAATGCATACTAATATATGTGGACTCTTATCTCAAAAAAAATCAGTTATTTCAAGACTGGTTACTTTGCCTTCATCTTTCCCCTATATGATAAAAACTATATACAGAAAGCAGAGAACTGCACTCCATTTTTACTCTGTCCTTTTCTAACGCACACATTACAAGGCATTATTTGGGTGTGATCTTGAACTAAAACTACAAGCCTGCTGTACTATCACCTCATTGTCAATGAAAAGCACAGTCCCACTCTCTACAGCAGGCTACTCGCTCCTACAGGTTTCTTTCTAGCTGGCTGTAACTGGCAACCAGTGGTCTACTGCTGCAGCTTTCTGAAACACCTGAGGTTTAATGCAAGGGTGGTAAAATTAGTTGATCAGATAAATAAGCAGCAATGAACAAAGTTAAGATGCAGCAATGCACAGTTATGAGGAGCAGGGCTGTCCTTTCTGGAAACAGCGGGCTGCAAAGCCATCTCAGCTGTACCACAGCACACCCTTTGTGGCAGAGTGGGTGGCAAACACCTGAGCACTCCTAGATTTCAGTCATCAACCTAGACTAGAAGAGAAGCCTCAGACCACCAGTCACAGGACTTTAAAAACACTCCCATTTAAACCGCAAAGGTGTCCATATCTTGAGTCACCGTTTCAAACACAGAAGTGCCAGGACACAGAGGAAGTGCCACTTTATCGCAGGTTGTGCTGCACACTTATGAAGAATCACAGACAACTTTATGGATCTTCTCAAGAGACATCTAGCTTTAGCTAGACACTACAGACACAATGAAGTTTCCCAATTACTTTCAGAGTAGAGGTGTAAGTGTTAGCTGTTAAGAACATTCATAGGAATCTCTCTCAGTCCAAATCAGATTGGGAGTCCTTATGTAAATGACATCAATCAAGTATTCATTTAACAATAATAGTTACCTTGTGAAATGCTCTGAAGTTCCAGCATTTTAAGGCCAGTATTTTACAGACACAATCATACTGGAGAAGACGAAAGATATTCCAGAAAGAGCAGATCTGGATCTGTCACCGTTTGTTTATGAACAGCCAGAACCCTTAAGAACTGCTGGTATCTGGAAGCACATTCACTTACAAGTTATCCAGTTTTTGACTGAAACTTGGAATGTACAAACAAGACTTGTAATAGCCAAGACAGTAGATGTAGCTTAGAACAACACGAGATACCAGGGGTTCTCATCATACACACAAGTACTTGAACTCTTCATTTAAGAAACAACACTTATCTCAGGAACTCCTCTAGAGAAGACCTTCACATGAAGCTACATTTGCATGACCTACTGCTATAGCTATGTACACAAGTCAGGAAATCAGAAGTCTATTAAGTGAACTCGTGTCTAAATGTGCCTGACTGAGAGACAAGCTCTGTAGGTACGAGCCCATCACCCCAAGCAAGGTACACTCCTGGCTCATCATCAGCCACTGGCGAAGTTCCCTGGGTGCGGGAGCCAAGACTTCGCCCCCTCCTGCACACGTGGTGGGGCTGGAAACAGCATTCCAACCGGGGAAGCCTCTGGCAGCCTCCTCCCCTCTCCTCCCCCTTGCAACACCGGTGCACAACATCAGCCTCTGGATTTAGGGCATCTTTTTCCAGCGCTACCGCTGTATTTTGCAACCCAGTTGTGCAGTTTCCTCATGTTGTGGCATATTTTCTCCTCCCAGCCTGAGCTTTGGATTCATCTAAAACCAGGGATTGGCTTTTATGACAGAAATGCAGAACAAGTGTAGCTGAGCCTGTTACTGAACGCAACTACCAAAGCAGGATACATTCAACTAGTCTAGAAAGCAATATTACTGTACGCATGCTGCCAAGCCACAGATCCAAGAGTACCCACTTGAGCAGCTTCACTCGGGCAGACACTTCTCCTCTACACCCTGATTCCTTCATTATCTACAGTCTTCCCAAAGCAGGTATAGACACACATGGAAAAGAAGAGCATCCTGATCTGTAATATGCATCTATGTGTCTGCTCTCCTTCACTGAGGGCACAGACCACAGACTTCCATGTGTCCAAGCTCAGAAGACAGACTGATCACAGAGCAAGGAAAATAGGCTAGCTGAATTTAACTGCTAATTCCTTCAACTGGTTAGCACCACGCATTAAACCCATCAGCCCTATGAGCACTGGCATATACAAGCCAAAAGACACACAGATACACGACAACTTGGTAACCACAACCACTACCAAATTCTATCCTGAAGATAGGGGACCAACCGATTGAATGCACAGATGAAAGATTACCAACGTTTGGTACAATAAACCAAATCTTTAAGCAACAAGCGCATCTGAATTACCACAGTCAAAAAAGATCACGTTCCGTTCCTGTTTGGCATTAAATAATATCTGGAAGAAGTGATTAGCTTCGCGTAAGGTGCGTTCAGTCTTGAGAACCAGTTACGGGCAAAATTCTGAAGGGATTCTACTGCCTTTGTTGCTACTTAAACAACTTCAAACTAACTACACTTACCGCTGCCCTCACGCATCACAGCAGCACTATGATCTTGGAATTCCTTACATGAGGTAGTTTTACACGGAATGTAAGACCTGCCAGCATTTTAAGTCTTTATATACACTTTATTTTTCAAACACACGGGGTTGTCTGCCAGCAACAAGTCATTTGAAGCTAGCTTAGAAACTCCCTCCTACACAGCAGTGAGCCACACTCAGAATTCAGATTACGATTACCTAAGACTTTTTAGCGAGTTCTGCTTATTTACGTATGTCCTACAGCAGTGCAACATTTACCCCATTTTATTCTGACAAGAAGTTAAGAGATGCTGAAGGACTAAGATGACCATCACTGTTCTGCCTGTTTAGTTTATGT
Source organism: Anser brachyrhynchus (assembly GCF_964034855.1). Taxonomy (NCBI): domain Eukaryota; kingdom Metazoa; phylum Chordata; class Aves; order Anseriformes; family Anatidae; genus Anser; species Anser brachyrhynchus. Next base: position 29,965,770 of record NC_137699.1, on the reverse strand, counting down.
CTAGACAACACTTAAACTGCAGAGGGTGGAAAGAGGGAAAACAGCCAAATATGATTCAATCTGCTTCAACTTGTGACTAATCTCCCTACTTTTTCTCAGGGAAGTTGGCACTTGTTGTTGCATCTTTAACTTGTCCAGAGCTATGAAGCAAGAGAATTTCTCTGACCTCAACAAAACCTGAAGCAGCTTGCTTTTGCTCATCTTTTCCCTGTACACAGGGAAAGAAACAAGTTTAAGCAAACACTGAAGTTTACCCCATAGTACGAGCAACCGAAACCTAACTGCTGCTTCAAGAGCAGCAGGAGATCCAAACACTGGTCCAGATTTATCAGCTGATAGCAGACTGACATGTTATATAAATCAGACCCTCTTCAAAAGTCTCCCGTGCATGCAGCACATAGTTCACTTCACCTTTATAAGCAGCCTTCACAGCAAGGTAGTGCTAATTAAACCAACTATTCTGCCAAAATGGAAGAGCACTACTTCTGAAAAAGCTGCATTTGAGACCAAAAGGTCTCTCTTCTTCCCATCTTCAGCGGAACTCTGAGCAGATATAGACTCTCAGTTTTTATTGCGGGTGGATCTGCTTAGTGGAAAGTTTTATCTAGCTGTTGTCACATCAACTTTGGTTTTAAAAGCAGTTTGTCTCAGCCTGTGGTTTCCTTGCCAGCAGTCTGAAGTTTTCAAACAAAAAGCCTTGGAGCTACCTTTTCCAAGACACAGCAATATGAATTAAGAACTGCACAGGGCTGTAACCTCCCCTTCCACAGGAGCTAATTCTCAGCATTTCATATTCCAGTTTTAAATATTGCTTTTTCACAAAGCAAATACAAGACCCAAGAGCTCTAAATCTTCACAACTGCACTCATGCAGAGTTTTTCCTTTTACAAGGCAGTTTCTACTTTATGTTCTCAGAGCATCTGGACCTGGCCGACTTGCAAACTGCATTCTGTGTCACGCCCAGGACGGGTCACATCACACCTAGAATGATCACATTGTTCTACTGAGAAACCTGAAGTGAAATATTAGTACTTCGTAAATTACGTACAACACAGAATGGGCAGCAGAAAAGAGCCTCCTTCTGTCACAGCTGACTGTACCCTTCCTGAAGCTAAGTCCAAACACCAAGAGAACTCCTAGGTTTAAAGGTCAGCATTTTTAATTGCTGTGATCCAAGCGCCAGGTACATTCAATGCGAAATCTCCCAAACGGGCACAGTAAAGCCCAGAGGCAAGCAAAACGCCAAAGTACCATCTCATCAATAATACACGGCCCAGCGCCAGCACGCTACGTTACAGCCAAATAAACTTTCGGGTTACGGCCCCTAAAGCAGATCCCTGCCGGGCATCGAAGCCGGGGGGATAAAGAGCAGGGGGTAGCTGCCAGCCCAAAACGCTGGTGCTATTTGCCAGCTCGCACAGAAGCGGTGTTTTCTTGGGCTGCCTGCACCCGAGGGCCAGCAGCTATGCCACCCCCAGAGGCCGGGACGCAGGCGGAGGCGAGGTGCCACGGCAGAAGCCCGCTGCCCGCTGCCACCCCCCCGTGCGGCCCTGCCCGAGGCCCCCCGCGGGCCGGTCGGTGCGGGCGTGAGGCGGCGCTCACCATGTAGAGGGTGAAGGGGAAGCCGAGCAGGAAGAGCCACAGGTAGAGGTGCAGCGCGTTGACCCCGGCGCCCTGGTGCGGGTCCTGGTACCAGCCGCCGCTCAGCGCCGCCCACACGCCCTGGCGCAGGATCTGCAGCACCTGCGAGCCCATGGCGGCCCCGCTCCGCCCGGCCGGCCCCGCTCTATCCGCCCTGCGAGCCCGGGCAGAGCCGCGCACCGCCCGCGCTCCGCGACAGCCCGCACGGCCGCAAGCGCCGCCGCCGCCTCCCCAGCAACGCCGCCGCCATCTTATGTCCGGGCCCCGGGCCGCCCGCCCGCCCCCGCGCCGCCGGCAGCCCGGCAGCCCTTGCGGCGGGGGGCGCACCGCGCCTGCGCGGAGCCTCACACAGCGCCCCCCGGCGGCGCGGAGGGGAAGGGGGGGGGAGCGGGCGGGAGGCGGCGCGGCCGCTGGCAGCAGGCGGGGGGACGGTGTGGAACGAGGCCGGCTGGAAAAGGCCTTCGGGATCGCCGTGTCCGACGGCGGACAGTTGGTTCTCTAGAATTACAGGAAGATAACCACCTCTCCCTTCTCAGAGCACTTCCATTTCCTGTCAATACCAGACCTTACCAAGCACCTTGAGTGCCTTGTCCCAGCCCCAGGGCTCCTTTTACTGTTTCCAACACACACAAAATCAGAGTTGGGCCCTCAATGGTCACTGCGTCCCAGCTCCTGAAGCTTTCCCCCTAAACAAGCACATCCCCAAAGCCCTGCATCAGGTGGAAAGAAAGATAAGGGAAGAGGTTTTGAGAGCACTGCCAAGCACCTTACAACCTACAGATACATAATGCTGAAGATCCTTCATTAAACGACTTGATTCCAGTCATATTTTGGGAAAACTAGCTTTGAGGGTACATCATTATACCGTCACTGCTGTGGCAGAAGGAGCCCACCCAGGTTCTGTCCCATACCCCACCCAGCCTCTCTCCCCTCCAACAGGTATAAGGCCGGGAGCTCATCACCTTCTGGGCTTGTGCTGAGGAGGAATTGCAGTGCGAAAACACCCAAACACCCAGTCATGACTCACCGTGAGCACACATTTGGACCTGTGTTTTCAGGAGACTGTGCTACTGGCACAGCCCGTGTTTTCCTCCCCAACAGTTAGCTAACCAATGGCAGCATCTGGCTATTCTTGGAAAACCAGAAGATAGAAGTGACTGACTCAAAACAGATGTAGTTGATCTATTTTTTTGTTTGTTTGTTTGTCTCCCCAGCAGGAAAGTAGGCAGAAGGGGTGGACGCAAAACCCCCAACCATATCGGTTCTCTTCCCCGTTATAAACAAACAATTTTGATCTTTTTTATTCAAACATTGTATTTCTGAATAAGTGGCTGCTCATGGTATTTTGCAAAGGAACTTTTTTTTTTTTTTAAACTCTGTCAAATGGTGTGGAAATCTGAAAGGAAAAAAGGATATAAAGGGGGATGAAAAAACAAGAACCAGAAAAACCCACAGAGGACTGTCATGGGTGAGGAGAAGGTATTCCCTCTGTTGGGAATAAAGCCAATTGTGACAAACATCATTTACAGTAGACTCAGAAGAAAACAGAACTATGAAGCCTATATTTCAATGACATCATTTGCCAAAATACCTTTTAGAATCACAAACACAGCTGTTGGAAGATGAAGTTCTTAGGATGTGTTACCCATAAATACACTGCGATAATGTAACCATCAGGATTATGAGGCGTTAGTTCTTCCAGCTGCTGTTTCAGTAACGTTACATAAAAGCTGTTCACCTTCTCCACAGAAAGGAGGAAAGAGGGATAACGTTCATTAATAATGTGTCTGAAGGCTGCACTAAATGCTGTAAAAACCTTTATGCTTCTCTTTAGGAGCCATTGATTGAATCTGGAGAGACTAGCCTCAGCCTTACAGTAATGATTCGCGTTAAATAGTATTCCTGTGTGAGAAGATGGAATTCCCTAACCCCGCTCCTAGAATATTACTGGTTCTACCCTGATCCACAGCAGCATAACCTAGTTTAATACAGACAGCCCTGTTCAAGAGAACTGGATCCTGGGAATATTTAGTCTGAGTCCAGTAAAATAAGCAAGAGAATCTGACATGCTTGAGAGGACAATTAAATTTCATTGTTTAGCCACTTAAATGCGGGCAGGCTGAAAACATTAAGACACAGGATGGGAAATAATATTATTGGAATCCATCCATGCCTGAAGGTAAAACTGATAATGAGGCCAGATGTAGGCATCATTAACAAAGTAAGAAAAAAATCATGACTAGCTTTTAAGAGAAACAAACAAACAAACTGTATCTTGCAACAGCAGTAGACTCAGTCTATGCATTGAATCTCTGCAATCCAACAAATAACTGGCTTGTCTTCTGTACTCTGCTTTAGCCTTACAATACTTTAGGATGATGGATATTACTCCCTGTACAAGAAAAAGAATGTACTCTAGGAAAATTAGAACTCAACGTTGGTGAAGAGCGCGTGAGTTTTAGATAAAATATTTAAAAGGGGGCATTAAGTCAGATGACTGGAGAGCAACCTATTTTTTCTCGAGCATTTCTTTTATAATTTAGTATGCCAAGACTGAGGTAAAGAAGTCATTTTGCTGCATAAGCCAGCGTTACACAGGAGGAGGATGACTCAAAACTGCAACTGTTATTTTGGCCAGATAATAATCCAGTTTCCTCACATTCTCAGTATACGTACACAGTCAAGTGCCCTCCTAACAAATGCAGCCTATTTCAAAGACTTCTGGAGCAAATGGATATTATTGGTTCTCTTTTCATATGCCATCATGATACAGATGTGGCTGTTCAGATTTGGCCAAGGAAGAATGATCATATTAATTATATTAATCATTAATCATTTGCAGCAATGTTTTTCTTTACTTCAGGCCACACCCCAGTGGATTGAAAGGGCATTTGCAGTGTCAGGTCAGTGCAATATGTGGTGCACAGTAGAACATAGATTATACCAAATACCCAGATGAGGTGATGACAATTTCTTGACCAATCTTATAAATACACTTTTTTTCTTTTAATGTGTGATATTACTAGAATGGGAAGTTAATCAAGACTAACAAAACACTGAAACCTGCCACAGAAATACTTAGACGTGTTACCATTTCTAAGAATAATATCGCAGCATGCTGTGGACCATTAGTAGTACTTTAGTCTCTTTTACCTTTGCATTCAAGGAAGTTAAGCTTTACATTTTCCCCCCACCAGACATCTTATGTGGAATACCCCAAATTATAACTTTAAAATTAGTTATCAAGACAATTCCTAAGTTTTATGACAAGGTAGCTTAGATAATTAGGAGAAGACGTGAAACCAACTTAAAATTTTACCTAAATTGGGTGCAGTTTTTTTATGTCCAGAAACGAGCTTATGATTGGCACTTCCTTGTAATTTTCATTGAAGTCATCATCACAGTTTGATACCAAGCTGTAAGTAGCTAATCAAACAATCAGCAGAAAATAAGAAAAACACTGATTTACTCACTTTGCAATTACGACAGTTGGTACTTCTAGTCTCCATGTTGGGCACAGTGTTTATTTTCAGATGAAGATTGACAAACTAGGCCTTTGTGGCTCATCACCAACTTTTATTTACTTCTCCCTATTGATTCCTTGTCTCAGGATCTATAGCTAGACAGCAATATTACAACCCCGACTTTCAGATCTTGCCGACACATATGTCTTTCTGTTGATCAGACACAGTATCCAAAGCTACAATTCTGACAAAAAAAAATAAAATTAAAGAAGACAAAACTCAATTCACGTGTAATTCATCAGCCTAGGAGAGAAGGACATCTAACTTTTGATTTCTTAAATAAGCGGTAGTTAAAAATATTTATTTGCTTCTTGGTCATTAGCTGTCTTTGCACAATTTTATGTCCTGACTTTATTTCCATCATTTGCCTGAAATTGCGACCTGGTTAGAAGTGGGTTTATCTGAACCCAGAGTACCATCATAAATGGCAATAAAAGTGTTTTATCCTCTCATATGAGAAATAAGAAGTAGGCTTATTTACAAGGGTGATAGAAAGCACAAAGTCATTCTACAATACTATTTGTTAAGCTGGTTTCACTGTAAGATAGTTTTCTTATAAAATCTGTCAGGAGTTTTTTTTCTAGATTTGTTCTTTTTTATAGTAGAATAGTTTTCACCAACTGCAAGGCTTCACGGGGCACATTGCCATTATGTTTACATCTAATAGCAGCTTATCTGCTATTTTCACAATTTTTAAACTTTAAGCAAGAGCCAGATCCTTTCACAGACCATACTCCCTCCCGAGCAGCTCTGTTCCCCAGTTCAACAAAACCTTTTGTGAGAAGTCACACCGGATTCAGCCTTACAAAGGGATCACATTGCAATCAGTCCTGTACGCTACTCCAGCTCCCAACTGGAACATAGCCCCTTCAGAGACACCAGGAGAAGCACGCACATTCTCTAGCATTTCGGTGCAGATCAGGCAGGATTTACCAGCAGGAAGGTTACGTACCAGGAGACCTCCTCTCCCTGCTGTGCTGGCAGGTTATTATTCACATCACAAAGTGCAGTCCCAGCTGCGTGCCAGGATACAGCCTGCACCCACCTGTATCATGGTCACTGTACAACACACCCTCCCAGGTCCAGCTGCCCCCTTCCAGGAGGCACCCTCTCCAGGCAGATATGGGCACAGATCACACCATTCCCTCTCCGTCAGGGTGGAAGAACACCCTTCTTCCCCTCAAATACCAAGAAAGTGGGGAAAAAAGGTGTCATTCCCCCCAACTACCTCTATGACTAATAGGGCTCTCTGTAGTATTTCACAGTGCTGCTTAGGGAGAGATCAATACAGCGAGTGGAGGATGCTAATTACTGGCCTGCAAACAGCTGAACCACAAAGCTCACTGTGCTATTAATCCTGTCCTTGCAGTTTGTCTCAGCTGCCTGCTGCACCTTTTGAGTATGTAAGCGCTTTTTGCACACTCTCTGAGCCCTGTGGTTTTCTCAAGACAAAATACACAGACCAAAGGGAGATTCTCCCCCAAAGAAGAGCTCTTACATCAGTTTTTGTTATCAGGGAGTGCTGAAAGGTGGAAAACATGTAAAACAGATCCACGCAGACCAAAAAGCTCCATAAGAGCTAAGAAAAAAAAAAAGAATTCTTACTAACTTGTTGATAGCGACCTTTTGTAACTTGCTACCAGAACAACACCATCTTCATCTCCACTCCTTTCTCCTTGTCAGCTAGAAATTCCCTCTATACACCTTTTCAGCAGCTAGGTGGGCCCCAGTCTCATTATGCTAACCTCTTCCAGCTGCTTCAACATGGTTGAAAAATCACTTTGAAAGGCTTAACACTTCCATTGCTAGAGACAGAGTGCAGTTTGAAGAGGAAATTTCTTCCTAATGATGGTTCTGGTAGTGTTTCTTGCAAGAAAATTGTGGCAGCATCCACTTTCATATTACGGGATCTAATTCTGTGTACGTGTCCACGCAGAGATCACGCAGAGAAGTGTCATCAGTGTCCCAGTGACTGCAAGGTCTCTGTGAACAAAGAGGCATCTGCTAGCGTTACTGGTACAAGAATTGCCTAAAAATGCCATGGAGATGAAACATAATAAACAAGGCTAAAATTAGAAAATCCAAACACTAAGCTGACAGTATTTTAGCAGCATTTATACCACATTCTTTAAAGTACAGCACAGCGGTGCCTCACTGTAAGAAATTTCTCCCAAACAATGATTCATGATGCCACTGGGATAAAATTCTAATTAAGATCTTTGTTCGCAGTTAAAACTCTCTGTCTGAAGTACAAAGCTCTCATAGCATGAGGATGAGTCCAGCCAAGACCATTTTCTCCATTTAAAGGATTTCTTCTCTCTCATGGCTCTTTTTAGCTGTTTCTCTAAGAATGCTGCTCTTATAGAACTGGTGAGCCCCAGCCTAGGAAAGGGTTTCAGTTTTAAACCAATTGTCAGAAAGGGAAAATTTAAAAATAAAATGCCTACAAATTTCAGGCTAATGAAAAGAGATCAAAAGTAGGGCCCCCAAAGAGGCAGTGTGGGCAAAGTTTGGAGAACAGTCATAAAATGGCTGCCTTATCAACTGGCATGTAACTTCATGTTATCCACAGCACGGATTATGTCTTGCACAGCTAACGGGCTAAAAATATGTGGACAGAGAACATGGGGTGGGGATATTATTGCAGTGAGCTATGGAGGAAGCCGTGACTTTGTGGTGAGGCCTGGGAAGAAGCTGAGCGTAACGTGCATTTGTAGGAGATGAGGATATCTGCAGAATGAGTGGCATTGCAAGGCAGAAATGTTGTAGGTTCATGTTATTAGGAACATAAGTCACAATTTCACTTGACTGGATTTCATACAAGTACAAGGGCCTGCTCAGGCAGGTTAGTTCCGAGGCGCTGATGCCTCGGCAGTTTCCCTGGATCTCTCTTCGATTTCAGCTTCATTCTGAATAAACAGAACACTAACTTTACATTTCTGTCTGATTTCAGCGCCTTTACTAACTGCGTATGTAAGGCTCCTCAGTGAATACAGCCTTGTCTGAAGTGGAATATGGCAGTGACTGTGTGCTTTAGTAGGAGGTGTGAAGAATAATTTTGACATTCAAGACTATTGGAAACAGTATGTAATTCATTGCCTTGAGATGGAATGCGGCCATAGTTAACAACCTGAATCTGAGAAAAGAACTACAGGATCTCAGTCTGAAAGCCCTTTTGGAAGGTAGCATCTTTAGTCACACACCGCCTCATCACCAATATAGGTCAGCCTCCAAAGAAGCAGTGCCATTTTTTGAGCAACCAAGTTTAAATTCCCAGAGACGTCTTATGATTTATACTGGCATGAGATCTCAGCCGCATCACAAAATCTGCTCCTTCCTGTATTCTTCTTTCTGTTCTCTGGAGGTCTCCCAGATGAATATTGAGCAAGTCCGACCTGCTTAGTGTAGAAGATCTGATGAAATCATCCCCTGAGGTGTTGTGACTACTATTTTTGCATTTGCTTGAATTGGCAATGCCTGAAGGTACCAGTTGACAGATTTCAGAATGTGAAAATGATTAATCTGGGGGGGAGTGCCCTGAAACACTGCCACTTTATGGCAGTTCTAACGTAACCTGCATTCCAGCAACCCTTTAAAGAGCTATTTAAAAAGAAAACCCATCTGAGCTACCCAGTGAGCAGCATTCCATGAATCACTGAAGCACAGACCCAGGCTGTCCCAGACAGTCGTTCCTTTTTCTCTAGGCCACATTTTCACTAAGCACTAGCTTAGGGAAGCCATCATCCTACAGCCACACCGCTGCACAAACCAAATGAAATCAGGCATAAGTACAGCAGAGCGAGGCAAGCCTGAAGGAGGTGTGATGAGAGCTTTATTAGAGAGGACATATGGCTTTTAAAGAAAGGGTCTTTGGCAGCCAGCTGGAGGTGGCATAATTATTCATCAGGAAAACAACAGCAACTACAAAGATCTTCTCCCTCCCCTGCTGGCTGAATAGATTTGTTGCAGCCCTTCAGTGGGCAACTGGTTTTAACCTACCCTCCGTAAACAACATTTCAGATTAAGTTTATTTAGGAGGAAGCTCTTAGTGTCAAAGAAATCATATATACATATATAGAACATAAATATACACTCATTAAACTCGACTTCTTGCACCCCCTACTTTCAGACACAGTTTTTGGCTACAACCCAGCAAGATGATCCCTGTGAACACAGAGCACACGTACATGCTCGTGTGTGCTCGTGCACGTATGTAGATACAACACTTAGTTCCTTTGTAAAGGCGTTAATACTGCGAGCCTTTTCTTGGTACAGAGGAAAGCCAGTGGGATGAAACTCAGGCTATTCATTCCTCCTCTATATTTGTTTGTCACATGAGATTGTTCCCCGCTGCGTATCAAGTAGCGGTGGTGTTTACAGATCAGAGAACCGCAAGCAGGTTCATTCCAAGTCTTGGCCCGCCAAAGGGTTTTCCTACAAACACTACTTCTTGGTCCATCCCCACAAGAGACGCTGTGAGAGGGTGTATCTAAGAGGGAACAACCCTTGGCAGAGTTCCTTCCTGACCATTTGCTCAGGAATGAGGGATGCCCATCATGGAGCAGCTCATAAATCTTTTATGGCAAATTCCTAGGGATTTTCAGCCATCCAGAGGGATCTGTGTTTCCTGAGGCCACTTGTAGGGATGCCTTGTGCAGCTGCTAGGCTCTTGGCTCCAAGTTTGGCTCCAGAGCATTGTCCACATTAAAAGCATTAGCCTATTTATTTCCTTGGTGCGTTCTTTATCAGACCTTGGCATGGAAAGATATATTCAGCCCCCAGGGAAATCTTTGATGGATTTAGCATTGAAAATGAATAGGGAGAAAACTGTTAAAGAGCAAAGGAATTAGGCAGAGGTGTGTGATGCTGATGGCAGTTACTCATAAATTTCTGACCACATCTTCCTGGGAAACATATAACCTTTATCTGTTCATAGGCCTTCCCAGAATAGTGATGACTGCAAAATGGCCTGGAAACGCTTTTCTGGAGATAAACAATGGAAATGATCTAACATTAAAAATAACCCTAAAGGCGAAAAATCAGAAATGACTTTGAAACAAAGGAAGGGTGGAGTAAGCAACCCTTTTGGAGAGATTCATACCCTGCTTCATTAGGCTTATAGAACCCAGGAATGCCAGGGAAGGTTACATCAGAAATCTATAAGATATCTGCAAGTATGTTATAAAAAAAATAAATCTAAACTTTATAGGAATTAGTGAAGCTATTGCAAAATTTGTAGCAGTTAAAATTAGATTTTGAGTGATTTATCTTTTTGCCATTGTTTCAGCATGTGACATGACATGACAAGAGGAGGTTTTCTTGCAAACAGTATTTGAACCACAAAAAGCTATTTTGCAGTAGACAATGTACTTCCAAGATTTAATTCAATACTGAGTGTTACACAAATCATATGAAAAACAGTCTTGCTGTGGTAACAGCACAATTAAGCACAGGTGGCCAAAGTATTTTGACTCTTGGACTGAATTTTGAATTTCTGGTACATGCTGCTGCTTTACAGTTTTGTTAGTACCAATGCAAATACATGCTTTCTTGTAAATCTATACATGGCATGTGATAGAAAATGAGCAGAACATTCTAAACTAAAAAAAAAAAAAAAAAAGAAAAAAGATGCCAGTCAAAGCTTCAGGCATAATTTTGCAAGCTAATAACTAAAAAGCATCTTTATTCACAGCTGTTATTTCTATTGACATCAGGAAACTGCAAACAAGTTTTTTTCTTGTTGTTTGTTTTTCTTTTTTTTTTTCTCCCACACAGAAGGTCTGTAGGATCTGCGTCTCACAAGTGAACAGTTCAGAGTTCATAATCATCCAGCTTTTCACTAGCCTCCCTAATGCGTCACGCCTGACAACAGATCTAAACAACACATACGTTCTCAAAACGGCTTCTTTGTGATTGGCAGGCCTGCTAGGAGTTGCTGTCAGATGCTATGCACATAGCTAATTGCATCTCCCGGTTCTGTGAAACCCATCATCTCATAAACTTTGAAACACATGCTTCGCATTGTCAGATTTGCTCGTAAATACAACAGATAAATTGCAAGGGACTGAGTTTAATGGAGTGATGGAAGAACATCAGCTCCAGGCTAGAAGCATTTAGTAGGAGTGGGACTGATATATCCGGAAAATCCATCAAATTTAGTTAGTTAGATTGACCTTCAAGGAAATTATGTAGGAGGTGGCTGCACAGGCAGTGTGTGGCCTTGTGTAGTCTACAGGAAGAAGAGAGAGTGCATTACTGAGAGCTTATCCTTTATAACAACACCTCACTTCTTCTTCCTGCTGATAACATAGCAACTGCCATTCTCTTTGTCGTCTTTCTTTCTAACACTTCTATCCAAAATAAGGATAAAAGTGTGCTGAGAATTATTTGGTTGTTGTGGATATAAACCTGGGAACTGTCGTGTTCTCTGAATCAATTGGTAACAGAGCTGAGGATAAAAGCCAAAAGTCCTAGATGTGCATGTAGTTACATCTGAATTATGATTAATTCAAATTTAAAATGAAAACTAATTATCCTGCACAGTTTTTAAGGAAGATAAACAAGTTTACATCCCAAAAACGTGTCTCTTTTTTTCTCACCCTTACAGTACTATCACAATTTGTAACAGCACATGGAAGTCCCATAGACTAAAAAGGTTAAACTGGAAGGAAAACAGGAAAGAGATGAACTAAACTCCAATTTCAGAGGGTGAAAGGAGTTGTACTGAAGAGGAGCTGGAAGAAAAGTATGGTGAGAGAAGTAAGAAGTATGGACCATGGGAAGAGGTCTGCCAAGGAGGCACAGAGTGTTGAGGGGAGTCTTGTCTTCCCATCTTCCAAGCCTCCTGGTGGACCTAGATGAGGCTGGACTGAGTGGTGTCATTAGCAATAAAATGCAGGTAAGGAGAGTTTTAATGCTTCTGTTGCAGGCAGCCGTGAGCTCGATACACCCTTCTATATTCGATGCTATCCCCCCAGCAGGGCTCACTGCTGCGGATGCAGTCTGGGCCTGGCAACCTCCCCACAATGGGCAAGAGCTTGGCCAGACAAGGAGCCTGGAGCCTGTGTGTGCCGTGACTCACGCTGCCTCATTCCTCCAGGGTTACGCAACTTGCTTTTCTTTTTTTTTTTTTTTCCTCCATAGTAAGGTTTTCTTCCACATTCTTTCTGTGGTTTTGTTTCCCTTCAGTAAAAGTGCCCGCCTTTGTCATGATTTCACCCAAAGTGTGCAGGAAATTAAATAATGCAACCTGGCCGAGTACCAAGGGCCCATTTTCTCAAGGGGAACAGGAAAAGGTGATAATGGTTTCAGGAACTGGAAAACAAATATGTTCTATGAGGCCTGCAATTGTTTCATGTGAGTGAATAAAAACAATGAGCTTTGAGGCCTGAGGAAGCAGCGTGTGGCTCCAGCAGGACCAAAAATAGCTCGGCCAAGAATTTCTTCGTTGTTACCGCAGAATGGAAAAATAAAACCGCGTTTAACAGGCGGCATATGAGGCAGGGGACGAGATTGTTGCGATGCCGATGCGAAGCCTGGGCGGCCGGCGGGGCGCAGGCCGCAGGCGGGGCCCAGCCCGGGCGGGGGCAGCATCACCGGCCCGCCGGGCCCCACCGGCCGCGGCTCCGCGGCGCCCCCCGGCGGCACTGCGCGGCGCCGGCCAAACGCCGCCACGCGAGGCCCCGGCTTCGGGCCGCGCTCGGGCCCAGGGCAGGCCCGGCCCCGGCCCAGTGCCCTGAGGGGGCGTGTGCGGGAAAGAGAAAATCTGACAGTTTAAGAATGGATGCCTTCTGCTAGGAACAGACAAAACAATTCATGTACTATTATTCAATAAAATTAATAATTTCTTACTGCTTTACTCAAATTCTTTGCTTGTGGTGAAGAAGCTACTACTCTGTACTAGAAAGGATAACTGAAAATGGGGAAATAAAATTTTTGTAGCTATCAAAATGGTCTCACTGTAACACATTTTACATATGCTTTCACAAAAAAAAATCGAGCAAATAGCATACTAGGTTTTCCTAAAGTTTATTATAAAATGGTGGATTCGGGTCAGATTTTTAATGCCACTAGGCACCTGTCCGCCATCCCAGGTAGGCACTTGCTTGTGTTAGAGACTTCAAGCCTTTCAGCCTTCCATAGCAGCACCATGGAATCTAACAAGAGTGGATACTGTTGTGAAGTAGTCTTTGCTGGCATGAATTTGAGGTGAATGCTTAACAAGCATTAAAGCTGTGAGTGAATTACATAGCTCATTCTATTCAGTCCTGGCTCATCTTTACCCCATTTGCCATTAGTTTGATGTAAGTTACAGAAAAATAGACATTAAAAAAAAATAAGAACTGTAAAACCTTTTATTATGACCCTTTTTCAAATCCCTTCTTCCTTTTAAGTTGTCTTAACTTGTTTTGAATAGAAGTGTCAAAGCTGACTTCAAGAAAGGTCTAATAATTACTTATCTATGCATAAACTGAAAATTCTAGAGTCTTAACTGAGACCTTTGGGAACAGACGCTGAGGCTATCCACTTCCCTGTGCTACAAAATTCTAGATGCTACCACCAGCAGAGCAGGAAAACTTATGCCTGAGGAATATTCATGTGAAGAAAGCCTATCATACAGGGCCTTTCAATAGGCGTTCAGTTGGAGGCAAAATACAACACCATAAGAAATTAGGAGGCATGTATCCTTCAGGAGTTAATTTTGTTTAATATTATCTTTTGAAAACCACTCAGGTACCAATTAGAGTAAAAGGCACTCAGCAGTCTGCAGTCTGGGGCTGATTTGTGTAGGATACCTCCATGAATCATACTTCTCTCATATTTTACAAAAGCTTCAACTGTAAAGAGCTGCACAGTGCCTTTACAGTGTGCAGAACCAGAGCCCACTGATTAGGGAAAGAAAAAAAAGTAAATAGATAAAGTAAATTAATTTTGGAATGTAAAGGTACATGCCTTGAGATAGCTGCAATAGTGTAACATGAAATTTGTGTTCAATGAGCTGATGTCTCTGGCCGTCCATGGATCTGGTGCTGCCAGTACTAAGAGATGGCATTTGAATAAAAACATTATGTGTCTTTCTGCCCACTTACTGAAAGATCAAAATAGAATTAGGTCCATTTCCATGTAAGTACAAGGAAATCCCCTTCCAGTTGCCTTATGAAATACTAAATGGATACAGAATCATATCTGAGCTTAGTCACTAGGTATAGGGTAGACACAATATACGAAAATGTAGACAGAAAATTTTCCAGTAAAGAGTGATACATTTTTTGAAAGAGGCTGCTCTGACTAATTCTTCTAAGAATTTAAACTGTGATTTCAAATAAAAGGAGAGAGCAGGCAAATGTAGCCTATTCCTGCAAAATAACATGAATAAAACCAGTTACTACTGCACTGACCTATCTGGTCTTATTTTAGATTGATTTGTTATTCTGAATAGTAAGTTAACTTACTGAATACACATGAAAGAAAAACAAAACAAAACAAAACATCAACATGAATAAACAAAAGGATTATTTTACTCCAAAGGAAAAGGCTATCTATTTTATCTCCATTACTTTGTAATGGAGATTTATTAGAGTTACGGTTTGAGTATAAAGTTATGATTTGGATATGAATACTGGTATCTCTAATGGATGTTGCAGGTCTTTGTATGTTGTAATGCTAAAGCACCATTAGAATTAGGAACAAAGTCTTCATCCATCTGCTATGGTTTGAGTTCACATGGAGGATTCTTCATTTTGTGTTGTGTTTCTGAAGCTATTCAAGGATGGCTTCAGCAACCTGAAAACTGGCCCATACACTTTGTTTGACAAACTTAAAACCTAAATAAAACCATGGGCTAGTTCATATCTTGGTTTTGATCTTGTTTTTGTTATTTCCAAACAAAACCTCACTGCCCTCACAAAGGAGACTTGGTCCTTCCTTGGGCTGAAGGCCTCAAGGGGAAGCCAAGGTGTCAGGGGCAGTGCTGGCATTGTGGTAGGAAGCTGAACATGCTGAGGGAGTGCTGAACCATATGCTGGTGGTGCCACTGAAGTGTATCATGCTGCTGCTTCAATTTTCACATGCAATAAAAAAAGGAAGATCAAGGCTACCAGTGGTTTAAAAGATTTCAGGGCTCATTCCTGAGAGGTTTGCTTTAGTGTCTTTGCTGAGCTCCAGTGGGAGCATTTGCATTGCATTGATCTCAGATCCCCTATTCAAATTGGTTATATTATTGTTCCATACATTTTCAAAACTGTGACACGATGTTACCTGTGCGGCAGTGCTGGTGCTCCTCTGTGAGAGTGGCAACTGACCAATGGCAATGGTTATAAATGCAGCTTAGATTGGAACAATACACTGCGTGTAAATGGACATCATTACTAAACCAAAGTTAAACATAATTTCTGTTAACTGTGTATGTTTTAGTGTAGGCAGAAAGCTCATTTGAAAGTCTCTCTCTGTTTTATTTTTTCTTCCATGGATGTTGATAAATGTATCAGTGCTATGTGGTATGTGAGAAATTATACTATGACCTGTGAATTTAAAAGCTGAATCTGTCTGTGAAATCCATAGGAAAGTCCGAGATTTTATCCCAGAATTTCCACTATCCAATATTTTTAGTCTTGTTTTATTTTCAGGTCATCTGTTCTATGAAGAAAGAAGATACAGCCATCTGGGAGATTAGCATATATATTTTATGAAGCAGAGCAGAACTCTCTCTTCTACTGACTCAGATGCTAAAGACACAGATTCACAGCCATGCTCCTAGCCAGCACAGCACAGTTTCCAAAGCTGATGTTGCCAGTGGCTTACTTTTCCTGCTTGCAGTGACATTGGCAAAGCAGTTCTTTTCTAAAGTGGGAAAAAAACACAGTCCAGTTTTACAGCCATGCAGAGGGGCAATTTATAGTGATAGAAGAATCAATTTGTCAGTAGAGATTACATTATTTGAGGAGACATTATCAGCGATTGATCAAATAACTGTCTACTGGCATAAGACACATCTCCAGAGTGCTTTGTGTGGCTCTATCTGTGGATATAACCATGGAACACAGCTGAGATACATCTCTGGGAATGAGAGCATTAGTGCTGAGGTAATTTAAGATGCAAATATGAATGACCATGGAATGTAAAAGGAGCGAGCTGCACTAAGGAGACACACCAAGGAGCATCTCCTTAATGTTTTATACTTATGTACTGTGCTGGTAGAGATGTGCTTTCATCAAAGCTATAGTTGGTATAACAGTAGTGGTCTTGTACTGTTGACTGTTTCTGTTCCAGTACTTTTTCTTCCTTTTGGATCTTCTCCTTTTTTTTTGTTTTTAATTTGTTGTTTGTTTTTTTGTAACATCTTGATTTTTGCCCTCACAGAGCACACAGACTAGGAGCCTAGGGTGCCAAGTTTTTGATATCCAATGTAGTTTTATAACTATGGGCTGGCACAGTAGTAAGATGGTGTTACAGAGCAGCTAGGTCCAGTGAAGGGGGAGGAAAGCTTTCAGTTCAAAGAAAATGTACTAGTTTAGTAGTCTGCGTAAATATTCCAGAGAAGATAAGGCAAAAGCGGAAATGGATGTCCTAAATATATATATGAATGATGAAATGGAGTCAGCAGATCACTTTCCTTAGCTTCTTAAAACAAGAACTAGGAATAGAATGGCCTTTTTTTTTTTTTTCTCCTCTAAAAATGTGTTTGTTTGTTTAATGTTATTTTCTTCTTCCTTTTGCCAGTTACGGAAATGTTAACTTAACATTTACTGATCCTTCTTTTTACCTTGATCACAAGAACAGCCTTTCCAATCTGGCCAAATCTTTTCATTCAGAAACCACTTTCTGACACGGCTGGTTAAAGATGCCAAGAGGAATCTGTGAAAATGGTAAAAACCTATCAGGGCTCTTCCAGAGCATTTCCCTGGACTCTCTCCCAGCTCCAGGCACTTGTTGTTCTGGGCTCCCTGAGCAAGCGAGACCGTCTCCGTAGAAACAAACACATCGCAGGGAAAGAAAAAGGGGGCAGAAAAGAAAAAGAGGGCAAAAAAGCAAGATCTCTTTTACAGGAGTGTTTATCACAATACCAAGGCATTCCACAAGAGGGCAGGGTTCTGTCTTGTTAGGTCGCTGCGGCAGACAACCTGAGCCTGGACTGAAGTCCATTTTTCTCTCATCGTTTTCACCGTCAGTAATATAACTCTCTACTTTAAAGCTTTCAGTGTTCTACAGCGGTGACCTAAATAAGTTTTAAACAGATGAAAGACAGGAGACGTCTATTTTGTTATGTTTCACTAGAATATTTAAACTACAATTTTTAAAGCACAATATCCACTTTGAACTATATTTGTATGCTTTTTTTAAAAAACAACAAAAAAATTATTTTTCCTTAAATATAATTGCACAGAAAAGTATTGCATGCAACTGGGGCTGTTTTTAAATAGGGACATTAAAATCAGCCCTTCAGATTTCATCTCAATCATCTGTTATTTGAACTCCAAAAATTAAAATACAGTTATTTGCTAACCCTCAGCTTCAAAATGCAGGCTGTTGCTGAAAGGGAGAGGACTGCTGCCCCTTCCCCATCCCATCCTACTTCCCCACGTTGTGCTGGCTTTACTGATCGTGTGTATGTACAGTCCTAAAGTGAGTCAGATCAACCTGAAAAGCTGATTGAAATCTCACTGCCTTTCCTTGGTGGCTTAGCTTTCAGCTAGATAAATGAGCTGAAACGACTCTAGAGCCACGCAGTCACTACTGGTGGAATCAGGAAAGCAGGTCAAGCATGACACGGGACGGGGAAGTTCCTTTCAGCATCAGCATCTGAATATGAGGGAACACTTCTCTACCATGAGGGTGACAGAGCACTGGCACAGCCTGCCCAGAGAGGCTGTGGAGTCTCCTTCTCTGGAGATACCCCTAACCCGCCGGGATGCCATCCTGTGCAGCCTGCTCTAGGTGGCCCCGCTTGGCAGGGGGAGGCCAGGTGATCTCCGGAGGTACCTTCCAACCTTGGCCATTCTGTGACTGGGCTCAGTAATATGGGATAAGCTTACACTAATTAGACAAGTCTAATTTGGAAACTAGTATTGAAACATGCCTAAATCCTACATGTCACATTGAAGTGTTCTGAACTCGAGCATATATACTTTTTGCTTTTCAATTCATTTGTAAAATAAGGATATCGATACGTCTGCTTTCTAGGCAAGGTGTATTTGCTTTCTGTCAGAAATAAAGCCTGTTTATTTTGTGAAAAAAAGAAAGGCACTTGAAAATCTACAGTTCCATGCAAGGTTCTCTGAAGTACTTGTTACTAAGTTTCAGTGGATGGACGTGCTTTCCCAGAAAACAGGACTAGCCAATTTATGTATTTTACAGGCACCAATAAGGATTCTGAGTGACATCGCTAACTCAGAGCACGCTCTTCTTAAGGCCCCCATCACTCTGTCAGCGTCAGAGCAGTCGCGGCGCCTCACGGCGCAAGATGGCGGCGGGGGCGAACCACGGCCGCTCGCCCGCCCCCTGCCGGGCGGCCGCCCACCCCCGTGAACCCCCGCCGCGCGCAGGTCCGGCCCCGCCCCACCGCCAAGACCGCCCTGCCATTGGCCAGCGGCGCCGGCGGCCGGAGAAGGTGGCCCCGCCCCCTCGGGGCGCTCCGCCTTCAGCCCTCCCCGCGTCGTGCTCCCCTCCGCAGCCAATGAGAAGCGGCGGGGTGGGCGGGCCTCGGGCCGCTTAACTGACAAGGGCCGCGCGGCCAATCGGAAGCGACGGCTGACGGGGCGGGGGCCAATCGCGAGGCCGCCGGTGAGTGCGAGACTCCGGCGCGAGGGGGGTGGGTGGGCGTGGCCGAGCGGGCGAAGACCCCCCCCCAATCGGCCGCGAGGAAGCGTTGACGGGCGGCGGCGGCGCCCAATAGCGGCGAGGAGCCGGAGCGGCCCCTCCCCTCCGTCCGCCGAAGCTGCCAGAGAGTCAGGTGGCTCCGGGATGCGCGGCGGCGGCGGGCGGCGGCGGCGGCGGCCGGGGCGGGGGACGCGGCCGCGGTGGCGGCGGCCCGGCGGCAGGCGCTGCCCGGCCTCGCCTCTCCCCGCGCTGGGCTGAGGCGGCCCCGCGCCGGGCCCCCGACCCCCGGCAGTCGGCGGCGCCGGGGCCGCATGAACAATAGGCGGCCCGCCCGGCCCCGCCGCCCCCCGCCGCGCCCGGCTGCCGCGGGCGGCCCCCCCTATGGAGCAGCCTGGCCATGGAGCCCCTGAGAGCGCCGGGCGCGGAGGGCGCGGGCGGCGGCGGCGGGGAGGCGGCGGGCGGCGGGCCGCTCTGGACGGCCGTCTTCGAGTACGAGGCGTGCGGCGAGGACGAGCTGAGCCTGCGGCCGGGGGACGTGGTGCAGGTGCTGTCCCGGGACTCGCAGGTGTCCGGCGACGAGGGCTGGTGGACGGGCAAGATCGACCAGCGCGTCGGCATCTTCCCCAGCAACTACGTGAGCAGCGGCGTGCAGGGGGCCGGCCCCGAGCTGCGGGCCCGATACCCGCCGCCCCCCGCCATACAGCGTAAGGAGGACGGGCACCGGGAGCACCGGGGGGGGGTGGTCCCCGTGTGGCCCTAACGGGAGTCGCGGTGGGAGCGGGGGAGGCCCCGGCCTGGCCCTGCCGCGGGCCCTGGGGAGCCCGGCACCAGCACGGCGGGGAAGGCCCGGCCCTTTTCCCACCCCTCCGGCGCCCTCCTGTCTTCCAGGCTCGCCGGTCTCTCCGGGGAGAGCAAAGCTAGATCGCCGTGGTAGCGTTCCGTTGGTGCCAGGAGCTGTTTCCCTTGGTTAAGCGCTGCGTTTCTAGGGACTGGTGAATTTTCACGAAATGAATGAAGCTTCGTGGTTAGGCAGTGGTGGAGGCTCCGGGGGCTCTCCCTTCAAGAACATCCTTAAGGAGACGTTGCTGGATAGGACATGGTTGCTTTCTGCGGTGTTGATTCACTGCTAGTACTTGTACAATATGTTCCTTGCTCCTAATCAAAAGTCATTGTTTTTTTATGTAAAAGAGACCCTATGTTAATTTGTGTTATCAGGTTCCCACTTGACATTTACGTCCTTAAAAAATCTGTTCTAAAACATACCCGAATGAGTCTTATATGAAATTGGATTTTTGGGCCTGACAGTTGCTTGATTAAGGTGTGATGCTGAAGGCATGAAGGGGTTGGCTTGTTCCTAATTTCAGTGTTGTTTTGAAGCCTTTGGAGCCAGGCTTCAAGCCATTTCATCTCTGCTTATTTTAGGTGCTGTGTACAGTTGTGGAAAGAGAAACAGTAAGGAATGACTGTTACTAAATCCTGTTTCTCTATCAATATTGACAATTCAGGCAAGAATAAAGCTTGGGGGGGGGCGAAGATAAATCATCAGATTAATAGGTGGTTCTAGAAAGTGAAAAGAGTAAAAAGATGCTTTGTCCTATCTAGGACATATCTCCAAGGAATACAGCTAATACCTTCTTTTCTCATTATTTGTCTCCTTGAAAGCATTTAAGTAAAAAACTCAGTAATTCATAGCATTGCCCTTGGAACTGTGAAGGGACTAGGTTGGGCAGTGGGGGTGCTATCCTTCCTGCTGGAACAGCACAGATTTTCCTTCCCCCACATGCAGAAAACACCGCAAATGTTTAATGGGTTTTGCCTTTGAGGTAGTTGTGAAGAACCATTTCTTCAGAAATTCTTGAAGCCTCAGCTTCCCTCCTGTTTTGTCTGGTTTTTTTTTTGCCTGCTTTTGCACAGCCTTTGTAAATACAACCTTCCTGCCCTATTACGTTTCTCTTGGCCGGGGATGGTTCAGGAGCAGTTACGGAGTTGCACCTTTCCCCTTTACCCTTGTCTTACCCTTCTGCTGCACTAACAGGAGCGCACTACCTTTGTTCTCTCAAGTCAGCAACCATATGTTCGTGACGGAATAGAACTTGTTCCCCTGCAGTGAGTTTTTAATATGCTAAAGGGCTGTGGTGTTGGTTTTGTTTTTGTTTTTTATAGAAGCAATAATTTGGACAGGTGGTAAGGCTGGTTGCTGTTGAATTGAATTTCCAAGTTTAACGTTATAAACCTCTCTGCCCTTTGCAAGGATTGAGGCTCACTTTAGACCTAGTGTTGTTAGTTTGAAAGCTGTTTGGAGTAACAATCTGCTTGCTCACTGGACTACAGAATAAGAGTCTTCTGTGGCAGTAGTGCAGGGTGTAACTCCAGAGATGTACACCTCTGTGGAGATGCTATTTTTAGTTGCTTACCTAAAGTTTATCTTCATGTCTCATGACGGTGTTGGAGTGCAAGTCCTTGAGATTTTGTTTCCGCTGAGAGCTGTGATAGCAAGTAACGGCGTGCTGTCTTTCTACCATCGGGGTAGCACGCTTGAATCTTCCCTCAAGGGTACCCTGACGGTACAAGTGTGCTCTCCCTGCAGTGCCTGTCGAGGCTGTCAGCAATGGGCCCATTTGGAGGACCCTCATCTGCACTGTGGGCTCTTACGCACTGCAGACCGAGTTAAATAGCTTAATCATACAGTATAATAAATAGCAATTAAATAGCTACTTCGCAGTTGGGTGATGAGGCACTGGAACAGGTTGCCCGGAGAGGTTGTGGGGGTTGTGGATGCCCCATCTGTGGAGGTGTTCAGGGCCAGGTTAGATGAGGCCCTGGGCAACCCGGTTTGGTGGGTGGCGTCCCTGCCCATGGCAGGGGGTTGCAACCAGGTGAGCTTTGAGACCCCTTCCGACTTGAGCCATTTTATGATGTGGCCTCTGGTTCATGGCTGTGATTCCTTATAAGTCCCCAGAGGAGTCATAGCACTTCACTTAAATTCTACGGCAATAAAACCAGCGTGTTAAATGTTCCCATTGCCTGGACAGTTTAGTGCAGCATGTCCGACAAATGAAACTTGAGTTTAGGAAAAGGGTTTTAGTGCTTAGAAATGTGAGGAAAATGAGTTTTTTGTGCGCTAGGGTAGCTGTGAAGATAAAGAAACTAACTTAACATGAAATACCGTAAAAAAAAAACCAAAACACACACACAAACAAAAACAAACAAACAAAAAAAACTTGTCTGCAGATGGCCTGCTTTCCTGATGAAGCTACCCGTGAAGGTGAGGTAGCTGGTCTGCGTTAAAGAAACATATTCAAGCTGAAGCAAAGGGCATGCTTGCATATGAAAGAAATTTTAGAATCATTGCATGCGTTGCAGTGCAACATATCCGACCTCACTTGGAAGCGTAAACCTCTGGCCTTGTGCCCAGGAGTGACTGGGGTTCCTGCGTGCACCCAGCAGGGGAGCGGTGCTCCTGAGGTCCGGTTTGTCCGGGGCTGCTCCCGGAGTGGCTCCCGGCGCTGTGCCCGGAGCCGTGCCCGGAGCTGTCCGTTCAGCACCGCGGGAGGCGGCGGGAGAGCACGCCGTGTCCTCGGAGCCTGTTTCGCCCGGGACTGCCAGCTCCTTTCCCGTGTTTTCGGCGACACGGTCCTCTGGTGTCTGTAGTTACTGTCGACATAGTCTTGTTCTAAAATTTCTGCGCTTCTGGTCAGAACTTAACGCCTTTGTCTTTGCTCAGCTGTAGCTCCTGAGATTTTGAACACCAGGACTCTTATTGTAGGAGCGAAACCTTCTTTGGCTTTAAATCAGTGTGTGTAAATCCTCGGAGTTCAAAATCTTAACCAAAAGATGCCTTCAAGTAGTGGACAAAAAGTGTTCTGGATGGGAAAGGAAGGGTCTTTCCCCTTTTGGAAGACATTCCTGGTCAGTTTTCTACCTTGTTTCCCACCAACCTGTTGTTCGTGGAACACTAAAAGAACATAGGCATCCTTATTATCCACTATATATAATATGTATTAGTCAAAAATGTTTTTCTTATTGCTAGCCCAGAATACTCAGTATGCGCAGTCTGATCCATCTGTTTGTTGCACTATCGTAAGTAATGTCAGAGCTGGCTGACAGATCTCATGGGGAACAAGTCTGCACAGCTTGTACAAGTGTGGAAGAATAAGCTTGGTTTGGGAAAGACTAAAAGATCGTTAGTGACAGTTGAAAAAAAATTAAAATACAGAACAAATGCAGAAGATACTTTTGGGGTCAACTTTCAGCTCTATTGTATTAGGTGCTGTAGTCCTGTCAGTGAAGATTAGATTGTGGGTGTCTCTGGTTTTATTTTTCCGAGTCTTGTGCTGTCGAGGGCAAAAAACTAGGGTTTATCCTTAACAGAGTTTCAGCGTGTTAAAATGATGATATTTGAAGTGTATCATTGACCACTGTGATGTCAAAGCCATCACCATTCACAAGGAATGCTTTGTACTGTTTTTTATGATACTGCAGGATCTGTTTTACCACACTATTTCTTAATGAAAGATCGCCAGAAGGGACGTTTACTTTCATTTCTATTATTTTGAATAAAAATTGGCCCTTCTTCTAAGGGTAAGGGTGAGGTTGGGCAACGCAGACCTTGAGCTGATCTTCAGGCTGCACAGTTGCTAAATGTTTACGTCTTTTTCTTCTCTCTCTTTTTCTAGTCCTGGAGATCGACTTCTCAGAGCTTGTTCTGGAGGAAATCATTGGCATAGGGGGCTTTGGAAAAGTATATCGAGCTGTGTGGATAGGAGATGAGGTTGCCGTCAAGGCAGCTCGCTATGACCCTGACGAGGACATCAGCCAGACCATTGAGAACGTCCGCCAAGAGGCCAAGCTCTTTGCCATGTTAAAGCATCCGAACATCATCGCCCTCCGGGGTGTATGTTTGAAGGAACCGAACCTTTGCTTGATCATGGAGTTTGCCCGTGGAGGATCGCTAAATAGAGTGTTGTCTGGTAAAAGGATACCTCCTGACATATTGGTGAACTGGGCAGTACAGATTGCAAGGGGAATGAACTACCTGCACGAGGAAGCGATTGTTCCCATAATTCACCGTGACCTGAAGTCCAGCAACAGTAAGTGCTACACAGTGAACAGCCGGGGTGCTGGGGCAGGGTTTCAGAAAGAAATAGTACGTAGCAAAGAGGAGAATAATGTTAATTTCACAGTCCTTTCTTGTGAACCACTGTATCCTCTAATTCAATCCCAGAGGGGTTTAGCCCTGTAAAATACGGTGCTATAGACCACAGAAAACAGACAAATGCTTGCACTTCATAGAAGCAACTTTTAAATGACTGGATGCAAAAGGAGCTATAATTGGAGCATGCTTCTGTCATAGTTCTCATATTTATGATGTCTCAGTTTTATTGGCATTTCAACAGACTCTGGTATGTTGGAACATGCTGTTGAAATTAAAATGTGCATCCTCTTTTTACTTTTTGGAAGGATGAGGGCTCCTTTTGGGAAGATGAACGCTCCCAAGCTTTTATTTTACTTGCTAGATTTTGCTGTCTAGATGAGATATAAGCCTGATCTCCTTCTGGGAGATGTTATGCCATATCTGCCAAATGGCAGCTTCTCCCTGTCCCTCATAGAACTGGTGTTGACAGAAACGTTAATTCAGGTAAATTAAATGAACCAGTACACCTATGTCTTGAGCTGATGTTTGTGGTGCTTTACATGGGATGAAGCTGACCCATGAGAGTGTGGGGCCTAAAGCTCTGGTGCTTTTGATTCTGGATTCCACTACATGATTGTAATAGCATTGTTGTCTTCGATCTGAGTATTTTTGGTAATGTATCTATTTTTTCCAAGCTTAAAACTGCCTTGAAGTCAGATGCATGCACAGAACCACTGTGAGTGTGGGAACAAACTGCTGCAGTGACTTAAAGATCATCTCCCTTCCTGATGCTTGCGTGCAGCTGTTTGGACTTTCTTTCTGCTTGTCTCTGTCTAGACGGCAAGAGAAAACAGATCCCTGCATTTTAGTTGCAGTGTGTAGTAGGTGTGCTAGTGAGAACTCATTTTTATTTATGGCTTGAGTTAATAAGAAGTGCTATGAACTTGGGTGGCTGAGATGCAGGCACATGCCCTCCTTAGCTTTGAGGGCAGTAACATCTAGCAAAGAGGTCTGACAGATGGGAATTTTAATATCTTAAATAGATTTGCCAGAGCTAGCATTAACCATTACAATGCTATAAATTTTCGGTCCTTGTAGACTCTCCCTACGTTTTTTTGGCATCAGGTCTTGTGGCAGTGAATTTACGTGGTTTGTTGTGAAGGAAAAAATAAGTATTATTAACTGCAGTTAGTGAGTTTGAAAATAGGAACTCTTGAGTTTTCAAGTTGGTTTGTATATTATTATTTTTATACTGCTAAAGTTTCCCTTTTCATTAAAAAGTCAAGGCAATCTCAATATCTATAAAGATTTCCTGATATCTAACCTTTCTCCTTCCCTTACAAATGACAGTACATATGAGTCTATTGATAAATTGAGAAGAGGGAATGATTGATTGGCTTGATTAATGGAGGTCAGGCTTCATCTGTGAATAAGAAGTAATTGACTGAAGAATGGGGCCTCCTACCCTTACCTAAGTAAATATTTACTGGCTTTTTTCCCTAATAGGCTGTTAAGAGCTTATTGCTAAACGTTTTTGAGGTTTAGAACAAAAGCTATTTCTGAAATAAAGTGCTGTTAGTTCCAGGCATTGCACTGTTTCATTCAAACTAGAGACTGCTAGTTGTAGGAGGGACACGTACCAAGCAGAGTACTAGGCAAACCAAAGGGACACCAGTGCACAGTGTCGCCAACCAAACCCACGTATGGGTGCTAGAAAACATCTGTTTTGGCAGTAACAAGAGTAAATGTCTCTTGTCACGGTGATTCAGCAGTACGTGGTTTGTGCTGCACTGTAAATCCTCAGTGAGAAGTGGAGGGCTTTGCGAAATATATTACTGGAAGTTTTCTCATTTGGGAAGAATCGATAGGAAAAGAAGAGGAACAGTGAGTGGGAATGTCCATGGGAGAATTCAAAGACCTGTGTTTGGAGCAGAGAGGAGAATTGTGTCATTAGATCACAGCGGTGGTGTGGAACTTTTTGGGCTGGCTGTTGGTTTTTTTTTGTTTTTTTTTTGGTGGGGAATTGCACCGTAAGTATATATTACCTATATGTTCAGGTAGGCTTAACTCATGGTTATCTGTAGGATAAACAGCTTTGGACTTCCAACTCTCGTCTTTCCTGAATACCATGTTACTGCAGTGCTAATGTTCCTTTTCCACTGTATATAATGCACATCGTAGGAATTGCTCTGCCTTGTTTGCTTTTTGCAAGTTTTGTAAAGATTAGTGGACCATGTTATTGCATATTATATGTGCTTTGCATTTTATTTGTTCTTCTAATGTACTTATTTTTTTTTCCATTACTGTGGATAATCAAGAACAAATTAGGTTGTTAGCTTTGTGGCTGTAGAATTACAAGCCTGTAGCGTTTTCTTTGGCCAAGTTACCACCTGCCGACTGATAGACACTAATGTGTCTCTGGAGAAGGAACAGCTTCTGCTTGCAAGAACTTGGAAAAGATTCTTGCAGACAACTTCTGTCACATACTGAACATCTACAAGTGCTGCAGAGCTGTCATGGGAACATCAGCTGCATTGGTCTACTGATTTGTACTGCCTAGGTTTGGTAATAGGCACTTGTGTGACTGATACATCTCATCTCCAAGAATCAGCTGGTAGCTGGGACTTGAGCAGTCTGCCTGAAGCTGCGGGAGGAGTCAGCCTGAGAGTTAGGGAACAAGATGGAGGAGTGGGAAAGAACAGCTGCCTTATTTAAAATCAAATTTTCTACTGGAATAGGAGAAAATGAGAGAATGGCTTGCTTTCAGAAGTCTACTTGCATTCAGGCAGATACAGATTGCATAAGGACAGTACTTCGTGCTGAACCTTCTAAAAATATGTTACGTTTTGAACAGTGAAATAAATTAAGTGGGCGCCTTAATGGAAGTCTGAGAAATTACCCCACTATATACATAGTAGGATTTGAAAAAATCCTTTTTAACCTGAACTACTGCAGCTTTATCTGTGGACTCAACTAGTAGGTGCCCAAAAAAGTCTCTGAATAGTTCTCAACTTTTTGGATGGCAGACTATATAACAAGGTTTTGATTGACTTTGGGAAGTAAGTTCCACTTGTATAGAGGCTGAATATTGTGGGGTTATTTGAATATTCCAGGAGGTGTCTATTCCTTGAGCCTTTCTCAGTCAAAAAACACTTTCCAAACTGATTGTCTCTTTCTTCTGTTAATCAAAAATGTGAGCATCTTATTTCTGTTCCACAATTTTTTTTCTTCATTTTTTTCTCCTTTTTATTATCTTGGCTTTCTAAAGGTAATGCATTTACGGTGTAGGAAGTGTCCTGAAAGTTTTAAATGCAGTGTTATTTTGAGGCAGATTTTTAATGTAAACTTTGGAGGTTCTGAGCTGCCTGTTTTCATTGCTTTGTGGATGTTATCAGGAAATGAGTATGTGAAATCTTTACGGAACAAATTGCACACCTGCGATTTATTTTATTACAGAGAACTGAAATTCTTTTGCTGTGTGTCAGTTCAGTTGGCAGCGAGTCTGGCAGTTCCAGTGGAATTACCATTTCACATGTTACTGATATAACTGCAAAAGGGAAAGAGGATAACCCAGGAAAGCTGTTTAGTTCTGCTGTGAGGAGATGATTTTTTTTTTCCTTGGCATTTGATTCAAGAGACTCAATTCTTTTCATGTAAGAAATGAATCTGTCAACAGATTAAAATAGATTAATGTCTGGCTTCTTTCTTCTTTTCATCTGGTGATATTGCTAACCTTTGCCTCTTCACCTGCGTTTCGGTGCTCCACTGAGCATCTGCTACAGAATTGGTAGTAGACCTCTCCCAGTGCAGAGGCTCCTAAATAATGTAAATACTGAACTACAGGAGGGCAAAAAAGAAAGGCAACTGGGAATACCTGCTGAAGTCAGCATCATTGTGTTTAGAGCAGCTCTTGGAGTTCCCTTTTCTTCTCTCATCCGATTTGAATCTCATTTCTGGCCAGTGGAAGGTGTTGCTTAGGATCAGAAAGGGCAGTCCTGTTGGTTTTAGTGAAGTATTGTAAATAGCAAAGCTGGTTCTGTTTGTTTCTGTTTGTCTGTCAACGTTAGATGTGCCAGCATTGCTTTAGGAATAATGCCAGTTAACTAATGCTGCAGAGAACTAGCAAGAACATTTGCTTTTTTTTTTTTTCGGTTGGCTCAGCAAAACATGTTTATTCTTTGCACTACATGGAAAGATTTTGCTGAGGGTGTTCATGCCAGTTAGCAAAATGCATTATAAAAGCCTCTGTTTGTGTTACTCAAAGTGGCACAGAAGATTAGCAGAAAAGTGACATGGCCAAGGTCAAAGAAAGAGGTAAAGACAGAGCTCAAAAGAAAGTCCAACAGTGCTGATTCAGTCAAGTTAGTAGTTTTTCCCTTCTAGTTCTTTGAAGGTGTTTACTTCTATGATTTCTTGGAGCACCAAGGGTAAGTCTGTGGTAGCTCAAGAGTCGAAGCTCAAGCTTTCTAAAGGTCTTCTAAGTCCACTATAGCTTTGCCTATTTCTTTTAAGCAGCTTAAGCCCTTTTCTGTTTGTAAAATGCTGATAGAATTGACTCTCTTATGGTCTCTGGACAGTTGTTCCCAAGTCTTAAAATATTCCTTGTTCTTTTTTACTAGTTCAAATCCAACCCCAGGACAACAGGACTTGAATATCACAAAGCAGTCTTGCTAATGTGAGTAGTTATGTCATTCCTCTCTGCAGCATTTGGATCCCAATCCATTCATAAATGACATTGCTCTTGTTGGTCTTTTCTGAGAAGGAAGAGTGCTTAATGTAAACTTCTTCGTTCTGACAGAAGAGAGGTTTCACGGGGTCAGGTTAAAGTGTGTTGGTAGAGCAGTTTGCGCTCCTGTCGCTGCTGCTAGTACTTGAGTGTAACTTGCTGACTAACTCTCTAATGTTGTACCTTCTACCAGAAAGGATTTCCTTTGTCAGTGCAATTAAATGAGTGTGAGTAATGCTTCATGTAAATCATAGTGAAACTATTTTAAGGGCATCTAAGTGCATTATACTAGGTGCATTATTGATCTGGCTGTAGTTGGTTGATCCATTCTGTGAGAGGAAAGAGAATGTAATTTTTTGGACAACACCAAGGAGATTATGCAAACGTTCTCAGGTTTAGTTCAGGGAGCATAGAAGTCAAGTTTTTTTTTAAGATTAAGAAAGTACATGCAGTAGAAATCAAGCCTTTCAAACAGTCAGAATACACTCGTAAAGGTGACTTGGATGACTTTTCAGGTTCTGCACTTCAGCAATTACCAGGTTCTGTGGACACGCTCCGTGATATTGCTAATGGTGCATAACTCCTAGTTCTGGCTTCCGTGTTCCTTTCTCTGACTCCCCAGAGCATCAGCTGTTGTGCTGACATTCTGCTCGCTTGTATTGTGGTTAACAAATTCCAGAGAACGGGGTACCTGCTGCACGCACTCATACAATGCAATTCATGCCAGTAATATTACAACTTTCTGTCGAACAGAATGCAGTAAAGTATTTCAATTTCATGTGTTATTAGCTCAGAAGATGTAAATTATACTTGAAGGCAATGCTAACTCTTAAGCTATTGAGACATTGAGAATTCACAAAAATAGGGAGACAGTTTACTTTTTTTCTTAGCTTGTCTAAATTAGTGCAACTACTTTTTTCTGAGAGATTTGACAGATGTTTTCATGCTGCAGACTTCTTTCAGTATGTGTTAGCAGGTTTCTGAGTTACAGGATGTGTTTTCATGTTGGAAATGTTTTATTTTAGTTGAATATTAATTGCTGTCTTCACTGTGAATTGCAGTTCAGAAAAGGAGTGATTTTTTTTTGAAATAACTGTAACATCTGCAAGAACACTGTGGGATACTCCTGCCCCACCATGCAGCAAAAAATCAAATTTATAAGTGGAATCCCCTATTTTTGTAGACAAGAATGGAGTTTGTCATTTTTAGAAGTGAAATTCTGCTCCTTTAAAAAAGAAGTCTCAAGGTCCTTTCCGTGTCTCTGTGCCACTGTGTGTATTTTTCTGCAGGGTTCTTTTTCCTGCAAAGGAAAATTTAGCCACATGTTGTGTACCAAGCACTTTCTCCAAATTGTTGGAACCATAGAGCAGATAGGAACAGACTTAACCCCCATCATGTGGGAAGTGTACCTAGGCATCTGTGTGCTGATCCCTTGGCTTCGCATCTGACCATCTGTGACAGCTATGATAAATCCGGTTTTCTGAAATTTCTTTCTAAGCAGTAAGTCAAGAATGAGAACAGCTTTGTGGCATTTCAGGGAAACTAGAATAACTTTTTCAGCTGCATCATTTTGTGTTGCTTCAACATCAATAAACTTGATTTGAATTTTGAGAGACTTCTGTCAGCAGCTTTATTTTGCTTTTCTCATCAAACAATTCTTTCAGAATTTCAACATATTCAAGGCAAACAAACTCACTTTTAAAGGATCAAAAGTTAAGCATGGGTTTGCTTTTTGAAGTGATGAATCATCACTGAAGACGATTCCTTAATTTTGGCAATATCCCATTTTAGAGATGGTGTGTCTTCTATGATGAGCCTAGAAAAGCCTTAAGTTGTTGGGAAGATCACAGGATGTAGCATGTGCTTTAGGTAGTTTCTTTTTGTTACATGCTTGCTTTCTGAGTCTAAGATAGTTTGTTAGATTGGTGTGTCCTTGATTTCCAAAAGGTTGTTGAAGTTAACTGGGATACCTGATAATTACTTATTGTCAGTCTACTAATGGCAAGCTAAATTCAGCCTCCCTAGGCTTTTTCCAGATATGAAAAAGTAATAACAAAAGCATGCACTAAGAGGAGAAATTATCACAATGTATCAGGATTTATAATTACATTGTGTGGTTTCATCCCTGTTTCTTGAATCAGGGAGAAGAATGCTTACTTGCTTAATAGTAAGTCTTTGGATCCCAGCCTGCAGAATAATCGTTACAGCGTTAATGGCAGCATGGTGCAGCATCGTTTCCTCATCTTTTCAAAAGGAATTAGTCAAAGGACAGATAGCCTTCCTGTGATCTGCATGTGTTACAAACTTTCCACCCCCCTTTCTAAAAATTTTCTTATATTACTCCAGCATTTTTTTGTAACACCACTTAGGAGAAAAAAATATTTAAAAAGCTTCTCTGAACATCAAACTTCAGCTTATGAGTATATAGATATCAAGTAAGTTCTGAAATCCTGTGTGTGCTTTGAATACTGTAGTGAAGTCCAGGGTGATACTTTGGAGGTACAAGCCAGGCTCCTAGTTGGCTGTGCCACATCTTCCTCAGATCCTTCCTCGGACAGGCTTCTGGAGTTTGCTTTGGCTGTTGAGAAATGTTAATGGATTAGCTGTGTTTGTTACAACTGGAAATGTTCACTTAAAATCTGAGCATGACTTCAGCCTTGTTGACTTAAGGACTTGCGGTTTGTGTAGCAAATGATAGCATTGAATTGCTCTATGTTACAGTGGCTGCAGGAAGTATTTCTGCCACTATGGTTTTGCTTATTGCAACGCTTGGGGATTGAACTGGGGGTTCCTGCAGCACACCGGGGCGCTGCAAAGAACTGCTGGTACGGATAACGGTAAAAGGGCTGAAAAGCATGAGCTATGAAGAAAGGCTGTGGACACTTGGTCCCTCTAATTTGGAGAAACGGGCCAAGAGACCACGTGATCCATCTGCCTCAACAATATTAAAGGATTTCTATTGTTCTCCTGCTTGGGTATGTGCCTAGGAAAAGATGTTAGAGAGAATAGCCTTTAGTTGCCTTTGACTTTACGTCATTAAATGATGCTGAAAATAAGAAAAATTCTGTAACTTTGATTATAAGTAGAATTTGATGTGCCTAATTCTACTTAAGTGTTATCAATCTTGCCTTTGGATTTATTGATTGTATTTTTTTTTTTTTGCTCCATTCACATAATGTGTGGCTTTGATACGGTTATGGTCATCTGGCAACTGGGGAATGTGCCTAATATTTTGTCAGGGTACTGTGTAGCTCACTCTAATTAGAGTTTAAGTCAGAAATAACAGAAATCTAACAGCTCAAAAAGTGGCAGCTTTCTGATAGTTTTACCGTATGAACTGTTGTCTTGCATGGAGTTGTGCAGCAGTGCAGGACTTTCCTCTGTCTCTGCAGCTGGCAAGGTGTTCTGCTCAGCTTAATGTAAAATTGCAGTACTGAAGGAAGTCAGGATATCGGTGTAGTCAGCTGTAGCTTTGTGGTGATTGTGCCTCTCTGAGCCTTTTCACGTTTGTTTGGATTAATGGCAATATATGTGTGTTTTCTTAATGTTTGCACTAAAATCTGACTTTAAAAAACTTCTCGTGCTTTTTGTTGCAGCCTATGGAGTTTTCAGGTCTCCCATACCGTCTTTGTTTTGGAGAAGTGATTCCAGAAATGAATGAATACTTGATATTATTGACTGTTTCATAGCGATGTCTTAATTGAAGCCAAAGGAATAGTTCTGTGCTAGTTTTTCATCATGGGTTTCATGTTTCTATTTTTTCCCCCTGAACCAGCACTATTATTAATCCTCCTCTCAGAAGGTCTCTCGGGTGACAATTAATATGAATGTCATTCATGTGATTCCTCTTCCCCACTCCGTTTTTGCTGTTGCCTAGTACTGTTCTCATACTTGATTTGTTGCAAGCCTTCAAACTGATGTGATTTGGCAAAGCGTGGTGTTTGGTACAGATTTAATTATATTTTTCCTTGGAGCATTTAACTGATTATGAGGAGTAAAATAACCTTTCTCAGGCATGGGTTGTTCCAGTGTAAGCGGTGTAGTCGGATTTAATCTGAAACCAGAGCCAAACAGCAACATTTTCCCAGGAAACTCACCTTAGTGTTCTCCAGGAGTACTCGGCGTGTTTTGTACCAGATCATTAAAGCGTTAAGGCTTCTTTCAGCTTGGCTAGGGGATGGGATCGATTCTAAATATATCATGGCTCTGGAGGCCCTTCCTACCCCCTCCGCCATTATGCATTAGCTCTGTAGAGTTACTGTACTGCATGGCTTAAAATCCGAGAACTGCTGGGCTGTCACATCCATCACCTCATCTACGTTGATAGAAGAAGACAGTTGGTCAGCTTTATGGCTTTACTGAACCCTCGCATACCCAATAATTAAAATGTTTTTGCTTCAAAGGTGTGTGTGTGTATTTTAATGTGATTTTGCAGAATGGTTAACAATAAAAGCAAAAATGCCTGTTACCAGGGGCAATATTCTTTGGCTTTCCTTCCAAGATGCAAAACTTTGAGCAAGACTTGAATTCTGTGGTGTACGGGATCTTATGCAACATTTAGCCTTCTGCACCACAAACAAATCTTACAACAAAGATGTTTTTCTGAGCTGAGCAACAGAGTACCCAACAGAAGGTACGTGAAGGCTACATGCGGAAAGCCCGGACTCAGTCCACGTGCAGATCTGTTAATCACTTTAAGTTCTTTGAATGCAGGATCAAGAGCAGATTGTTCATTATCTGGATACTTGTGAAACAAAGCTGTGCAGGCTGATTGCGGAAAGTAGAGCTAAAATTGCAGTTTGGATTTTGGCAAACCACTACAATACAAGATTTTATTTTGGAGCAAGTGTTTGAAAGCCTTTCCCAAAAGCTTAGTTCTGTCCTCAGGACAGTATGCCAGTGTACTGCCAATAGGACTTAATAATTAAAGAAAAAACACAACACCTGGCAAGCTTAGTTCCTTGTCCCTCTTGCAGTAACAGTGCTCTTTTTGTCCTGTTAGTCAAACTGCAGACTTACAAGTTCCTGGCTGTGAGACCATGACTCTCAGGGAACACAGCAGCATGAAGAAATACATTAAGGCTGTCCTTTTATTTAATTGTCTGACATGCACTTCCCTCCCCTCACCCCATCTGAGCTGATATTTATCTTGGTTTTGCTTATTCGTGGGAGGGGAGAGTGGGGCTGGAACAATCATAGGAAGTTCAGTGAAACCATCCTTTCCTATGCAAAAGCATTTTCATTTGATCTATAGGTACTTTTTTCATTCGAAAAAGGATTGTTCAAAAAGTATGGGACTATAGTTTATAGTCTCCATTGCTATAGTACTTTTTAAGTAAGAGCCTTGAAGATTTGTCAGAATGCATTGCATTTCTTCAGAGTACAGTGGACGTTTCTGTCCCTTTTTTCAGGTAAAAGCAAACGTTAGAAGACGTAATTGGCCCATGGAAGACACAAAAGATATTTATCTCATTTTTCTGAATTGGTCTCCACTTAATAAAAATAAAACTATATTGGAAAAAACATACTGGAATGAACTTTAAAGACTCCAAGTAGCTGAAAATGTTTGGACCTAAAATAGAGAAGGCAATCAAAGGGACTTGGACAGAGTAAAGTTTATACCTAGATTGTAGGGAGATGAGTACAAAAAATACAATAAACTGAAATTGACTGCCCCAGTTGTAAAATTCCAGGGTGCATGTGTCAGGGAGGAAATTGAAATTTGAGTGGAGGATTAACATTAGTGTTCCTGGACCCTTTGCTAGGAGTGGTACTTTTCAGAAAGTGCCCTGAAAGCTTTCCTAGCTTGGATTCTGTAGTCTGGAAAACAAGTCCTTAGAAAGCACACAGAATTGAGTGAGGAGATTTTGTTCAAGAGAAGGCTTCCTGTAATAGATTGGCATGTTCTGCCACGGGTTAGGTGAGGGGGTTTGGTTCCTGTGATATTAGATTTTTTTTGTCCTCTGGTATTCCTTCAGTTTCAGTCAGCCTTTAACTGACTTTTGAAACTTGTGTATTTTTATTTTTATTTTTATTTTTTTTTACAAACTTGGAACTTCCTTTGGAGAAGGAAACAGAATATCCTCTGTTTTCTTCAACTCTTGCACTTGAGGAGAGTTCTGCTGTATTGCTGACAGGCGGAAGTTTAATTGTAGTGCTCCCTCATAGTGGTCTGGATTGTTTTTAAATCTGTCCATGGAAAAGCCTTACGGCTTTTAAACTGAACCTTGGTCATATTGTGCATTTAAAGATTTCAGACCGAAACAGTATTGCTTTCCGTAAAGGTTTTACTCTGTTCTTTTATTTCTACAAAGCTCTTGCACCTGGCACTTGATGGGCTCAATATCTGATACATTTCCTTACAGTACTGGAATTATCTAAACAGAGGAAGTGAATGGGCTGATGCTTATCCACTATCTGATTAAACTTGTCATTTTGCATTTTGGTAAGTGACGCCTCGGTAAGCTGTTCTGTTTGCGGGCTGGAGGAAGAAATAAAATGTCCGATATTCCCACCCACAGTGAGTGCTCATCTGCAGCAGTGGTCTTTCATACCCCAGCTATTACTGGGTAAGCATTAGTTCCCCGCTTGTAGCTTCCTGCTGACCTTTACTGCTGTCGGAAACAGCGATCATACAGTGACAGTGAGTCAGATATGCACAGATGAGCAAAGGCCTATTGGGGGAAAAATATCTGTTAGTATCCTGTTGTATCTATATAGGTGGTTGAGTTCCTCTGGAATGATTTGCAAAAACATCCAACCGCAGCAAAAATTTGTGGTACTATTTTGAGAAAGGAAAAAATTAGAGCTACTTAGGCAGAGTAGTGTTGTTCTATACAGGTTTGAGTTCCTCTGCCATTTTTCAGCCTTCCAGTTTCTAAGCAGTGGTCTTCTCTCTTTTCAGCCTAAAGAAATAAGAACAGATATGGTGAAACAGTGAGAATAATGGAGAAATCTAAGAGCCCAGATGAGAATCTGGGAGACTAGGGAATACATTTCACTACGTCTGTGTGAGTAATTGGATGGCTACTTAATGATTTAAATATTGAAGTTAAATATTTCTGCATCAAGTAAAATAACAAAGATGGCATTCTGATCTCATTTATAGTCCTCTTAGTAGTGTATTCCACCCACCACTGTTGCTGCCATCTTGCTCTTTTACTGTATAACCAGATGATAATGGCTCTAAGGAGGTAGTACAGCACAAAATAAAGAGTAAAGGCTGTTGGGGATGGATGTGAGTGGGATGTGCTTGCAGGAGTTCCGCTAGAATTCTTTCTTGTGACTTGATCTGATTGCTTTCCTTATTCTTGAGTAAATTTTCTTTTGGAATCTTGGATAGCAAAGCATTCGACCACAGCAGTGCTAGCGCTGGCGAAGACCAAAACAGTACTACAGAAGTGCGCTGGCACCTAAAGGTATTCAAAGATTTCTACAATTTTCAGATATTTCAGGCCTTCTAAGCTCTACATCCCGTAGTTCTGAGTTCGTCAGCAGAGCCTCTATCTAGAGGAGATGTAGTATACATAACCCAGGAGCTACCACTGGCACCATTAACGCCAGTTCTCTGTATGACATAAGTAACAACTCCGTATCTGTGCCCACACCAGGGGATTTGCAGGCATAGTAATATTGTCTACTGTATGTGAATTCTGATAGTTTGCAGTCAGGACTTCACCTTGGATCTCCATCACCCCTCCTCTGTTCCTAGGTCCAAGAGCTCCTTTTAAGTGCAGGATAATCTGAAGTAACTTCATAATCAGTTTTTCTTTCGTTTCTGGCAAACAAGTTTTGACACTTCAGATTTTCTCAACCTGTTTGAAAGCACCACTATCCTTCCAAGCATGTCAGAAACGCTGTTAATGGTAGGCATCTCTTCAACAGCTATGAAGACTTGACAACGATAACGTCAAAATATAACAATAGAACACATGACTTAATGTTGTTTTATCACTAATTAGTAGTCCTGCTGTTTTGTGATCTGCCCAGAACTGTAGAATTTAAGTAAGAGTGGCAGGTCTGCTTGCACTACAATTTTGTGTTGTCTTAATTGGGGAAAAGTGATATGGAAGTTAAATGTGAAGCCATCAATCATCCATCAAGTCAGTGATAATCAGTGTACCCCAGGCAACAAGCCCCGCTTTTTCTGCACCCACAGTAGGGATCCTGGCCTTCTAGCCTCCTTCCTTCCATATTTCTTCCTGTATGTTTTTAATTCATGCTGTACTTTGTACCTCATTTTTTTTTTTTACCTCCTTCACTTAATGATTGTCAGCCATTCCCATCAGGCTTGATTGTTCATTAGCTAATAGATTTCTGGTTTTGTGTGCCAGGCTGAGTAGCGTCATGCACAGGCAAATGATTTGGAGTGAACTGTAAGCTGGACCGTACAAGAGACTGTCTTGGATTTATTTCTAATTTCTCTCCTGTTTCTTAAAAACAGATAATCTGGCCTGGGGAAGGGAGCAGACGGTTGTTGATAGAGCTGTGTCATGATACATGGGGGTGATGGGCAGTTTGCTTATTTACTGTGGCAGTACTGCAAGATAATCTTGATTTCCTTGTTCTGACTTTCAATTTTTCTCTCTGAGGAACAAATTTTTCTATTTTCTTGGTGTGCAGGAGCCCCTTTTCTCTACCTTCACGTATAAATGTGTGGTATTTTTACTGTGAATGATCACTGTCATGGTTTTCCTGGAATGTTCTGCTTTTGAAATGATAAATCAACTTTTAGCACAAGTAAAGGTGTGTTCAGTTCAGCACTACACTGTGCAGAGAAACCAGAAAAAGAGATTACATAACCATATTTTGCTGCCTTGCCACTTAATTTTGACATCGAGATGAAATGAGGAGCCACTTTCTACCAGTTCTTTGATGTTAGGAGCAAATGGATCAGCATGCGTTGAAGTGTTGATTTTTTTCCCACTTGCTCCTAACCAATACTTTGTCCTTCTGGAGAGTAAAAATGCAACTTCATCTGACCTAACTGTCCAAAAGTGTAGCTGGAAAACTCTCCAAACAAGTGAAAAATGTGACAGTGTTACTGCCTTCCGGGGGAAGTTTGTTTGAGAGGTGTGTTCTGCTGGCATAATATGCGAAGAACAGAGGATTAAAACAGCAGCTGTTAATGTGGTTGCCAAGAAAAGTTGGATTGCCCATGTGAAGGCTTGCTGCTTGTGAAAGTAATTTACCTCTTAGGACTTTTCATGGATACTGGAGGTAGTGCAGTGAAGGATGGAAAACATAGTTGTTGTCTTACTGGGGTTTTATAAAGTGCGCGGCATAGAAGCTAAATGAAGTTTTATCATGCTTGTTTAAGCTATCAGCTTGAAAGATTCAGTGGAAATGTTTTTTATCCTTTTTTTAGGGGAGTGTGTTTGGAAGAAGATTTGATGGGTGTGAGATCTGAAGAAAACAAAAGGAAAGAGAGGAAATGTGTACATTCTGGCAGAAGGAAAGAGGTCCAGACCAGCTAGTGCTTCCAGAATAATTGGGCAGAACAAAAAATGTGTAATAGGAACAAGTTGGGGAAAACAGAAGGAAAAATATATCAACAATGCAGTTACTTGGATTGGAACGCTAATGTAAAGTTGAGAACATTCCCAAATCAGTTTGCTCAGCAATTTTGTCCTCCTTATTGTGATGGCTAATAAGCAGGAGTGAATGCTGATGCGTTGAGTGTGATTTACCTAGCCATCTCTGGGTTTGCTTACAATGTATGCAGAATACAATGTATGCAGAATTCTTGCATACAAGTAGATCAAAAATTATACAACTTTATGTCCCTGCCTTTACCTTGTCACTCTATACCTCATGTATTTCTGGTAGATGCATGAGTAATGAAAATGAGTTCTTCCTCGCAGTAAGGTTTCATGCATTTAACAAAGGTACTTACCACTGACTTTTCAATCGATTCAGTGATCATTAAGTGAAGTGGTGCAAGATGCAATGAATTATGACCTCCAGCTGCCAGCATGAGCCTAAGGACAATTTTATTTAAGACTAATTTAACAGTAGTACCATTCTGACTTAGATTAGCCATTCTGCTAATAGAACAATATATTTCTGGAAACTTTAATTTAAAAATTTTCAGGGTGCTGACATAATCTTGCAACGATGAGTACATGAGTTTTCACCAGATGGCTCTCTAACATCTGGTGTTCCAGGCTTGGTGCTGCTGGAGAACTCCTCTAATTGAAATTGCTTCCTTAGGGCAGGCCTAAAGGAGAGATTCACGTGGTGTGAGTCTGGGCACTTAACACAGAAATGTTCCTAGTCAAGAGAGGTTCCTGCAGAGAGTAATTCAGAGTATATATAGTAGTCTTAGGCCTTGAATATTTTTCTGAAGAGGCTTTGTCTTTCCAGATTATCTGATTCCCAATTGTCTTTTGCATATGTGAGGCTATGGGAGGTGTGCATCCCTGTCACGCATGCAAGATGGTATTTTGTCTCAACAAAAGTGTGCATCTTTGGCCTCCAGGGCAGCCCTTCTCTAGTTCTGTAGTTCATAGCAGAGTTGAAACCTTACTAGCGTTTTATCTATGCGTTTTTTTAGATTGTCTGTATTCCTTCAGAATCCATTTGTTCCTCTGTTTTGCCTACTTAGAACTGACAGCTGCTTTGGGGAACTAATACAGGATGTTTGCAGTAAGGAAATTTAAAGCTGCAGGTTTCAGTGTTTTTACTGCAATGATACCTCATTGTGTATGGACACAGAATAGTCCTGGATACATATAGTCCTGGTCCTAAACATTGTAGTGAAAATTGGTAAGTTGCTAGGGAAAGTTCAGTGTTCTAGTGTGAAACCCAACCATAGGAACTGTCCTTAAAAGTCTCATTAGAACAACAGCAGTCTTAAGTCCATTCTTTTGGTAGCTAATCCTGCATCGTCTAATGCCCCATGGAGCAGGCATCTCCGTAATGACTTGTAATAACAAGACAGAACTGGCAGATCCCCCGTACTTGCAGCTATGCGAAGGCTGAAGGATATAATGGTATCTTAGAAATCTCAATCAAGTTGCTTTTTGTATTGCTTTGAATACAAAGGCAGATGTTTTTGTCTTTTGTGAAACACAATAATGGAATCCTGTGTGGAGCAGGAAGAGTTTGTGTCAGTCATACTTCAGGGGGTCCATTTCTGTCATGTCTAACTTCAGTACAAATCTTGGTTTAAACAAAAGCATTTGAGTTGGCCCTGGCTCTAGAAAAAAAAGTGGAATTTTTCTTGGTGTCACTAATACACAACTGTGACTTACAAAACTGAGAACTGTTCCCTTTGGGATCTGTTATCACTGGGATCTGTGTGCTTCTGAAGACTTGCTTACTTTCAGAAAGACTGAAGTTCTCTGTCCTGTCAAAAGCATGCTAGCTCTTAACACATATGCAGAATGTTACTTAAACTGGAGAAAGTAAGCTGGCTTCACCTGACCTCAAGAAGCTGATTTCTGTCACTTCCAACTCTTTGCTAGAAAAGCTGCTAGCCCAGGTCACAAACAAGGATAAACCGAGAAGATCCTGGGTATGTCATCAGTTCCCCTCCCCCCCCCTTTCCCTCTTCCCCCCCCACTAAGAAACCATCTTCAAATGGTACCCGTACGGGATAATTTAATTCCCCATCACTCTTCAAGCAGATTGAGATTGGCATCTGTATCAGGAAAGTCTCTAACGACATTTCTGTTTCCGCAGCTGGTATTGCTTACTAGCTGAAGACTATTGGGCATGGTGCAAGGTCTTGTTAATGACCACCATTCAGGCACCTGCCAAATGTACTGAATGTATTGTGCAGGTAGAACTCTTTCAGTGCTAAAAAACACTGAAAATGGTAAGTGGCAAGTTTTCTTATCTCCAGCAATATGTACTTTTACTTGCTGTCATGTCAGACAGAATAACTAGGAACTCCACCAGACTGAGTCTTTTCAAGTGGTCTTTGTGTTCTGCCAGTTAGTCTGTCTTACGGCCAAACCAATAAATGTTGGCTCATTACCTAACCCACCTCTCTGTTTATATGGTGCATTCTTTTCACTGCACTTCAGGAAGCTTTCTCACAAGATTCTGATGTGAAAATAATCCTTGGTGCTTCTTGCGAGGCACAAAATAAGTTCTTAAAGAATACGTGACAACCTCAACAGCCATTTTCATTTCAGAGAAAAAAGTCTGGTCTTCGTGACCTAGATAAGAGGGGACCCAGTGCTCAATTTGTACCTTTCTGTTTCTCTACTCTGAGCTCTAAAGTGCCTGGCTTGTCTGTTGTCTTTCAGGACTTGCATTTTGCCCATCTCTCAAGAAACCAAACAGTGGGGATGAGTCACTAAATCAATGATTCTTGAGAGTCCTCTGGTAATGAAGTTTATTAATAAAACCCTAGTGGTGGCAATTACCCATCTGAATGGTGTACCTGTGTCTGGATGATCGCCTGATCAAGGACAGGTGCTGCTGGGGATGCCGAGGCCTATTGGGGTCACGTTCTGTTCCTGTTCTCTGAGCTGGGACACCCTCAGATACAGAAGGCTTGTTTGCTGGGCAGCATTCGTCTGACCTGTAATTAATTTCTCGCTGGCAAGGACTTATTTTCTGATGGGCAAGTTCAGAGTCTTTCAGGAATGTATGCAGACGTATGTGAGCACTTCTGGATTGCTATTTCTGTCAGCATGTGTGTTCACAATACCCTTTATCTGAAGTTGCTAGCAGCTAGTTTAAGCCACCACATTTTGCTTCGCGTTTGCATTAGGCAGTGGACATGGTATTGGTGATTTGCTGCTGATCAACCGAGCTTTATAAAGTTGTTTGCTTAGCAGCTGGATCCTCAGAGCTGTCTGTGCTTGCGATACCCACTTCTGTTCACCAGTCCCTTTTGCACACTGCCAGTTGGTTCTCACCTGTGCTACTTACAATTAGCTTTTAACCTGTGCTGTACAGAGAAGCAGGAAAGAAGTGGTTTTGAGTTGTTACAAGCAGCAGTACATAACATACGTTCACCTACAGCTTGACTGGCTCCGTGCATGCTCGCAGGAAGAGATTCCTTGCACAGACCCTGCTGGAGCAGGGAGCAGTGAGCCACCACCACCAAGCTGACGTGCATTCTGCGTGTTCCTGCTGATTCAGCTCTT
The DNA here is from genome assembly GCF_964034855.1 of Anser brachyrhynchus. Taxonomy (NCBI): domain Eukaryota; kingdom Metazoa; phylum Chordata; class Aves; order Anseriformes; family Anatidae; genus Anser; species Anser brachyrhynchus. The sequence goes on along the minus strand of NC_137699.1, from coordinate 29,923,824 downwards.
GTTCTTCCCCAGTTGCCTAAAAACTAGGCCCAGTATCTTGGCTGCCAAACAGCTTCTTTCTTTAAGGCTGGGAATACGAGAGATTTTTAATTTCACTTTATACCTTGCTTTCCTTGCTTTTAACCACTTGCTCTTATCAGATCTTTTAAATCAAGAGACCAGAATGAGAATATTGCCTTAGTAAATTAGCTGGGGTTTTAGGTGCTTTATATCTTTCTGGATTTTGCTAGACTGATGATAAACAATTATTTCTGATAAATTGGCTACTGTTAGTTCTGTCCTGAGTGGTCACATCTATTCAAAGATGGACAGTTAGGTTAACTCTGCAACTGCTGTAAGTGTAGGAATTACCTTACTTATTTGTGTTACATGCTGTGCTGGATTCTAGTAAGTGCAGAAGGGATAGTACTTTCTGAAGAGAACTTACACTAATAGCATTAAATGGAAGGTAATAACCGGTTATAGATCAAGCTCACAAGAAGGAGACCATATTGATTTGCAAGAGTGAAATGCATTTGCCGTGTCCTAGCAACCTGGCCCGTGTTAACTCTAAGGTAGATTAAGGTGGAAACTGAAAGGAACTGATATTTCACCTATTTACAAGATACTTCATTGAAATCTGAATGAACACAAGAGGGAGAATCAAGGCTTTTGGTTTGAAAATCTGAGAGAGAGACTAGGGAGACTCCTAGCAATTGGAAGTGAGCCTATTGATGCTGACCAAGATGAAGAGAACTGAAACAGATGCTGGAGAGAGCTGTAATCCTTAAAATTAATTTCTACAATTTTGGATTGCAGGATTATTATCCCAAGCAGTTATTACAATGAAATAATGGGGAACGTAACTGAGGAATCAAGGGCTTGCAATACATGCAGCTCTTTCATTGTCCTTCCCTGTGTTTTTTTTGTTATGGTAATTTATCTCAGCATACATCTCACAAAAGAACAAGTTCATGGATACAATAGGTCTGTGTAAGTACTAATTATTTTGTTAGATCTTAATGCAAATAATGGCAGTTAGATTTAAATAATCTCTTGCCAGGAAGGTGTGTCCAACCCAACCGTGATATTTGGCGTTCTGTCCTGCTGTTGAGCAGGTTCAGAGACAATATGATCTGCCTTGTGAAGAGCAAATTTGCTTGCACTTGTGATTCTGAATGGAAGCAAAAACACGCCCCAAGCCCACGCTTTTTTGTTTCAAAGTGTCGCTTTACTTTTAGAACTTCATTATGTCTCTGTATCTCTGCAGTTAAATTTAAAATTAGATTATATTATTCTGCCAGTTATTTAAGCACAATGAGTATAGGCTAGAAAGAAAAACTTTTATGTCCTAGGAAGTTTCTAACTCTTGTAATCAGTGAGAGACTGGTTAGCAATATCTGTTAACAATTCTTTGGCTGCTAGGGAAAATGAAGGGAAAAAAAATCTAGCTAGAAGAGACCCAAAGGAAACCTACTTTTGTACCTCTGATTCTTGTGGTCCGCACTGAGGTATGGCTCTAAAAAATGCATCTGGTTTTGCCCAAATGAGGAGAAGGTTAGTTATGCATTTCTTGCAGCCTTTATTGCTGTCAGAAAGCTTCATGGAAAGGGTCACTTCAGCATCTCCTAGTATTAGCTGGTTTCTAGTAATTGACATGTTTTTTTCAAATAATGTTTGTGTTCTCTGTAGGGTAGCATTCAAACTTCTCCTTCCTCTGTGAATAGGAAAGTGGAGCATTCAGTAATGTTAGAAATTAATTTTTCAAAAGAAGCAAGAACCAAGAGCTTAACCATAAGTCTAGTTTATTCACAACTTGAGTTGGCCAACAAAAATCTTTAATGAAGTAGTATTTTGTGAATTGTGAAGTCTTACAGAAAGGGTAGGGTTTTTTTTGAATTTTCAGGGAACATATTCTGTGTAAAGTTCATTACAGTAAATGTAATATTTTAACACTTAGATGTATTTGTATTGTACAGAAGGTGTTCAAATAACATTTATGCTTTTATTTCATTGGAAGTCTCATTTTGATTATTAGAGGGGAGTATGAGAATAAACGTAAGATTATTTTTAAAGAAGCTGTTAGCTTTAGGCTGACACTGGGTTTTTTTTCAAGGACTGCTAAAAATGGTCCTGAAGATGATTACGTACTCTATTTTTGCGGTGCTTTTGCATTTTAGCTGTTTCATTATGGTCCGTGACTGTGGTTTTGTTTGTTTTTCAATTTACACATATACAGTGAACCATAACATCTTGTTGTCCAAGAGCTGGTATCTGTAATGACATTAAAAATAATAAAAGGGTAGCTGCATAATGATGCTGTGTTAGTGGCTTGATTTTTTTCTTTTTTTTTTCTGCTATGAAGTCATTAGACTAATGAAGTGGCTGAAAGTCACTTCGTAGGCTTATGGCTACTTTATGTCTGGAAGTTTAGTAGGCTGTTATATTCTGTTGCTTGATCATTGCTCTGCACTTTGTGTGGTCATTTCATCTTAAGATAAGGAGGATAATAGGTGCTGTTAAAGCAGAACAGATACTTCTGGTTTACACCCATTTCACAGTGGTGTGACAGCCTAGCTTGCTGGATAAAGGTGCCTGTGTGCCTTGTACCAAAGCATTCTTGAGTTCTGCTCCCCACTGTTTTAAATTCTTGAGTGTAGACTCCTTTGTCACTGCAATGTGATAGAAACTTCATTAGCTTAACTAAAAAATGTTTAATAATGATGGGGGGGGTGTAACATGGGAGTGTTTATGGAGTCTTGGACTGGTCATGTTATTACTGATCATCAATTTTTTTTTTTAATTTGCACTTGAAAAAAATATGCGTATGTAGAGCTTGCACTCCTAACTCATTTACTTGAAAGGTGCATCCAGCCGGTGTGTGTACTTGGATTTAAAAAAAAAAAAAAGTCCTCTAAGCAGTTTGAGAAAAAGATTCTATTACTGGCTTGCTGAGAGAGGATTAATTAGGAAATGTCTTCCCTTATCTGGATTTCTAGAAGTTACAGTGGTTTACTTCCTTTTAGCAGACAATTATTATATAGAATAATAGTAGGTACTGCATTAAATCGTTATCTTATTATCTGTTTATTCTCTGGGGTTTGATATTTTGGTTAAATTTGAAGCTATTTGCTAGACAGATGTTCACTTACCACATGAAGGGATTAGCTTGAAATACCTTGTAACAGAGGGCAGTATGTTTGAATAACTAAAAGTCAGGGAGAATTTTGGATTTGGGGAGATCACCAGGAGGATCTTTTTACATAAATACTAGCCTTACTCTGCATACCTTTTGTTCCCCCCCCCCCCCTCTTCTCCAGTACTGATACTCGAAAAGGTGGAAAACGGAGATCTGAGCAACAAGATACTGAAGATCACGGATTTCGGCTTGGCCAGGGAATGGCATAAAACTACCAAAATGAGCGCAGCTGGGACGTATGCCTGGATGGCTCCTGAAGTCATTCGCTCCTCCATGTTCTCCAAAGGCAGCGACGTGTGGAGGTATTGATTTGGTGTTAAGTGACTGGATACTGAACAGTAACTAGATCTGCCATGGAACCTATTTTATGTTTAAGAATGAGTAACAGTGAACCATATATTAAAATCATGGGTTTAAGAAAACTTTATCCACTGGCTTTCCATCCACCTAACTCTGAGACTACTTTGGTATTAATTGTAAACACTTTTTCTGTAGGAAGTGGTAGACCAGCTCCTGCATGCCTATAAATTTTTGTTCTTCCTTACATTTGCATTCAGATTATTTTAGGATTCAGAGCCTCCCTTCAGCTATTGGCTGACATAACCAAAGGCCATAAAACGAAGCTATGAAATCCTTGAAGTTGCTACTTATTTAATGTTTTACCAAGAGTAAGATCATTTTGTTTTGATAGTAATCTGTCACTGATGCTTATGTACACGAGCACACTGTACCTCATGAAATTCTCTCTGCAGTTTCAGCCTGAATGCAATGTTTTCCACATTGATAAGAAGTTTGAATTAATTCTACCCTCCCAGACTTTTGCATAAAGTGATACATCTCTTCTGTAGGTCAGTCTGAGTATGTAGTTCATAAGTAGTAATTTGAATGCGTGTGTTGTCTTCTCCATTCAGGCAATGAGATTTTGAGAATAAGAGCTATTTTGGTAGGGAAGAGCATAAGGATTGCCCCTGTAGACTTGCAAAAATAGAGTTCGAATGTAGCTCTAAGTGAATTGGTAAATCCAGAATTCCGTAAATAACTCATTATTGTTGTCCTAGGATACTGACTTTTCTGGATGCTGTGAAATACAGAATTAGTACTGAACATTGGAAACAAAGTAGTTGAATATTTTTTCCTGTGAGGGGAGAGGTATAGAAATGTCAAGCTGACTGGGTCTTTAGGGTAATAAGAATTTGTCATTGGCCAGCAGTGCTCACACGCAGTGTGTGCATGATGTGAAATCTGTCAGGCTAAAGAAATATCCCAGCTGGAAGAATTGTCTGGCTGTTATGGAAGATATTTGTGGTGATTTTCATTCTCCTTACCAAGTTGTGCAGAATAGATAACGTATTGCCTTGTGGATGAATGTGTGAACTTAATTTGCATGCTAATCGTATGGATTAAATTCTGACTATCATTAAATGTGGTAGCCCATGTAGTTAATCTGAGAAGAATTGTGCAAGAACCAGGCTTTTACTCTGAGTGAAGACTGGTAGAAATGAAAACCTGACAATACTGATTTGTATTTAGCTTTCCAAACTCAAACCTCAGTTTGCACCTCTGAAAAACAGTGCTAGGAATGGCATTTAAAGGAGGAGGGAAGAAGGGAGAAGGAAGGGGAAGGAAGTTACAATCACAACTCCTCTGTGATTGTAACTTTACTGATCCAGGCATGCTGAACAGGTCAGTAGATATTCTGTACCAACATGACCTAATTTTTAAAAAGATAAATAATATTAGGGTCTATTGATGACTTCTGTCATGGTAGTTTAAGAGCCCTATACCCATGCAAATATTAGTTTGGTCATTGAGTTAGGTCGTAAATCACGTAAATATTTTTAGCTTTTCAGAAGAATATTTTCAAGATTCATTCATTGCTTTATTTATGTATAGTTACCAGTCTTTCCCTCAAAATAGGGAAAGTGTTCTTTAAACTTCTCAGTGTTCTTTCTTAAACAGAGGGTCATCACCATTAAGAGAGCTATAATATGTTGTCTCTGAAAAAGAGATCTCTCTCCAAGGTGGCCAAAACCTTGAATCATGGTTAAATTTGCTGAAAAGAACGTGGCATTTGAGGCATGTATGCAGAGGACAGATTCTTGCCAGTGCAGTCACTACTAGCTCGTCAATGACTATGAGTACTGGATTTTATAAAGGCAGCAATGGACATGTATAACAAATCCTGTCCGCCCCCCAAGGATGCAACTTGAAATTCTTAACAGGATGAACTTTTATATCCTATTAGGCTTGCCCTTCCTCTTGTCTCCTTCAACCTCTTGGTTAATTACTGGTGTTGAGAGAGCTTTTTGCCTGATAACCAACCTTCTAAGTTAGCGTGCATACCATCAACAGAAATGGATATTTCTGTCTCTAACATTGACAGACCATTTTATTTCAACACCTTTTCTGAAAAGCTCATTAGAATAATACAGCTGGCTTAACTGTTGCCTAGCCTTTCAACAAGAATCTTGTTCTGCCTGTGTTCTTGCTGCACAAATGCAAATAGCTGCTGGTGAAGATGCTTGCCAGGACTGAAATTTCCTGAGTCAGTCTTTTATTCCATCATAAATAACTGCTTCATGCAATTCCTTTCAATACTGTATCAAGCTCTGTTTTAAAAAAACGATCAGGTTTTTGTCCCAGTCTCAGGAGGGTTGGCAAAGATCTTAAAGAAGAAGAATCCTCTGTGCTGGTGTTTATCACCATGGTTTTGGCCACTGTAAAGCTTGTTGGTGATAGCACTTTGTACATCTTGCTAGTGAAAATCTATAATGCTGTGATTTTTTTTTTTGTGCTGCATTCACAAATTTTAGGTATATAGCAGAACCCTTGTGCTTATATTTATTGCACAGAGAACAAAGAAACTACCTTTTTATTTATATGCAATTTCACATACAATTTCTGTGAGTCTAGTGATGTGTTTGAGAGGAGAGTTAGGAATTTTTGAATTTGTAGGGGTTAAACTGAAGGACAGATATTGCAGCTTATTCAGTGTTGCACCGCAAGCTAATGTTAGTAGGCATATGATTTGAATTTCCATGTCATTTTAAATGCTTAAATACATTTCTTGTTTACAGCCCACTTCATTTTTGACTTATGCATCTTAAAAAAAAAAAACAAAAAACACAAAACATATCAATATGATTGGTATGAAGAAGGTAAGGCCACCATACAACCTTCATCTGCGTTCCCTGTGTTCTTCAGTTCAGATGCTTACAAGATGAGCCTGCTCTGAGACCAATGAAAAAACTAAGAATTAAATTTTCATTTAGGAATGGAATACTAGAACTACTTCAAAAAGACCTGATTAGCAGATCATGATGTTTCAAGCATTCAGTGGTGTAGAAATTTTGGTCATTAGAATATTTCGTAAGTATAGAGGCATACACAGCAGACTGCTGTGATGTCATCTCTGGAACTACCAGTTGAATAACATACAAAAATACTAACTGTTAATTGCTGTTAAAAATATAACAAAGTTAATTTTTTTTCATAACAAAAGTAATATTCTGGTTGCTGTTATTGCTGGGATCTCCTTGTTGTGCTGATAGTCCCTTTCTTACGGAAAGTGCTGGACCTGGGGCACTGCAGAAGAGGAGCCTATGGTACAAATACCATTGAATAATAACGGTGTGAGGAAATTAGTAGTTTTTCTAAGTTCACACATTTGCAAGAGAGGTGGGAAAATCACATGTGAAATCCTGCCGACCTCCAGCCTCCTTCTCCCTGAAAATCCAATGTGTAGGATTGAACCCAGTGTTAAATGGCTTAAGGGATTACTGGATCGCTGGTAGATGGTTAATTATTCATACAAGTGTCAGTTGACTTGAACACGTGGTTTGTATCATATGGTTCTTTTTGTAATCGAAGTCCAAAAATTACTAGTGAGTGCCAGAAGAATAAATTAGCTTGATCAGTTTTTTCTTCCCGGCTGAGAATGAGTAGAGCTCCTTGATTCTTTCTTCCCAGACCTCTTTTTTTTTGTATAAATCTCCTCTGTCTCTGTTCTTTTACTTTATTATTCCCAATCCCTTACTTGAGAATTAATGGAAAGCCCTCTTTTCAGCAGCTGCTCTCTCACTGCTTAATCAGTTGGGGTGTTTTTTGTTAAAATGCCACTAATTTTGTGGAAGTGGCATTCTCAACCTTGAACTGCACATGTGGAAGAGATGGCATTAAGTTCTGCTAGAAATGAAGTAAGCTTTCCTGCCATACGTATGTCTAGTGTCATATTAGAAGAATCCGGATGTTTCTGTATCTTTTAAAAATTACCCTGCAGAAGAAATGTTTTGAACACATCAACAGCACTTTCCTAAATATTCCATTAACAAAAGTAGCTAATATGTACTTATTACTTTACCACCAGTTCTGGATAAACACAACTCTTTGGTGGTTTGGCCTATCTTATGATGCTTTAGTTATACTAAATGATAGAAACAGCACTTTGAGGGCAGGGAACTGGTGGACATACGAGTACATTTGGGAGCATTCAGCTTTTGTAGAGGAAATCATGTCTTGTGAATCTGTGAAATTTCTTGAATGAATTGCCGAGTATGTGGGCAAGTGATAAGATTGCTTATATTATGTTTGGATTTCTAAAAACTTTCTAAAACCTTTTATCAAAAGCTTTTAAAGAAAGTAAATGTGTTCAATGTAATCAAAAGTGATTTTAAAAAGTGATAAATGGTTAGGTAAAAACATACACTAATACCAAGTTATTCGGGATAAAAAAAATAATGTACTGCAGATAGCTGAGGAAAAATTTTACTATACTGAATGATAAAACAGATGAAAGTAATAAATGCAGAATAGTACGTGTGGGAGAATTTCACGTGTACAACAATGGGCTCTAAATTATTCTATTAAGATTCAATAAAAAGATGTTGGAGTTGTTGTGGATAACCTAGCTCATCTTGTAAGAACTCGGAAAGGTAAGGGGCAAGTTAAAATTTAATAGGGAAGAATGAGAGAACTAAACAGGAAATACTATGCCTCTCCCCAAATCAGTCAAACTGTGGTTTTGTCATTCCTACAAAAAGGTTAACATGGAATTAATATACAAAAGACATCAATGTCAAAAAAAAGATGAAATGGCTTCTGTTTGAGAGTAACTAGATTCGGATTTAGCTAGATCAGGATTTGGGGGGCTGGAAAGAAGATTTGGATGGAGTGGGAGCCTTTGAAATTGTGGCATGGAAGGAGCTAGTAGGGAACATACGCTCACTGTTTCTGGCATTGAGAGAACTACAGGGAAACATATGAAGTTATCAAATGGCAAGCTCAAAACAAATAAGCAACTATTTTTTAGCAATGCATCCTTAAATTGTGGAACTCGTTGCCACAGAAATTAGAGAAGAGTAAATGGGTTCAAAAGAGTAGGACAGGTCAATGGAAGAAACGCTTGTCAGTCCTCTGTGAAGGAGCTGTCTCTGGCTAGGGTTTCCTAGAAGCGGAGAGAATGTTGTGGGGTTGGGTTGTTTGAGGGAAGGAGCTTGAGCCACCTGTGACAGGATAGCCAGTCAGTCAATGTATTTACAGTTAACCTGAAGCATGTGCCATCCAGAAGCACAGCCAGATCTCAGCGGTATCTCTCTGCTAGCACAAAAGGGAGAAGGCCATGCTTGTCTTGGTTTCTGCCAGGATTCACCAGGTTTTATGAAGCATATGCACTCCTGCAACCTGGTACTTTAGATGCTCTCTGTCAGGCTGCCGCAGGGGTTATGCTATTGTTGAGCCTTGAAGATTTGGTTCTGTGGTGCAGAAGGGATGGTAAGTTCCTCTTGCTTTACAAACAATAGCACAGCATGTTGCAGGGGTAGAATTAACTAAACAAACCCCTGAACAACAAGGGCTGTTTGGTTAAGGTCTCATGAAATAAATTGCTGAAGAAATTAACATTACACTCTAGGAATTTGTAGTGATCTGATGTTATCTTCAGCTCTTGAAAACTTTGCCTTAAGAGCAATCGTTTTTAATACATAATTGCTTTTTTGACTTTGGCAGCTTAATTTGTAATGATCTTTAAAAATTTATATTTCTGGAGAACATCTTTCTTTTAGGATCCAGATGACGTAAAAGTGCTGGAATTAATATATTAATGTTTGGCACAGAAATGCATGACTACTAACTGGAGAAAGAGGATAGAAAGTTTAAGATGTACAGGTCCATACAGATGATTTTCTTTTTCTTTTTTTTTTTTTTGAAGAATTGTTTGAGAAGATAAAACCCTTGCAGTGATTTTTTTTTTAAAATACGTTGAGCAGATTTACTTTTTAAAATTAACGTATTACTGGCTGACTGGCAATGCCCATTTTCACTTAAGTGTTTTACAGTATCGTATCCTGAATTCAGGAGCATGAAATTACCCAATTTTATGGAGAAAAAAAATGTCCAGTTTTGCAAAGTTTCCTAAACATTGTGACTGCTATAGGAACAGTTTTGGATTGCTCAGAGAAACAGTTACAATGCATGTCTATGCATTAATTCATCTGAGGTTGTATACATGTGAAGACATTCAGAGAATATATTTTTTTAAAGACAAGAAGTTTTTACGTAAGTATCATTTGCTTTGTTTTTAAACCTAAGCAAAGTTAGAAACTGCAGAAGCATACTGTGCAACTCCTGGGCTTAAGAGTGACTGATTTTGAAGAGGGGAGATGCTAAGAATGGATTCTTCCTTCATGACCACAGGATTCCAGAGGAAGAATCTGCTATGTAATCTTACTATCAACCTCCGTGTTATAATTGTTATCGTAATAAAATCAGCAAAAATCCTGCTTCTGTTGCTTGATATTCACCTCATAAATTCAGAATTAGGAATGTAGAGGTGGGGATTGTTGGATTACCGTCTGACAATTTCACTGGAGTTTTTTTGAAAATGTGCTAGCAATTACAAAAAGGAAAGCTAACACACAGCTTTTTACAAATACAAATAAATACACTTCAGGTGACCTTTTATTATTCGCCCCTGCTTCCAAATTTTTTTCAACTAAACACTGAAGCTATCTTAAACTCTCTTATTATTAAAAGGAGGTAAAATAAGGCAATTTACCAGAAAACTGCAAATTCTTCAGCGTACCAGAATCACTCTGATAGGTTTGTGTGCTGTCTTGCTGCTTAACGAAGAATACCTTAAAGTCAAGCATTTACTCTCTTTTATCTTTTCTTGATAGCTACGGTGTGCTGCTTTGGGAGCTGCTAACAGGGGAAGTACCATTCCGAGGAATTGATGGACTTGCAGTAGCATACGGTGTTGCCATGAATAAACTTGCCCTTCCAATCCCTTCCACGTGTCCAGAGCCTTTTGCCAAACTCATGGAAGGTAAGCCAGCTCTAGTGTGAGTATGGTTAGTATGATTTGTGCTGTTGAGTATTGCCTCCTGGTTTTGGTTTGATACCTAAGAGCACAGATTTCTCACATGGCTTTATTCAATGCTTCAAGTTATTGTGGGACCCTGGCTTGGTTGTTAGCATGCTGTGATGGTGAATCTTTTACAACAGTAGTATGTGAAAGAAATTCCCTTGCCACTTTTTTTATCAGCAGGCTTAACTGTGAAAATGGGAGCTATTGTTATCATCATCTAGCTTGTTGTTTTCTAGTAGTGAAAATGCAATGACACCAAAGCTTCACATAGTTGGCACTAGTTTGAAACCTTCAACTTGTTTTGAAATTCATAGCTTGAACACTTTGCTAGGCATTGTCAGGTTGATTTGGAATGAAACCGTACCCTACTGACATTTCAGGGAGAGGTTTTAAATGTGGCTTTGACAACTGAAAATAACCCAGATTTTCAGTCAGAATGGTGTCTTTCTGCCATGCGTGTGGAGATGGTTCATGCCCAAAGAGGCCCATGTATGAATGAAAGAAATCAAATGTCAGCAGAGCTTCTGTAGTTCTTGAAAAGGATTCAGTGAGGTAGCTTTTGGGGTGCACCTTTGTGACCTGGTGTTCTGGAGATTGCAGCTGCTTGTGTATCTCCCAATCTATATGCTTCTGTCTGTCTTCCCTTCCTCATCCTCCCTCCCTCTCTCTCTCTGAGTAGAAAGAACCTTTAGTCTTTTGTTTTTTTCCATCCGTCTAGTCCCAAGGGTTTCAAATGGTTATATATAAGCATTTTTATCTTTAGTTCGCAGAAAAAAAGCGGAGTTAGAGAAATCAAGCACGTTCTATAGCCTTAGTGAGCAAAGAGTGAGATCGAACGTAGAATTTGTATTCTGGGGCCTCTGGTGGTGTTTTAACCCCAAGAAAGGATTTTTTCATGTAAGAAAATGTTTCTGATGGATTTCTCTGCGTTGGGAATAGTTTTCCATTTCTCTGATCTTTTCTGTATCTGACAAGCTTCAGATAAATAAAGTAGAACATCACACTTACAGTTTTGCTGTAAAGGTATCCTACCGGACAGTAGACAGCAGCAGAGCTGCAGGTGTAGTAGCTCAAAAGGAATGCAAAGCAAGAAATTGTATCTGAAACAACTGATGGAATCAACAACATAGTGTTTTGCCAGGGTAGTTTATTTTGGCATGGCTCCGTAAAACAAGGACCCTCAATTTCTTAAACATAAGTAAAGTATCTGCTGATGGGGTTAAAAATAATGCCCTCTATTGGGAAAGTCAGGTAGAGGCGTATGGCCCGTGCTTGAACCCAGCAGCGCAGGGGTAAGCGCACATTTGGCTCTGGAATGCTCAGCTTCTCCATGTGCAGGGAGAAAAGGAGAACAAGAAAACAATTACCTTCTGCCCCTTCACCAAAACTGTTTTTCAGACTGGCTGTTTCTCGTCTGGGTGAACTCTTGTTCCCCTAATGCTGCTTTTGCTTTTGAATTACTGCTCTGGTGGTCTTCACTGAGACAACAAAGCTGAACTTTCCCTCTTCACAGAAAAGATTTGTATGTTACAACTGTCCTCATTAGTGCAAATAATGGCAGATCCAGGCCTGGGAAAATAAAAGCCACGGGCCACCTGCATAGTTATCCTGTTCACTCATTCATGCATTTGGCTGGCTGCAGCATTTTGTTTTACTTTGGGTCATCTTTGCTTTGCCATGCTTAAAACCTGGGCTAAAGGGGCAGGGATTATGCCACTGACAGTCCAGCTGTATCACCCATTGCTGCTAATTGGTCAGCAGCAGGGGACCTTGGGAGCACTCTTAATGTCCTCAATTCTCTATTTTGATAAGAGAAGCAATTTGAAATCCATAAACACAAATGTGTTCCAGCTTGTGCCTCCTGGAACTTGACCAGATACTTAAATACCAGCATCTTGATACCAGCAGTTTCAAAAACAAAGCTCCCAAATGTCAGTAACACTAAAATCAAAGCAGAGAAGATCTGCAAAACCAGGCCTCAGCAGTTGCACAGATTTTGTGAAATGTTATTTTTTTTAATTACAGCCGCTCCTTGTTGTGTTTCAGTCCATAAAAATGATGAGTGCATGCTTTTTAGGACATCGCCAGAAATTAAGAATAATGCCACCTTTTTTCCAACAGTAAAGCCTAGGAAACCTTAGAACAACTTTATAATTCTTGCTTCCGAATGCAGCAATGTATGTCTCGAATCCAGTGACCATTTAGAGCACTGATAGTATAGTATGAGCATACTGAGAGAGATCCATGTACTAGTTACTTCAACTCATACAGCTGTTGTCCCTAGCTGTGCGAGAAGTGTTTGAATGTTAAGTTTTTCTGTTTACTTGTTGTCAAACTTTGGCATATAGGAATCTTGCAGTACTAAAGTGAATTAAGGATATATGTTGAACAAGAACCTGTGTTAAGTGTTAACATGGGACAATATAGAATGAGGGAGTGATATTTGCTACGGGAGTTGAAATAAGGCTGAAGTCAGAAGGAAGACTGAATGAATACACATCTCTTACTCAAAAGTGTTGCAAAGTCACACATTTTGACCTAGTAGCTTTTAAAAACATGATCTTAATGATTTCATAGATGGAGATGTTACTCCACACCATTTTCTATTTCCATATCTGTTTTCAGTGTTCAGTTCAAATGGGTAACCAAAATTCTGTATTTCTAGAGGTCTGTAATTGAGTAAGTCATTGATTGCATTAGATTGTAAATAAAACAAGCTTTTTTTTTAATTTATGGTTTCTCTTAAAAGCAAAAGAAAAAATCCCAATCAAACAATTTCCTCTGAATAGTTAAAAGAATCATAAATGTACTATTTGGTGTCATTATTTACTTGAATCTCCTATTTTCACTCAATTTGCCCAGCATTTTCACTCAAGTATGCCCCGGATGCTTTGCAGGAGAGTTTTGCAGTTCTGTGGAAGATTCATAATGACTCAGCTTAGCATTAGAAAGAGCTCTGATAGATATCCTTTTACAATATGGCTGTTAACTTTGCAGTGGAAGGGTGCTAAAAGAACTGTGTACGAGAGTCTTGCATATCGTCTTTACTCAGCACATATAAATTAAAGCCAAATATTTAAGGAAATTATTTGTCAATTTTTATACAAAATTGAAAATGTAACTGTAGAATTGGTAAACCTCTATTTTAATTGAGGTTTTATTGCAATACAACCTAGTAACGAGGTAGTTCAAAATTTTAAGTGATGTTGGATATAGTATAAGCATGGAAGCATGAATTCCGTACTTGATTTATGATCAGTGAATAGTCAATGAAAGTGAGAAATAGGAAAGACGGGGTAACACAGTGTGCATGCCATTGTCAGCCACTGGGGATCAGTAAAGTACTACTCATAGTCTCAAACCTTCTTACTAAGAGATGCTTAATAGTTGCTTGTCTTTGTCCTGTTCTAGATTGTTGGAACCCTGACCCACACTCACGACCTTCCTTTACCAGTATCCTAGGCCATCTCACTGCCATAGAAGAGTCTGGTTTCTTTGAAATGCCCAAAGATTCCTTCCACTCTCTGCAGGAAGACTGGAAACAAGAGATTCAAGAGATGTTTGATCAGCTCAGAGCCAAAGAAAAGGTAAGTGAGGAAAAAAAAAACGTCCTTGCTTATGTTCTCTGGATTATAGTTCTCCTATTTCATCATTCAAACAGGGATCACCATTTAGTGCATCTCAGCACTAGATTTGTCTGTGCTTTACTGCAACTTGTAATAAGTCCTTATGTCAATAGCAGGTTATGATGCACACTAGTGCAGAATCATAAGTCAAATACATGTCTGCATCTTTAAATACACATCTGCATCCTTAGCTGCTGCTCAATACTGTGGTGAGTATTGTGTCCATTATACACTGTGCAAATTGCTGTGATGAGTTGTCTTCATTGTTTAATACATCTGATAGCTATTTCACTACAGTATCTTAACGAAGAGCTCCAATAATAATTGTTAATAAAAATAGGAGGAACAATTCCAGATTACATACTCCAGCAAACATTGCAGCTTTGATTCTGTCAGGTTTGTGTTTTCTAGGTTGTGGGCACAGCCAAAGTGGATTAACTATAATAAACACGAGTGCTAACAGGGGAATGGTCCAACAACTGTTGTAACTGAAATCCATCTGGGTAAATAGCAGGGAATGAAGGTCCTAGCAGGAATAAAAGGAACTGTGATCATCAATCTCAAGGAGTGGAAGTTAAGCAAAGAGGATGAAGTTCTGTTCTTCAAACGCAGTCAGAAAGAAAGTGCAGCTTGCTGCATCAGTCCATAAGGACCTTAACACAGTACAGTGTTGGAATGAAGTACTGCAGTGGAATTGTTACTGAAATAGTAGCATTTCACTGCCTCTCACCTGAAAACATTCATAATAAACACCCAACTTGATTTGGGCTCAGAAGTTGAGTTTAGGAGGTATGTGTGTGAGGAGGATGATCTTGAGTTTAGGGGAGAGAAGCCGCAAAACAGTTCTTAAAACATTTCTATGCACATACTGTAGTAGCTTTTGGAGGAAAAAGAAAAGCTGATAGGTATTTCCCTGCTGCACAATGTGGTTCCTTAGCATAAATGTGTTGGAACAGTTCTTGAAAACCAGAAACTTCAACAGAGAAACAGATGACAAAAACAGATCTAGACTGCTCTCATATTTTGAGTACTGTGTTCCTCTACAGCAGTGGGGAAAGAGATTTAATATCCTATTCACCTCATGAGTAAAATGAACTAAACCTCTGTGATGATTGCACAGGTAACAATTACATTATTAAGAAAAAAAAAAAGCATCTATCTGATGAAGAGTTCAAATTGAACTTCATCTTATTTTTTTTACCTTCTGTGGTGGATGTAGCCAGCTGGAGATAATTATTCTGAGTGCTGAATTCTTTCGTGCTTGTGGTGAGAGGAGTGCAGTGAGAAGAGCAAAATATTTTGAGATCTCAAGGACCATTTCAGTTGATTCATTTCCTCAACAAAGGAGAGGTCAAAAACTTTGCAATATGATTCTTTATGCTTGAGAAGCAACCATGCTTAGTGGAAACTGATGGGAATGGCCTCTTCACGATGTTTTCTTTATTGATTTTTATGTTAGAGTTGGGCTTTGTGCTATTTTATGATGCATGACTTGGAAAGGTTATTTTTAAACAGTTTAAGTCAATACTGAAGCTAACATACGTACTTACTGAACACGAAAGTAAGGATTAGTTCTTTTCAAAACTAAAAATAAATATTGCAAAATGGGTTCCCATGTACATGGTACTCTCCAGTGGTGCTTGAAAACATGTGCATGTCAGGATATCCAGCATCTTTTCTCATGACCTTGAATTTAGGATTTAGTACCTTTTCACAAAGTCACAGAATGTTTGAGGTTGGGAGGGAGCTCTGGAGGTCATCTGGTCCAGCCCTGCTGCTAAGGCAGGGCCACCTACAGCAGGTTGCCCAGGACCATGTCCAGGCAGCTTCTGAATACTGTGTGTTTTTTGAATAACGTGTGCATGCCCATTGCTTCTTGTACTGTCACTGGGCACCACTGAGCAGAGTCTGTCGTCTTTACACTCTCCCTTCAGGTAATTATACCCATTGGTGAGATCCCCCTGAGCCTTCTCTTCTCCAGGCTGAACAGTCCCAGCTCTCTCAACCTTTCCGCATAGGAGAGGTGCTCCAATCCCTTCAGCATCTTGGTGGCCCTTGGACTCTCTCAAGTATGTCCATGCCTCTCTTGTACTGAGGAGCCCAGAATAAGGGATGGTACTCCAGGTGTGGCCTCACCACAGAGTAGAGAATTTGGACATATATTTCTAAAGAAATTTTAATGCAAAATGTTAATACTGATCAGAAGGGCCTTGAATGGCAAGTGCTGAAGTTCTTTAGCATTATTTTTAGGTTTTTGGCTTTCAGCTGAGCCTTTAAACAGTGGTGCTAGCAGTGCAGTGAACATAAGTCACTGCTGCTGTACCTTCAGAGTGGGTAGTAGTAGCCTAAATGCCCAGATCATGAGGTAGCTTTTCTTTTCTCCTTTCTGATCGCCCTGCAGGAGCTTCGCACATGGGAAGAAGAGCTGACTCGTGCTGCTGTTGAACAGAAGAACCATGAGGAGTTGCTCCGAAGGCGGGAACAGGAGCTGGCAGAGCGTGAGATTGATATCCTGGAAAGGGAGCTCAACATCATCATCCACCAGCTGTGTCAGGAGAAGCCCCGGGTGAAGAAACGCATGGGGAAGTTCAAGAAGAATCGGCTCAAGTTAAAAGATGGCAATAATATCAGCCTGCCTTCAGGTTGGTGAGGCGGGCAGTGTCAGGCGAAATGGGAGGAACAGGTGAACCTGTAGCTTTGGTGCCTCCTTTGTGCTGACACTTATGCATTAGAAAGTATTGGATGTACTTTGGGAGAAAAAATAGCTCTGGCATCAAGAAACTAAGTTTGATGGTCTTATGGCTAGCATTCCCCACAGGCAACAGTTCAAAGTGTACAGGAAAAAAAGTGAGTTTGAGATGTTACACTGTTAGTTGAAAGACTGTATATGGCTCATAGCAAAAATTCTGGTGTTGCAGTTTAGCATGTTACTGCTCAAAATGATCAGTTTAATAAAGATTGTACCTTTTTAAAAAAAAAATGTTGCTGCTCTGGGAATATTTTACAAAATGCAGCAGAAACCGTAAGCTACTGGATTTTTTGCTGCAGGAATCTGAAAAAAAAGTCAAAAGAACATGTTGATAGCTGTGAGACCACAGCACTACGCAGCTAGTTCATATGTGAACTCAAGTTAACACAAAAGTGATCTCTAATACAACCCTGAAAGAAGTGTTAACTACTGGTGAGGTGTCTGGGATATCAGAGTGTCTTCATGAATATGAGCATGTCTTTGTCCCGAAGGAATTGTGTAAAAAATGGGCAGCAATTAGCTGTAAAAGTTTAGTTTTACATGGGTCCTGTAAATTTCATGCTTTGAAGGTTATGATAAATGATTAATTCTTTTTTCTTATATTTAAAAAAATGTAACTGTCTTTCTGCTTATGTTTTGATTTTTTTTTTCTTTTGATAAACAGATTTCCAGCATAAATTCACTGTGCAGGCTTCTCCAACGATGGATAAAAGGAAAAGCTTGATCAGTAGCTGCTCCAGCCCTCCTGCAAGTCCTACCATTATTCCCAGACTCAGGGCCATACAGTGTAAGGAGCTCAATGTAGTATTGAATTTGGGAAATGTGCAGTCTGTCAGCGTGGTAAGATGCCAAGATTCCATATCTAGGACAGGACTGTAAAAAATGTTCCTAAAATGTTGGCCTTGTGCCCTGCATGTATGAATTTAGAGAGAAAAATAGCGTGTGTTGGCAAGTGGGAGTGGGGAGTTGGGTTTTGTATTCTTTGGAGTCTAAGCCTCACCTATCTTCTTGAAAGATTGCTGCTGCGCTGTACAGAAAATACATTCCTTGGGTGTACAGGCTGATCTTTAAAAGACTAATTTGCAGAGTAGATCTGTGAAACATAAGTGAAGATGATTAAGTTACTGATGGAAGGACAGAAAAACAAGGATGGTTGTCATGAAAGTGGTGTTCCCATAATAACAGAATTAGGGAGATAAGTGTGTACTAGAAGTATGAAAGGAATGTTAGCTAATGTGCAGTGTTTGTATCGGCTATCACGACACTTGTGTTTCTGGTATCAAACTGGTATTTCTAAAAAAGAAACCAGTGGAGAAATAAAGCCATAAAGCGTGTCTGCAGCTATTTGAACGGATCTGGTTGTTAGATTAGTGTTGATACATGCTGAGAATTATGTGAAAGAACCCCAAATGGACACTTCCGCTACTATTCTTCTGGCTTGTGTTCTTTGCGTTGTTTTGGGACCAACCTGTTTATCTGTTTTTTCCCATTTTCCCACCATTTTTCCAACTTGTTTAGTGACTCCTGCTGAAAGCAGTAAAACATGGGGACGAAACTCAGTCCTTCCAAAGGAGGAAGGAGAGGAAGAAGAGAAGAGAGGCCAGAAGAAAAAAGGGCGCACATGGGGACCAAGCTCACTTTGTCACAAGGAGCTAGGTGCAGGAGAAGACGGGTAAGAAGAGAGGGCCTGGAATCAGACTGGTGTCCAGGTTCTGAAACTGGTTATGAGCTGGCTCACAGGAGTTTTGCCTGTCTTCTTGCAAGCAGTTTTCTGCTTACAGATTTGCTGTACCTGAGGTATTAGAGATCCAAAACAGAGACCCATGTTGCATTCAGTCCCTTGCTAGAGGTCCAGTACAGACCTGATGCTTTTGCTGTCCGCTATTACCTTATGTCTATTTTTAAGCAGTAGAACTTCCTTTTACGCAGCTCCTTAGCTGTGTAAAACTATTTCTTTTCTGGTTTTTCTTTATTTTCAGGCTCAACTTACTGTAATTTCATATCATGTCTGCAAATATTTATTTTACAGTTCTCAACTATAATTTTTAAAAAGATTTTCCATGATGCTGTTTAAAAAGTATCTGTAGAGCCAGTCAAACATTGTCTTTTCCAGCTTTTTTAAAGGACACATGTACCTTGAGTGAATACATATCTGCAGAAAATCACTTTTAGGACATGAGTTGCACCTGGCCCTTTTCTGTAGATTCTTGTTCTGTGGCACCGTTTTTTTCTGTGAATTATTTCTACCCGTACTCAGATTATTGCTGAAATGCTGCTTAAAACAGAGGAATATTTTAATGATCTAAGACCCATGAGAGGTTTGAATGCCTCATGATTTTTAGCAGAACTTGAAGCTTTCTCCACTGCTAAATTGATAGTTTGACTTTTTCCATACTTTTAGCAGGGATAATAAGATAACTAAGAAGATATCTTTTCTTTAATATTGTGTGTTCAGGTGTGAAACTCCTAGCAAACAGATGTTTATATAATGTATCACCACTGCAGTATTCTTCAGGAGGGCCTAAATCTAAGCATTCAGTGCTCAAGAGACATTAGGATAATGCCCTCAATAATAGGCTTTAACTTTTGGTTAGCCCTGAAGTGGTCATGCAGTTGGACTAGAGGATCTTTGAAGGTCCCTTCTAACTGAACTGCTTTATTCTATTCCAGTGACATTAAACTACATTCTTCATTCTAAGCACTCTTGACAATATGTGTTAACAGGGCAATGTGGAGGAAGCTTCTTTGGCTGCTGCCTGTACTTTATCTGTACTGTAGACAGAGCATTGCATTCTTCAGAATTAAAACATGCCATATTTTACAGTCATTAATTATTCAAAAAAATATAAAAGGTCAGGAGACTACTGAAGCTGATAGAGAAACACTTCAGCCTTGAAGTGTTTTAGGAATTAGGGTAATAAATCTTTTATTCTGTTTTTCTGTTCCTTTCTGTGCAGTCTGAAGAACTGAATTGTTTTCGAGCACAGACAGCTGAAAAGGAGTTACATGCTAACTACGGCTGCTCTTAAAATTATCCTGTTCTCTTGAAAACTGTGGTGATCTGTACTATTCACCACCTTTTCCAGGAAGGCATTGTAAGACCATTGCATTTTGCAAAGTATCTGAAATATGATAGCGTTACTGAGAGGGCAGTGTGGTTAACATACAATGAACTACAACTTCTCACTGAGAACACGCCAGACTGCAGATTATTGAAAAGGAATAGTGTTGCAGTAAATATTAGTACCTTGGTTGATAGAGTGTTTGCTATTCTTATTTTTTTTTTAAGTCTGATTTGGGAGAACAGGGATTAAAAAAAAAAAGTTAATTGAAGAGCTAAACTTAGCATAGAAAAGTCCAGTGTAAGCTTTCCCCATGACACTGCTGGTAACAGCAGTGCTGCTGTTCCATCTGCTTATGCAACTCTGATGAAGCCAACGTGAATCTTCATCTTTAGCATCCCTTTCAATGTATTTTCCATAGGATGTAATCAAAAGTTTAGGCAGGAATTACACTATAGCAATTGCTGTGAAATTCTCTAGCATGAGTTAATTTACCTATAATTAAGCAAAGCTAGTCACGAATTGATTACAGTCATTATTCACCCTTCTGCGTTTATCTTTGAGCATAAGAAATATATACAGCAGCAGAAAGTTGTAGCATATTCTCAAGGATATCCTCTGCACAGGTCTTCAGGGTCTCCTGGTAGTGTTTTATCACATAGCTGAGTGTAGTGTGGAGGGAATAAATTGCAAAATTGTAAAATCATGTGGCTTGTCTTTCTCAACAAGTAGGATTCTGTGTACTGTGCTGCCTGGGTTCAAGTTCATAGCAGGGTACTACATACGCCAGAATGATTAATGTTGGGAAAATGATGAACTTTTGAGACAGGTGAGAACTGTATGGGCTGCTTTTTGTGTAATCTAAAACTATTCCGGAATATTGGAAACAGCGAGAACCTTTGAAAAGTAATGTCTATAGAACGGTGATCAACCAGCTGAACATGTGCTGAATCAAGCTTGAACCTTGTGACCTTGCTATAGTAATATGGTTTGTCTGATGACAAGCATGGCTTCCCAGTTAGGTAGAGAATAGAGGAAAAAATACATACCGAGTATGTATAACCTTGAAATCCTGGCACAGAAGTCGTCTTAGACATGCAGAATGATTCGTGTGAAAAATGAGAATCATGAGAGAGTTCATTACAGGCCTTCCCTTACAGAAAAAGGAGGATATGAGCATATACAAGCTGTCTCTTTTCAAAGAACAACACAAGTTAGTCATGCGGCTAGAAGAGGTCTCTCCTACTAATTTTTCAGTTCTTTCAGTAACAAAGAGATGCTATGGTATGTCCAGTTGGGATCATTCAGACTATCCATAGATATTTTTGTCTCCTTTCACTTCAAGTTCTGACTGCCCAAAGTGCTTTTTAGGCTTTTTGCCAACACTGACGTGTTTCACGTTGGAGTTTGTAGAAAGGCACCATAGATATCCCAGTTCAGAGAACATTAATAACCAAAGAATAAAATGTTGTTGACTTGTTGATGTGTCAAAAAATTGTGCAATTTACTGTGTTTTTTTCTGATGTCATGAAGGTATTGCAGGGAACGAATAGGATGGTGATAATGAAGATCTATGAATAGGGACTACTAATAAGCTCAGGTGCAAAGTAAAATTCCTCTAAACTCGGATGACTTGAAAGCAGGGATTTATTTTGTGTTTTTTTTTGTTTTGGTTTGATTTTTTGGTCTATAACTAAAAAGCAATGGCATGATATATGGTGTTTAGTTACCTATTTTTCCATAATCTGCAGCTTATGCTTTTAACTGCCTGTACTTCAATGCAGTGTTTCCTTTAAAGGAAAAGTGTTGAGTCTTATAATATAGAGGCATCTAACTCTTCTGTTTTACTGACTTCAGTGTATTGCATTCCCATTAAGTCATCTTTGATTTTCGTTGTTTATTTGTGTTTCACATGGGAAAGTTTTTGTAGATATTTTTTCCCTCCTCCTGCTGAGCACTTTTTGTACCTGCCATGGTAGGTTTGCCTTGATTTAAAATGAAAATATCTAATTTCTGTAGTGGTGGTTTTTATTATTCTTAATTCGTAGCCGTTGTTTAGCATAGCAACCAAAAGATCTCTGCTGATATTACAAATGAGGGAGGTGTTGTAAAATGTCTTGCTATGGGAGGACCTTAAATCTATGTAATTAAGGTAGATACATGCATGACCTAAGTAGAGCAGTAGAGAATATGGAAGGAAGGAATGAAAGGTTATTGTCAGCATTATACATTTTATCCTGTCTTTCTGTTATTTCAGTCTAAAAGCTCTGGTAGAAGGATACAAACAGTGGTCATCCAGTGCACCAAACCTAGGGAAAATCCAGAGAACTGCACCTGCTTTTCCAGGATTCACCAGCTTAGCGGAGATGGGTAAAGGATTTCCCTGGACTTGTCATTCTCATCTCCACTTCCGTTCACATTTGAATGAACTTTCCATTTCCTGACCTTTACCTGATATCTTACAGCAGTATTTTCATTTTGGTGGCATCTAGCTTTTCTTTATTCTGTGTGAAATAACTTTCTCCTTCTGGATTTTCTGTTTGTTCATCTCTGTTCTTGCATTTCTTATCTGTCAAGCTAACAAGCTTCTCTTAATTCCCTCTTAACTCCATGTTACCTTTCAACTCCTTTCCTGTTAATATTTAGGTGAGCAGTATGGTTACACCTTTACTTGCTGGGAGAGATCCTTATCATTTTCCTACCTGTTCACTCCTGACTCCCAAACATATAAACTTTAGAAATAACTGAAATGTAGATTTCTTCTCGTATGCTGTTCCATAATTGATCCTGAACAGATCAGCATGCCAGTAACTTCCACTATGATAGCGTTTTCCAGCTACTTGTCTCCGCTTACCTGTTTGGAGAGAGTAGTTTGTGTTTGGCAGTTGGTGAATGATGCTTGTGATGAGAAGGATAGTTGCATCTTCTGGAAAGAAGTTTCTCATATGTATTTGTAAGACGGCGAATTTTGCCCGTGAATCTTATATCAATGCGAAGTATTTCTTGTGTTTGCTTTTCAGATGATGAAGACAGCGAATGTCTTAATGGGGAGGGCAAAGTGCACCCTTCACCTGGGCACAACCAGTCATACCTCTGCATCCCATTTCAGAAGAATGAAGACTGGGATGGGCCTTCTAGTGATGCCAATGATGAGTCCACCCCTGTGAACTCTGCTACTAGCACCCCACAGCTGACACCCACCAACAGCCTCAAACGTAGTGGCTCCCACCACAAACGGTGCGAGATTGCCTTGCTTGGCTGTGGAGCGGTGCTGGCTGCTGCAGGCCTGGGGTTTGATCTGCTAGAAGCAGGGAAGTGTCAGCTGCTGATTGAAGAGGAGCCAGAGCCACCCAAGGAGGAGAAGAAAAAGCGTGATAGCATTTTCCAGCGAGCTGGACGCCCGCGCAGGAGCACTAGCCCACCTTCCCGAAAAATCTTCAAAAAAGATGAGCCCATGTTGTTGCTAGGCGAGCCATCCACATCCCTCACCCTTCTTTCCCTGTCTTCCATTTCCGAATGTAATTCCACCCGGTCCCTGCTGCGCTCAGACAGTGATGAGATTGTGGTGTATGAAATGCCTGTCAGCCCTGTGACAGTCAAGGCTCCCTTGCCAGCCATTAACAACCCATTAGTCAATGTCCAGATTGAGAGGTTCAAACAAGACCCCAACCAGTCCCTGACTCCCACGCATGTGACGGTCTCTTCCCACACCCAGCAAGGCGGGCACAGGCGCACACCTTCTGATGGGGCCATCAAAGGGACTGGACTAGTTGTCAATGGGTGCCCAACCAGTGGATGCCCTTCCAGTAGCTGTTTAACTGGAGCACTGGGAGCAGGTAGGTTTTCAGCCATCTTCCTTTTCCTCTTCAGAAGAAGGGCCCAAACAGTATAATTACAAGTTAGGAAGTAAACGTGTTGCTTATACAGCATCTGTGGTGATGGCCAGTCCACAAGAAGGGCTTGTGGATGCTGTCTTTACACAAATAATGAATGGAGTAATGCAGTAACAATCTGTTCCATTATCTCTACACCAAGGAACTCTGCTTCACAATGCTGTGAGGTAGAGTATGTTGTTTCTTAGACAAAGATGATATCAAGGTACAACTGCTGTTCATTTTCAGAAGTTCCTCAGAATTCCATCTGTTGCCTTTATACACTTGTTTGTATTGGTGTTACTATTTCAAAGCAAATTCTAATCCTTACGGCAGTGAAGACTGAGTCTCTTAAAGTAGTGTGGGGCTGAGCCACTGTTGCTCTTACTGCTTTGCAAGCAAGAGGGATTTTCCTAGGTAGGTAGTGTTCTGCTTGTTGCAGTCTTTAGGAGTGGCTGTGACTTGATAAGTTAATAAATGCTTTCCTGTTTTTCTGCCCTAGTAATTTAGGGAAAAGGAGGACTAGAATATGAAATTAAAGCCTGATTTAATTAGACTTTTCCCAATGGTAGAACAAAATATGAGGTTGTCTGTTGAAAGGCAGTCTGCAGTAAAATGTGGGTTAATGCAGCTGAGAACACTTACTAAAATACTAATGAAAGTATATCTTGTGTTTTAAAAACAACCAAACAAAACCAGGAAGTGTCCACAGTAGATTTTGTTAAATGACTCTTCCAGGGAATTTGTCCAGCTCACTGCAAACAGGTGTCACACATCCTGCTGTGCAAGTGTCTCCCTGATCCATTCAAGCCATTAATGGTAATGTACCCTCCAAAGGATTTGGAGAGTCCTCACCTCTGATAGGAGGCCAAATCCATGCTCTCCAGTCTGAGGATGAAGAAAACAAATCAGGAACGAACAAAATACTTTGCCTATGCTAGGCAAATGAAACGGGTGTTCCACAATGTGTTGAGAATGATGTAGGAATAAAGAAACCAGTTATTCGCTTCAATCTTGAAGATGTGGAGGTTGTAGATTCTGAATGGAGGCTTTCTGCTTTCAGAATATTTTCACAGTGTACATACAATAAGATCTGTTGGAACCTTTTAGCAGTGACATCTAACATGTTTCCCTCTTCTTTCACCTTCTCCGTTTTGGATAGGTGTATTAAAAACACCTAGTCCAAGTAGAGATCCAAATGAGGTCCCTCGCCTGCCAGACCCCAACCTTGTTTTTCCTCCAACCCCGAGACGATGGAATGCACAGCAGGACCCCACACTGGAAAGACCCAAGACGTTGGAGTTCCTGCCTCGGCCTCGTCCCGCAGCCAGCCGACAGCGGCTTGATCCCTGGTGGTTTGTGTCACCCAGCAATGCCAAGGGTGAATCTTCTGCCAACAGTTCAAGTACTGACACTCCGAGCAATCTGGACTCTTGTTTTGCGAGTAGCAGCAGCACTGTGGAAGAGAGACCCGGACTTCCTGCACTGCTTCCTTTCCAGGTGGGTCTTCCTGTAGAGGAGCGGACACTGTTGGACATAGATGCTGAGGGGCAGAGCCAGGACAGCACCATTCCGCTATGCAGAAGTGAACTTAACACACACAAAGCTGCAGCATATGAACTCAAGCAAGAATTCTGGTCTTAGTATGAAATCCACTGGGGACAGTAAGCCTCTCTAAATTCACTCCTACTTTTTGCACTGAGAATGCACTTTGAAGACAGATGAGATGGAGGGATGCTACAGAGATCATATGGTGCTGCCTCTGCTGAAGATGTTGTTCGACTGCCTGATTGTTGTCTGCAGTTGGATGTAACTTAGCAACTCGAAGCTGCTGACCTTTGCTGTGGGGTTTTTCTGTAGTCTTCCCTGTCCTCTTACTGCAGTTTGTATCTGCAGTAAGCTAAAATTATCATATCAAAGTCTTTGTTACTGACCTTATAGGATTTGGCACTTGCAGTAAGTATACTGGTATCTATCCTGGTATTAATCAGTATTTTCAAAACTCAAGTACTATACTACAGCAGACACCAGTGTTTATTTTCCCAAAGATTCCAGGACAGAAACAAGTTGTTATCTGGAGACTACCTTCTCTAAAATGTATCATTAGAAAGGCCTGGAAATCGTGGTGTCCCCACTGAAGGAGCAGAAATAACTATCTTACACTTGCTTGCCCCGTTTTGCTCATGTGCTAGTGCAAGGTGGAACAGATTGCTGAGGAAGGGCATGGCATCTCCATTGATGGAGGTCTTTGAGAACAGTCTAGGCTGTTGGGAATGAGTAGATAAGTTGATCCTGGCTTCAAGGTGGGGTGGGTGGACTTTGATCTCTTGAGGTCCCTCTCAGCCCTATTTTTCCATGACCCTTTGCTGTCAAAATGATGAAGGGGAATAGTATGACCACTCACTCTAGCTTGCTTTTTTGTTTTGAGCTTTAGTTCCATCAGCCTCCTTTTTTTTCCCCCCTATATTGCAGGCTCATAGTCAAGCTGCCTCAGCTTTGGGAAGGGAATTGGCAGGAACTCTTTCTTTAAAGCTGTGTTGGCTTGCAGAAGTAAATTATGTCCCCTTGTTCTTTTTTTCTTCCTCTTCTTCTTTCTTACTCTTTTTAAGGAGTGGCCCTTGAAACCCAAGACTGCTCTTGTGCACACTGATATTTGTTGAAGGCTCTTTTGAAATTGAGACTTGTGTTGTTAGTAGTTGGATTGTGCAAATAGGAATCAGAACATCTGGATTCTGTCTTATTTAGTCGCTGACTCACTGTGTGACCTTGGGCAAATAATGTAACCTCTCCGTGCCTGAATTTCCCCATCTGTAAATAATAGGGTTAATACCTACCTCACGGGGGGGGATGGGACATATGTAATTTGTATAAAGTCCTTTGACATCTTTGCGTGGAAGGCATTATAGACATGTAAAACATTTTTGTTTAAATCTGTAAAAACTCCTAACTCTGGACAAGGAACAGACCCCTCTCTTGCAGGAGGAAGTCACACAACTAAGGTGTGCCTATGATCACAGTTTTCTTTAGAGACTGCAAGTGTGTCTGTGCCCAACAAGTCTATCTTACAGCTTTAATGAGAGCTTCACTCTTGCCCAGTTTCAGCATTATACATTAGGGATGTGGCCTTTACGTGAGATTATTAGGGTAGTCTGCTTTATTGCAGGGTACAGCATATCTATTTAGTTTTTTGTACAGATCTCTGCTCATTCTGCTAATCTGCTAACCATTTGGGTGCAAATGACTGACTTCATGGTACTGCCAGTGCTGCACTCACCCAGTTAGGGAAGTCTAGCCCTGTAGCGCAGGCAGTGTAGCTGAAGGCTTTCTTGCAGCAGCACAGACAACATGATTGTTCAGATGTTTGCAACCTTATGTTAAAAACCAGCATGTGTGGGGAAATACTGTCTTTAGTTTTTTTTTTAATTCTGAGGGCTAAACCCAGCATGTTGCCATTGGTCAAGTGCACCCTTTTATCAAGCAAATACAGTATCTTACCACAGAGAAAAGTCACATTTCTTTGCTCATCTCATTCCATGAAACTTATTTAATGGCAGAATTACTCTTTGCCTATTCGATTGAATGATCCAGAGTTAGCCTAGATAATGTTACAATGGCAGCTGAAGCTGGATGGACTGCTGACTGTGTAGGCAAGGTACTCTGGTGTGGGGCTAAGAAACTTTAAAAAGAAAACTTACGTTTCTGGCACTTGTGTTAAACGTTGGCCTTTAGCATTTTGGGTTTCTTAAAACATGAGGGCGGGGAACCCCATAAACAGATGATTAATTTCCATTGTGCTATAGAAACAAACTCAAGGAAAGAAGCCTGGTCAGAAGTTGGGTCAGAGGGACTTAAAGCAAGAGATTAAAACTACTGAGTTCTCATGGTCTCCCTTATCCTTCTAGAAAGTCTGAAACAAAACTGGATCAGCTGTTCTGAAGAGTTATGCTTTCTGTGCAAAAAGT
Organism: Anser brachyrhynchus; assembly: GCF_964034855.1. Taxonomy (NCBI): domain Eukaryota; kingdom Metazoa; phylum Chordata; class Aves; order Anseriformes; family Anatidae; genus Anser; species Anser brachyrhynchus. Next base: position 29,896,012 of record NC_137699.1, on the reverse strand, counting down.
GTCACTACAAAAGTCATAGGAAGCAGCATCTGCTCTCCAAAGACATCATCCGGAATAGCTCTTTTGTGTAGGAAAGCATCTTCCCTAACACCAAACGGACAGCAAAGGAACTGAGTGGACAAGGTGACATAGAATTTAAGGATCCAGATTAGGGTTTCCAGTTTAGATATTCCATATTACAGAGCTGCCAGAAAGATTGGGTAGGACCATAATGCTTTCCAAATGTTCCTTGGATGCAATTATCTTAATTGAATCTAGCATGTGAAATAAAACAAGGTAGTCTCTTCGAGCATCGACCCATAAATGAGTCTTCCACCTGTGATCGGTCCCTGGACTAGCCTGAGGTATCAGGCACGAGGTGTCTGTTGTAAAACAAAGCTGTAGTCTTTAGCAAGTGGTGGGATATTCTCTGACAGGCAGAGGGCTCTCAAGGCAAAGAGTTGTCAGGTATTTACTGTATGCATCCTGAAAGCTGAGGCCGTGTGCATGTTAAAGCCAGGCAGAACCTTTCCCTATATCCATCTTGGCATGACATCCTGGCTTGATTTCTCTCCTGCCTTAATCTGTTTATTTTTCCATCCCAGCTGTGGGTGCCGAGGTTCCCCAAATCCCCAAAAGAGTGCTTCACTATAGTCCACTAGGTACTGAGAAGAAACGAGCCAGTCAGGAAGCTCAGATCTCTTTTTTACTGGTTATTAGTATTCCCGTTTCTCAGTGAGACAAAAGTTTCATTATTGACATACCTTTCTAGCGGTGTTCTTGAGAAAGATGGTGAAAATCTTGCTATAAAAATAAATGTATTTTTTCCTTAAATACCTGAATAAGTTGCACTTTTTGGCTAAGAACCAGAAAAAGAGAACGCAAGATCATGAAACCACTGAGCAGTTTAAAACAATGAGAAAAGAATGGAATAAAATATGTTAAAGTAATTACAGGGCTCACAAAGAGGAAATGACATTTTGTAACTGATGCTAAGAGTAGTAAGACTGTTGCTGTGAAAAAAATTAAGTTTGGAAATACATATGTATTTTCTTTAAAATAGTTGGCTGGCAATATATGTCACTAATTTATGTAACTGATTTAGGAATTTAGAATATTTTTGCCAACCCTTCAAAATACGCTATCCCTGTGTTCTGTTTTTCTTGTAAAATTGAGGGGAAAGCACAGATGTAGCGACAATGCAAAAAAATACAGTTTTTTACTAAATTTCTACTGGTTTCACAGAAATTGAATGTGGGACATGTAGAGAGAAGAAAGCTTTTGTGTCAAAACTAAGGCGGTAATAGTTATGGATTTTTTGTAATATTGTTGCTTCCTATGGACTGCACAATGCTCTGTTTTGCCATCAAGGAGGTCTCATCTCCTTTGATCCTTTTCAGAGGTGCAAATGTAACTTTTTATAGGTATCTTTTTTCCTTCAGATTATTATTGCAGTGGGTTGATATTCAGTATGGGGCAGGGAACCTCAATGAAAATATTCTTTTTGTAATGGTTTTCTAACAAAATGAGTATTTTCAAAGTGAATTTTTCATTATTGATGTGGAAAGACCTGTTCTGGTTTGGTATGCTTTTATGATGAAGTATTTTTCTGTACCTCTAGGAACGGGAGTAGTTGCCTTCCTCTTCATAGCATGCTGTTATCTTAAGACTTTATGGACAATACTGCGTAGAGATGTTACTTCGATTGTCATGAAACTGGATACCTCTCATTCTGTTGAAGGTGAGGCAGTAATGATTGAGTAGAGAAAGGTCTTTACCATCTGGAGTGTTTTATTAAGGAGAAAATGACAGGAAACCTCCTAACATGAGCCACCTTTCTATCTTTTACCTAACTTTTATTTGAAACTTAATTCATCTCTGTGGGATGAATATGGGAACTGGAGACCCATTAGCTGTATAGAACCAAACTTAATACAATATCCCCAAATTCAGTGTTAGCTTGTTACTTTTGTAAGTAATTTTAAGCTAGTATCAATGTTGGGTTTTTTTCTTTGGGTTTTTTTGAAACCTTTCCTCTTGGAAAATGATGCTTATTGCTTTCTAAGCTTTTCCATTCATTTTGGAACTACTCTTAAGAACTCTTCAACTCCTTGGCAAATAGGAAGTTATATCTTGCAGTGATATAGGTCCTCCTTTCAACTTCAGTTTTTTCAGCATGAAACAAGGAAACCTGTATTTGGAAATGAAGATATCTGATCCTTGTTGCTACAGGATAGTTGCTTTGCTTCAGTATTTATAACTCGCTTAAGGCTATAATTTGGGTAAAACGGGATACTAACTGTGAAGGGAGAGGCATGTGTTAAAATACAGTTGCAAACCAGCAATAAGTACAGCGTGTATGTTCAAACAGAACCAAAACACACTCATGCTGTCATAGAGGATAACGTTAAGGTTTCCTAAACCTTTGGTTCATTATATAATTAAGATATCTTTAAGAAATAGTGTCTTCCTGTGTTTTTCTGTTATGTTTACTATGGTAAGATTAGAATAAGGTGGTTGGCACAGCCAGTGGTCTTGTATCTAGCTGGAGAGAAGGTATTTTTAATCAGATGTTTATCATTTTTCTATTTTTGTATCCAGTATTGTGGTTTAGATTTTCCTTTTTTATTGTGGTTAGCAAACAAAAGAGTCTTAAGAAGAACTTGTGTTTGTTTCCTTAGCTCTGCTTTCACAGTTTCACAAAAAAATACTGAAATGCATTTATAGCTTATTTTGCTGCTCCCTCTTATGAACACACTAGTAGAATGTCACATGCTGCAGTGTTAATGTGCATTTGCTTTTGTTTTTTCTCTTGCTCAGCTTTTTTAAGCAGCTTTGCCATTGGTCATAGATGAATACAGCTTCTGAAATCGCCTACATCAGCTTTATTTTTGTATTTTAAAAACATTCATTCCCAAGCTAAGAAGCATGTGCTTGATTATAAGGTAATTTCCCACTGGTGACTGGGTGGTGGATCTCATGTAGCTACCAGACAACTTCTTGTTCCTTCCTAACAAGTATCTTTTTTTTTTTCACTAGAAAATCTTCAGCACTTCATCAGTGTTGTATACAAGAAACATGTTTCATCTCTTTCTGCACATGAATTAAAAAAAACAACAAAACTTTTTCTGTTGGTTCCAAATGACCAGGAACATCATTTTCCTATTGAGTGTGGCTTTTTGGGCTGGTCTTTTTTAAGCCTGCGAATCACCTACGTGTATTTTAGGTGCATCTGCATTCCTAGGTGCCTTCTGTTTCACATGCATCCTTGCTAGGGCCTTAGGTTGTTTTTTTGGAGGGAACTCTTGGAATGATGTAGCTTTCAGTACTGTAGTGTTATCATACGTCAGGCCAAACACCAGCACTGCAAACATTTTGTGTCCTCCCATTTGCTGACTTGTGTATACCCCTGTGGAAACAAGTGCGCTATAATTAGCTCTCCTTATCTCTTGGTTAGAATTCTAAATACATTATTTCAGTGGCTGTCCCTATCCCGTCTTAATCAGTTATTAATTCTTGATACTGTAATATTATGGGGCCCAAGACAGAAAGCAACACTTGTTTTAGGTGTTCTTTGACCTGAAACATTTTCAAGGTAGAAGCATAAAACTCAGCTGGGGGAAGTGAAGGTGGAAGTTGACAGAAAATAGCCAATATATGGGTAAAATTATTATTCTTTTGTAGTAAAACAGTCAGGATAGAGGATACTAGGTGCTTGGTAATCTCTGGGCATCATAGGTAAGTTGGGTCCTAAAGAAGAATTTGAGGATTGTGTAGTGACTTTGTTTCTGGTTGGCTTTATTTTACCCTGAGCTACCTCATTTGTAGAGATGGAGTGTGAAGAAAGGATAAGGGTGTTGTTTTTTTTTGGGTTTTTTTTTGGCAGGAATTGTTCTAGGTAGGCAGTTGAGGCTGGAATGATGAGAGGACAGAGGAAAGCATTTGTATTTGGCTCTCTGACGCTCAGATTCCTGATGGAAAAATAAAACCAGCAGTTCAGTTTGATAAGTTAAGGTTATGCTTGCTTTTACTATGTAGGTCTCCAAAATAAACAGTAAATGACAAGGCAGAGGGCATGTTTCCTGGTGGTTTTCAACCCATGGAAGAGCTGAACGTCTGCAGTGCGGAAAGGTGGTAATTTCATATTGGTCACTGCTGCTGTTAAAGGTGAAAGTATGTTTTTTGAAACATCTTTTTATACTCTCGTATTCTTTAAGTGAACCTGTATGCAGTCTTGTTTCCCTGTATTCGCTGTTGTTTTCCTAATATATTTGATTTTAATACAGTTCTCATGTCTGAATGCTAATAATGTGCAGACAGTCCAATATAGCTAATACTAAGAAACCATGACACATTTTTAGTGTGTAATATAGTGGATTTATAAGCTTGAAGTGGGCACCTGTTGGGTCTGTAGCTTATGGGTCAGTCAGATGCTAGCCCAGCTAGCAAATGGAGGCTTAGACCAACCAGATCTGCAGGAGGAATGCCAAAGTTGTATTTGCTTAGAATAAGTTACTTGAAAAATAATAATGCTGGGGAAAAATGTTCCTTCATTACTCAGAAGTACTTTTCTAGGATCTTGTCCATGCTTGGAGTTTAGCTTCCAGCTAGTGAGAGCCCACATTGTTTTTAAAAGTAGTTAGCTGAAGCCCCAGCATAAGACCAGGATAAAGTATTTATTTATGCTATTTAGGAGCGATTAGCACTGTCTCTTTGTCCTACCTTGATTGTTCCGATGTAGCATTTTCTTGAGAACAGATGCTGAGGTTGGGTAAAACTAACCTTCTTGCCTTGAAGCAGGAGAGGGGAGAGACACGGGTCGGAGAAAGAAGAAACATTGCTCTAGCCATGTCCTAATGCTTTTCCCTCTCTTAGTAGCAGAGGTTATAATGGAGCAGAAAGACATACCAGTGCTTTTTCAGGCTTCATTGATAAGAATGCCGCTAACATGAGATTTCAGTATATAAACAAGTTCTTTGGGAACCCTTGTAATTGGTTTCTTGTCATTGAGTTTCAAAACAAATGGGGTCCCTGATTACTGTTTGGCTTAGCTCAGTTGCACACTGATCTTCTTGAGTTTAACTGCAGTTGGAGGAGAACTGAGCTTTTTCCTTGGGTTCTTCTGGAATTTCATAGATGTGGCCGCTTCTCAACTTGGGGGTAAGGTATTGGGATGTTTCTTCCCAGGCACAGTTTGTGTCACAAAATGAGTTCTCTTGACTGATTGCCCAGATGTTCATAGTAGGCTTGTATTTCTGTCTTGCATGCTTTAGTGAGCAGCTCTTAAAATGTCAACATGGTTAGTACTCGTATCTGAATAGGGCAGCTAATACCTCTGAGCTGATTTTTCACTCTGCATCTAAAGCAGATGTTACTGCATCAGTTCTGCCATTGCTCTGTTTTCAAGGTTATCTTGGCAACCGTAACATCCAGAAATCCTAGGCTGTAAAGAACAACTCAGCAGCAAAAAAATAAAAAAATAGAAAGCATACCAGTGTTTGCCGGTTGAGCAGTTGAGTTTGGCGAGTGCTCTTTACAGGGAGTAAAAGCCATTTTTGTGCAGCATAAGTCTGTCTGAGAGACAGCTGAATTCCAAGTGGAGAGTATACCTAGGTCTGCTTAAAATCAGTGCCCCTCATAGTTGTCAGCTTTAATAAGAAACCATGTAAAGCTAAGAACATCTAGTGGTAAAAATTTGTATTTGGGGCACTGTCTTTTAACTAGAAGGGCAAGAGGCTTCAGTTCAAGGAAGCTATTCATCTCATAATTAAACATCACTGGAATCAATGGAATGTATCTGGGTCCAAATACACAAGACCCCAAGTCAGCAAAGCTATTCTAATCTGAACCGGGGTGTCTGTAGAGATTAATGGTGAAGGACCAGCCTCTATACTTAGTCAGAGGAAGTTCCTTCACAACTTTCTGGGTTTGATTGCTCTGACTTGTGTGGCCTTTCTACGCCTGCATTTGCCATGCCTGTTTGACTGCTAATTCTTACCATAAACAAGGGAAGCTTTGAGAGAATGTTCTGACACAGGAGGGAAAGAGCAATGACTTTTGCACTAGCAGATTGCTAGCTGCAAAGGGGCCATAAGTGGTGTGTGGAGGTTGTATGTACAAATGCTGGTGTTAAACCTGAGGCCTCTTCTCAGTTTTGTTTTTCCATTTCAAAAACGCATCCTTCCAGGCTGGTGGACAGACCTGACAAGTTCGATAGTGATCAACATCCACCACCATTGTTAGGTTCTTGGGTTCTTGTTTGTCAGCTGTTGGCCCAGCATTTTGTGCTGGTGTGTATGATTTCTTTGCTATAAATGCAGAACAAGCTGGGAATTTCAGAGATAATTTGCGTGACTTAAGTTGAGAGGCTTATATGGAGTGGGGAGGGCAACAGTGGTAGAAAAATCAGGGAAACTACCTGTGCTTTTAACAATGTCTCTTCTGTGGCTTTGAAAGTCCAAGAATTTCTAAGCCAGAGAATGTATTTCCTCCCTCTTTTTATAAGCTATGTCTTTCTTTTGCCTTATTAATTATGGATCTGCTCCTGCTTCTGTTTAAATCCAGCTGCAAAAATCAGTGACCTGACTTCCTAGGTACAATGTTGTAAATCTGAAGAACCAGGTGAGTAGATTACTCCCAGTGTAAGATCATGCCCACATGTCCATTCATTTGAGGTATGGGATAGTTCCTGCTTGTGTTGAAATTCCTTTGTGGAGCGTGTTAGGTACTTCGTAAGAAACTCCAAACTCTGCAGGACTGGGATTCATCTTACGACACTAAGTATTTCAGTCCATTTGTGGAGACCTCCTGTATGTCTTCTCTTCTGTTCATGGTGTTCAAAAGTCTGTTGCTATGGAAGTAGCACCTGAGGGTGTGTTTTGCCTGAAGAACCTGCAATGAAGCAGTTGCGTTAGCAAGTGGTAACGTACCCCAGAGTTGAGTAAACTAATGGAAGCCACCGAGTTTTTCTTGTTTGTGTGATGAAATGTTGTCAAATGAAGTGATTTGTTGGAGCCTTCCTTTAACCTCTGTACAGCAGTAAGCTTAGGGGAAAATAAGATTGCATTATTTTTTAAAAAGCTTTATTTGTGACCCGGCCTTGTTGCCTCTGACCCTCTTGGGCTTAAATAGTTAAATTATATTAATGTCCAGTTTGTTTCACTGTAGGTAACACATCAACTGAATACTCTTGTGCATAATCTACTGTATCTTTCCTCTGTTCTGTGTCAATGTATTATGTGTATTTGGATTACAGTTCTTTTTTTGTATTAAATTATTTTATGTTATAGAACAATATTTAAGCAAAGCAAAGAGCTAATGAAAGTTGTTGGCGTTCTGAGATTTTTTTTCTCTTTGCTTTTTTTTGGATGTACTGTAAATTGTAAACCAAGGATGCCAAGCAGGCTTGGTTCAATGGCTAAAATTATTGTATTACAGTGTAATGCTGATCTAGGCCTTGTCTCAACACTAGAGCACACAGACTTGAATAAAACTGTTATAAAAGTGATCATCTTTAGGTCTGGAGTTCTTGTCTTTGTACTTCAGATAATTTTGAACGGGTATTTAGAAAAATGGTGTCATGACCTTGCTATGAGGAACTCGTATTCTTGTCCCAGTGCCAGCACAGGCTTATTTTTTTGCTAGTCATCTTGGTTCTGATCGGCTGTTCCAGCCCTGTTTGTGCTAAACCCCACACAGTCTAATATCAGACTTGGCACACAGTGCCTGTCTGCTAACACACTTCTAGCTCTGAACAGGGTAATTAATTGCATACCATTTTAATTAAGGTTAATATTTCTGTTCTGTTAGCTTAAGATTTTTGTACTCTGTATTTAGCATCACAGCCAGAAGATGTATCTGAATGCCTGGATCTGGGGCGAATGCAGTAACACATTTTTTGCATGATGACATTTAACAGATGGTTTAGATTCACTTCTGATGCAATGCCTTTGTCCCTGCCACCTTACTGAATAAGGGTCTGTTGCTGGAACCAGCATCCCTTCAAGATCTTTCATTTACTGCCAGTGTGAAAGACTACATGGTTTTGATTCCTAGGTTGTGTGTTTGAGTCGTGGACTATGTGCTGTTGTCTGATATAAAACCATCATTTAACTTTCTCTTTTTTAAGGAATGCACCGATGAAGGGCTATGCACTACAAGAGCCTGTGTTCCATAATTTCCTTTGAGAAAAGATTTTTCTCTAATGTGATTATGTGCAAGAAATCCGACAACCTTCCAGCAGGTATGGAGACTGGAACAATGCATAGATAGTATCACTGACTATATTCTATTCAAACTGCTATAGTGGTGTTTTTTGTGATAGGCTGAGAAGAGAGTGGACAGGCTGTCAATTAAGTTTAGTTGAAAATAATGACACGCACAATTAGTTGCCTTTTCACTCATTTTAACAAGGGTGTCTTGCAATGGATTGTTTCAAGCATCCCCTCCTTCCCTCCAATTCCTGGATGCCTCAGTCTAAGACAGGTTTTTCTACTTTACTTCTGTAATGTTTTGCACAATACGTTTCTGTTGTAAAAGAATCAGATTTTCTAGCTGGATTTGCTTGCCTGTCACAACCATGAGGTTACTGTAATGTTCAGGCTGACCTCATCAAGAACAAAAATCTAGATGCATCATGGCAGATAAATTTCTGCTAGTGAATGCAGCTTTTGTAGAAAATGGCAGGAACACAAAGCAGTGCAGCAGAACATAAAAATAAAGTTCTCTCAGTAGAGGAATCTAAACACTTCTTGCAGAAAGTGAGGATCCTAAATGAAAGCTGCCAGGGTCAGCACAGATGCAAAATAAACATGCCAACAGATGTTTTAGGCTGAGTAACTTAGTTTTTCTTTTGATGATATGTAGGCAAGGGTTGGGTATACAGATTCTATGGCACAGATTTTAGTTGGCCTTTAGCTGTGTATGTATGTATATATATATATATATATATATACACACCCAAGTGAGCAAATCATCACGTTGTGTTACAATATTCCTTGATGACGTGCTGGGAGTAGCACATGTAAGTGGTGCTTTGGAAGCCCACCACATACCTTGATGATACTTCCAGCAGCCTTCCGAGACCATGCGCTTTAATAGGTGTGGAGGCTCTGCAGCTGGGGCTGCTGGAGCAGTGCTCACAGCCCCTGCTCCCCCTGCCTGCCACAACCAGGTGCCTGCTCCCTCTGGGTGTCTGGACAGCCCAGCCTGGGCCTGAGTTCTCATCAGGACAGTGACATGACTCTGGGAAACGACTCTGAGGCTGGTGGCTAGGTCCATGCAGGTGTGCAGGGGGATGGCTGCCTAGCCACAGGTGAATCAAATGTGCAAATTCCCCTTGGTGGCCTTCCTGGGTCTCACACCTAGCTCATATCCCTCAAAGATCCCCTCCATCTGCAATTACAGGTGTGTCCCTGCCTTTGATTTTTAATACAGATCAGTGACACTGCTACTTATTTGCCCTGTGCAAGGAGTGAACAAGGGTTTAATCTGCATCCTGACATCAGGCTAGAGTTGTAGGTATGTGCATTAAGCGTTTTATAGCTAGAGGGACAGACAAAATACATTGTTTTGAACATGCAAGGTGTACAGGATTCATCATCTGTGATAAAATCCGGATTAATTTCATGCCCATGACGCGCTAGGAAAGAGTCAGCACTAGATCTCCCTGAAATTCATCATCCTGCCTCCATAGTTTTCTTCCTTTGTAGTAAGAAGGTGAACATAATGTTGCTGCAGCTAGGAACAGGGCTTAAAATAACACTGAGGCTCTGGCTTGGATTGGTAGCCTCTGGCAGCTGTAGATTGCCAGGAAGAAATTGTTTGCATCCTCAAACTGTAGGGTTCAAACTTTAGGGAACTGATGTTCCTACTGGTGCAGAAATATTATTAATTGCTTTGTGCTGTGGCAGGCTTGTAAGGAGGTGGATTTTCTGTGGAAAAAGACAACCCAGGGGACAGGCAGCAGGTGTGTGCTGCTGTGAGGCTGGATGACTCAGGCTGTGATGGTCTGTGTCCTGACTAAGAACTTGAAGGACAAAATTTGCTGCAATGACTCTTTTCATTTTGTCACTTTAATGCTGGAGAAAATTTACCACATCAACGTTTCAGCACTATGCTCTGTCAGTGACAGGCCAAAAATAAACCAGTTTATTTTATTGCATGGGCATTAGACAATGTGAACAGAAGCCTCACTCAGACAGGTCATTGGTTTTAATTTGCTTAAGGGCATCTGGTAACCAGCCATCCTTCTTAGGCACCGAGCACTGGGGGGCTGTGTGCTGCGCTCATTTGGTTTCGACACACAGAATCACAGTGGTTTGGGTTGGAAGCAACCCTAGAGACCATCTAGTTCCAAGTCCCTGCCATGGGCAGGGACACCTCCCACCAGACCAGGTTGCTCCTAGCCCCATCCAGCCTGGCCTTGAACACCTCCAGGGATGGGGCATCCACAGCTTCTCTGGGCAACCTGTGCCAGGGCCTCATCACCCTCTAAGAATTTCTTCCAAATATCTAACTTAAATCTACCCTTTTTTAAAGCCATTATCCCTTGTCCTGTTGCTACATTTCCTGACAAAGAGTCCCTCCCCAGCTCTCCTACAGACCCCCTTCATGTACTGGAAGGCCACAATAAGGCCTCGCCGGAGCCTTCTCTTCTCCAGGCTGCACAACCCCAACTCTCTTAGCCTCTCTGCATTGGAGAGGTGCTCCAGCCCTCTGAGCATCAGTCACAACACAGAAGCAACTACCTGTTTCAGGTGTAATTGATAGACCAGTCTATCAATTTTTCTTCCTGGAAAAAAAAAAGAGGGGGGGATGGGAGGAGGAGTCCTGCTCCCTCCCAGGAGATGCATGAGGATGAAGAGCTCTCTGTGGAAGCAAGGCATATCTTGTCTCTCAATCCTTTCCCCTTGCTGGTAGGTGTGATGGTGGGTTGTAACTACAGCAGGTTGCATGCTCTTTTTACTGCAAATTGCCTTGCTCCTGGGCAGTGCTGAAGCAGGCTGCCTGGACAGGGCTGAAGACGTCTGTCCCAGGGCTGAAAACTCTAGGACTGTGCACCACCTCTGAACACCAGGAGAATGGATGTGAACACTCCATCTTGTGCAACCTCTGTGGGGCTTGTCTTGGAAGACCCTGGGAAAGCGTGTGTGTGTTGTCTCGCAGCAGATCTGGGCAGTTCCCTGACTCTCACCCCGGACATGGCACGTGGAGGGGATGTTCCTCAGTGAGGGGACGACTCAGGCTCTTCAAAGGGTCACCCAGCTGCATGCGGGCAGATAAGGGCTGGAAACAGGAGTGAGGCTCACACATGCCTGTGTCCCTGATGTCTGTGGCTGATAAAAGAGACTTTCTGATTGTCTTCCTGTCAGCATCCCTGTGCATCTTTGGCAGCTGAAAGATGAAAGGGCTTCTGTGTGTAGGAAGGGAAATATCCAGAGCTCCCATCTGGGTTCTGCAGCCTGAATCATGCTGGAGCTGGTCTCTACAGAGAAAGCTGATGTTATAAAGGATCCTAGGGAGAAATCAGCTCTGGTCCAACCTGTGTCACCCTAGCAAGGTGGTCAGAAAAGGAGTGTGCACTCCGTCTCTGCAGTGGGATTCAGCACTTGCTGCCTTCTCACCACTGGGCGTACAACTTGTGTGGAAATTGCATTTCACAGAAGGCTTCAATTTTTACAGCAGGCATTCGGCAGCTTGCCAGCACACAGCTACTGCCTTCAAAGAGCTGCCAAGTGCCAGCTTTCTTGGGTTCCACTGAGCTTTAGGTGCTTCTTGTTCTTGCATCCAAAGCAGCCTTACACGTAGGTCAGGAGTGAATGGTCCCATCGCAGTCTGGTGCCTGGACATCACACAGCCCTATGTCCCATCACCAACATCAGCAGCTATAAGCTCCCCACGTGTTCCTTGTACACCCTTCCTTTCCTCCTCTTGCTTCCATGAGAGCGTACTCATTTTCCTGATTCCCACCTGACCTTGTGTATACCTTCTCAAGTGCATTTCCAGGGCATCATCTGCTGTCATTCAGTTTTGCAGCTTGTGTAGCTGTACTTTTTCCTTTATTTTCTAGTGGATGAGATACTAATTGCTATAGACCACATCTATTTCCAGCTGAGCTTACTCCTTGTACTTATAGGAGCCAATCACAGGCTGGTAACTAGGTACCAAATGATAATCCAGGTGAGCATATGACCATCGCAGAACCGTGCTTTCCTCTAGCACCTGCTTAAATTTTGATTCTGTAATGGCTTTTCCTCTCTGATTTTCTAAATTACCTTGATGAGCTATTAATTGTATTTAGGCTACCATTGCACATCTTTGAGATGGTAAAGCCATAACACATCTCCAAACCAAGAACTTCTGTTTTCTCTAGATTCAAGGAGAGAGGCAGCTAAGTGCAGATCATCGAAACAAGTTGCCTTCCTTCAAGAAAGGGGGCTGTGCTCATGCCTTTAAAGAAAGACAGCACCCTGACTCAGCAAGGCCTTGAAGCACATCCTTGTTTCTGGCCTCGGAAATAGGAGCTGGTGGAGGCAAAGCAAAGCTGTGTGCAAGAAGGGCAAGAGGTATCTGGCACGCTGCAGATGTGATGATGGAGAGACACCAGCAAAGCATTGCTACCAGTATTCCACTACATGGAAACATGGGAGTGCGCTGCCCTCGGCTCCTTCCCAGCCGTGGGGCTAGGTGATCAGAAGTACCTGGCAACTACACAGAGTAAGTGCATGGCAGGCATTTCTAGGTGCTAATTTCCTTTCCTTTAAATATGTGTTGGGGAAAACAATCATCACCTCACTGTCTTCACAGCTGGAATAGTTTTCTTGAGCATCCGTCACAGATGTCTTTGGCTACCTCTTAAATAAGTGCAAGTAATGACCAAAAAAGGAGGAAAAGCTCATGAGAATTAAAATTGGGGGAAGGAAGATAAGTGAAGGAAATGGTTAAAATGGCCATTTTGGAATAAAAGTATTGTGATTAAGGGGCATAAGAAGTGCAGGCCTACTCTACTGGGTGTGCATGCACTTAGCACCTTAAATCCAGGATCTTTGCAAACACGGTTTATTATTCTGAATAAGCCTCTTAAGTGGGTCATTCTACAATTCAGAAACTGAGGCAAAAGGAAGGTAAAAACCTTTCCAAAGGTGCAAGTGCTAAGCAGAACTGAAGGTAGTGCTTTGGAGTATTGCCTCTTAATTCTCTTCTCTGACCGCAGCCCTCTTCTTAGATCTTCTGCAAGTGTTTTTTTGGTTGAGGTATACGTTAGGCTTAGACAATTATATTCAGTTGTTAGCAAGGATAATTATATTAAAACAAAGCAGCTGGGTATCTCTAGAGGTCTACAAGGAAGCATGTGATGCTCCAGTAAAACCAGCACTACCAGGAAAGTGATGAATGCCATGGCTAGGTATGCAGTAATAGAGCACAAGAACCAGCCTCTTAATGGCCCATTAAGGAGAAAAATTAAGTACAGAAGTTGAGGCTGTTTTTGATAATAGTTTCCTAAGAAAATGTTGCATTCTACCCATGGGATCAGTTGAGCAGTTTGTTTTGACTTTCGTGGTCTCTAGCTAATAAAACAGAGCTTACTGACAGGTGTGTGAGTACAGGATGATAGAACATTTCCCTTGGTCAAAGCTTAAAAATCTCCAGCCAGTGCCAGCATCCCTCAGAGGTCCTGTATGTTTCAAGTAGCATCTCTGATCCAGAGGCTGCCTGTTTGCTTTTCATCCTCTTCCAGCTCTGGTTTGGCCGTCTGCCTGATGTTACTGGCATGGGAGGGCTACCTTCTGGGGGCAGGTACTGGTCCTTCAGTGGATGATACCCACACTGCTTATAGTAGCACATCACACACTTTAGTACCGATATCCAAGGGTCAGTGCTCAAGAACCCCTTCTGATTGAAAAATACTTCAGATAAATTAGGTGGAACTAATAAGTTTGGATATACTGGGAAGCAAAGAGCTACCTAGCTGGGCATCTCAAAGGCCTGTTGCAAGCAGAGGCTGGCCACGTATTTTGATTAAGTGCATCTTCCTTTCTCAGCATTTCATGTGAGTGTAATCAGACCTGCTAAGGGTCAAAGCTGGTAACGCCACTGTTCAAGGGGAGAGAAGAAGTATGCAGATATAAAATCTATGAGCTGCAGAAAAGATATGGAATCAATAACATGAGGTTTGGTGAAACAAATATTGAGGTGGTCAAATGTATTCCCTCTGTACTATATTTACCTCTTGCAGCAGTTTGTCCTAGATACAGGCCATGGTCTGGAGTTATTTGCAGGCGTTTGAGGATGCAGTTTCTATGAAAGATGCCATCCTAAATAAAACTGTATTGATTCAAAGGGAAGGAGTAAGCTTTACAGACATTAGAGGGCAGGGAATTGCTGGTTGAGAAGCAGAACCTCTGAAAGGGATCTGAGGCTGGAAATAGAGTTGCCCATGGATTAGCAAATAATACTAACACAAAAGTGGAAATGGCAAAATACCATTTGGTGGAGAAAGGAGCGTAACCTGAGGAAGAAAATTCCATTCTGTTCTACAGCTCAACACTCAGCTGCTAAAGGAGGTGAGTGATCCAGGAGAGGGGGACTGAAGTTACAAGCTGCAGTTGAACATTGCCTGCCACCGACAGGGAAATGGGTGAGGGGACAGGAGTCCAGGGAATGAAAGTGGCTTTTGCCTTTGCACATGGTGTACCCTGGAAGTGCCCATATCCCGGGAGCTGGTCCTTGATGCTCTTCTGCACCTTGGGAGATGGGCTTTACTTTGTGAAGAACCAAATGTTCCTAAAAGCTATCCTTAGCTGAGGGTATTATTTGAGGAAAATAATTTCTCACCTTCCCTAGCAGGTAGGTGGTGGTTGTGCTAGGTAGCATCCTCTTTTCCCACTGCAGCTGTAGATAGGTAAGGGGGAAGCAAGTCAAGACCCTGGCACAACTTTAAAGGAGAGAAAAGAAACATCTCGTTTTGAATGGTAAGGGGAAGAAGAGATTCCGTCTTCCTGAGCATGCTCTCTTCTGCCTATGCCCTCGCCTTCTCTTCCCCATGTACCTAAAATAAAGACTTCTCTGCTGAGACAGATGATATTCTGAGCCTCACTCCAATACGTCAGGCTCATACCAAAGAACAGCAAAATGCAGGTTTGGCACTCCAGTAACATTGCCTGGGGTATGAGTGAGGGCAGAGTGGAAATAACTGAACTGGTGAAAAATTGGCCAAGGAGATACCTGCTGCTCCGGGACGTACAGGAAAACAGGGACCTATTGGTGTTGCTGTGACACCCAAGTCAACATGAAAATTGATGCACTTGATCTGCATTTGACTTTCCCTCATGTAGAATTAAGATCAGCTTAAGTGAGGGAGCAAACGTCTAAGGAAAGTCTGGGATAGCTGCACACTGAGCTGCAGAGGCAGGATTCAACACTTTTCTTTTGCAGACAGAATAGGGTTGAGGGATATATAAAATACCATGGAAGTGTGCACGTGCTTGTGCATTCATGTCCTTTCCTACATATGCACACCAGTGTGTGTGTGTTGGGGAGGCATCTGCACCTAGCTCAGAGCATAAATTCTTTGTGGCTTCCAAGAGAGTGTTGTAGCCGGTGTCACAGCAGCTGCTAGAAAACAGCCCACAACCACTGCGCTATGCTTTTCAAAAGATCACACATCAAAAAATCATGAATTAAAACAAAATTCCTCATTCCTAATAATGTTAGCACTCTTAGTAACTCCTGTTATAGAATATAATTCTAAAAAGGCAGCTTACTTTTGCTGATTTTTCTACATTTCTAGGGAATGTCTGTTTTCAGGCTGTAAGACTTCATTTACATTAAATGTGATGACAAAAAGAAAAAAAAAAAAACAAACAAGGATGTAGCAGCTTTCTGGATCATGCTTCAGGAGTTTGCTTCCATAAAATGGTGGGTCTTCCTACAGCTAGAAAGGGGCAGTGCAGAGACTGGGCCAATGGAGATGAATTCACCGTGTATCCCCCACTCCTGCAAAGTCAGTAGGGCTCAGACCGAACTCTGGAAGCCAAAAATATCATCTATTTTTGCTAGTGACTGTCTGGGAGGAGCTCACAAACCTGATAGAAAGCCCAAGGCACCCCTTTAAGAAGTGCTCTGGCGGTGGAAGGAGAGCTTGAAAACCTTTGCCTTAGGACAGAAAGGACTCTGGCACTGCAGGCAAAACATGCAAGAGGATCAGAAGGGTTCTGTGTGAGCGAGGGTGCTCTGGGAAGGAAGTTGTCAGCCTTTCAGCGGGCTGCAGCATTTCAGGAAGCACAACCACATTGTGATCAAACATTCTTTTCATTGCAACAGATGACAAGACAGTTTTTCAGCAGACATTCAATTATTGTTCAAAATAGATGGTTGAGTATAAGGGGAAAGTTCTCTTTTTAGATGAAGCTGCTTTTCCCTTGGGACTTCTGCAATCAGAAAATACATTTGTAGCAGCTGGATCCTCCTGCCTCTGAGCTTTCTGGATCTACATCCGAATTTCAAAAGTACAGGCTGCTTAAAATATCTGAGATGCTGGACTGTAATGTCAGCCTGAAGTATGTAACATACTGCAGCGTAGGTAAATAATAAATAACATCTTTCCAATGCTGTCACCTTCTTAATAGGAACAGTAGAAAAAAAAATAGTGCTCCTTTTCTGCTAAATTTATCACCCTTCACTGGCGCCTGGATGAAATCCACCGGTTATACAAGGAGCAAGAATTTACACTCCTCCTGCCTGCTCCGGGGCTCACACGGCAGGCTGGGCCGAGCAGGCTGCAGGCTTGCTGGTCGCTTTCAGGCTGCTTGGAAAGTTTCACAGGGGCTCTTCTTGCCGTGCTGAGGTTGCCTCTGATTCACAGAGCAGAGTGCCCATAAGCCTGCCCTTGGAAGACCATGTTTGGATGTCCTGTATGAGCTATTCCAAGCAGATACCCTGCTTCACCTTTGGGAAGGAGGGTCTCAACTGCCACAAAATGAAGGGATTAACCCCTTCTTGGTCACTTGGGTTTGTCCAGCTTCCTTTTCTCATGTCCATGTTTGTGAGATACGGGATATCCCAATCCTCCAGGCCATCGTCATCTCCAACATGCCATCGTCATCTCTGCAAATCTGCCAGGGCAATGGCAAACCCACGGCAACGTGCAAGCATGGGTCAATGTGAGCAAGCACAGCAGCAGAGCTGGTCAAGGTAGGTCACGATCCAAGGTAGTAAAGCTACCTGCAAGCTTCCTATATTACATGGTGAGAGGCTTTAAGTAAAAAGTCTCCCAAAAGAAGTACATGGAAGAAAAATGACGACAAACCTTTCCAGTGATGGTAAATGCAGAGGTTCCTGGATTCCTTCAGTTGTTTGTGGGATTCAGCAATAGAAACTGGTGCAGAGGTTCGGAGTTCAATATTTGCCTGGAAGTGGATTAGCTGTTTAAGGTATCTCCTGCCAGCCAAATCAAAACAGATTATTCATCAAGCATATGCGTGCCTATCCCATAATACACTCAATTTCTGAGATTTTAACAGAAAAATTCTCACTGCAAAGTCACTGTTTGTGTTCAGCCTGAAATATTTTTCTCTCTTCTGGCGAGGCCAGCCTCTGTGCTGTGGCAGCATGACCTGAGGAGTGCTACAGCACAGGTAAAAGCCAGCCACGTCCTCCGTACCACCCTGAAAGACGGATCAGGGAGTTATGGCTTCAGGAGACAAGGAGATGAAACCATCTCCCTCCGTGTTTCTTGAACAGGCATTACAGGCAACAGGGTGATGAGCTCATTTTCTGTTGTCTCGAATGTAGCTGTAAAAATGCCATCCAAGGGTTTCTTGTTTATTCTTTCTCAGCGCCGTTTCCCCATCAAATGTGTTCAGCTTGCAAGTAAACATTGCCTTGGATCTGAGCAGAAAGGCAACTCAGAAAGTGAAAACCTGTTCAGTCTGCCTCTGACTGTTACCTGCAATAAGATTTCTAATGTTTAGGCTTAGGTGACCAGATTACAGAGCTAAATCAGGATGTTGAAAAGCTAAGAGCAGTTTTGCTGCATTGCTGAGGCTACCTCTGTTTATTGCTGCTGTATTAGCTCCTGCAGGCAGAATCTCGCGGGGAGTTGTTTGGATTCCTTCCCGTTTAAATGCGTGTACGGGTGAGAGTAAATGGATGGATTTTCATCCTGCAGAGCAAACCCATGCTTGCTGAAGGGCCTTTTCTTTCTCTGATATCTAATCCTTTCCTTTGGCAATGTAAATAATGAGACACTTCTGCAGATCTGATTAAGCTCCCGGTCCCTTTCTAAATGACAGAAGATCAATACTATTACTAAATCCATTAAACAGTTCTTCACACTTCAGTTGTGCTCTCTCTATGATATATGAGAAAGAACAGAGGGATATTTTGGCTATTATACAGAAAATGCATGCTAGAGCCTCTTCTTGTGTTCCACTTTCTCTCCCTGGCTCGAAGCCACTCGCATCCTGCAGGCTGCCCAGCCCTCGTGCTCAGCCTCGCCGGCCAGAAGTCACCAGGGAACTGGGATGTGGGAGGGACTTCTGCCTTTCCATCTCCTAAGGCAGGCTGGGATCCATCGGTGGTATCTGGAAGCTCTGTCTTCCAGTTACTTTGTGATGACAAGTGAGCTGAAGTAGGTCTCCATTTAGGTTTTTGTTTTAATGCCTGTTTTCTGCTGCTACACTGATAACTTCCGTGGTCCTCACATGAGAATCGGGGCATCACAGCTCTGTGCCCGTAAATGACACGGTGTCTGCAGTGGTGTCCCCAATGTGGTGTGTTTGTTGGGAACGATGTGCTCTCCCCATTTCTCCCATCGAGAAAGCCAATATTGATGGGACAGGACAGTACCTCCCCGGCAGTACCAGTCTTCTACAGTCTTACAACAGAGATCAGGTACCAAAAATGCTGGGGATACTGAATCCCCTTTCTCCACCTGGGATGGTCTCTCCAAGCCAGGCAGTGCTTGAGAGAAGAATGTGACTTTCTGTTGCCAATGGATGTGCCACTGTTACCTTAACTGTTCTGAGATCAAATGTATTAACTTTGCAACAATATAAAGATATAACTGCAATGTGACAGGTCTACTTTAAGAACGTGAACAGAGGTAGATAGGGGTAGAGACTGAGGCAGCCAGGAAAGGCAGTTTGGGGATGACTGTAATTGGCCTGTGTGTTGTAAGGCGTGGAGAAGGAAAGCAAAGCAGCTCAGTGCTTAACAATGCCCTGAAATCCTAAAATGTACCGTAAGGAGGGACAGTGAGTAGGAACAGGCTCAGGTTCTTAGGGCAGGAGCCAGAGAGCCAGGGCTTGATATTTCTTTTCTGCGCTGCAACTCTCTCTACCACCACATGCATTAGGTTTTTGGACCTTGGCTTTGCTCGTTTGTGAAGCAGAACTGAAAACCTGCAGGGGTGCTGTGAGGATGTAATCGGTCTGTTACACGCGTTGAGATCTCCGAGGTTAACGGCGAAGTGTTACAATAAATCTGAGAATGAGGTAGGCAACCCGACATGCATTCATTCCTGGCTGTGGCGTGACAGCACCGCCAGCCAACCTGAGAGCTCCATCTGCATCCCGCTCCCCGGAACCGCGTTGTAATTATGCCTCATTGTGCTGCTTTTTTGTTCAACAACTTGCTGGCTGTTTCTCACGTCAAATGAATTATTCAGCAGCAGACTGTGTTCTTGTTTTTAACAACAGCAGCAACAATACTTCATGCTCATGGAGTCCCTTCAAAAGTGTGCTGGAAACATTAATTCCATAACCAGCGATGTGAGATGGGGTTAGCTCAGTGCACTGAGAAATGAGACTCAGCTCTGTGACATGGGCCAAGTAACACTGGGAGCTGCAGATCTAGGAGAAAAGTCCAGCTTCTACTGCTCTGCACAATTTTTCTTCCCCTCTGAGCTACTTTTCAGCAATGTTGTCACAAGCCGGATCCTCAGCTGCTACAATCAGCATTATTGCCTTCAACGCCACAGGGAAATGGCAGCTTTTGTCTGGATCCATCCAGCCCACATTTTCAGGCTGAAGTCCCATGGACTTCCCATGGATAACCTGACATTTTTTAGATGTCATTAGCTCACTGCTGCCATCAAGAGTGGTGAGTGTTTGGATTAGTTCCTCTCTGGGCAGAAGCTGAACCCCAACAAGCTGGCATATGAGGACAGGCTGAGTTTGCACGTGCAGCAGGTTGTTCAGTGAAGATGAATGATGCATGCTTGTGCCTGGCCACTTTACCTGCACTTCAGAGGTACTCTTAGGTCTCATGCTTGCCTGAAGATCTGACATAGTGGGCTTTATAGCATCACCGATAGTCTTGGAAAGTCAGGGACTTAACTACCCTACAAACAGTGATCTGGACTCAGCAATTAACGCCTTTAAGCATGAACCCAGGCACAGAGCCTGCAGTAGGTAGGGAGTTCTGGCTACATCCTACGGCACAGTTCAATGTAGCCAAGCAGCTACAGGTTTGAGTCTGTTCTTGCCATGGGTCTCCTATAGAGTATCAGATCCAATTCAAAGCTGGCTTTTCCCTGGGCTTAAGATACTCAATGATATTAGATCACTAAGATCACATCAGAGTCCTCAGAAACCTCACATTGCTTATGACTTGTGCATGGCACGTTTCTTTGGTGTTTTTAAAGAAGGAAACACTGGAATGTGTGTATTCACATCCTACAGAGTACCAAGCCCAGTCTTCAGCTGCACACACTTGATGTTGTTGAGAAAGAGCAAACGGCAAGCAAATGTCTGTGGTACCTACTACCTGTGAGTGTGGAATAAAAATCTGTGAAGAAAAAAAAAGAGGATGCAGAGCATAATCTTCACTGGAATCTGCACAAATGTTGATTAATGTTTTCCCATTTTTCCACTTTTTACCCTTAATCATCACTTTTATCAAGCACCTTCTGGTTTTCTGTTGGTGGTCAGGAGCACGAGCTGCTGACAAAACAAGACACCCAAAAGAGCTGGGGGTTCAAACCTGTGGGTCTCACTGCCTGTGCCTTCAACTGAGAAGTTTTTTGAACAAAATATCTATCTTTTGTCTGACTGGGAGATGCGGGGGAAAGAACTTGCAGAACACCACACTACCTCTGGATTTTTGTACTGTTCTTAAATGCTCACATTTTGCTCGGACTTTATTAATCCTGCTTGTTCTGGATGATCTGAATGCGCCTGGCTCTGTAGGTGATCTAAAAGAGCAGTAGGAGTTGCTTTGCCTGGTGAAAGACAACTGCAAATGATGTTCCCAACAGACTGTGACTCTCAGCCATCAAACAGTGTTTTTCTTAAATGCTGAAGGACTGCAGAGACCTTTTAAGTGCAGATCTTGTTAGCAACACTGCAAAAGTGGAACAGATATATTGATTCTCCCCACCCTGCCCAAAAGCTGGTACTTTATGACAGAATCTCACTTTTGCTTTGTCTTAAACTTTAACTATGTGTATCCTTTAAAAACAGAGAGATACAGATCTGTTCATTGTGTAGAAAAAGAATTGTGATTTCTCATTTCCTGGAATGTAATTGTTTCTCAGTCAAATAGGATGCAACTCAGTAAGGAGTATTAAAGACAGAATTAAACCTGGATAAGAAAAGCAGTTTGGGGTGAGACTTGAATGTGAGCCAAAGTTGTCTTGCTACTGCAAGGAATGCAAAACTTCTTACTGGAATGTATAAGGAGGCCAATCGTATACAGGACATCTGAAATAATGTTTCTGCTCTGTCTTGTGCTGGAAGACCCCACCTGGAGGACTGTCCTGTTCTCAGCACCGCACTCCAGTAAAGATGGAAACCACCTGGAAGAAATCCAGAGGTGAGCCAGGAGAACAACCAGAGAGCCAGAAAACTTGCTCAGTTGAAGAAATGTTGAGAAAAACTGCAAGATCAGAGTTCTAGAGAAGAGTCTTTCACAAATATCAGAGATTTCTGCAAAGAGAAAATATACATTTGTTGTATTTGCTGTAGCTAAAACAGGAATTAATTGGGTTAAGTCACTGCAAAGGAGACTTATTTTAAGCTTTAGTAAAAAGTCTCTTAACTTTCCATCTCTGAAGGCTGTGGTATTCTGTCACGGGAGGCTTGTAAGAACAGGTTAGACAAACATCTCTCAGGAGCAGATTAACTTAATCTGACCTAATTGCCTTAAGGCAATGGGGTGATGTAGATGCTCTCTTGAGGATCTTTTCCAGTCCTATTTTCGGAGTTAGTATTGCCTCAGCTTTATGGTGTGAGATGACATGGCTTGGCTGGCACATCATCAACAGAGCTGTGGTATTCCTGCAGGGAATCTGTATTACACTGCTGATGAGTGAAAGGAGAGATTCCATCTTTTATTAGAGAGACCTCCTTTATTAACTAAGTCCATCTGACATTGGATCACAGAGATGTAAAAATTTGGGATCCCTAGAGCTCCAAGTCAGTCTCTAGACAAATAACAGTTGGAATAGGAAATGGTGCCCCAGATCACTGAAAATAAGAGAGAGCCCTTACTACTCAAATTTAAGGAGCTTCTCTAAACAGGGACCTACCCCTACCCCAGGATGGCTGTGTAGTCCCAATGACTGTGAGAGTCACAAACTGGGAGTCAGCAATGGGGATATGGCAGTCAGAGGTCACCCCGACTTTCTCAGCCACCCCTCCAGCTTGTGGGGCTGGTGTCAGACACCGGCTTCTGGATCCGTTTTGTAAGCATCCTGATCTCACCGGAGATCTAAAGAACCCTGTGAAAGGGCTTGCAGCTTGGTTTGCTACGGTTATTTCAGGGAGCAGGCTTATGAGTTCTCCCTGAGTCAATGCTCAGAACTTGCCAACAGGCAGCCAAGCCTCAGAGATAACCTACTGAAGTCGGCAAGCTGTTGGTTGGATCTAATTCAGCCCCAGCAAGATGCAGGAGACCAGCTCTGAGTGAGGGAATATGCCATTTACATGTGGCCATTTTTCTAAGCAGGAGTTTGTAGGAGGCAGTATGAGACAGCTGGGTTTTATCTGATGCCAAAAGATTTGCTGTAGCACAGTACTGCTACTGTGTGAGGAGAAGGGAAGATGCAGTCTGCAGCTCTGTCAGCCCTTTTCGGAGAGATTGTGCCACAGTCCCTTCAGCCTGTGACTATCCCCTGAGCCCACTCCAGGCTATGCTAAGCTGCCTTCTCTGGGTTGCCATCAATGAATGAGAATAACTCTGGCAGCCAGGCTGGCTACAAACCACCCATTGTTGCTTAAAGGAAGTGAAAATCCTCATGTTCCCAGCTGTAAATCCCCCATCTGTCTTTGATAAGCACAATCAAAGGAACGCTTAGTCCATATGTGTCATTCTGGGTAATCTGAACGTGTACTTTTCCTAGCAACCACTAAAATACATTTTAATTGAGTATGATAAGCACAGCAACAGCTTCTGTCTAGTTCAAGAGTTGAAGACACTGCTGCAGAAGAGGAATGAGGTGGGACTGAATCTGAGTTTGAATCACTGCTGAAACGAATGACAGCAAAATTTTCTCCCCAATGAATTGGAACAGCAGCCAGCTTTATGGACAACTTTGGCAAAAGGGCTGCAATCTGAAGTGATCAAGGGAATCACACTCCTTGTCAGCCTTGAAAAACAAAGCTCTCATTTGGTTTGTTTCAGGTCCCCAAATGGTTCTGCCCTCAAAGCAGATAGCAAAGGTGGGTTACCACTTCCAGACGATACAGGTTTTAAAATAACAGCCTTTTGCGTATCTCCTCACCCCAGTGCTGCTGCAATGTGTTAAAAAATATAATAAGACAAGGCAAGTTGGTCTGTCTCTTGGTTCACCATGTGAAAAGCAATACAAAGGCAAATGAAAGGGTTCAGCATGTAAAGATCCGGCAGACAGCTGCTGCCTGAGGTCTCCTACTCATGTCCTCAGGAAGATGTCAGTCTGCCTCACTCCAGGGTCTCAGCTATGGTAGGGTCTGGTCACCCAGATGACCAAGTCCTACTTGGTGGGTAAGTGTGTCACAGATGGGAAGACTTGCTGCCAGGTCCATCTTTGCATTTTTTCTACCATGTTTTGCTTCCCTATTTCCTCTCTCTCTTGTGTTTTACTCCCTGTTGTCTCCTGTTCCAAAATTCCCCTTGTCTGGGAGAGAGGATGAGGCTAAGGCTATTCACATTGAATTGTCCGGTTTAGAACTCAATAGGCCTTTGGGACATGAAAAAGCAGTTACTGTGGGGAAACGTCAGTGACTGGATATTAACGTCTAACAATGACCCCCTATGGGAAAGGCTTTCAAAAAACAAAGCAACAATAAAACTTCCTGCACTTCAAGACTTTGCAAGGATGGCATTTCAGCTCAAGATTTTTGTTGCTTCTCCGTTTGCCTGAAAAATACTCCTTTTATTTTACAACGTGACCTTATCTGCTTGCAGTGACTGCTGGGCTCAGCCCTCCCTACAGAGCGGAGGGTCTGTGATGCTGCCACCCCTCAGCAAGAGATGTCTCCTGCTGCCTGGTGTCCGCTCAGTGCTTGTGAGACAAAAAGTTGTAGGAGACACAGAAGAGTCAAGGCCACATTTCTGGCTGTCAAGCTGGTTCAGCTTGCTTAGGAAACGCCATGTGGTGGGACGGGCCGGGCAGCCTCGCAAGGCCTGGTCCCGCTCTGTTGTGTGCAGCTCTTCCCTCAGGGCTGAGCCCACAGCCACCTTGTGCCCCCACACACATAGGCTGGGGAATGCCTCCATAAATGATGGAAACAACGTAGTTGGGCGAGATGTGTTCATATTAAACCTAGTTTCAGTTACACGCAACCAGGTCTTTTTCCTTTCCCTCATAAGGCTTTTTGTTTTGTTTTGTTTTTTCTTGGCAGAGTTTATGTAAAGCTTTTCTCCCATCTTCAGTGCCCATAGTTTGCATTATGGATGTCAGCATTTCACAGCAGTCAACAACGAGCCTTTGACAGCACTGAGGTAAGCTGGGGCCTGGTACAGAAAATGTACAGTTTCATATGAATCACAGTTTTGATTTGTAGACCTGACAATAGACAAGAGAACATATGCTCAGATGCTTCTGTTAGCCCAGCTCTGAGGAGAAAACAGCGTAATGAGGAGAGCACAGTGGTGATTCACCCTTCCTTCAGCTCATCTTCCCTCACTGCTGCAGGCTGTGGTGGGCACCAGGGAGCTCTTGTCAGGGCGTGTGACCCCCTCGAGTCCCAGCCAAGTGTGGGACAAAGGCCTGTGTGTGACAGGACTCTGAGCACGGGCAATCACGGAAAATCTGGTGGCATGAATCATATGAGGATTCACGTGGGCTCCACAGTCCCAGCCAAGTTCACCTTCTTCTCCCCGAATCCCCTCGCCAGCTCCAGCTGGCTGCGCTCCGGGTTGTTTCCTCACCAGCGACGGGCCGCTACCAGCTGGCAGGGGTTCACAGGCCCCGGCAGGCAGAGGGAGCGAAGGGGAGCCCTCTGGAAGGAAGCAGAAGTTGTGGAAGTTAGTTACGGCAGGACTGCAGCTATTTATAAAACTTGGCTGGCGATGAAGGAAGGAGAAAGGCTGTGGGTAGGGCCTGTGAAGCCAGCTTCTCTGGCAGCGCGTCTTCCTTCTCCCCTGCCATGGCTGGATAGCACAGCACATGGGGCTCACAGCTACAGCCACGGCATTTTTCCCCACCTAATACCATTAGTAATTTTGCTACCTAAGCCTGGCAGAATCATCCCCGGCATGTGCTGCTCATTGCAGAGTAGAGGGGGAAATTTGGAAGGGCTTTCTTCTGCTCCCCATTTCTGGTGGCAGGGACAATTTGTTAAACCAGTCCCTGTATTAGCAGGTGAGAAGGATTTGGGAATTCGTTCAGTGAGTTTGCTGCTATACAGTTGTCCTAAGAATAAGGAGAAAAAGGCGTATTGTGTTTCTTTCCAGCCTGCCTCATTTCCTCTCCTCCCCCTTGCTCTCTTATCTGTCCATGTAACGCAACAGATGTTTTCCATAGGATAATGAGTGGACAAGAAGTGAGGGTAGCAAGGCAATTTCCTGGGCACCACGCAATCTATTTGTTTCCTGATTCCCCACCATAACCACTGCTGGAAACAGTTGCTGCAGGCACAGCTTTCCGAACTGAACGAGTTTGAGCTGGTCCCTCGCTGTGACAAAGGGAGATCGGTCTCTGAGATGCAAAAAAAAGAGTCTTATCCCCTCCCTACACCTGTGGGACCACTTACATCCCCTTCCGCCTCACAGGCTGCTAACTGCCTCAAAGTCGTGTGTTGACACAGGTTTCGTCTCATGTTCTTATCTGCTATCTATGAATTTACCTTCCCTAAACTGTAGCTGGGAGAGGACTCGTGCAGCCAGGAGGGTGGCTTGCCTTTTCGTCACCTTCACTGAGGCAGCAGGGAGGCTGCTGGTGTGGCAGCACGGCCTGCAGCATTTAGCAGCTGAGGAGCTCATCAAAGATCCGCTTAGAACAACCTCTGGAAACCTTCTCATACCAGCTGCAGTGATACAAAGTCCTACTAATTGGTTATGCAAATCCATGAATAGTATTAAGGAACCTTATAATTAACTGCACCCTCCCAAGCATCCCATCTGGGTGGCATACTGGCCTACCACTGTGCCTCTTTATTTGAATAACTCCTGCCCAAGCATCTCAACCACTGCATGGAGCTTCACAGAAGCAGCTCGGGAGGAACATCAGTGTGCTTCAGGATGCAGAAGCAAAGCTGAGTAAACAGGCGGAGAAGCAGGGTAGTCAGCAGGTCCTGTGTGGATTTGGTGTGAATTCCCATTGCCCACACATACCCATCCCCTTCCCTTCTCCAGCTCTCAGAAATAGAAAATAGAGGGTAAGATCAAGGGATTAAGCATAAAGAAAACAAAGCAGACAAAGCCTCTGGAGATCTCACATAAACTGCCACAAGAACACAACTGCTTTGTAGTCAGCTGGGCTGAATTTTGGGGACA
Organism: Anser brachyrhynchus; assembly: GCF_964034855.1. Lineage (NCBI taxonomy): Eukaryota > Metazoa > Chordata > Aves > Anseriformes > Anatidae > Anser > Anser brachyrhynchus. The sequence goes on along the minus strand of NC_137699.1, from coordinate 29,869,111 downwards.
TCATTCACACAGATGAAACTTGCAGAGAAATTCTGGTAAAGCGAAATGGAGATACACTGCTCAAGATCTTCGTTTTCATTTTACAGGTACCTGGGTTCTCCAGCAAGCCAGAACAGCCAGACCTTTGCCTTCCCATCAATCCTGAAAACCAGTCATATCCTCTTTATTTAAACAAAGGTTTCTGCCTTGTCCAGGCCACTTTTTCCAACTGCAGTGGTTAACACATATTTGGAAAAATTCTGCAGCCAGCATGTTTGTCTTCTCACAGTTTCAAAAATGATTTTTGCTGGAGGAAGGAAGCCTCCCCCTTCATTGCCCCCTCCAGCTGGAAAATCACCTCTAATCTTACTGTCCTTTTTCCTGCTATGTATCCTGCCAATTAAATCTGGGTCTTGTTATTAACTGCAAATAATGTGGCTAAGCCTTTGGTAGGTTTTTTTTTTCTTTTTTTTTTTTTTTTTCATAGTTTAATTCTCATTCTGCCCATGAACCTGGGTTTGGCTTGTAGTTTGCATCTCATGATCAGCTCAGCCCTCTCTCATTTCAGCCTCAGCTCTTGCTTGGTCTCAGCTTTCGTCCTGCTCAGCCAGGCATCTGCCATGTCGTTTTGTTCCTGCTGTTTTCACATGTGATGGGTGTATGGACTCATTTCCCATCGCACCGGACACATTTTAATCCTGCTGGGTACTTGGAGGGGCCTGTGTTCATTCCCCCATGTACTGAGGGGGAATGTTGAGGACATATGCATATGCCACCTGGCTGAGCTGGAGCATTGTTTGCTTGTTTTGGCTTTTGGGATTTGTATTCCTACGTTGCCATTTGACTGTTCAACATAAAAATACCATCGACTTGTAGTAGACATTGCCACCTTCAACAGAGGTTTTCTGTTCATGGTGTCACCAACTCCCTACAGCTGTGGGTGGGAAACTTGGGTGGGGTTGGGTGGCCCCTGCCCATACATCAACAGCTGGCTGGTGAGGACTGCTCACTGGAAAAAACTCTACAAGGCAGAGCCGGCTGCTGTGGGGAGAGTGCAGTCCACAGAAGCTCTGTGCCCTTGGTGGCATTGCTGCTCTCTCCCTCCTGGACATGCACAGGGCCACCACATGGAGTGTTGTGCATGTTTCTTTCAAGCTCTGTGTTACTGTGGAAGCACACAGATGGTACGTAGCTGGCAAAACAGTCCCTGACTCTGTTTTCTTTCTGTTGACTTCCTTCTTTTAGCTTCTGGTGTGAGTGTGCACTGGTTGGAGGTACCAAGTGTCAAGGTACATAGGGACAACCATTTCCTGAAGAAAGTAGCTTCTTGTGTAGCACCTGGAGACTTGTGGAGATCTTTTTCATATGCATGTCCACAAATTTCCTACTTTCTCACATACTTTGTGATAGTCCTGGAGAAAAAGTGGCTGAGAACTGAGGAGTCTGTACTTTGGTGTGCTGTGCCCGCTTTATACTACCATAAGCTTGGGACTGATGTGGTGACAGTATGCCATTGAAGCTAATGCAAGGGCTAAAACTGTTTCCAGACAATGTGACAGGGCCATGGACCTCCATCTCCAGTGACTGGAAAATGCCTTTCCTCTTGTATTACGGCCATGAGTGATAAGCCTGCCTCTGCTCGCCTGCATTTTCCTGGGGCAGAGACTGTGTAGGTGGTGTCCTCTCCCCTTACATGGCCTGCAGGATGAATCCTCAGGTCAATCCTAGTGGAGAGAGACCTGCAGCTGTGGGATGATCTGTTGTGAGCAATGTGACGTAACGGGGAGCCACCTCTATTTGAATTCGCTGCATGCCATGGTGTCTATAGGATATGGAGAACTTCATGCACCTGAGAATCAGAATCTTTTTATCTCTGTGTTTTACACAGTACTATATACGCCTTGCAGGCACCCAAACACACCGCTGCCTAATCTTTTTTTTCTAGTTAACAATCATTTACAGAATTTCCCTCATTGTCCTTTGTCTTTAAACTAACTGTTGTCCCGGCAGCAGCTGCAGGCTCATTTATAGCTTAGACATGGGTAGCGGTGGGCAGAGGCACTTGTTCCTGGCAGAAGTGTTATGAACCATGGGCTATCTAAAGAGGGTGCTGGTGCTGCCCCCAGTACACAGTCCTGTCCTTCACAGTAGCTGCACACAGCACTCCCAGTTTTGGGAAGCAGCTGCTTTCCACCACCCACCCGAGAAACGTGAACTTCTGGTGCCATCCTAGGTAGTACATTGCACACAACTGAGGTAGGTCCACCTTACCTCAGAGACTTAGATATCACTCGATGGTCCCTTCCCCACCTCTGGTGTGGACTGGATGTGTCCCTGAGCTAAATAATACAAATTCACTTTTTTTTTTTCAGAGACAATGGTAAAGATTTGCCTTTTCCCTTGATGTTTCTCGATCAACTCTTTCAAATTTTGGCTGGAAAAAATTGTGGCAAGGTACCACAGCAGGAATGTGGATGCCATAGCTGCTGGGACCAGAGCACGCAGCACTCAGCTGAACTTTGCATGTTCAGCTTTCTGTGTTTCAGTCTGCACGTCTCATCCAAAAGGGCTGATTGAACTATGGGTACAATGAACTTCACATTGACCACTGATGAGAGCACGCATGTTCACCCTGCAGCTGGGAGCAGTTCCCTGTGGGCCACTCACGGGGCAGTCACACTGGAGATGTGTTCGTGGCACTTACTGATCCCATTACTGACAGTTCCAGAAAAGGATCCTTGAGCCAAGGAGCCTGAGCTCTCAGAATTGATTAGACTGCTGCAGTAGATCTAAAAGGCCGTATGGGCTGCTGAAATAGCCTCCAAAGCTGTTGGTCCTGCCCTGTTTGTCAGCACCATGGTCTGTTAAAAAAGAGAAGAAAACAGGACACAGGAAGCACCAACACGAGGTGGGAGAATCGAGACCTCAATCCAATGTACTAATAATACTTTGCACTGTACATCACTGTACTGTTACTTACAGACATTAACTGGTAAATCCTCACAACACCCCTGCGAGGTAGGGAAGTATTATTATCCCCAGTGTACAGATGGGGAAACCGAGGCACAGAGAGGCTAAGTGACTTGCCCAAGAGCACACAGCAAGGCATGGCAGAGCCGATACACGAATGGAGACGTCTCTGTTCCCCACCCTATGCTGCCCCCGCTAGACAATGTTGCCTGTCTGGATACGGGGAACCCACAGGTCCCTTCTAAAAGCAATGGCTGGACTTGTTGCCTATTAATAATTTTTATTTGCCTTTAATGAATTATTTCACAGTTTTTCCCTCATACTGTACACCACGCTTTCACAGTCTGTTCAGCCTTCTGTGGTACCCCACAGCCTTCTCCTCCGGTACTGGGACAGCTTCGGGGGTACTGTAGGGTGCTCTGTGCTTTCGTTAAGAGGATGTTTAGAAACAGTTTCACTGGCATTGGATTGGGAGCATGTGAGCTCTCACTGGAGACTGGTAGCACACACTGGAGAAGCAGGCAGGGGGAGCTGATGTTGAAAAGGCATTTGCTATCCCCTGTGAAATGACCAGTGGCTCTCTTGGTTTCTTGGCTCTTCTAAGCTCCAGTGATCACCCGGAGTAGAAACTGCTTGTCTCCAGCTTGCCTGGCCAGGAAGTAGTTGCCTGGGGGTTGCTTCCCTACGGGTAGTAAGCAGGCAGCTCAGGACCAGAGAGGTCCCCCAGCGTTGCCTGCTCCGGGTGTGTGACGCTGCCTTGGAACAAGGCTGGCTGTAGCCATTGTGCTCTCCTGCCATGGGGAAGGGGGATTACCATGGTTGGCAATGGTAATTGCCGCAGCCATATCCAGTGTCTGAGTCTTTTTTTTTCAAAACCAGGATTCGATGAAGAACAAGGGAGAGTGGATGGATGAGGAGATGGGGATGAGGCAGAGCAAACAGGAAAATCCACCAAATGGGCTTCTAGGAAGGAAATGTTCCCCTTTGGGCACTTCAGCTGAAGCAGCTTCATTTTCACAAGGCTTCCTTCTCTCTCTGGGAACATCTGCTGAGCTTCATCTCTGTCAGCTGGATATATCGTATGACATTGGTATCTGCAGGGAAAGAGCACACACACACATGCACAGTGGTTACAACTCCCTGTGAAAGATGGACACACCGCACCTTTCATCCGTGGTGCACCTCCGGTTCCTGCCTGCAGGAACAGCTCCAATGGGAGGCGGCTCTGAACCAAACCCTGCTGCTTTGGTTTTGGTGAACCTGCTCTGATTTGGGCTCACCGTCCCTGTTGCTCATGATCCTGCCTCAGCCAGTTTTTACCTTCTCTTTGGCTACTCTTGGTTGCCACAATTGAATTCACACAGGTGAAGCCATCCCGGTCATCCCTGCCTGTTCCTGTGGAACAGCATCTCCACTGGCTTCCCTGCCCTCCGTGCTTGGACACAAGACTCCAAAGGCACCTTGTTTACAGTTATGTCCTGCTTCTTCACCCTCCTATTCATTTTACAGCCTATTTCACTCTTCTCACAATTTTCCATGATGAGCTGATGTGGGAAGAGCACTGTTCTTTTAGTAACCTTGCTCTCCTTAAATTTCATGTTTGGGAGTCTTTCCACCATGACGCTGTATCTGCATTTTTGTCATACACTGTATGCTGCACACTGCCTTATCCATCCTAGCGAAGTTCCTGGGGGCAGAGAACCACGTTTCATCTCTGTACAGAGCTGTGAGACCCCAATACTGTGCAGGCTGTAAGCTCAGCCCTCTTTTTCCTTCCAGTATTCCAGTGCACTAGCACAGTGCACACACAACACGTGAATTTTGCTTTACCTCTGGGCCCTTGCAGGGAGGGAGCCCGTTCACCCTGCGGCACAGGCTGATGTGCAGGATGAGCGTGTGTCTCCAGACAGACCCCATGCTTCCGCAGCCATGGCCACCCCTTTCTCGATCGTGGTGATTTACTTTCACAAGGGCAACTTCCCACCAGCACGGCATCCACATGGTGGAAAACACCATGTGGTATCAGAAGCAAGCAAGCATAAAAAATAACTGCTTTCACTTATGTATTAATTTTAAAATGGTTCTTTGCTCACAGCCTTACTCAGAAGGCCAACCAGGGCCAGCTTTGTCCATTATAAGTTATTAGAGCTTCAAAAATCAATCTGATGCACACAGCAATCCGTTCTGCCCACAGTCAGGGAGCAATTTCACCTCCTCCTCATCCAAATTTCCCCACACCAGCTATTAAGTAAGTGCTTGAGCTTCCAAAAAGATGAGTGCGTTACTGGTCACATGCCCACTGCTAGCAAGCACAGCTATTGCCCCCACCAGAGGAGTTGTGGGTGCAGAGTTTCCTATAAAAATGAGAAGGGGATGCCTCTGTTGTGCCATCAGCTGGAGCGGAGGCAATGGAAGATGGTTCAGCTTCCCTTCACACAGAGCTCTGCACAAACATGTTGTAGCAATGTTGCTGTCACTTCCCAAACTGTCCCTGGTGAGGTAGGTCTCCCTGCTAAGTCTTCTGCAGGTTCAGTGGCATCCTCCTACTCCCTTCAGAGGGTGGCAGTCAGTGATTAAGATACTTGCTCCATTTGGGGGATTTTCAGTGAATCGAGGAGTTCTGCTCTCACTTGTGTTAGACAAGGAGCACCAGCATCCTGAGCTGGTGAGGCACTAGCACTTCACACCAGCTTAATGAATTTTGAAGGAGCCTTTCTTAACAGAAATGGTTTCACCTGTGCAGCCTCCAGGAGTGGAGCAACTCAGCTGAGGGGTTGGCCCTGAATTTTTGACCTCCCTGCTCCGTACCCTCCAAGCACCTGATGGGCTGCAGCACAGGTGAATGTCCTTGCAGCCGTGTTTCGCATGTCGGAGGCCTGCCCCGTGCAGGTGACAAGCAGTAACTGAGGAGGCATGGTAGGAAATTGCACCTGCCCAGGCCTGCAGGGACTCTGTGCACAGGGACAGAGGAGGAGGAGGTGGGTCTTGGTGTGGAGTGGGGCAGCAAGCAGGAGGCTGCCAGCTGCCTTTGGCCTGAGGGTGAGGCAGCTCGCTGCTGATGGCACGGCTTCACTCACCTCGGAGATTGCCACATGCACGGGCAGCCAGGGGCAAAACAAGGTGCAGCTGACAGGGGGCGGGAGAAACTCTGATTGCAAGTTAGCAAAAAATCTCCCGGCAGGTTTGGGCATGTGTTGTTTCCTCTTTGAGGGCTGCTGCTTTACCAGAGAGGAGTGGTGAGCAGCACTTTGCTTGTGGAAGGAGCCCTATCTTTTCCAAGTCTTTTCCATAAAATGACGCTGTGCCACCACAGCTCTGTCTGCAGAAGTATTTCAAAGCTAAATATTAATGAGCAGAAGGCTCTGGTCTCTCAGTGAGGAAGTGCTGATGTGGGAATGGCAGGTAAGGACAGCTCAGTAAGTGATGCTGGCAGTGCTGCAAAGGGAATGTGTCTCCTAGCTCTTTTGAGTGTTCCTGTGCCCTCCTGCTGCATTGAAGGCTGTTCCTGCTTCTCCCAGTGGCTTCAGAGCCTGGTTGTTTATCTGCTGGGCAGGCACCATGGTCTGGGTCTTATTCCTGGGGACTAGGAGTCTGGGAGGCCAGCTCCTTCCATGCAGCATGGGAAGCTTAACAGTGACTTTTCTCTCCCTGTCCAAGATGCTGCTCAGTAAGGAGTGCTATACAGTTACCTTGTATTCTTTCCACCTGCTTTTGTGATTTTCTGTTGTTTTTGTTTGGAGGTAGCATAAGAAATGGGGCCAGACCCTGCCCTTGTTGCTGACAGTCAGTAAATAGCCATAAGGAATTTCCTGTGATGACAGAGCTGTAAGCCCCTTTGCTAACTAATTCCTCTTTACCACTTAAAATTCCCCCCAGCAAAGAGACTGCCAGTGATTTGAGCCAAAAACATTCCTTATTAGAGGAGGGGAAAGAAAGGCAGAACATGACTGTGATAGTAACCTACTGCTTTACCAGTGAGCCTAGCAAAACCTCAGATAACAGAAAACAATTGCATTTTGCAGATGGAGACACTGACTTATTCCTGGTCACATAGTAATTCTTGCTAGTGTCACCTGATTCCTACTGCTGCGTTTTAACAGCCACATCCTTTCTTGCTGTATGCATTCAATTCTTTCCCTAAGTTCTCAATAATCATAAATAAAACAGTGCAACAATGGCCTTGGATGGTCTAACAATAACAGAGAGGAGTCTCTGATGCAGAGCTGAAGGCCAGAATTGTTTTTTGTATACGTTAAGGGCCTTTGGGGACAGTTTCTGGTATGTCTTTGCAGTAAGCAGCAGTATTTGAAGCTTTTGCTGTTGAATACATTAGTATTTATTTCAGGAAGGAATGAGAGATACCAAATAAATAGTATCACTGAGGGAGAGGGGGGGAAAAAGCATAAAAATACATTTTAAAAATAGAACCAAAGTGGTTCAGCTAAAAGGACTTTTTAGCATCTGAGCCTCATCAGAACCCCAAGGTTAAGATAGCTTCTCATTTTCCTCCGACTATTTTTCTCTGCATAGGTCTCCCCATTCCCTGGTTCTGGCGTAGGCTGAAAGCAGAAGGGCGCGCTGTAAACTAAACAGGCTAAACTGAGCTTTTAAGCACATTTGCTCAGCGAGTGCGGGGCGTGCAGCTGTGCTGTCAGACTGCCCGGAGCCTGGGGCCGAGCACAGCAGATGGGACCGGGTGCCTGTACGGGAGGTGGGAGCGGAGTGCGATCCCGGTGCTCCTCCAGGACGCCATCACCGCAGGAGCCCAGTGCCTACAGGACACCACGAACTCTGGCCACCTCCCTCACCTCCTCTAGCTTGAGGCATGCCAACCCCACTGTGTTTGCTCCTGTTTCGTGCCCAGCTTTCTCTCTCCCTGCACACACAGATGCAGGTGGAAGAGCTGCTCTGTGGGGTTCCCCTTGCGTGTGACTTCTGTTTGGCTTTCTCATGGTCCTTTAATTTTTCTGCATGTATTGCAAAGTTCCTGTAACAGAAATTGGTTGAACAATTGTGTGGTTTTATCTCATCAGGCAGTTTTCTACAAAAAATCAAAGCACTGTCTCTGCTTTGTGGCCTTCTACCTGCCCTCTGAGTTTGGGTGGGTTAGCATAAAGGTGGTTGCTCTGACCGGGCTAAGTTGTTTGCAAACACGATTTCTTTGCTGCCTGAAATGAATTATTTTTGTTTTGGACATATGGATGGCAAGTACTTGAACAAGGCATGTGACTGCCTTCGTGGCACAAGTTGAAGCATCCTGTTGAGAGCTTTGTGAGTACATGTCTGTCTCCTTTTATCGGAGAAATATACTATTCCTTTACTGAGATGGTGGAAAGCATGGCTGTTGGGGACTACAGTCTACTCGTTTTTTTAAGTGGAAAAAGTATCTCAGATTTGGAAAATATAATGGTTGGGATGCGCTCTTCCTCATCCTGCTTCCTTCTTGAAAAATAAGACGGGAAGGGAAAGAGGTAGGATCCCTTCCCCACAGACAGGATTCCAGCAGTACTGGTACCACCCAGCTCGTGCTGCAGCCTCTGCAATACTTAGTTAACAGATAATGTCTTAAGGCAACGTCACTGCGAACTTGCTGCCCTAGGGATGAGTCCTTGACAGGGAGCAGGGCTAAGGGTGCAGTCATGCTCATCCCTGTGGAAACCCATGAAAACAAATCAGGGACAAAGTCTTGTGTAAAGAAATGCCCAAGCACTCAACGCCAAGTCAGGTTCCTGCTCCCCATACCTGTTGGCTGGCGGGATCTTGCCTCTTTCAAGTAGTAGAGTGCCTTGTTGTAGTCACCCAGGTGGTAAAACGCAACGCCTGACCGGTAGAGTGCCTTGAAGTTCTCTCCTTCTTTCTGAAGCACCTTGAGGCAGTACTCCTTGACGCGCTCGTAGTTCACCAGCTCGGCCTGGAGCAGGCAGGCTGCAGGGGAGAGAGACAGAGCAGGGAACGTTACTGCTGCCTTTCTGCTCCGGCATCTGCGCGGGTGAGGAGAGCAGCCTAGGTGAGGGAAGTGACTCAGACTCGTGATTCAGAAAGGGTGCAGTCCTATAGATTGTTTGCCAAATCTGATTGTTCACAATTTAAATACCCGTGCTTCTATTTCTGGCATTTAAGCTGATGGGATTGTGTTTGTTCTGGGGGGAGAGAGCAAGAACACAAACATCCCTCTGGAGCTGGAGCTCCACGTGATCCTGTGGTAGTGACTGTCGTAAAATCACCTCTCAGCTGAGGACTAGGGCTCAGAAAAGTACAAAAAGGTGGTCACAGAATAGTTATCAGGGGGAATTAAATTAGCCCAAATTTTGTATTGGGGTTAATGATCCAAAGGTGCTGGATTTACAAACATAATGTATTGCCGTTTATGCAGGAGCTCCTATGTGGTGTTTTGCTGTAGGAAGCACCAAGGGTCTCTGCTCTGTTGGAATGCACTGTTAGTAAACCAGAGGCACCTGGAGCTAAAACACGGGGTAAAAAAATGTGCTAGGCTGCAGGCTTTTTGCAAAGTATTGCAGCAAAAGTTCAGCACCAGGTCAGTTCTGCTGACTTCCCAAAGGAAAAGGTAAACAGCAGTGAAGAAACAGCCTGCTGAGGGCTCTGTGCCCAAGGACGATTGCTGCATAAATGTCAAGGAGCTGACAAAAATCCCCAAAGTCAGTTTCCCACAGATAGGTGTGGAGTAAGGGGGAGATCCCTGAGACATGCTTTACAGCCACACTTGCCTTCACTAGGAACCAGAAACACCCTTGCTGGCAGTGAGCTTGAATGGGAGGCAGGAATCCCTGGGCTAGGGAGGACTGCATGCTGGACATGCCTCTGGGGCTCACTGTAGTGTGCACTCTGGGCTAATTTTTTTTTATGCTTACTGGCTGTTAAGAAAGATTTTGGGGAACACTGATGAGAAAAGGACACACTGCAGCCAGTCTTAAGGGAAATGAAGAAAGCTGTTCTATTCACAAGCTCTTCTGGTGCTACAATCCAAGGCAACTTTGGGAATGACATGATTTGGGGCGGAGGGAAGGGGAAGGAAGGCAGGATGCTATGCAAGGATCTGTTCAGGGGCTGGCAGTGTCAAGTGCCAGGGCATGGAGAGAAATTTCCCATGGCAGGTGGTGTTACTCAGTGTGTCTCTGGCAAGGAGGAGACTTGCTGCTCCTGGAAACCCAAGCCGTCACAGTTCAGATGTCACCAATGAACAGCCAGACTTCATTTTTTGCATGGTAACTGTTGCTGGGAGGATATGATGCTGGGTCAGGAATATGATAGTTCTCAGTCCCCTTCCCCTGCACCCCTAAAGGGAGCTCTGCACCCTCTCTGTAGCTCGCTTTACATTTCATGGGCAGGAGGGCAGCTTAGATGACCTCCAGAGATTCCTTCCAACCTAAATTAGTCCGAGCCTTTGATCAGTTAACATGGACAGAATGCATCCCTAACCCAGGCATGCATTCACAGCTTAAATAGCTAACTGGAACCAACCGCAAACAGCCTTCTGCCAGTAAAGAATTCACGGTACAGATGTGTTGGGCGAGGACTGCAGAACTAGCCCCGCTGCTGCCGAGTTCGGTTAAGTGACACAGCACTTACAAATCAGATCTTTGTCCCATTTACTTTAATGAGGGACTTCCTAAGTATTTTAACAGATTCTGACACTGAAGTGCATAGGTATTACAAAGGCATCTGGCTGCTCACTGTTTGATTGCCAGTTAAAAAACGTGTTTCTAAAAGCTTCGTAGCCTTTCCTTATCCAGAATTTGTCCCCTCCTATTTGTCAAACATTGATTTTTCTCGCTCTATTTCTAATGGAGCTTGAAATGACTGTGCTTTTGTTTTCCTTTATTTTTCAAAGCTATTAAAAAGATGGCTGTGTAAATTTACTGCTGGCTTCACAGCCCTGGAAACTGGATTGCTTTGTTTGTCTGCTGACCAGCAGCAGGTACAGCCGTGGCAGTAGCTTTCTGCACGCTGCCAATCTGCTCCGGCCTTTCGCGTTCTGGGGAACTGCCTTGCAGAGCAACTAGATGGGGGATTTTGGTCTCTGTTTGTTTACTACTTGGTATTTCCAGCTATAGTCACAGAAATTACCCTGAAAATGACAGGCAGTCAGACCGTGCATATTAACTCAATAATTCCATATTGGACTTGCTTCATGGATTGGTTATAAAATATCCCAAATCCTGCTAATTCATAAGCCCAAATGGGCTTCCAGATATCCAGCTGGGTTCTTTCTGTGACTCATTTTCACAGTAAAGGCTCTGCAAGGCACTGCTGTAACTCTGCACGTGGCAGAGAGAAGTCAGTACCACACAGCTAGCAGGAGAGATGCGTTTATCTGAACAAAACGAGCAAATGGATGTGCAGGAAACAGTTACGCTGGAAGAGCTGGCCATTTGGAGAGCCAGCGTTGGAAGTGGCTGCTGCAAATGAACCTGGAGGGAGAACCTCACCTATAAATATTTAGAGGTGTGTGCTTTCAGTTCTTCGTGCACTGAAATGACCTTAATGGACTGTGATTCACTGTGAATGTAGAGGCAGTTAGTAATTCAGCTCTCAAAAATGGAAGATACATGGCACCCTTGTACTTCCTAGCCAGTTCAGTCAGAAGAATTGTTTTGAAAATGTGTCACTTTCCTAAACAGACACGTATCTCTGGCTGGTAGTGTTTGTTTAGCACATCAAACACTTCATCACCCTCCTTATCAGTTCATAATAGGCCCCCAGTGAATCCTTCTGAGGAGCAGAGCTAACTCAAAGACCAAACCAAGAGAGGCTAATCCAGCTTCTGCTTTCTTCAAAGAGAATGGCCTTGATCCCACACAGCACCATCTCTAATGGCTCTTTGGCAATTAGGAGGGTGAGGAGGGTGCCCTTCACAAGCAGATGCAGACCTCCAGTCACCCAGTCCCTGCAGGTTTTATCCTTGTAACGCAGCATCCATCCAGCAGCTATATCTCTCCAGCTCAGAACTCAGGGTGTCCTGTTGCCTCTCAGCATGTGGTTAGTCCATCGTACTTGGTTATTGTTCTCAGTTTGGTGAATGATTTACTGTGTCAGCTTGAGCAATAATTAATTCCTAATTTTTAAAACTATGTTGCATAGTGATGAGGAGCCCCATTTGCTGTAAAAACAAGCAGTTTTGAAACTGCGTGAAATGTGCTATGGGGAGAAGAAAAGGCTATTCCTTTTAGCTCCAGTGGAGGATCCCTGTCCATCTCACTTCCCAGCTGACTGCTGATGTTTAAGCAAGGAAATAGGTAGTCTGGCTGCTTTTCTTCTTCCTCAGAGTACTAAATCCAGGTTTCTAAATTTTAATTCCTGGACTGAATCTATGCCAGCCAGCTCTGAGTTGCAACTATTTGAGAGATGCAGCACAGATCTGTTATCAGCAGAAAATGGTACCATAAGAGCTAACTTGCGTGACCCTGTTTAGCACCAGGTTAGACAAAACAAAGATTAAAACATCTGTAGAGCCAAAATACATCTACTCCTTTAACCCTTAGCTGTGGATAGCAGTGGTGGGAAGTTTTTAATGGAATTCTTGACAGTTCAGAGGTTTGGATACTAGTTTGTTTTACCCTGAATTAATTCTGAATTCCAGTATATCTTTTAGGGAGGTAACTCTTAAATAGCCTGCATGAAGAAGTGCCTGGAGCTGCTTACTAAAAACCTCACGTTTCTCAGCTTTCATCACTTGTATAGCTGTTGTGTGAACCTTCAAAATGAAATTCAACTGAAAATGCTGTTGGTTAGCATCTTGCCAGGGAAACCTCTCCTGTGTGCAAACATCTCCAGGTTATGAAAATAGCTCAGTTTGGCCCAAACTTTTGGCTTCTAATTTTGGCTGGACCAAGATCTAAGTCTGGAAGTAGGGTGTACAGATGTTAATGTGGAATTTCAAACAATATGAGAAGCCTTGCCTACCTGGAAACTTTTGCCAAAAGGTAAATCTGCGTGCTGGAACATTCCTCCAGGCACGGTTTTATACCAGTGGCCAAAGTCCTACTGTAGGCAAGGCTCAAGACCTATCCATGCTACAGAAAGCTAAGCCAAATTACCACACAGGCAGTGTTAGCGCGTTCCTTCCCAGCGGCACGTTGGTTTGGTTCAGCACGTGGTGTTAGTTGTAACAGGAATTCCATTCACAGCTTTTCTGGGGGATGAGCATGCCCTGGCCCTTCAGGAATGTCTTGGGTTGCAAGTTTGTATTTCACAAAGTCCAGTCTCGTTTGCAGTTCGTTGTCCCCCAGGTAAGCTGGTAGCACTACCTGTTCTTATGATTGCCTTGTCCTTTCCATTTTAGGGGAGAATCAACTGCTTATAACTTCAGTCTTCTAAGTTTTTGGACTAAAATATTCCATATGCGACGTCTGCTTTTGATGTCTGCTTTTAGAAAATGTCAGCCAAAACTGTTCAGGTATTTTTGAAAAGCAGGCTAGGGAAATGTATCTTATTTTTCCCTTGTTAAAGATCTCTGGTGACTGTCTCTTTGGATTTGTCTCATGTCCTCTCAACGTTTGGCTTTGCAAACTGAAATCTGGCAGATATCATTTGTGTCAAGCAGGTGCCTTCTGTTATCCCTGGGGTAATCGAGAGCTGGCCAACTGATAACTTTCTGGAATTAAAACCAATATAGTGCTGCGTATAGTACTCAGAAGAGGTGCCTTAGAATTTGCTACCCAAATCCACTGAATATTCTGTCTACCTTGGGCACAACCCACTCTAGGAAAAGTGGGAATTTGAGCCAACAGGAGAAATTTCCTGCTCTTTCCTCTCAAGAAAGAGGAGCGGGAAAGTGGAAATCAATGTGAGAGGAGCTGTTTTACCTATGACAGAAAGACAAGGAGACTGATGCTGGCAAGGCGAGGAGATTGGGGCTGAGAGATGTGTGGGGATGAAGACGCAGAACGGCTGCGGTGGTGAGAGGGGTGTATGAGTAGGGGGCTGAGGTCTATCAGGAGGCAAAGTCTGAGGGCAGAAGTGGAGTTAAGAATTTGGGACAAGGTGCTGAGGATACAGAGGTTCAGGGTAGCTAGCCTGAGGACCAGCAACAGCATCTTTAATGGTGAAATTCAAGCACAGGAGACTAGTCTCGCTAGGCGTGTGTGACAGCAGCTCCTCTAGCAGATGACTTACCCACCCTTGCACTCCTGTTCAGAATTCTTTCTCTGTTGATTACACAAAACTGAGGGATACTGATCTGCAATGCCTAAAGCTGGCCTTTGCCAATATCCCCTGGAGACTGGAGCAGGTGTCCTGTGCAAGAGCTAATAGTAAGTCTTGCGGTTGAACCACTCATATACCCACGCAAGAGCCTGAATCCAAATGATCTTCGTTTTCCACTCCTTAATATGAAAATTTAGGGAATACTAGATTTGTCTTTCAAAAAAATGTGTGAGTGCATTTGACCTACTTTGAGGAGTTTACCATTAAGTGAGCAGGGCAAATGATTCTTCTACAACAATCACTGATTCAAAAAAAACCAACACAAACAAACAAAAAAACAAACAACTTGTATTGATTTGTTTGGTTTCAAAGCAGGGAGAAGGAGCTAAACCCATTGCTGCTCAAACCTGATGTATTTATTCCTTCTTTGTTGTATTTATTTTTGATTCTAACATTGGTGTTTAACAGCTTATGTGTGGATTATTACTCCTTAACAAGTGCTAGGTACTCCAACCACTATAAACTCGACGTGTATTTCACAAACTGACAGTGTCATTCCCAGAAATAGCCATGATTAAACTCTGCAAAATACTTTGCTTTCCGATATGATCTCACCCTAAGTATAGCAGCCAACAGCTCACTTAAAATCTGTTTAAATCACAGGAAGATGGAACATATTCTTGTTCTAGTTCTATTTTGGAAAACACATGATTGATGCTTTGATATAACTACTTCAGGGTTTTATTCAGACATATGATTAAGACCTTGATGTATCATTGAGCAGGCTTCGTCCTCTTACTTCTTTAGGACTCAAAATAATAGGGCAGACTACAAGAGTCTCACAATACTTCTTTTATTTCAGAAGGCTTGGCATCCTTCATAGTGATGCTCTTTCTCAGAAGAAAAAACATGATAGTGATAAATCTTGGTTTAAGTGTTTCGGAAGAAAAATTGTTGAGACATAACTAAAAAATCAGGGATTTTTTTTAAAAAAAAAAAGGCTTGCTTTGGAATAGACAGCAGTCTTCTAATCATGCCCCTGACGGATGTACCATTAATCTGCGTGCTGGAGTCTCTGTAACCAGTGTTTATAAAAGCATGTGGAGTATATGGTGTCCACTGGAGGAATTAAAGGGGATACCATTACTAAATGACATTGAAAATTTCAGCCATGTGTTAGTAATTTAAATTATAATTAACTTCTAATATCAGGTAACATGTCCATCATAAGATGATGCTGAAGATGTAAAGGTTTACCTGAGATTAAAAGTCACCTTGGAATTAAGCTACTTTAATTTTAATGTACAGCATAAAAAGATGTAGTCTATTGGAATACTTCAATCCAAATTTCTCTGATGTTGAAGTTACTGATCTAGAGGGTGCAGACTGCATAGGTAAGGTGGACGGCACAGCAGTTTTTAGCCTGTGTTAAATTTCCCTAATTGGCACTGAAAGGAGCTGTATAATGTGAGGGAATGCAGGAAGCCTAAACCAAGGAACAAAACAGGTTGTAAACCATCCATATCTGCACCGAGCCCCCTGTGGGCTGTGCCTTTCAAGAATGCAACCCAGTGTTCCTCCAAAGGGGATGTTTGGAAGCATCTTTTTTTCAGAGAAATGCCGCGTACAGTTTCACTACAGGGCTGAGACACTAATTAGGATCTGCAGTTTCCAAACAATCTCTTCCATGAAATATTTCTTTTTTCTCTATGGTCCAAGCTTGCAAACAAAGAGGATTTTCTGGCTTCTCACCAATAAGAAGCTAATTATAGACAGCTTGATAATGTCTGGCAATAATCTGATCAGCTGACTCCCAGTTCCCGGACAACCTTAATGGGATGAAAAGGGAATATCAGAATGACAGCACAACTTTACAGTCAGTGGCCCTCATTTATTCCTCTCCAGGTACGAAAAAGACCTAAATATGCCTGTATGTTTCTGCTTGCAGGGAAATATGTGGAAAATTAAAAGCTAAACTGTATGACAGGCTGCCTCTCTCTGTAGGGAGGGATTAATGCTAAATGAGGTGTGGATCCACAAATGTTTGGAGAGCCCAAAGCATCACCTCTTCCAAGCAGCCTTCCCCTTCTTCTCAGCCTGACTCCCAATTCGTAGACAGGTGCCAACCTTTCCTCCCCTTTCTGCCGCCTTGGCCATGCTTTCCTTTCAATACACAGCATGGTCTCCTTCAGTTCTCTGCTGCCCCTGTCCTTCACACCTTTTCCAGGAGAAGGACCCCGACTTCACAGCACAAATTCTGTCTTCTAGGACAGAGACACTGGTAGTGACTATGCTGATGCTTCCACTACCATGCGCGTTAAGAGGCATCTAGCAGCTTTTGTGGGAGCTGCTAAGCCTCTGTGAGGCCTCTTGTGGCTGACAGCCCACCCTGGGACCCTTCCTGTTGCCACCCCTTTAGAGGCTTGGAGAGCACAGGGCTGACAACAAGGAGATACCTAACAGATAATGTGAGCTGTCAGAACAAATCAGTTTAATTTCAGACTGATGGGGCAATCAATCTTGAAGATAAAGGTGAAACAGTAGACGTTACATATCTTGGCTTTTACACTAGTCAAATGACAAATTCTAGTGACATTTTCTTAAGCAAATTGAGGGAGAACAGTCTAAATGAATAGACTTAACTCTGTTATCAAAGCAGAAGGCAATACTAAGTAGGGTTCTGCACTGATCTGTCCTAGGTCCCATGGTATTTGGTGTCCTCAATAAAGACCTCAATGACTATGACTGCAGGCTGCCTGTCAATTGGCAGATAACACCAAGATGCGAGGAGTGGTTGGGATATGCTGGAAGGCAGGGCTGGAATTCCAAGGGGTCCTCACGGACTGGAGCAGTGTCCTGACAAAAACAGGATGTAATCTGGCAGGGGCAAGTGAAAGGTACTAAAGTTAGGCAGGAAACAAACAAAGGAACAAATACCACTGATAGACAGCAGGAATGTTTGGCTGAAATAATTCTGCAGAAGATGATCTGTGTTACAACGTAGATCACCAGATAAAGTTAGCAAGGCTATATTGTTAATGAAGAAAAATGCAAACTAGCACGTATGATGAGAAATTTGCAGGAAGTGTGAGTACTATGTCTGATTTTTGGATACCAGTCTTGAAAGAAAATGTGGATGGATGCCAGGAGGACCCTGACAATAACAAGCAGAATGGAGAACACAGACTGTAAGCCCTAAAGAAGACGGTGATGGAAGGCAGGCTTACAATGTTCACATGTAAAAAAGAAAAAAACTGTCATGCAAAGTAGGGCATAACCAGAATGCAATCTGTTCTTGTACTCAGGAAACCAGAAGAGGGCTTAAATTTCATCAGGGAAGAATCTTACTGGGAAGAACTTTCTAATAGTGACAAGGCAGAAGCATTGATGTAGACTCTTTGGGGAAGCTGTGGAGGATCCTAGCTTTGGAAGTGTGTAAGAACAGCCTGAATAAATGTTAGCTGGGATATACGTTATCTATACCCGTGTACCATGCAGTGGTATGGATAGAAGACTCCTGAATTCCTGTCCAGCTCTGCAGTCCCGTTACTGATTGTGCTGTAACACCCGGGGCATGAACGGTCCTTGGTTCTCCCTGACAGCCACCATTTACTGCAAATTCCCGTCAGAAGGTCCTGTTGAAGGATGTTGCTGTGACATCCCCCAGGCTAGGCATTTGAATACATAAGCACTTAAGTAACAGCAGGCATGAATGATTTCTGCCTTTGCTGTGTTTATGTTCTCATATCTCACTCTTTTCTAATTTTCTAGAGTGCAGTTCTTTAGAAGTGTTCATTATTTCTAAATGATTCTTAAGCTACTTTAAGGCAAATTAGCGGTGATTTATGCTTTTTTTGGTCACAAATCCAGTGATATAATACTGAAGTTTCCCTTCAAAGGGACAAACCTTTGGGAAGCAAAGAACTGCAGACAATTTTTCATCTGATCATCATAGCTTCTGTTTTGAAAGAGTATTTTGACCTACTAGTTCCTGTAGTTCTTCAAATTAATACCAGAGTCTTGCTGAAAATTCTTAGCAATGGTAAAATTAAAGTAGTTAAAGCCTAGATGTCAAGCAAACAAGAAGTGTTTTCTGAAGCTAGAATCCATCCTCAGCTGTGGATCAGCAAATCTTTACTCAACTGAAATACAGAGATCTCCATATCTCACCTTCTGATCTCCATGCCTTTGATTTTCCCAGCCAGAAGACGTAGGAGCAAAGTCCTAGCAAACCATTGGTGGAACAAGAGCTTCAGTCAGCTTTTAATGCCTAGATCGTTTTGATTCTGCAATCTCCATAAATGCTTGCTCCTGCTGCAGCCGCATTAGGAGAGCTGGGAATCTGTTCCATTTGTTTTTGCCAAGGCTGTTATTGTTGATCTGCCAGGTTAAATCCCCTGGAGGTTTCCTCTGCTCTGACTTTGTATTTATCTAGTGGTCTTTGACCTGCCTTTATCTCTTAGAATCAGTACTCAACTGGCCCAGTCTGGTCCAGTCAATGTGCCTTTAGATGTCTGACCTTCAGATCTGCTGTTCCAGTTGCTATTTATTCCACCGCCCCTTCCTTGCTGTTTGCTTTTGTCGTGCCTTTCACCTTGCATTGCTTTACCCTCGCGCTGCCATGCCCTCTCCACGTTGGATCTTTCCTCCTCTGGCCTTCTGTTGCTATCAACACCCACCAGAGGAGGAATCTGGTCTCTTGGGTCGTTTGCACGGGGGAAAAGTACACGCAAGTGTCTCAGAGATCAGCAATATGGGATGCTACGCAGTGAAATTCAGGTCTTAGTGGAAAGGTGTCTTCTGTAACCCTGGCCGTGACCAGGAAGGTATTTCTGTGAGTAGGGAGAAGCTTTGAAGGAAGTGCTGGATCTCAAGCTGCTTCTCTGCTGAGGGGTGAAGCCTCTGCTCGGGGAGGCTCACCGAATAAACAACTGACAGCGGGAGCATGAAATGCAGCTGGAGCAGCTTGGAGGCTCTCAGATGAAGTCACTGACAGTCGTGCATGCCACGATTGCCTCCAGCCTGGCTTACTGCAGTGTGCTCAGTTCGGGATGAAAGCTAGTGCTTCATCCTGTGCCACGGCAGGGCCGGCTGACGTGGCTGCCTAACATCTGTGTGCTGTGCCCTGCGGTGCTGAGCCACAGCTCGCCTCCCGGGACACGTGGAAGAGCTGACAGCTGCGGAGTCCGCTATGGGGCGGGGAGCCGGCTGAGGCCACCACCTCGCATCCTCACACCATGTATAATTGATAGGGACTGAAATGGTTTTTGTATTTTTCTTTTCCTGAGCTCTCCCTAGCTGAAGACTCTTACTGGCAAGAAGGAGAGGCTGAACAGGGAGGAACATTTCCTTCATTACTATAATAACCCCATCAGGTGTTTTATCCAGGTCCCGCGTAGCCCAAAGCCCTTCCATTTTAATGATGTTTTGAAACAGAAAGCAGCCTTTATGGCCTCTGAGGGAGGGATGGAGAGAACGAGAACGGGCAGAGGCAGAGGATGCCAAAGTCACCGTTTTCTAACTAACTGAGGAGTGAGAGGTATTAATCAAAGCTCTCAAAACTTTAGTGCATTTTTAAGGAAAATAAGGAAGAGTGATTTGTCAGCTACAGAGCCGAATGATCCTGGCTATGTCAGGCTGTGTCACCTGGCTGAGCTCCGATTGCCAATGCAAGCTGGGCTTAAGCTTTGCCCTTTTGTGTGGTTGGGCTTCTGGTGTCCTTGCCTCTTCCCTGCCCTCTGGTTACACCGTATGAACTTGGTACCTTTGAGACATCTGCCTCTCCATCAAATCCAGCTAGTCAACAGGTTTGAAAGTTACCGAGAGTGGACTGACAGTCTGACTACAGGAAAACATACTTGCTTATGACTCATTTCCTTTGGAAATCAGGCTGAAAACGAATAAACTGAAGACCTGAGTAATGATTCAGTGTATTATTTGCTTGAGAAGGCCAGGGTTTGAAATGTGCAGGAGCGTAAGCTGGTCCTCTAATAAGATGCCTGCTCTTTAATACAAGTTGTGGCAAAGTGCTTCAGGTAAAGTTCTCAGATCATTCCCAACCCTTCCATAAACCAGGTCAGTGCAGTGCACTGCTGGGTGGAAGAATGAGGTAGGACTTTGTGTCTGATTTTAAGTATACAGAGGGGAACCTCTACCCCAGGTAACGAGCTTGTTTTCAGACACCAGGAGCATGAGAATCATTGTAATGGATCAGGCTAATGATACAGTTCCTTGTCTCGACTGTGCCTTTTCAATTAAGCTAGAGGATATGAAGATATACTAAGAATTATGTGATGGCTAAAGAATTTGTAGTGGGTTCTGCTGACACGCATATCAGTTAGAGACCACTAGAAGAATACTGCAAGAATTAATTTCAGAATTGAACTTGTCTAATGCTTCTATTAATTGCCCTGATGTAAAAGAAAGAGCACCTACTTGCACTGTGAAGTTGGAAGGTATCCTCAAAAAGGATAAGGATGGCAATGTCGTATAAAAAGAGCTACATCACCTGGCGGACAGCGTTAAATTTATTTGGGATGGAAGTCAGTAACGCAAAACTTACAATCACGCTCTTTGGGATTTAAAGCAAGAATTTCTGCTAGAATTTATGAGCTCATGAGCTGGAAATAGCCAAAGAGGAAAAGAATCTGAATATGCTAGTTGGTCACAGGATGACTGAGTCATTTATGTGACATGGCCGTGGACAGGGAAATTAAAATCTCTGAGAAGTTTATTCATAAATCCAAACCAGTTAGCAGTGGTTCTCAAGCATGAAAATGTAATATTTGCTTTACAGTTTTTATCCTATCTAATATAGCAGTGAATGTGCTGATTAGTTATGTGTCTAAGCCTTCTTTTCTAACCTTATTAGGGTCTTTAACTCCATGATACCTTCTGGCACTGTGCTCCAAGTTAATCAGCCCTGGGTTTTAAAAATTATTTTGTATTCATCTACTAATTTAATTTACCCTCCACCCCATGAGCAAAGCTCCTGAGCTGCCTCAGTTTGAGCTCCATCACGGTTGTTAGAGAACATACAAAGGAAAGTGAGCATATTTACTCTGTACTTGCAGAATAGGTGAGGATCTTGTGCTGCTCTGGTTTCTTTGCAACATGAATGCACTACTGCGTCTTGAGCAATTAATCACTGCAAATCATTTAAGAGGCTAGTAATCTAGGATTTGAATTATGCTAGTATTAAAACATATGGTGACTGAAGAAAGCGCTGAGGCTTTATTTTGCACTGTGCTGTCTGATGAGAGAATCATTGCTAGTGGCACAGGGCAGAAGCTCTGATTTTTATTTTTTTTAGAAATATAAGTGGGGAAAAAAAAATAGGTGCTATTGCAGAGCAATAGCTAGTCCAGACTTACAACGATCATCCAGGAATAACAGACTCCTTCCCTCGTGCTTCTGCTTTTGCAAGGTTAACTGGTGGCCTCCACAGGTAGCTCCTGTTTGGGAGAGGCTAAGGCTGTTGCATGGAGCCCACCTGTTCTCTCAAAGAGTGGAAGAAATGTAGGTCTTTGACCCTCCCCCTCTCTGGGAGCAGGAGCGGGGCAAAAGAATATGAATTCTCACAGCTTCTTCCCTGCAGTTGATTGAAAGATTGTTCTTTATATCATAAAGATGCTGTTCACATGGGGTTAGATGGTGACTGTAGGGATGGCACTGCACGCTGGAGGTAGAAGTTGGTTAGTCACACCAGCCCAGGAATAGCCAAAGGAAGTGCTAAGGGTCTAACATAAATTTTCAAGTCCCAGACACCTCCTCTGCTTTTAATTTGCTTTCGGGAGTAAGTTTGTTCTCCCACACACCACACTGGGGAGTGTGCAGGACAAAGATACACTAGTGCATGTCTTCTATTCTCCCCTCCATCTGCTTCAGGTAGCAGTAAACAATTCTGCTGCCTGGAGTCGAGAGTGAAGCCTTTCGAGTCGGAAAAGACCTAGGGCTGGGCTGACCTGAGATCAGTCTGTGCATGTTAGGCTGAGCCTCACAGACAGGTCAGATGGGTAGCGAATCTCCACCGCTGCATGATGAGGCTCTACCACGAGGGCCCTCAACGCTCCTGCTTTACAGGGCAAGGAGACTTGCAGCAAGGTAGATACCTCACTTGAGTTTCCTCAAGTATGAAATGAGCCATTTAGTCCCTGATGTCCCCAGGCCAGACTAACACCAGAAGCATGAAGACTGACAGCTGTAATCAGGGCATCAGAGGAGATTTGGAATCAAAATTTGAGGAAAACAAGTTTGGTGGCTGCTTGCTGGCTGACCCAGCTGCTCCTTTCCAGCAGCTCCTAGGAAACCAGATCGACGGCTAGATTAGCGGAGTTTTGCTGCCTGCCACTCCGCTATGAAAGGAGGTGCTGCTGCCGTTGATGCAGAACGATCTACATGACAGCCCCCTAAACTGGCAGCAAGGAGATGCAACAGACAGTGCTCCCACTAAAGCAGGAACGGGAATGCTGAGCAGTGGCTAGGAAAGTATTTGCTTTAGTAAGGCAGAGGTTTTTACCTGTCAAAAATGGGTGTACTGGAGAAGGTGTCACAGCAGAGATGGGTCTTAAGGAGAGCCAGGGAGGAGAAAAGGTCCAGCCTAAACAACTGATATACAATAGGTAATAAAATCAGCTCCAATGAATCAGGTGCACTGCGATGCTGTGGGGCAGAGCCCGAGAACACGGGGGATGAGAGGGCAATGCTGGCAGAACAGACGGGGCCTGGAAAGGGCCATGACTTTGCCTGGGAGGTCAAAAAGTCTGCCACAGCTGCAGCGCAACTGGGGGAGCGAGCAGAGGAACTCGAGTAGAAAAGGCACTGAGTGCGTAAGCAGCCCCGGCTCCTGAGCTGAGAAATGCAATGGGAGAACTGGGTACACAGGACAAAGCCAAGGAGAAGCAGATGGTGCTGTGCAGCCCTATGAGCCTCAGGGTGATGGCGTGTCAAGAATTTTGGAGAGTGGAGAGAACAGAGTGGATTTTGAAGTAAAGATCATGACATTAGCTATTGCCTATGGACAGTAACAGATGAGCTCTGGCACGTCAAACTATGACAGATAAAATCATCGCTCCCAGCTGTCCCTCCTGCCATGGGTTACTGCAGAGAGTAAACGTGACTGTGCCGAATTCGCTCCATGAGTTGTCTTAGTATGGTTTCCAGCATGCTCCTAGGCTCAGAATGGCTGTAGCGAGATGTGACCCCAGCTTCCACGGCTGCCAAGTGGCCACTGAGGCAAGTGTACAAGAACGGGACCAGCCACAGTGCCTTCCTGCTACCTCCCAGCCTCACACGACTCGAGCGTGCCCCAGCTGAAGGTACCGCCAGCAATTCCAGCCAGGCTTCCAGAAACCACACCAACCCTACAGTCTTGGTTAAAGAAAGAGGAACACTAACACTCTGAGCCACCACAAGATTTACCTGTATCCATCTATCAATGTCTTATGTTTACTGTTTCCCATCCAAGATGCAGTGCAGAAACGAACAAAAGGAGACAGATTCCTGAGCAGCCGCGAGTAACAGCTTCCTGGTTAATGATGGTTCACAGTGACTCTTTTTCAAAACATTTTTAACCCTCAGGATTAGTCACTGGCATGGTTACCTGAGTAAGCTGAAATCAAGACTAATAAACAGTTGTCTTCCTTCTACATCAGTTTCTTACCCATGAAGTAAGAGAAGACAAAAAAAAAAAGCCAATAAATTTCCTCAAAACCTCATTATGTAGTTCCTCCCTATCTTAATTGTTTCCTCAGTTTCATACTCTGTCATACGCTATTTTCTGTAAGATGGCACAATGTCAAGAAGAAACTAGGATCTGGCAACATTTAGACCTCCCCTTTTATTTATACCCCTTTGTTTTGCTGTTTCTTTCCTTACAGCAATCTCCTTTAGTGGGTGTGCAAAAGATCTCCTCCTAAAATCCTAATGTGAAATCTTCTGATGGCCTTCCATACTTGCAGCATCAATCCCACTGCCCACAGGACACTGAGGGGGAAACCAGGGATGCGCTGCTGAATTGATAGGCAGCTCTAGGAGAAGGGCTGGAGAAGCAGGTCTGGAGTCAGGTTAGTAATTTCTGGGTCTGAACCCAAGTGAACGGGAGGAAGAGAAGGATGCTCCACCTGCTGAACCATGGAAAGGTGGCAGAGCTCACAGGAAAAAAAAAAAAGGTAACCACGGAGCTCATGGGTGTATTTAGCAATAGATCGGGAACCAGCTGTGATTGTCACACAAGGCATTACAGAAGCACCTGAACCATCTCCAGCACAGCACTGATGGGAACCTGGGGAGGTGTAAGAGGCTGTGATTCACTGTGGGACTCTTCCTGGAGGGAACTCCAGGACAGCAGATCAGAAGGGGATGGAGTAAAGCTAGCAGGAGGTGCTACTACAGACCTCTCAGAAAGCGTATCAGTGCAAATCTCAAGGTGGAGAACAATCAGTACTCTTTAGGTAAACAAATTAACCACTACTCTGTGTTCTTGAAAAAGCTTTCTGATTTTTCATACCTCCTGCTTCACCTCCAGCGACGCACCTTCTTCTCCAAATGATGAACTTTGTTCCCCAAAATAAAAGGGAACAGGCAAATACAGAGTATTTCACAGACTAATTCATTGCAATGGCAATGCGAGTGAGGGTTGGGCCTATTGCTAAAATGCTTCGGTCACCTGCATTCACTCTCTGCACCTACGTGGAGCATCAGGCCTGTAAAGCATATTCCCATGCACTGTGGCTGGGCAGATGCATCTAAAACAAGAGTGTCAGGAAGCTCCCACCCCAGCTAGTAAAAACGAAGGCCACATCCTGCCGTCACCTGCTGCTGTCTCTCTTTCCCATTGCATGGCATCCTTACAGAGCGTGTTTTTTGTTGATGCAGCACATAAAAAAAACCAACAACTTCACATCAAGCAACAATCCAAGCCTGCTTTAACACCCACAGCACCATGTGCCCTGGTAGAGTGTGTACTTGTTAACTGCTATATGCTGGGATGGGATTTTAGAAACTCCTTTTGAGGAGTCCTAGTGGGTGGTCAGCGGAGACGAGTTTTAGCAGCTTTTCTGCTATTTAGTCATATTTTCACTTGGATTAAGGCTCCTTGCCTCAGTGGGACTACTCACCAAAGTCTGTACAACTGGTGACTGCTGGGAGCAGTACCGACAACCCCGTCCAGAGCCCGAGGGTGCTAGCAAGCTCGAGTGCTGCGTTTGGTGGGGCTGTGGCTGTGACCTTTGCATAGTTTTGAACGGCCACCTTCTGCCAGGGCAGGCGGCCAACCTGTGCTGCCCAGGCTGAGACCTACCTCGGACAGCTATGTTTTGTAAGGCTCTGCAGGTACGTGTGCCCTCCTGCCGAGGCTCCTGTACAAAACCATGCGTGTTTGAATGGGGGTATAAACGTGTTGCGTTTAATTGACATTCGTGTAATTAACAAAACCTTCCAGCACTCCCAAGAGGTCAGAAACACAGATGGATAAACTGAGGTTCAAAGGATGAAAGATTTGGTGAAGACAATACAGTTGGTCAGCACAGAGAGGCAGGATGAAAAATCTCAATCTCCCAGCATCGCTCCTCATCCCCGGTTCTGTCTCCGGTTCTGTTTTTCGTGCCAGGATTAGCTCTACTATTTCTGCGTGCTTAGGAAAACTGACAAAGGTTTGCTTATCGCACTGCAACATTCCCTCATAAAAAATAAAAAAAACCTTGAAACTCTGCTTACCCTTGGCATTTTGCTGCTTTGGAAGGACCAGGACTTGTTTCTCTGCAGAGCAGACACAGTCCTTTGATCCTGTAAACTTTTAGGCAGTAATGCTGGAATAAAATGATGATTGCATTTAATGAGGGTAGTGGTTGCGTTAGTAGCAGGTGGATGATCCCTACCTGCTTGCAGTTCATAAGGCATTTAAGTTTCATCTAGATACAAGATGTTATATGAGTGGAAAGGAGACGTAGACATGAGTGGTATTTGGCCAGCTTGTTTTTCTGCAGGCATTGTTCCTACGTTCATCTTTATTTTCTAAGAATACAAACCACCGACTTGGGAAAACTCGGTTGAGTGCACCATCGGGATCAGATCGTGGTTCCTGTTCTTTATTTTTCAATTGGGCTGAGAGAGGCAAAAAGAGGTCAAGTGACTTCCTCAAGGTCAGAGCCCGTCAGTGAGTCATAAAGAAATGACTGTTTGCCTCACAGCCCTGCATTCATTCTGCGAGGCTCTGTGCTGCTGGTAGGATTTTTCTCTGCCCACCCCAGCGATTTCTGGGGGCCCAGACCACGCTGCTGCCCTTGTATCTGGTGACATTTATCAAAAGGACTTATGGCAAAACGAAGGGCTATTGGCGCGCCCGTGCAAGAACACAGCAGCGATGGATTTTGCAGATGTGAGGGTGAGTGCCTTTAAGGCAAAACTCGTGGAGCTTACACGGCAGCCCAGCTAGTGGCTTAGCGAAAAAAATGTGAACAACACTGCCAATGGCAAGCGGAGAAAATCCTACGCCAATTTAAAATATATAAAAAAAAATCACAAGAATTTTAAAACCAGCACATTTTGGAATCCTTTGCAATGGGCTAAGGATAGTTTAGGTCATGGGGGTGCCACACGGTTCACTTCAGAAAATACACCGAACATTGCGGGGCTCTGAGTAAATACAAGCGTTAGCCACCCTGCTTCGTGGTATGAGAATTGCCTGTTGAAGGTGCTCCACAGAAGAAGCAGAACTAAAAAACAATCTGTGTTGTAATTTACGTTCTGCAAGGCAGTAAATGTACTGACAACAGATTTGTGTTTGTCCACATGTTCTTACTCATGTAATCAGTCAGGTTAAAACAAAAACCAACCCCGGTTGTACTCCGCGTGTGCACAGCCTTCACCCGTAAGACTGCCCCAAATTCCCTTTGGGTGTGTATTTCTTACCTGCTTATTTGGCTAAGTGCATAGCTAACTAGAGTTGATGCGCTCCTCTGACTGGATCTAAATAAGTAACTGTGTGTGTGTGCTTCTGTCTTTGCCATGCGAAACACCTCTGACAGGTGAGTGTGTGGTGGCCACGTGAGAACAACAGCGCAAAACCAAGGTGGGCTTCCTAAATGCTAAGCTTAGGCAGTACGCGGAGGTGCTAAAAGAACTCGGTAATAAGGACACTCAGATGACAGCTGCTAATGCTATCGGATATAAATCAGAGCTCAGTGAAAAACTGCCTTCTCTAGAATTAACATGCATGGCTGTTATGCTCTCTGCACTAGGCAATGCAGATTTATTTATTTTAAAGACAGCTCTAGGCATCCAGTCAGTGCTCGGAAGCGAAACGCCCTGCATCTCCTCTCTTCCCCAGTCAAATACCGCTGACTTCTGCTCCCACAACAGGCACTGGTGCCTGCGCTAGAGCCCACCACGTAGAGAAGCTGGTGGCTTCTGCTGCACCATGCTGTTACGAAATAGTCTCACTGCTGCACCCCTTGAAGTTCCTATTAGAAAGGCGTACTAATTATTGTGACAGTTGTGGAGAAGCTCCCTCCCATCTCTTTCCTCTCCTTCAGATGCTAATTCACAGATCCTCCCGCTAGAATGGGAGCTCTGGAGCTGGGCTAGGAGGAGCAACGCTGCGGTTTGTTTAACTGCACGCTCCCCTCTTCAACGAACAGGGCATTGCTTTAAAATTGCTCGCAGACAGAGCAGCAGACACACACAAAGCTCAGCGTTTCCAAGACCAATCCTGTTCTCCGCTCTGTGCCTGCCCATCTACTGAAAACACACAACAACTGAGTGCAGAACGACACCTTGACCTGCCTTGAGGTTATCTCAGGAGAAGCACTGCTCGCATCTCCAGGGTTAATTACACTCATCTCCTCTTGTGTTCACACCAGTTAAATTTAGGTGAAATCTGCTCGCATCTAGGTTGAAGATGGAGCAGGTTTCTCACGCTGTCTGACTGCTACTGCTGGCAAGATCAAATACAATCAACAGTGAAAAAAGCTCCCTGCTCAAAGCAGCAGCAGTAAATAAACACGGTGGACAACGGCCATTATGCAGGACAGCTCTGTCCGCACGGGTGTAAACATTTCCAGCGAGTGGAACTTGTGTACGCAGCAGGAAGAGCCACAGAAGCAGAGCCCATCCCTCCCTCCCACCTCATTTACCTTCTACCACGTCCCATTTGTACCTCAGCACCGGGGGCTGGCAGAGACATTTCCTGCGAGTGCTTGTGCAAACCCAGAACCACTCTACGCTGTATTGTTCATAGTATTGCAGGCTCTTTGTATAACCCTGCCAATCTAAATGAGCCTTGCCAGATACAATGGATTTTAATAAGCCTGCGAACAGAAATTTTGAGAGAGACAAAATTACAGCTGTGCAATTATGCTATCACTCTGGGATCTCACCTGCCTCTCCCTCCACAGGATTTCGACAGGCTTCTGAAGGAAGAATAGTTGAAAACGTGATAAAATCGTGCTCTCCATTACATCCCAAAAGCCACATTGAGGTTGGCATGGATTAAGCCAAGGGAAGATCCTGGCTTGGCGTTTCAAACCCCATTTGCTTTATTCTGCATCCCTTTTTAGCCCCAGACAGCAGGAAGAAAAGCTAGCCAAGTGTCTCGAAAGCCAAAAGCCAAGCGATGGTGACAGCTGACACACCAGCGTCCTGATTTTTGCCATTTTCCCCCCTCAAGGATATAAAGGGTAGCGAGTGACCCTTCATCCTTGTGGAAAGCAGCGGAGCTGTATTGACGTGTCATTTTGTGCACCTTCTCCAGGTTATGAACCCTCGCTACCCCCTGCAAACCCTCCCTACCCTCTACGTACGTAGGCACAAGTTTTTGTTTCGGAGCTGCGTTCGGGCTCGGAAAGAAAAAAAAAAAAAAAAAACAACGCTTGGGACCCAAAATAACCCCCGGTCCCGCAGTTCTCGCCTGGGCAGCGCTCCTCCGAGTCAGCAGCAGTCCTGCCTCGGCACCGGGGCGCCTCAGCCCTACCCCTCCATCTTCCCCAACGGATGGGAACAGGGAGGGATGCCCAAACGCCCACCGGCGCCTAGCCCAGAGCCAGCGCTCCGTCCGCTGGCAACTTTCGCAGCCAGGAGGCCGAGAACACCTTTTAATGCCGGGTACCAGCCGGGGCCGTCGCCCAGCACCTTCCTTCCCTCGGGCGGCGGCACACGGAGCCCGCGCCCGTGCCCACGGCGAGGGGACCGGGGGCTGAGGGGGAAGCACCCGGGCCTCCCGGGAAGGGCAGGGCAGGGATGGGAAGGGAAGGACCGGGGGGCGCCGCCGGGCCCTGCCGCCGGGCTCCAGCCGCGCTCGGGTGCCGGAGCCGGCGGCGAGAAGATGGAAGGCGCTGCGGGAGGGGAAGGGAGGCGCGCGGCCGGGGGTCCCCGCTGACCTGCCAGGCTGTTGTAGCAGTCGACCTCGATGGCCTCCACCGCCTGCCGCTGCTCCTCGCTCAGCCCGGCGCTGGCAGGGCGCTGCCCGCCCGGCTCCTGGCTCAGCAGCAGCAGCAGCGCCTTGAGCTCCAGCAGGGCGCGGTGGTACTTGCCGATGGCCTCGCGGAATTTCTTGTCCTTGTAGCACTGCGCCCCTTCGCTCTTGAAATCCAGCGCCCGCCCGATCAGCTCGCCCGGCTCCGCGCCTCCCGCCGCCGCCGCCGCCGCCCGGGGCTGGCTGCCCCCCGCGGGGCCGTGCCCATCGCCCGCCCCGCGGCCGCCGGCGTTCAGCTTCCCCGCCGCCGGGCTCGCCCTCTCCATGGCCGCGGCGCCGCCCGCCTCCCGCGCCGCCCTACGCGGGCGCTGCCGCCGCGCCGCCGCCCGTGCCCCCGCGCCGCGCCCCGGCTCCGCCGCCCGCTCCCATCCTCCGCCGCCCGCCGCCCTCCGCCGCCCTCCGCCGCCGCCGCTCCTCCTCCTCCTCCCCCGCGGCCGCGGGGCGACCGCCCCCGCCCGCCCCCGCCGCCCGCAGCGGGCGTCGCCGCCCCCCGGCAGCCCCACGCGAGGGGCGCAGCCCCGCGAGGCCTGGGGGCCGCGTCCTCCCTCACGGTGCCTGGCGCTCGGGGCCTCGGGGTGCCTGCCTGGTCCCCTGTGCCCCTACCGGGCCCCCTGTGCCCCTACCGGGCCCCCTGTGCCCCTACAGGGCCTTCTGTGCCCCCCTCAGCCCGGGACCCCGTCCTGCTACACCCCTCAACCCCACTGCCACCTCAGCCTTGCTGCCCCCTCAGCCTCACTGCCAACCTCCCTCACCTCACCCAGGTCCCAGCGGGGTGTTTTGGGGTACATACCCTGCGTCGTTGTGTCATGAGCGTGGTGAGAGCCTGGCCCCAGCAACTCGGCAGCCCCCTGACACCTGCTGCTCAGGGACTTCGCTTTTCCCCGAATCCGTTTTTCCCATGTGCTTCAGAAAAATGGGTTGGTGCTTACTGGTGCCTGGGACATTTCTAGGTTTTGGGGAGGCAGTGGGGAGCGGCCCTCCTCTGGGAGAATAACAGAGGGAACGCTCCTTTGGCAGGCTGAACACTGCTTGCAGCACATATAAGAGAAGTTTGGTGGAGGTTGGTGCGCCATGATGCTTTGTAGGTTACACCTCGTGCCTAAAAGTCAATGGACAGATGAAAATACAGTGAGATTTTGTTCCCTAATAATGTATTGGGAGGCGTCTTTTCATTAGCCATGTAACTTTCACGTGTTAAAGCTGCAGATGAGGTACAGTGTGCTTGTTCAAGTTACCCTTCACAGCCTTGAGGACATTTTAAAATGGAGACCTGAGCTTCTCTTTGACATATGCCCAGCCAGGTGTGGTGGCTGGTGGTGCAGTTCTGGCTAAACAGCTCCGTGTAGAGGCACTCCGTGCCCTGGAACTGGTGTCTGGATAATTCCTCGTTAGCAGGGCTAATAAGTCGCGCTTTATGCCTCGGTGTTGTGAGTCTGCTGCTGCTAGGCTTCTGGGCCTCACCAAAGCTGTGGATGCTGTGGGGTACAGACATCTACTTGAATCCAAGAGCTAGAGCCTCAAGGAGAAGCAAACAGCGGCATACTTGTGGTAAAAGCATAATCTTGAAAATACTTGCATGAGAGAAATAAGATATTCAGACATGATTAAATGATTTCAAGTGTTTTGATTTTCAGGTGCCCTACTAGACACATCTTCGTGAAGCCTCCCTTTCGGAAAATGGATGCTCAGCATTTTCAGGTACCTCAAGGCAAGAATAAGATAAGTCATTTACAAATCTTGCTCAAAGTACGTGTGGTCTAGAAATCAGGAAATCCTGGGAGGCAGGGAGGAGGGATGTTAGTCACGGAAGCTAGAGTGGAATTTATGTGTGGAACCCAAAAATTCAGGAAGGAAAATTCCTGCTGGGTAATTTTTGTGTGTGTCTGCTAGACATATTGCACAATGTGAGTTTGAGTAACTGCAGAGGTTTCATCTTACCGATATTGATTCCTGTTCAGGAGGATTCACAAGGACAATGTGTGTCTTGTGCTGGAACTCTGACTTTGCCAGAGGAAAGGGGAATGGTACAGACATTTGGTTCCTCAGATCTGAGAAGCTGTAGAAGCAGAGAAGGGACTTGTCTCTCGGTGGGTGTGTGGCAAAGAGGGGTTGGGAGTTGATGTTGGTGCCTTCTTTCAGAGTTGGCCTGAACTCATGGACATATGCAGTCTAGGGGCACTGAGACATGGGTGACTGTTCCTTCTCTTCCTCCCTACGCATTAGTCTTTAAGGAAATCTTTGTGATTTCTTCCATTGCTAATCAGCAGATGACTGAAGCAAGCTATACAAAGCTGAATCGTTTCTTACATAAAAGTCTGGTGGCGGTCACTGCCACTATGGGTGCGGGTGTGATTGGCAAAGCTCACAAAATGTTGATGAAATGGGGTGCCCCTCTCATTATGAGCTGTACTGGGTATCCTGAGCTGTGGCTTAGTCCCGAATGTTGCCTAAGCACCCAAACGAGTTTTCCATCTTGTAGTTCTTCCAGAAATGTCCAAGCTCCCTTCCTGACAGATTGCTGGTGAATATGAAGAGGAATGTCATAACTGTGTAAATCCCAAAATAGACAGTGACAGAAGTGTCTGAATGATTGCTATTTGTTGTCCAACTTAGACTCTGTGTTGATACCAAACAGTATCCCTCAGCTGAGAGCTGGATCTCTCAGCCAGATAATTTAAAGCTGCCGTAAGATTTGTGTAGGATGACTGGCAAAGGTCATTGTAGCCCATCAGCTCTTTCCACCCAGAGAGGAACTAAGTAATGCACTGGCTGCACTAAAATATCTGAGAAACACCATGGTGTCAGTCAGAGGGTCACCACACAGACCGTTCTTGTGAGGGACTGTTTTTGTGTGTTTCTATTTCAAGGGCAATGCGGTCCTCAAGGGAAAACACAAGAAGTTATCACCTTCCCAAGTCAGGCATGATTTGTGCGTGAGAGATGCCTCACATTTCATTTAATATAGGCTGTGATGTCCAGATCCCGATTTCAGCTGCCTGGATCCCATTAGACTCCTCGTACAGCCTCGGGGATGGTCAACACCTCTACTGATAATCAGCTTGCAAGTCTGACAGGAGCCTGAGAGCGCCAGGAAGAGTGGCTTTATGTGTCACCTAGATGCACTGCACTGTGAAATGAGGCATACTTTCAGATAAAATGGAGCCGGTTCGTAGTCATTAGCGGTGTGCCGTGAGACGAGGTCATGGCACTGGTCAGCATCCGCTCCTGTGCCTGTCTTTTGTCCGTCGGTGGGGTTTTTGGTAGGAGCAGAACGTGCTTATCTGTCTCGTGCTGTGAGCTGGGGCGTGCCTGTCTGCCTGGATGCCCCTAGGTGCCGCGAGTGTCTGCGACTGCCTGGGTGTGCCTGTCTCTCCTCCTCCACACCGTGGAGGATTTCCTTAGCACATTCCAAAAGCGTACACTCGCATTGCTCTATTATTATTATTATTATGCAGCAGTCACGTGCTTCATAGTGATATTTTAGGATCTCTGACTCACTAAACCGTAATTTCCTGCTCACAGCTCACCTGAAGAAAATTGTCTTCGTGGGGTCCCGTTCGCAGCGGGGAGATGTGTTCTTGGGTGAAACTGTAAATACCGAGAAAGGAACTGGACACATAGCCACGAGATCTTCAGACCTTCCTCTAGCTGTGATAGTTTGTCTCTGGCCAATTGGATGGTTAATTTACAGGCAGATGTAGGACAGATCCCTCACATTTCAGGACAGAGCTATAAAGAACCAGGAGGGCTTCTGAGGAGAGCTATGCAGGCAGGGCACCTGGGCTTTGTGGAGGCGTTATTCTAGCTGGATGTGAATTTGCCATATCGTTTCTGGTGTTGGGTTAGATTTTTACCGATTACAACTTTTAAGGGCCGCTACGAGGGCTCAAGTCTATATACGTTTGAAAACAGATATCAATTTGGAGAGTAGTACAGGCTGTACGGCCTCAGTCCAGCTCTCCTTGTGCATTCACTGACTTTGATGGGACTGTTGGCGGTGCAAGAATTGTTTCATCAAGTCCTTTATGAATAGTTACAGAGGCAAACCAGAAGCTTCGCCCTTTTCCAAATGGGCCAAAACCAGATTGTGCTGAAAATGGTGTCAAGCCCTTGTGCAAGGGAGAAGAGATTCCTGACTGCCTCCATTCAGCTGGAAAGAGAATTCCCAAGCTGCAGCTAGCTTCCAGCACACACAGCTGCTGCTGCTGCAGTCTGTCACCAGCTTAGTCAATCATCCATTATTTATTTCCAAATCGTATGTAAAGCTCTACACCATAGCCTTCAGTCCATCTATGGGGAAAAGAAGAGACAGAGCTTTTGAAAGAACTGGGAAAACAAAAGCAGAGAAGCCTCTGAAATCGCTTGCTTGGGAGATTGTCACATGTAGTTACATCTAAGGAAGAGAGGAAAGGGAAATAAAATCATATGCAAGAAAAGGTTGCCACCTTCGTACGTATTCCTTTGATCTCTCCAAGTCATTTGTGGTAGTCAATTTCTTTTAGCACAAGAGATCCTTTGTTTACAAGTGCTCATCAGATGCAAGGCACTTCACTCAGAGTCTATTTATTGTGCATGTGTTTTCTTCCACAGCCTGGGCTGTGTGGTTGGTCAGTTGATCCTGCCGGGCTGTTTGATGCCTGCTGATTGCCTGCTCAAGAACAGTTCATCAGGACGACAGCGAATTTCCCAGCAATAGTATACAATCAGGGAAGAATAGTGAACAGCAATGTTTGCAGGCAAACAGGAGCATCTCTGTGACAAGCCATTCCTTAGGCGTGTGTATGAGCAGCATCTTTGTCACAGAAATGTTTGCTGATAAAAAATATTAAGAGGTAGATGGTTAAACCGAACAGCTGTTCAGAGTGAAGATGAGTGTTCCAAATTCTGCTTTAACATACTGGATTCTTTCTTTCTTTTTCATAAAGGCGATGGCAAAGAGCTAACTAAGAGCCTTAGCTATGGAGGCTAACGGGCCAAATCAAACTCTGTATCATCATTCCAAGTGTTTTATTTTGCACTTTAATTATAAATGAGTACTCTGATTTGTAGAACTGTTCAGTTGCACGGGAAGAGAGGGGAATGTTGCTGACAAAGTTTGAGGAAGGCTTTTAATCTCTTAAAAACTGTTGTTGACAGCCCATCTGCAGGCTGCAGTTATAACCTGCCAAGCTGGCCCCCGTGTTCTGGGAAAGCTCTTGCACTGTACTCAGACTGGACTGAAGAGTGGCGGGGTTGATTCCTCTGTTGTGTGTAAAAAGTGTAGATTTGGGGGAAAAAAAACACACACACATCTGTCTTACCAGGCAGATATTGAGAATTACAGAGTAGGCACTCCTATCTCTTTCAGCCCTCATTTTTCCTTCACCTTATCTAGCAGCATCCAAGACTGTCCTAATTCTGAACATCCACGCCAGAAGAGCATGTACATCCACGCCAGACAAAAGAGCACGGTGTGAGGTTTTTGAACTGGCAGTGACCTAGATCTGAGTTAAGAACAAAGGTTTACTGAGACCCTAAGGAAGCAGACCCTCTCTCTGACAGCTATTACCGCCCCAGGAAGACCTGCAGAACTGCTGGATGTTACGCCACGGAGTATGGATGCACGTCACCATGCATCAGCTTCTCCGCCACAACTGGTGGGGTGCCTGCTTGGCCCTTCACAAAGACGAAGTTGCTCACCCCTTGTTCCTGCAATGTTGAAAGACTGCGTATTGTGCAGCATTAATGGGGAATAAGAGGCTGCACAGAAGCCATTCCTGCAGGGCTGCTCTTGCCAGGCATCCTCTGACTGCCCAGGTAAATAAATGGTGGTTCAATGCTGGTAAAGATCACGTCACTGTAAGAGGTGGACCAGGTGACACTTGGCATTCAAATCTGTACAGGAGTGAGGAGTAAGGTACTTGAGTGCATCACACTCGGACAGTATGTGAGTATAACTGGCGTTTGAATTACTGAACAACACAAAACGCATTTTAAAATTTACTCACACCCCATAAATCTTGACCTGCTGGCACTCAGAAGAGAGATGCCATCCTGTGACCACCAGCAGTAAAGCCGACTCAGTTTACACATCTGTGTTGGGACTGTCTCCTGGTCTTTACATTGTGCTCACACCTTCAGGATGAAACAGTGATTGCAACTGCACTCTAGGATATGCGCGTATTTTTCATTACTTGCCTGTTACTAACATAACTAACACCAGAACCACTGGGCTTAATGCTTAAGTCTGGCTGTAACTCTCATTCAGCTGAATTCTTCCACAGTTAACATACAGGCAGGAATCAAGTGTACATCAAACTACCCCTAAGCTTGAAGAAGGTCCCTCTCACTTTTGTGGCTCAATCCTATCTCTGTTTATGAGGTTGAAAATGAAGCGTGGGAGCAAATGGGGACGTTTGTGCTTCTAATTGCTTGCTTTGTGCGGCAGCCAGATAGTGCGAGGCACAGCTATTCAGAGCTGATCTTACAGCTGAACTGCAAGGGGAAAACTGTGAGTGCTAATTTTATGGAGCAAGCAGACCTGCTAGGGAAGCGACTGCCTTTTTAATATCAGTCCCAGCAACATGTGAAGGAGTTAAGATCTCACAACAAGCAGAGTTGTCTGGAAAGTTCCTAGTTTGGCTAAGTCTTTAAAAAAATGGGGTTTACGTGAATTGTCTCACACATGGCCTCTGTTTTTATTGTTTTATGCCGTGGGGTGATCCTTGCTAAGGTGAAGATGCAGTAGCTAGCCACTTCGTCGTGCCCGACTGCAAGCAAAGCAGTGGCCTCCGGGAAGGCTGTTACTGTGCTAACCGTAGCTGGCTGGACTGATGGCACCAGGAGGGACTCCACTGCTTCCCTGTCTGTTCTCAGAAGTCCCTGCAGGTCGGAGATGATGATCAAATGAGCAGCCTCCAAGGAAACACAGGCTATTTCAGGAAGTGTGGCTGACGATGCAGTAAATGGTACTCTCCCATAAGTGAGTGCTTAGCCAGTCTATCAGCAGATCAGGAGGCCCTGCAGTTCAGTTAGCTATGCTATCTCTGGGAGAGAGGTGAGATTAAGGTGTTTTATGCTCCCTACCTTTAATGCACTTGTGCTGTTATTGAGTTTGAAGTGTAGGCTGCATGGCCTGGGTCAAATTTCCGTGTAAATGCATTCCCATTTGCTTTTCCAGTTGGATACAGTTAGCCTGCTTGCTTTCCTCTCTATCCTAACATGCTGCGGGTGCTGCAGTGCACAGCTAAGCAGATGGCTCACTTCAGCCTAGAGACAGATCCATTTCTGAGCATGGAGATTCTTGTATCTAAAGAAGTGCTTGAGTGAAACCACTTGAGTGTAAGCTGCAGTGTAAACTGGAGATCTTTAAGGTCATTTTCCACATCACATGTATGGGTGATCTGCTCACAGGAAAGCAGCAGAGATAGGGAGATAGGTTCCAAAAAAAATCATTCATCATCCTGCATCAGCATCTGGGGTCTTCCTGAGGACATACAGATTTGCTAGTAACAAATTTGTGAGGTCTGGGGAGCACAAAGCCCCAGACAGCATGGTGACAAGCTTACCATCTCTGCAGTTCACAGGTGAGGTTCTCAGCTTTGTTCTTCTGTTGCAAAAACGGTTCTGTTCCCCACCCAGGCAGCTTTCCAGGCCAGACCCCATCTCCCAGGACACTGCAGTGATGGAAGGTGGCCAGTACAGTGTGGTATCAGTTTAATTCTACGCACAGCAGGAGCTTAAGTGAACATTAAGTGAGGTAAGATCATTGCTTCATCTTGCAAAGAGGATAGAAGTTCTAATGGGCCTTGGTCTATGAAAGGCTTTCAAACTCATTTAGAGGGGCCACGTGATACTGCAGATGTAAGGTCCCAGTTGTGGGCATGTAGAGATTAGCACTGTCACTACCTAAGCAAAGCTCACCGAGGATTTCACTGCAGAAAATTAGCGTTTATTTCGTGATTCCTGCAACATGCTGTTGTTGCATTGTTATACTGATGTTAAAGGTATTTCTCCTCCCATTAGCTACTGGGCACAGTTTATATACGCAGGAACGCCCTGAGGAGAGTCAGAAGAGCAGCCTTTATGGCCCTACTTGATTGAGCCTTGCTGTCACAAGAACTTCTTAGCCCTAAGCAGGAATGTCCTGGCAGCTCAGAAAAGGAAGGCTTCCTGTTGTTGAGAAGATTTTGGCTGCTGTCTTGGCTTTTGCACTTTCACTAGTGTTTTGAGATTTTTCCTTGTTGCTGCCTGCCTTGGGACTATCATCTATGATTTCCTCAGCTATTCCGTGTTTCCCAGACTTCCTGATTTTCCTCTGCCTTGCCTCACAATTCCCCAGTCCCATCCATTTCTGAATTGCTTGTTAGCTAAATTCCTGATGACAGACACTAGTCCTCCTCTTCTCAGTCCTTTCAGTGGTCCATGGATCCTCACATCTGCATTTTCTAGGACACTGAAATGATCCTTGGCCTGATGGTTTGGCTCCCAGATGTCACTCACAGGCAATGTGCAAAGACTTTGGTGGTATGTCTTTGGTGAATGTAGAAAAACAAGTCTGCATACATACAAGTGTATGTGTGCATACACACACAGGAATTAAGAGTCCTTAGCTAAACTGCTCGCAATAGGATTACAGTCCAAAAACTTTGGTTCCTAATATAAATGGTTGCCATTATAAAGTGTCATTTTTCAGCGTTACTCTCATGCAGCTCTATCCGGGCTGTTTCTGAAGTAGGGAGCATAGAAAAGTCATGTAAAATGTGGGCAAACTGTAGCAAGAGTCAGTTTTGCTCTAGAGAAACAATTTTGTACTTACTTTAAGAAAGTATCTTAATATCTCAGATATTAAAAGGTTAAATGGCACAAGCTTTGGAATACTGTATGATTGCTAGGGCAGTATAAAAATATTTGATTGGAATATGCCAGGTAGAACAAGGTAATTTCAATTCAGTGTTTCCAAATTTCTCAAAAAAAAAATGATCATTGTGAGCTATATTCACGATCCTCTTTCCCTACCCTGCACTTGCCTTGGAGTATGAAAATCCTTAAAAATGTAGCAAATGCTGTCAGAGGACTCTGGGAAGTTGTTGCTATGAGCATCTCAAGCTGGAAATTCCTTTGTCTTGGACTGCAGCTATAAGCTTCCTGTCTCAAAACATCAATAACATGTTTCCTCCTTCATAATGTCACATTTTAAAACTTTAATATATACAACTTCTACTAGAAACAGAGATACAGTTCTGATATATGTTGGATGTAGAGGATGGAAGTAATTTTTTATTCCAAGCTTCCAATGTTTGTTTAAAATACTGCATGGTATCAAGGCAGATAGCCTTCCCTAGCTAGGGAAAGGAGCAAATATATTTCCAGCAGGGATTTTAAAAACAGGAAATCAATGGTCTTGAGAGCATCAGATGTGCCAGTGAAGGAGCTGAACAGGTGCTCTGAAATCAGAGGCAGTGAGAATAGGGAAGAACAAAGATAGAGTGGAAAAAGGAAAAGAAGAAGCAAAAGGATGTCCTGGATGAGGAAATGAAAGGAAAATTCTACAATAAAAACAGTACCTGTTCACTTCAGGGAGGAAGCAATGGATGTTTGAAGATGGAGATGGTGCAACTTCTTGAAAGACAAGCTGGTGACTGGATCCCTTGTGCAAACTTTGGTATCTAGAGTAGAGCCACAGCAGCACAGGTGCAAGGAAGCAAAGCTGAGCATCAGTGGCAGTGAAAAATCCACGTTGAGCCATAAATGGGCAAAACGTGCAAAACTCTTTTATCTGTCATTATTCTACAGGTAGCATTTGGTATCTAGACAACTGTTATCTGGAGAAGCCAATTTAATCCTAAATTAATTAAAAAAAAAAGGCCAGCCTTTTTTAGTAATCCTTGTGATAGGAATAGCGAGCAGAATTTCTGAGCCCTGACTCACTGTTTTCTTCAGACAAATCTGTGAAATTGCGTTCAGTGATTGTTTTCCAGATTGTACCAGAAGTGAATTGTAGTCAAGACTCCAAAGGCATGGATAACTGAAAAAAAAAAAAAAAAAAGTAGATACTATTCCCAAATAAGTAGCCAAATTTACCAAGATGGGTACAGTGCAGAGAGGTGGTTAAGGAGAAAACCCATTTTCCAAATGGGGACAAAGAGCTTCAGGGACTGAAAGGATCTTTGATTGCCTTTTTGGAAAACCACGAATACATGTAAGCAGAAGTACAGAATACCTATTTTTCTTCTACTGCATATGTTCTGAAGTAGCAGAATAACAAAAGCACAGTAATAGCAGTCCTCTAGTTCCACCACATCTGGTCCTGACCACATGTAGAGCATGGAGTAGCATGCAGCCTGATTGTTCATTACTGTGGCTTCATCTGCTCCAGCTAAAGTCAGTAAGACACTACTTCTGCAAAAAGTGGACCTGCAAAATCCTTCCTGCATACATTCAAAGGTCTGTGCGTATGATAGTGAAGTATGTGGGCATATGGGACAGACTTTCTGGGAGCCTGTCTGCAAACCTGCCAAATCTACAGCAGATAACAGACTTTGCAGCTTTCTAGGATTTTCTCGTGCCGAGGTCAGGCGCAGCTTATGAGGAATTCATCTAAAATCAGACTGTAAGCCAAGAACAGGCCTGACATTAAAACGTGACCTTTTCTTGTTCTCATTATTCCCCAAACTTATATTAACCAAATAGACATTGACTGAAGAGAGAAAAAATGGACACTTATCTGCTAAAATTAATATATATATGTTAATGTAGATTATAAAATTGCGTGTATGACCTCCTCAAAATTTGTAATGCAGAGTCTTTGGGCTGATTTGGCACTTGTCAAATCTTGGAGATCAAAAGGAAATGATGTCACTAAATCACCCCAGACAATAAGCAATGGGTAAAGGGTAAACAATGGGTAAATAAGCAATGTATTCCCCATTTTTCAGCACACAACTGAAACTTTGTTTGCAAGTGGTAATATTACTCAATGTACTGCATTTCATATTCACAGTTATATAAGAGAGAATACACTATTGTGGTCATCTGCTCTGATTTCCTTTGTAACACAGGTAATATAATCTTAACTGGTGATCTGTGATTACAGTTTCTTACTTTCATTTGAGCTCTGACATATATTTATGAAGACATTGGGTCCTGACAAAATCTTCAAGGAATGGAAAGTCTTCAGGGGTTCTTGATGGCTTATTCTAGTTGCTGATTACCATCATTTTATTTTACCTAGTTTGTCTCCTTTGAGCTTCTAATCATCAGATCTTGATGTATTTTTTTCTGCTAGATTGCACAATCAACTACTGTAACAAAAAATCTTTTGTCTTAACAGCTATTTGTTGATTTATTGTGGTATACTTGTGGCTTCTTTTGGTTAAACTGAATAGACCAAGTTACTCTTGCTGAATCCCTTGCTGAAAATGGAGGTTTTCTAAATTACTGATCAGTTCTGTAGCTCTTTTCTGAACTCCTTTCTCAAACACCCTTTAAGTGCAAACACTCCAACTAAGCTCAGTTTTCACCTATGATCTCATTATTCCCCAATTCTTCCCAACAATCCTTGCTTCAAAATCAGGTATTACACTCACATTTTTTTCTTTTAATGATCCTGGACAGAACTGCTTTTTGCATAGTGTTTTGTTTGTTTGTTTATTGTTGTTGTTATTTTTATTACAATTTCATAAAGGACAAACATAAATGCCGCACCAGAATATACAGGTGGTAAATAACACTGATCTCATTTCTCAGCCAATTTTGCAGCTTCTTTAAGAATCATACCAAGTTTGTCTGGAGAGATTTCTTTTGCAACAAACCAAGTTGACTGGTATTGACCATGCCTCTGTTTGTTTCTCTGATTTTGTCTCCTGTCAGCTAGCCGCTGATTCCACTGGGACCAGGGTCAATCTAACTAGTCTAGAGTCACTCTGATACTTATGTCTGTCCTTTTTAAGAACAGACAAAACAGGACTATTCTTCAATATCTAAACACTGTGGAAATTCAAAAAGATCTCAAAAGGAAAAAAAAGGAAAAAAAAAAAGAAAAAAGGAAAAAATCAATAGTAGTAGCGCTACTAGCTCTTAAGTCAACTCATATAATAATCACTTTTGATACCTTGGAGAGTAACGAAATCAGACAGAAAGCAATACAAGCTTATGCCATAAAATACCTTGTTAGGACTCACCACTGTGACAATGAGTCGAGTTGCTATAATCAAAGGTGTGACTTGGAAACACATCCGTTTTCATTTTTGATTCTTAGACTGGTGGCATCCACTGAAATCTCAAGGATTTCCACAATTCCAGTCATTTGTGTGTGTTTCAGCTATGTGGTACCAAAGCTTGAAAATGAAAAGAAAGGTCATTTCAGTGACTTCAGAGAGTTTCTGCAATATGTGGAAATATATATTAATTTAGGAGCATAGGACAGGGAGGATCAGTATGAGAAATAGCTTCAGTGTCCAGATTTCATTTAATTCTTAATCCATTGGTTTTCAATTAAGGACTGTTTGCACATGAAGACCAGCCTAGGAAAATCTCTCACTGGGCTGTTGCCTTTCTTTACGAAATTGTGTAATTATTTAAGAGCGTTGTCATCACAATGCTAAGCTGAGAAACACCAGTACTGAAAAATGTAGAGCCATTAGAAAAATAAGCTATGCTTAACCTTATTAGCAATATCACTCATTCTGTAGTGCGAGGCTTTGGGGATGGTGGGAATTGGGCCAGTCTGCCGGGAGTCACGGGATGTGCTGCAACTGTCTTCTGGTTGTTTACTTGCTATGCCATTTAATACTTTAATACTTAGTTTATTGATTATTCTTTTTTTCTTTCTGTTTAAGTGTTCTTCCTACAGTAACTCATCTACTTATCTATCTAAATAAATATATATATATATATATATATTTGGGAATGTGATCTAGGTCAGGTGACAGAGGCACAAGATTAAAGTCCAACCTCTTAGCAACACCTCTGTGTTTTGCAACCAAATTATCTTCTCCACTTCTCTCCCCTGATTCCCACTTTTCCCAGCAGACCCAACCCCTCTTGCATATCCCGTAGCACCACCTACTGGGATGAGGATTCCCAGATGAATCTGGTTCAGGAGGCTGGGGATAAGGTCCACTATCAGCGGACATACGAAGCTACCTTATAAATGTATAATGTGTTTTTAGCATTTTACTAGTGAGCGATGGAATAAAGAGATGACAGGCACAGACAAAGTACTTAGAAACTTGCCTCTAACTATTTACCGTATGCATTAAGAGTGCTTTATAGTTACGATGGATGCTGAAATGAGATATTTGATCTGCATTAAGGGTATAGGAATTGATACAATCACTTAGTGTCATGCTCACGTTACAAATCAGATCATTGTGAAACACAGTCTTCTACAGATAGAAAGCGAGCAGGCCACTTTTATATCGCAGCAAATATTTTATGAAATAGTTGATTTGTGTAGACTGGATAAGCAGCAATGACTGTGTAGCTTTGTAGATGATTTTTTTTTCTTTTATTTGATGGGTGATATTCTGACATGCCCTTGTACTAACAAATACGGTGCTTATCTTCCCACCTGACTGAGTTCTCAGGGTTATAGAAAAGAGAAACACAGCTCCCAGAAACGACTAGATTCTGGTTGTCACCGAGACAAAAGACAAACATTGAAAATCGTTATGGGAGATGATACAGTTATTGTCTGGAAAACAAGTGCCCTATGTAGTCACTTCCACTGAAGGTAGTCAGGCTTCAGAAAAGTAGTACTCACAAATGCGAAAGTCAACATTTCCTAGCTTGAAAAATCTGATATCTTTGGGGTGAAAAACAAGAATTTACATAATTTAACATATTCTCTATTTTTCCTGTAGACAAACTGAAAGAGGTTTTAAAATATGTTGATAAATCTGACAAACAATGACCATGAAGGATAGATAGACATGACTTT
The DNA here is from genome assembly GCF_964034855.1 of Anser brachyrhynchus. Taxonomy (NCBI): domain Eukaryota; kingdom Metazoa; phylum Chordata; class Aves; order Anseriformes; family Anatidae; genus Anser; species Anser brachyrhynchus. The sequence continues at coordinate 29,825,609 of NC_137699.1, read as the reverse complement.
TAACAAGTAAGACTCACAGAGAGAGAGAAATGTGTGATGAATACAGCTTTCCATGTCTACTTTTGTAAATGTTCAAAGACAGAGGAGACATTTGATCTGCCATAAAAGCCACTGTGGATGAGAAAGTAAAAAACCCATGAGCAATACAAAAATTCAGTCTACAGCTTCTGTATCCTTGATTCTCGCCTGAGATACAGTTTGAAAATATTGGTTAGTCTACTGAGAACAGAGTCCAAAGTTTCATCTCAGAGGCTAGTAAGTCTTAAGCCACAAAATGTTTCTCTCTTCCCACAAAATGTTTCGCCCTTCCCTTTTAGGAAAGAACAACCATATTGAGTTGCATAGGTGGATAATGCACATAGAAAAGATACTCCAGTCAACCTGGAGCTTAAGTCCGATATTGCTTTCACCACAACTCTGATATGGATTTAAAAAGGGAAAGAAACTCATTTAGCTCAACCTTAAATCCAAATCCTGTTATAACATAGAATCAAAAAAGCCATATAACACAATTGAGAGATATGATAAAGAGGTGGAGAGCGGACAAGGATTAATTATATATTTTGGGAATGGGTGGAGAAGACAGTATGGCTTGGTAAGGTTCATAGTGCCATTTTTCAGAGCCCAGGTTGATTATGCTCAATATGTGAATGAAACACTTTGCTGCAGATTTATCCTATAATGGGGAAAGCTGTCCTGGAGAAACAGCCGTATTGATGGAGGGTGCTCATTGCCCTGCTCTACCATCTGTTCCCTCAGACAACAGTCTGCACTTCATGGCACTGAATCAAGCTATGAAGGTCAGTCATGTGCTGTATTTCTGATGGTAAATGTTAATTTTGGACAGATTTGTAGGATGTATAACATGTCTGCATTCGTCTCCTGATGTTCCTATTATTATTTATCACTGGATCATGATAGCTTTAGAGTCCCAGTGGAGCCCCACTGTGCTAAGTACTATAGAAACACATGCCCAGCTTTCTCGTTTTGGCTTCACTCCAGTAGATCAGCTCTATTTGTGTATCTCCTGCCTTGCTATCTTGTTTTTTTTTTTTTTTCTTCTTCAACAAAGAGGATATTTAAAACACTGGGGAGAGGGGAGCATGGGGAAACGATCACTTAAGATCTTTTTCTTGTTAATCTGTAAGCGCCCTAGCTCTATTCTCCGTTGCACTGACAGAAAAATGAGACTAGTTCTTTGCTAGATGTGCAAGTCTCACAGCATATTCTGTAAGTTGCCACATACCTACTGACGCTAATACGATGTGCAAGGCAGGGAGGTGCTGTGGTGCTTTCAATTATACAGGTGAAGCTCTGGTATAAAACAGGTTTGTCATTTGCTTGGAGCACATGGTGAATCTCTACAATGTGAGCTTAATTAATTTAACCCACTCTTTCCTATCAAAGTCTTATACAAAATACTCACAACTGGACCACTCTTGGCTGACCTGGTCAAGAAAATATCCCCAGATGGAGGTTTCTCTTATGTGCAGAATGTACTGGAAAGTGTCCTCTTGGCAAGCTAGATGATTTCCATCACTGAATATTGTGGGGGCAGGGTCACACCTACAGCCTCCTAAGGTGCTGTGACGTGGCAGAGCAAGGCTAATATCTCGTTCTCTGGTGATGGGGAGTGCAGCACCAGTATTTGATATTTTTCTGATTTTGAGGTTTGATATTTTTCTGATACCCAAGGGACCAACCTTGCTTCCGTGGGAACATACTGAAGCCAAGATGAAATTATCTGTATTTGAGAAGGAAAACCCATCATTTTTTAAACACAGCTGATGATAGGAAGTATGTTACTCGTGCAGGAGAAGGGATGGATGCTCCTGAGAATGCAATTCCTCTGCAAATTGCAGTGCAGAACATTTGAACTGACTTCTTGAGCATCTGTAATAGTTCCAAGAGCCCACGCTGAGCACTGATTCATCAGTAGTTCCCCACCACATCGAGGACTTCTAACTTAGAGCTCAGAGGGCAATAAGGCGAGTCTGACAGCGATGCTCTCTGCAGCACCTTCTGAATGGAAAGGACGAGGAATCCGCACTTTCTCAGACACACCTGTAGCAACCAGGTGAATCCCCTCTCTGAAACCACCTTGTACAAACTAAGCAGCCAAAGGTCCTGTTTTGCTGTCAAGCTGAAAGGCTCCCATAAACTCGTGCCCTGTTGTGCCACCTGTATACTGACCTGGAACTTTCCTCTGTGCAGAGCAGTATCCAGTTAGCTGACAAACAAATCTTTGATGATCCAGTATTACCTGACTGAGGGGAACACTTTGCTGTAGTGCCCTTGTGCAGAGACCTGCGGCCCGGGAGTTGGAGCTGACTGGGCGGTAGTGACCAGGTCAAGTCATCTGCTCAACCTGCTGTGCCAACCTTTGTTCATCCTCACAGAAAAGATCGTGGGCAAGGATCCTAATCCAACTCGGGCACTACAAAATTAGCCTGGGACCAACGTCTGGGCGACTTGTCCGTCTTCGGTATTGTGTGGTGTGAAAGCACCGATGAAGGAGCAACATACCGGTCAGGACAGAAATAATGTTTTTTATCGCTACCTGCAGGGGGAAATGTGTAAAAATACTGGGAAGGAAGCACAGGTGTTAGGGTTTCCAGGCAACCAACACCAGTAAAAAATAACGTGAAAGGAGAGCGGGGAAGAAGCGATCCAATCAAAGACCTGCCCGGCCAATTAGCTGCCCGAGACAGTGATGAAGTGAGCACATTAAGATTTCATAGCAGGTGAAGAAATCTGCTCTAGGTGGACAGAAGGTGCAGAAAAAATTGTATGTGACTAAACAGACACAGCGGAGATGAAAACCATATCGCTGGAATAAAATCCTTTATTTTAATTATTATAAAACCTGGAGTTGTTCAAGCAGATAGATTATTAGCGGTTTCATTTATATTCTGCCCCCGATGTTGCTTGTTTGCTTTTGCAGCTCTTTTGGAACAATGAAATTAAGCTTTTCTTTTTCGCTTCCTGATCTGGTCAGCCCCTCCGTGTTTTGCTTCCTCCCACCGGGCTGCAATAAGCGTTGCCACTGTGCAACCCAGGGCTCACTGCCAAACCAGAGCCCTGTTTTTAGCAGAAAATACAGTTAACCAGGAAAGCAAATCCTGATTTTGTTCATCAGACGAGAGAGACTCTATTTTTCTAAAAACCTTCTTTCAGATCAGCCAAATGCCTAAGGGCATAAAAATCGAGGACTTCACAATTTGGCCATATTATGTTTATAAACCACTGCAAAACATTGCTATTCAAGCCTCCTGAATGATATTCTGTGTCTGTGTCTGTCTCCAAACCCGTGCGTTTCTCAGGACGTGGGGCAACTTCTGTTTTGTACACCTGTCCCGTCTGCCCCGCGAGGTGACCCCACACCTGCAGATCGTGTCTGTTGCTTTCTTCTGTCATAGGCTCCCGTGCAGACAATCTCAGTGCAGCAGCAGAGACATACTGACATTCTAGATGTCTGCAGAAACAAGAGGGCCAGCATCCTGAGATTCAGTGATGCTTTAATAGGAGATCATGAGCTAGAGGACATTGCTGGTGCTTCTTTGCTTAGGATCTCATTTCCTCTCCTGCCTGCAGTTGTCGGCAGCCATGTGACATCCTGACATTTCTTCTTTATTAACTTCTTGACAGATAGCCTTCTGGGGTTTATTATGAGACTAATTGTTTTCAAGAAGCCTTCAGGATGTTAGCAAGGTTTTATCTTTATTTTTTTTTCCTGTGCCTTTGAACACGTGACTCTATAAAGCACTATGAGATGTGTTAAAATGCTCTGAGGATGCCAGCAGTAGTACTCGTACCATCCCTCCACTTCCATGCTGTTTGCAGCAAAGAGCTGATAGCGATGAGGGGGACCCAGTTTTGAAGAGGGCACCAGCTGCACCCATCATTGCAGACACTTCAATTAGATCTTCCCTGTGGCATTTTTCCAGTAGAAAAAAAAAAAAAGAGCACACAAGCCTGGCTATTTTTTTCTACAGTCAATGCATGTGATTAGCAGTATTTATAAAAACTGTTCATAAAACAGTAGCTCAGGAAAAGGAAAAGTACAGGCAGATGTGCTGAACAAAAGGAGAAATTAACAGACTTTGAAGTCAGCAGAAGTGCCTGATTAAGGATGTAAAGAACAGATTTTGCAGTTTGCCCATGTTATGTGTTTCTAAAGCATCATTCCACAATGCATTTTGAGGCCTGTGGAAAGCTATGCCATAAAGGACTACACGAGTAGTACCATCTAAAGATACTGTGGACATTGTCACTGTTTTCAGGGCGGAAGCAAGGAAGTCTCACCAGCAAAAACGTTAAAGCAAAATAAGGGGAACAAATTCAGTCACTTAAACCTTCCCCTTCTCCCTTTAAAATTTTGTGTTTTCAGCATTTTCTTTGCATTACCCATAATTTTCTAGTACAGTTTTTTTTTTTTCCCAAAACAAAGATAAAAGCATTTAAAATAATGTTTTCCTATTCCTATTTACTGTAAAATCGGTAGCAACTCACTCATTTCATATGTAATTCAAGCCCTGCAATTTTGCATTAGCATAGGAATTTAAATTTCCCTTGCAATTCACATGAGAGCTAGGTTTGCACAGAACAGTTAATGGGACTTGGAGCTTGTTACTATCAAACTGTGAATTCAAACATAGGCTGGCAGAATCCAAAATGCTGTGATGATCTCGCTGTTCAGCAGCCTCTAATATGTTTTGGAAACTACCCAGAGTATAATGACAAGGATACAGAGACAGTGCTTTTTACCTGATGGCATATAGCTAGTTTGTTTTTTCTGCCACTGCGGTCTGCTAGAGATGTGCAGAGAGACAGCTTTCCTTCCATTTGTAGATGCAGTTCTCTCAATTTAGCTGCGTTTATTTGTGACAATAAAGGGAGTCCTTGCTAGTGTCCCTGCTGTACCCATAATGTGATCGGAGCGTTCAGCACTACCAATCCTGCATCCACTGGAGATACAGCAAATTGTAAATTAGGAGCAGTCTCTTTTGTTGTATGTATTCTATGTATAGATATGCCTAGCAGAGAGGGTCACATTAGGACATGATTCCTCATTAGCTCTGATGGGAGAAGTACATAGAAATAATTCTGCTGGGGGGAGGATGATATTAAATGACATCCAAACAGTGGGGCATGAAAGGATGCCAATTTTTATCCAAGTATTTTATGCATTTTTAAAACACACAGATAAATCCCTTGTGATTACGTCTAGATATCCATTCCTTAAGGTGCCTTTCTTTGACATTAAAAGCAGCGTGCATAAATTCCTCATTTTACCCACAGCATTCATCAGATCTCCATCCGTAATCCACACCTCCTGCTAACAAAGACAGAACAGAAATACTCATTAGGAGTCCCGCTTCAAAGAAAGCTGAGAGAAAAAAAAATCCTAGACTTTTATCCTGCGGTAGAAGGTGAAAATGTTACCAGATGAACAATTCTTTCCAGCAGTGCTTCAGCTAGTCTCACCATGTAATGGAAGATTTATTGTAAGCCATCAAACACCATTATTTCCAATACAGGAGTCTTTGCTTTTCAGCCCCTCATGCATCCGAAGACATACTTGCTCAGGAGAGGTGCAGAGTCAGCAGGAAAGATGGACAACGTGAATAATTTAAGTGGAAGTCAAGTTCCCATTTTCTACTTCAGAGAAATGGTTTGCACAAAAATGTAACGAGTCAGGGCGCCACACACACTCCAGAAAGTTGGCTATTATTTGGCATTTATACTCTCAAGGAGGATTGGTCACAACAGGGATATTTAAGTATGCGGTTTAGAATGGCAACCTATCATAATATTGTTTGGAAACACTCTGCTGTGGATAACTTTGGAGGGAAGTGTTTGACCAAGACAAGAAACTGCTAACAATTAGCAGTTGACTGAGGAATGGGGGTCTGCAGTGCATGTGCACATGTGAATTACATGGTGGGAAAATATGTCTACAAAATATTATCTCAGTAACAAGGACTCAGAAATGACAAAGCTGAAAAGATTAGCTTTGATTTTTAATGCAATTAAAGACTATCATGTGCCATTAAAGACTGTATCATGTGCCAGGTTTTCATGGTTTCCTTCTGCATTCAGAGTTCAGGATAGATGGTGCTTTTCTGTTCAATACTTTGTTTTCTGCCACTGTTTAATCATGTTTATTTATGCACATTATTTTTTGCACATTAAGCAAATCCTGCTTTGAAGAGGGAATTATTAATTTCCTCGTGACGCTCGCCACCCCAGCATCATTATGTTTTTTTGAGACGTTAATACATTTATTTTCACAAACCACTCCGAGTTAAGGGACCTGATATCACCCCCCCATTTCAGACATGCAGCCTCGAGGCACAGAGATTACAAATATCTCATTTGGGGATTTAAAATGAGATGGATTTCAGAGAACTCAACTTCTCAGAGTACAGAGAATTATAAAACATGCAAAGTATGACAACTATAACTTTATTTGCAGTGGGTGCTCAGCACGTCTATAAGTCAGTTCCCTGGTGTGTGTCTCCAACAGATGATGAATGCGATTACTGGACAACTGTAAAAGTTAGAGCTTTGTTAATAGAAGGTAAGACTATATCACTGGTAAGAATAGAGTCTAGCTCTCTAAGGCAGCATTATTTTGCCTTACCTATTTATCTTGTCACTTTCTGTAATGTTCACTTAGTACTTTGACATCTTGCAACTTTGGAAATTGGTAAAACAAATGATCTGCAGGCAGCTCTCCTTCACAGAAAAGAATTTCAGTATATTTGCAAGTCATACATCAACTCCAACATATTGAACAAGACAGAAATCTTGAGGGGGGGAGGAATGTTTGTGTGATTCAGTCCATCTCATAATGCATCTGTACAAGAGGATCAGATAAAGAGCAAATAGGCAGCCTCAGTTCTGGTTTGTCCTAACTGTGTTCAGTTTTGGGCCCCTCAGTACAAAAAGGACATCGAGGCCCTGGAGCGTGGGCTACGAAGGGCTACAAAGCTGGTGAAGGGCCTGAAACACAAGTCCTGTGAGGAATGGCTGAGGGAACTGGCGGTGTTTAGTCTGGAGAAGAGGAGGCTCAGGGGAGACCTCATTGCTCTCTACAGCTACCAGAAAGGAAGCTGTGGGGAGCTGGGGGTCGGCCTCTTCTCGCAGATAACTACTGATAGGACTAGAGGGAATGGCCTCAAGCTGTGCCAGGGGAGGTTCAGGTTGGAAATGAGGAGACATTTCTTCTCAGAAGGAGCAGTCAGGCATTGGGATGGGTTGCCCAGGGAGGCGGTAGAGTCACCGTCCCTGGGGGTGTTCAAGGAAAGGTTGGACGTGGTGCTTAGGAACATGGTTTAGTGGGTGACATTGGGAGTAGGGGATGGTTGATGACCAGAGGATCTTGAAGGTCTTTTCCAACCTTTTCTATGATTCTATGATATTCTTCCACCCGCTGAATTTCGCTCTTCGCCCTGTAACCCCTCAGTAACAGCCCTTAGGGTGGAAATGCCAGGCACCAGAACGCAAGGCAGGAGCTATTCCAGTGCGGTCACCTCCAGACAACATCACCCTGACACCCTCAGCAGCGAACCCCGCCGGCAGTGCCGCGACACCCCTTGGGCAGCCGCGGGCCGCGTCCCCTCCCCGTGGCGGCCTCCAGCCCCACCCGGGGCCACGGCCGGGCCGCCCGCCGCCACCACCGCCATCACCGCCCGGCCTGGCGGGGCGCTCGTCCCGCGGCCGCTGCCCGGCGCCGCTCTGCGCCGCTTCCGGGCCTCGCTGGGGGGCGGCGCCATGGCGGCCGTGGATGTGCGAGGTGCGGAGGGGACGGGGGGATCGGGGGGAGGCCGGGGGGATCGGGGGGGAAAGCCGCGGAACCCTTGCGGAACGGGAAGGGTGTGGGTGGGGGTTCCGGCATGGGGACACAAAGAGAGCGCTCTGGAGAAGGGGAGGTTGAAATGTAAAAGAAGGGTTTCGTCCTAGGCAAAGCGCGGGTAAATTGCTGAGGAGTTGGGAATTTGGGGGGGGAAAAGGGGTGCGAGGGCATCGGAAAGGTGAAACGGGCTTCTCCGTAAGACCGTCACGTTCACCGCCACCATCTCCGTGAGACCATTTTGGAGTCACTCCAAAAGCCTGCGCGTGGTGAAGTTTGGAGAAGGACCAGGAGCAGACATCTAGGGAAAGCTTGTGAGAGGTTAAATTTGATAATGCTGCGGAGGTTTCCTGCTTTTTTTTTTTTTTTCCTTCAAATTCCTACTTAATAACTTGTGCGGACCTGTTTGCTGCTCTGACTGCCGCGTGTGAGAGCTGCTGGCAGCCGTGTAGGCAGTCAGCGGCTGGAGCTCTGCAGTGAGCCCCTGGCTGGTTTGAGGACCTGCTCTCACAGTTCCTGTGTTTTAAGGTCCCCCAAAGTCGTTTATTTTATATAAGTCAGTACATTTAATAGAGCCTGCAGCATACTTTTTCAAACTAGCAAGCTATTTTACCGTTCCTGTCAATTTGTCAAAGCCAATTGGTGGGCAGCCCAACCAAGACTGGTCTTGCTGGGTCTGAGAGCAGGTATGAGTTTTGGCATCGAGCAGGTGTGGTGTCGGAGCCTTAGAGCCCACCTGTATGTTCAGTTTTACAACACGTTGATTGGTCTGTATCTGTCATTGTGAGCTCAACTGAGATCCCCTTTGAGAGCAATCCACACAAGCAAGAAAAGTATTTGAAATGTAGTATGAGAATTTATCATGGCAGGAATGTAAGTGCTTAAGGTTTTGATTTTGTTCGGAAGGAGAGTTTGCCGTCTCGTTTTAAATTGTATTTAGGATAATCAGCACTACTGTGACTTAAGTGCTTAATAAAGGGCCTTAATGCTATGTACTGAGATTCCTTTTTTTTTTTTTTTTAAATAGTGAGGAGAGGTAATGGTGTACGTGAAAAAAAAAACATAAATGCCCCCTGTTCAATGAAGTAGTTAGACTGGCAGTTCAGAGATTGGCAAGGCAAAATGATGTATTAGTGATTATTTATATTGCGTTTTTTCCTGGTTCGCGGGGCAGGTAATGTTACTTTAATAGCTGCTCCTCAGAGGAGCTGCCAGTAGTATATGAGCTGACATTTTGGAACTGATCTGGCCGTCCTTGAATGTGCAGAGCTCTTGCAGAAGTAAAATATTCACAGTGGAGGGTTGAGTAGGGTGTTAGGATTGGCAGATAATGCATGAAAGTGAAGGAGTGGTTCCTGTGAGAAGGGGGTTTCCATTCGTTATTCAGTCTGTGGTGGCCTCTCATCGCCTCTCATCACTTGTTTTGTTGTTTTTTAATTCTAAGCAATGCATGCCATTGTTGCCTGCTTTCTCATGTCTTGTGAATTGCTTGCTGTTACCAGAATTTAAATAGCTGAATTTCAGGGTGTCTCTCAGGGTGCCTTTCAGGGTGCCTCGTGGATCTTCAGTGTTAGCAAATTTGTTGACTATAGAACCAGTTGTTGACTCTGGTTTCTTTGGTCTGTCTTTAACTTTGCCAATTCAAGTGCTGAGGAACATAACTCTGCTGCAGTGTGATCGTAAAATTCAAGGACTTAAATTCAGATGTCCCCGCATGTGTAGAAACTTACCTGGCATGTAACGATTTCCATGTTACAGAGTATATTTCATTTATAAAGCTTGCTTTTTCTAAATGATTGTGAATACCTGCATAGTTAGATTTCTGTAAACCCCACTGAGATATGGAGTAAGTAATTTGACACGGCGTATTTGGCAAATTACTGTAGAATCTGTTGTTTGTGAATGCTGGGAAACATGGGACCAAAGTTAGCATCTTTTTTTCTGTTGCGTTGTTTCTTTGGTTTATTATAGATTCCACCAGCATCAAATATAATCATTCTTGAAACATAATGGTATCAGATGCTGTGATATCGCAGAGATTTATTTTAATAGCATAACATTGTAGAAATGTTAACAACACCACTATTTTGTTTCATTATATAGATCTCTGTAATGTTTTACTTTTCGGTACCATGGTTTAGGGCTTGGAAACTATTTTTTCTCAGAAATAAACTGTTTTAAATGTTACCAGGCTCAGATTTAGTGTAATGTTTCTCACTTTTTTCCCACAGTAACAGATTCTAGCTGAGTTCAGTAAATTCAGCTTACCAAAGATTTAGGTTTCATCACTGCCTTTATTATTCTCTTTACTCAGCAAATGCTGTGGTTCCTAAAATAAACTTATGTGACACTACTAAGTAGGTTTAGTGTGATATTATATGCAATATATGTTAACCAACTCCTACCAACATATGCATGCACGTGTTCACATGGATGTGTGCACACACCTTGCTCCCATTTTTGAGACATCAAAGGCATACCAGCAGCTAGTAGTGAAGGAAAGCAAAATGCAATAATTAAACGACTATATTTCTGTTGTATACGTAGAGCAGAACTGCAGAAGGCATAAAGGATACCAGTTGTGATTTGAACTCTGAAATGTATTTTTAATTAGAAGTGGCTTGTGTGGGGCTGTGTTCCACCTGCTGTAATCATCAGCTGGTGGCAATTTACTCTTGGAGATGTTTGCTGTGTTCCTGGCTGCTTTGGTACTCATTGTAGGTTTCTCTTTCCAGATAACCTCTTGGGAATTTCCTGGGTGGACAGTTCCTGGATTCCAATCCTAAACAATGGGAGCGTGTTGGACTACTTCTCGGAGCGAAGTAACCCATTCTACGACCGAACGTGTAATAATGAAGTTGTCAAAATGCAGCGAATGACCTTGGACCATCTGAAGTAAGTTGCAGTTTGGAACTGCTTCCCACTAGTGTCCTTTGTCCCTCCATCCAGAGGCTTTGATAGTTGAATGGAAGCATGCTGGAAACCTCCTGTTCTGTGCTTTGTAGTCCCACTGCTTGCCAGGGAGCCCAGCTTCTTTTTTAATTAGAGTACTTAGATGCCTTCTACTTCCTCTCATGCCATCATGCCATTTCAAGGAGTATTGGGTGTGAAGGATTCTAGCTATATCCTGAGATTCTAGTAAATCACCTTTTAGAAATTTCTAATTAGGAAAGCTGTCTTCTTTCATTGTCCCAGCTCAACAGAAACTGGGCAATGGTAATGTCTTTAAGCGTTTTTTCTACGGTCAATAGGGTTTATGTTAGGGGATACTTTGCATTCATAAGTAGTTTGTGATTCCATGTCCCACTGGCTCCGTGCCATACTTAGTACAGAATTCCTCCAAGGAGCTGGCTTTTTAGTACGGATAATAAAAGTATTGAGCGTTGTAAATAAACTGATCACAGATGGTTGTGTAATGGGATTGCAGCATGTGCAAGTTAACTTTCTTTGCAGTTTCCCATCTGCTACGCTGAGCACAAGTGAGATATTTGCGAACTATTTAAAGACTACAATGTGATAAGGAGTGTGCAAGCTGAGCTAAAAGTTCATTGGTAAAGCTACTTGTGTTTGGATGTGCTTGCAGAGAGGCTTTCAAGTGAGAGACACAGATGGTCACATCAAACACTGGTCCTTCGTTTCTGTGTTTTAAATGACATCTTTGTGTTAATAGATTGTGTCATCTTTCTTGCTCGTTATTTGTCTGCTAATGTGTTCAGCTCGGATGTGTCAGGTGTTGCAATTCCCTTTTTATATGCAGGTAGGTTTTAATAGCTAGCTCAGGAAATCCTGTGCCTTTATTTACCGAGCATTATCAATAAGCTTCCAAAGCATGACAGCTTTATCCCTGTACTGCCAGGCCCTTGATAGCTCTTCACATCCCACAGATTTTGCTTTGAGAAAGATTTTTATTCTGGTTGTTTCTATTTCAGCCAGATGGTTGGAGTGGAGTACATTCTTCTTCATGCTCAAGAGCCTATTCTCTTCATTATCCGAAAGCAGCAAAGGCAATCTCCAACGCAAGGTAAGGTCACTCGCTTCTTGCCACCCTTGAGAAGGCCAGTCAGTTAATCCCTTTTATCTGTTTCTAATTTGTTTGAGCACTTCTGGCTCCTCTTTTCTGTCGTTATCTTAAATCTAAGTAGAAGGTTAGGAAGCTTTGTATCGGAGGTGGGGTAGAGGTATTGTGTCTGGCAGGGTGACCTCTGGTGTGTTCAGAGCAGGGATTGCCATCTTGTGGTGAAATCTGAAGAGTGCACTGAGAAGGGCTGCCCTGCGGTGTATGTGTTCATACCATGTCTTATTTACATATTTGGCTAGCCAGGATTTTTTTGTTTTATTTAAATATAAGGCTAATTATATTATTAGTTTAATTAGAGCTAATCATCTGAAGTGGCTAGTATGTGGTTTTTTAATTTATTTTTTATTTTTGCGGGGGAAGAGCTGTGATTTCCATTGGTTAGGAAGAGGGATCATTAATGCTTCTGTTTGTGTCATTTTTTCATTCTGCACTATTTCCGCCTTCAGCTGTAGTTTGGGCAGGCTGCCGAGTAGGATCTTGTCAGTGGAAGATGACCTTTCTGAAAAATGACCATGAGATGCTCCAGATACTTGTTGTTGTGATTGTGCTTCTGAGGCCTGAGTATTTTTGAAATCATTAGACCTTCCCAAGTTCTGAATGAAATACCTTTGGTTTTTCTCCCCTTTGCAGGCAGCTGGATTCAGTATTTCTTTTTAACCTTAAATTTGTTAGTTGTGCATGTGCAATTAATTAAAGAAGCAAACACATTTCAATGGTTTTTGAAATGTCTTCTCTGTTTACTCCATATACATGTGAAATACTTCAGGTTATTTCAGAGTAAACCTTACAGAAAAGAAGAGCAGGGTTAATGCTAGTTATTTTCTAACTTTCTTTTTAGTGACTAAACTTGCATTTTGTTCTTGTATAGGACTTTGAGTTATCTAGCAATGCTTCTTATTTGCGTGTATCAGATAACGACTTCTTAACATTGTAATTCTGTACTGAAAAAGAACATACGTGTCCTCCTGCAGTGGATTTTCCCGTTGTTTCTTTAATAAAGGTTTTGAATCTAGCTTTCAAAAGGTGCATATGGAAATGTCACGCACCGCTTAATTTCCTGTTTAGACACTTCTTAAATCGAGAGTAGATTTGTGGCTTCCACAACAGGGGTGTTCAGACTTCTGCTGTAGTACTAATGTGCATATGGTGGAACTTAACTGGGACTTCAGTAATGTTTTTCCCATTGTGATTGTACAGTTTGTGCTAGACACCTTGTTTGAATCGCATAGTTCCCTGGCTCAAATGTTACCCATATGTTTTATCGTGGTAGAAATAGTAGTGGATTTGAGACATGGGAAACTAAATTGTAATGAGTTCACAGCTAGTGTTGAGTAATCAGGGAGGACTAGTGCAGGTCTGTCTTAGGATTTCTCCGTGTTTAAATAAAATACTTTTTTCAAATTCTTTGAGCCAAGACTTTGCCCATTTGAAGTGGTTAAAGTTTTTTGGAAAAAAAATTTTAGACCCAGTGATTAGGGAGAGTTGTCTGTCCAGGAAAGTAGGCTGTTTGGGTACAGAGCTGTGAGATGGAAAAGCTGCTGTTGTGTGTCTTTCACCACTTCTAAGGAAACGCTGAGAAGGAACTCCTCTTTCTTTTTAGAAGTGGGTACTGGCTGAAATATGCACCCAGTTGTCTCGGTCTGTTAATTAGGGCAGGTGTCCAAGTTTCGTAAAATGCAAGTACTGGAGGAATTGGGTCCTGTCAGTAAAAAGGTTGCAACAGAATGAGTGAAAGCAGATGGAGGGACCAGAACAGACATGTGCACAGGCAAGAGTCTTGGGAATGGGAAGCGGGCAGCATCATGATAGCTTCTCAACTAAAGAATGCTTGGCAGAACGTTATGGAGACAATTGAGATGTTTCTCTGCACTGCAGCTGTAATGAACAAGAGTTTTTGGTCCGTTAATAGAGGTTGTCCCAAGCCTGATTTAGCAAATGTCTGCTTTGGAAGGTTGTGGGTTTCTTTTTTTTTTTTTTTTTTTGGCAGAATGCTACTAACTTAGAAAGGCGTACTGTGTACATGCTTAGCTGCCACTGGGCTTGGGAAATTTAGCTAACAAGATTGCATAGGTTGTAGAAAGCTGACCCCAGAAGAATGAGATTTTTCGTTGTTGTGGGTTTCTGCCAGTAGCAGAGACTGATGGAACTACTTCCAGTGCAATTCCAGTGCATTAGCTCTGAAAATCCCAATTCTTGCAAGATTAATTATTTGCTTGCAATAGGAGAGGACTTAAATCTGATGCTTTTCTCTCTGTAAAGCAGACTTTGGGTTTTTCCCCTTAGCCCCTTTGGGAAGGGTTCAAATAAAGCACCTTTGAGGAAAGACTTAGAAGACGAAACTTGTTGGTGAAATGGATATTGCAATTTCAACTGTTACTACTGAAATCCAACAAATACACGGTCTTCAGCCAGAGCTTTAAACTGATCCTGCGTATCTTTTTTTTTTCTCCCCACAGTTATTCCATTGGCTGACTACTACATTATTGCTGGAGTGATTTATCAGGCACCTGATCTAGGGTCTGTCATTAATTCCAGAGTTGTAAGTGTTCTGTACATTTGATATATCAGTTTTTATCTGCTTTTATTTTTGATCATTCCTTAGGCTTTTTCAATCCTTCCTTCACTGTACTACAGTATTCTCTCCCCCCTCTCCTCCCCCCTAAATAGTATGCAATAAGTTAAAGCAAATGCCACTGGGTAATATAGTGTGTATTCTGCGCGGAAATGTAAGATCTTGGAATAGTGCAGTGTGGTCCAGAAGGCAGGATACATCCCTTAAGGACTAAGGGATTAGAATAACTGAAGGTAGACAATTGGCAGAACATGAGGTTCAAACAATCAAAAGAAAAATTAAGTGACAAATAAATTTGAAACAGTAATTAAACATGTTGAACTTCAGATATTCATGTTAAAGTAATGTGAAATTTCTCTTTAAATTTCACTCAAGTTTGTTTTAAGTTCTTCTTTTGTCCTGGTAAACTGCTGGTTTTGCCAGTTTTTATCTGTAAGTTAAGAAAAAAAGACACCAACCTCAGTCGTACAAGATCCTGTTACAAGGATTACATTCTTGGTCCGAAACTAGCTGTCCCAAGTTTCTTTCTCAGAACAGAAATGAATATAGAATACTGATTTTAAAATCTATACATAAAAAAATCATGCTGTATTTTCTTCCTAAATTTTGAAGACTGCCTTATATTGTCTTGTTCTGAAAGCTCACTGCAGTGCATGGAATTCAGTCTGCTTTTGAAGAAGCAATGTCCTACTGTCGCTATCACCCATCAAAAGGCTATTGGTGGCACTTCAAAGATCAAGAGGAACGAGGTATGATTCCTGGTTGCTCCTGTGTGCCTTGGGAGAGAGGGAGGATAATACAGGGAAGGTGAGAAGGAAGAGTTTGAGGCAATGCATGGTGGTGGCGTAGGGACGAGGTTAAGTGCGTGTTCTGTATGAAGGGTAAGTTGGTGCTCGCTGCCAGGTGGAAGGAATCTTGCTATTCTGTGCTGGTGTGGATAGACATTGAGGCATGGGTGGGAGGTGACAATGGTGAGCTATCTGTCAAGAAAATGGACCTGACTTCAACCCACTGGGAGCCGTAATATGCTTTCAGAAGCCAAACCATTTTGTTTTGAGGTAAAAAATCATTCTTAACCCGTCTTCCACAAAAAAAAAAAGGCAGCATATGTCAAAGAGAAAAATGGAGATGAAGTTCAGAGGAGAGACACATACCGACTTGTCGTACAACAGAGAGTTGCTCGGAGAAGAGAACTTCTAATGTAGCTTCCTCTTATATCTTTATACTTGCAGAGAAAGCTAAACCAAAAGCCAAGAAGAAAGAAGAACCAAGTTCTATTTTCCAAAGGCAACGGGTAGATGCTTTGCTTGTAGACCTAAGACAAAAGTTTCCACCCAGATTTGTTCAGGTATGACACTTAAAAGCCGCGGTATTACTGTAACTTACTCTGAACTTAATGTAGTCATAAGTACTTGAACAGCTGAAAGTGACAGCGGGAATCTTCTTGGCTTTCTGTGACGGTAACGCAAGCTAGGTAATAAATTTGACAAGAAAGCCTTTGATTTGTGTGTGGGATTCCCCTCTGTAATTACAGGAGTTACCAAGACCTTGGCAAAACTGCGAGGGCAAATTTTATTGTACACATTCCTTATCTATTTATAGAAGGTCTGTTTTTGTCAGCTATCAGATTTCGCTGCTGCTTCCAGTTTCCTGCTTTGTGAGCTGAATCAATCCACCACAGCTATTGTGTTTTAGTTACTCCATTGTTCTGGATGCCCATTAATCAGCATGGAAATTCTCAGCATTCTGTAAGGCTGTTGTGATTACCTCTGGTAATCTCTAATAGCCCTTTGTTCTATCAAGTCTTCTGGTTGGGAGCAATGAAAATGATTATTACAACAACTTGGAAAACTGTTTGCTCTTCAGATATCGGGAAGGACGGGCTAACTGAGCATATTTTGATTTAGTTCTTTTCAGCTGTCGGGAAAAACAATGTTAAAAAAATGAATATTGATGTTAAAAATAATTTTGTTTAAAGTGTATTTAGTGATGTGTTCAACAGCCCTCCCTTCTACCCTCAACTCGTGTAACAGGACATTGCTTGGTGTGTATTCTTAAGCGAATACTAGGAAGGGTCAAGAACTATGACTTTGATTCCACTGATCTGTTGTTTTTTTCTTCCTCCACAGCAAAAGCCTGGAGAAAAACCTATCCCAGGTAAACTTCTAATATTACCACAAGATTATTTAAAAAAAAAAAAAAAAAGGCTATATGTAGCAGTGTTTTTCAGTTGCTCAATGAGCTCCTCACGATTTCTACTGAGGTGCTTAGGGATTCTGGCATTGCCCCGCTGTGCAAAGTACTAGGTAAGAGCAGAGCTCTCTGCGGCAGCCGGAGTGAAATTGAAGAAATGAGTATTCTGCTCCCTGTCTTGAAAATGTCTTGCCCTTTTCATCTGTACAAACTATTGCCTACCAGTCCAAACGCAGGAAATGGTCTTTGAAAGCAGCAGGTAGGGTAAGGGTAAAAAGGGTAGAAAGGGTAAAAGAGGGAAGGAATAGTTTGGTCAGTCTGGCATCCTAGTGATTTTAGCAAAGTGCTACAAGCTTAGGAAAGCATGTGAAGGCTTTTAGGTGATCTTAAGCAACCTCAAAACAGGAAAAGCATGAGCTAGATCTCTTCAATACATTCCACTTTTAAAAATCTTTATAGGTATGAGTTTAGTCCATGGTTGTTCTTAAGCCTTTGTAATTAATTTTGTCCCTTTGAAATCAACAATATTTTCTAAGTACTCTGAAGAATATTTTAGGAATGGAAATTGGAGGTTTAACACTTTTGCTGTTACTTCTTAAGTGGATCAAATCAAGAAGGAACCAGAACCAGCCCCTGAAGCTGTCAAGCAAGAGGAAAAAGAGACTGTGAAGAATGCTCAGCAGAGTGCTAGCGCTAAAGGACCACCTGAAAAACGGATGAGACTCCAGTGAAGGGAGAAGTTGTTACACGTCTGGATTAGTAGCTGGAAAACAGCAGATTCCTGCTCCCCTTTCTTCATATTTAAGCTCTTCAACTAAGACTGACAATTCAGGGATTGAAGTCCCTGTAACAGCTTTTTCTGTAGAAGCCTGTCACAAAAATGTTAATGGCAGGATGCGAGTTGCCTCAAAGAAGGTGTTTTCAGTTTTTGTCTTATTCTGAATGTTGACTCCTGGGAATGGGTCTTACAGGGATGTATTTTGCGGTCTCCTGAAAGCTACAAACCCCTTCATCCCGTGTGTCTTGGTTTCCTATGTAAAAAGAAAAACTTTTATTAAAAAAATCTGAATTCTCAGCAAATAAAATCTTGGCTGCTACAATGCCTTTCTTAAATACTTTGTTAGTAGCAAATATGCCATATGTGCTGGCATTATTTTTTTTTTCGTGGATATCAGAATATATCATTCTATTTTGAGGAAGGCAAGTTCAACTAAAAGATTTAGGCTGTCTGCTATAAATTGCTGTGCCTTTAGTGTGCTTGGGATAAAGATTAGAAATTTGATAGCTGGAGACTCAAGTCCATGTTATTAGATACCAAACTGCTCTAAGCCTCTGATACATTCTTGGGCGCTTATTTTACTTGAAGGCTTAGCTACTGTTTTATAATAAAACCTAGACTTCTGAGGGAGACTTATGACGGCATAAAACAGGGTAAATTGTCCTGCAGTTGCAAGCTCAGAGTGAGGCTGTTTACATTTCTCCTTTTTACCACACTGTCACTCAAATATCAATTACATACCTCTTCATCTGTGCTTCTAGCACCTTCTTGCTGCATCTTACCACCTTGATTAGTCATCTGCCTTTTAGACCTGAGGAGTTAGGGCAGTGGAGGAGAAGGATTGCTAACAGTAACGCACTTTGCTACTTAGGTATGCTGCTTACAGAAATCATTTTTTTGGCTTGCAGAAGGAAAAAAAAATAAAGCAATTCATTGCAAAGAAATGACTGTTGGTTTGTTTTTGTTTTTTGTCAAAGTAGTGGAGCAATCCTTGTTTTCTTTTCCCAAATCTGCTTTCTTGCAGTAAACGACAAAAAGGGCTGTACATAGCATATAGAATGTACATAGGAAGGGAGACTAAGATATGCTTAGATTGTTGCCTCAGATTTATTTTGAGGTTATGAGAGAGACTTTATTTCTGTTTCAGTAACTAACGAAGAGTTCTGACTGGATAGCTATTGAATGATGGAAAGACCCATGTAATTTTGGTCCTGTAATCCACAGCTGTAACAGCAATTACAAGTAAGCTGATAGGTGTTCACTGTTGGTGCAGATATTAGACCTAGAATTGATACATCAGCATACTTAAGAGTGTATTAGGTTAATTATGTATCACGTCGGTGAAGTTTGAACAGCTATTTCTCGAAACATTGATGGAAGTAGATAATAAGGTAGTGTGAACTATTAAATCAATATAGATACAGAGAGAGCAGTTATTCTGGAATGCTCAAAACAAGATGGAACTAATTATTTAGGCTTGAATAATTACCAGACAGCATGAATACACTAAGAAAAGGGTGTTGCTTCTTTCTTGTATTAATTACCTGAAAGGAAGGAGCTCAAGAAGTGCCAAAACCAATACCTTGTCTACCCACATGGTGGAAAAGGGGACATCTCCAGAAGTGAGGCATGAGTGGTGAGGAAATTCAAGAGTCCCTACTGAGTTTTTGATATTCAGGTAAAATTCTTGGAAAGGGCTGTTAAGGCAGTTGAAGTTCTACATGGTTATTCATGTAAGTAAGAACCTGTAAGCTATTTGGAAAAACCTTAAGTTGAGAAGATGACTAGATTGCACTGTAATGAAGATCTAGCTTGTTTTTTTTTTTTTTTAAAGGAGAAAAGTTAACTACTTGCACATCAAAGAAAGATTTGAAATTACCAGCAGAGGAAAGATATCTTGCCTATTGCTAAAGGCATGCCAAAATGGTCAAAAATAGATGCTGGAACACATGGTACAAGTAAAGAATTCTATTAGTAACTGGGCTTCCCTGAAATGAAGTGTATTGTTGTACAGCTCAAATTCCAGAAAAGGAATTCTGCCAAAGTACAGGGTTTTGAAGAAGGGCAATAATATGAGTAGGAGAAAAAATTCTTCTATGAAATCACTGGTAGGACCAAGACTTTAGTTTCTTAGGAAAGAAAAGACAAATAATGAGTCTGTAAAATTAAATGAGTGCTGCGAAGCAAGTAGGAAAGTAGAGAGACCTTGTTCTGTCTTGCATTACAAGTATAAAGGGACAAGCTAATGAAGCTGAAGGGAATTACATTTGAAATAAATCATTATACTTCATGCTCAGAGTTTATGATTATTTAGAGATGAGGGTGAAACTTGAGGGGGCAGTCTGTCCTCATGTTTGCCTCCTGTAACAGTGTTTTTGCTTTCTGCAGGTGGCCAGGTATTGGCCAGTGTCAGACAGAAGGCATTAAAAAGGATGGACTTCTGGTCGATCAAGTCTGAGTTAGTGCCAACATCTAAGCTATCGAGAGGGTAGAAAACGGCTTCCATACATGAAAAAGTGAATTAGAATGTGATAAGCCTCTTTGAGGGGAATGATCTCTTCCTGAGAAACAAACAAAATTCAAGAGCTGTAAAAAACACAAATTATATTATAAAGCAATGGGGAGTAGTATCAATGAATATGTCGATTTCTTAGCTGTCTTTCAGTGCTGGAGGCTTACTGTATTTGGGAGTGAGGAGTTGAAATCTTTTCTGATCCTGTTATTTGCTGACAAGATATTCTCAATTTTATCAGTTATATGAGCTTTGATATTAACTTGCTCAAGTGACATATCAATTATTACTGCTAAACTCCAAGTAATTTACTGCCAAAAAGCTGTTAAACTGTTATCATCTAGTCAATTACATTTCTTAGTGTATGAGAATCTAAGTCTCTTCTTCTCTCTGGTGTTTTTACAATGTCTCTCGGTTGGAACCTGAGCACTGAAGTCCAAAGTCCTTCAGAGGACATTCAGTATTTGTAAAGCTTATGGATAAAAGGGAAATAAGGAAGCAGTTCCAAAATTTGTACTGTGTGTCACTTTCTTTTGCATAATTATCTTTTTTTATCTTTTTTTAAAATCTTTTTTTATCTTTTAGGTAGTGTCTGTTGAAACTTTAAAGGGTCTTTTCTTGGTTTCAATCAGGTGGTTGCAGGAACTAAAAATGACCTAAAAGTATAATATGAACGTTCTCCTGAGAGCCTGAAGGTACATATAAATGTCTGCATACATATCCATATAAACAGATAGGCATACAAATGAGTGTATACATATACATACACATTTGCAAAAATCTGGCCACATTATAGGAAGAGAGGGAGTCTTGCTATCTCAGTTCATTAAGTAAAGCTAATGGTATCTGAAATGTGACATAAATACTGTCCTTTCTGCTCTTCACCAAGTAAAGTGTGACCAGGTGATACATTTTGCTCATTCATTCCTCTTTGCCACCCTGCCTCCATACTTCATATTTTGGTAACCTTTTGACAGTCAAAAAAGTTACATGACATTTGGACAGTATGTACATGTTGTTTGCCAAAGACAACTGTAGTTGGAGCAAGGTTAGAGGGAGATAGGCAATAGGAAGGACAAGACAAAGGGTAGATAAAGATATTAGCTTTATTTTGAGATGGGGCATTCCCTGTGAAGAAAATGAAGATATGTTATGCAAATAGGTTGTGGCTTCACTGAGCAGACAGATGGCTTCTGAACAAAGCTGATGTGACACATTTCTTATTTTTTTTCCCCAATATTTTTAATGGTTGATAATCAGGCATTCAAGACAGTTTTTCTTGGAGAAAGTGGTGAATTTTTGATCAAGTGTTGTTTTGGTCCTGTATTCATGCTTGCTTGATGCGTGTTCTTCTGCAGCCTAATGTGGATCATGAATGGGTGAGTGGTGGGGACAGGTTTTGATGTGGTACTATTGACCTCAACAATCAGGAGGTTTCATTTCTTACTGCCAGGACAGTGGATTTCAATGTGTGGTCTGCAAGACTACTGGGTGTCTGTACCCTGTTCCTAAAGACCCAACAGCAGGTAAGTGAGAAAAGTAAACCTCTTGCTAAGATTGTTTCATAGTAGCTTGCACCTTCACTGAAACTTTTAGGGGACTACAAGATGGAAAAAAAAAGAAAACTGCAGAATACTAAGAATGCCAGTTACACCTTCTCAGCAAAAAACATTTGCTCTTGAAGAAGCTATGGACTGATGCAATCTTTCTTCCATTCTCTCTACTATAAGGTCAGTCACTTTTTTTTTCTTCCAACCTGTTCATTATCATATAATGGGAATCTTTCTCTCTCTCCCATTTACTGTTCATTTAATAAGAGTACAGAAGTGCAAGGTTCTGCTAATCTGAATGCAAATGTCATCGCTTTTTATGTGCTCTTGATGCCAAAGGGTTTGCTTTAGATGCTCAACACAGTGTCAAATTGTTGACTTGTTCCTGCCCCCAAAATAACTTGCTTATGAGTTCAACAGTTGAACCCAGATACTTTCAAGTCCTAACTGTGTAGTTATGCGTACATTAAAAGAGGAAAAAATGTAGTAAGTACCTTCTGGGGGTAGGACATACATCTAGCAAGTTGGGAGACTGATTTAATAGGGGCTGTCCTATAATTTAAGGAATGGTCACAAAGCAGAAGTATGAATTTAAAAATAGCACTGCACACAGATTATGTAATAGGATTTTCCATTACAGCTGCTGTGATCTGAATTACGTTTATTTCAAGAGGCATAAGGTGACATAGTTCACAGCCCTGGAATGCAAACCCAGTGTGAAAAGTAGTGGACAATTATTCAACAGCTAACTGCACATAAAAGACTTCACAGAAAATAATTTCTATAGTTTTAGATGTAACTCTAATAAGAAAATTAATCTAAGGTTAATTTAGGCCATGAGTTTGGTTGCTTTTAGGCAAAGCAGTAATAAACAATTTCAAACAATGTACAATAATGGTTATCTATAGGTATCTAGAAAGATTCTGATAGAAGCAGACATCCTCCTGTTTTCATTCCTTTAATCCAGTGTTTTACTACTGGGTGTGCACTACCAATGCTGGCCACACTCAAAATGAATGCCTGGAAATGTGTCTGGTGCTGAAAAGAAAGTTGTGAAGAGTTCCTAAAAGATAACAGGTGTTGGTACGTTGAATCCCAGCACCACATGCCAAAGAGCGTGCATAGCTGTGCTGTACTTAACCTGCCTTACCACAGTCCAGGTCGCTGTCTTAGAGCTGTATCGTGATGGAGCGGTTCCCTAACACTGAGATGGCAGCCAGGTGGTAGACGTACATGCAAGCAGCCTCTTCCCTGTGCTCAACAAGCAAAAACACCTGAAAAGGTCGTGATGTAAAAAAACCACAGTTGCACTGGTGGCATTTGTAATTGAGGCACGTTGCTGTTATGTACATAGCAACTGGGAGGCTTTATGGGTTTATACCTGGAGCTGTGAGTTTGCTTCTCTGCTATCAAACCTAGTGGAATCAGGTTCATCCCTTGTTCTGTTTTTCATGTGTGTGTGGGTAGGTGTGTCACTAGCTATAGTAAGACAGGCTATGAAAAGGCACCAAGGAGTGTTATGTCCTGCTACCCAGCGTTTCTTTATTTTTCCATTTGAGGCCCTAAGCTCTTTTCACACTCTGTTGAGTCGCAATTGACTGTTCCTGATCTTCACTCACAAACGATCTTTTAATAAAAAAGCGAACAAAGCCAAAGCCAACCTTTGAGCTATTTCAACAGATTTTTTCCCCTTATGGTCTAACCAAATGATTTATTTGCTCTCTGCAGACATAAATGACTAGGAGTGTGAAACTCAGCTGGGTCTCCTCCTTATGCAGAGCTCTTACACTTGCACAGGAGAAATACCCATCCATTTGAAAATGAGGATTATAAAAAGCTGGAAGCGTGCCTGCATTGGACTAATTCTATTTATTCCTCCACAAAAGCCTCCATACGTGCTGGCAGAGTAGCACGCCGGCTGTCTCGAGGCACACTCACAGCCCTCTGAGGTGTACCCCGAGTGGTGGGGCGCCATTTCCCGATGTGGGAGGCGAAGGAGGCCGCCATGCTGCTGCTCTGCCTCAGTTCTTCACAGGGGGAGGGCAGGCGCTGAGGGGCAGTTGGGGACTTGGGGGTGGCATTCCAGGCTTGGGCCCCTCACAAAGTGGGGCGTGGGACAGTGCCAGGCGGTGGCCATGGGGACACTGCAGGTGCTGGTGCTGCTGCTGGGCCTGGTGGGGTGCCCCACTGCCCAGGGGGGCGAGCCCGGGACGCTGCACATCACCGGCATGTGGGTGACGGTGCCGCGGCAGTTGAGCCCCCGCGCCGACACCAACCCCCTGACCGTCTCCTACTGGCTGGAGGTGGACGGGCGGCCGCGGATCCTGCGCCTGCGGCCCAGGAGGGGCCTGGTCTCCCGGCCCTTCACCTTGGTCACCTATGGCGAGGATGGGGCACGCCGGGAGGAGCACCCCTTCGTGCAGGACGACTGCTTCTACCAGGGAGAGGTGCAGGGAAGCCCCGGCTCCCTGGTGGCCCTCGGCACCTGTGGCAGGGGCCTCCGTGGGGTGCTGTGGGTGGAAGGTGGCACCTACGAGATCGAGCCCATCCCCGACGATCCGTCTTTTCGGCACGTCCTCTACCGCATGGAGGCAGCTGACAACCCCATGGGCCCCACATGTGGGCTGACCCCAGAGGAACTGCAGCACCAAAAGGCTTTGCTGCCATGGCTCCAGGCCCCCTTGGTGGAAGAGGAGTACATGCTGAAGGAATGGTGGACGCACATCAGGTATGCGAAGATAGTAGTGGTCGTGGACAACGTGCGGTTTGTGAGGTCGGGCAGGAATGAATCCGAAGTCTTGAGGCAAGTCATAGAAGTCATCAATATCGGGGACTCCCTGTATGAACAGCTTTCCGTTCAACTGTTCCTCGTGGGACTGGAGATCTGGACCAAAAGTAATTTTATAAACATTACTAACTCTGTAAACAAGGCACTTGGAGACTTTAACAAATGGCGAAAATCAGACCTGTATCCACGGTTGCGCCACGATACCGCTCACTTATTTGCATACCAGAGCTTTGGAAAAAGCCTGGGGTTGGCATTTCTGGCGTCCATGTGTGATAGCCAGTGGTCAGCAGCAGTTGATTCCTTCACCAACAGGAAGTTGTCCTCGTTTATTATCACGTTTGTCCATGAGCTGGGCCATAATCTTGGGATGCGCCATGACGAACCGTTCTGCAAATGCAGGCGGAAGAAATGCATTATGTATGAAAGCGAAGTTGACACCGATGCGTTCAGTGACTGCAGTTACAAAAACTACTTTGACTTTCTTGGGAGTGGTGCTGGCTGCCTGCGTCAACCACCGGCACCTGGCAGCTACTACACCTTGAAGCGTGAATACTGTGGGAATAAGATAGTAGAAAGCGGAGAGCAGTGTGACTGTGGTTCACGGTCAAACTGCAGAAAGGATCCTTGCTGTCACCCTAACTGTACATTTACTGCAGGTTCAGTTTGTGCTTCTGGAAAATGTTGCAAGGGCTGTCAGGTCCGTCCAGCAGGAACACTGTGCAGAGCAAGTACTGGCGTCTGCGACCTGCCAGAGTACTGCAACGGGACTTCCCCGTGGTGCCAGCCAGACTTATACGTACAAGATGGAACCCCTTGCAAAGATGGTTCCTATTGCTATCGAGGAAAATGTTCTTCCCACGGTGAACAATGCAAGCATCTCTTTGGCAAACAAGCCAGGGTTGCTCCTTTAGATTGTTTCAAAGTGAATACTCTAGGTGACCGGTTTGGAAATTGTGGTATTCGTAACAATATTCATTTTATAAAATGCAGTGTTGAGAATATGTTATGTGGTAGGATACAGTGTGAAAACATACACAGGTTGCCTTTTTTGCAAAACCACATAACAGTAGTCCAAACCCCTGCTGAAGGTAAAAAGTGTTGGGGTCTTGACTACCACATAGGGATGGCTACAGCTGACCTAGGGGCTGTGGAAGATGGCACGCCATGTGGTAGTGACATGCTTTGTATCAAAAGGACATGTACCAATATGTCCGTGCTGAACTATGACTGTAACACAACAAAGTGCCATAACAGAGGAGTGTGTAACAATCGTAAGAACTGTCACTGCAGGTATGGATGGGCTCCTCCAGATTGCGAGTGGGAAGGATTTGGAGGCAGCATTGACAGTGGACCTGCTCCATCCGAGGAGATTTTTCAGAGAGCAAAAATAGGAGTAACAGTATTTAGCTTTCTTTTTCTCTTTGTCCTTGGAGTTGCCCTTACCATATATTATAAACAGGAAATAGGGGAATGGCTTAGGAGCGAAAAAGTCTGATTCTATGGAAGAAGATAGCAGTTCTTCCAAAGCTGTAGCTGTGGATGCTCCTGGGAAAATCTCCAATTGCCCTTGAGCAGAGCCAGCTGATAACTCATCAAAGTAATTCAACACATTCTGAATAGTTATAATCTAATATAATTTTATTAAATACAGAGTAAATGTTATCTTTGTTTATTTTAAGTTAATAAATACTGGCATTAATGTGTGCTAGTTTTTTGATTTGCACCTTGAGCTCTCAAAGTAGTTAGGCAAACAGTAGGTATAGATATTATGCTCCATATCAGCTGTTTACGAATGTAAACTTTTTAAAACAGGTGTAAATAAATGGTTTGTTCTACTTTACTCCTTCATCTAATGCTTTCTTCAATTCAGGGAGAGGTGTTTGTGAACACCTTGCTTCTGTCAGTCAGTAATAGCCAAAGCGAAAAAAAAATGCTCTTGCCGTTTCTTCATTGAAGATGCACCTGAAATGCGCAGGCAGGCTAGAAACGGATATTCTGGTGAGATGCAGGTATATACCTGGCATAAAACCTTCCAGCTGTTTCCAGGGAGGAACCTTTCAGGAGGAAGGTAGACTGTAGGGAGTGGGTTCTTTGTTTTGTGAGACGGTAGAGAAGTATTATCCAGATCACGCCAGTAAATGTTACACTTCTGAACCATCAGATATATGTCAAAAATACAGTGACACCAGACCTGACATTTCACAAGGACAAGTCTGTTTTTTCTGGACACTTCATAATACCTTGACTGTAGGTTCTTCTAATAAGTGCTATGTATTTTATAGTTGCAAAAAAAAGAAAAAAAAAGCTGTCTGTGAGACTGTGCAAATTAACTGAATTTCTAAAATACTTGAAACTATTCTGCAAGCCCCCCACACCCAGAATTCCCGCAATATTTGATAGGTATTTTATCTAACTAGCTCAGGAGCTTTCTCTTGCTTTACTATGTGATTGCTTTGTAAGCAGTTACTGAATGTCATAGCTCTACAGCATGCTACACAGAAGCATATTTTCCATTTTTTAACAAGATATAAAAATTGTCAAATTTATGAAAAAGCATGGAAAAAGGATCTGAAAATACCAATCGATGATTTTATTATTGTTATTATTGTGTATATTATAGCAATGTCTAGATTTTTCCACCAGATCAGCATAAAGAGGAATCTGTAGTCCAGATTTACAGTGAGAATTTTATTCTAAAGGACTGGCATTTTTGGATTAAGGGCTATAATGCACTTGTCTGCTACCAGAATGATTATATGTATTTGGAAAGCAAAACCCATATTGTTAGCAAATGTTCTGTAAAGGCAGGATAAGTAACACAATACTCGCAACGTTTGGGAAGAAAGATGTGGTTACTCTACAAATAACAATGGAGAACTCTTGCAGGCTCCCAGGTGCGACACACGCTTTTCGAATATGCTTTTCCCTACACATTTTTAAACAATTGTGCTTCTCATCCAAAAAGACCTGGTTACATTATGGTTAGGTGTGAAATACAAAGATGTGATTCAGAGCTTGTTGTGGCTCTTTGTCTAAAGCAAAGGGGTCCCTAAATTGTTATCGATATTTGCCTGGTGACCTGAGGTAATGCATTGTTGGTCCAGCATGCTACATCTTATCTTGGTACAACATGGATGGTTTGGGGTGGATGAAGAAAACTTAGTCCCTGCATTTATGCCAAGAGGTGAGATAACTCCACTTTGACTAACCCACTGTTTTATTCCTTACAATCAGACCCCTTTCTTTTATTATTATTATTATTATTATTGTTTTGTTTTGTTTTCCCAGAGAACTAACGAGCACAATTCAGGTGCAAGAAGCAAGGTGGATGTGACAAACGAGGGGCTGGGGATCGGGTGAGAGAAGTAACGCAAGCGCTGAGGGCTGGCTGTGCGCTACTCGGAGCCCCGGCTGACTCTCTTAATTTCACTTTTTGAACCCGAAAGCATCGGTGGCAGAGGTCTGGGGGCTGCAGCCCGACGCCGTGCCGCTGCTGCCCTCCAGCACAGCACCGAGGGCGCGCTCCAGCGCCTTTCCCCGGCGGAAAAACTACAACTCCCAGCGCTCCGCCGCGCGGCCCCGCGGCGGCCGAGGAAACGAAAGCGGCCGCCCCGGGAGCCGACTTCACCTTGGGGCTGCAGCATGAACGGCAGCGTGGCGGGCGGCGGCGGCCTTACCGAGGAGGTGATCAGGCTCACCCGGAGACCCTCGGGTACGGCCGGGGCGGCGGCCGCCCCTCGCCGGGCCCCGGCTCCTCCCGGGCCGGGGCAGCCGCGCCGAGGCCTGCGCTGCCCGGCGGGGAGCGGGCGGGCGGGGGGGGGGGGCAGCGGCGAGGTGGGGACCCGGCCCCGGGTTTTGATCTTGTCGTCGGGAGGTGGCGAGGAAGCCCCGGGGTGCCCGGAGGGAGCAGCCCCGCAGCCGGGACCCGTCTCCCGAGTGCCGCCGGCGGGCGGGTGGGCGATGCTCCGGCTGCTGGCGCTGCCGTGGCGAGTGCTCTGCTCCGGGAAGAGGCTGCGGGCTGTGTAAGCGAGAGGTAACTCCGCCAGACTTTGTCTTCTGCCATAACAGCGCTCTGAGGTGCCGGCTGCTGGCGGTCTCCCCCCGGGAAACGGCTCAAAGCGGGTTTTTGGGAAGCCCGGAGCTCTTGCTGCCGTCTCCTGCCTGGCTCCTGTCGCTTTGGAGTGAAGCGGCAGGTGTGCGGCGCTCCGGCGTTGTTGGACGCCCAAAACTGGGGGCATTTCTGAAAGTTTTAGTCGAAGTGACAGTACCCATCCGGCCAGCTTTGCACTAGATACTCAGCGAGGCGTCAGAGGGGGCTTCTGGGTGTCAAATGGAAGCGGTGCTGACTGAAGGGAAGGGGAGCAGGGGCGTCTGCGGGGCAATTTTTTTGGCTTTTGTTTCTTCCATCACAGCAGTGTCCACTCTGATGGCAGCGACCAGGCCTTCAGACCCACGTTGGCTGAGGTACTTCTGTAGGATTTATGCTGTGATTACAAAACACTGTCAGAGTTGCAGCAAGTTAGCAACACACACACAGATCTGAAGGAGAATCCTGGATCTGAAGAGCTGCAAGGTCAGGGGAAGTTTTGAAGCCAGAGCTGCGCTTTGATGTGTGAGGCCTTTTCTTTAATTAAAACAGAGGCGAATGAGACCAGCCCTCCCCTCTGCACAGCTGCTGCGTGTGGCCGTGGGCTGGCTTTGCCTCCCCGCGCCTTGCTGTGAGCTCCGTGGCGGTGAGCACTGCTGGGCCGACAGCCGTGGCAGCACGCGTCCCCTGGCTGTTCCCGGGGAGGCCGTGCAGATGACACGGTTTTGGCAGGTTCCCCCGTCCTCATCCTCCTTTTCTGCCTCCACGAGCGCGTGATTGAGCAGCCTAGGCAGTGGTTTTGTATGTGCAGGTGGCTAGGCTAGCATCGCGGGCCTTCAGCAAGCAGTCTGGCTGCCTGCTTTGGGCAAGGTGCGATGCTGCGTTTCTCTGCTGCTTCTGATCTCTGGGCAGTGATTTGCAGGGTCAGTCCTGGCCCCGACGCCAGGTGAGCCTGCAGACCATCGCAGGCAGGCACCTCTCTGCCTCGCGGCCACAGGAAGCCTGCACAGCCGTGTTTTGAGCCTCAGCTGATGGAACCGTGCTTGTCGGCAGAAGTTATTTGTAAAATGAAGCCCGTTTTGGCTCCAAGCTCTTTCCGTGTGTTTGGGAACACCTCGACCTGAAATCTTGAGGGGGAGGAAGGAGGCGTTGAAGGGCAGAGTTGGGAGGTCTTCACCATGGCTACTGGAATTTAAAGCTGATTCCTGAGAGTGGCGTCTGTCTGGCCATTAAGATGGGCTGGCTGTTTTCTGCTGTTAGGCTTCCAGCTACAGCAGTTGATTTGAAGGGCCTACGGCCCTTATGATCTCTAATGACTTATTGCTATATTATTATTCATTTCAGTTGAAGGAACAAACTGCTGTTCCCTGTGAATCTGAGTGCAGTCCCAACTCTAATGTGAGTTGTGGCTGCACAACTTTCTAAAATAGGATTGATGCCAAACATCTCTGGCAGAAGTTTGCTGAGGGTGTGATTGTATTTAAGTAGCAGAACTGTTTGTGTAAGTCTCTTGTCTTTTTCAAATTCCCTTCTGATTTATTAGGCTGAAATTAGGCAGAAAAATGTGGTTGTATGAAAAACTAAATAACCTTGTAGATTAAACTTGGGGTTTGTATTATTCAGTATCTCTTTTGCTAATTCTGTAAATCCTATTTTTTTTTTGAATGTTCTTAGAGGGACTTTTTACGTTTCAGGTGGGTAAAGGAGGCGAGGCATGGGAGGGCCAGAAGCTAGGCCTGGGCATGCTTTTACAGCTCTCTCCTTGCACTTCTGTCCCCTGTGGACAAGGGACTTAATGCCCTGTGCTCTCTCCTTCCCCTTCATCTCTGTCTCCTGGTTATGCTCTGTCCCTTACTGCGGCTCTATGAGTTGGAGGGAGGAGAATAGCAGAAGAGTTGAAGGAATGATGGGGAAGATATTTTTAGCCAGACTGGAAGCTTAAGTGCTGGAAAGGAAAGACAGGGTGAAAAAGCCCAGCGGCAAGTCCTGCAGGTACTTAACTCGGTCTAGCGTGAGCTCCTGTCTCGCAAAGATCTGTTCCTGCTTCACAGGGCTTCTGCTGATGATAACTTTAGGTTATTTTTCTAATCATAGGTGAAAACTTGCAAAATGTATACTTGTTCATCTTATATTGTGTTTATATATATAAGTATATACACACACAAAAACAGATAGACAGTCAATGTACCCTGAAACTTGGATTCCTTCTTTCTGGCTTTGTAATAAATATTGATTAAAACTAATTTTCTGTAGTATTGCTTCCCCCGAAGGTTTATGGCAAATCATTTTTAGGTTTGTGGATGTTTTGAATTTTTTTTAATTCCTATCAAAGGTGGGTTATTGTGCACAAGCGTTCCTTGGAATAGGTATTAGTCCAGCTGAAAAGCCAGCGTTTCTTCAGTCTGCTGCTCCTCCCATCGTCTTCCTCATTAATCTGAAGCTGCCAGGAAGGGGAGGGAAGAGAAGAGGAGAGGAGAGGAAAAAAAAAAAATAAGTCAGGTGTGGCAAGAATGCTGTTAATATTTCTCCACTTCCCAACTGTAGATGCACACTCAAAATACCATGACTCATCTCCTATATCCTTTGGTCCCCAGTAATAATTAAAAATGCTGCTTCCCAGCAGGCACAAGGTGTTTATACTCTTTCCTTTGTAGCTCTGCTTCCCAGAGTTTCTAGTCCCAACTTTGTGAGAGTGAGGGGGAGAGAGAGGAAAAATAAATCAGCCTGGCTGACAATAGGTTTTGTGTGACTGGTATATGTCAATTATTTTCTCTCTGTCGATTTACTTTATTTATATACCTGATTTTTTTTTCTTGACTTTTCTTTTTTTTTTTTTCACTGCCAGCCTCTTCTTGGGGAATCCTTCCCATCGCATATTACTGACAGAGAAGCTTAGCGGCATGTGCAGTACGCAACGTACTCTTGTAACCTGTGGTTTTCCAGGGTTTGCATTCAGATTGTTCTTCTGGATTTTGATGGAACCACAAGTATTAATCCTTAACTGTGCTTTAATCCAGCTGCTGGTTCCAGCTAGAGGTCTGTAATCAAGGGTTACTTTAAAGAACAATACAAAACATAACAAAAATGTGGACATCAGTTCTATTTAATGCATATGTATTTCTTTTTGTTTTGTATGAAATCCAGGAACTTTGTCTTCATTTTCTGTCGTGTTTTGAATTCCTGAAAGAGAACAAAGTGCATAAAATTTGAACTAGCTGTGTTTGACTGATCTTACTTTACTCTTGGAGGCAAAGGTTGCCAGTTCCAGCTCCTCACGGGTAGACACGGAGCCTCCGGAGCAGTAGGTGGCCCTGAGCTCCTCTTGCCTGTTTCCTCACCTCTAGACAGGGCCTAATGCTCCTTGCCTTTCCTAGCTGTGATTCTCAGCTCGTGAAACTCGTGAGGCACGATTCCTTTTTTTCTCAAAGGTAATGGTTTACCGTAGCCTCCTGTGAAATGCAGAGTGCTTTCGTTTACTTTCATCCTGTGCTGAAGAGGCGTATTCCTGCTGTGGGTTGTGTTGGCATCTTGGAAATGATGGCATGCTTCTCAGTACTTCCGAACACTCACCTAAAAACAGCTCCCAGAAGCTTTATGGAGTGAAGCATCTGCCCCCTCAGGCACTCAGGGTCTCTCCTCTGCTTTAAAGACTAGTTCCCTGAGAAATTTTACTTTTTAGGCAGTGATGGTTGGGAAGGGTGATGCAGATTTGTGTGCTGTGAGCTTCAGCATGGTGGAGCAAACAGGAGAGCATGGGAGGGTGCAGTCCCCAACAGCAGCACGAATGTTTGAAGCTCTGAGCATTTTCTCATCAGCTTTCTCTTTGGCTTACCCTAGGGCTTGGCTTCAACATTGTTGGTGGGACAGATCAGCAGTACGTTTCCAATGACAGCAGCATCTATGTCAGCCGGATCAAAAAGGATGGGGCAGCTTACCTTGATGGCCGATTACAAGAAGGAGATAAAATTTTAGCGGTAAGCCCTTTCTTCTGTCACCCCGTGCGATCTTGAAGTGCTGTGTTCAGTGATGCGATATGAGATGCAGGTTTGCCATCAGAGTGCACAGAGAAGGATGTGGTGAATGCAATTACTTGATGCTGAGCTATGGAGGAGCTCTCTTGGGAATTTGGGGAGAGCTTTGAGCACCAGGGAGATGAGTGCCTCTACTCATGGGCCCATCTCTTCTGCCTTCTCGAGGTGTTCTCAGAAGTGCTTCTTGGTGCAGCACTTGCATTTCCTCCGTGACTTGCCTCCCTGAGGTTTTCGAATTCATCAGGCCTTCTCTTGCTCACAGTGGATCATCATTTACCCACATGTAAATACAGGAATTGATCTTCCACCTCCAAGCTTCCCTTTTTTGACCGGTAGTCAGTGATTACCGATCCTTTTGCTCAGGAGGATTTTTAGGCTGTAACACTTCTGCTCCATAAAACTCTTCATTGCAACTCATCAGGAATAATGCAGACTGCTTCTCCTTTTAGAAAAAATGTTTTAAAGTGACTGAGATTCAGTTCCCCTGGTTCTTCAGACTTTTGACAATCATACAAGACAAGATGCTTTAACAAGTGATGAGTGAAGAAGTAGCCTCTCCTAGTGTGATACATGCTACTTTAATATTCTTTAATTTTATTTTATACTTGCTTATTACATTCCACATGTAATCTTTTTAGCCTCTATAAAGAAATCGAGTGCCTTATGCTATCAAAGCCTATTACTGCGTAAAATTATATTAAATTCAACTGCCGAATATTATACTATCTTTTCTTGACAGTTTAATAGTTACATACATGTGTTCAGGAAGTCTGAGTGTCACAAGACAGGAGGAACTGGATATGATCTCAGGGGATACAATTAGGGGTAATGGTGATGAAACAGTAAGAAAAATTAGGTTGAGTATCATTAGTTAGTGAATGAAATCAAGGAGGCCGTAAAACCTTCTGCCATGAGAAATTATTATTTGAAATGAAGAAAAATTCTAACACTTCAAAGTGGATGCAAATATGCATGTAAGTCTTTTTTATTTTTTTAACATCAATATGCTTTTAAATTTATGTTTACAACACTCTTTCAAAGAGAAGGAAGATTTCAAAGGTACGCCAATAGAGGATACAGTGTGGGAAATATACTCATTTAACTGTAATAATAATTTTGCCATAGCTGCTCCTATATTTTCATTACCTGTCACAGTTACACCTTTGATTTGTTTCCAGTAAGGCATCAACATAAAAAGCTGCTGTTGACACAACTGTCTTCTTACAGTCTGTTTTTGCTCCTAGGTAGTGTTTTTTTTTTCAATACCTCTGTTTTTTGATTTGAAGTTTCTCCTGTTACCTCTCAACATAAAAACTCATCTATAATATGAATGGATGGATATGGATGTTGCTAACCGTGGTGTCATGCCCCAAGGCAGAATTTTGTTAAAGAGATTTTTATCTCCTATCCTTCCTATATTAGCCTGCATCACTGAAAATTTGCTTTTGCCCTTCAGCAACTGGTTCTCCTTTTCCTTTTTTTTTTTTTTTTTTTTTTTTTGCTAGATCAATGGCAGAGACTTGAAGGATTTGCGGCACATGGATGCTGTGGAACTGTTCAGAAATGCAGGCTATGATGTGTCTCTGAAAATTCAGCGCAGGGTACGTTTAACCTGTTTCTTAGGGTTATTCCTGGCTCAGTTTAGACTGGTTTCCATGATTGATAGCTCTCTATTTTATGAGGCAGAAAAAATACAATGTCCAGGTGCTCAGTGTAAATTATGTATGTAAAGGATTTGAACAATGGCCTCTTCTAGTTGATGACGGCTGTGTTCGTGCCTTGCATTACTTGATTATAAGAGTACCAGTGAATTGGTGAGGTTGGAGGAGTCCCTGGGTCTTTGTTTGCTGGAGTGTAGTGTGTTTTCTCACGGATCTCCTCTCTCAGAGGCAGAGGTTTGTCTGCAAAGGCAAAATCTCAAGTTCTCCAGTTTTCTTTCAGATGCCAAAATCTTCCTAGAGTCAAAACTCCCCTGTTGTGTTAGAGGTCATCGCTCCCGTTAGTGCTGAGATGTGTATGTAGCCCAGCAAAAAGGAACGTTTGCTGCTGCAGTTTAAATATCTTGGCACTGTTTTGTATACAGAAAGAGAGGAATCCTTAATCCCCTGTTGTAAGTTCAACATCCCTGGCTAGCACTGAAGCTGACAAAGGAAATGCTGATCAGCCTGGAGCCTGCTGGTCGAGAGAGGTGGGCTGAGGCCCCTTTTCTACTCCGTTAATAAAGGAGAAATTAATAAAATTAATAAATTAATAAAATTCTGGACCCTTGCACAGGGCAGGTGAGAAAAACAGGGAATCACTGACATCCCTGTAGTGAAGCTCAGTCTACCCAAAGCTGTTCTGCCCCTCCTGTGGGTGAGCGCTCAGGGAGCTGGGGGAACCATCTTGCATGTCCTTACAGAACCCCTTGGTCCTGACACACAGCCGGGGCTGCAGTGGGCTCTCTGACACAAATACTTTTTTCTTCCTTGTAGTTGCAGCCACAGAATGGCCCCGTGGGTCATCGAGGTGATGGAGACTCAGGTGGGCTTCCTCTAGCAGCCGTTCTGGTGCCAGGCCTGGCGCTCGCTGCGGCAGCAGTCTGGATCTTGCTGAGGTATCGACAGCGGATGTGAAGAGTTCACGCTTTGGATATCACTGCGTATTTTACACAGCTATGATGTAATTTAAAGATAGAGAATTAACGATCTTATCACAGACTGATGCCAAAAAGGATCATTGTCTATCATAAAGCTGCTGCTGGTGTTCTTTATATACTGATTTTGTTGCAGGGTGGATGGAAGCAGAGACGAACAGGGAAAGGGAGATGGCTGTGTTCACGTATAGAGTGGGATGGCTGGTGTTTTGTTTCTTTTTAAACTAGTCTGAGAAGTTTTTAGCCATCCCACTCTTTTTTGCACCATGAACTTTCAAACATGCTCATCTATTCCATGTTTTAAGATGTGACTCTTTATAAAGAGGTTAGGGGGGTGGGTTGGGTGGTTTTAAATCACAAACTTTTACTAAAGGCTTTGCCTTGTTCCCACTGAATTTTTCTTGAAAGTAATGATCCCTACCTAAACCACGAATAAAGAGAAGCAATGAAGAGGGTATATTATTTTTCTTTGTTGATTTTTTTTGGTTGTACTAAATAAATGCCTTAAGAACAATGTATAAAATCTAATCTGTGGTTTCACAGGTAAAATCATCACTGTAGCTGCTGATTTAACACTACTATGCAGTATTGGTGAGGTATCCTACCAGTTCTAGAAAGGTAGAAGATAGCCCGCTGCTAGAAAAAGACTCTGATTGTCAGAATGGCTGCTCATTCTTGAGTAAGAGTTATAAGAGGATGATTTCCACGAAATGCCAGCATAGCAGAGAGAAATGGGCAGACAACTGCATCACAGGGATAAGTAATGGCAAGAGATTTGGTCACGCTGAAGCTGCAGAAGAGTCTTTAAAGTAGTAATGAAGCACTAGCCCTTCCATCCATCAAGCTGGGTGAAGTCTGCATCTTTCAGGTGAAAGGTCTCTGTTACGGGTTGTTTTTTGTGGGGGAAATGTTTTAGAAAGTCTTCTGTAGCTAACTTGCTTTCTGCAGTCAGAAAATCTTATGAAGATTAAAAGAGGGAGAGCTGAGAGCAGTCTGGGATTGTCCTGGCTATTGCTTGTTTGTGAAGACTGATGCGATGTTCAGGAGATAGGCTGGCAGGCGTTAAGGCAGGGTAGGGCTTAGAGAATGCATGGTCTGAAGGGGCAGATCCTTACTCTGGAAAGCGTGTTGCTGGATTTATGTGCAGGGCCTCATCTCCTCACTGTGATTCGAATGGCTTCAAATACCCCAGCTGACCCGAACTCTGTGGGGTAAGACCTGTTTCTCTTGTCTCCAAGAAAGAATGTATTTTTTGTTGTTTTTGTAAAAGAAAAGCACATTGCATGGTCTGGTCTGTAAGATGCCAAAAAAAAAAATCACATATGCAATATATGTATTCAAACAAAGAAAATCTGGTGTCTCAGTGCTTTACTTTTCTCTGTTCTTTGTTATTTTAGCAGGACATTGTTGATGCATTTGAAGTTGTGTGTTTGCTCAGGGCTGTATTCCTGCCATCCGCAGGAGATAGAAGTGTTAGGCTGTTACACGTGGTGTTCGTAAATCACAGCGTTTCAGAGCACTCAGGCCACCCGAAATCTTGCTTTGGCTTATCAGCTGCTCTGGTGTAAAGAGAGGAGAAAACAGGAGGAACTTCAGGGACAGACTTGAGGTTTGGTGATCATATTTTGGCATTGGATGGCCTGTGCCGATGCGTGCAGTGACTTGCTTTGGCCTGCAAACCAGCTACGTCTGATCGCATAAGGGCGGCTGTTCAGGCTGAATTTTGCAGGTGCAACATGAAGCAGCTCGCTTGTCTGTGGCCTGCTCTGAACCTTTGGCTGGGGTGTCCATGTAGAGCACGCACCTGTAGTAAGGTGGATGGCTACAGCTTGATGCTGCTGTGTTGCAGCCATCAGAATAAAGATACAGCAAGAAAAGGTCTGTCTGGTACAAATCTTCTCTTGTTAGCCCTTGACTGAGTCTAGGTTCTCTGCAAGAGTGGAGTGTGTGGAACAGGCTAGGGAAGATGAGGAATTATAGAAAGAGGTAGTTATTTTTACTCTTTTCCCATTGAAGTAAGCAGAGAAAACTTTTTTTCCAGCTTTGGGATTTTGATGCTGTTCAGGCATGATTGCCATCTGTTTTGCAGGCAGTTTATTAAATGATGGGGGGAGGATTATATCCAATGCCCAGACACTTCATTTGGCTTACTGAGCAGGAAAAGGCCTTTGTGGTGCATGCTATTCCTTTGGATTTCTTTTTCACAGTTATTTGAATAACTTTAATACCATGGCATTAACTTGGTGACTTTTCAGGAAATCAGCATAGTTGTTCTTATGCAGAATTTAAACCAACCAGTGTAACCCTCAGGAGGTTACAACCCCACGCACTCCTGTGAGCTGAGGGTTGCATTTCTTTCTCTTAGCAGCTGGGCTGAGTCACCTAAACTTTCTCTGTTTTCCAAAGTCATCTCCTCCACTCAGTTTCTGTAGCATTGAGTTGTATCTTTAGCCTGAACACTGTATATGAATCTTCTGTCATTATCAAAAAAGTGAATTAAAAAAAAAAAGGTAATGAGGACAGTGAGTACGTGTAAATATTTAGAGAGAATTTTAGCTTTTGTTACAAGATAATCCTGTGGGTTTGGGGAAAAAAAAGTTGAAATCTTGAAGCCAAACATAAAAGCATCCTAACTGTATAATTTGTAAGGTTTCTTTTAAGAACTTATTTGCCATTAGTGCTTACGACAGCTGAAACTGCTAAATCCCCATGTTTCCCTCTCATTCTCATCCATTCCCGCAACTTATTGTGAACTTATTGACCTGCTGAGGCCTGCATTTTCATATCCACGGTTTAAAGACAAATCCATCTAACTTGACTTCCTGTATGTTCCAGGCATTTCTGTCTCAGCAAGTTTCCTGAACTGTACGTGCTAGGAACGTGTGTTTGATTTAGGCGTAACAGTGAGAAAGAGCAGCCAGACGTGATTTGAAGATAGGGAGATGCACAACTTCTGGCGCTTTTTAATTAAAATAAACTAAAAGGAAGTGTGTGGGAGGGAAAGGTGCCTTAGTTTCAGTTTGCCTTTAGGTTCCAGCAACTGGTTTGTTAGGTTGGTCTGTGCTAGATTAAAGAGGCCTCTAACAAGTGATGGGTTCTCCCTGTGAGGGGATCTGTGTGTTGTAATTGCCTTACCTCTCACATACGATTTTTAAGAAGTGAAGCCAAGTGAGCTCTTTAAGATTCTCACTATATTTTCTCTCTTGGACTGCTTGCTGAGGCTTTCTGCACCCTTTCTAGAGCAAGTAACTTAGTAGTGGAATTGTGTCCCACAGGCTGTGGTCTCAAGGGAACATTTACATGGAGAGATCTGAAGGAGGACCTGAACTGTGCCCTTGTCCCTTGTCCTTTCCCCAGGACTAGCTTTAGGCAGAAGGATGCTGCACCCATGCTGCCTTCTCAGTATGCTTCCCCTTAGGAGCTCTGTTCTGCCACCCCGCATGCAGCTGAGGGAGCCTCCCTGCCTTTCAAAGCTTCCTCGAAGACAGACCCATGAGAGTGTGCACTGGTTTAAATGAAGAGCAGTGCTGTGTGGACTTGAAACTTGGCTTTCCTTCTCAAATTCGAGAGCTTTTGTCCTTGCTGCTGCAGTTGTAACTGATTGTAGTGAACTTCACTGCAGAGAGAGCTGTGTCTATCTGCTGGCTGCTAAAACCAACTTTCCTAGGCCAGTGCTTTTCCTTTAGGAGACTAAATTTCCTAAGTAAGCAGGATAATTATTCAAGTTGCCACGTGGTGATTGGCACCAAGCTTTTGTGCTCTTGTTTGTGTGCAAAGTAAAACCTCTGTCGATGGGTGTTGTTTCTGCTTTCTCACTCCATGCGCAGGTCTTCCAGCCACGCTTCCCTTTGGTAAAGTTCTCTTCCCTCTCGTCCCTCTCCATCACCTCTCAGCAGCCTAACATTTGTGCCTGTCTTGCATCTTTTGCCATGACACAAAAGCAATTGTCTTAGAAAAATTGCTGCTTTTGCTTTGTGTCAGCAAATACCGGTACTTGTTAATTCAGCGATGTCCCTTTAGGTGGGTAGAAGCTCTGTCAGATGCACTAGCAGATTTTGACTTGTGCTCTGAACTAACTGTCAGACTTGCTGTTACTCACTCCTTTCCTTTTCTCTCCCTTTTGGAAATGGCTGGTGGCACTTAGAACGAGGGCTGTCACACAGCTGACTGGTGTGTCAGGTGTTGGAGGACAGATCCCCAGAACGCTGGGCGTGAGCAGGCTCTCGTCTGATGTAGCTGAGGCTGTACAGTGAGAGCAGTAACAGCCTCTGAGCAGCTCGGGACTGAGCCCTGGGCTTCTGTGGATGCTACAAGTTCTTGCAGAGTATCAGTATTTTAAGCAGGGTACTCCACTCTCTGCAGCAATAATGGCTGGATTCGAGTTTTGGGAATGTCACTGAGGACCTGTGGTGATGCCACGACAACACCATCTCTTGGAAGAGTGTTTGGGAGAGGCTTTGAGCAGACTGAGAAAAGAAGGGCCGAAGAAAACCTGTTTATTCTTATTCATAGTGAGTGTGGGAGGGAAGAGTTCTCTTAAAGAAAAGGAAATGGGATTTAAAAGAAGTGACGGCTGAACCTGGCTCAAGAGGACTCCTTGGGGTGGGGGAAGTTGGGGACCAGTCAGAGCTGTTTAATTTAAACAGTGTTTTCTGGGAATGGAGAAGTGGCAGTGTAAGCTATAAGCCATGCAGCTTTTTCATCTTTGACACAGCTGCTTGCTTCACCTACTTTAATTCTAACTAGTAACAAGCACTTGATGAACCACTAGAAGTACTCTGGATGTTAATAACACCAATGCAAATAGACTGGACGCTCTGTCTCTTTGAAACACTTAAAATTTAGGGTTGATAGATGGTTTCCAAGGTATATTGCTGACATTAATTGAAGGACATTGAACTGTTAAATTGGAAATAATCTAAATTAGGTGATTCTGTGGTTATTACACATTATTAGTGTAGGAGTAAACTTCTTACTTTGTATTTTTAATCTGTTTTTTAATTTAGAATGATTAAGATACTGGCAGTCTGATGTTAAATGTTGTTAGCATGAGGATTCCCAGGTGGAACTGAAGACTGTATGAAAGAAATCACTCAGTTAACAGGTAAAATATTTGCTAAGTGTCTCACTTAAATACTTAGACTGTATAGAAGTCTAAATGCAACACCATGAAATAGTGGGTTCACAGTTACCCAGATGGGTGTTTTGCATCTGTTGCTTCTCAGCATGTTTTAATAAAGGTCAAAATCACTGAAATGATGAAACATGGAAGGAAAGGGGATAAGAGTTGTAGCTTTTAGGGCTTCTTTCACTTCTCCCTTTTTTCTAAATACAGCAAGTGTGATACAGAGTTTGGGAATATTGTTCAAAGATTTAATTACAAAAGGTGAGTAGTAATCCATGATTACATGGATATTTTTCTCCTCCTACCGTGTAAATAATAGACTTTGGAAAGGTTTCTGCTTTATGCAGCTCTGCTTGTGCTCTGCCCCAGACTCCTGTGCACTGATCCACAGAAGGCGCGCTGGTCACACACTAATGGCAAAGATAATCCTGTGGGCTGCAAAGTGCTCTTATGCAAGGGAAGTATTCACCTGATCCTGGCTCTGTCGGGGCAGTACGGGCAGGGAGCAGAAATCAGTAGAAAGTAAGGCCAGAAAGGGCGCAGAGGTCTCGCAGAAAGAAGCAGGGAGGGCATCGGCATGACACGGGGCTTCTGAGGCCCAGCCAAGCTGTCCCCTGCCACGTGGCTGAACGGCAGCAGAAGTGCCACAAAAAGCCGGTTTGTCTGCCAGCCTGGCGCTTGCAGAGCACAGCTCTGCAAACAAACTTCGGTCTTGAGCCCTCGTTTTTCTTGTTTGATGTTGTCTTTTTTCCTAGCAGTGATACCAGCTTTGCCAGTTAGTTGTAAAATGCCGAGGAAGTGTTGCGCAGACAGTTTCAAGGAATCTGATCAATCTGTTAACTTTCTTCTAGTTGTAATTAAAAGGGAGTGTTTGAATCTCTACTGAAATTATACAGTGTGGTGGATTATGGGCTCCGCTGCATTTCACTCAGAGGTTGACACAGGTCTTGAGACATTCTTGCGTGAACGTTTAGATGTGCTGGGATGAGGAAGAAAAAAACCTTCCCATTCCATATGCAAGTTCTGCCTGCTCGGCAAGCCTTAATTAATCTCTCCTTGAAGTGCTAGTCTGTCCTATTTTGGCTACTGAATTTGTTTGTGGTGTATAAATACTTCTAAAAATCCCAAACAGAGGATGTAAAAGCACTGATCAGCTGAATGAGAGCACACGGTTCTGAAGTTGTTGTATGAAGCTGAAAATAAAAACAAACACAACCAGCACAGGGACTTCTGTGGCTGTGGTAAAAAAGAAAAAAAAAGTCAAAATGCTCCCTTCGGGGACACCACTTTTCTTTGATACTTCTCTCTCTCTAATTGCTATTTTAAATGCAGGCATCAGAATAGGTATTCACGTTGCTCAAGGTGAACGCTGCAGTATGGAGATGTGGCCTAGATGTGAAAGGCACCAATGACAAATGATCGGCTGGAGAGGGAGAGAGGCATCCAACCCTGAGGACTCAACCACTACTGCTAAGGGGCCAGGTTTGGGCCACCTTGTTGCACTGTTCGCCTGTGGCTGGGTCAGTGCCTTGTAACTAGCTGTGCTGCTTCTTTGAGAAGCAGGTCCTGCTTTCCCAACGTGCGGGTTTAGTTTTTGCATAAAGTCAATGTGCCCTTGATTTTGAAGTGGTTAAAGTTAAAGGGATTTGCTCTCAGCTGCTTGAACTGACTGAAATTGGTTCTGACGTTAGTGATATTTAGCATTTTAGAGGTGAGATTGTACGCTGCCCTTTAGTAGGGGCAGCCATTTCTGATGCAGAGCTTAACAACAGGGGATGCTTCGTCAAAAGAAAAGCGTCATTAAGTCTCTGTTCCTGCCACACTTCTGCTGGGAGTGGGGGGAGCTGGAAGGAGGAAGGTGGCAGAGAGTTGTATCTCGTGCTTGTCAAACACAGATCTATTTTAGGGCACCAAAGTGGAAACTGTTCTCTAAAACTTTTCTTTGCTATGGCCTTCTAGCGTGTTTTCAGTGCCTAAAATACTTTGCTTTTTTGCTGGGCCTTTAGCAAAACAGATGCCACATTTCTTTGCCTAATTCTGAAAGTTTTCTGCCTGTCATCAGCTCCTCCATACGCTGGGGAGACACAAGAACTTTTTCAAGCATGAATTGGAAACTTGAGGCTAAATACAGGCTGATGCATCTTCTCTGAGTTTAGCTTTATTGTGTTAACCAGTTAGACAACTTGAGAGAGAAAAGTGGTTTTCCCCTGTGGAGAAGAGATCTCTATTTGCCCTTGCTGCAAGGCAGAGAGGTAATTATCACCAATGGGACAGGGATGGGTTAGCAGGGGGAAAGTCCTATCGTGTCCCAAAGCTGTCTC
Source organism: Anser brachyrhynchus (assembly GCF_964034855.1). NCBI lineage: Eukaryota > Metazoa > Chordata > Aves > Anseriformes > Anatidae > Anser > Anser brachyrhynchus. Next base: position 29,783,081 of record NC_137699.1, on the reverse strand, counting down.
CTTGAGAGTCTGATTCAGAGAGGGATTTGAATTGCTTGATTCGCCATTTAAAGTTATTCTGTACTTCTCCCTTATGGATTAAAACTCAGGTGTTTGAAACAGGAAGCTTGTTCTGCAAAACCACCAGTAATGGCATATTTCTGTCATTTAACAATTGCCCTGATGAATTATTTCAAATGTAAAGTATTTGTTTGGTTTAGCCCACAGAGTTTTCACGATGGCACTGGATACACCTTCATCTGAATCTACTTAGAAGCATGTAGTAGAGTAGGGCTGAAAAACTGACGTAATACTGTGTACCTGCAGCAGTTTCCCATCCATACAATCACTGCCTGCCTGTTAAGATATCTAATTACTGAGTGTTAGTGATTCATTAGCCATTCCCATTTCCTTGCGACCCAAGATGGCAGTATCAAATCAGTGCAGTGTTCCTGGTTATGACCAGTGGCTAATCTAAATGCATTTGATAGGTTGTGGTTTTTGTTTGTTTGTTTGTGATGTGAAATGGAGAAGAGTTAGAAAAATGTTCCTCCAAGTTAGGAAGCATGAATGCTAAGACCGTGGAGCAAGGAAGAATGAGGGATTAATGCAAATGAGATGTTGTCGCAGATGGTGAAAGAGATGAGTCAGACTCAGATGTGCTAATAGCTGTTATTGATGAAGGAACTCCTCAAGCAGTTGTTAGTATGGTTTAGGCTTATCATTTAGGGGCCTGTGTGTTTATCCCCAGACTTTAACAACACAGACTGTTCAAGAGCTCAGGGCTCATAGCTACTTGTTCACAGCTGCTTGTACACAGGACTATGGAGAGGGTGTCCAGCAAGATGTTCTCTGCCAGAATTAGTGACTGGCTGCATTGTTTTCCCCTGGCTAAGAGGGTACATGTTGATTGTTGAAATAGCCTAAAAGAGCAGGAAGAGAAGGATGGAGAGCTTTAATATGTTACCAGCATATCTTCAGCTTTGCAAACTGGCATAAAGGACTGGTTATACATTCATAGCAGGAGGAAACTCCACCTGGCAGTGAAGTAATCTGTATTGAAGAGAGAGGATGTTCTTCCTGCCTTTCACTTCTTTCATTGTCTAAGCTGCAGTTCACCTCTGTTTAGAAGAGGCTGCATTGATTGTGCTTCTTTCAGGACGATAATGAACTTTGTCATTGGAGGGACAAGCTCAGACTAGGGAACTAGGTCCAAATGTCATACAAATTCAAATAAACATGGCCAGACCAAGTGTTTGTTCAGAGTGGAGACTTTGAAAAGCTTATCTAAGTGGACAATGCCACAGCTGTCTAAGCAATAATTCATAGACACCAGCTATATTCTATGGCTCTGGTCTTTATTCGACTCCTTGCTCTTTTTTGACTTCCAGAGCTTCTGTTGAAGCCCTGCCCCAATACTGAATGGAAGGGACCTGCACAGAGATAACTTTGCCTCTGGTCAGCTGTTGCAAAAGGTACATCAGATGCTTATGGGAGCTCAGGGGAAGGCACAACTGTCACACAGAAGTCCACACAAATCCGGCTACAATAGCACTCCTTAAATACTGAATCCTCAGAAGAGTCATCAATGTCAAGTATATTTAGGTGCTCTTTTGCCCATTGGTAGCACAGGCTATAAAAACCTACCTTGAAGATCTAGAGCTTTTGATGTCTTCTGAAGCCAAATTCCTACTCTGAAGACAAGACAAACAACCTTAATTGCCCCTTTCATGAAACTCTGCTTTTACGACCTTAGAGGAGTAAATTTTTGTCTGGAATGGAAAAAAAAACTTAGCTAGTAGAAAAGCTGCAGAAGGAATATACCCAGCTTTGCAAATGGCTCTCGATTATAACCCTTGCTATTATCAACACAAAGCTTTTTTGTGCATTCTGAAAGTTAATGGGGAAGTTTATTCAAACCTCTTGGATATTTGAACAACAATTTCCCGACAGGGAGACCTAGCGGTTGAACTAGCTAAGTGATACTTTCTGCTAGACTAGAGGCTTAACAGAAGGGAAAATTAAGCCATTAACTAGAAAACCTGCTAAGTGATTTTTGTATTTTGAGCTTGCATGCAGTAACAGCTGAGTGTATTTTTAAGTCCCAATTATCACTTCTTGCTGTGCTTTTCTTTACTGAATTGCAACTTGACTGGTTGCTTAATAAAGAAATGAACTGAATTACTGAGCTGCGGGAATTCATCTCGCAGTGAGGTACATCAGCGGAGAATTTGTTTTTCTGCTAAGGGGTGAATTCCTGTTTTGAACCCTGAATATTTCTTCTATTACTGCCAAAACAAATGTGGTAGTTGAGGCACTTCTTGGGTAAAGTCTTCTTGTTACAAAGTGCTATTAAAAAGCCTATGTGAGAAGAGTCAGCAATCATCCAGGTAGAGTGCATATCATGCAAGTAACGAGGGGTAGAGTTGCTGCTGCTCTGGGTTGCTTTAGAGATCTTTCCAGTCCCAAGTTCTAGTTCCAGACAGACTGGAACCAGTATTGGCTATTTCAGATGGACTCCACAGGAGGTGTTGAGGAGATGGTCTTCTTTATAAAAGTCTATGGTAGAGCTTAGTGATATGGTTTAGTGGAGGACTTACTAGTGCTAGGTCAGAGGTTGGACTAGATGATCTTGGAGGTCTCTTCCAACCTAGATGATTGTGTGATTACCTTGTGTTCTGAAACATCAACATGCCTCTGGAAATCCTTCTCCTAAATACTGATGTTGTTAGTACTGTCATAACCATGTTTATATACAAATACCAGTACGGCAAGTTTTGTAGGGAAATGTTAGTATCCTTTTATTTGGTTGGCTAATGGAATTAAGAACAGACAGGTGGGTCTGAGGATAGTTAGCATGCTGAGCTGCTGACTGTTTTCTACCATCTGTATCCATTAGTCAAATAAAAGATATCATCTTTCCGTATAAAATCTGCTTTTCTATGTAGTGGTATCACTTGAAATACTGATATCGTATCACTTTGTCTTCTCTACCAGTTCACTAGCATGTATTTTAAACAAAATACATCCAAGTACTGGAATTTGATGTATCCTGCTGTTGACCTTTCCTTACTGAGAGGAATTATTTTTTAATTGTTATTTTCCTGCTCTTAATCATAGGTCAGAATGGTCAAGTTTTAATTCTTAAAGCTTAAACAATAATTATTACTTAACCATAAGGAGCCTTCCAAAAATAGAAGCTGGTCACTAGTTCTCTACTGTTTACTGTTTTGTTTGATACAATCAAGGAATTGTAATAGAGGTTGTTTTTAAGTTTGCACTGTAATCCTGCAGGGGTGTCTTTGGAGTTCTGCTTTCCAGTAGCTATTCAGCTGATTTATGAAGAAGGTGAGCAAGGTCTAACTTGCTCAGATTACTATCTGAGCCTTTTAAAATTAGGTAAAACAAACTTGTTTTCTAATTCCTGAAAGAGAAGCTGGTCTTAATAAGGCTGCATGTTTCTCCTGTGTATTTCATCACCTGGAAGTTCAACATCCAGGCTTCATCCTCTGATGCTTGCAGTCCAACCCCCTTTGGGTAGTTTATAGTAATGAACTTTGTGGAAAAAATAGGAATCTTTGATGTTACCTTCCAATTCGCAAAAATACTCAGTTCTTTTCTGCTACAGCAAGCAGTGTCTGTGTTGTCTCTTTCAAAGAGATGCCCCGATCTCACCCCTAGTGGTCCCTTGGCGAATTGTTCCCTGAGCCATGTCTCTGCTTGTTCTGTGAGGTTTTCTTCTACTCTGTGCTGGTTTCCATGTTGTTTTTCCTGACTCCTCTCTCGCTCTCCTGCAACTGTGTACATACAGCCCTCTAACAAAAGCAATGTACACCTTACTCCCTTTTTTTAAAGTCCCTGAGCAGCCCCAGAAATGCATTTTTTTTGGAGGGGCAATAATGTGTGCTCAAGAAAGGAGTGGAGGCTGCTGAATTCTTTGAGATAGCTGCCTTAAATAGTAAGTCCTAGATTTTCTACTAGTTTCGGTATGTGTTATGTTGATTGGGATAGGCTCTTACCTTTGCTATCAAGCTTCATGTCAGCTAAACTCCTGATGAGCTTCGATGCATGGAGCTATCTTCAGGTGCTGATGTGCCTGGAAATGTGCTACTGAATGTAAAAGTTGTTCTAAAGTGAGACTTCTGGCCTGCCTTATGTAGGTGAGCTCTGCTAGAGAATCTTTCTTGTTCCACTCCACCATGGACTTCACTTGTAACTGGGTTTATGTGAATCTAACAAACTCTGAAATTGTATAGCAATTCAGAGATAGCCACAGTCAAAAGGATTCAGGAATTAGTGGTCTAATAACGTTTTAGTGAAAAAAGGGGAAGAGCTCCCAAAATTACAGGTAGTGCTTTGCCCTTGTGGACAATGTAATAAAGCAATAGCAACCCTGTAGTGTTGGGGAAATAATACGTGCATCCTTCAGAGGTAGTTATTTCTTTACAGAGCCAAGTAATTAGGGTTGTTCTAACAGTACCTTTCAATTCCAGGTTGTTCCACTCATATGTCTTGTTCAGAGTTGGAGATCACTTAAGAAAATTGGCAGATAAAAGTTTTTATTGACAAAATGCCCTCTCCTTTCCTTGTCGTTTTCTTCTCCTCATTCAAAATCAACAGTTATGGCAACAGGGAGGTTGGAGGCAAATAAGCAGCAGGCAGTCTTCCTAACGGGCAGAAACACAGGCTGGAGTCTCTCCTGAATTGCGTGGCGCAGTGGTAGAATCACAGTAGAATTGCTGGCAGTGGCACAGAGTGCATGTGGGCTTGCAGGGTAGCTGGATTTAATGAGGTGAGATATTGCTCATGCTAAACCTTCTACTGGCGCTGAACAATGTGATGCATACAAATGCAGAAAACATGGTCTACGGTTTTAAAATGGCTTTCCTTTTTATTTATTAATTTTATTTCCAGAACAAAATGAAGTTTTGTTGGACCGTCAGTCTGCAAACTCTGTATGTGATGTACCCATATTATGCTTCAGTGCATTCTTTCTTTGTCTACTTAGAGTTTCCTTAGCCCAGACTGTTCCCAGTTACAGGACAAAAAAGTATTTTACAATCAATATACCAATAAGGTGAGAATATTTGGTAACTGTTATCTTTATGCAGACCCAGATTTAGATTATACAGAAAGGTTTTACCAGGTCTAATGGGACAAATTAATTTTTCGTGTGATTGAAAGGCAGTGAAAGGCTGAATATGTCCTTAGTATCTTTGAATGAACGTGAAAACTCCTGATCTCAGATCTCAGTCCTACTCTTTCTCCTGAACTTTAAAGATGTTTTGATTGGAATTTCAGTCCAAACTTCGTTGCTTGGCTTTAACCACCTACTGGTTTGAAATTAACACCAAGTTGAAACACCCTCCACGCTTCGGGGAAGTTCAAATTTGAATTTCAAGGATGGGGAGGATCAGGAAGAACGGAGAAGGGGAACCAGCGGGGTTCCCTAATTACCAGCAATGTTTTAATTAAGTGGAACAGAACTGCATTAATTTGATAATCTGAGTTCCTCTTTAGAATATTTCTGTCTACAAGGAGATACCTGTACTGGAAGAGGATCCTTCTCAGAGCATCACAGTTGTATGAGAGCCATTTTATCCTGTCACTTTTAATGAAAGTTAAAACAGGAGTGATAGTATTTGAAGTCTGTCACTTCTGGCTGACAACTACTGCGTCTCCATTTTCATGCATACAGCTCTATATGTAGAAGTTTACCCTGCAAGGGTACAGCTTAAGTATAAGGGCTTCTGCATGCCTGTACTGTGTATGGACAACTTGCAAAACCCATTTGTCTGAGAACTATTCAAAAGTCAATGTTTAGGTATGCAAGATACAATAGTGTGTGTCTGTGTCTATGTTTGGTGACAGACTTTGGATTTAATGCAAGAATACCTTCTGGGCCAAAGCTATAAACACGATTACTGTAAGCAGTCGTGGGTAAGGCCAGCTCAGCATGTGTCAAATTATGTGGTGGTATGTGTCAACAAAACAGCTCTTCTACGGTCACAACCTGTAGCACTGTTCTTGGCACTGAGGCATCCCTGAATACTGCAGCTGCTGCTGTCTGCACTATGTTCAGGGCTTCACTTTGGCCCCTGCTAGATTCTGCTCCTGGCATCTCTTATCTCTAAAGCCTGTTCTGCTCCATGTGTCTTTTGCATCTGCTCTTGCTTCCTGAAGTCAGCAGGGCTTCTGTCTGTAGTTTCAATGTATTAGGAGAATGACGTTGCCCTTAAAAAGCTAAGCAAAGAGTGAGAATTCTGAGCAGGAAAACACTTCTAAGGTGTGATTTGTTTTATGGCAAGGTGCTTTAGAGCTGAATGTAAAATTAAAAAAAAAAAATCCTAAAAGAAACTTTTCAACTATGAAAGGCAAAACAAACTTGGCACATTAAATAACGTGTTAATAAGCATCTATAAAATGGATGGTGGTTTCAATCTGATATGACATTTATTTTTCAGTCCTGTGGAGACAGCTGATGAATCATACATGGTTATGGCACTTGTGAATCGTAAGTCTCCTCACGACTGAAGGTAAATGTCAAAGATACCATGTGTTAGAACAGGATATTTTGCTTGGCAGGTATGGCTTATTCAGGAAATAGGCTTCTGTGTTATACGTATACACTGTATGTTGCTCAATTGAGTGTATCAGTTCCTTGAGCACCATCCTGCAGCTGTCTCGTGTGGTTGAATACCTCCCCCTCATTTAGGTAAACAGCATTTTCTTTGGTACTGGGGAATTGAGAGGGTATGATCAGTAAATCCGTTCTCTTTGGCTCTCTTGTAGTAAGCAATAAGCAGAACACATCTGTCACCTATGCAGATTGGAGGCACAGCGTGAGCTGGGTTAGAACTGAGTTGCCAGAAGGCAAAACCTTTGTGGCTGTGTCCTCTGTTCTTGCTGACTGCGACTTCCTACCTGAGTGGGAGTGGGTTTGTCCTGTCAGGGCTCAGAGCTCCAGCCTGGCCTTTTTCCAGCAAACAGAAGAGGTTTCATCATTCAGGCTGAGCAAAGCTTTTATCCCCTGACCTTCCAGGGCTTTTCTGAGAGAGGTGAAAGCTTTCCTAGAGGACCTGGCTCTGATATGGTTTCCTGGAGAGTTTTCACATCTCTTGGTCTCTTTTAGCCTCTCACTGCTACCAACACAGAGCTTATTCCTGGGATAAATCCAGCAGCCATGACACTGATATTTGAGAGAGGAGCAGAGATGAACGGTGTCCCATCTTACCTGGGGCAGGGACAGTTACAGCCTGCAAGCTCGAAAGTGAATGCTGTTCATGCCAGGTAGTGTCCATGTGAATGTTGGCCAGTCAAAGGGAAAATGGGAAGATGATGGAAAATAGCATCACCTCTATCAAGCTTCCAGCATTTCTAGATGAACACTCTCCAGATAATACACTATATGCACCAGAAACAGGGCACAGAATTGTTCCTGGTGAGCCTCTGCTTCTTGTCCCTTCACATGAGCATCTAGCGTAACTCAATAAGAGTGTGGACTCAAGGTGCGTATCAAACGGACTGCTATAACACTAAGACCTGTGTAACTCTGGTGTCTGAGTCTGTATGAAGGAAAAAGTATGCTTTGGGCCAGGCACGGTGGAAGGATGGGATTGATGGGAATGAGCGTGAATGTACTGGTTTCATTGTAGCTTGGCCTTAGCAAGTCAGGCACTGGGTAGGGTGTGACCCTTGTTGAGTACGTCTAAAGGTTAGATTATCAAAGTATTTTGTCTGTTCCAGTAAAACACATATCAAGGAAAAGTGGAGCTTCAAGATGTGGCAGGTGTCTGCAGAAAGATGTCCCTAGTAGTCCTTAGTGGATGGAGGTAGATCTGCTGTGGATTCATTAGTTCCCCTGGGAATCACTGATCCCCTCGTCCATTGTAGTCCCAGGGGAAGCGATCTGTTCTTTGGCCAGTGGTGAGTAATGCAGCAAGTATAAGGGGAGATGGGGATGCAGCCCAAATGAAAACTTAGTTGGAATGGAAGGTGGGGTTATTCCTGTGCTGGAGCACAGTGCACCCTGTGCATATCTAAAAGGCCTCATGTGGAAGTCTCCTTATTGCCAGCAAGGAGTTTCATAGATTCAAAATTCAGGTGTTCTGATTGTTCTGAGTTGTTATAGGTGTATGTGGGCAGATACAGCTGAACTGATGCGAAGGATATTGTTGGCTGTCTCCCGGCTGCTGGGATCAGGATGTATTTCAGGGCTGAATGAGTTTGATTGAGTGGCAGAGGCAGGAGATACCACTAAGCAGATTTTAAGAAATTTCCTTTAAACCAACATTTTTTCAGAATCTGGCATCTGAATCTCTCTTGTCATATCATGTACAAGAGATATGATTAGCACAGAGATTTCGAAAGCAATGTAGTTCAAGATAATGGAAAACACCTGACCTGTATCTGATTCCATTTGGGATCTCAGTAACAGCTGCAAACAAGGCCAAGCTGAATTCCATCAGCATAGCAAGATCTCAAGAGCCCCTTTGCAGTATGCCTGGAATACAAAATGCAGCTAACCCCCTTGTATTTATTAGCATGTCAGCTCTCTGAGTGAGAGAGATAGGGTGTGTATGTGTGGACTTGGCAGAGAAAGGTGGAGTTATGCTGCTTAAATTTGTAAGGATAGATTTGTTGAGGCCTCGCTGCTTGATGAGGCTGGGATGCTTTTAAGCTGGGAAAGGGGAAAGGTTGAGTGCCTGCTGGGATTCCATTTTGCAAGCAGTTCCTTCCTTTATAATGACAGGACTTGTTCTGCTGCAACGTATTTTTAGTAAAAGCTATTTTTTTCATTCAAAAGGCAGTTTTCTTTCTTAAGGAAACATTGATTTCTCTCTCTTTCTCAGTGTCTTCTCAAAAGAAGCAAATTCCCTTCTTCTCCATTCTCCCTGGGGAGACTTCTGGGGTATAGAGTAAGGGGATTGTAGCACAGTGAGAAGAAAAATAATGCACTGAACTCCTGTCTAGAGTTGATTTTTTTTTTAATATGTATGTGAATCTGTATGTACATATGATTATATGCACCCCTTTATACTTAATATTATATATATATATAAATATAATGAAACTTCTTTAAGGAAAAATTGCGGAAAAATTTCAATTTCATCAGAATTCCCTTTTCAGGATGTACTCTAGTGATCCTGGTTCCTTTAGGGACGGTCAAAATCTGCACCTGTGACTTCACTCTTCATTTGGCTTCAGGCTTTATGTTGGAACCAACGCATCATGTAGCCCTCCGCTCCCTAATTTTTGAAGTGTTGGGCCTATAACCTTTGGATCCTAGTGTGCTAAAATTGGTGGTCTCGTGCATCTCAGAGGAACCTCCAAGCATTACAAATTCCAGAGTAGACTGGGAAGGCCTGAGGAATTCAAGCCATGTGCTTCTGCTTCATTACTCTCCACCCATCTAGTTCAGCCCAGCACACCTTCCCACTGTATCTTTTTTTCTTCTGCCTGCCTATTTAGGCTGTACCCTTGGCTTAGTCGCTCCGTAGGCTTTCATTGTCAGGAGTGTGCCTTTGTGTCACAGCAGAGCCTTGCATGGATGAGCTCAGCTGGTTTGGCGCCGGGAAGAAGTGTCTCTGCTTTCTCATCCAGCTAGCAACATTTCTCCTTGGTGTAAATGCATTAATTGCAGGTTCCATTGTTTCCCACTTACAGAGGTGTGTCCCAGGCACTAGCTGGCTGGTGCGTCTGCGAGCCAAGGCTTTTTGCTAGTAGTGCTAAGGTGGCATAGCTATCATCTGTCACTTTGGCACATTTCAGCCAACAAAAGGTTTGCGCTGGTCTGTTACTGCCTGCCAGCCTATTTCATCTGTCTTATTTAATGGTGAGCCGTAAATGATATAGGACTTACCATTTAGGTCTTGGTATCCCATAAGGTTTTATTTTCATGAAGAATACAGGTGGTGTTGCTGCAGTGCTATAACTACACTTTTATCTGTTGCAGAGGAAAGCTAGAAGCAGAAGATTTCCACTGATTCTTTGACATGTTTTAGTTTCTAGATCAGTAAGGACTACCCATTCAACTTGGTTGGTTTACAACCCAATCGATTTATCTTCCAGTCATTTGTTTTATCACATCTAAAAATAAAAAGAAATTTTGCCAGCAACCAGATCATTTCCCTGCCCGTCATCAAATAATAGGTGTGACATGCTACAAGAATCACAGGTTTTTCCTGCTGGAGCAGATGAAAGAGCAGGTGATTGCATAATTTTAGTACCCAGCTTCTTTAGACAAGATCTACTGCAGACTGAAGGGTAGTACCCTCATACCATTGTAAAGCATGTCATAATCTTGGATTCAACACATGACAACCAAAATGTAAATCATAAAGCATGGAAGAAAAATTACACTATACAAGTAGCCATGTCAGATTTGAGAAGCTGGAGGATTTAGTTAGCTCAGTCTATTGTTGTCTTTCCAAATGCTCTCTTGTACTTACCCTGCCTCGGTCAGAATAAGGATGTATATTGCTTTTCAATATGGAGTCATTTTCTAAGTAATGATCGTGTGGTAGCTTTAATTCTAGAAAGTCCTGTCCTTCAAAGTCACACCTTCGCCCTAACTCAGAGCTGGGGATCCTTCCTTGCAGTTATTCTATACATGAGAGTTATTATCTTAGAAGGTGACCGTGATTACTGCCGTGCAAAGATACAAGTAAGGGCAAAGCAGACACCATGTATTCTTCTTCTGAGACACGTAGAAAGATAAATGAAACCTCTTTGAGAGATACAATAACTGGAGACAGTAGGGGTGAGCACCAGGCAGTATACAAGACCTCATGTATGTTTCTGTGGGCCGGCAGGACTGTGCCTGCAGAACTCTTTTACTGATACCATCATTTTTTCCTAATAGAAACAGAGCTTGCTAGTATCGGAGTCCTATCTGCTCAGGCAGAGTGAGCCACAGGAAGAAGAAAGATGATATTTTGTATATTTATCTATTTATTTTATTTTGTTTCAGGGCTTTTACCAGAGACAAGTTGATATCGCTGTCTTGGTTAGGTTATGGCTGTAGGTGTGGATGTGTGTGCCTCAGTGTTCACGGCTCCTACAGGAAGGAACAGGCAGAACAGGCAAACTGTGATAGATGTGCAAAGCAACACTGCCATTTTTATGTACTTATTCCGTTACTTCAAGCAAAGGTATGAGGTTGATCAGTAATTCAAAAAAGTGGGCTCCTATCGACTATTAATTCCAGGCCTGACCTTGCAAAATTATATGCTTAGGCCTGTTGCCTGGAGTTTTTCAGTGACTGAGGGCTGGAGGAATCTATGCTAGCCATGGATCCAGGTGCTAAGAACACCAAATTCACTTCATTAGTTCCTATAATAATGAGCTAGTCCATTAGCCTGCACTGCCACCTAGCCTCCTCATCCTTTGGAGAGCAGAAAGTATAGTGTGACTAGAGCAAGATAACTAGGAAAATGTTCCTGTAATGATCCCTTTTCTCCTTTGTTTAAAGATATAATTTCATCTAATCAGAAGATTTTCATCAGCATTCTGAAAACTGTTGCCCCAGTATTAGCCAGTGGGGGGAAGGAGCAGGGAGAAATGGAGATGGTTTTCTTCAAAATGTTAGTTCCTTGCTCAGTGCAAGTATTACTCATAATTTGGTAAGGTCTGAGCTTGGTGAGGAAGCAGCCAAGCTGGTGCATGACTATTAAATATTTTAACAGTCTGATTCATCTCAAAGTGATTCAGAGACTATTGATAGTCGTCCTGTCAGGAGCTGCCATCTCTGTGGGGAGGTTGGAGCGGTTACTGACACACCAGTAGTGCTTTGCGGTGTTTCACAGCATTCATGAGATAAGGATATGGGGGAAAATGAAGGTGGCAAATGCAGCTCTGCTGGGACACTGATATTAGTGTTTCTGTTACCAGAAGAAGTCATGTAACTTCCGACTCCCGCTGAGGGGAAAAATGACCCCAGGAAAGGGGAACCAAGGCTCTGCTGCTGAACCAGGGCTGCTGCTGTCCCTTTCCTTCTTCTTCTCCAATTCTTCACTGGGTGGGAGGAAGTCAGGGTACTTGTGTGTGGAGAGTAGCTACCACAAGATAACCATTTGGCTGTGTTTAGTGGGGAGCTGTGCCCCTGGAACTGGAGAAGACTGAGCCATTAGCAAGGATGCAGGATGGGAACAGCAACTCAAAATCAGGTTGGATGCAGGAGGTTAGTGAAAGGTAAGAAACATGTCCTTACAGCGGTGAATTCCATCAACTTCGGAAGAGGCCTCTGTGCCTCTCCCAGCCTCTCTCTCCTACCTGTCAGCTGAACCTCTTTCATCCCTGTTGCTAGACAGAATTGTTTTCTCCCCACTATTTGGGTGGCTGGGTTCGCATATTTTTACTTGCTATTCAGATGTTGATCTGACTTCCATCTTACAGGACTGTTAGTAGGTAATGGGAAAAATACATTCAAATAATCAATTTCTGACCAATACAATTCCAGAACATCTGTGGTAGCTTCAGCCTTCCTAATAACAAATGTATTTAATCTGAAGCTTTGGTTATCTGCAGCACTGTGGAAACAAACACAGCTTTTTGCTTTGGCACTGTTAACCTGTATTTAGAGTTGAAGGAGATTAGCACATCCGTCCTTTGTGAAAGACTGAAAATGGTGACTGGAGCTGGGGCTGCACTCATGATGCAAACAGAAATAGGCAGAAAGTGGAAATTGTGCACTGGCACAGTGTGCCTGTGTGCCGTGGACTCTTTCCATTACTTTGTTATTGCCAAGTAAGACCTCAAACTGAGCTCAATGAATATGGGTGGAATGGGACACTACTGCTGATTTTCTTTGATACAGATTTCAGCATATGTTATAGCAGTATTCAAAAACATTGGTAGCCAGATAATGTCAGGTGTGCCACATCAGGCTTCTTCAAATTTGTGTGTGTGAAGAGCGAGAAACAAATTTACTTAGTTCCATCTCCAAGTCCTTCTAGATTTTCCTCTAACAGCAAATCTTCCTTCAGTGTTTGATGCTCTTATTAAATGTGAACAGTTTTGTCTGAGAAGGTACTGCAGTGGTTTTTGGCTTGACTAAATAAAGGATCAGCTGAGTAGGGCACCCATGCCTAATGGTTAGCCATGGAACAAATCTGTATGTTTGTTCATACAGATAATGTGCAACAGTTTGTTAGAATGCCCAGGATATGTCTTACAGAGTATATTGGATTAAACAAAACCCATCGCTGAGCCTCGTAGATCAGTAAAATGCCATACATGTTAAGAAACCCTATGAATGAACTTAAGGATCTAGCAATGAGGCCATAGTCTTCTTTTGCTCTGAGGGAATGAGCTGCCCACTCTCTGTATTTAACTGAACAAGGGATGAGGTACTCCTGGGGTGATGGAGACCTAGCATCTCTGCTTAGGCTTACATCTATATCTCATTCTTTAAAATTAGCAGAGGATTTCGAGTGGTAGGGGTTAAAACTAGGAAAGAAATGAGGCGATTAAAGTTGGCATGGAGGTACCTATAGGTGGTGCTGGTCAGTAGAGCTTAGCAGTCAAACGTATCAGAAGGCACTTCTAGATGCACTCACCATTCATTGGATGTGGGTTTTGGTGTATAATTCTGAAAGCTAGAAGGTTGCTGGTGTTGTTTGGATGCTATGATAGCTCCAGAGAATTCCAGCATGCTATTTTATCAGCTGGCTAATCATCCAACATGAGGCTATGGAAAGTAAAATAAGAAAAGGGAATTAAGTATTAATATTCTGAATAATAACCCACAAAACAACAACAACAAAACAAACACAACCCAAGCAATAACAACAACAAAACCCACAGCAACCGACAATAATTTGTAACGAAATTAATGCAATCCAAATAAAGGCACTGGAGCAGTTATAGTTACTAACCACTGTTACCAAGCTGTAAGATTAGCTTACAAGTTGCATTTTATCCTACTTTGCACATAAAATAATAAAACAAAAATCATTGGAAAAGTTGCAAATTAGGACTAGTTTTGATACACCTTTCAGTTTTGTTGTGATTTTTTTTTCACTTTCTTTATGTTCAGGTTCTGAAAGGACTGCAGAAAGAGGCTTAGATATAGAAAAAGGAATACCTAAATTCTATGAATAAGTTGTGATGCTTATATGCATCTTTTTAATCAATATCCTGTACCTCTACCTTTGGTAGCTTTACTAGGATGACCAACTGCAGCTATGATGCAGTTGCAGAATATGATACTCAGTCAGACAGAAAAAGAGACCTAATACCTGTGTATCTAATGCCTGGACACTAACCAATAGGCAGTCTGAAGGTGCTGTAACAACTTCGCTTAATGGCTGGTGAAAAGTCTAGGAGCAGGTGCCCAAGCATCCCCAGAATGGTGCAAGGTGCCTACCCCAGCTCCGTAATCTGAAGCTTTGGGTGCTCTCCTCGTTGGAGTGAGCTTTAAATCTGCAGGAGCAAGAGCACCCCTATTTCCTGCTCTCTGTAATCTGACTGGTGATATATGAAAAGTAGTCAGCGTCCCCAGCAGTGTGTTTTTTGAAGGAGCTTATCCTTTTCTTCTGAATTCTGTGTTCAGCTGACAACATGTGGTAGATCAGAGCACGTCAGGCAGACCTCAGGTCAGTTCTCTTTGGTCCTGACTGTATGTACTGCAGATTTTCTGTCTGACTGAATTCTGGTCACTTTGATTCCCTGTACCTCTGTGATGTGGGGTTGATGGTGTATCTTTTCTCTTGCCATTTACCTGTGCCATCTCTTTAAACTGCCACCTTTCCTTGGGTAGGTGCAGTGTCTTCTTGTCTGTTCACATAGTTTTCAATAATCTGGGACCCTTCTCCCCCCCTGCAGCTTCTAAACATTATGCAGATAAATGATCTGAAGATGTGGTTGGTGAAAAACTCTGAAACTAAACCTGTTTAGCTCCCTAGGTATATTACACAGGTTACTGTTACTAATATTACTCTTCACTGCATGCATTGGCTGCTCTTGAACTATTACTCAGTGCCATGAACTTGTATTAATAATATTCATAACTACTTGCCTAATCTTTAATATCAGAATGAACATGGATGTTCAGCATTTCCATCCTGGTTTCCGGGTTGAGTCTCTGTGTATATTGATTTGTCTATCAGCTGACAGCGGTGCTTTATGTAAACAGAAGTGATAGAGTCCAAACTGCCAGGGACCAGAGGCAGGAGTATGCCCTAAAGACTCTGCCTCTCCGCCCCTGGGGCCTCCCCTGACCATGTCCGTGGCCCAGAAGCCCCATTTCAGCCCAGCCCAGAGTCATCAGCCTCTGCCCCAGCAATGCCTGCCCCTGTAGCTCAGGGGGAGGCTGTAACTCAGCTCCCTGTCCCTTCAGCAGAAGCCAGCCTTCAGCCCTGACAAACAACCTAATATTCAGCAGTTGAGAAGTGTAGCTGCAATGAGATAGGAGACAAAATACAAAATCAAGAGTGGCTCAATGAGGAAATGAATGCAAATACTAACTTTGCTTCTTCCAGCTACTAACACACACCTAGCTTTCAGCTATGGATCCCCACAGGCTTGGATAACTCCTTTAAATCCTTGACTTGACAGCTTATCCTGCCCTTTGTGGTGTAATATGAAGTTAGTTATTTCACATATTGCTTTACAGAGGGCAAAGCACAGGCCCTTTGCCATTGCTGGAATCCTGTGCTGATTTCCTCTCTCTATTTTTTCCTCATATCCCATATTCAACAGCCAGACCAAAATCAGTCAGCTCTGTCTTACATGCAAGTGTTTTGGGTGGAAGAGAGATAAAACATTTTCAATCAAAATGCCTCCTGTGGCACTCCTGGAACAAGGCTACCCACCCAGGAGGTGATTTATTGTAGACGGAGGAAGGGCAATGCAACTCTCTTTACATTCTAGAATATCCTCCACCATCCTTAGGGACTTGATAAAAACTATCTCCAGTTTGTAAAAAGGCCTTTTTATACTTCCTTTAAAAAGGATGGTCTTGGCTAATGTACTCAAAATGGGATAAAAATGACAACTTGACGTGGGCAAAAGCACTATATACAATCCAAAATGACAAGTTGTCGAAAAGGATGATGGACAGCCAGGGGTGGCGTACCTGATGTGGAGGTAAGACCATTATGTGTCTTGAAGTTTAAACTTGGCAGCCCAGCTGTGAAATGTGCCTGAAAGCCCCATTGTCTACTGGGTTGCTAAGGAGCCTTTGAAATTAAGGAAAAGTGTTAATTTGAACAAGAAATTCTGATTAGCAGTGCAAGTAGACAGGTACGACCATCATCTCTAATATATCCATGAGTGCTCTCGTGCACTGCTGTTCTTTCTGTTCTTGTCCCCAGTGGAGTGTCATAGCGCTATTTTCAGAGCCCAGCAGTGCCACTTGTGTCACTGGGAACCTGGAGGAGGTGGCTGAGGTGCTCCCAGCTACAGCCTTGGTCGTTGTGCCAGGTAATTACTGAAGGCTGTACCTGATTCTTGGTTTTCTATTTCATGTTTTTTGGTGGCATTATTGTCTACTTTTAACCCTTTCGCCGCACTCTGTATTAATCTTAGAACACATGAAAGACCACATTGATTTACAGACAGTGATCCTTGAAGGTGCGTGCCCTTCTATGTCATGAATAGTAAGTATGGAAGGCCAAGGTTCAACACAAATGAATCCTTTCTAAGGGGGTCTAGGGATGTGGAGAATCTCAGAAAATCAGACCTTGCAGCAGGCTGTTTAAATGTGAATGAAGGTATTGTCTAGCCTTAGGCATATGTATGGGAAAATGCTTGGTTCTGCTGTTTCCTAAAATTAGCGTAAAAGGTTAAAAGAATTCAAAACAGATCCCAAAGCTAGTTCCAGCTGCTGTAATCAGTAGTAAGAATTTCCCTTTTCCTCTGTATTTACAAGTCATTTAAATGTTAATGCTTTTTAATGCTTTGATTATGGTGCCTATTAGCAGTGGGGCTATCTGCAGAATTGTACTCATGCACCTGAAATAGAACAGTTCTGCTTCTTGAGTGGATCAGCCCCAGCTGTTGGTGAAACACTTTAACATAGCCCAAAGCAAGGCTTGTAAAGAGTCTATATGGCTGCTAAACAGCTTATATGAATGTTGGGACATTTGTATTCAGACTGATCCCTTCTATCAGGAGTTACAATAAGTCTCCTAGAATAGAATGGGGTGAAAAAAGGAATTTTCAAAGGATCACCTAAAAGGTGAGGCTGTGTCACTGTGTGGAACAGCTTCTTTCCATAAGCATATGAGGGAGCCTAGAGCAACTACATTCATAATGTAGCTCTCACAGTTACATTTCAAGTTAGGTGGAGTGAATCCTGGTCTTCCAGCGCAAGTGACATTTACTGCATTTCCTACAGCAAAAGTCCTTTAAATTACAAATGCACATTTAGACTGGCTTTGATCTCCTAAAGCAAGGTGAATTTAAAGACAAGCTTTTAGCTTTAATTTTGTTTCTTTTTATATTTCTAAGTTTAAAGTAGGATTTTGGTCTTACTCTTTCCTTGGGTGATTATTTTTGAAATGTTTTTAGGACAAAACATCTAAGCTTGTGACTGTCACTTTTCTGAACTACTAAATATTTATAGATGTCTGTTGCTGGAGTGTGGGCCTGGTTTAAGTCTCTTCATTTATTTTAGAGAACTTTGGGCACAGCAGACATGGGAATTAATTCAGCAAGTAAGCATGTGGACAAGTGTGGGAAGAGCTTTTGTGCTGCTCTTCTCTTCCAATTACATCAGTTGGTCTAATATAAGCTATTCCCTCTCCTTTCCCTTTCTTGTGTTCTTAAAACATCACCACCACCAGAGCAGCAGAGATACCCCAAAGTAACAATCTCGGGATATCTCTGGCAGTTAGCAAGAGCCCTGTGAGATTCAGTAGGAGGTTTGTTTTGCAAGTTTGGGCACAAATGATGGCGCTTAGCTCCTTGTGGAGGGAGCCTTTCGTTGCTTAGCAGTCTTTGAATGTTGCTGGGGGATTAACCTGTCCTCTGGGCAGCGTCTGGATCTGCGGTGGCAGGGAGGAGGAGGCACCCTTTCCCACCGGTACCGACTGTTCCTGCAGGCCTCAGACTGCTGCAGGCAGCTGGTTAAAGGCACCCAGCAGGGTAGCTGGGGTTGCTGGCTTGGAGGGCTGGGGGTGCCTGGAGTTGCCTAACCCGCCCACGGGATAGCTACCCCAAATGAAATCCCAGTGCTGGAGTCCCTGCCATGCTGCACGCCCGAGACGTGGCTTTCCCCTTTGAAAATGGAAGCGTGTACAGTTAGGGCAAAGCCAGGTCTCCTTCGGCACCGGCTGGGGGAAAAGTTTCCTGGCAGGCAGCTAGCAAGGCGGGACGTGGACGCGCTCCCCTTCCGTGCCGCCTGCCTCCACCACACGTCCCCCCGCACGCGGTGTAACAAGTCGCTGGCCGGGCTGCAGCTCTGTCCTCCTGTCCAGGTCTGTCCTCCTGGCCCTGCCGAAGGGAGGCGAGCGTTTCTCCCCGCCGGGATGGGTGCCCTGCGGCCGGGGACAGCGCCGGGAAGGGCTGGGGCATGCTGGGCTTTGCTGATGTAACGGGCTCCCTGCGATTTTCATTCAGAGCTGGTTGGCTGAGAGCTGGCGGAGAGCCTCAGATACGCCTCCAGCTCAGATGAGGTCATCCCTGCTATTTATTTATTTATTTATATAGATTTTTTTGGGGCTGCTCCACAAAGTCTGCGGTGTCTGAACATCTAAGGTCACCGTGGTCATTTGCACGGCACCTCCCGTCCCTGCGTGCAGGAGCCCCCCCCTCTCCCCACGACTGCGCCCCTTCCCGGCTCCATCGCAGACCCTGCCCTCCCTTTAAAGAGAGAGGAGGAGCGAAGGGAAGATGAAATTACCGCAGTGGATTTTATAATTGACTCTCGCATCCAGGTCAGAGGGGAGCTTTTGCTGGCAAGCCACTGCAGAGCCGCCCGGCCGCGAGACGAGCGTAAAGTAGCTCCAGGACAGAAGAAACTCCGGCCCCCGCCGCTGACAGAAGTGCAACTCCGCGCCCTGCCCAGCGGCT
Source organism: Anser brachyrhynchus (assembly GCF_964034855.1). Taxonomy (NCBI): domain Eukaryota; kingdom Metazoa; phylum Chordata; class Aves; order Anseriformes; family Anatidae; genus Anser; species Anser brachyrhynchus. The sequence continues at coordinate 29,764,085 of NC_137699.1, read as the reverse complement.
TCGGCCCTTCCCCGCCCTCCCCCGTGCCGAGATGCAGCCAGCCACCACCAGAGGACGGGGTAGGACCCCCCGCCCGTCAGCCAGCAGGAGCTGCCCGGCCCGGGACGAGCCGGTCCCGAAATAAGAGCGGAGAGCCTACGGCTGGGGGGGCCCCGGCCCACCCGCAGCCCTCCTCCCGCCGGCCCCGCCGAGAGCCTCCCGCCGCCTCGGGCGCAGCCGCCAGGTCAACCCGCCGGGCCGGGGGCGCGATGGCCCTCACAGCACCCCGGCTTTGCCCCGGGGGCGGCCAGCCCCTTCCTCTTCTCCTTCCCACCGCCGAGCCCCGCGCTGGAGCCCCCCTGGCACAGCCTCTTCGCCGCGTCCTGCCGGGGGCCGAGAGCCCCCCTCCCCGGAGCGCCTGAGCCCCGGCCCCCGGATCAGGGATCCCGGCCCCCCGACCAGGGATCCCAGCGGATCGGGGATCCCGGCCCTGCTCCGTGCCCGGCGTTCCTGCAGCCCCCAGCACGCCGATCTGCCCAGAAGGACGCCGAGAGCTGCTCATCCCCCCCCCCCCGCTGCTACCCCCGGAGCCGGAGGAGGGCTCGTCCCTGGGGCCGGAGGCTGTTCTCTGTGCTTTGGGATTAACAGAGCCGGACGGTGCCTGGCCACGGCCGTGCATGAGCCTACAGACCCCCGGGAGGCGAGCTACAGAGTTAGAAGGAAACCCGGCATCTGTCACGCTGTGGAGGGGTGAAATAAACCCTGTACAACCAGCAACACCAGCCCGAGCCTTCCTGCCTTCTTGCAACCAACTTTACCCCGCACCCCCCAGCCGTGAGATTTCCCTCCTTTCCTCCTCCCTCCGCTCTCCTTCCCTCGGAGGCTGCAGGATGAGGCTCTTCCTTCTGTCTGCCTCAGGGTAAAAGCGTACCCTGGGGGCAGCACCACACATCTGGCAGGGACTTGAAAGGTTTTAATCCAGCCTCCAGCTGCAATCAACAATGGCCAATGAACCGGTGATCCTGAACGTCTATGATATGGTGAGTACGAAACAGTTTGGGTTATGGGGAGCAGAGGGATTGGGAGGGAGCTTGTGCTTGGAGGCAGGCATTGCACGAAGAGGAGCCAAGCACGGATCCCCAGAGAGGGTGATGTCCACCCTCCTCCAGCAGTCTCCTCATCTAAATATGTCATGTTCTGGCTGTCAGAGATGACACTGACCACTGTTTTTTTTTTTGGAATGTTTAGCACGTTGTGGCAGATTACAGGTAAAACCGTGCTGGATTCTCTGCAGGATTTTTCAGGAGCAGCAGTGGGTGAGGGGAGGACTTTTTAATTTCCAGTGTCCCAGTTAAGAAAGAAGATGTGATCACCTCTCTCTAGGAGCCAGTCGTCATTTAATTTTGAGTGATCAAGGACTGCCAGGCTGTGAGGAAGGGGTCAGGATATCATCCAGGGATGAGAAACATCTGTAGAATTGTATTAAGGATGTGGTTTCTAGGCTAATAATTTGGATCAGTCCCTCATATACATGAGATAGTAGTTAATCATTGTCTCTGAAGGTTAATTGGAACAGCAGGAGTAAAAAGCAGTCTGAACTGATGAAGTTTCAGCACAGGGAGGAGCATAGGGACATGCTGCTTGGAAATGTTTCCTGGAAGTTCATAGTGAAGCAAGTTGCTTCCCTTGCCCTCCTTCTGCAAGGGGCAATGTCAGTGGAAACTCCCTGGGCTAACAAATCAGATGATCTCTGAATCCCATCCTTGGCACAAGCCCCCAGAAAGAAGAAGGCTTGGCACAAGCCCCCAGAAAGAAGAAGGCTTGGCACAACCTGTTTGCTCTCTGGCCCGGCACAAGTTTAGGATAGATGTGTTAAGGTAAGGAACATTTTGATGGCAATGTATGAGCTAGTGATTTAAAAAAAAAAAAAGTTTTCAAATATTCCAAAGAATTGAGTGAACTTTATTGGGGAAAATATAACTTTATGTGGCCCATGTTGTGACTGGCTCTTTACATCCAGCTCCGTACTTTTAAGATTATGGCATACATTTGCTTTTTGTCATCAAAGGGTGACAACTTTCAATAGGAAGCCCACAGAGTAATGTGGGTTTCCCTGTTGGGAAAATCCAGAGAATAGCCACCAAAGAGTGGGCTCTAGTAAATGCCAGACCTCTTCTTGTCACAAAGATTAAGTGATCTTTTGTTGGCTGAAAAAGCTGGCTTATTTCCTGAGGGAAGAGGGAGTGGTAAGGACTCTTCAGGTAGGACTGTGTCTGTATTGAAGGACATTCTGGAAAGCACAACAAGAATAGCTTAACACTGCCTCTTCCAGAGCTAGTATTGGCAAAATTGACCAAGCTGGTGTAAACTCCTTCCCTAGACTTTGGTCTTGAGTGTTTAACGGTCAGTTGCTTGGCAGCCTGAACTGTGAACTTCCCCAAGCTGTTCTTCAAACATTAGGTCTGGAAACCCAAGCAGCTGATGGCTAGTTCTTGGTATCAAAAGGCTGACGTTGAACTCTTGAGTGTGCGTGTGCCTAGCTAATAATTTGAAGGTAAAGGAGTTGCGTTGCCCTTTTGTTGTATGCACTGTCTTCCTTGCATTTTTTCACTTTGTTTTGCTGCAGGCTGTGGTCTGAGCTTTCCTCTTGGTTACTGTTGAGCTGTCTCAAATCAGTACTGAGCTGAAGGGATCTGGACAGATTTGGTCTTTGCCTTCTCTTTAATGACATTGACACCAAAGATGATGCCCAAAGGAAGCTGTGGAGAAGGGACTTGCTGTTCATGGTCACTGTGTGCTGAGATGGACACCCAGGCACAGTGAACTGAATCAAGGTCATCAGTTTAATTCAGACTGAGTAATTTTTGCATCCCAGCAAGCCACGCAAACCTTCCTGTGTCAGTACTAACTCCATGGTTAACGTTAACCACAAGTTAATGCTCTGTACATAGAAACCATTCTATTTTCATATAGCATCTGTTTGACTACCACTGAGTCACCTCTAGTTCAAATCCTACATTATGATTATTGAGGCTACATGCTTTTCCATTGCTGCTATGATTTTAACACCACGGAGTTTGGAATGCAGCCATGCAAAATCTGCACTTTGTTACACTGTGGTGGGGAATTGCGGGGGAACTGGGAAATGAGCACATTTGCTTGAATGACTGTTGGAAAACTAGTCTCAAAGGAAAAAAAAAAAGACAGCTGGGGATAACAATTAACTGGATGTAAAGCTCTGCTTTCCTGACAAGGAACGTGACCCCTGTATGGCATCTGGAAGCACTTACACTGCAGGAAAGCTTACCCTTAGGGCACAAGTTCAATTATGGGCTTTGTGCAGCTATGAAATACCCATTCTGTGTAGTCTTGTGTATTCAAAGATTATAGCCATTTATCCTTTTACCCATTGGATATGTACCATGCTTCTTTTAGGGGGAAAAAAAAAAAAGCTTATGCTTAATGAGGTGTTTAGCACAAATAGCTAAAGCAGGTAGATCTATTTATTAGACTTATTTTCTTCAGCGTTAAAGAATTGAGCAAAAATCACTTGTATTCCAAGTGTTCAGAATATCTTCATCAAAAGCAATTTCCCTAACCCCCAGCACGCAGAGTGATTATATCCTATTTTATCTGTTGCTAAAGAGCTTCTACACACCAGTACACACTTGCAAAAAAAGGCAGAGAGGGAGAACTTTGCTGCTCAACAAGGATATTTTAAAGAGTATGCAGGATGCTGAAGTCTGATGTAAGCTGTGAATGTGAATACAGAATAACAACACAGATCAGGGGCTTGATTGTGGATGAATCTCTCCGAATCTGAATCCATCTCTTGCGTGGACTTAACCTAAGCCAACAGCTGTTTGGAGACCTGCAGGAAATAATTCTCTCTGTAAAATCTATGATAGAGTTTGCTCCGATTAGTCAGTTATCACTTTACCTTTGGAAAGATAAATCATTTTCCCCTTCATAACTTGCTGATCCCTTCCCTCCAAACCTCCTTAATAAGCTATTCATCGTGGATGAGATCTTACTTAGATCACAAGGTTGATTTTCTTCAGCCTGGATCACATTCTGTTTCCTTATTGCTTTAATTCTTTCTGTCTTACCTTAGAATAGGTAACTACATCATTGTAACGTTAATAAATGTCACTTCCTGAAATCTGACATAAGAGCGACTGCAAATATTGCCTAGGTTTAAATCTTTAACAAGCTAGCTAAACGCATTCATCTAAAAATAGTCAGTTTGGCAGAGATTCAAGCTGGGGGCTCCCATCATGTTTCAGCTTATTGCAAAGCACATTCGTGCTATTAAATTAAAAGAAAATATATTTACATCATTGCTGTCCCTTTTTATTGTATGTATAGTTGTCCTGAATTTCCACCGTCTTTGCAGCTGATAACATACAAAGCTGTCATCTCGATCTGCTGGTATTTTTGCTTGTACTTTATGCTGGTGAAAACGAGCCCCTGAGATGATCTTTCTCCCACCTTTATCCCATGGATTCCACTGACATTGCTTATCATCCTCTCTGGAGCGATGAGAGGTAAATAACATTCAGGTCACTGTAGGCACGCTAGCTCTGAGATTTCTCCCAATGATATCTACCTTTAGAGAGGTAGCCAAAAATGTAATTCTTTATAATTCCCAAACTCTTTTAGTTCTTTGTATCCTTTATGTCGTTTGCCCTCTATAGGGCTGATGGGCAATTGCTGATAGCAAAGGGTGGCCCTGAAGATGACAGGTTGGGGTCTCTCTTGCTTCACTGATTAGTGGGTGACGGTGTTGTTTTGATTTCCCCATCACACCACCGAGTGGATCAGCCAAGTAGCCCTGACAAAAAAATAAACACCGTACAGTTCCTGTCGCCACGGAAGTGGTAAAGGCCTCTGTTTTGTGCTTGTGGTATTACTGCTCGCAGCCTGTGTTGAAGTAGCGGTGGCATTTTGGCCAGAGGATGTAAAAGCGTGGTCATGTGTGTTGTTTCCAGGAGTTCCAGGAAACCTGAATCTCACTCCTGATTTTTATCAGCGTGGTGGAACTGAGCATCCTGGGAGGCTCCATCTGCACAGAAGGAGGCATTTCTGGGGGGGGAGGGAGGGAGGTGGTAGTACAAAACTCACTGGGAGGGAAACCTCTACCTTTCACGGAAGTGGTGGACAGAAGGAAGTGCAGTGCAGCCAGCAGTGAAATTGCTCTAGCTCCTCTCTCTCTCTTTTTAAATACTTGTGTGTTCATATTTGAGGGCCCAAACTTTCAATAATCAGCCTCAGAGATCACAAGTGTCTGTCTTTACTACTAAGGTAAGCTCCAAAGCTCCTTGCATTTTGCAAGTTGTCACTTAGTTCTTTAGGAGCTGATGAGCCCAGAGGGGAAAATTACATTGAGCTCACTGTGACCACAGGGTGGGCTCCTGGCACCAGCCAGAGGGGCTGAGGAAACCCTGTGGGGTGGCAAAGCAGCTCCCCCATTCTCTGTGAATGTCTCTGGCAAATGAGCTGTGGCTCTGGACAGTGACAGCGCAGCTGACCTCCACTGTCCTTTCTCTGGTGGTGATACCACAATGTCTCAGCAAGGCTGAGTATGCTGTAACGAGTCCGTCCTTCTCCCTGGGAGAGGAGAAGTAGTTTCAGCTGGGCCACCAGGAAACACGGCCTGTGCTCCTCGTAGCCAGGCAGCTTGTGGTCTCACAGCAGAAGCTGATCACAGCCTGCAAGTGGCTCAGGTGGGCAGAAAAGCTTTGAAGAGGTTGTTTCTTTCTAACTTTATAAATGCCTTCTGTGTAGAGCTGGCCTTAGGGAATAAGGCCTAGCAGTAGGATGTTGCCTCAAGGATGGGGAGTTGCATGGAGCTGTCTGGCTTTCTTCACAGCCCCAGAAGAGAGGTAGGATTCTCAGATGAAGACGTTGTGGTGGGGAAACCTGCCTATGGTATTCTGCAGCAGGCCCTGGGATAGGGTGAGAGTTGAGTGTTTATTTTATGTGCTCTGAGTAGAGGCTTGTGAGAGTCTCTTAGTAAAGAGGACAGGCCAGTGGTCTGTGAGGAAAGATGTAAAGCTAGAGGGTCTGTATGGCCACAGTATAAACACCCAATGCTTTAGTGCTTTAAGCTAATTTTTCTCTCACAGGATAGTATTATGGAGATGGGAGCTCATTTTCTTCCTGCTATTTTCAGCCTTATACTTGAACATGCATTGCTTGCATCTGATTTGGAGATGGTGACGTATACAGGATTGAAAACCAGTGCAACCTTACCATTCTAGCATCCCTTTTTAGGCTTCCTATGCAGGTGGAACAGGCAGAGTGAGTCTCCTGACCACTATAATTATGTGCTTTGAGGCTGAAGGAATTAGAGGTTCTTTGTTCCTCTAGCTTCAGTACATAAGGAGTCTTTGAATCTGCCTTAGAAGCAGCAGCAGGATTGCAAGCAGAACACTTCATTCTCTGGAGCAAATGTTTTAAGCACTGACTAGATCATGGAACATTTTATTATCTCTCTGTTTGGAGGGAAGAGTGAGTCTAGTTACTCAGAAAAATGTCAACATGTTTGTGATTACTGCAAGTAGAGGTCTCGGATGCTCGCAGCTCACTTAGTCAGAAGGGAGAGGCGAGAAATCCTATTGCAGGTGGTGGTCCCCCTTCTGCACTACTCAGGAGTTGTTTGTGAGCTGCTATGTATAGAGAAATACTGCATCACCTGACCGCCTTTGGTATTCCAGGAAGCCAAATGGAAAGCAAAAGGACTCTTTCATCAACTAGCTTGATACCTGCGGAGTTTCCTGCTGTGATGAGCTGAAGTGATGCTTTATGTCGATACTGCAACTTGTGGTCTTGAAAGATGAAGTGATAGAGAGTCACTGGGATCTCTTCTTTTTTTTTCTCTTTCATACGTTGGCAAAACAATATATTTAACAAATGGAGAACAAAATGCAAAATATTGCTTTTGGGAGATTTTAATTAAATTCTGGCATCTCCTAATATATTAAAAAAATAGTTGTTCTGAAACAAAATCGCCACTTCTTAGAACACATTAAATGAAATGTTTTGACTCTTCCTAAAAATGTTTGCCAATCATCTCTGTCCAAAACTATTTGCCAAATCTGAATCACTTCATTTCTCAAAAACACACTGTTCACTGAAGTTTGCCGTATTCTTGGAAAAGCTTGGTAGGTGTATGATATCCTTATTTGTTCTGTGACTACTCTCAAAGCTTGTAAGAATTTCATGAATAAGCCCTGGCTGAGGAAGATCTCTGGTGTCTTATCTTCTTCACAGGCTTCTTATGGGATGAGATTAAAGGTAGATCCTTAAATTGCTGAGTGACAAGGGGAAGATTATGGTCTCAGGATTTTACTTTGTCACTGACTCTTCATTTGCACAGAACCTTACTCTGCTGCCTTCAGACCATATCCCGTACAGCATGCTGTGTAACAAAACAGACTGGTGAGATAGCAGTTGCCTGGTGTCTCGTAGTGGGTTTCCCCACAGTGCTGTAACATGTCCTACATAAGTGCTGAACTGCTTCTCTTTCTCTGAGCAACTGAACTTGCTGCTAGTCACAGGCGGTAGTGGGAAGGGAGGACTGGTAGATATCAAATGCTTGTTTTCTTTGTCTTCCTGGAGCGTTTAATTGGCCGCCTGTTGGCTTCTTGGTGAGATTGTTAAACTATGCTCATGCTGCATAGGTCTTGGAGTCGCAGTAAGTCAAGTGAAAAAAAGATCCCACTGCAAAATCTGTGATGGTAATATAATATTGTTATATGTTATGTATTATTACATGTTGTTATGGATCCAGAGAAATCTGTGAAGAAAACTCTTCGTTAGAAGCCAGAGAGACTGGGTAGACAACTACCGCAAATGGGGGGAAGTAGGATAGTAGAGAAAGTTGCTCTACCGGGATGTCAGCAGAATCCTTAGCCCAAGGTATGAGAGGTCTATCCATGGCTTCACTTCTCTTGGATGCAACATCTCCCAGTGCAAGCGTTCATGGCTTTAAAAATAGGGCGTTCTGGCAAATCTGCAAGCGGTATATCCAAATTTTCAAATAAATCAAAGCTAGGGTTTGTTTCTGCTTCTCTTCTCCAAGTCTGCATCAATTCAATTGTAGTGACATCAGGCTGACCGCAGGCAGACCAGTCAGAGTGGGGTTGCTGCCTTGCTCTGCCTGAACACAGGAGTGAAGGGAAGAGGAAAGCAGGTCAGTGATGCAGAGCGCTGTGGTGTAGTCAGTGCCTGAGTCAAGCCTGTGGGAAAATGATGAAATGAAACTAGACATCCCTTCTTTCTTGCATCTTTGGAGAGAGGAAATCAATTGGAGGAAGAAGAGGTAAAGCAGCTAATACACTGAGCTGCAGCTGAGTCCATTAGTTCAAGAAGCAGCAATCGGGATATGGCATCTGATCTAACCCAATTAAGAAGCTACAGAGTAAGTGGCATGGCCTGGGTTAATAAGCCCAGCGATGAAATGTGCCCATTTATGCATAATAAATGTTTTTTTTGTTGTCTTAGCAACAGCCTGGAGATGCATTTATCCGTCAGGAACAGTCTGGTTTGATGTTGTCAGGGTGACAAGCCGGCTACCTGTCCGCATTGCTGCTCATCTTCTCCAGCACCGCAGTTCTCTAGCTGACTCCTCTAAGCTTCAGCATGAGATGTTTTATGATCTCCATCTCCTGACTGTGCCTCTTGACTGTACACAGAGCGCTGCTCTCTCCAGCTACAGCGTTCACCCCATCAGCAGCTTGTTGAACCGGCGCTCTGCTGCCCCATGGGATGACTTGAACTGGCTCAACCGGAGCACCGCAGGAATTCACACTTCTGCGAGTGCCACGTGTGCTAGGAAGGCTGCTCCCCAACGCCCTCTCCTTCACATCAGCATCAGCAAATACATGAAACCTTGATGAATGAGGAGAACTAGGGAAAAGCTAACACAGTGCAATAAATGCATGAGCTCTGCTTCTGAAGCAAAGCCTCACAGGTCCCTTGTTAGCCCAGCTCCCACAGCAGTGCTCTTGAGTCGGCTCCTGCAGTTGCTAATCTCTTAGTGCCTCTAAAGGGCTTAGTGCAAGGCAGCCTGAATTCGTGGAGAGGCAGGAGTTGACTTGTTTGTGGGCAGGATTGCAGATATACATCCAGGTTCTCAAGGCAAGGTCAGTTCTAACTTTACAGAAAACTTCTGTTGCTCCTGGGACTTGTCCTTTAGCCTCATCTACAGGCAAAGTTACAACCCGCTGACCTGTCTCTGAGCACCTCTGAGAGAAATGGCGGTTTACTCTTGAAGCCGTGTGGAAGCTGACTTCCAGTGAATTTTCTCCAGTGCTTTTTGGGGCTTCCCCCAACACCAAGGCAGACTCCTTGTAGAATGTGACACTTCTGGCAGCAAGGTTTAGCCTATGGCTCAGTAGGTTGTCAAGGTTCCTAACGTCACTCAGATTATTATTTTATTTTTCAAATCAGTCTTAGTACTGATAGAAGTTGATGGGTTGGCAGTATTGAAGACTGTCACTTTCTTAACCAAAAAGATCCACGCTGGCTGTAGCAAAGCAGATCCTTCTGCATTTTGTACTTCGTCCCAGGTTTATGGGTTTGAGGCACTCTGGTGCCATGGCTCAGCTGGTCATCAAGCCTCCCAGCGAGGCAGCCCACAGGGACCACTTATACATGCAGGGGACTTCTGCTGCGGAGAGCTGAGCACCAGTGATAGAAACAAAGCCACTAAGCTGGAACAGCTGTTGGATCTATTTCTGAGCGTGGTGGTAGGCAGGTATACGCTTGTGCATTGGTGAGATGGACTGAATTTAAATGGGCGTCCTAGGACTGCAGGCTGCTTTAGTGACCTGGGTTGCCCTGATTTTGTGTTTCAGTCTCTGTTGTTCCCGTCATTGTGCCAAGATGACGTAGCTGAAGCTGGGGAGGGAGGCAGAGATCAATCAATATGCTAAATCTATATTTCTGCTGGGGAAGAAGAGAAACAAAATTCACAAGTCTGGTGAATCTTTCTCTTGCAAACTGACTCAAATTCCTTTGGGGTAAAAAAAAAAAAAAATTGATGCTGTTCTGGGTAAACACTGAAATGTTCTTGTGTGAGAGGTCTAGAGGAGTGAAAACATATTCCATTACTTCAGAGCTTTATCTAATAAGCACATGAATCAGTGAGATTTCTCATCTCAGAGCAAAATATGAGGCCATGTCCTAAGAGTGGAAAATTGTCTTAATTGGTAACTTAGTTCTTCAGCTTTGAATATTAAGGTGTCTGGAAAAGCAATGATAAGGGTAAGAGAAATGCTGTGGTTTACAATTGATCTTTGATAGACAGGGATGCTTATCTACATAAACATGTGCCAGGTGCTAGAGATGCTGAAAGCGTTTCAGCCTGTTTAGTAAGTGCCTTCATCATGTGGGTCAACACACAGGTCAGTATCTGTGTGGCTGCTGATAGATGCCCATCTCTGGGAGATGGAGGACCTGGCACAGTGAAAGCTCTGTTCATAACATGGTTTGCTGAACCTTCAGCCCTGGATCTGTTACTCTGCTTTACCTATAGTCTTACTTAAATCAACAAGGAACTGCAGCCCTTTGGTGTTCTCTTCAATATCTTCTACTAGTGATTTATACTGGACATTGATGTAAGGAAAAAAGCTTTCCTAGTTGATGATTAGGCTCCTTGCATGCCCTGGGGCAGCAGTGTTGCCTTCTAGAGTGAGCTATAGGCCTTGCCATCGGTTAGCTTTCCCTAGGTGCGTGATGAGAGAAATCAGCTTGAGTTCTTCTAGACATCTCTTCTTGACTTGCCTGTGTGTCTTGCTCCATTTCGGGCAGGTGACTTTATAACTGCCCTATGTTTGCCATCTCCCTCCAACTCTGGATTAGCCTGCTGAATGTGAGACGTGGCAGAAAGAGAGGATCAAGAGGTTAAGCATGGAACTAGTCCGAGAGGTTGTTCCTGCTTATTAACCTGCACTCTTGGGTGGTATGTAGGGCAGGAGCCTCAGCACACTCCTGAGAAGAGGTTGCTGGTGTTTTCAGGCAGGGCTGAGGTGTTTTCTTAGCAAAGCCCTTAGCTGGAAAATGAAGGGTCGCATTTAGCTCCCTAAGCACAGACATCGGGGGCCATTTTAGGGTATCCATCTGATGTCTGGCTTCCTCTCAGTAAAGGTCCAGGTCTCCTTCCTTGTAGATCCTGTTTCATAGCTATCAACCTTGTAGAGATGTCTGGAGTATCCTGTGGTTTTGCAGTTGGCATGACATGCCCAGAGGTTCTGACATGAGCACTGTTTATGTGCGGGGGAAGGAGCAGTGGTATTTCTGCATTTGACTTCTACCACCTAGAGTGCTGATTCATCGAGAGTGACAGAGACCTGGTTAAAATCCCCGAGGGACTCAAACAAATGCCCCTTCATGCAAGTCTGCCATAGAGGCAGACAGCAGGATGCTCTGGATCTGGTTGTTCTGGGCCTTTTATGTCAAAACGTTTAATTTTTGTTTGGAAACATCCACTTGTCCACTATGAGAATATTTCAGTGGGTCCTGGCTGTTCCAGGAGGGTGTCTAGGCTGGAACCAGGCTATAGTGTTGTTCAAACTTGTTCTCTGGCCCACTGAAAGTGTGTTTTTTTTTTTTTTATAAGGAGGAGTCTTTCCTTCACTTTATATAGAAGGAAACTGCTTTACCGTGAAGTGCTGAGAAGGCCTGACTCCATATAAGCTATGAGAGCGTGGCCAGGCTGCCTCCCTCTGAAGCAGATGGAGAACCAAATCCCCTCTCGCAGACTGAGGAGGTTAGAAAGTTGGTCTGTCCAGACACTTGTCCAGGAGAGGACTCCTCATTGTCAGGTACAAGCAGAAAGCACTTACTCTTCCTGGTATATAGAAGTTTACCTTGCTCTTCTCTCCTCCTAGTGCTTTGTTTCCATTCAGGGCATTTTTAGACAGATGTCAGGCTTTGTTTGCCCTGAGAAGGATCTCTTCTGCCCTTTTCTCATTAGTTGGCTACAAAACCTGAAAAGTCAATTACTTGTGCAGCCTTTCTTCTGAGTCTGTCTCAGCACTAAGAGTGCACAGGCTAGTGCATCGTATGAAAGTACCCCTGTGACGAAGGCCCTGTGGGAAGGCAATGCTGGATGTTTCCAAATCTGCAGAGGCCAGAGCTGGAAGTACGTATCCCAAGCCGAAATCCACCCACTGGCTTTGGCTGATCTGTCTCCAGTTCTAACATCATTGTTCTTGATTGCAGTGTCATTTGCTATGCCCTTGTTCACTCTAATTTTTATGGCTGCTCATTATCCAAGGCAGCTGGCTATCTTCTCTTTGGCAGATCTCTGGAACGTGGAGCCGACCTATTCTGCTGCTGGAGCACTGTGCCTTTTTGTGCTTGCTGCTGTGAGGATATTGGGGACAAATGCTTTGACGAATGGGTTTTACTGAACTAAACCAGAACAGAGTAATTCCAGTGTAAGCCAAGCAGAAACAGAACGGAGAGAGGCAAAATGAATGGGTCCACTTCAAGCTCAGGTCTTCACGGGGCCAGAAGAAGGGAAGCACTATGAAACTTACCATTTTTGTATAGGTCTCATAAGCATAAAAGCTGTGGCTTGTCAAGAGCAAAAGGCTCTGTGAAGATAAACGAATGCAAACCATGTGGATCCATGCAAGTTTTGCTTGTTTTTACTGTCTGGGCCAAATTCTGGCTCTTCCCTTGGGCAGAGTGCTGCTGGCAGGAGACGCCGCATCATGGTAGCCAGAGGCATGGAAAAGCCTAGCCAAGCAGGCAGGATGCTCCATGGGGGGGAAGGGAGGACAGAAGGGCATCTGTCCCAGCACCTCGTTAATTGGACTGGGGACATGTCCTTCTGGCCTTGCAGCACTGCTGGGTGTCCTCTTTTGTCCCTTGTATTCAGACAGAGCTCACGGGAGGGAACATTTCTTCTGGGAATTGAATCAGGAGGCAAGAGAAAAGGGGGCTGCAGAGGAAGATGCTCCTTATGCTTCTTTCCCTCACAGTATTTCTTCTTCAACGCCACGTATCCAACCAGAACTCAAACTTTTTCAGTGTCCTTTACAACACCCCCTATTTTCGAGTGGAAGGCAAGGAGGCAGGAAGCAGGCTGGAGTAAAACTGACCTCTTCCAAATCCTTCCCTGCAATGAAGTTATGCTAGGAGGCTAGCATGTCTGTGTGTTTTTAAGTGCTGTTTTTTATATGGCATGTTATTGAAATGCTCCAAGGATTCCCTTTGTAATGTGTAATTACCTTGAGATATGCAGCTCAGTTCCTGTTGCAGCTGTTGTTTTGGATAATCTCAATACAGTTAAAGCTGTTGCTGGATCAAACACGTTTATGCAGATAGAAATTTTTAAAGTTGTTGTAAAGAACAATTTAATAGTCTCTAACACATCAGGTGCTTAAAAATCCTGTACTTGGTGCATCTGAACTGAACTTGAATTCTGCTTCTCACACCCACAGGACTTTGAAGCACATTTCCAGCTGTCTGTTACCTCTCCTGAGGTCTCAGAGGTGTCTCATTAAAGCTGATGTTAAAGCCTATTAAATACACGAATGCAGCTTCTAAGGATGCATCTCATTTAGGTGAGTTCTCACCAGGAATTGGCAGAGATCGTTGCTGCTCTGATCCCCCAGTGACTAGGGTAGTGAAAGCTACCTCGAGAAGCACAGGATAATACCTTCTGATGTGTTGGGAGGCAAAAGGAAAAGCGTCTGGATAAGGCTGCTAGCGTCCTAGGGGCACACCAACCTTGTCACCTTCTCGCCTTGCTGGCTCCCCTCCCTCCTCCTGCAAAGTGCAGCCTCAGCTCACGGAGCCTGCAGATGGGAGGCATCTGTCCTTGAGCTCTGTGTCTCCAGCCAGTTAATTATTAATCATCACAATATCCCTTATGTCAAGCTTCTGAACTGCCCGTGAAGCATGGAGAACCGTTTTATCAGTCGAGTCAGAAAAGTGCCCTGCCACTCATTATTTGTGAAGTTGTTGTTTTCTTAAGGACCGTAAGCACTCAGGAATGGACAAAGCTACCCAGAAGTGATGGTCATCTCAGCTGAGCCCCACACCAGATGCCCTGGTGCTACCAGAAATGTGCCAGCAGGGGCAATGCATATAGGAACAGGGAAACCAGAAGAGAAAGTTAGGCTTGTGTCCTGGATCCTGCAGCAGTCCTGGTGCTGTACCACTGGGTATGTTTGGAAGCGTAATGCTCCTGCAGTATAGCTGTTTTGTCCTTCATGGGCACGTACTGGGACAAGCACTTCAATGTTTATCTCCCTTGAAAGGCACCTGAATGTCTCTTAAATCCCTGGGGGGCACAACTAATCGCCTGTCTCTGAGATATGCTGCTGCTTACCATTGCTCTAGAAACAGCGGGGCATGTGAGCACACATGGGGCTCTAGGACGTGCCTGCTGTCTGTGTGCAGGTAGTTGGCTAGCCCGAAAGAGAGGGGCTGAACAGAGACAGACCTGAGCACACGTGAGAGGAGGAGGATTATCACTCGGCTTGCATCAAGATGTAAGGCATTTCTCAGTGTTGGGAGTATTCAGATGTGAAAACCTGACCCCCCAGCTCCTCTAGCTGGAAATATTGGAAAGGGAATGACACCAGTATTTTCTTTCTGTTTTAGTTTTGATGGCATACATTGAAGCAGATCTGAAAACAAGCCCACATCCTGACTTCTTTCCATTCATTCATAAGGCAGTTTTTGCAAACTTGTTTCTTTCTGTCTGCCTGCAGAAGAAGCATTTTAAATAATGTCGTAGGTCCAGGGTCACCCAAATAAAACAAAGGTCCTGCTGTCTGGTCCTGAGCAGTGTGGCACAAGGTACCTTTCCTGAACTCTCCTGAAGCCTTCAGCTGGTGCTAGTCTCATTGGTAGCTCTACCTAAACACTGCCAGCATCTGAACTCTTTACAAAAGTGTTTTGGAGCACTCTGAGATTTCCCTTTGGTAAGAGCATGTTTCTAATAAGTTCCTTAAGCTGACAAGTGAAGGCAATGTTATACTTCCCTGCCACCGTTTAAAATCCTACTGTGTGAGTTCTTGGGTGATGCAACTGAATGGACCTACCAAAACAGACCTAACCTGTGCTCTTTACTGCCCCTGGGATATGACCGGGGCTCAGGTTCTCTGGGTCCTCCAGGTTCTCCCATCCTTCCTTCTAGCCCAGGATGCCTTCAAGCAGAATGAAAGAAATGATGGTGGGCCTTCCAGGAAGCATTTTTTCTCTCAGTAAATTGGCGATGGATTGTCACTAATCAGCACAGATAGGGTTGAGTTCACTCATCTTTCATTCTCTCCTAAGATAGTGTGATAGTAGGAGACCAACTCGTATTTGTGTGTCAGAATAGATGGGGAGAGATGTTTTTTCCTCCTTTCAGTTCAAACATAACATCATGTTCAATGACACCACAATGTTTTTGTGAAAAGTACAAGTGCTTTGAACATGTGGGAATCAAAAGCTCTAAATAGATTGTGTAATGCTGCCAACGAAGCATGTCCTTGGACCCTCGCCGAGAACAACCAAACCTTCATTTTGAGTAAAGCACTGGATTTTGAGAAAGAGAAACACCGAAACCGTAGTCCTAGTTCCCCCCTCAGTCATACTTCTAGCAAGGCACTTAAATATTTTTGTCTTCTGTTGTCTCACCTGTACGAAGTGCTCTCGTTGGGGTGGGTGGAGAGGCTTGTGGGATGCTGGAGGGGTTACAGCCCTAAGCACTGCTTGGTGTCTGAGGTGTAACTGCTTGGGGTGGGCTGAAGGAAGGGCAGAGAGCAGCAGGGTGCCTGGTGGCAGCAGCCCTGTATCCTGCAGGTGGTACCAGCCTCGCCATGCCCAGGTGGGTGCGCTCCCTGTCGTAGCCCTGCTGCTGCTGCCTTGGTGGCTGTCCTTGGCCTTTGTGTGGATGGGGAGGTCTCCTCGCTTCCTTCCCCCTGCCCGGGAAGGTTCTTTAAGCAATCAGCCCGTGCACCTGCTCCTGGCCTTTGATTTTACTGGCCTTTGACCGCTTGTGGCAGGTGAACTATTTAGAGGCAGCTGCTATTTCTGTCATTAGCACCCAGACTTCCTGGGAGAAAACAGCTGGCTTTGTGACAGCTGAAATCTGATTCAGAGGGAGCATTTCACTTTAGCATGCACAAAAGCAATGGGAGAGTGAGGTAAGGGGGAGGGAAAGGCAGCGCAGAGTTTGCTATTTGTTTAATCCCGACAGGAAAGCCCCAGCAACCCAAGATGACGGTGTGCAAATCACAGACGTGCATGCTGCAGCACAGTGGATGTTGTTCGAGGGATTGAGGGCGCAGAAGCGGTGGGTAAGAAAATAATGCAGTGCGAGGGGGCCGTGTGCCATGCATCTTGCCAAGATACATTAGCTCCCAGTGAGCAGCGCTCTGCTCCGGGGGCTGCTGCAGATACTTGCCAGCTTAAAGCGAATTTGAATATCTCTGTGTTGTGCTGCCGTGGCAGGCACGGTAACAGAAGGGTACTCGAGAGATCTGCTTAGCCTTTTCAACCCCAGCACGTGATCCTTGCTCAGTCTTCTCTCTTGTACTTCCCAGCACTTCCCCGGAGATGGAAAAAGCTGTTATTCTCATCCTCTAGCTGAGGAGCTGGCATGCGGAGAGACTGGCTCATCTCGTTCTTAGGTGTCTTGTCGCTGTGCCGTCTCTTGGGTTTTCATTCGGAGTTATGTTTGTGAGACTGTTCTTCCTCTTGCCCAGCTGTGGCTGCTGAAAGTGCTCCAATTTTTTTATTTTTTTAAGGACTGTGACGGATGTCTCTAAGCAAAGTGTTTTATTGAGGCTTTCCAGTTTACCTGTGCTCTCCTTTGATGGAGTTCAAATAATTTCCAACAGTGGAGGGGACTGTGGGTCAGAAGCACTCTTCCCATGTTCATTCTTCTTGAAATGAAAGCTCTCTGTTGCTATTATGATTTCCAGTTTGAAAGAGAGCTCCTAGGATTTCATGTCGTACTGTGACACCAACAGGATCAGAGATGGCTCTTCCCAAACCAATTATCTTCCAGAACAGCTCTGGTAATATAATTCAAGAGGCTTTCTGAAAAAGATGTTACTTAATAAGCAGGGGTAGATGAGACAGAGCTGGAAGAACTAATGCCCCTCTTGTTTCCTGTGCCTCTGTACAAGCCTTGGGCTGCAGAGATGGGGAGAAACAGTCCGTCCTGGTTTTGGCCCAAGGCTAGGCAGCAGGATTTGCTTGTATGTCCATCTACCCAAATTCATCCTCTGCTTTAGAAGTGCTAAAAAATAAATTGGGCCAGCCTGAAGGCATGATGCTGGCCAGTTTATACAGATCACTGCTTAGCTTGATGGCTACTAGATTTGAAAGTTGTCTTATGTTTTCTCTGAGACTTGTCAAAACAGAATGCTGCCTAGGACTCGAGGGGGCTGGAAGAGTTACACTACACACTGGGGTTACTGGAGGGGACGTGGGTAGACACTGCGCGCACGTACGTGCTCTGGGGATAGCTTGACAGGCTGCAGGCTTTTGGAGAGAACTTGTTCAGCAAAGGAGGGGAGAAAGCGTCTGTCAGTAAATAGATGGATAAAGATGCTCTGTGCTGCTCTTAAGAAGCACCAATCATCTTTATAGCTTTGACAGGTGGCAATGGGGCAGGGAGGGGAGGAAGAGATTGAGAGAACTGTGTGGGTGGTGGAGAAATTAATCCTAATGAATTGGAAGAGCAAATCCACAGTGGGCAGAAAGCTTTGGATTTCTGCCCTGCTGGATATGGATAAACACAAGAGAATCCCTTTTGCACGCAAGAGCTAATTGGGCAATTACTGTGTAATCTCAAAACCTTTGTTTAAACTGTATCCTGACTATCAAAGAGGGAGACAGATTCTCTTCTAGTGGCTCATAAGGCTTGCCCAGAGTCTTTCAGATAGAAGTTTGAAATAGGTCTCCTCTTTATCTTTCTTTTTGGGAAATAAAACTCTGCTCCTTTTTAAAATCAGTGTTATGATGGGAGAACAGGTTTCAGGGAGGCTTGCATCCTTTTAATGTTTTCTCTGCTCTTCACACAGAAGAGAGCACATGAACGTAAGAATGGCCAAACTGGCTCAGGCCAAGGGTCTCTCTAGTCCAATATTATTGTTCTTCCCCCAGTGTCTGCCTGTGGTGGCCACTGCTGGAGATGGAGCAGGACAAGCCTATGACGTTTTTGTCTAACACTTTCCCTGCTTCCAGTTCAGGGGCCTCTTAGAGTTTGTAATCCCCAATGGCTCGTCTTCCTTCCAGTTCTCTGTAGCAGATGCATCGACGTCCTTTGCTAGGAGCTTGGTGGGTCTGCTACCTATTTGTGAAAAGCCTTCACTCTCCCCTGCCCTGAAATGACTTCTGCTGGCTTCCTTTGATGGGTCTTGTATCTGACAGTGATTAATTAATTCCTATCTACATTTTTTGTGCCACATATTATAGGACCTAAGTTTACAGAAGTCATGTTGACCCTTATCCAAAAGATCCTGAACTATCAATTAATGTTGTCCTTTATTATAGCTTCTGTTGGTTAATTCAGTCCAAATATCCAGTTTGCAGACTCGTAATTCCCTCTTTCATGTGGATCTTCTTGTTAAAGATTGGCAGTACAGTTGCTACCTTCAGGTGTTTGGGTCCAGAAGATGTTTTACATGAGAGGTTGCCCAAAATAATTACACAGCTATTCTGTTCTTGTGGTTCCTCTGAAACTGTTGTGTGTATATTGTTCTGGCCCTGGGATTCTTCACAGCTGATTCTGTCCATTCTGTCATAAACTCATCCACGTCAACTTTAAACAGAGCCTCTTATGATTTCCTCGCTCTTCCTACTTCTTCTACAAAAATAAAAGTGGGAGGTTCAGGCATGGGACACTCAACAGTTTTCCTTTGGTGGAAACAAGAAGGCTCTGCTGCAAAGATTTTATTTAGTTTCTCTGCAAAAACATGTCAGGTCTGAGTTCTCCTTTTACAGCTTTGCTATCACTTGGCCCTACAGACTTTCCTTTTCTGACGTGTTGAAGGAAGGATTGATGGAATAGCTAGATGTTACTGGAGAGGCTATTCTTACCTCTTTCAGGTCTGTCTAGAAGTCTTAAGTGACAATGTCATTATCTGCTGTTGAAAGCCCACGCTCAGAGACAGTTTGGATGAGGAGTGATCTTAAGAGAGCTCTGTCGGATATTTTGATGTTTTCTCACCCGTTTTGTGGATTTGTGCTGTCTAAATCTTCTATGTGATTGCACTTGATCTAAAACCTGAGTGCTAAAATGGCAAATGATTCCACGTTCCACAGAATGCATTCGGGTGCTCCCAAAAGCTTGGGTGGTATTGGGACTTGAAAGCTCCCTACTGACCCCTGTTTGCTTCAGACATCTTCCAAAGGCTCACTTATGGCGCGAAGCGTGGTGTTCTCCATCCGATCTCTCTGAGCGTAGTTGGTATTCTTTCTCTTGGAAAGTGTTTTTCTTTAGAGCTGGCACCAGCGCAGTGATTCAGCCTCGGGCTGGTCTCGCGCGCATCCTTTGTCTATTGCTGTCTGATCAGACATGAAGAAGAACCCGTGCCTAGCTGGAACTGAGATGGAAGGGAAAGCAAAGAAGATGCTTGCAAACACAACTGCCCAAACCCCACTGGTGTTGGAGTGAGGTAACAACCATGGCTATAAGGCTGCCCAAAATAGAAATGCAGCTGACGTCACTTTTTTTTTTCCCCAAAGAGGGGAAGATGATGCATTGATGGCTGGTATATATATATCCAGCAGTGTTTTCATGCTTGGTTACCCAGAAGCTGCTGCTGCTGGAGGGAAGAAAACCAAGCTGTGTACTTGTTCTCATGGCTCACAATGTACAAACACAGCAAGGCATCTTTGGGGATGAAGTAAGCTGGGAGAGAGTTAAGAAAACTGCTGCTTTTGTGTTTCCTTGCTGACGGAGGCTGACCTTTTTGCAGGCTAAGTATTGACACAGCACAAGCATTTCCAGGGATTCACAGCACTCCAGTGCAAGTGACCATGCTGTGGAGAAGGTATAGTTAGGAGAAAATTGTTCCCATAAGGAGACTTGCCAAGGACAAATATATAGTGCTGCTCCTTTGGTGCAATATTGGGCCTGATTCTGGACTTTATTACTAAAATATATGTGAAAAGAGGTTGATTGTGAGTCTAGCCGTGGTTGGCTTTGAACACACTCTTAGGCATGTTTTCTTACCACTAGCAGAGACCCTCATAAAAGCCAGAGTTAAAATGTTGCTGTTCTCTAATTCTTTGCTGTATAGGTGCAGACTGTATGTATGCTTGCACGTGTGATGCATGAGCAAGTATGTACTGTTTCTTGTGCAAGTTTTATCTATATTCTCATGTGGAATCAGTTAATGCTCTCCTGCTTACAGCATGCTGGTATCTGCCTTCTCCTGCTGTTAAGGAACTATTTGTGATAGTGACTGAGACCCAGCCATGAACTGGAATTCCGGTGTATTTCATGAAGACCCTGTAGAAAGAGAGAGTTTTGGCTCCCGAGAGATTGCAAGCTACTTGTCAACTAGATCTGGCTGCATGCATGCAAACAGGGACTGGTTTATAACCCCATCTGGCTACCCTAATCACTTGCAAGAAGAAAACTCTCAGATGCAAACATTCCTGTGGTCATAGTGTCCAGTCGGATAAAAATTTATTCCCACTGTGACGTTCTATACTGATTTTTTTTTTTGGTCTCCTTCACTGGAAGAGAGGCTGAGCAATATTTTGAGGTGTTAAAGGGAAGCACAGTAGAAGGAATTGTATAAATGATACCAAACTTACACTTCTTAGAGCAAATGAAAGTTTACCATAAGATGAAATACAGCAGCTGGGCTGCTGATCTTATTTGTTTGATGAATCTGTTTACCTCTTGCATGCATCCATCTAACTCAGGAGAAGGCAGATATATGGAGTGGGAACTGAATGGTCTCAGATCTATCCATTCATCACTTTCATGACTCTCATTCCTGGAGTGTCCAGATACTTCCCTGCAATGTAGAATAAATATCTTTCTTTTCTCTTGGTCTGCGGGATAATTAGCTTAACTTATAGATTTATGTCCACTTGCAGTCCCCAGCTTGCATGAGTGAACTTAAAGAAAAGCAAAGTGGAAGAAATGAGACCCACGTCTGTCATACAAACCCCTTCATCTCTTGTGGGAGCCATGTCTGCACCTAGGTGAGGTCCAGTTGTATGGAGTTCTGCTCTTGTTCTCCTGCCTTACTGTCTGAACGTTGCATAGAGCCAGTGGACCACTTTAGTAAGAGTGCAGTATTTTTTCAGGTCTCTGTCTCTCTGGGCAGCATTTTTGGGTGAGCATGGAACTTGACTTATGGGTTTAGTGTCCTATTATTAAGAGCATGGGCTCTTATTTTTGGCAGTAATCAAATGGGAGTGTGCTTGGAGTGTTCTTCCTCACTCCTAGTAATGAGTTAGCTTGCTTTTGAGAAAAGTGGTGGCCCATTGTCAGCTAGGACTGAGTAAGTGGTTTTTTTTTCTTTTTTCTACAACACTTCTCTGGGCATCTAGAAGGTTCTTGAAAGTACTAAACCATAGGGATAATTTAATCTGAGAGCAGATGTCTTTGCTAGAGGATGTTGTGCGCTAGATGAAGCATTTATGGTGTTTACCCCTTTCTCCTATGTTAGCCTGGCCACAGTTCAGACTAGCTGTCTACCCTGCATGCAGGAGAATTTTTTGGCAGGCCTCTCAGGGATCTGGCAGATGGTACCCTTTGCATGCTGTGGTACAGATACACAACCATTTTCCTTTTAACTAAAATAAATAGGAGCCAAGATGCAGTTGCAGTATCTAATGGACTTTTATAGAGACAAAAAAAAAGTTGGGGGTAGGGGATATTCTTGGTGAAACTTATTATATATGGCAAATTCTTTTCCTTGATCTTTCTGAAGTATTTCCTTATTGCACCCTTCCCCTTCAGTCCCTGATCTCCTGGGTATGTGGCAGACATGGAGATTCAATAAGGTGCACGTCCATGAAGAAACCAGCTTGCTGAATCCCTGAGGTCGTTTCAGGTCTGGTTTAGACACAGGGGACTAGCACAGAAATTGTGTTTTGGCACAAGTCTAAAATGATTACTGTGCCTAGCAGATGGGAATTACTTAGGGCAGCCTGAATGATATACCAACGCTGGTCTCATGCATGCTGTGCTGTTTTTGGGGTGGTGGGTAGGGTAGGTTTAATGTTTTCCTAATGGAGCTGCACATGTGGCATGGTTGTGCCTGTCCCTGTGCATGGGGGTGCGTGACTCCCATGAGAAGCAAGCACAGAGGTTGTCCCATTCAAGGGCTACGCAAATACCCACCCTGTAATCTGAAATTATTTTCACCCAAAACAGTGTCTCCATATTACTAAATGCGGATGACTTGCTGCCAGGCTCTGCTGCTAGCCATAATCTCGGTCTTTCAGTAATGGATGGCCATTAAATGACACCAGGTCTGCATGTCCAGTCCTTCTTGTTAAATAAAGACAGTGGGAATCCTTGAAAGAAAAATAAATCCCTCGTAGCACCCAAACAAACAGGAGTACAGCGTGTTGCACTGGAGTCATTAAGGTACTCCCACAGCTTTCCAAATCTTTCCCAGCCATCATAGCACGTTGCACATGTTAATCATTCTGTTGCATCCTCATATGGGATATAAAGTATCCTCAGAGCTGTTTGTCACCATCCAATAGCTAAATGTTACTAACTAAAATGATCACTCAGACTTCCAGCACTATTTGTGGTTATTACTGTTTTCAGCCATTTTATACAGTATGGAAAATCAGACAGTGTGGAAGCCCTTTGATCATGGGTTATAAAGGACTTTATCTGAACTTTCCCGATCGGTTTTTCTATCAGTTCTGTGCTTAGAAGATAATTCTTCCAAAAACCAGTTTGGCATTGGGCTAGGTTCCAGGGCAACCCACTTTTTTTAGACAGTTTGATTCTCAAGGAACTGTTCCTTGCTCTACTCCTTTATTGCCTTCAGACCAGCAAAAACTGGCCTCTTGAGGGAAGGTGTATTTGAATCCCCGTGGCACAGCAGCATTTCATCATTGCTATAGTTAAGTTCCTTGGCTTCTGCTTTATCCCTTAAATTGTAATATGGAAACATCCCTGCAATGATGTAGTATCAGTAATTGTGCTGGAACAGCAGAGAGTGTGTATGACTCTGGCAAAAATGCACCAATATCCCTTTTTCTTGTAGGAAAACGTAATGCAGAGAGACGAGGCGCAGTGTGAAACTGGCACTGTTTTTGAAGAGTTATCCAGGACAGGACAAAGCGCTGTGGGGAAAAAAGGACAAGGCACAAACTGAGGGAATCTGTGTTTCCCAGCATTTTCCTAAGCTAAGCTGGTTAGAAACACTGCCAGCTAGGCATGGCCCCTGGAATCTCTCCAGGAAAAATCTCAGCTCACGTTGTGAAAGGGTTTCCCCCGTCCATGTTGGAGAACAGATTCCCTTCTCAGAAGCTCCGAGATAAATATTGATTTTTGCAATAGCAAACTAATGTCAATGGCACCCAGCCAATTTCTATCGCAGGCACAGCAAGGTATTTTGAGCACGTGCCACTAAAGCCAGCATGAATACAGATTCCTTAGGTGCAAACAGCCCCCACCCCACTCTTTTTTTCCTGACACTGCTGCTGTTGGCTCCCAGGACAGGTGCAGATGTTCTTGGCAAGTGAGTGAGGAGACAGGGAGTGAGGATTTATAGGTCTATATGACGTGTAAGCACTGGACTTGATTTTTGGCCTTACGTGGAACTTGCCCAGAGAGGAGATCTGGAGAGTGTTTTCCTTTTTCTTTTTTTTTTTATATGATTATGATATTGCCTGTAGAAGTCCAGATTTGCTGGTGGGTAGGCTTAACTCCTGGTTGTGAGGTGCTACCCCTGCCGTTGTGAACTCCAGGGTGAGGTCTGCATCCATGGACTTCCAGCAGCAAACAATCAGTGCTGGAAGGGAGAGGAGATCCTCATCTCTGTTGGAACTGGCTGAGTGTGGAGCCCATCTGTTTCAGCTGCAGTGGAGCAGGAGAGTCCGTTCGGGTTGCTGATGCTGTTGGAGTTAGCCACTTCAGGGTAAACAGGAATTTGAAGAATTTGAAGGGTCAGTTTTGAGTTTGAACGTGGTACCGTCCTGATGAAATCTTAGTTTTGACCTGGTCCAAAGTAAGTCTGTTGTATGCCCATAGCAAAGCAGGGGAAGTGAACCTCATGTGTCCTTGTTTCCTATCTACCTCTGGGACTGTCCATACAGTCCATCTCTGGTTAGTCTATAGATCTTTGAATGCACTTCCCTCTCTGATTTGAAGCCAAAATATTTTTCCTATTTTCTTTTGAGCAATAATTTTATTTCTGTTCAAGTTGTTGTGCCTCTTTTTTTTTTTCTTTTTCTGCTGAAGACATCACTATTTGTTTAATGAATTTGTCTGCTAAGCCTGCAGATTCATTTGAAGTTGTCTTCTGTCTCCCTTGGGTCTCTCTGTGCACAACGGGTTGAAAACAGTATGTTGTCGTGGTCTGTATTAATGGGATGGTACAAAAGGGCTTCTTACTCCACTGCCTGTGATGTTCTTAGTCCTTTGGTGACATCAAAAGAGACTTCTTGTCCCTTTGTGATGGCTTTAACTACGAGGACTTTGTCACCTCAGCCTTCTCCAAGTAGTTATCCATGCAGGAACTTGGCAGAATCAAAGTTGTTTTAATTAGTTTCTTACTCTTTGTTGGTGTGACGAGAGATGTCCCTGCCTTGTATATCTAGAAGGCTGTTGTCCTGGGTGAAAATATTAATAAATTGAGTTGTAAGGCAGAAATGAGTGAAGTGTTGTCAGTAAGAGATTTGACTGCTAAGGCTAGAATTCCTTCGGAGACAGTTAAAGATGAAAAAAACAATACAGCTGAAACTTTTAAAAAGCCTCTTCCATGTTCTTTCATTCAGTTTGTCAGATAAAGTGCAAGCTCTTCAATAGGCTATAGTGCCTTTGGCAAACAAAGCCACTGCGACATCTCTTTTCAGAAGAGGAGATGCTATGGATCAGCCTCACTCCTTTCAACTTTAACAAATCTTGTAATAACCATGTAGCCCACTTTTTTTTTTTTGGTGGACAGTATAGAAGCGTTGTTGGATTGTTTGAGCTGTTATCTGGAAGTCATCTCTGCTCCTGATTCACTGCATAGTCAAAGCACAAGCTGTATTCTGGTATTTTTTCCCCCTATCTCTGAAATGAAGAATGCTTTCCTGTTCCTCATAAATGCTGTGAGGCTTAACAATTCAATGCTTGTAAAGTGTTTTGAAATCCTAGGAAGAACTGCAAAATAGAGACGTAAAGTGTTGTTGAATCACCTCTCCTAAGAGTGAGCATAAGAACAACAAAGAAGCTCACCTTTGAGTAAATCTTTAAATTTATAGAAAGTGTATAACCCAATAGTTGCTTTCTCCACCATGCCTGTGAACAATCTTTGGCTTCTGGTTTCCAGAGCAGCAATTCCTGAGTGTTCTTCCCCTCCAGTGTTATGTCAGGGAGGCTCTTTTCTCTGAGGGGATAGGTGAACATCCAGATGATGATAAACCTGCACGTTGCTTCTTTGGTTCCTGGGCTGCTTTTTCTTTCTCTTTCTCTTTTGCTCCACACATCCATATTCCTGTTCCCCCCACCTCCCTTCTTTTTTAATCCTTTCATGTTTCTAAATATTTCTAAATCTGAGTCAAGCTTACTACCTAATTCCTTCCACTAGGTAGTTTTTCCCCTCACCACAGTTATAACTCAGTGTAGTGTGCCTTCAGAGGGCAGTACTTAAGGGAATGTTCCTGCCAAAATAAAGTTGAAAGCGACCTGTGTGCAGCTGATCTAAATTGTCAAGGGCATATCTCTGACAACAGGGGCTTTACTATTAGTCTGTTGCATCCCATCTCTACCGAATGGTTGCAGCTTGGCATTTTGGTGATGATTCTCCATTCTCTACGACATCTGACTAACGAGATATGGTCTGGAGAAAAGGCAGACCGATCTTGGCAGGTGAGCAAGGCTGATGTGAAATGAGGATGAGTATGTTGGTCTGGATCAGCTGGGAAGTCTAAGTAACTTGGCAGAGGGTAACTGAAAGAAACACCGTTCAGGAAGAAGGCCAGACTCTCCAGTCCCCCCGCAATGGATCCCTGCCCCATGTTAACAAGATGAGCAGACTTTTTGTCTTCATAGGTATTAACATTCTCTCTTGGAGCCTCTGGCTAAATTGGATCCTGCTGAACTTTATTCCTGAACTCATTATGAATGGAGAGAGTGTAGTGGAGGATCAGCAGTACTTCATAGTTTGAAAGACATTAGTGTTTTTGATGTTCTCATTAGAAACTTGAGATCCCTAAAAATCTGCCTTACTTGATCAGACGTGGGCTGTTCGTGTGCCTGAGCTAGCAAAAAAGTAAGTATTTGTGTTTCTGCCAGGCAGGTGCATCCTGACAGAGCAAGCCAGAGCAGAAGAATCAGTGTTGTATTAGGGCTTTGATACTGTCAGGGAGAGATTCAGGTACCTGAGCAGGGCAGGAGCCTCTGGTCAGAGAGTCTTAACTGCCTGTTTATGTGGTGGCATGGATCTCCCTCAATCTCTCCTGCTGGAGCTGTTTACTTGCACATGCATCACTTTGATGGAGAAGCTATAGTTAGTGATTAGGGTGTTCATCTTGGATGTGACAGGCTGAAGTTTAAATTCCTGCTACAAATCTGCCAGAGCAGAGAGATGAACTGTGCTTTTCAGCACTTTGGGGCCAAGCTACAGCTGTCAGGCAATTAGCTATTCTGTGGAGGGCTTGGGGTACGTGTCTCCTACAGCCCGATTCTCTGAACAAAGGCAGGTATTTTGGTCTAGGCAAGCTTAGTATGTAGACTGGAGTGCACACTTTCAAAGGATGCACAGAATGTCACTTTCCTCTTTGTACTGCTGGCTGTTGGCACAGGGCTAGTCTCTTCTTTGGAGAGAGAACCACAGAACTGGGCGATCTTGAGGATGTATCTGGTCTTGAGGAAAGCTGTTGCGTGGCAAGGTGAAGCTCAGAGCCCTGAGTCCATATTGCTTGGCTCTAGCTTGGCCCTCACTTGCCTGGTAGTTCCAGAGTCAAAGTGTCTACACTGTGCTTCAGATGTCTCCTTGTAAACCGGACCGTAGGGTGTTTACGTCCCAGTGGTGCACAGGTCACCCAAATGTCCTTTGGTAGGAAACCTGCTTCCTGACATGCTCCAACAACTGAGCCGAGGGCTTACAATGCACATAGGTGTGCGGGGTCAAAATGTGTTCAACTGAGACTGTTAACAGCCTCCTAGACGTTAGCAGTGGAAAACACATCAGACCGTTCAATACTCTGTCATGCACAGGCACACTAAAGCTTTCCTGATGTAGCTTTCAGTCATATAAATGTTTCCTTGTGCTTTCTCACTGCCAAAGTACTTCTAAATGCTTAGCCTAAGTCTCTCTTCTTTTCAAACTGTTACTCCTACTTGAATCCTTTTGTACCATTCTTCAGAAGTCTTCTCCCATAATTCATCAGCCCTTCAAATGTTTGCAAATTTGTCATCTGTAGTCATTGCTTTGCTAAGCTCTTTTGAATTAATTCTCTTGTAATTCAGTCTCACCATTTCCGTGATCATTTTGCTGCCGTTCTTTTTGAATACCTCTCAATTTGTCATTGTGAATGCATCTAAGGCAAAGGTATTGGCACTTCCCTAAGTTCCTAACACACAGTTTCCCAGCTGCATTTCCTACCTTTCTGCTCCTTGTAACCTCACTTTCCTTTGTCCAAGTGGAAAATAATGACTAATTATCTGTGTGAATCATGCAGTAACTAATTCAGTCCTGCAACACAAGGATAATTCTACTGAACAAGTCCTGTGTACAGCTTGTATACAGCGTGTCTGGTATTTTACAGCTCCCAGGCTAACCTGGGAGCTAAAACACTTCAGTGTAATCCTGCAAATGGATGCTTTTTTTCTTCTGGCTCCATATACTTGAGATTATGACTGTACACAGAAATTGTCAAAACTAAGGAGATGCAGCATGTGAAATGGTGTGCAATAGCACCGCTTGTCCTTCTGCAAGGTTTTTTATGAGACCACTGTCTGGGTCAGGCTCTTAGCACTGGCACATGCTGTTCCCATCTCCAGCAACGTCCCCCTTTAGTGGCTTCATTGGATGCCCCCAGTCCCACCCCTGCCTCTCCTTCAGGCACAGTCGGAGCTGAGGTTAAGGGAAGCATGGGGAGGTTAGGAAAATGGCATATTGCTTCTCATATGGCACAAACGATCTACTACAAATACCACGTTGTGTACACAGACGCCTGAGCTGGGCCATTAGTGTCACAACTGGCATGACAGACCATTGGGCTGGTGGATTAACTTCTGCCAGCTTCTTCGTGAACCTGCAAATGGAAGATATGGGTATGTTCATTCCGCAGGAACAGAAAATAGTTGCTTAATCCAGCCAGCTAGTTGCCCTCTCTCTCCACTGATAAAGCAGGTCCTCACTCAAGCTCTGAAACACCGGTTGGGTGAACGTTTGCTCTCCTCAGCAGGAGCAGACTATGTTTAGTGCAGAATATGCTACCTTCTAATAACAGGTTACAGATGTGTATGGTTGCAGGCAAAAGATACGCAGGGGTCAGCTTCCTCCCCGGCATGGCTGCAGGATAATGCCTGCCATCAGTGCAGTAGGGTAGAAAGCGGAACGGTGGCGGAGAAAGTAGATGGTTGTGAGAGACTTCAAGTGGTGTCATATTGAGCCAGTACTATGCCTGCCCTTTTGTAGGAGGAGGTGGTAAATGGCAACACTGAAGGTATCCCATTCTCACAGCTAAATCTTTTTTCATAATTTAAAATGTAAAATAGTCAGGGCCTAGCCCAAAGTTAACTGCTGGAATGCATACTGTTTCCTTTCTGCAGCATGATTAATGTTCTTCTGTCCTGCTGTTCTTCCAGTAAAATTACATTACATCACAACACTGAAGCATAAGTAGATTTCCAACTCTCCCTCAGCAGCAGCAGTAGTTTTTAATCCACATGCGGTGTTTAGAAGCCACAGAAATAAGCTCTTTGTTTCATGATTGCTAAGATTTTAGCATTGGCTCGTGCGTCAGGCAATTCAGAAGTATATAATAACGTCTGAAAAAACACTGCAACTTGCAAAGAAATTCCTCCTGAGGAGATAGCTAAGGAGTGTATTTAACTAACTGGAGAGGAAAAGATCCTTTGCAGAGCAGAGCCTGGCTAAAAAGCAGAAGAGCTGCCGAGACAGGTGGCTCTTGAGGCCTGGCCTGGCCTTCCTCTCAAGTTGGGTGTAGTTGAGTGTGACGCAGGCCTCTCTGATGTGTTGGGTTGCTTTGTCTCTGAGCGTAGTGTTTGTGGGGTTGTGTGAAGGAATACACTTAGCAGCATGAGCTGTAACGCTTAGCAGAATAAGCTGTAAATTCAGGCTGTCATTGCCCAGGAAATTCCCAGTTTGAGGTGTATTGATGCGAATGATGGGGAACTGTCCTAAACAGCAGCTGAGAAGGGCTGGTCTGGGAGGTTAAAGCTCCTTCCATCCAAAATGCAGTGGAGCAGAGTCAGCTGCACACACAGATGCTTTGTCTTTTTCTTCTTTCTGTAATGTGACTACTCCTTGGATGTCTCTTCTCCAGGCAGTTCTAAAATGTCCCAGTCCAAGTCTGAAGTGAGGTCCCCAAGTCCTACCTTGTATGACCGCTCATCTCAGTGCTCCATGGAGCTCTCTGGCTTTACTGAAGCTGCAGGCATCTCAGCACTTGGTTGCTCTGCTGTAGGAAACCCTGTGGTTCCTTCTGATCACTTCTGATCGGGTCACTTCTGCCGGTAGGGTTGTTCATGAAGATGCCAGTGACCACTCTGGGAACTTTTCCTTGAGACTTGCCAGCTATTACCTTTCGCAACTGGAGACTGATCCTGTGGATTTGGTTTGTAAACAGAGAACTGCTTACTGCAGTATTAAGTTTCACTTAAATGCCAGGTAATGCTAAAGAAAGTTAGCATAGGTGAGTAAAACGGGCGTTTTTGGCTAATTGGATTTGGAGTGGCCTGATGGGCTGCCAGACCCTGGCCCATGAAGCAGAGGTCTTGCAGACTGATGCCTTTTGCCAGCAGCAAAAGAGCCTGGCATAGAAAGTGATCCTCCAGCTGGGAAGAGTCATGTTCTGCGTGTGCTGTAGGGTGAACACCTATCCAGACAGCT
The DNA here is from genome assembly GCF_964034855.1 of Anser brachyrhynchus. Taxonomy (NCBI): domain Eukaryota; kingdom Metazoa; phylum Chordata; class Aves; order Anseriformes; family Anatidae; genus Anser; species Anser brachyrhynchus. The sequence goes on along the minus strand of NC_137699.1, from coordinate 29,733,858 downwards.
TTTCCCAGGTGTGAAGTACCAAAGACAGGTCTTTGTCATCACTCCTCCTCTCAATATCCTGTTAGGCTTCTTGTTTTTTTTATTAGTTGCTGTTCTGCCTGAATGCATTTAAATCCTTTCATGCTTAATCTGTATTCACTGTACATTAGGAAAATAGCATTTTAAACTTGGTTAATTTACAGACCTTGGAACTACAGAGAACTGAGTGTAAAAGAGACGCAGGTCACACTGAAATGAGCTTGGGTCTCATCCAATTCTAAAGAAAACTTACTAACAGCAGCCGTGCTGTATAATTTGATGTCACTCCACGTGATAGTGAGTTTTTATTACTAGAGCTCTAGGCCAGGAGTGAACAGCAGAAGGATCAAGACACATTGGCAGAACTGTGCACATGCTTAGGGCTGTGGGACACGAGTGAATACTGCTGCAATATGACTGAAGCCCCTTGGCAAAGATCTATTGGAAGCCTGCTGTCCTGCATGTCTATAGTGAGATAATGCTTCCTTCACCACTACAAGCATTACTCAGGGAATAGTCTGTGAGCTGCTTCGGGCTCTTTCCTTCCACTTATGTGGGCCCAAGATCCTGGTTCAGAAAAATGTATTGGAGAAAGTGAAACTCTTCTGAAGTTGCTGAACATTTTCTACCTGACTGTATAGGGCTGAGATTTCGCTGATGGATTTCCTGTAGTGATTTCTAGCTTCACCTCTGTTTTTTTTTCTACTCTCATATTTCACATCTGGATCAACAAATCTCAGAAAATAATGCTAGATACTACTCTGATGCTTCCTGACTTGGTCTCTTGCATCAATCTGATGTTGCATTTAATACTGACTTTTGGTTTGAGCTTTAACGTTGCAGAGGATTTTTCTGGTGTTTGAGATGTGACCGATCAGTGCATTTATGACTACTCACACTTCTCTGCAAGTTTCCATGAAGTTGCCTAGGTAAGTTAACAGCGGAGGCCAAGCACTGCAAAGGCCAAGACAAAGCCTCAAGGAAAAAAACATTTTGCGTGAAGTTTGCATAGTGTATTAAAGGTAGAGGAGTGAAGGAAGGCTCCTTGTCAGTCTGACTAACTCCTTCAGGGAGCACACTAGTAGCAGCTGGAACCCTGAGTGTCCGCCCCTGGGATCTGTCAAGCCAAGGGTCTCTTCTGCAGTGAGCCAGCTCCCCCATCCTGTGGATAGGAGATGTCACCTCTGCAAGGGAGGGCTTGGTGTGATGGCATGTGACTTGGCTCTCAAAAAGGAGAGGATTAAACTCAAGCCCAGGAGTAGGGCAGCTAGTCTGTGATGGGACTCGTGTTGTCAGGAGTGCTTCATGCTCTGAAGACTAGCAGAGTGTGAGGGGATCTGACCATTTCCTTCAGTCCCTTAACACTATACACATCAGTAGTGTCAGAATATTATCTGTAGCTCTGGTCCCCCATTACTGTTCTCTTGCTCCTAGAAGCAAAGTTTTGCCAGTTGATTCACAGGGAAAAGGAAGCAATCCTACTGAATTATATGCATATGGAGGAGGAGATTTGGTTATTTACTGGTTCATAATCTACAAGTATCACACTGTCTGCTCCTCTATCCCAGACCTTCCAGCAGCATATCAATATAATGAAGCTTCTTAGTTTCTTTTCTTAAAATTTGGGATATGGTTCGCTGTCCCGGTAAGATTTTCACTTCTATCTCTGAGTATGAAAGATGAATAAATAAATAAAGTGAATAACACAATAGCTGACTCAGAGTATCCCCTAGCATCTAAACTCTCACTGGACACTTTGATCTCTGAACGAAACCAACTGTGAAATCGGAGATGGCTTCAATAAAAAACAGAAAACTTCAAATTCTACTTCATCAGGGACTTGCGTGAAAAGCTCTTAACTGATATACTGTAAAATGAGAATAGCTTCCTCTCTGGGCTTGAATTTTGAGTCCTGGGCCATCTCCGGCTTTTGTGAAGTCTGTCTAGCCTTCCTCTTTGCCTCTCTTCACTTCTGAGCTGTTCTCTGTCTTGGCTGAAGGTGGAAATAAGACAGATTGCTCCAAGTCCTTTCTGCAGGGTTTATGACACAATTTTGCAGGCAGCATGCAATGCAGCTATGAATCACGAGTCCCTTTAAGATACTGCTGAATTCAATTCCATAGCTCTTTCAGCTGGCTCAGAACAGGCTGTAGGTTGTGTGGTGTGTGTTTTTTTTTTTTTAAATCTAAGATACAGCCAATTTACTCAAGAGATGAGTATTTGCTGACTGTTGCTGCTATTCTTATGCTCAGAACTGCAAAGCCCTTGGAAAACGAGGCCAGCTCATGCATGTGTGTACAAACCTGGCTTCAAATCTGGCTTGGATTCTCTCTTCCAGCTCAGCAAGTGACTGACATGTTCGCTTCAGCACAGCTTCCTCCTGAGACAACCCGTGGGCTGTGCCAAAGTGCCGTGAAGCGTTTGTTGCGTGCTCGGTCACACACCAGCGGCAGATTCTGCAGCACCCTGGAGATGGGGGTGAGATGAGGACAGCAGCAGCCGTGATTCAGAGCTGCTTTGCATTTTGGTTTTGCTAACAGTTCACTGCAAACAAAAATCCTCAGTATTACCTAAGATGCAAATCAGATCCCACTTCACTAACACCCCCGTGTTGTCAAGGTTACTTGAAAGGAAGCGCTAAACCCGTACAGCTTCTGTTCAGGTGAAATTCAGGTGTGGCTGAGGTTGTTACGGTTAGGTCCATAACAGTTTGTTAAAGGGATTCATACTGAAGAATGCAGCGTATAAATATGGAGGAGTCCATGTGATGCTTGTAGTCCTGCAGTACCTGGTGCCAGCCAGAGAAATGCTGCTGTCCCTCTCTGGGGGGCAGAGGGTGGTTCTGGGGCTGTGGCTCTGCTGGGAACAGGAGCGGTGCCCGCAGGTGAGGGACAGAGGGCTTTGTGATCTGACAGCACGAGGCGGTCATGTTTGGTGTGTTATTTGTCCTGTTTTTCTACTTATTTGTTGTTTGGATGCCACAGAAGAAGGAAGAACTATAGCTGAAAGTGCCTTTCAGTTCAAGTTTCACGTTTGAAGTACGAAGCCTGATGCTGATCAGCCCCAGCAGGTAGCCCTGACTTTGATAACTGGCAAGAATGATTCCAACTTAAAATAAATCTTGCTGTTAGTTACTCCTCTGAGCAAAGCAGCTGGTGTGACCTGGGCACGTTGTGGTTGGAATTTTCCTGTGAGACAGCAGCTCGGCCTGAGGGACGAAGACAACCTCCTTACCTTGCCCGCTGGGAGCAGTTACAGGAGGGCTCTCTGGAAACCAGCGCTTCTCTGAAGCTTACTGAGGCCATCTGAGAGTCTGAGGAGCTAACCCGTGAGACCTGAGGAGAACTGAAGAGAGAAAAGAAAGAACTGATCTGAGGGCTCTGTGCCCACGTGAGATGGGCTTTGGTCTTCTCAGGAGATGTGGCTGGTGGCGTGTGGGCTCCTCCATGCGGTCTCCGCCTCTGTGTTGTCTTCCCCAGTCAGAGCAGGGATGTCCATGCTGCAGAGGACAGGCCAACAGAGGTCTGTGGGGAAGGGCAGCAAAAGGCAAGGGGACGTTTATTCCTAAATACCAGCTGTGGCCCTCAAAAAGAGGGTTCACCGCTAGTGCAGGTGCTCCATCTCAGCTGGCAGAGGTTGAGAGCTACTTGATCTAGCTCCAGTCCAGTGCTCTGATGTATCCAAAAACCCAAGAGTTTGTATAATTCAATGAAGAGAGAGGTGGAGGTGATATGAGGGTTGAAAAGAGCAGTGGGCAGGGGTCCAGCCTGGGTCAGGAGGTTTGCTGGTGTCCTGCAGTAATGCATTGTTTATGATACCAAAACTCAAAGAACAAGGAGCATTACAGAATATCCTGAAGGGAAAGGAAACTGCTGTACTGCCAGAAGCGGGCATTTTGGGGGACACAGCTCAAGGTATCAGTACCGACCAACCCCATGTCAAGTCAGGCTTGGGCCTTTGCTTTTCATGCCAAAACTACTGTGTTTTTTCCTGAGTCGCAGTGGTCATGCAGAAACCATTTCCTGGTGATTTACAGAACTACTGCATTCAATGCAGTCATCAAAAATGCATAAGCAAGCAGAGTGAGGAGAGTAGATGGAGTATGCCAGACCTCTGCTTGCCTAGAGCAGAGGGGGCTGTGCTCATACCGTGGCAGCTCAGTGTCGCCAGGCACCAGGGATGCTGCAGCCTATTCTGGCTCCACCAGAAGCTGTTGCCAGAGCCGTAAGGGAATTTTAGCTTAATGAGCCCGTCATGTTGTTGTACAGGGATAAGTGAACAACATTCACTTCCTTGCAGTGCTTGATTACAACAGGAATTGTGCTGCTCAGAGTTACTAGAGATGCATTTCCACTGCCATAAGCGAACTGTAAATATACCAGGCGCTGGCAGTTTCCACTCATTGCCTGAAAACATCGTTTCTGTGGCAGCGCAGCTCTGCAGCTAACCTAATAAATGCTTGTGCAGAGCAGGGCTCATGATCTCTAGTGCAGCACTGCCCTGGCATGGCTGTATGGCTTCCCACTCCAGAATTAGCTTAGCTGGGGTTTGCTTGGATGTCTGCACTGTCCTTCACGGTATGGTGGAAACAGGCCCTGAGCAGTGCTGGTGGAGGAGCGGTGCATGCGTGCTGTAGTATTCCTCTGCTCTATGTTCAGTGAGGAGGAGATGGACTCCAGAACAACAAAGTCATTTAACAGCTCCTCTCGAAAATTTGTCTCACACTTTGGGTGAAGTTGTGGTCATCTCAGATATAATTTTGGAGCAGCGGACCTTTGTCTCTTCTGAAAACAGTGCTTGATACTGTAAGGTGCCTCTGAGCAAAATGTTGGCTAGTATGCTCAGAGCTTCTTTGTTTCTTTTCTCGGAGATCCCTTTTTTTTTTTTAGATGTCATATAGATAACTACTAAATGGTGCTTCTCTGACTAACACGAGGAATAGATTTGTCTCCGAGATCTCATTTCCTGAGCAAACATGCCTAAAACTAACCGATTAAAAAGTAGATGTTGGGAGGTGTTGTAAAACTGTGTACAGAAAATATTTGGGAATGCTTTAACTCAAGATCTTCACTATCTTGAAAATAAGACAAGTAAATTGGAATGGAGGGGAAATGGTTAGCTAGTTAAGGGAAACAAGAGATGAATAATCACATATCCTATGGAAGCTGGGTTTATGCAGGTTCAGGTCTAGTTGTATCTTAATATAGGAAAATGCCTTACATGGAAAGGATTAGATGAGTATTTTTTTTGGAGATGTAATCCCAGCCAGCTGTATAAACACAGTGCCCACTTCTGTTTCTCTATAAGGAGCCTCGATTTGTCTCAGGGAAATTTCAGAATTATCATTGTCCTTAAGAGAAGCTGCCTTGAGGAAGGGAGATAGGGGTATATGCCCCAGGGCAAGATCTTTTTTTTTTTTTTTTTTTTCTGCTAATGCTCCCAAATGCGCTTTTTTTTCTTACTGTAGTACTGGATAAACGAATACACCTCCACCTTGGGGATTGGTGTCTTCCACTCTGGCATCGAGATCTACGGCAGAGGTATGAAGTATTTCCTTTTCATTACCTGTAGAACAGAGAGAAAATTGCATGGCTAGTCTGATACAGAAAATAATCCCAAACGTATAGCTTTTGGCAAGGAGTGAGAAACTCAGCCAGCTTTGTTTTAGAGTCCATTGTGGAGTCCAGCTGGAACTTGTGCAGTTCTGCCATGAATAAAGTAGTTCTTTGTATCTTCAGCATGTAATTGCAGCCTCTATAGCTTGTGCAGGTGTGTAGCAGGCTGGCAGATAGGGAGGGAGGACCAAACAACATTGGAAAGACCTGCAACAAAGGAGGAGGAGAGACTGGGGAGGGGGAAGAGAGATGCGGATCAGTGGCTGTCTTAAAACCTGCATAAGAATGTTTGTACTAATTCCATGCCAGAATAAACCAGCTTTGCAGTAATTCTTTATGAATGTCTGTGCTTTAGAAGTCTTAAAATTTGCATCTCCAGATCTTGGAAGCTTTTATTTTAAAACAGCAGAATTGAAAAAAAAAATGTCTTGCAAGGCTTTTTGAAATGGTCTGGATAGGGTTGAAGTTGATTACAGCACCCAAGGGATGCAGTCAAGTTATCCAGAAAAACAGCTGTAGCACAGCAAAGCCAAAGGACAGAACATCATCACAGACTTTTTGTCTCCTTCTTCAGCCAATGTTAAATGGGAATGACTGGGGTTACCTCACTCGTGATATTTTTAGCTAGTGCCATGCAGCAGATAAAAATCCCTGGGGTGCTGTGTTCTGTCTTGAACACAGCAGCTTTCACAGACCATGCAAGGTGGCCTGTATAACATGGAGGGGCCTCCAGGCTCAGCCCACATGCTAAGGCAGCAGAGTGTAATCTTTTTTTTTTCTTTTCCTACAAAGAATTCCCTGTAGTTGCCTGCCGTGCTGCCCTCTGGAAGAAGAGGACTGATTTCTCCCTACTTGAGAAAAGATTTTTTCTAGCTCGGTGCCACCGCTGACAGCCTCTCACAGTGTTTCCAGGTGCCTCCACCACAGAACTTTCCACTGGCCTGTATAGGCACAGAGACAGACCTGGAGAGCTTTCCTGGTGCTGAGTAGTAGATTAGCAGCACTAACTGCTAATTAGCTGTGCAACCACTAGTATTAGCACTGATGGAGCCTGCTCTGGAGCCGAGGCTGTGAGAGTATCCTCGGGCTGATAGGTGCCTGGACAGAGAAACTGGCTTTTGGAGTCTGGCTGGGGTTGACTTTAGCAGTAGCCCAGCCCCTGGTGCTGATGCTGAGCCACGCAGACAGCTGCCATAGACTTTTTCCTGACACAGCGTTCATTCGATTACTCACAGTCTGTTTCTTTCCTTGTCAGAGTTTGCCTATGGAGGGCATCCCTACCCTTTCAGTGGGATTTTCGAGATCACACCTGGCAGTGCGGTAGAGCTTGGCGAGACCTTTAAATTCAAGTAAGGGCCCTTTTATACATCTTCCCTGCTCCCCCCTACAATGACAGCTACTAGAGGGAGAGGGGAAGTCCTCTCCTCTGGGTCCCCCTCTCCCTCTCATTAGCACCCTCACTGCCTCCTTTACATGATCCTGGTTCAAAGGCAGCCCTGCAGGGGTTCTGAAGGCAGATTAAAGGGTGTACAGCAGACAGGGAGCAGTGCTGAACTGTGTTTGGCAGAGTTTAAATGTATACAAATGCCTTACAAATGAATGTAGTTCTCTCTTCCCATTTTCTTTGCTTTCTGTGCTCCTGGTTTCATCTGTCAGCAAGAATGGGAGTAACTGTGTGTTATGCAGAGCCAGTGCAGAGGGGAACAGCAAGCTTGTCTTTTCACGAGCATCGCCTATTTATGGGTATTGCACGGAGTATGACAAGTCGTCTCCTGGGTTTATTGCTACACTATCACAAAGGACAGGCCAACTGCTAGAGGAAACTGAGAGGATACTTCATTAAGGTGCTATTCAAGGTGTCCAGGCTTTGGGGCTGTGGTTCAAGGAACTGCCCGTGGCAGATGGGACTTGCCCTTCGCAGACTGCCAGTTTACATTGAGGGATGATGGGGACTTCTAGAAGAATGAACACTATTGAGTGAGTACTGGGAGAAACAATATGTTTATGCATAAAACTATGTCTGCTTCTTCCTGGCCCGCACTGTGGAAACCCTCTCCACCAAGGGAAACGCATCTCCTCTGTCCTACTGAAAGCTTCTGCAGAGGGGCTGCGGGCAGAGTGGGAAGCAAGCAGACCGGTAGAGCTGAGACTTCGCTGGTGTGAGCAGGAGGCTCTCAGGACTGGTCCTGTGCTGTAACCAGCTATGTAGATCACAGTATCACAGTATCACAGATTTCTAGGTTGGAAGAGACCTCAAGATCATCGAGTCCAACCTCCGACCTAACACTAAGTACTCCACTAAACCATATCGCTAAGCTCTACATCTAAACGTCTTTTAAAGACCTCCAGGGATGGTGACTCCACCACCTCCCTGGGCAGCCCGTTCCAATGCTTAATAACCCTTTCGGTAAAGAAGTACTTCCTAACATCCAACCTAAAACTCCCCTGTCGCAACTTTCGCCCATTCCCCCTCGTCCTGTCACCAGGCACGTAGGAGAACAGACCAACCCCCACCTCTTTACAGCCTCCTTTAAGGTAACTGTAGAGAGCGATGAGGTCGCCCCTGAGCCTCCTCTTCTCCAGGCTGAACAAGCCCAGCTCCCTCAGCCGCTCCTCGTAAGACTTGTTCTCCAGACCCCTCACCAGCTTGGTCGCCCTTCTCTGGACTCGCTCGATAAACCTGAGGATATTAGTACACCATTTTGTTAGTAAGGGTCTCTCTGATAGCCCCAGATATTCATGCCCCTGTCTTATACCTGGCCTTCTTGCCATTGCTTTTTCTTTTCTTTTCCCTGGGTACGTATCACTCTCTACACTGTAGCTTTCCATGTTTTGTGTTGTATTTTGTTCTTAACTAGAGAATCCATTGCCTTGGGCACCACAGACTTCACAGAAGAAGATGTGGATAAGATTATGGAAGAACTGGGCAAGGAGTACAAAGGCAACGCGTACCATCTGATGCACAAGAACTGTAATCACTTCTCTGCGGCTTTGGCTGAGGTGGGCACAACTATCTCCTATTTTTTTTTTGCTGCTTCAGATTTGTAGTAGTGCTTACAGAAGGGGAGCTAGGATCAGCACAGCCTGCCACTTCAGAGTCAGTAGTCAGCTCTCCTGTCTCTGCCCTTAATATTTTTGAAAACCAGTTGCTGTTCCTAACGGTGGGGTTAGGAGATGGAGATGCGTCAGGTTTGTCACAGGTTTGGTCTAAACTGAGGGTAAAATTTGGACTGCCTGCATTGTGGCTCACTGAACAGGCTGCTGAGCAGGAATTGGAAAGGCAAACCTGGCTTGTATGCAGATGTGCATTGTTTTAATAGCAAGAACATAAAGAACCTTATATGATGTGAAAAGGAATAAAAGAGGCTTCTCGGTGTTCTGCTAATAAAATGTTGCAGTGTTCAGGAAGTGAGTGTTCCTTTTCCTTATTTAATGTGCACCATCTAAAACTCATTTTACAAAAAAGTATTGATTTTTCTCATAGCTGTCTTTGGTGCTTACATATTTCCATGTTCCCAAAAACGCTGTGAATTTTAACAGAGCTGTTATTTCTCTTCAGAGATAATTGAAGCACAGAGAAATGCAAATTTACCCTCTTTCCTAATTTGAGATATTGATTATTTAATTTTTGAATTGACAAATATATTATTTTGGGAGAAAGCTGCCTTCCATCCTATCCCTAGCTGAGATGTTTAAAGCACGTTTCCATTAAGGTATGTGTATTTCAGCACTTATGTAAATCTGTATTTGGGATCTTGACCCAGTGCCAGAAAAGAAATGAAAAGAAGGAAATGCAAGTGACCTTCCATTTAACAAAACAAAATCAATCAAACAAAACCACCACCAACAAAAAAATAATGCCACTGTTCCTGTGTCTTCCGTAGGCATTTTACAGCAAATGCAAGGATAGAATCTCCTCCATGTGGAGAAAGACCATTTGAAATCTGTTAAGACAAAACCTGTTTGAGCTGAATGCAATGGAAGTTTCTATTCTCCTTTCCCAACATCTGAATGCTTGCTTAACTTTACAGCCTTGGTACTTTCTTTTGTTCTTGTAGTTCCCATTAAAAACAAACAAAACCCAAGCACTGTCCCCGTCCTTCCTCCCTAGATTAGACTGCTCATATCCCTGCCATGTAGAGCTGTAAGGTACAGCCTTTGGCTGTTAAAAGCGAGCCGAATGCATTGACTACACAATGTGTGGCACTCAAGGTATGTGTCACCATAGAGGGTAGAAAAAAGAACTGAGATTTGTGCTCTGAGACCAATTCTGAGACTAATCTGCTTAGTGTTTGTATTGTCCTTTCCTTCAGACTCTTCATCTGTGAACCAGCAATAATAATAATTAGTATCTATTTATGCACAGCCATGTTATGTGGTACCTAAAAGCAGAAAACGGGGAAAAAGTATTCAAAGACTTAAAAGAAAGGCTGTTAGAAGCTTTGTTTTGCAGAATAAATCTGCCCCGGAGCACAAGCAGTGTGGTGACTTCAGGTTGTTCTGAGCCTCCTGACTACTGCCAGGCAAGTCTCATCCCTGCTTTGTGCCTGACTGTCCCCTCTTGTATGCTGGATGATCTCCTTCCTTTGAAAAGTGCTTTGAAATTTCTTCCTAAAAGCTCTCATCTGCGAAGGTTAATTAGCTGGCTTGCAGCTTGTGTTGCTCTATATCAGCAAGCCCTATCAGAGCTGGAACTTGAGAGCTGTTTGGTGATGTGTGGGTTCAGGTGTTCTCACAAATGCGTCTGGCAAGCCTCGAGACGTGGCTGTATGGCCATGTGCTCGAGGGCTGTGCCTGACCTTCCTAACTTCCTTGCTGGGCTGCGGGCTTGCTAATTCATATCCATACAGGACACCTGTAGGCCAGGCTCCTCATCCTCACACGGACTGCTTGAAGTCACAGGAGTAGGACTTTGAAAGCAAAGTTTCTGTTTTCTTGTCCTTTTTAATAGTATTTTCTCAGCAAATAGAACATATATCTAAAATCTTTCATCTACTTCTGCCTACAAACAGTTATTCCGTTAAATTCATGTTTAATATAACGATGCTTCAGGTCTCACCATGGTAACTGGCAGTTGTTGTCTTTAACAGTTATAAAACTTGGTGTCTAAGCAGGCAAAGCAGACTGACTATGTTAATGGTTAGGGGATGTCCAGACCTATGTCATGAACATTTGGCCATGCATCTTGAAAAATCCCTGGACGGCAGCAGGTCCAGCACAGGCAAATAAGCTCTACTCAACGATTGGGCTTGCCTTTTTCTTGATACTTACCTCTGGAAAAAACTCATTTAGCTGTGCTGTTATATGCCACTGTGGTGCTTAAGCCTCTCCCTACAATTCCACACATCCTTTCTGGGCCTTCTGATTTTCCTGCCCACGCTCACTTGTGAGTTACAAGGGGCTTTGTTACTCCCTTGCTGGTACTTAGCTCTGAATTTTCCTTTCTCGCTGCTGCAGACTGCAAAGCGTGTTTGGACTCGCTCAAGACTTAGATCTCTTCCCCACTTTGCCAGTTCCCCATGGCCTTCTAACGTGCAGTGACTGGATCAAAGCTGGATGGATCTATTAACAAAGCAACTCCTGTGGAAAGAAAACTGCGAGTGCCGTGGTTTCAGCAGCAGAAGTTCAGACTTGAATTTCTCCGATGCTGTTTCATGGAGAAAGCTTTCTCAGAGTGAGATTCAGTGAACATGCTGTGTGTGATCAGGAATCTTTTCCTGTGGATTTTCTGAGAAGTATTTCCTCATCAGGGAACTTCAGAATGTTTAAGAAGTGAAGAACTACCCCAGATTGTAAATCTCTGCCCAGGAAGTGCTGCATACCATCTTCGCTACAGTTTTGAAGGAAGTTCTGCTGTAACACAATGCAGAATTTCCTGGTGGTTAGTCATCAGAGAGAAATTAGATGCACTCCCTGTGTATGTACCTGGCTTCAATTTAAGGTAGTTGATACACACACCACTTAATACCCCTTGGCGGTCTCCCTTTACCCCCACAATCTGTCAGTGTGGGAAGGTGAGGGAGCTTGATCTAATTAGTGAAAATCTAGTTAGTGTTGTTTCAGCCACTCTGACTGCTGCTATATGGTCCCGTGGTACCCATTTTTATAAAACCACTTAAGCAAATTGCTTGTGGGTTAAAATGAAGAGGTTCATCAAGCTGGAATTAGCAACTTGCCTACAAGGAGCTTGTTCATTTCATGTTGCTTATGTTGACAGTCACCAAAATCAAGCAGTATCAGTACCATGCTCTCTGAAGGAACTGTCCAGGAGGATGGGCATTCCTTTTAGGGGACTTATGCCTATGACTTCTGCAAGGAAAAATCAGTCAGGCCACCAGCAGCCAAGCCCAAGCTTTCCATGCTGTTCTGAGCTTCTGTGCCTTGCTGCGTGTCAGTACTCCAGGCACTTCAGGGAGGTGATGCAGCAGGCACACAGCAGGGATTTTAGCATTCTGATAATATTATGTGTGTGGGGAGAACGCAGTTAGGACCACATCAATACTGGGTGAAGTCCTTCTGTTTGATCATCTGTTGTTAAGTCACTGTGTTCCTAACAATTCCAGCAATACATACAAATGGCCTTCACGGAACAGCAAAATATTTATGTTCTTTATGAGTTGCCCTGGCTGATGAAAGGGGCTATTTAAACTCTCCCAGATGGAAAAATATTGGCTATTAAACATTAGGAAAAAAATAAAGCCTTTAAAAATAAAAAGAGAGGCGAAAATAATTAGTCCTTTCCATAATGTGATTTGTTGAGTTTCCTGGTTTTCAGAACAAGGACAGAAGTTACAAATTTCTGTAAAGCAGATGTAAAGGGAAAGGAATATAGCTGTGCTTTCAGAAGAAAGACAAAGTAATGCCTGGTCTGGAAGGAAGGACCTGCAGGCTTGAGGTCACAACCATGCCATTGCTTTTCAAGAGCACTTGTTACTGCAGCAGCAGGAAGCAAGGAAGTTTGCTGTGAATAGTGTGTTTGGGGTGCTGAGAAAGAGATGCAATTATACTATCACCAAGCCTGTTCTTTGGGCATAGATAAAGGCAGATGCACACAGATATTGGGAACTGTGAAATTGCTGCCAGAGAGCTCTATTTCAGTGCAGAGCATGGCTCTTGATTACTCTGTAACTCTTAAATACAATTTGGACTTGTGTAAGGCAGATACTAGGTAAGGCAAAAGCATATGGCACAAGTTGTACCCCCAAACACATGTAGAGGTGAAAGGTTGACTGTCAGGGGGTTCAAATGGGGGCAAATAATAATGAGCCCTGTTCATGTGTAGGCATATGGAGAGTGTATGGTGCCCAAGGACATCGTTAGAGAAAACAGCCATAACTGCAGGATCGGAAGCAGGATGAACGTTTTCTCCTTCCAGGTTCTTCTCCAGTCCGGTGATATTCCTCAGTACTGAGTGTAAGGTCACTGTCACTGCGACTTAAAGTCTCAGAGAAAGCTTCTGCTGCTTAGCCCATTCACAAACAGAAGATGACTCATTTGACTTCCCACCAGCAATTTTCCATGCTTCTGAAGTTTCCCATCTTAGATAAGCTATGGAGCCCTGTTCCTACCAGAGTGACGACAGTTGCTACAGCATGTCTCAGAAAAGGGCAAACCACCATGGGAAGGGAGAAAAACACCTTTGAATCAGTACCAGAACTGGAGGATAAGTGGAATGACTCAAGGAAACCACTCCTTCTCCCTTCACCAATGTGATTACTGCCAAGCAACTGTAATGCTTGCTATTTAAATAAATTGTTTAGCACCTTGCAATAGGACACACGGCACGCAATTATCAAAGAAGCGAGGCTTCTGTGAGCACCAGGGAAGATAACCTCTCTTATTCCAATTGCCAGCTGTAGAACAGCAATAAAGTCAGTAGGTCGTATGGGCCCTTTTGGCAAGATAAGAAGTTGATGCTCATCATAATTAGGAAATGAATTGAGAGGTACAGATTTGATTCACCTTAAAGATTGTTGATGTTGGAACTTTACCTGAGGACAGCAGAGACAGAAGATTTTATTATTTTATCATTTCTTCTCTTCCCGTTCTTGAAAGGGGAATGATTTCTTTCTGACCTGTGTATGTCAGAGAATCATAAACTGGGATAGATCACTTGGATTTGAGGGATTACAAACTCTCAAGGAAAACAGGTATCTCCTCCAGCTTTCTTTTGTACTCATGGATCCTTTTCACCCCTTTACTCCTTTAAATATCAAAGGATCTGTTTCCTTATTGATCAGCATTTCTTCATCCAAAGGATTGGATCCAGAGGACTGTGCTCAGAGATGCTATCTGGGAAAATATTTTTCCCAGAAGACATCCTCACAGAGCTAATTGTTAGAGCTGCACTAGGATAAAGACTTAACCACAAGCTTCCTGGATAAAGAGAAAGCTTGCTGGGGTATGGGAGAGCAAGTTAGACCAAAGATTTATTTACCTTCTCTTCTGCATTCCAGCAAAAAACTCTCCAGAATATCAGCTGCAAGATGTTCTGGAGAAGGGTTACCCTCAGCCTCTCCTGTGGGAACTGTCCTACTCTAATTATTTACATGAACAAGGAAATAACACATTCCAGGAGGAAAAGAGAGCGGCCTAAATCAAAACTAAGGTGCTTGTGGTTTTAGAAGCTCATTTTGAAGTGGTAGAATTTGTAGAAGTTCCCAGAGAGAAAGATGTTCGGGGGAACTGGAGGTGGTGTTTTTTAGCTGAAGTGGCCTTGGGAAGTAGTCCTGGGGACTAATGAAGTGAGCTTGGCCTATTTGTCTTCAACACAGGAGGGCAAGAGAATCTCCTAAGCATCTCAGGTTGCTTAGGTCAGCCTTGAAGAATTCTTTAGCGTCCTAGGTGAGCCTGGCCCCTATTGGATGGGGATTATGGACATAGTCAAATGCTTTGTATCCAGACTCAACAACTGTGGTTGGAGCCTTGGTAGAAGGGAGTCATCTTTCTTTACTTCCCCACTTGCCGTGGGGCTGTGCTTGAGGTGACATGAGATGGTAGCCGACACATCTTCTTTTCTCCATGGCTGGTTACTTGTCCTTTTTCAGCCAAGGCAAAACTGGCAGCATATAACAGACTTGCACCAGAATCGTGCTTTCCTTAAAGTAGTTTGACTTTCAGCAAATTTGCTGAGAAAGGCAGGTTTGCTGAGTCAAGGACCAAACGAGGGCAGCTTTTTAATCGCAATAAATAATTCAGCCCTAAAGCTTTCCAGGTCCATCCCCAGACACACGTGAGCTCTTGTAATGTTATTAAAAACTAGGAAGCTTTCCTTAGCCTGAAAGCTCAGAGAGAAGGCATTAAACATCACAGAAGGGAACTTCAGGAGGCATTTGTGTCACAGTTGAAAGCAACAGAAGCTTTTATAAACCAGTTTTCAGCAGATCCTAAGGAGCGAAGTGATGCTCATGTTTTCCTTAGTCAACAGTTGCTTTTCAGTTGCCTCTGTTATGAGGAGGAGATGGGTGTTTTGTTGCACAAAAGTGTATGTGCTAGTCTGTTATTGGCAGGGGACAGAGCACTCCAAACAGACAGGAAAGAGGGACAGAAATGAACAAACCAACCAACTGAAAAGCAACCATGGGCTATGAAAGAACATTAGGAAACCTTTGTTTCCTGGCACCTGAGCCAGTCTTCAGGAAAGCTGATGGAAAGACGTGCTTCATTCAAGTAGCCTTTGAATGTCGCTAGCTCTTTGGGGAACAGGCTGTCTTGCTTTTCTGTTTCTTAAATACCATTTACATCCAGAAGCAGCTTATTAATAAAGACATCCTGCACCCATAAATTATCTTCATGGTTTCAGATGGATGTCATTTTTCTCTCAATTCTGCCTGTAAATATGCACAACTGTATACTGTTAGTAATCTGCTAAATGGTATTACAGATAGAGCTTCTCTGTAGTGGCAAAATGAGATTTCTAAGTGTGGTTTGTGTATTAGTTGAAATTTGTGAAGTATTTGGGGAGTCCTTGGAATGAAGGCTAGTATAAAAGTATACATTTCTTCTTCCATCATTACCCTTTCTAGCCTTGCTACCCTGAAAGGGTATTCCAGCCCAACAAAAAGGGTTAATGGAATAAATCCTACATGCATCTTCCAGGTCTCTCAGTCCATCCTCTTTCCTCTGTCTACCTGCTTGTGCAGGGGAATAGCATGAGGTGGCAAATAATTGGAAAAAGAAATCAACCCCCCAAAATAGCAAGTTCTTAGCACATCATTCCGATTTTTTGAAAATGGTCTGGTTTTGCCACATGTGCCTCTGCAGTTATTTCAGGTTTTCCCTTTTTTTCAGGTAGATCGATCACTTTAGATTAAATGTGAAGATATTTTAAGAGTGGAGGGAAAAAAAACAACAACAAAACAGAAAACCAAAACAACCAACATTTTAAGCTTCCTGGGACTGTTGTAAATGTGGGGGATTTGCACCATCTATTTTGCTTTATTTGCTTTATTTTTGCAGTTGTCTTTCCAAACCAAATGCCCTGTGGCCTACCCTGTTATAAATAAGCATAATAGCTTGGAGCCAAGTTAGTTCATAGTCTCTGGGGAGTTCTCTAGACACACCATTGTGAACCCTTTGAGTCTGTGTGTGTGCACAAATGCTGAGGACATGCCTCCTTTACACAAATAAAGATGGCAAGGAAAAACCTTGTCCTTTTCACCAATGCCTGTTGATAAATGAAAAGTGTCAGAGGTGTAAATGAACTAAGAGTGTTGATAGGCTTTTGAGACTGGAAGCTTTTGCTTAGCAGTCCTGCCAGACAAAGTCTTTCCCTGTTCCTATGGGTTCCTGTATTCTCTCTTCTCACTGTCTCTCCATCCTCAGTAACCGGCTGCTTACTGAGGTAAGGAAACAAGGCTTCAGACTGAGACTGAAACACAGGATTTTCTTGATTAGCTATTCAGGAAAAAAGGATGCTGCTCATGTCCATCACTCCGTGGACGTGGGTTGGCCTGGTCGTGTTCAGGACAGCCATAACACGTGTGTGTTTATACATATATATATATATCTGTGTTATACCATAACATATGGATGATCATACTGGGTAACAGCTGTTCTCAGCCACTGGCCTTGAAGCAGCACCTGCTAGGAAAAGAGAGTTCCTTTCCATGCCATCATGATAATAGAAATGAATCACAGTTGTTTGCAGTATTTTAAATATCAGTTACAAGCCCAACTTAATTACACTCGGCGCTGCTGAAATGGTCATCTGTTAGGAGGCTGCTTGCTGCCTACCTTGTCATCCTGCTGGCTGCACTTAGAAGTGCTGGTTACAAGCACTTTCATGCCCAGAGGCATTTGGCTATGCTGCAGTGTTGGTACAAGGCAAATCAGTGATGCCTCTTGTAATTCTGCCCTAAATGTGGTCCATTAGATGTTGTGTAGTCACATTTGCAGGGCAGAGCTAGAGGTATGTTCCCTGCTGAGACACGCAGATTTCCTCAGCTCTGTGAGCATTGGGCAAAGGTGTCCTCCTGCACTGGGTTAATGGTTTATTCCATGTGTCTCTGAGTACTAATTTGATTGCATTGCCATATTTCTCTTTTTACACATGTGTCTGGCTGCCATAGTGCAGCCTGCGAGCTTTGCCTGGGCAGGTGTGCTGGTTTGTGTCTAATGGCCTTATTCTGAAATTCAGATAAGTGCTGTCTATGCTGTGTGGTCTAGGCCTTAGAGGAGCAAACACAGGAAAGATTCCCCTTGGACCCTGAAGACTTTGCTCCTGAAGTGCTGTGGGCTGTGTGTTGGACTCCCTCAGGCAGCAGTAAGCCCCTTTGCGTTCTCTGAGATGTGCCAAGGGAACACTGTACAGCAGCTCCATGGATACGTGCCCTGCGTGGCCGCCACCTCATTCTAAGCAGGGCTGCTGAGGGGAAGTAGCCGTGGGTGGCTGAGCAGATGTTCAGTGCTGAACTCTCAAGAGCCTCAGCACCATGACAAGGACTGAAGTAATTAGCACGCATTGCTTGAGGAATGTAACGTTGCCTCCGCACAGCTTGATTTTCATGGATCAGAGTATTGCATGGTGCCTCTGGAAGGGCTCACTTAAAAAAACATATACCTAAGTGTGTTGACCTAGACTTCTATGCATGGCCTGAATTGCCCCAATTTGCACAATCCAGCACAGCACTGAACTTATTGTATTTGTGCGTTTTCTTTTAGGATCCACAACTGATCAGCCCTTCACCCTCTTTTGGAAGGGGCTCAGTCCATTAAACTACCTCAGATTATGTCTAGTATATTTTAACAGTGCTCACAGAATGCGGCACATACCTTCTCCCTGCCTCAAAAAAGAAGAAAGGGGAGGATAACAGCAGGCTGATTGCATTGTTCTCTGTAAGGCAGAAGACTCAGCT
The DNA here is from genome assembly GCF_964034855.1 of Anser brachyrhynchus. Classification (NCBI taxonomy): domain Eukaryota; kingdom Metazoa; phylum Chordata; class Aves; order Anseriformes; family Anatidae; genus Anser; species Anser brachyrhynchus. Next base: position 29,715,869 of record NC_137699.1, on the reverse strand, counting down.
TCTTCTGTAGCTGGATGGCATGCAAACCCATGTTTCCCAGCTGCTAAATGCTCTCCTGCTCAAGGTAAAGCTTTACACGGAGCTGTAAGGTCTTGCTGAGAAATAAATCCTAGCTCTTAGGGCACTTAAGGGAGGGAAGAGTCATGAGCTACAGTCCTTACACCCAGGGCTGTTTGTATGTTTTAACTAGGGTCTGTTTCCTGCCAAATGGCACGGCTAAAGATGCTCAGAGGCTCTTTTTACACCCTAAATGAGCTGCTTCTTGATGAGTTGAAATCGCGGTGTGGATTTGACAGCCGTGCAGAAATAGCACCCGAACTGCCGGGTCCCGTTTCTCCCTCACATTCGGCTTCAGCCACGGATGCCTGAACTGCTGCTTCCGTTTGACCCAGCTGCATCTGCAGAGTCCCCTGCAGCTCCTGTGCAGCCCCCAGGAGCAGCTGCAGCTGTGGGAGCCCTGGCTGGCAGTCACAAGGTGCCGCTCAGTGGAAGCTGTGAGTACACGCAGCCTGCGCGGGGGCTTCTGCCTGAAGTGGGGACTGGTCTCGGCCGGCCAGCAGAAGCTGCACCCGCTGTCCCAGGGGCTGGATTTCAGTCTGCGGCAGTGGCTGGCTGTCTCTGCGGGGTGGGTGGAATAACTCACGCCTTCAGGCACCTCACAGAGCGGGAAGATGAGGAAGAGCTATGCTCAGCAATGATAGCCGGACAATATTCACAGGAGGTCTGCAGAGCTTAGGGAAACCCTGAATGGCCTGAGGTTTGCTGCTCATAGTCCAGCCCCTCCTGTACTACTCAGGGTTGCCCAACCCAAGCACTTATATGCCTCGGGTAAGCTACAACCCCTGAGCTACATTTCAGGCTTGCATCTCACATAGGCTTAGCCCTTCTGTGGCTCTGGTTGTTTCTTTAAAGTTCCTTCCCCAGTCAGCTGCCATACCAAGAGGCTCAGCTGTGCTTTATTCAGGTGTCAAGCTCAGGCTCTGCTGTAGCTGTGGTAGGTTTTCTGGAGTGGCCACTGGGTATTTCTGAAAGGGATGATAGCAGGACAATTTGATAGGATGGCCAGGACAAGTGATTTCTGACCCATAGCAGCTTATCTGCTAAGTTTGACAGGACAGCTACATGACCCATCACAGGGAAGTTTACCCCTCTCAAAAGAGAAAAAACAACTTGGTTGTCAGGCAAGAAAAAACTCTAAAATGCCAAATTTCTAAGAACCTTAAAAATATATATATATATTCTTGTAGAAACAGTGGATGGTAAAAGGGTTCTGTAAGTTTATCATCGTTCCAGTGCGTGGTTTTCAGTTGAGAATTGCCTTAAAGAGCTGCAGTAATTTTTCTTTGGATTCATACGCAGTTGGAAAACACCCACTTCATCTTACTTGTGTTGTTTTATTTAAGTTCGGTTGGCTCAATCCCATCACAGTCAGGCTTCTCCATGAGCCAAGTACGGCTGGATGATCTAGCATGACACACTCTATGGCAAGGAGCTGAAAACAGGAGAAGGTTATAGTGTTAGTGGAGTTCCCTGCAGTTGCCCTTTTGCTCCTGTTGAGCATTGTGTTTTGCTGTGGAATAGTAACGAGGCTTTGCTGACAAGAGACAAGGGCAAACACGACTGAGGAAAGGGAAACCACTTTGACTTTATCATTATCCTTAAGCTTCACAAACAGCCCTTTGCTGATTGATGTCATGGTGCCCACACATCTCTCAGTTCTTTTTATGGCTCCTCCTGGCCTCACTGATTCATTCTGGGTGAAGAAGCTCCCATAAACAAACAGCAAATGTTTCAGCACCACTTCCACATTTGGAAGTGCTATTTCATTTGCTAGGGAATCTGCTTAGGAAAGAAAGACAGATTTTAAAGATGTATTTCCCTTTCAAGCAGTCTTACCTTGTTCCGTTCTATCGTTTCTGCTAATTTTCTGAAGAATCATACCCTGTTTTTGTTTTTCTATTAATATCTGAGGGGGAGAAATCTTTAGTAAGACCTATGGTTGCTTGAGAACTAAATTCACATGTATGCATGCATCACAAGGAGCCTGAACTGAGTCACTTTCTACACTGGCAATATGTTGCCTGAGTTCCTGGGCAGGAAGAAAGAGAAATGCTACAACATCTAGAGGCAATTCTGCTGCATTTGTTGGTTTTGGCTCAAGTTCAATGTTCGAGTAGAAGATATTGAATACAGTTTTAAAAATTCAGCAGTATTCTCATGAAAATGATCAGAGGCGTCTGATGAGAAAATCAAATAGATCAGCAAATATTCTATGAATGAGTCTTAAATGCAGGTAGAGAGTGCTTGTGCTTATTGATTCAGGCAGTAGTTCTAGCAATGGAAACCAGGAATCCGGATGGGGATAAAGAATTGCTACTGAAGGAACTGTCCACAGATCAAAAATATCAAAAATACAGATTCATATGGCTGTGTCTGAGGTTAAGTAAAATGCAGCACCATTAAGAACTGAATTAGAAGTCCTTGATTACCCTTGTAATTTACAGGGCATTGAGTAAAGAACAGGAGTCTGTACCTGAAAATAATTTAAGAAGCCAAATGGTTCTGCTCGTTCTTTGATGCCTAATGACAATGTCTTCATTTTCACACATTGATTTTTTAAACAATGCATGTCAAAATAAAGTTAGTTCCACAGTCAAATTAGCATGATCACAGGTTTTCTGCCTTCTCTACGCCTTACTGGAAATTCCACGCTGTCGGAGTAAGCTAATTTCCTTATATTCAAGATGACTGCCAGACTGGAGCTTAGATTGTTCTGGCCAGACCGAAGTACTCTTGAAGGACCAGCTGGCCATCAGTCCTAAGACCTGTCCAGCAGTATGGCCTGTCCTATTTGCAACTGCTCCAATGCTGCTCCCTGAAAAATCCCTTGAAACCTCTAAGCAAGGTTCCTGCATTTCCACTGTCAATAACAGACATCTCGCCAAATAAGCTCTTTAGTGGATTAGAGACAAACAACCTCTTAGTTTTTGCAGTAATTGGTATTAAATTAAGTGTAGTTTTAGACAGGAAGAAGGTGGGAGAGAAATGAAAGGAGCTTAGTATTCGCAGAAGGTGCAGCGTGGACAGCCCTGGAAGCACTAATCCACGTAAAGTACAGATCAAGGTCTGTGGGGTGGCATTTCCTCAAAATCTGTCTTGGAGACAGTGCTGGGTGGGAAGGAGAATTCAGGTGTTATGACCTGTTACAGACCTCAGGCTCTAGCATGCTGGTGTAGAGGTGCACAGGCAGTGTATTTACCAAGGACAGATCCTTGAGGCTGGTAAGTTCCAGGTGTCTCTTCTGTGTCTGCTAGGGGAAATGGTGAAATGCAAAGGGAAATTTTCCTTATGTGGCCTAAGCCAGATACTGCTACTAAAATCTGGCACCTGTATGTATGTGTGGGCAAATGCAGCAGAAGGAAGGGTCTGCGGTATGCAGCAAGGTGTTTCATTGTGCTGAATATGATACGACTTAGAAAAAGTATCTGTGCTAGCAGAGTGTAACCCAAGTTGGGGCCAGCAGCATGTACAATGAAACGCAGACCTAGTGAGAAGCTAGTATTTTTACATTTGTAGATCTCTTCCCCGCATTTAGGAAATGCTATGCAAGGAGAAATTAAAGGGTAACATGACAATAGGAAAACGACCCTTAGGTATTGTAACCTGACTGACCTGGTGTGTCGGCACAAGGAAGAAAAGTGAGCAGGAAGAGCAGCTTCTCAGGCATCTCCGGAGATCCGCCTAGTCAGGCTCAGCTTCTCGATTCCTAGAGTCTGCCCAGCAACAGCTTAAATCTTTTTCCAAAATTTCTGAACAATTTAAAAAATGAGTGTCATTGTCTTGATTGAGGGGCAGTAGCAGGCCTGTCCTTTAACCCACGGACTGCCTGGAGAACAGGCTGGCCGAAGATGTTGAGGGCCATGAGCTGTTTTCCCCAGTCACTGCTCAGATGCTGATGCGGGCTATGGCTGGCAGGGCTGTGTGTGTGTTGAGAAGTCGCTGCGTGCAGTCGTTTGCGATTAGAGCTGGTTTTGGCTGTAGAGGGTGGTGGTTTTGGCTGTAGAGGATGCTCCCTGCATTCAAACAGGTCTCTTCAGAGCAATGGGGAGCACACCAGCTGAGGTGATGGTGCAGATGGAGGTGACGCTACCACCACAGATGTTTGGGTACTATTAACCACGCTCTTGTTTGGTTTGCTCCACAGATCCTGTGCGGGAAGGAGATCCCCCGCTGGGTAAACCGCCTGGCCTACTTCAGCTCCTGCATCCCCTTCCTCCAGAGCTGCCTCCCCAAGGAGTGGCTGACCCCGGCAGCCCTGCAGAGCCACATCAGCCTCGGGCTCCACAAGGAGGAGCAGGGGGACACAACGGATGAGGAGTCCCCCTCCACCTCCGCCACCCCCTCAGCCTCAGGCACCTCGCGAACCTGTAGGCATACCCGGGTCTAAGCTGTGCCCAGTATGCTCTCTAATAACATTCTCCTCTCTCGTGTACTATTTCTTCCTCGCTCACCCTTTCACATACCTTGGTTTCTCTATTTTCCCCTGACAACGCAGGGGAAGGAAGACCCCTGCTACTGAGGAGGAGAAGCTTCAGACCCTTTTCGAAGGGCTGCCATGACAGTTGCTTGCCAAAACAACTGTGAACTCCAACACCGAGCTGAGGAGTGTGGCAACTAAGCTGGATTTTCCTCCCGGGATCCTCATGCTCCTCGATCCATGGAGAACTGCTGGCTCTCAAGCATGAGAGCACATGTAGGAGCAAGGGGCACCATACTGTGACGTTCCTCCTCTGGAGCAGTTTTATCTTTTTATCTCTTCCCCCACCCACTTGAGCCCAGCAGCCTCCACTCTATTTTGGCTGGGGTTGCCATTCCCAGATGGCAAATTTCCTGCCCACACCCAGTGAAGGAGGCAGAGCCAGAACTCAACCTCATCTCTTAGACCAGCAACAAGCTCCACTCAGCCCCATCCCTTTTGTAATTATCAGGTTTCTAACTCACGTGAAGGACAAATGAAAGGTGCTGCTGTTCTACAAACACCAGTTTTCAGTACTCAAGTTTAAGAGCTCGAATGACAGTCCTGCTCTTGAAAATAATAACAAAGAGAACCTAGAAAATGAATGTGTTACTGTGGCTTTTCTTTGGGGTCAAAAAAAGGATGGGGCTAGTGCTTAAAGGCAGCTGCTAAGTAGGTGCAGAGATGACTGTTGACTATATTGGTGCTTTTTGGCACAGACCCCTCTCAGTTCCCCTATTTCTAGGCAGTGTTCCTGGTTTCCTCTTTTTCCCTTTCCCCAGGCTGGCAAATCTCTCTCCTAGCTGATGGTTGCTGGCTGTCTTTGGGGGATATGGCCTTCGGGAGCAGTAAGGTGAGGAGAAGGAATCTGCTGGGAAGATCAGTACTTCCTTCAGCTTGTTCTGCATTCATGAGACCTAAAAGGTGTCTCCCAAGCCACCCTTTCCCAGCCTATTTTAGAGCCAACCAAGAAGGTAACAAATAAGTGGCAAACCCAAAGAATGTCAACGTGTTTCCTTCTCCTCCCTTTCTGGAGGTGGAGGGGGAAACCTAGGGCCACATCAGGAAAGCATGGATGACCCTTCCTATGCATGGGCCACCATGGTGCCTTCTGTTGTGTGCACTATTTCAAATGGCATGAAAAATGGGCAGAGCTGGCTCACTAGTCTCTTCAGGCCGGCTGTTGGCAAAAATCTGGTCTTTGGATGTTTTTCTGCTCATTCTGATGGCTGACAAGGAAGCTGAGGAGGGAGAAAAGGACACATACGCCAACTCTTGCACTCAGTTACCTCACTAGGAGTTCTATTCAGATGATGTGGGAGAGCATCAAAGGGGAAATCCAGACCCCACTTTCTCCCTTTTAGCTCCTCTTGGCCACACAAAGGAGGATGAAAAAGGAACAGGCCCATTGTTGACAGAAGGTTTCCGTTTTAGAAATGCTGTTCTCAACAGCTGTTACCAAGTCAGGACTTCCTCCCTCCACCCAAAAAAACCTACAAGCGCTTAAGATGGGTTGTCTCCTTTCATTGGTTGCTGCAAGACCAAGAGTGTGCTAAGTCCAACTATCTGTTTCTTTAGCTCAGGTATACAGAAGTGTGTGCTTTCATGGCTGGCTATGCTGTACAACGTGTCTGTACGGGCAGTGCTTAATGGTTTGTTACATGTGCGCACACTTCGTGAAGAAAGAGGCTTTGGCTTTGGTGAGATGTATCGTATGGAAATACAACGCACAGGATGGTCTCACTCCACTGCTTCCTGGAGTGATGCGTGTGTGTTTGGGCAACAAACCTTTTACAACACACCTCTCATTTTTATCATCTGAACAAATTGCTGCAAGTTCTGTACTGAACTAAAGTCATGTTCCTTACTAACCTTGGCTACTCACAGCCAACACTGCATTGTGACCAATTCTGCAGCTCCTGGTATCCAATCCAGCACCAATCTTGATTACCCTGGCTCGTCCAGGGATGTTTAATAAGATTTCTATCCTATTCTCCATCCTGCTGCCCAGAAACGTTACACAATGTACTGTTGTGTACTCTCTTCCCCTGCAGTCATGGTCACTGTAGCCTAAACCAGCAGCGCAAGCTCCATTTGTCTGAAGTTCCCAGGGTGCCTGCCAATAGCCAGCAGCACAGTACGTGCAGTGAATTTTCAAATCTCTTTTTAAAGTCCTTCTCTGGAGGAAAGTGCGGAAAGGCTTTCCCAGAGCTTCCATGCAGGCCAGGGAAACTGCAGTCAGAAACGCCTCGTTCCTGATGTGGCGAAAGCCAGCCAGCCAGCCCTTGGGTTTCCATTCAGCACCTGAGCTCCATGTAAAACTTCACGCACACACCTAGGAGAGAACTATGGCTCCAGCGGCACGTTTCATGAGGAAAACCCTCTCACAGTATTTCACAAAGTAAAATGTTTAACTGGCTGTACTGTAACACAGACAAGAAAGCTGCACTCAACCTTCCTGGGGACATGACTATGTGCTTGAAATATTGGGAGTAACACTTGGGAAGAGCTGTCAGTGTCATAAAAAACAGATGTTTGTTTATCTACTTTTATGTTTGTCAGTCTGTTTATGGCAGTTGGGGTCATAACAAGGAGGCATGAAACCTCTGTCATAATTCAAAACCAGAATATAGTCCAGTCTTCAAAAAGGTTCCTCCCCAGCCCTCTCTGTTCAAGGTGATTGACCAACAATGTCAAGAACAAAGGCACACTGTGGAAATAAAATATATATTGGTGATAGCTTTATCTCTGTAATTTAACAGCATTTTAGATTATTAAAAATGAAAACATTTTTAAGTCTAATTTACTGCTCATCTCTAGCACAGCATGTTTGGTTTAAGCACTTGTCTTATCCTTCTTAACACAGAATTATTGCTATTATTATGTAATTATATAACATTTGCATTTAGTTTCATATTTACTTTCTCTGACTGTTTTAGATTATAACACCATGGAAAAATTTTAGATATCACCAATTATCAGTGAAAACAAAGAGCAGCTTATGAGTCTTGACAAGAGCACCCAATGGCACCAGCACAGACTCTTAACCCTTCTACTTACTGCCAGGAATTTTTGTGCCCTTTTTGAAGCTGGAATGGGAGGGCACCAACGCTGCATGTGGGCATCAGCAGCTGAGGGTTACTTCTCTAGCAGAGAACTAATAGTCCTCAGGTGAGACAGCAATAACGAAGGTAAGGTTAGCATAATGCTGTAGTATTAGAGTTACAAGACAAACTGTTTTTATGGAAAGTTACAGTAAGAGAAATGAGGTAAGTAATAACCGCTCTTCTCAGCACTTCTGTATCTACAATAGCAATTCTCTTAATTTCAGATCATTCCCAGTGCTGATAGGAGTGCTCTGTGATGACTTCATCCCAGTCTGAACGCAGCCTAGAGATGAACACAGGCCTGTTCTTTTGCTCTCTTCACTCCCAGACAAAAGTCAGCATTTCTGGAATTCAGGTGTTTGAGGGGATGGTGGAACACATTAAATTGCTACCAGGAATGAATGACTGCTGGTTCTAAACCTCAGTAGATGATCCATTAATGCTGCTGTATCCAGCTTTGTTTTGATTGGATTTAAAAGTTTCTGGGAGTGCAATATGATTGGGATAAGGGATAACAGTGGAGGAAAATTGGAAGTATGATCATGGTAGTTTTATCTCCTTGGGAAACAAAATGAAAGACACAGCTAACAGCCAGACCCTGAGGACTGCCTAATCAATGAGATTTGATGGAAAGTCCAAAATCACAGAAGAAAGCCCGCAGGAAAGAAGATGTGTATTCACCTACAGAACCTATTGGGGTTTGCACATTTTCCTTAACAGTGTTGAGATGACTTGTCTTTTGTTGTAAGTAAGATTCAGCTGGCTATGTACTGGTCATCCACTGAGTGAATATTAATATGTCTCACTGGGGAGGGTAGAAGCTGTATAAGTTTAAATTCAGCGGTGCCCTCAGTGCTTACCAATCTGAATGGCAATGTTTCCTGCTGTCCTGCTTTCCCTGGTACCCCACTTGTAAACTATGGAAGCTCTTTGTCTCTCCATGCCACCTGCTTTCCTGAAACACCCCTGATCTCAGCTCCGCAGGCTGGCTTTTGAGATGGCAGTAAAATCCCCACGTTTGCTGATATTCAGTGAACTAGTCATTCCTTTGCACTAGTCAGCATTTAATCATCATTCTTCAAAGTGGCACGTTTTGTTTTTGAGGTCCACTTAGCCCAGGCCAAGCCCTTTTCCAAACATCCCGCAGAAGCCCAAAAGTGCAGAACACAGAAAAATGCCGAGAATTTGAATCAAATCCCCTCGCTGAAGGGCTTTTTCACACGTTCAACACCACACACACAGGTGTGCTCAGAGGGGACTGGGACCCTTACAAATCTGTATTGGTGGAAGTCCTTAAAAGTGTGTACATATGCAGTGCTAAATCTGCCACGGTGCAGTACCTACAGCTCTGCAGGCGAGAAAAGGCACTCCTCGCCTTGCTGGCAGGGGGACTGCTGCTCTCTTCCCTGCTGGGAACGCTGGAGCAGCTATCGATTTTCACATGGATTTTTCTTCGTTACACAGAAACACGAGCCTTTGTTCCTTCCCAAACGATTCGCTGCAGGCTTTTCCTCTGCCTACTGGGGCAGATTTGTCTGCAGAAACACGTTCCTGCGTTCACCTCTGGGAGTCGAGAAGGGAACTTCTCCCGAGGGACAGCCTGCCACAAACCACCTGGCCGCACGGCAGCTGCTCAGCAGCCTCGGGGTCGTGTGGAGAGTTTTCCTCTGTAGTTTTGTGTTGTTTACTCATTTTTGCAACTTCAAAGGTGTCTTTAGCGAGGGCAAGCTCCTCTGCCGTACACACCCAAAGGGAATTGTATTTCAGCAGGGTAATTCAGGGCCAAGTTCGGGTTTGCTGCAGTTTTGGGGACAGTGCTTTCACCTCCCCCTAAGGGCTATGCTGCAGCGAGTAACTTTGAACGTCCAGAGTCCTGGAAGAGAGACCCAACTGCCCCTCACGCACGCGGTTTCCCTCAGACAACGACGCGGTGCATTCACACAGCGCGGCAGCGGCACGGCTCCGCCATTTTAAGCCTCCCCGCGGAACCCCGCCGCCGCGGCCGCGTTGCGCCGCCGGAGGGAGCGGCTGTGGCGGCCCGGAACCGCCGGGCACGGAGGGGAGGAGGGAGGGCGGCGCTGCCGGGGCCCATGGAGCGGCTCCGGCGGCTGTGGCGGGGCCGCACCATGACCTACGGCGTCCCCCTGTTGGTGAGCGGGGCGGGGGGCGGCGGGCTGCTGCCGGGCCGGGGGGCTGGGGGCGGCCCGAGGGGCGAGGGAGGCAGGCACTGGGTGCCCTGGGTGCAGCCCCCCGCTCCGTTTCCGCATATGCAGGTCTTAAAGGGTAAGCGGCTTTCAAGGCGGATGAAGAGTACGGCAAAGGATAGTTCTAATATTTTTTTATAGTGGTTTTGGGTAAATGAACGAGATCTCCTTAAATCTCCCGCAGCGCACCTCTGAGAAGTGGGGAGGTCCGGAGAAAGGCGGTGGCGCTTTTTAGAGTTAAAAGGATTGAAAGGTTTGAGGCTGTTTATTTCAGTGATGCAAGTAAGTGCCATTCCAGAGGTGTCCAGGGTAGGAGCTTTAAGTGGAAATGCTCAGGCAATTGGACGCGCTCAAGTAACGTTTCTCAAAATAACGATAAAGACATTTGTGAGAAATGAAAACAGGTCAAAAAATCCCAACAAGGTAAGGTGATAATGACACGACTGTATGAATCGTTTGCATCAGCCAGTCCAATCCCTGATACTGCAAACAACTTGGTGGTACACCTCTCACGAAGTGATCGAACGTGACTAAAGCTGGCCAGCCACCCTGCTACATGCACGTGTACCTGGAGGGCTGTCCAGAGCTGCGCTTCTTTGGCGCTTAGACTGAAATTCCCTCATTTTTAAATGTTCTGATATCATTCTTGAGTTTAACAACACCTTTCTGAGATGTTTCAGGTTGGATGTATTTTTTGGTCACAGCGCTATTGTTTACCTGATTATTATTATTTTTTTTTAAGGTTTGCTACTTACCTTTCAAAATGAGGAGAACTCAGTCTGCTTAATATTCTGCAGCTCAATTTTAACTCCATAAAAGGTTTAGGAAAAATACTAAATTATTAAATTACAGATACTTAGAAGTGGTACACTGGTGGAGAATAATGTCGCCGTAACTTTTCAATAACAATACATCTGGTTTGGTAGGTTAACTGGCACAGTGAGTGAGGTGATGCAACTGATGTGCAAGATCTTGACTTTGATAAAACTTTCAGCATTACTTTCCCTGTGAGAAGAAGGAGAAAGTACGGCAAAGATACGCTTGTTATCGTTTGTGTTCTCAAAGGATTGAAAAAAAATATTATAAAATGTAGTTATCAGTTCTCTTCCAAAGTGGGAGGGTATCCTGGGTGGGGTGGGTCCTGCAGAACAAATACTGGTTGTGGAAAAAACAGAAATCTTATTAGAAGACACAGAAACAAGAGTAAAGTAAAACGCTTGTTTAAAGGAAAAAAAAAAAAAACAAAACTTAGAAGAGCTTCAACAGCCACCTGTCAGCAACATCATATTTTCAGTTCTGCTCCAGTGCTGGAGCTAGGGCTTCAGCTTTCTGGGCCACGGCAGACCTCTGGTTGCCCTTCTGGGCCCTCTGCTGTTCTTGCGTGGTTTGCCATCAGTCATAGCAGACATTTTAGAGACTTTTTTTTTTTGTCTTTGTACTGTTCAATTTCATTCCACTTTCCTTACCACAGCGATCTTTCCTCCAGCAACAATATAATATTGAGCAATATTCTGTCATATCTCTTTCCAGGGTTTCATGTCTCCATGACTTAAAATTAGTCTTCCCTGTGAATATTTCAGAATGTTTCTGTGTTGCTTCCCAAGGAGTAAGAAAAAGGAAAATTCTGTGCAGTTCTTTTCAGTTTCTCAGCTATCTATTGAACTCTGAAAGCATCTCTGAAGCTGAGTAGAACATTCCTAAAAGATCAATTACAGCAGAAAAGGTGCTGAATCTGTGCACAGTCAGAGAAGGAGCATGCCTTGGTAACCCTTTAAATTCTGCTGAATTTGTTGATAGTACTGAAATGAAAGTTCTCTGTTAGATTCTTGCATCCTGTACATAATTTTTCACTATACAATGCTGAGACTTTATTCTTCACTACTGCTGGAGGACACGAGCCCACTGCTGGACTTTTCATCAATACTATGTTGCCCTTTTAAAAATTCAAATCGATTTCATATCTTCCTTTCTTATACAGCATATTTGAATGAGAAGTCCCTGCACTACTCTTTAAAAAGGATCCAAGGTTGAAGAGATCATAATTTAAAAACAGATGAGGGTCTTGCTATATAGATGCATGATTTAATAAATATTAAAAATATTTCTTCCTTTTTAGTGTAAGTTATCTTGACCCTTTTTTTGTGTGTGTGTGTTCATTTGGGCTTGGGGCTGTTAGAATATTTCTATGCAGAAGGAATTTTCTTGGTTCATCTTTAAAACATCAAAATGACAACAGCTTTCAGAGTAAGATGCGTAAATCACAGTTTTCAGTCATGCTTTTTCAGAAGATAAGACTGTTTCTTTGTGAGCACCAGGGAGACTGTAGGGGGCAGGAATTAATCTGCAGGAAACTTTGATTTGTCAGCGTTTTCTTTAACTCTTTTTTTTTCTGTAAACTCCTCAGGTTCTGCGTGTTGTAAAACTGTATGCATGCAGGAGAGAGCAAAGTAACCTGGCATGGAATATCTTAACAGCTTGAGCGCTGCAGGGTGCGTAGTCGTAAAGCACTGGTGAAGACGGCAATATCTGTGTAGATGTTGGGATGAGCTCAGTGACCTTACAGTTGTAGCTCTCAAATTTGCTGTTATGACAGGAGGGCCTTAGTGTGGTAATTTAAACATCTTTGTCAGCTGTATTGATGTCTCTTTCCTATCATGGTAAGTCAGGCTTGACATTAAAAGGAAGGAGTCTACAAGTCTTTGGGATGCTTGGCTCTGTTCCACAATCAACTCTACCAGCCCCAAAGGGATGTGTCCGTCAGCGTACTGCAGCTGCTGGGATGATTCTGTAAGACGTTGAGAGAGTGAGGCTCATTGGTACGACATCAGGTGGATCCATTGTCACACCTTTCTTACAAGACATGGATCATGTTAGGGTACCTCTGGTGCAGTTTGAACATTTGAAGGTTGCTGGAAGTAATTTTTTTCAGACAAGTGTAGGTGGTGATTCCAAGTCATTGAGGTAGTGTTTGGACTTCAAAACAGCAAAGCAGTTACAGGTTTTAAACACATGTTAAAAAATGTTATTTTGTGTGCTCACAACACTTGCCAGAACTTGTATTTCTGTTTCTGTCTTTGGCTGATTCTAGACAAGGATCTTTTGTACTCTCTAAGCTGCAATAGGAATGTACAGATCCAGTTCCAGTTCTGCTGTCAACATGTTACAAGGGAAAAATTAAATGCTCAGGATCTAAAGCAGCATCTTGGCAGACAGGAAATATGGTCTGTGCCTCACTTGGTGATTTTCATTGCACACCTAAAATAAGTGTAATGCTCTATATATGCAGTATCACAGGTTTCAAACATTTAGCATGTAGTGACATTCTTCGTATCTATAGCTGTGGATTTTGACATCTTTTCATTCTGTTTTTTTTTTTTTTTCCTTCTCTCTCTCTCTTTAATCTCCTCATCCTGTAATGACCATGTTTTTACAAGTACTTTCCTTGTGTATCTCCTCTTTCCAGATCTTGTCTTTGGTGTGCGTAGTGTTGCCAGAAGAGATGAAGGTAGCTGGGAACAGTGAAAGTTTTTCTCTGTGAATAAACATGTTCCTAAAATATATCTCCGTCAGTGTTTATGCACACAGACTGTACTACATTGCCATCTACATTGCTGCCTTGAACAGTGCAAGTTTACTTTGATAAGCACTTTGTTAAGAGACAGTGAGAGTGCCTGTCACGTACAGGAGAAGAAAGGTCAGATTAGAGAGAGCTGCTACCAGAGCTGCAGCGGTGCGGTCAGCGCTCCCAGGCACCATTAGAGAATGTCAGGGGTGTCTCAGGCCTTGTTAATGAACCCATTTTCTCTCAACTTTATTGACCTCCTCTGGCAAAGAAAAGAAAAAAAAAGGAGAGGATATCAGGATATGAATTCACATGTATGCGGATTAGTTTTGTTTGCTGGTGAAGTCAGGGTCATCTAGAAGCCAAGACTGATGCTCAGAAATATTTTGTAAATTCTGGGAAGTGCTATCTTGTGCTGTGACTCACCAATATTGGAAGTTGTACTGGGCTAATGGGTAGGGAAAGTACATTTTTATCATTTAAATGTATTTAAATAACCAAGCATCCAAAGATTCCTTTAAATACAACATTCCTAATGCATTGCATAAAAAGCTGCTAAATTCTGAATCCTGGCATAAACTCTACACTAGGCATGCTTTTTTTTCCCTGCTGATTTTGGAGGATCTAGCCATAAAAGATAATATGAACACTTAGAAAAGTGAAAAATTCTTCTTCATGAGTAATCATGTTTTTGAGATCTATTGTTGCCATCAGTGTCTCTGTGTAAAAACTGTTATTAAATTATCTTTTGGTATTGTGTGAAAAAGAATGACTACAATTAGCATTTTTTACTTCCAGATATGTCAGTGTTATTGTTAACATCATTTACATTATCACCTTGAACAATTCATAATATTGAATTGCAGGATTTTTATTGGTATATATTACTTCATGCAACTTTACATTAACATTTGACATATACAGAACAGTTCATTTAAATGTTAATATGCTTTTGAGAGATGAATAGGAGTTTACATTTATACATGATAAAAGAGTTCTGACTTCTAATATTTGTAGATAAATTGTTATTGCCTGTAAAAGCCCACAAGTATTAAATCTGTAGCCTGGAAAAGCAATAAATACAAAACAGTTTTTAGAGTTTTAAATTGGTAGCTCCAAATCATTGAGTTGGATAGTGTCATTTTTATGCTTTAATCACTTGTATTATAAATATTGTGTCTCTAAGATTATGATGGGATACGTCCATGACTTGTGCTGCACTTCTTTGCATCTCCTGTTCATCCATCTGAGTGTGTGTTTGAATCATGGAGCTGTTCCAGATAAAACCACCCCCAGAACCGTTTGTGCCGGAGTGGAAGCCAGCATGTTCAAGCTGAATGGGCTTTTGTGGACTCCAATTTGCGCAGTCTGAAATAGCTGACATCCATCTTTCACTTGACTGGCAGGTCTTAGAGTTTCTGAGCTCATCTTCTCAATCAATGCCTTAAACTTTTATTTTTGGTTCTAAATCTGAGTAGTATTTTCCAGATAAATGTTAGGTACTCTCTTGTACTCCAGGCTTGGCCTCTGTTTCATTTTAAAAGAGAGGAAGTGTGCTTACATTGTTCAATGCTGTTAGGATGGACTAATCTGGCACTCAGGGATCTTCAGATCCGTGCTGAGCCTAGGAAGAGCAGCACAAGTAGAGATTTGCCTGTTCTCACACTGTGTGCGTAGTCCTGCTTTAAGATCCACCTTCTTCAAGGGGTGGTGAATGTAAGCGGGTAAAATTAACTCTACTCCATTGAATTTTCAGTCCCTGTCCAGCATTGTCAAGCAGGGAAGTGTTTCCTTACTAGTAGTGGTTTGTTTTTATCTTCTTTAATGTAGATTTCAGTTTATTTTTCATAGAGTGAACAGGTGACAAGAACCCCAGGTTGCCGTAAGGTATAAACAGTTTCTCATTATACTGTGCCTCGGCTAGATTTGAACATCTGAGTAATGGGAATACTAATTTTAATAATGAATCCAAATTTTGGCTTTTAGAAGCTTCGGAAGGAGATGGTATTCAGCAGCTGCAGCTTGGCCACCATGGCAGACCCAGTTTTCAAACAGCTGCAGCTGCTGAATGAAATTCCTGTGTCATCTGCCCAGTCCAAGCAGTGGGTGTAATGCAAAGTGACAAAGCTGGGGCTGAAAATGCCTTTTTTTTGCTAATGCTCACACTGAGGAACCTCTGGGTTGCTGTCCGCCCTGCATTGTTTGAAGGTTGGTTTCTACTAAATACATTTCCTATGCTTTCCAACCTGCCATGAAATGGGCATTTTAATGAACCAAGTTGTTTTTTTTTTTTTCCTTCCTAAGGCAGAATAGTAGCGCTGAAAGTCTGCAGACCATTTTTGTTGTGCCCTGCCTGTAGCCATTCATATTTACAGTCTTTAAAATCATTGCTTTGAACATACCCTATACTGAGCCAGTTCTTCTGATGCAGTGGGTCAAGTTTAATGCTCTGCACAAAGTTCCACGTTCTGTGAAAGCTACACCTTGCTGCTTTATCAGTCAGTTATGGCTGGACCCAGCTGATACCAGCTGCTGTCCAGGTTGCCAGCACGGTACTGATGCAGTCGGCTATCGTCATGTTTCATCCGTTTCTGGTTGTAATGCGGTTCAGACTGTCTGCAGTTTGTGAATTCTAGTATACGCATAGAATTGGTGCATGCTCTTACTTTGTCAGGCTTCTGAATGAAATTAAGGAATTTTATAGTTTTGTTTTCCCCCCAGAGGATGCCTCTGATCTGAACTGAAAATGGTTTCCATTTGTTGCAGATGAGAAGAAAAGGCAGACCCTATTCTGCTCCCATTGTGAGTGAGGAGAGGTTTTGGTTTCTGAGAAGATTCTGCCCTGTTTTTTTCTCTTCTCAACAATTTCTGCGTTAGAGCGAAGTGCTGGAGTTGCTCTGGAAAATAAAATACTCTCGAGAGCTGGCAGAGGGGGGCGCTTCAGGTTAAGATGATCTGCCTGGCTCTGCTGTGGGACTGGCAGCTTGAGCACTACTTTATTTAGGAACAAATAAGAGACTTCAGTCTTCTGTGCTGCCAAGTTGCTGTCTTTCACCAGCTCTGCACCGCATATATGACAGTTCTTTAAAAAGGAAACCCCCAAAACCTTTTGACTGTGATCACTGCAAACTAAAATAAAAAACTAAAAATTCACGACTGTTCTAGTTTTGAAGCTCATGATGAATAGCTGGAGGGTTTTGCTGCAGTGTTCTTAAAGAAGAGGCTAGAAAATCAGCACGTTCCTTCTTCAGTGATATTTATGATAACATTTTCCTGCTTTCTTTACACTAGTGTGTAATATGTGTTGCCAGCACTAAATATAGTGGTCTGATTAATGTAGGGATCTACAACAACTGTGAAGTAATTTAGTCATCTGGCTTTCACAATTGGTGCTATAGCAGGAATGAGGTTCTCTAGCAACAGGGATGCTTAGGATACTGCACATTGCTGGTGCTGCCAGAGAAATTGTTTCCTGTTAGTTTGCTATACTCAAGGGACCGAAGGTTAATGGTGGGATCTGCTCTTAAGGCCTAACTTGTGCTGTTACGAGTCCTCAGTGAACATCTCGCTGGTGGTGGTGACAAACACGAGTATTACCCATCCTAAGATGCAGTTAAGTGATCAGGCTGATGCCATCCATAACTAATTGTGTAACACACTTCCCAATGGAGAAGTGGGCAAATAGAATTTTTAAAAGAATGAAAGAGAATTTTATGTCATTTTTTTACATAAGACATGTATTGAGGTTGCTGAGTATATGTGACAGATGGTGCTCTTATGTCACATCCTATCTTTCATTTTGTTTTGCAACATGCAAGTCTTCCATGCATGCATAATTGCATTACAACATCATAGGGGTTTTTGTGTACTCACTGAAACATAAAGGAATAATCCAGTGCGAAATCTTTAATGGGGGGATCGTGCTAGCTGTGCTGCTAAGCTGATTGCACCAACGTGCCTTAAGTGCTGGCTCACTGGGATGTCTCCCAATTTTGCCTTCTTAAGAGTAAACTTCAGGTGTAAGTAAAGGAAAAAGTGAAATCGTAGCATCGTTTCATTGATCTGCTGAAGGCATTCAAGTGACTAGACAGACAGTGTTTACTGTGTAGTAAAGTTTTTGCTCCCCGTTCTGACACATTTAAATCTAATAGTTCCTCGCAGTGAAAGAATGCAGGACTGCAGGTGGAACGCATGGGACTTTGCTTCTGGCCTTGGCTTGCACTGAGCATGTTCATCTGTTGCACTGCTTTTTTAACATGCAAGGAATGTGGAGATTATCTGCATCACAAATTGCAAAGCTAGAAACATATGTGAGACATACAGAATATGGAAGGCCAGTAAGCTAATGACATTGATAGAATTTTTAACATCAGTCTTGTCCCAGTTCTGATTATTTTGATTGCTGAATCTTGATGTTTCATCGTTGTTTGTATGTCTGTATTTTTCTCTTTAAATAGAATTAACTTAAATGAAGATGGTGAGGGCACCTTCCCTCATAATGAAAAAAAAGAGAAAGGAGAAACTTAAACCAAGCTAATATTTCCATTCAACACAATGTCAGTCACTGAGTCCTTTATTACCTCTACTGCTGTTATAGTTGTGTAAACTCATTGATACTTTCTCTATCATGGCTTTTGAACATGGTTTAAAAAATATAATTGACTGAAAAGCTGCCCATTGCTGCTGTGGCATGTGTAGATAAAGGGAACTCATGCTCAGTGCTGTTGGCTAACTGTATTCACATGCTGTTGGCTGATTAAATAAGTGCTGAATGTGGCTGATTAAGGTCTGTTTTTGCAATGAAGACATCATGCTTGGTTCTTTAAAACACCGATCAAATATAATTGTAAATATCTTCTTCATATTTTATATATATTCAGGGCTTTTATATAATCTGAATCCTAACCTTCCAGCCTTACGCTGTGTAATATTTCAGTGTCAGTTATTGTTCCTTACAGTATCGATGGGCTTTGACTCTGACACAGCTGAGCTGATGTTTCATTGAAAGACCAATTCACCATTGCAGTATTGGAAATGTAAAGGCAACTGTGTTGGTAAGGTCTGGCAAGCAAAATGTCCAACTGGCCAGGCTGGCTATACTGCTTATGCTGTATGAAGGGCAAAAGTAGATCAGAATCCAAGTGTTTTCTTTCTCTTCTTTTCCTTCCCTTTAGCAGCGTAAAGGAGTTCTGAGTAAAATTACAGTTTCAGGCCAAAACTTGTCTTAAGGAGGAGAGGTGTGTGTGAGTATCAAATTTTTTAACGTGTATAGCTGCAAACATAAAATGCAGTGTATAATGGATGTTTGCTGTCAAACAAGTGATAGAATGTGATGAGACAAAATGCAAAATGAGTAGCATGACTTATTTCATGCAACAGCTATCTACCCGATTTCCCCTAGCTATGAAGTACATTACATAGTTTTAAATTATCAAAGCTAAAGAAAAATATTTATTTATTTTAGTTGGAGCATGGTTTTGTTCATGTTGCGTCTCATAACAACATACTTTATGCAAGCCTGTTGTTGGATAAATTAATTTTGAAGTGATATCATAATTTCTACTTTCCACCTACTTGAACAACTGTGCACTGAACCAGTTCTAGTGCAGCTGTTTTTGCTCTACCACAGCCCCTCACTGACAAGACAAACATAAGCTGTAGTTTGTAACAGCCGTAATCTTGTCTATACTACTACAGATTTCTGTTTGTTAGGACACGAAGTTTAAATTAACTCGTAGGCTGTTAATTAACAGAATACTCACTAGGACTTAAAGAATCGGCATAGATTTTCATTAGCTGATAGGTGTCAGCCATAGTAACGTTCAATTATTGTCTGATCCTCGAGACTTCCAGCATATGGTATGAAGATACCATACCTTCAGCTGACAAACCTGCTTTGACGGAATAAATCTTAATATTCACATTCTTTTTAACCATTTTGAATACTTTTTTTTCTTGTTATTCTTTCTTACCAAAGTAGTTATACGTGAGGAAGACATTCTTTTCCCTTTAACACTTTCTTCTCTATTATGTATATTGATGATTCAGTATCTGCAAGAGCAACATTAATTCCTCAAACAGCGGAGGTTTGAGGTCCCTCAAAGTTGCTTGCTACTGCGTGATGATTTTCTTATCAGCTTTCTGAAATTGCAGCTTTGTGGCCTAGCAGCTGGATACTCATATCACAAAACTTTGGTCTGTTTGTTTCTACTCATCAGCTGCATTTGTAAGGTTGTCAAAAGGGCCAGGCCAGGAGACTGGAGCCTTTACCTCCTGGCTGTTGGCGCAGCGTTCCCTGCACTGCACAGAGCACCTCTGTTCCCAGGAGCCCAGTCTGTAACCCGCCTCTGCTCTGGGGGCGTGGGGAGTACGTTCACGTGCTTGTTTCTGAGTAGCTTTATCTGCTTGATGGAAAATCACATAGTCCTGCACCTTCTAGAAAGAGTAAATGGAAGGAATAAATGTAGAAGGCTTGTTTGTTTTAATTGAATGCGTATGGCTTTGTGGCTTCAATGGCCTGAACTTGGGATAGCATACTGTCTGGAAAGCACATACATTTTTAACTACCTGTGCAGCATAATTATAACAATTACTGGACACAAGCCATTGGAGCAAACCTAATGTGTATCAAGAAATCAACCATCATTGCACAGAGAATGGCTACCAGCAGCAGCCTCTAATGAAGGACTGTAACAGTTAAAGGAGTTAAAATAGGTTGGTCCTCTCCTCTTCCTTTTGCTTCTGCAGCCTTCCTTAAGATGCTCATCTGTAGATGTGAAGCCTTTCAGCCTGAGCAGAGAACAGCAGAAAAAGTCTGTCAGGTCAGAGCAGCAGTGGAAAAACCTGATTTTTTCACAAAGTAGAGAGATTTCTAAGCTACTTTTTAAGTCCTTCATGGTGTTTGGTAACAATATTTGATCTTTTGGTTGATCTGTCCATTTTCAACGATAAAAATACATAGGCAATTTTATAATATCCCTCTGCCATAAGAAAGAACAATAATTTTTTTAATGCTGCTATGAAGCACTCCCCCCCCTTAATCCCTGTATTGCTCTCTTTCATAAGCTTTGCAGGTGTGGAGGGAATTGCAAGACAACTAAGGAGGCAATAATAACGGTGCAGGTGTGCTGGATATGATTTCTTAGCTTAGTTGATAATGTATCACTGAACCGCAGTTCCAGTGAGCCGGCCTGTTCAGAAGCGTAATTAGATCTGGAACACACAGACATCAGAGCCAGTCAACGCCGTATTGTTACTTCCCCACAGAGTTTGAAAATGATGGGAATAAATGCTGTGGCAGTAACAAAAGGTTCCATTGTTGCAATTATGTCAGGAAGCCATATGGGGAGGTAAAAAAGCGGTAAGAGGAGACGAAATTCCTAGAGAATGGGAGTCGTGATGCACCTGTTTGTATATGAAGGAAGAAATTTGTGAAATCCTGGCCCAAAGAGTGGAAGAAAAATCTCTGACGTTCCACATACTCCTGCTCCTAGATGTATGTTCCAGTTGTTTGTTTTCTTCAGTTCCTGGTGTTTCTGCTGGAAGAATAGCAGAGCACCTCGGAAAATGAAGGGGGTCAGTATGTGGATGTGCTTTTTTGCATTAGTCCTAACTCGTATTTTCATTTTGTTGTTTTTCAGCTGTATCTTGTTGGGGGATCTTTTGGACTCCGTGAATTTGCTCAGATAAGATACGATGTCCACAAACTACATGGCACGGTACTTGAAATGTTTTTTTTCTTTACTCTTCATTTCATTTTGCGTATGTGCTGACTTATAAAGGATAGTTTGCTAGGACAAGCAAAGTGTTAGTATTGGGACACGTTAATGCCTTTCACCACTGAACCCTGGGCTACACTTGGGGTTCTTAGGCAGTGAGCAGTGTAGATAACAAAAGAGGCTGAAATAATGACAAATCTTTTTGCTGTCTCTGGAAACTGATGAAAATAAATAATTTGCTTCCTTATATTGATTATAAATGGCAATTCTGAGTCTGGAGAAAGGAAGTATAGCACATCTTCCTATTTCTCCTCTCCTGGGGCTGTTCAGCCTGAAGAGAAGGCTCAGGGGTGACCTTATTGCAACTTTTCAGTATTTAAAGGGGGCTTATGAAAAAGATGGAGAGCAACTTTTTGCTCGGGCAGATTATTTTAGGACAAGGGGGAATGGTTTTAAACTAAGAGGGGAGATTTAGATTAGAGGTTAGGAGAGGTTAGGTTAGGAAGTTTTTATATGTAATCTAGACTAAGAAAACTCGATATTTTAGAAGGTGTGCAATAATCTTTTGGTTCTGTTTTCAAACTGTTTGGTGTTGAGTAAATAGTGTTAAATTTTTGGGGAATGATTGGCTTCAAGTCGACTGAGATAAGCAGATACCTTTAACATTGTGCTACATCCTATTCTTTAAGCTCTGTGACAGAAACAGGAGCTAATCTTTACTCCCCATGGCAAAATGTACTACGTGGAAGAAGCCTTTCTTTAAATGTGCTGGAAACCTTCTGAATGAGAGAAGTGGCTTGTTTACCAGTGCTACTTATGTCTCCAAGTGTACCATTAGTTCCAAATTATGTGTGAAATGATCTGAAAGGAGCATGCTAGTTAAGTAGGAAGTAATACTGATTTGCTGTATCTAACTTTGTAGCATGCAAACCTGCTGTTGCAATGCAGAGAGGCTTTGTGGTCTCAGTGCTGCTGACTTGCAGGTGACATAAAGCTTTTTTAAAGACTGTGTAGCACTTTGTGTAAGAAGTGCTTGTGTAAGACTCCAGACACTCTGCCTAAGAGGTCCATGACAGAGTTTGTAACCTAGGAAAGAATGGGCTTACAGCGGCTTTCTACTGTGACCACATCTTTCAGAACTTCATCTGTTGAGGGTTTGAAGACTCCCTTGTTTTGTCTTAGACCTTGTTGTGGGCCATCTAAATTACGTCAATTGCTCTCTGTTGTTCCTTGTGTTATATACCTGATTATGGCCTTTGAAGCACCACGCGGCCCACTTCTGCTCAGTCCCATATTTGAGGTAGCCCTTAAAACAGGGGAGGGTGATCTTACAACTCTTTTCTACAGAGCTGTATGCTGGGTAGTTATTTTCTCTCAGGCCTGGGCTTTCAGGACCAGCTGTAGCGAAGTTGTCCTCTATCCAGATGGGGATCACAGCAGAGGCAAGAATTTGCCTGTTGTTTCTGTCAGTTTCTTGGTCAGATTCATACTGGGTGATTACATTTGGCCTCCGTGATCTGGACAGTGACCACAGCCCAGAGAAAAAACACGGTAATAGATGTGTTTGTTCGCATCTATGTGGCTCTGTGTCCCAGCATGTATAATCAAGGGAAGCGTCACTGAATTAGGCAGTACATGAAAGCTCTGAGGGGAAGCTACTGCACCCTGGAGTTCTCTGAAAAGTTAAAAGAGGCCATCTGGATTCTTCTCCAGCCTGTACTAGTTAAGGCTGCAGCATCTCTTTTGCATTTTCTTCTTCCTTTCGTTATGATTTTATTTAGGAATACGTGCAATTTAGGTAAAGAACGATGCAGTATTGGCTGAGAACTACCAACACCAACTTTGGGCTAGTTGTAGACAGACAGATTAAAGCAATGTGTTTCATTAGTTTTTGTTTCTATGCCCATAAAGAGTTAAGAACCATTCTAATTCACTAAAACAGCATAAGAGATTAGAATGTAGGCTTGTTTTTCATTTTTAGTTAAAATACTTTACATGAAACTCAGGAAAAGAGCCTTCATCTGAGTAATTTAAAAATGCTATTAAAAATTCTGACAATCATAATACGTTTGTCACTGGTCAAAACCATGGTTTTTATGGTAGAGTAGAATATATTTTCTTGAGTAATACACTTTTAACTAGCATAAGCCCTTATCAGAAAGGGGACAAGTGCTCCTTTTGGGGGGTTGGGCAGTTGTATGAAAATTGCAATAGACAATAACAGAAATAGGATTTTTTTTTTTGGTTACAGTTGCTCCTTTTGAATAATAATGGTGCTTAATTAAATAATGCTTTTCCTATAAGGAGCTCATAACACTTTCACAGAATTTAAATGAGTTAAGCTTCACAGCCTTAGTGTCAGAAAATTATTTTATTATTTTATTTATTTATTATAATTATTTTATTATTTCCATTTTACTGCTGAAAAAAATTGAGGTTGCAAAAAGTTAAGCAAGCCATCCAGATGTAGGCTAGGATTTGTAATACCTGAGTGCCTATCTTTTTTGATTGTATATTAAGGATGTTGAAAGTACAGTACACCCCCTTTTGTGAGCATGACTCCTAGATAGACGGGACTTAGATGCTCCTTTTGTGGTATATCTAGTACATTTAAAATGCTAAACTATTATCCCTTCCCTTTAAAACTATTTGTCCTTTTCCTTTTTCAGCAAATTAGTTCCTATGTTTTAGTGGCTGCCACTTTCTCTTTGTATACTTGTAATTCAATGAGCAAAAGCTGCATTAGTGATATCACCTATGTTATTGATGTCAAACTGGTTTACCGTGTAAAACAATGTTTTGAAGAGCATTCTTTGATAAAGAAACAAAAACTCAAGAGTGGTTTGGATTTAGGGGAGAATATGGTTTGGCGATGATGCCGTGGGTTGGGAGTAGGATTAGGGTTGAGAAAGAAACAGAGTTTAGAGCTGTAGCAGGAATGGAGCTGGGAAGGGGCTACCAAAGGGTGCATTGCAAAAGGAGCTCTGTCCTCTAGGTCATCAGGGCCATACCTTGGTATCTGGGGCTGAGGCTCGACTGATGACTGGGGTGAGGGTTGGTACAGGGACAGAGCTGCAGTTGGAGAGGGGCTGGTAGCAAGAAGAGATGTTTTATCCAGTTAGATATCAGGGCATTGTTTGAGTGCATCTCTTTCAAAAGCCAAAACAAAACAAAAAAACAACCAGACAAACAAACAAAAAAAACAGCATTTTGGGTATACCTTAATTTACTTGGGATACCTAGATCAGCTGTATTCCCTCAGGACGCCGGGTGTCCTGCATTTAAATCAAACTTGTGCTGAGGCACTTATTGATATAAATGCCTGTTTATGCCAGTCAGAATTCTCCTGAAGCTAATCAAGGATTTCTACATTATCTATTGTTGCCAAAATGTCCATTAATGGAGAAATCATTAGGTTAGGTAATTGTTTCTTTTCTGGGAAGAATTTATGCAAATTGAAATTGGGTATAGCAAACCAGGTATGCTTACGGGAAAATCACATTGGATTAATGGAGGAGAAATGAGTAGTTTTGTATAGGCATCTTTCCAAACACCTTTATTCTCAAACAGAAAACCAGGCCCTTTCTTTGTCTTACTTTAATGTCGTGTATGTAATTGACTAGTGATACTTTTTTAAGAAGTGTTTTAAAACAGAAAATGACACTTCTATTTAATAAGCTGAAAATGTTTCAAGTATGTAATAATTTTTGTTTGCTTGTTTTTTTACTGTTGTCATTCAAGGCATGGTAGAGACTTGCTGTTTCAGATCTAATTCTGGATATAAGAATCTTGGACAAGAGTAATGACTTCATGGTTTGTATCACTAGCTGATTGTTACTGTGAAGGGCTGAAGAGAAGCAACGTTTTAACTACCTGGGGAAATTTAGGCTTTCTTCAGTCCATCAGCAAACCCTTTCGACTAATAAAACGGAATTTTTATTTTTAAGTTGGTATGGCTTTGTTGAAGTGGAGTTATTGTGAGTCAGGTTCTCAGAGTACAGGGAGGAGGTAGGACCAAGCAAGTTCCTTCAGGGCACATTCAGCAGGAGCACTTCTAGGAAACCTAGAGTCTCTAGATCATTTTGTCAGGAAGCAAAACATCAATGGGCCTTTGAAGTCTGCAAATAGTTCCTATTGTGGAATATATAAGAGCATTACAGTACTGACCGACCTCTTCATGATTATAAGCTATGTAGATTCTGATTCACTTTTCCTTCTATTTTGTCCTAAACAAAGTGAGTGCACCTCTAAAGTAGAATGCTAAGAAATTCTGATAATGTTTTCTGTCTTATTGAGGTATTAAATGACTGTAGAAAGCAGTTACTGAATTTTAGTCGGTCTCACTTTCTCTGTAAAAGGAAGATAATTAATGCTGATCTAATTTACATAGAGAATAGGGTACTTAATTAATTCAAATAGAATTATTTAAATTCAAATGAGTATTTTTTTTTTTAAAGTACTTAGGTGAGATCCATTAGTTCAAGTGTTTTGGGTCAGGGTGAAATATTTCAGGTGGAAATGGGAGCAGAGAAATGACCTGTTTCCATGAGACCTTTGTATCAGGTGAGATCATAACTGGCATTTGCCTCAGGAATGTCCAGGAAATCAGTCCAGCATTTTCTTCTTATTGTAAGTGAATATTCAAGAAGGGGGATCTGCCAACTCGAATGCATTTGTGTGTGTGTTTTTGTTTTTGTTTTTTTTTTTCCTTTTAAATAATGTGTTTAACGCTAGGTGAAGATTTAAAAATAAAATTGATGAAGACCCTGAATGGGTCTGTAGCATTTAAAATTCCAGAAGGAATGCAATTTTTTTCAAACTTACAATTGTAGACTGTCAACAGAATGTCCCCATCATTAAATGTATTGTTGTATCTACCTGAGCTAGATAGAGCTGCTTTACTGTAGCTGTTTTGTTCATCTTATTTGAGGACCTGCAGCTGTGTTAGAAAATACTATTTGCAAAGCTATCAAATATAGTAAGGATTTACTGGGATAGCAAACAGTATTGTAGTAGGATGTAAAGGTGTGATTTTCACATTTTTTTCCCAGATTAGCCAATTGACTGAAGATTGCAAGGTGTTTTTATTGCAGTTCTTAATGGATAAATATCTGTGCTTGAAATCGTATTATACCTTGGTGTTCCCAAAGATCATAAACTCTTGCCAAAACTTGAGTGACTTCACGATTTCAAGGAATAATCTGGATAGGTGAAGTCCTTGTAATTGGCTGGACTGGAGAAATACATGGTGTTGTAGTTCTTATGGTAACTATGGGCGTGACTATTGCTGCCTGCTCAGGTCATACCATTTGCTCAGTTGTCTTTTATTTTCTGCAGATTTTCTGCTTGATTTTAATCCAAAATCATCCTCTAGACTGCCAGGTGTGTCAACACCCCCTTCCAGTGTTAAGGTCACGATAAGTGCTAACAGCGTTAATTTAAAATAGTCTAAATTGGAGTATTTGTATTATTAGAGTTATGTAAGTGAAATTAAAACATTCAGTATCTGCTCAGCTAACTCTAAATGTATGTTTGTGATGCCGTGCACTGTCTAGGATTCATCTTGCTTGTGTTTCCGTTGTCTCGAATGAAATGCCGAGTTTGAAATAGCTATCCAGACAGCTATTTCAGATAGCTAGGTGGTTTGAGACAGAAATGCCTCTGCAATAAGCTTAATTCCATTTTCAGGTAGATGCTTGAGGAAGATGTTCTGTTTTGACTGCAGGAAAAGTAGAGGGATTGAGCTCAACGCTTTATTGTTGCCACATTTCAGTGAGGTGAGTTGCCATCCTTTGCATGCGAATATATTTAATTTGACCAGTGAACGGTAGGTGATATAAACATTTGCACGACTTCAGATGCAGAAGAGTTAGTTCAGTTTTGGATGCATATCTTAAAAGTAGCGTTTCTTGCCTCAAGAAATACCTATCTATCTCTGTTCAGTGAACTGTAGGAGGAGTTTAAACAGAATCTTCATACTTCAGAGCAAAAGTTTAGATAGTTACAACTAGGTAAGATGAGGCTTGCCATAAATGTTCTTTCCCTGGAGCTTCATTGGCAGACCAGTAGAAATGGGCTGGAGGTGAAGGAACTCTTTTCATCTGCTGAACCTCTTTGATGTATAATGTGATTCTAGAGAGTTTCCTTCTGCCTCTCCCGTAATGCCGTAGGAGGTAGCGTTAAAAAGATCCTGTTTGATTTGAGTGTAAAAAAAAAAAAAAAACAACATAAAAATCTCTTTAATTGATGCTTGATGGATTTTTTTGGATGGGGAAGGTATCTTTTCTAAACGTGTCAGCAAGGAAATACGGAATAATTTTAGTGTCCATGTCTGTCACTGAACTTGGAGGAATAATTAAGTCTTCTCAACTAGCATTTATCTAGCATTTATTTATTTATAATGCACTTTCATGCATTTAATTGGTTTCAGTAAGCTAATTACACGAGCACAGGGATTGATTTTTTTTTTTTTTATACTTAAGCAGGTCAGGGTGGCCTGAGTCACAAGTTTAATGAAGACAAACTAATTTGGCTAATTTCCTTGTGTAAGTTGATTTAGGTGATTTTCAGAGACTAAATTAATTAAAGAGCTTGGCCCTAGGTCCTGTAAAAATTAAGAAAATAAAACACTGAAGTGTTGCTTGGTTCTTTAGAGAATGCAAAGAGGCATACATTTATGATTGCTTATAGCAGAAAAAAATCTTTGCCTGTCATTTGTCTTTATGTAATGAAGAACATTTTGCTAAATTAAAGCAGACGTTGCTTTTAAGCATGGCCTGCTTAGTGGAGGGTTTTAGAATTGGATGTTAAGTGAAGCAGCCTGGATCCTGTTGGCAAGGGGGAATTTGGAAATTGCTACATCTTTTGACCGTGGTTCAGAATTATCCAAGGTAGTAATTTCAGTCCTACAATATGGCACAGAAATGAAGGGGTAGCAGAGCTTTTCGTACTCTGTACTGTGGTGTTACCAGATGTTCAGACATCAGTTTTCTGCTGTTTCGGTTCAGTCCAGAGGGACTGTATGGAAATAAGCTCTCTATCCATGCTGTTCTTGAAGATTTTGAGGTCCAGCTGCTAATGTTGGGCTTCATGTATTTTTCATTGATTTCAGGAAAAACTAATCCATTTTGCTTGAGCTCAGATTACTTTCCCACTTCATCTATAAACAGCTGCTTGCTGAATTTGCTGTACCAGACAGGCACGTATATTTTCATTTTTCAGACATCCTTTTGGTTTAGCATATTAACAATCCACAAGCCAAATATGTAGTCAGCCTGATGCTCAATAACAGTTTTGTTGCTCCATTCTGAGGCTGATATTGTGTACATGCTTTAGAACGGCTTCCAGTGATTGGATCCACCTAGTCCCACTGGTGGTGATAATTGTCACCACAAACAGCTTAAAGCACTGTAGGACAGCCTGGAGATAATGTAGTGCCTGCACCTGCCCTTTTCACATCATCAGGTTTCAAGTTGAAGAAAAATGAGACCCAGCCCATCTAGACTGTTCTGATGAAACCAGGAGACCTGTCAATACCAGAAGACTTCTACTAATAACCAGAAACAGCTATGGGTGCTCAGAACCTCACTACAGTTGTTAAAAGTTGGGGAAATCTCATTAAATCAGGATGTGATGATGATAATAATACAGTATTATTTGGTAATATGCGTTCACTGAGGAAGAATTAAAGTGGTACTAATTTTTAACTTTGAAATAACTTTTTTATTTTAATGAATATTTTGTTTCAGTCTGGTAATATTGTGCCAGCATATTTTTTGGCAATGAATGTGAAAATGTATTGTTAATGATACTGAGTTTGGCCACAGACCTTAAATAATAATCTTCAGAGTTTCCATGATAAATTATTTCACTGAACCCTTGTCAAGCTTTTTTCATGGGTTTCTTTTGTGAAGGAAAGCCATTACCTATTAGTGTCTGTGTATGCAATGACTACTACTAGTGTAGAAATCACTTTTTTTTTTTTTCTACCTAGGATGCTAGGATGTCATGCTGTGTCTCATTTGTAAGGGTACATTAACAGACATTATTTGAATGATATTAAAATGTCTTTGAGAGGTGGAGAGGTGTTGTGTCTTTAACTCAATTTTCCCACTCTGTGTAAAAGATTCAAGGGCTTAGTATCTGTCTAGATCTAAAGGTTTTTTCCCTAAAACTTCCATTCCATAGCTGCCTGTGTATCACCATTGGACTGAAAATCTGTTATATCCCTAATACTCTGCTTTTGGCCAAGCTCTCTATTACCAGAGCTTTTATGGTGCTGCATAGCTTGGCATCTATTAAATCTTTTAGGTTTCATTAAATAGATATTCCTCAATCTGCATTAGTGAGATGTGATCTCTGCAAAGTGAGCTGATGATTACAAGCTATGAGGCTTCATGCAAAATGCCTGTAGAAGCATGGATGCTTTCTGGTACCTTCTTGTTCAGTCAGAAGGCCCTTGACCAAGATGTGGACGAGAGTTTAAAGGCAGATTTAATTTTCCTGGGAAGCTCTTCAGCCTTTCCTGTTATTTGTCTGTAGTTACTGCTGCTCCAGTTGCTGCCTAGCGTGTATCCCCCTTCTAGGCATCTCAATCTCGCTGCCTTTTTTTTTTTTTTTTTTTAAATTTCCAAGTTTAATTCATGCTGCGGATTTTGCTGTGCAACCGGGTGCTAGATCCCTGTAAGTCTAGTTCTGAATCTTGAGATGTGTGCAGCAGCAATGTGACCATTGCTATGTTACTTGTCCTGAACTAGTAAATATCCTGGTGGCCCCACGTGCTGTTCCAGATTTCTTGTGTATGTATGCATGTGGGTGCACTCAGAAGATTGCTGTAGAGTGAATGCTTCATGTAAGGGCTTGCTCAGTTTTCTGTCCAGGAAACTGGGGACGCATTTTGGATCCTATCTGGCATATCTTACTCAGGAGTTCTCAGTAAATGCAGCATGCTGGGTGTGTTCTGCATGGCTGCACACAAGGTAACTGTTTATTTGGAAGTGTGACAGTCCCAGCACACGCACACACATTCTGCAGGATTTCCAAGCATCTAGCAACCGCGTCAGAGCTACTGCATGACTATGCTGCCCAGCATCTGGAAATTCCAGGCAAATGGCCCAATTTCTCTTTTTTTTCTGTCTGGACAGAATTTCTGGGTGGAAAAAAAGGGCTGCGTCTGGAGAAAGCTGGACATCTGGCAGCTTTACCTCAGATTACTGAGCTTCTCTGTGACAAAATTTGAAATAAAGTGCAAGTATTCTGAGTTCCTCATTTTTAAACAGAAGCCATTTTTCCATTTCATAATTCTTTATGGTGTTTCTTTTCTGTTGTCAAGATTAGATTCAGATGAAGAGAAGGCTATTAACTGGAGAAACTCATTCTGCTGCCATTGTAAGTGGAACTAATTTCAGTTTATAAAATGTTGATAGATTTCAGATTTTTACATTTTATACAGTACCAAGAATTCTGTTTGGTTGTTTTAAATCCTGTCACATTGACACAATTAATTACTAGTGTTTCTGCCTTGCAATTGAAGTGATTA
The DNA here is from genome assembly GCF_964034855.1 of Anser brachyrhynchus. Lineage (NCBI taxonomy): Eukaryota > Metazoa > Chordata > Aves > Anseriformes > Anatidae > Anser > Anser brachyrhynchus. The sequence goes on along the minus strand of NC_137699.1, from coordinate 29,685,224 downwards.
CAAGTGTGTAATTTAGCTTCAGGCAGCTTTTAGCCAAAACATATTTAATATCCAGCTGTTTTTCCCCCTCACCTCCCTCAAGCACCAGAAGACAACTAGCTTTCCAGACTCCTGTTGTGAAGCTGATGGCACTGGTCTCAGCAGATTGGAGCTCAAGCTCAAGTACCGAGGTCCCAGTCCCTAGACCAGGATTTTCTGCTGCTTTTGACTTGAAGGTCTCTATGTTTTTTACCAAGGAAGTGTTGAAAACACTTTGCCTGGGAATGAATGTTTCCATTTTAAGCGTGATCTCTGTCTAAGTGCACCTTTCCTTTCTTCTCCTTTGTGTTTTGAGGCTGGAAAGTCTCAAGTCAACTGGTTCTGTTCCAAGCTACGGTTACGTGGCAGTCTGAAACAGCAGAACCCAAACTCTTGTCTGGAGTGCAATCGCTAATGAGAAGGGAAAACACATAATCTCTCTCTCTTCAAGTATCTGCCACTGCACAAGGCATTTATAGTTGTGCTTGTGATTCAATAGGCGATATATTTTCCCTGGAGTCAGCACTGAGCCTCCTGTAAGTTGTGTCAGGCAGTGCTTAACTGCCTTCTTTTGATGGGGCATAAAAACGAGACTTTGCTTTTGGAACCTTAATGAGTACTGAAATTAATGTTGTAGCTGGTCTAAGAGTGTCTTGTCCCTACCTGGAGGGCAGCTTCAGGAGGGTAGAAGGCTTTTGAGTTTGTTGTCCCTGTGCGGGTAGACTGGCAGCTCTGGGGCCAAGAAACTCATGAGCTCTCTTTAACAGTCTGTCCACTTTTAAATCCTCAAAGAATATGTATGCTTTTCATACAGCCTTCCATCCTCTGTGATGATTCAGAGCAGGAGGCTAATTTAGGTATTCCCAAAGGACTCTTTCTTTCTTCACTGATTATGGAGAGAATGTAGGAATGAATACAAGCTTTGCAGATACTGCATAGAGAAGAGAGAGAACTTGTCTTATTAATATCTTAAGTGTATGAATTAAAATGTTTTTTCATTCATAATTCACATTGAACTTAGTAAAGTTGTGGGTGGTTTTTGTTTTTTTTGGTGTTGGATGTTTAGCCCTTAAAGTACAATAATAGCCAGAGGGCTTAGGGATCTGCTTTCTGATAGCTGTTGTTGAGTCTTACAGTATTTTTTTTTTTTTTAATACTGGGAGTATGACATATTTCTTTTATGGTGTTTTTGTTTGTTTTCTACAAATAGATATGTTACATTTGAAACAATACCTTAAGCAACAAGATCCAACTGATCAGAATGCCTACTGGGAAATGGGAACTGCAGATTTTCACTTAGCATAATGGAAAAACAGTAACTTTGTTAGACATGTTTTAAGTTTAATTATCCCAGATCTATCCCAGATCTTATCTTTATAACTTCCTTTAATATACCCCAGGTCTTATAATGATAACCTCCTCTAATATACTCATCAGAATTTCTGGGACTCTGGCAGGTAAATGTGTTATTTAAAAATAGTGGCAAAATATCTTTTAAAATAAAAGAGTGCATAATGTACAAATGTGCTACAAATTCTAGTGATTTTATACATAAGTTAGTGATTGAAATATGGCTAATGTGGAAGATGAAAACCTGTGGGTGCAAAATAGAAGAACAGAATTTTTCTTTTTACTGTAAAACTTCACTAGATGTCAGTGTGGAAAGTATTTTTACTTAAGTGCTATGTAAGCTGTAGAGTGAGAAGCTTTCTTAAAGGCAATAATTCCTTTAGAACATGGATATTTAGGATGGCAGTTATAAAAACTTGGTAGGTTTTTTTTTTTTTTTTTTTTCAAAACATAATTTATTTGCAGAGATGCAGTTTCAGGACAACCAAAGCAAATTTGCTAAGTTCACAATGAATTCCCAAAACTGTTTCTGTTAAAAGCGCCTTAAAAAAAAAAAAAGAAGTCAACATTGTTTCAGTACTTAGAGAGAGTTTTGAGACTTGTATTGTCTGTGAAAGTGGCCTCCTAAAACATAACAAAAAACAATTTTATAGGGTTAAAACCCTACACATATATATTAATATTGCTGAATGTATTGAGTCAGCAAAAGACAATGTATATTTTCTTGCAATTGTTTTGTGAAAGCTGGAGTTGTTTATATGAGGGTCGCTAGTATATTTTCTCTTATATATAAGTTTGATTAAGGAAAGCATTCCTAATCTCTAAGTGTGCTTGTGCATGTGTTTAACTGTAGTATGTGTTTGTATGACATTTGAAAGTCAGCCCGCCTATGTTCCTACAAGGGAAAGTTTATTTATTTGATTGCTTTTCTGTTTTTATTGAAACTTTGGTGCCTTTAAAGTTTCTCCTATGAAACGGTTACAATTTTTTTCTTTAAATGAGCTTCTTTGTGTTTCTGAATTGATACACAGTGCAAAAGAGGGCAGTTTGAGTATTGTGCAGTGCCTTTGGTTTGGCTATATTATTGGTGAGACTGCTACCAGAACTGGGTTACCAGGACGCATATACTTGAGCAGTAAGTGAAAGAAATGTACATGGGTACGGGTATTTCTCCTAAAGTACAGAACTGAGGAGGACACCCTCTTCCATCCAGATCTGACTGCAAGTACATTGATGGAAAGGTTGAGACCAGAGGAACATAGACTGCTTGCATGCTGCCTTCAACTACCAATTCACAAATTTTCTCTTCAAGTTGCTTGCTTTTAACAGAAACTTAAGGGATCTTCCTGGTTTTTAGAGTTACCACAAAGAGGCTGATTCTGTCCAAGGCTAGCATATGACTAAGGGAGTGGGAAGGAAGATTTTAAACTGCATGTGTGTTATTTTCCCGGTTTTAACTTGCAGTGTAGGCACATAGCTGTCAAAAAAGCAATCTTTTCAAAATAAGGTCAAGCATGGTGACTGCAGGAGTTGCATCCAGAAGTTGTATTTTGTTGGTTTTAGGTCCAACCATTAAGTATCCTTCCCTTCACCAGCATCACAAACTCACTCTGTATGAGTTCTTACATATACACTAGGTGCACCTTCAGCAGGATGTCTGTTGTGCTCAGAAACCTGGTGCAGATGGAACCAATTAACCCTATAATTAGCATATGGGAAATCAATTTTTAGTAAATATGCAAGAAGTCTTATTAAAGTTCTTTTCATATTTGTGCATTTTTTTATTCAGTGTGAAAGCTTTTGCTTTTGTCAGTAAAGATATGACTCTCAATGCAAGAGATCAATGTTTTCAGGTTAGAATGGGACGTGCCTTTTGCATATGCTAGTTAATTCTGTATTGATAATAACTAACACGGTGTTGGGCTAACCAAAATAGGCAGAAAACACACTCAAAAATGTAAATGTCAAATTATGTATTAACAGCAGAAGCATTGTAAAGAATTTTGACAGGTTTGTTAGGACGTTGTAAAGTGCTCACAGGTAAGTTAAGGTATGATGAAACCCATATTTAATGAGTTGAAATTTTTTAGTAGATTTTATGAATTTTTCATAAATTATACCCACTTTGAGGAAAATTGTTAAGTACTGCTTTTGTAGCATTTCCTTTTTCTGGACTGATACCTTAAGGGCATTTAGTTTGTGTCTTGTATTTCACAGTGTTTAAGTGGCTGTAACAGGGCAGGTATAGCATACTAAAGAGGCTTCACAAAGGCACCTTGAGAAATTATTTTAATATTTTTGAAATAGATGCCTTACTCCTCTTGCTGTTTTCCCTGGCAATGCCTTGTAATAGCCAATTCAACAAATCCTGCAATTCCATTCTTCCAGGTTAAGAATCTCCTGTTAGTGACCACTGGTCTGCATTTTGGCCCAGAGGCGAGGCAATGCCATTGCCTTGCTTTTCACCTCTTTCTTTGCTAATAGATTAAAGCATTAAATCCTTGGACAGTAAAAGCAGGCTGAGCCATTTTTGTCTTTCTTGCATAGTATAGTTTACGTTGGGGTCTTAAACATGGTTTTCCAATCCACCGGAAGATCTTACACTTTTGTTTCTTCTTCTGAAGGAGCTAAAAAGGAGATTTGGGAAAAACTGCACACAATACTTGGCAAGTTCCTCCCCCTGTACCCTGGCTACAGGGGAACCAAGGCATAGCAAAGCTCAGGAGTGCCAGCCTTGAGATCCTGTACCAGAGAGATCCGTCATTCTGACCTCAAGGTGATAGCAGAGGTGGTTGGGTCTATGCCTAGGACTGATTCATCTTCACACACACAGCAAGATGCCTGTTCTCTTGCAGGAACCTTTCACAAAAAAAAATAAAAGGGGGGGGGGGGTCTTGCTGTTACTTCTAGAGTTGTGGCCTTGTTTGTTTGTTTGTTTGTTGAATTTCCTGTGTTGGAATACTCTGTTTTGTACCAGAAAGAACATTTTTTGCACTGAATTTCAGTGTGAAATGAAATTTATGGTAGCATATGCAGAGCCAGGGTTTAAGGCACTAATTTACGTTTTATAAATCAAATAAATAAATGTGCACCTGCAAAATCAAGCAGGATGTGAAAGCATACAAATCATTGATTAAGTGCTTCAGTACTTTTTTCTCGGAAATGAGAGCTAGAGAACCCTTGTTAGTTTTGATGATCTTATATGAAGAAATCTAGATATACTTAAGTGCTTGCTGATGAAGGGGAAGGTTTCATCTTTGTATTAGCCTTTAACATAATAGCTTGCATTTCCCTTGGCATTATTATGTGAAAATGTGTGGTCCGGAGTTTGGGATTGTAGGTTTTATGTTTTTTTTTTTTTTTTAAATCCATCTGGAAGCAAGTAGAATATTTGGATTTTGAGAGATCACTGGCACATCATGTACCATAACTGTGGGAACTGCTGCTGTAATAAGATTTTATATTGCTCCTTTGGAAATGTCTGCATTGATTCCTGTCAGAGGCTGGATGAAATATTTTTTTGTTTAACTGTCTGTGTTCTATGCAGATCTTAGGGAAGAGTCAAAGGACACAAACCCGAGTTGTAGATTTGGTCTCAGATGTCTCCCCAGTATTCAGAAGTATTCCTGTCCAAGCTTATGCAGCAGCCTTACATAAGTGTTTTCCATGTATTAAATATTAGGAATAATGTAGTTAAAGAATGCTGGGCATGAAGTTGCATGTAACAGCATGTTTTCTCTTGCACTTTCCTCTTACTTACGCTTTGACCTTTTTTTTCTTAATTCATTCAGCAGAATGACACTTAGTTTAGCTTTTACGTGGCACTGCCCGAGTCCTGGGATTTATGCCTTGTTGTCTACAACTTCTCAGTCTGCTCATAAACCACAAGTTGCAATATTTATGACATAGACTTCTGTAACATCTTATGGGACTCTCTTCTCAAAAAGAAGATTTAAGTTGATCCACGCAAGATTGCTGATTTTCCATTTAGAGGAGCAGGCGTGTGATAAGCGTATTCAAAGAAGATGTTTTATTGGGACGGCCCAAAGTGGTGGTGCTGGTTCATGCTCAATTTAAAAAAAGGGTGGGGAGGACAAAATGCAGAATTTCACGTAAACGGTCATTCTGTGGACTGTCTGTGTTGTGGATACTGCAGAAGCATTGTGTCCCATCTGTTTGTGCTGGTGTGAGCAGATGGGGGGGGGAGGAAGGAGGCTTAATTCACATTCATTAAAGCCAATCCATCGTCCTTCCTCATTTCCCAAGTAAAAGCTGAAATCTTTTAGTGGGATATTATTTTGTGGGGGTTAGGGTGTAAGAGAGGATACTCGCGTGTTTGTAAAAATAACTTATTTGTTTTAGGGTAGAAACATCTACTGTCTTCTGGAAATGTTTGTTAGAGGGAAGGTTTTGTAAGACTTTGGTATACAAATATTTGGTCAGGACATGCCAGTCTCTGGACACGAGTATACAGTGTACTGCACTGACTGATGCGAGAGGAGACTGCTAAAAGCACTCCTCTCCTCATGACACGGTTGTCTCCTGGCAGTTTCGTTGTGTAGCATGAGGGAGCCCATAATTTTAGAGCATGTAATATACTCAAGGCTTGGTTTGTACTAAAGCCCATGTCTACAAATAGTAAGTACATACAGACAAGTAAAGCGTTATGGTTGTAACTGAAAGAGTGGCTGCCTGTGAAGGTGGGCTACTGAAGATGCACACCCAGGCGTGATAGGGATGCTACCCTGAAAATCAGAACATGAGTCAGCCTGTTCCTCCTTTCTGAAGGCTGAATGGGGGCGATGCGGCTGATCTGCTTCATATTCCTGTGCTTAACATTGAAAGGGGACAGTGGTGTTACTCTCCGGGCCTCTTTGTGAAAGAGCTATCCTTTACATATCCTTGAGGTAAAATTGGTGACATTCACAGATCTCACAGTCACTCTCTGTCTACATTATTTACTTCTAAACCAAAATGAACTGTGGTCACTGAAGACCAGCGCAAAATTGTTAGGCAGAGAATTTTTAGTAGCAGCACATTCAGGTCTATAAATATGCCAGAAATATTTGTGTCACAAATAAAAATTTCTCTTTACCCAAGAGAGGGAAGGGAGGCTAACAGTTCTTCGCAGCACGCTGCAGGAGTCCCTGGTCTGGTGGGGGCTTCAAGCCCAAGGTATTCCTGCTTCGTTCTGCAGTGATGCTCCTCGTCTGCACCCGGAGGTCTGCCTTGGAGGGAAATACGTCAGCTGGTTCTAATGGAAAAACCAAAATGTCAGCCTTAAAATGAGAAGTGATGGCCACGTTTTAACAGGATTTAAGGTGCTTACAGCTTCAAATAGCTGCCTACTAAGATTTCTGAGAATATTTTTGGGCTTAACCCATATTACCTTTAGCCACCTAAGAATATTTTTAAAGTCATTCTCTCTGAGAATTTTGAGAACCTTTTGAAGTTTAGTAGGGGTAGGTCTGAAAGAACAGGAGACAAAAATAGGACAAAATTCTGATTTGATAATTTTTAAACTTTTTTTGAGGTTTGTCTGTGTACTTGTCCTTGCACTTCCAATTGACGTAATGTGAAGTAAGCCTGTATAGAGCAAAATACTCTGAGAATGTTTCACTCACTTTTTTTACAAGTGCTACACAATTGAAGTAGGGAGGGGAAAGCCTGCCTTGGAAAATGGTATTTTCAGTATTGGTGTCCAGGCCTTGCTGTCCAAATACTTGCATCAAGTATTCCAATACGTTTTCAGTAAGAATTTAATTTAAAGTTATTCTCTAATTGAAAGAACAACATGGGTCTTTGAATTCCATATTTAGTGACAGAGCTTGAATTTAAATGGATCTTAAAGGATCTGAGATTTTTCCCGACAAGCAGTAGTCCCCTAGTGTAAAGGGATGTTGTCTTCTGCTCCTTCCTGCCTCCAAAATAATGGTGCAGAGGACAATGCTAGGCTGTGAGGGCATTTGGGCTTTGTGTGCTTCCCCCATCAGCTCTCATAACGGGGATTTGTATTCATAACGTAGCTGATGATTCGTTTGCCAGCACACAGCTGAATACTTTTAGCTCATTCAGCAGTCTGTGTGTTGGCGCAGCAGTCCTAGTGGAAGCAATCTGTATGTGCTTGGGTCCGGATCTTGTGGCAGGTGTGCAATATAGAGAAGCTACCCCTTTGGGACAGGCACTTCCCTGGCTCAACCCACACCGTGTTCCCTGGTTATGGTCTGGGATCATGGCTCTTACTGATGTTCATCTGCCGTGTCAGAAAGAAAATAGGACCATTTTGCTTTCCTGTTTTTGTTGTAATGTCGCAAGGATAGTGCAGCATGGTACAAACACCGTGAGAACAGAGCTTTATGACATACTTTTCATCAACTACCATGTTAGTTCCAAAAATGATTTGTAACCTAGATTTGTCTAGATTTGGCAACTGAAAAGCGGGGGTTTGCAACCAAGGCTTTGGAACATGCACATGACTCAGTTTCTGTGCAGAGTCAAGTGTGTTCAAATTATTTTTTATGGGTTAAGAATGTACAGAACAAAAAAGGTAAAGACGAAGAAATACATATTTGTTCTCTGATATTTTTGTGCAACTTGAAGCAAAATAACATGTTATGCAGATTGGACTTAAGTCTTTTGTGTGCTTGCATAGTAAATATTAAGAGCTTACCAACATGTGTGCATAGTTTCCCCTCAAGTTAGGGTTTAACTGCTATTTTTTTAGTAAGTTAATTTGCTAGATAAAGTTTGTGCTTCTAAGGAAGTACTTTCTCTTCATTTCTCATTTATGAGATAACTTTTTTTTTTTTTGAGAAATTTAAACTAACCTTCATTTCTGCATTTTTGCCAATATTACAGCTACAGCATGAAACAGCTATGAGTCCCAGGGTGCTGAGTCTCAGTTTTAGCTAGTCTTCTCCCTGTATGCAGGCAGGGGAGAATAAATACGCAAGGAAGTATGAGGACAGAAGGACTTGGAGGAGAAGTGGCAATAACTTCACTGCTTGTTTCCCTTTACCTTATACAAATGTGGCCATGCAAACGCCACACACTAAAAATTGCTAAAGTAAACCTTGATAATGGGAATATTGAGGTGCCTTTGTAAGCTAAATTATAGCCGTGGTTAATTAAGTAAAAATGGTGCTCCAGCCATGTTATCTTGGGCACCATCTTAAATGGAGAACGTAGGAGGAAATAAAACTCCCTCTCTCTTGCTTCTTCACTTGCTGGAGCATTTATTTCCCCTTCCCCATATGTGTGCTGTGAGAACACTAAGCATAACAAATAGTGTTTGCATTTAGTTCTGAATACACTGAGGTCCGTGATCACTCTTATCTTTGTGAAAGCAAGCTCCAAAGCATGTCTGGCTGCCCGAAGAGGTCTCGTTTCTGCACGTGTGATGGATGGGTTCATTGATCTAATGAGGCATGGCTGTTGTTGGAGGTCGTGGTCACAGAAAGAGGGAGGCAATCTGTCTTTAATGAAGGGCACTTCTATGGAGCCCTTGAATACCAAGGCAGAGATGTGGCATCTAATTTTTTATTTGATGTAGGGGGCCAATATCCTGTTTTACAAAAGTTGTTATTACAGAGGATGTGAGAGCTGCATCCTGTACAAACTTTAAATGTTTTAGATGTTTTGGCTTAGTTCCCGACTATAATGGGTTTGTAGGTTGCAAATGCATGCGTTGCTGAGGCCAGATCTCTGGTTGGATAGGGAAATGCACAGGTGGTGCAAGGCTGGGCTGTCTGAGCAGGCTTGGGAACAGAGGTCTCACAAGCTGCGTGCTGCCTAGCTGGCAGTGCACGTCGTCAAGGGGTGCATTATGGCTCAGGGAAATTTCTCAGAGCAATACCCCTCATTGTTAGATGGTATGTATGTATTTTAAGTACCACTACGGGTCATGAGCTAAGTGACTTTTACATGCTTTTTTTGTTGGGCCAGGGTCTGAAGGTGGATTCTTTCGTAGCCCAGGCGAGTTCAATAACTTGTGTTGCCTCCTTTTTTCTTTTCTAGACTGCTTATAGACATTCGAAGTTGACAGTGGCGAGGACAACTGAGCACTTTTCACTCAGATCAAGAAGCAGCAAATTAAGAATAACAACTTTTGTTCATTGAGCTGGTCATAGTTGGACTAGTGAAGCATAGATGTAGAACTAAATACATTACCAATCCCCTTACACATCTGATTCATTTAGCACTGCTTGCATTTAAGGTCTAAAAATGAGAATGGTTTGTCATGGTAGATTTATTTGATATTTTAATTGATTAGCTTAAAGACTGTGTCTGAATATTGCATATTTGGCTGATTTCTCTTTGAAGAGAAGATGAAACACTTTCTCTGAGGATGAAGAATGCTAGTTTTTTCTCCTTGCTTCTGCTCTAAGACCTGCGTGAGACAGAATTAGCAAGGGGAGGGATGACTACAGCTTCCTCTGGGCTCAATTATGTAAGATTCATCCACTGTGGTTCATTCAAATTTCCGTTCTTAGGTTTGTTCTTTGACCAACTGAAAGGTGGCAGAAATCACCAGTGTTGTTGGTACAGAATCAAAACTAGGAAAGAGCAGTGCGTTCACCTGAAATTTGGAAGTGTGACTCACGTATAGACTTTGTAAAGCAGAGTGTATTGTGTGCCTACTCACTGAGCATACCATTCAGCAGTAAAATATGTAATGTGATGGCAATTTTCTCTTTACTGGTCCTCTTTTGTTTGTTAAGGCTTTGATTAGTTTGAAATCACCAAACCAAACGCAGGTTTAAATATTAGGTGTAATGCAAGTACAGGGCTAATTATAAATGTTTCCTTTTTGATTTGTTGACATGTCTCTTTTGAGCCCAATTCTTACACTGTGTTCATCATACTGGTATCTGAACAGACGGCACGTATACTCTTTTAGAGTAGAGGAGGATTTACATATACCAATACTTTGTTTATCCGAGGTTAAGGTTTCTTTTAGAAGTTCATAAAAGCAAATGTTTTTTGCTATATTTTTGTTTGTTTTACAGGTTGATCCTGCTTTGAAAGAAAAATTAAAACAGAACAATGTGACGCTGGAATCTGAATATAAGGTAAAATAAATCTATTGCTTGGGGCTCATAACCTTGGCTACCCTTGATTACTCTGGCCGCTGGTGGGGTGGATCTGTCCCTATCTAAAATTAGATCAGCCATCTGCCTTTGACTCACTGATGTCCAATAAAAACAAGGTTTTATGTAAAGAAAGGTTTTTGAACATGCAGTGCTTCTTTCTGAATACAGCTTTGCGTTGATGTCCAGGTGTCAAGTACAGTGGTACAAATAAATTCCACTATGTGGTTTACCTAGTCTATAAAAGTAGAGCTGATGTTGGACTTGGATGGAATATGTATACGTACGTATCAACACTTCTACCACATAGATTATGATGATCTGTAGCTTGAAGTACAGAACAACGTACTGGACGTGCTGCCTGCTACTATTTCTCGTTTCTTAAAACTTCTGTGTAGCTTTGAAACAATTGCCATTACTTTTTCGTAATTTCAGAAAGTTTTATAGAGAAATATTTCCTTCTTTTTTCAACAACTTTCTTCAAAGATTACCAAGCTCCAAAACAGCTATTTTGTTAGGAAGACTGAACACCCCCCCCCCCCCCCCGTATCCAGAAAAAAAAGATTAGAGATAGTTCTGATAATTTTTAATGTTTTTAAATTACATGGATCAAATATCCAGGTAACACATTATCTATCCCCATGGTCTTTATGTTGATCACAGATTTTTCTTTGTCTTCCCATACAACATTCCCGTCACAGGCCTTTCAAGATCTTGATTGTGATTGCATCCATAGCTCTCATACTTAAGTGTCTAAACAGTAGTACATGGTCTTGCTAATAAAACTTTTCTTTTACGTTCCTCTTTTGTGATTCGTCTGTGAAATAAAAATAAATTTTATCTCTTGCACTTTTATGTATGTAATTTTGCAGAACATCTACCTACCTACCAGGTTTATGATAATGTTCTACCATTATTGCAAATAATTTTGGACCATCCTCGCTCTACAAAGAACTGTGTTGTATGGTGTTGGAAATCAAATATTTGATCTATGAGTACATGTGGGAAGCTCAACTGGAAACACAAAACATACACATCCATTAAATTCTGATCACCTCTGCAGTTACTCTGTATCTCACTTTCCCTATAATGTACTATAAGGCTATTCTGATTCATTTATATGGAAGAACCACAAGCTGTAAAAAAAACCACAACCCTCTGTTTAACTCACTACCTAACCACAAAATCAACTGATCTGTATTCAGATATGGTTAGCTTTCTTTCCAGCAAGATAAGTAAATAGTTGAAGGATAATATTTAATGACCATAATTGGATCCGCTTTATGGAGAAATCAATGGTAATAAAATACAAGTAGCATAACAACATATTACAACCCTACTTGGGTAATGAGGCTCCTTCCTGATGGACAGAAGTGACAGAAGCAATCTTACTTTTTCTTAATCTAAATCACAGAGAGTTGCCACGCTGCAACTCTTCTAAAGTAGTGCTTGGGTGTTATAGAGGGCAGACCAGTTCAACGAAACAAACGGATTTAAATTTCCACGCAACGAGAAGAGATTCACATAATTGTTTTGACTCTAATCTCAATGTGTACTTTACTATGGGCACCAACTTGCAAGCACTAGGCATACTCATTTCTTGCTTTAGTGAAACTGGTAGAATCAGGAGCAATTCAGCTGTCAGCCAGGTACTCTACAGGCCCTGTGTGAGTCTTTGACAGATTTAATCAATATTACCTCTCTATTCTGGTAGACAAAATCTAACCAGTCACGGAGTTACTGCTGACATTAGGAGAGCAGTTTTCTGTGGACCTCATGTGTACCAGTATAGGGATTTATTTCCTCCCCCTCATCTTTATTCCTTTACTTGTCAAAAATGCAGCTCTTAAGAACATCTTATAATTCTATATTTAGGTCACAGTGGAGGATAACACTAGTGGCTGTTACTAAACGTAGCATAGTAAGAGATCAAGGGCAGTTAAAAAAAAAAAGTTGCTGTTTTGATATATGAAGCATTATTTTACAATATTATTAGCATTGTATCTGCAGCTGTTACTGAGGATACCACGCCAGCTGTTTGGAAGCATGATTGCATGATGCATGCAGATGTCCATTGCCTGTGCCCCCTGCAACTCAAGACTTTAAAAATTATCTTATTGTGCTTACAGAAATGTTTATGTTGAATAAATACTGGATTCTTTTGGAATGTCATAATTTCTGCTAAAGCATACATCTTTATGGCTTATTACAAAAACCAAAAACATTTCTCATATTTCAAGCTTTGAAGTCTGCACTTGGTCTTCAGCATGAGGGTGATGAACAAAGATCTAATCACAGGTATCATCCATTTACTGAGAGGAAATTAACATTAAGACATTTTTACCTTCTGGTTTACTAAATACTGTTCTCTCAGATTATACAAAATTTACCTTTTTCATAGAGGACTGTTTCTGGAAAGTATACTGTTTTGAGCAAGAATGAATTTGCATATATAATACATACTGCTTTTCTTATATCTCAGATCTGTTAATAATGCTATTTATCTTGTGTCTTAGGATGTGCCAAAGGAGCAAGCTACCTTTGCATGTGTTCTCTGTTGTTTATGTATTCCTCTCACACGCTTATGTGTCCTCATACGGCCAATTAGTCCTTGCTGCTCCCCTTTGCCTAATAAATCTTGGCTCTGTCCACTAGTGACACGGGTACTAATGGGAATGTAGTTCTGCTGCTGAGCTGCGCCTTGTAGAACACATGGTAAAAAATGTCAGGTGCTTGACCTGTGACAAAAGCCTAGAGTATTTCATTTGAAAGCACAAAAATATTGTTTGAAAGAGGGAGATAAAGGACTGATTCTTGTGGTGAGTAACAGACTTTCTCGTGGATGTCTAAGAATCACAATATATTTGTTGGTTTAAATGTGTTGTCAAATGAACATTCCTTATTCTAGCACTTCGTTTCTGTACTTTTGTGAAAATAATGGTCTAGTACACTAAAAAAATGTGGCCTCAATCAGTTACAGCAGACCCAAAGACAAAAAATTGTTTATGGTTTTTCAAGCAAATAAGAACAATTTCAAAAAGAATGTATTAGTAATCTACAGAATTAACATTTTACAATGGAAAAATCAGTTAGGTTTGAATCAGATATGTTTTTAACCAATGGGAATTGAAGGCAGAGGGGTAAAAAATGTAAATTATAAATGTAAAATGATTTCTATGGAAATTGCAAATGAGAAGTTATAAAGTAGAGAAGATTGATAAAAGGACATCAGAGAGTTTTCTTTTAAGTAAGCTGACAAGTTGACATATCTAGGCAATATTGAGTACTTTTTTCAGTGATCCCGAAGAAACTGTGAAATCATTACTAATGTCCAAGTGACACAAAAGTATTGAAGTAGTTAAAAGTACAGCCAGACAGATGCAGAGACCTGTTTGTATTACTTGTTAAGCAGGGCGCATTAGGTGAGCAAAGTACCTGTTAAAATAGCCAGTTATTTGTTAAAAAAATGGGAAATGTTAAAAAAATAAAAAATGGAAAGATACCAGAATGTTAAGAAAAAAAATAAAATGTATCTTTCCATTTTTTTTCCAGAAAGAATGTTGATTATATTGTGTATATGTATATACCTTCATAAGAAAAAAGTACTAGCTATTGACAAGTTTTCTAATGCAGGAAAAATATTAAAATTAGAAGTAAAGTCCATTATTAACAGAGAGGAACATCATTTGAACACAGCAGCAAGAAAAAATGAGTTTTCTGTCTTACAGAATATCAAATCTACAAAACTTTAAAAAGTTTTTTTCAGGTGGTTGTGCGCTGTTGATCTTGGCGTTGGAGGAGTGAATGAACCTACTGCTCTGTGCATAGCCAGGCTAGAGAACCCTTTTCTTGACTTAAAGTATATGAATATGTGGCAGGCTTTTTTCTTCATAATTTGATAGATCACAGAAGGTCAACATTAGCTCTGGACAAACATGTAAATGTTTGTCCTGAGAATTACAGCAGAAGTGTTGTAATTTCAGTGTTAAAATGTTTATCTGGGACAGTTCAAAAAGTAAAAGCAGTGTATGGAGAGGTGGTTTGGGAACATAACCTGTGTATTTGCTCTTTTAAGAGTGAAAGAAAATAGCATTTGAATAAGCTCTTGTAAAAATGATTCAAAATGCTTAATGCTTGTTTGACTTGACTTGGGGGATTGTAGTCACAGCAGAATGGGTGAAACATTTTTTTTCACAAAGTGACACTGTAGTGACATAGTAATTTATAGTAATCAACAGATATCGTAGAGTACATGGACACGAGGATGGTTCTGGTAGGTATTTCCTGAATACCAGTGGCTGAAATCTGCAAGCACCTTGTTGCTGCCGTTACCAGTACCAGAGGATTACTGATTTTGTTGTCTTGGAATTAACAGATCGGCCTGTTGGACTGATTAACTTCAGTGTCTGAGCTAGATACTGGTGGCTAACTGCCTTGAGCTGTTTGAGAGGGGTCAGAGACGGGCAGAAAAAAATCTGCCCAAAGTTGTGACACTGAATGAGGATGAGATACTGTTCTTTCTTCCTTCAATCACTCTGACCCTCCCCACGCTCTCTTTTTTGTCAGCATGTTGTTAAGAAAAGCTGCTTCCAGTCAGCCATGGGTTCTGTCTGTCCTCTGGGTTGTGCCTGGGACAAGCCCAGGGTGAAGTTGCTTGCACTTCATTTTACTCACATGTAAAATGGTCTTGAGAATTTTTATTTCACCATAAGTCTTCATCACTTCTGTTTTTGTAGAGATGAACAAAATGGTGTTAGTTTGTCATCAGTGGGGACTGCCATGGGCAAGAGAGGGAGAGGATTTTAGTTAAAATAGTTTGTGCTACTTGTTTTATTCTGAGTGGGTATGGCATAGGATCTTGGGAAGAGTTTTGGAAGTTTCCAGGAAGCAAGACACATAGCCTCCTGAGGGAAATGCACGGGACATCACTTTTTACCAGTCTTATTTCTGGAATTCATCTCTATTAAACAGACCCGTAAATTCTTTTCTAGTCATGTTTCTAGCATATCTCTTTGCACAGGATTTTCTGTAGCCGTGAGCTGTTTCTTTCATGTGTGTTGCATCTGCACTTCCCTTATCCCCATAAGAAGACACTGATTTCTCATAGTTGTAAAAAGCAAAGTGAGGCAGCTAGGAGTGCAAGCAGGCAGCAAACCTGATCGAGACATGTAAATGCCTGTAACAAATAATCTCTGCTCCTCGCCCTCTCTCCAAAATAGACATCTTTGCAGCTGTTGCACTCCTTGGATGGTTTTTTAATCCCAGAGGAACTGAGCAGCTCTTAGCATGTTAGAGCCAACCCTGTGTGTTGTCTGTCTCTCTCTCTCACACACACACAAAGGGTTTGACTATGGAAAGTGTCATCGACCCAGCATGACTGAATTCTTTCAGTTATTGTCCTAGGGGATGCTGCTAGCTCCTTCCAGGCAGTATTGGGAACGTTTCCCTGTGCAGCTGACTACGTAGATGTAGATGTTAAGCACATCTCTCATGTTAATGGGCCCCTAGTGGTGAGTTGTTAGATCCTTGGTATAAAATATCCGAAATAACTTTCAATGTATTGTATGGGAATTTAGCTGCACAGTTGAGGCTGTGTACATTCCTCGCACTGCCTGCCTCTAAAGAGGATGCAGCAAAGCAAATAGTTTCTAAGGAAGCTCTTGTCTTAGCGATGAGGCAAAGCAGCTTTTTATAAACCACTTCACATTTGTTTTGCTTAGCCCTTTTTTTTGTCCATTCTGTAAACACTATGTGAAATATTCTGTGACTGCAAGTGTACTTTCTGCGATGCTCACGTAGGGACACAAGCTATATTTTGAAATACTTCAGAAGATTGTTATACAATTCTCACATGTTCTTTACTTGCTCTCAAGTTATTGTTATCTATATTTAATGCTCAAACTGTACTGTACAAATGTACTCTGCAGTAGCAAGTTACTGTCAGAGAGTGGGATGCTGTCTTAAGAAGTGACAGGTCTTCTCCAACCAAAGAAAGACCCCAGACTTTACCTTCTAAAATCTCCTCTTTGTTCTTGTAAAAATTTAGTTAGGTGCCTCGATCCTTCTCAGTACAGCAGTCTTGGTGATTTAATTTTGAGGACCTGTTGGTTCAGACAGAATGAAGGTGGATTTGTAGAATGAAGGTAGATTTATTTGCAAGTTACTTGTTTGCTGTGCACTCAGCAGTATTGCTGAGAAACAGCTTTACTGTCCTTGGCAATACAGTGGGGGACTAACACCTATATTACTGTCCTCATCAAACGGACAGGGGATCTTAGTCACAGAGAAAAAGGGAAGTTTTTTTTTCCAAAATGAATTTGCCCAATAACAAAAATCAAAAAGTCACCATTGATGTCACTGAAAAAACTATTAATGGCGGAAAGTATTGAAGTTGCTCTGATAACAGCTAGCCAAAACCACAGTTTCTGCAAAGAGAAAAGCATTCTGCTTCAGCATATAAATTGACAAGCAAGTTCTGGAAGACAGACGAGTTGAAAATCAGCAGGAAAGTGTAGATGAGAAACAAAGTTCTAACCTACAATACCTCTGTATGTTACCTGAGCTAACGGAGACCAGGACAGAGGCGGCGGCGTGTGAGAGGCAGAATATTTAACTCAGCTTCTCAGAAAGATAGACTAGTTAATACGGTTTGCTGCTGATTTGAAGGAGTATGGTTACTTTGAAGTAGTCCTTGAGTGGCCTGGATTTAAGTTTAATTTGACATTATTATTGTAAACCTGCTGTAGTTGATTCTTTTCTTGTGCCCACACACTTCTGTTAGGCGTTTCACAGTGGCAACTGATCATTTCTTGTTGTGGTAGTCTCTTAGCCTTTCCTCTGATATTCATCACAGTTTTTTTTTTCTCTCACATAAGAAACCTGTAAAAACTTATTTTTCAGATCTTTTCAGAGGGAAAAAACCATGTGTGACTCACAAGTCTGATATGTTTTGATCCTTGTAAACCTCTTTTTTGATTACTTGTTTGAGAGTATATTTTTTAAATTATTAGAAGGATGTATTGTGCCAAACTTTATACACACAGTGAAAACAATTGTCCTTGCTTAAAAACATTCAAGCAAGATGTTTGAAATAAACCTTCTCTGTGTTGTCAGCCTAAAAAATTCAGCAGGCTTTTGTGGGCTCCAGACAGGGAGCCGTAGACATCATTTCAACAAATGGGCTGTAGAAATCCGTATGCTCTTCCTCCTGGCCACAGAACTGCAGGTTTCAGGTGGTGTTTGTTGCTTCTTCTGTGCTCCTGCACTGCAAAAGGTCTCACATCCCCTTCAACCAAGCTCAGCTTTATATAGCTGAAGAGGAACCTGCACACATCCCAGATGTCCATCCCTGGCTGCTCCTCTAGTAGGTGGATCTGCTGCAGAAATGAGGACAGACCTCTTCAGATAATGCTCTTCTCTTCCTGAGGGGTGTTAACCATAGATCAGTAAAACTTCCAGGTACAGGGGAAATGGAAGCTATGCTACATGTATTTCATTGCTTAAAATTAAAAGTGGAATTTGCTGAATTTTGGATGTTTGATCTTGAAGGTGTAATATTGCACTCACGCTATTCTTTATAGGTTGAATGTTTCAGAATTTACATTTTTGCTCAAGAAAAGAAGATAAGCTAAAAGTAACTGACCAGTGCGATTTGAGTTTTCTTGACTTTACCCATAGAGCTTGTGAATCCTTTGAATCCAGAAGTTCATCTTGGATGGTATGCAGGTGTAATGCATAAATGGTATTGGGTCATCCGTTGAGATTTAGTGCAGTTTTTAAGACTTTCTCCATTTTAAGAAAGGTGGAGATCATGGAAAACCCCAATTCTTTGATAAAAGTCTGTCTAGTGCTATTTTCTCTTACTTTAAAAATTCAAGACTGTGTAACCATACGGGTCTAACAAAGTACCTTAGTTGTTTGGTTTATTAAGTAATTTGTATCACTGTAGCACCTTCACACAAGGCTTTGAGGGCACTCTACAAACATTAATTAAACTCTATGACACCTCTGAGGTGGAGGCAAGTACTGTTTTCATTCTTCAAATTGGGAAAATGATGCACAGAGAAATTGGTGGTGCAGTTCTGTGATACAAAGCTTTGCAACATAGCCAGCAAAAGATGTTTGTTTGCTGTCTGTCTAGTGATTCCTTCAGCTGTGCCAGTTCAAGTGTTTGCAGTCTTATGCTTAAATAGAGTTAATTCATAAACAGTGTGTATTTGTTTTCCTAATCTAGTTCACTTTCTCTGATTTGGAGCACAGCCCCACACAGTGCAGAATTGGGCTAAGGGGAAAGTAATCTAAGGAAAAAGAGTCTCTTAACTGAGTTTACCATAAATTAATTAGTTGTGCCATAGGTGAGTGGCATTGGGTCCCACTGAAGGCAGCAACAAGAACTCTGTTGGTTTCATTGAGTTTCTTTGCCAGTCTGTAGCAAAGCCAAAAAGAGAATCAAACCTGTGGATGCTTACACGCAAAAAAAACCACCCTACATTTCTTCCCTTACTGAACAAAACTAATTAATTCTGGCCACAGCATTCTATTTCGTAACTTGCTTATGTATTAATAACATAAAAGCTAAGCATTCTCTAGTTGGAAAAAAATACGTATTTTTAATCTGAGGAGCACTAATCACAGATAATTAAATATACAATTATGTCACATCCTGTGGAAAGTGAGTGACATTAAGTTTTTATTAAGAAAATGATATGTCAGAGACATGGCTCTGGGAAAGAGCTGTAAGAAGAGAATAGTAACAAGGCCAGATCATAAATGATGATAAAGTTGTGATTTGCAGTCCCTCACAAGATAGCAAATACATTGTTAGCCTTCATTCTGCACCTCTACATCTGTGTGTCAGAACAATTTCTCAATCTATCTTTTATGGTCTTCAGGCTGTTTTGACACTCCAGCAAGAACAGCCAGGTTTAATGCACTTCTTTCATTGTCTCTCTCAGCCATGAGGATGTTCCTCCCTGGCTCAGCTTTTATCTGCAAATGGGGTTACTTACTACAATAATGGGAAATAATTGTCTCTTTGAATTGGAGTCATTTCTGTCTGCGGTGCTCATTGCACAATTTATTGCATCAAGCCAGGCAGTAAACAGGATTTTCTTATTCCCCCTTTCCTATGCAGGAAACAGATGAAAGCCAAACAGTTCTTGCAGGTGGCAACCTTGAATTAACTCCACCTAAGCACCAATAGCTCAAAGTGAATTTCTGCAGATTTCAGTTTGTTTCTTGTGGCACGATGACTATCCTGCAAAAGTGGAAGTCAAACTCTTTAAAAAAAAAAAAAAAGTATTTTATTGTAAGGCTTACAGGGGATTATGGCTTTTACTTACTAACCAGCAAGGCATTTGAACCTGCAGTTCCACAGTGATCTTTCTCTTTCTCTGTTTGCTGGTGCATTTGTGCCATGCGAACTGTTTAACAAAAGTCTTTAAAAGTCAAGAGTGTGGCAAACAGTTGAATGTTCTTTTTTGTTCACTCTGCCTGCCTGCATAGCTGCATTTTTTCTTGGATTTACAGCTTCTGTCAGTCCTGTACTTTTAAGAGGCAGTTTAGCTGATTTAGGAAGTGAATCAGTAGATTTAATGGACTACACTGATCTTACTTTAAACAGCTAATTTTCAATATCCCTTGGGCTATTTGAGACAAGTAGGGAAAATTGTGCTGGTCTGATCTGATTACATTTCATTGTAGTCTCCAATGATTGACTATTTAGTACATTTGAACTGGGAGGAAAAGGTTTTCGCTTTTAAGATTGCCAGTTCATATGGATTTCAATTTAGTAGAAGCTGAAGTAGTTTTACCATATTTAAGTGATGTCTCTGTGAAACTAGGTGGGCAGAGTCCAGATGGTTAAAATAAAATAATTAAAAAAAAAATTAAAAACGACCAGTCAGGTTGACTTCATTTGGAAAAAAACACTAATTTCTTGCCTGAATTCTCACTATACAGCATAGTTCAGTCAATCTAAAGGAGCTTTGTAACTTTGCAGCATGTGCTGCACCTAACTGGTAGAGAGAAAGAAGATACCTTCATTATATAAATATGAGAATAAAAAGGAAAAAATAGTTTCTCTCTGTATTCTTTAGACTCTTCAATTCTTTATATTTTAATTGACAAAAATTAGCTCTGTAAATAGATTCATCTGTTCATAGTTTGAGGCAATTCCATTTACTGTGCATAACCATGGCTGTTTTATTCTGTCATTATATCACAGTGTCTTTTCCAAGTACCTTTATTCTTTCAGTTGGAAGCTGTGAAAATGTTTTCTTGTCTTTGTTTAGATTGTGCAGTTTTGATTGTGCAGTTTCTGTTTTGAACAAACCTCCTCTCTGCCTCCTCTGTGCCTTTGTGAAGTTTCAGGGGCAGATTAATACAAACTTTTGATAAAGACCTCCAGT
This sequence comes from Anser brachyrhynchus, assembly GCF_964034855.1. NCBI lineage: Eukaryota > Metazoa > Chordata > Aves > Anseriformes > Anatidae > Anser > Anser brachyrhynchus. The sequence continues at coordinate 29,664,358 of NC_137699.1, read as the reverse complement.
ATACATATCTGTTCTGATAGACTTCTTTATGTAGTCTATCTTTGGGTACTACAAGTTTTGTTGTATATATTTTAAATGTTGTTTCTTGTTCAGACTCTGTGAGCTGAACACCTTTGGGAATAGTGTAGATCTTCACAGCTGCGTGGTACCTTTGTGTTTAATAAAACCAGCATGCCTTCCTTCTGTTCAAGCACAAGGTTATTTTCAGTGTGGTTTCTTTGAAGCTTCCATTTGAATCAGGTGTTAAATTCTGAATTTGCAAAGTGGATATTTGCTGATGCAGGGGATGATGTGTACCTTCCCTAAACACCCTCCTTCTCCCTCCTCCTATAGCAGCTCAGATCCTTTCTAGTTGAAATCAAATACCGGCTAATCATAAAATGTATAAAATAATGAAGGCAATTCTTCAGAAAGATCTGTGCCAACTCCATTGTATGAAAAATTCAGTTGTTCCTACCTTGTGAAGGTCTCCTGTGTTTGTGCATGTGTTCTCATATATCTTCTGTTGAACGTTGCCTAATTTCTTTTGATATCTGACTAACCTTGTTGCAATTTCCACAAGTTGTAGAAGTGACAGAAAACTTTTACATAACATGAACTAATAGTAGCAGGTCTGTTATAGCTGTTGAATTATTCTGTGACTATTATTCAAGTCCCTCAGTATTTGCCATTTGTTTGGATGACTGATAGTAGGCAAATTAGATCACAAGTTCAGGCTAGGGTTAAGTATTTTCTGGTGTGTTTTTACAGCACTTGTTGAGATGAAACCCTAGTGACAAATCAGAGGTTTAAAGCCCAATGCAGTACGTCTCATTACTGGTATGCAATATTGCCCTATTCACTAGCATGCAGAATAGCCCTGGTTCCAGCAGAGGTGTGCAACCCCTCCTCGGTCTCCTGTCTGATGCAGCATCCCATGCTGCAGGCTGGTATGCAAGACTTGAGGTCTGTGCCTGCCGGGAAGAGGTTTCTGCATCTCTGCTAGTAGGATTGTGGAGGTGAAGCATAAATTTGTCTTCCTCAACAGCAGCACTTGGTGGGTAAAATCAGGAGGGCTCCTGTTCCTCCTTTTTGTGTACCTCTAAGGCTAGCTAAAGACTCCAGTCACTGCCCCTTCTGACTGGGGATGATAGGAATAGGCAAGGATTTAATTTAAAATCTAGCTAGTTTTTAAGTATCTGACAGCTTGGCCAGTTAGCATATCCCATGTATGACCTATCTCTGGCAGTTAGTTGCCTTATTAAACTAAATAGTACAAAGCATCACATAGCTCTCTCAATGTAAAACCACATGGGTTGGAGGGGATTGCACTGTTACTGGCTCTTAGTGCTAGATGATTCCTCTTTTCCAGTATGCTTTGTATCTGTGCTGACAGAAACTTCAGGTCACTTATAATGATCTTCTGTTCGAGCTATGCCAACGCTTTTCACTTCTACCTGAATAGTAGGCAGACTTGCGGATGAAGAACTGATCTGGAAAACAAGGTGAGAGTCAAAAGAAAGAATGAATACAAAATACCTCCTTCAGTCATGTTCGGATGTCGGTATTCCTGTTCTACATGTTTCTTATCTGTTGATGAGCAGTAATGCCTACCTTAATCATCGATGTAGCTGTGTGGATAATTCCCGATTTTTTTCCTTGTTGAATAACTTTTGGAGGGTGGATGAAAGTTCATCAGCCCAGTGGTGATGCTGTTTCTTGTGCAAATAGAACACAATTTATAATAATACATATTTTAAATCATGGAGCCGTCAAAGTGACACAGTTGTTTTTTATGTTTATCTGCAGAAACTGGAAAAATCTGACTTGGATAACTGGGAGAACATCAGAGGACCCCAGCTGTGGGAAGATTCCAGAGCTGTTCAGAAGCAGCGGCGGGAGGCTGCCCGTCTCAAGACAGAGTGATCGAGCAAGCCTACTTTGCTGCCCGCAGAAAAAGTCTCAGGCTGGACTATCTTTTTTTTTTATTCCACTGTCAGGAACAAACATGGGAGGACAGTATTGCTCTGAGCAATTCATGGCAGTGTGTATAACTCTGAGAGCAACCCAAAAGGCACCATGTTGTATGAAGCTCTTTGTTTGCATCCATTTGCACAGTTCCACAGGCTGTATGTGAGAGTTCTCAATAAAAAAAAAAACACAAACAGAAAACAACAGCTGATTATTTTACTGAGTATATCAGATTTTTTCTTTTCCATTTCAACAATTATTGTTTAAAACTGAGGTGCTTCAGCAAGAGATATAATTTCAAGAGTCACTTCTCAGTACCACGATGAGAACAGCAGTGCTGTCATCTAGATGTGTGTGATCAGACAAATGTCGCTTCAGAGAGCCCCTGCATGACTTCAAGCTCTTAAGCTTGGAAGGGACTCCACAGGCATATCAACTGTTCAGGAACAGTGAGCCCATTTGTGGCTAAATAATATTCTTGTGTTTCATTTCCAGGAGCTTGTCTGTGCAGAGGCATGTGCAGAGTGTCAGCTGGAAATTGGTCAAATAATATTTTTTTAGCTATGGGCAGATATTTGTGATTGGTTTATTGATGCTTTTGTGCAGGCAGGACGTTTGCATTGGAGCTTCTCAGCCTAACTTGTAAAACTCCTTTTCAGGGGAATGGAGCAGTAGAGCACAGATGAACAGATTCTAGTTTCAGAGCGTTCAGTGACACCTATGTGTAAATCCCTTGGGAACTCACAGAGGTATGGTCTTATTTGTCTCTGCAAGATATATGTCACATGCAATCTAAATGCTATAAGGAAAGGATTAAAAAGTTAGAATATAAGGGCATTAAGCTCTGCTAGAACTGGAAAAGAAGGAAATTAATTTCATTGTTTTGTTATTCTTTTTTTTACCTAAAAGGTAAAATAACATTCTTGGGCAAATAAGATATAAAATAGGACGGGTAAGGAGCAGCTGAAACTACCTACCTTGTTAGGCAACTTTTCAACTCTTAAATTCAAATTCTGGTGCAGTTCTACCGGCAGCAGCAAGATTGAGTGCTCAAAGGTCGTGAGTGCATTAAGTACAGTGACAGAGTCTTTTCTGAGCTAGGGCTCCTGCTGATGCTGGCATCACGGCTGCTGTTCATGTACTAGCTGGACCACTGGAAATGCTTCTTTATGTTCCTGGGCATAGACCCATCTTATGATGATTCTGCAAATTCGTTATCTGTTTCCCAGAGGATACACATCTTCCTTTTCCCAGCCTTGACTGAAGTTGCCATTACTTTGCATATGGAGAGGCAGGATTAGCTCCCAGTCTTGCAATACTGGCTCGCAGGGTGGACCTATACTTCCCCTGAAACAGGCATGTGGCTTTCTAGGAACAATGTGTAGGAAAAGTTACCCCTTCCCCAGGGGAAGAAGAAAAGATATTTCTCTCTCATTAAGCCCTTACGCATAGCACTTTTCTTGATGGACAAAACGCTGCCTATATACAGATCCTGTGTATTTTTACGAATTTGATATTCTACAAAAGTATTTGGTGCACAGCAATCTTATTTCAACAGTTTTGGAATGTGGTTGTAAGTAATTACTTCCTTGTAGAACACTTTTGATGTTGTAATTTAAGACTCAGTTTTGACTTTTGATATTTCTTAGATGGTCGCTTGCTGATAGGAGGGCCCCCAACCTCTCTTTTTCACAGGCACTACATTTCCTGTAGTTTCCATGAGCATATTTGTAACTACCTTTGAAATGGCATCTCTGGAAAGTGATGGAATTATTTCAGCATCTCTGAGCAAAAGTGACATGCATTTGGAAAACTTTTTAACTTGTCTCTTTTCTTCAAGTCATATATGAAGACATAGTCCCAATTAGAATATTTACTGATAGTCCACTAAAAAAAAAAATCCAGTGTTGTTGAATCATTTATGAATTTCAAACAAAAACAAAAAAAAAACTTTTGACAGGTACAGGAATTGTACTGCTGTACTCTTCATTAAATGGGGAGCGCTGCCTCAGGAATTTCTCTTTATTGTCATGCATTTGGACAACAGCTTCATGTTTTATATTGTGCTTTTCTCAGCCACAGAATTGGAAGTAATGCATATGAAGGGGCCATGTTGAGAGAGTCATTTAAAGTCTCTTAAGTTATCACGCATCCCAAAGTAGAAGGCACTCCAGAAATGTAGAGATTTATAGTTCATAACAAGAAAGAGAGAGGCAAACTTCAATTGGTTCAGGATTCATGCTTAGTTTGGCTGCTTATTTTCGAATTACCCTTTGGAAAGCCATGTTACGGCATTTCTGATGATCTTCAAGGCACCTGGGGACAACCCTGTTAAGTTCCTGAATCATTATTCTCAGCCTCCAGAGCATGTAGCCGAGGGGCCAGAGGTAATGAAACACAACTGTCTGTCTGAGACACTGATTGACGGTTTTGAATTCTCTTTGGTAACTGGAATGTAGTGGTCTTAGGAGAATGAAAACAAGACTTCAGTAGGAGGTGTGAAGTGTTAAAGGGGTAAAAGAGAGCGCTGAAGAAACCAGGTCTTCTCGTCAGTTTTGCAGCTGAAATGGAAAATAAAAGCCAAAGAAGTCAGGCTGAGTGTCCATGTATATATATACTACAAACAAACAAACAAACACAAACCACCTGGAGGAAGCATTTACTTCTCAGAGAAATTGTGAAGGTTGGTCTTTGGGGTCTTCTATAACAAGAACACGAGTGGGGCACAGAAATGGAGCTGTGTATGTGGGAATCTGTGGGTCTCCAGGTATGGGGAGAGCTCAGTGTGGGTATCCAGCTGGATGCTTCCCAGCTGCAGCCCAAAGTGCTAACCAAACCTTGCATGAGATCAGCCCTGTGAATTCTACTGAGTTTGTTTCTCCCATGGCACTTTGTATGTGCAGACTCATGGATGACCCCAAAGATAAAATGTAAAGTACCTTAATTCAGCTGTAACACAGATGTAGAAGCTTAGCGAATGCTGTAGCTACTGTGATCTAAAAAGATTTCAAAACCTGCTCAATAGCATAGCAGTTCAAATTTCAAAGCTTCTGAAATATATTTGGATAACATCTTGGTGTTAAAAACTTTTAGAATCATGCAGAAGACAGTCTTGCCAGTACTGATCCTCCAAGATCCTGAAAATGGCTCCAGCTACCCTAAAAAAGATTGTGCCATAATGAGAGAGGAGTGATGGGACTTTCAGACCAGAGTATAGAATGCAGAAACTTCTGAAAAACTTCTTATACATATCCCATCAGCAGCTGGGGAGCAATCCCAAAAAGCAGAGGGTTGCTAACTGATGGGTGTGTGAGGATATGTGTCCACACTGCTGAGCGCTCAGATCAGGAGAAACCCATTTCTTCACAGAGAAGCAGCTCCTTGGAGTGATTTGAAGGTTATTCTGTTCATTGGATGTTTTACATCAACAGTTTTTGCTTAACTGTATGTACATGTCTGTAGGTGAAAATTAAAGCAGTAGGTTTCACCTTCAGAAATACCTGTGTAGATCCTTGTACTTCGTGATGATCTTGCATTTGGTCTAAGTTGCTGTGTTTGAATTTCCATCAAAAGCCTGGGACAAGTTTCATTTTGATTTCGTGTGTTTTCCAGAGGCTTTTCTTTCTGTAAGAAATGGGAAAGCCTAAACATTATCCTTTGCTACTATGTTTGTTATGTCCAGTGGAAAAAAAGTAAGAGTAAAGAAATGAGAGAGAAGAAGGGGCTGATCTAAAGTCTTAGAGAAAGCAGAATAACCATTTTGACATGAAGGTGGTCACAGAATTTTTCCATAAACTTACTTTTAGAAAGACTGCTTTTTCCTCAGTGTTTTCAGTGGAAAGCTTCTTTTCATCCTTCAGTGGAGTAAGGGTCACAAAAAATTCCGCTGTGTTTTAGACGAGCTAACTACAAGTCTGTAATCAAAGGAAGGTAATTGCACACTGTTAGACCTTCTTTTCCTACGAGGACTTGCAGCCAGACTCGTCCAATGCACAAATAGTCTCTAGATTTAGAAACAAAAACTCCATACAGATGTTTTCCTTAAACTCTTCCTTACCCCAGGAGACCGAAGCAGTCTTTCCTACCACTGGCATCAGACTGGCCATATTTTCTTGCTGAACATGAGCAGTTAAAGTCTTACTTAGCGCAGACAGGTAATTAAAGTTTCATCCTTGCCATCTCTATCCTGCTTGGGAGGTGTGTTAAAATTAAATTCAACCAAAGCAGCAGCTGTTAGTGCCGCAGAAAGGACGTGTAAAATACGGTTATGCATTGCAAATGTGAAGAGTTGAATGTGTCACAGTCACAGTCATTTGAGGGGAAAAAAAACAAACCAGAAACAAGGGAGCACTGTGTGTGTATTACTGTGCCTCCACAGAAGAAATTTATCTGCTTTCACCCAGTGTACTTGGGGTCTGGCTTGGTGTGCTTCAGTTGATGGAAAAATGGCCATACTTAATCTGACATACCTCTTTCAAGGTAGCTGATGAGATCCTTGGTGTTCAATACCAACCCCACTGTGCATGTTCAGTACCAAATCCATGATGGTGTCGGCCTAAGGAGGCCCAGTGGCTCCCAGGAGTTGTGCTTAATCCCAGGAAGAATCGGGCAGAACCCCATCTGGCTGCCCTATAAATCCATTTCCCTCCTGTCTCCCAGTGTTCTCCCTAAAAAGTAACAGCTTAGTCTCTGAGCTGCTTATTTCTAACGGAGCTGACTGCAAAATGTCCCCCGCTTTTTTTTTTTCCTTTTTTTTTTTGTGTTCCTTCTCTACTGAGAATTGAAGAATAGTGGTTTCTAAATTAATTTGAAGATGTTTTGTAAAATGTAAGCTCTGAAACACAGACCCAGTATTATATCCCCTTAAGTATGGCACCCTGCGTACACTGGGTCTCTTTTTATCTTTAGATACACAATGCTGTGCTCTCTATTTTATGTACAAAGGAAATTAAATGTACTTTTTTCTTTAAAAGATGAGATCTTCATCCATCACCAGCTGTCAGTTCCTAATAATGTTGCCCAGAGAAGTGTTATCTGTGATTTAGTGGCTTTAGTGGACTATCTTTTTGTTGAACAGAGGACAGCAGAATAAAATTTCAGCTTAATATAGCTCTTTTCATACTCCTTCTGAATAACAGAGGAGTAGAGGAGAGCAAGTGCAAAGAATCTTGGCTTCCAGGCTCAAGTTCCTTCCCTGTTTTGTAGTGCATAGGGCATTTTAAGAAAGAAAAGGAAAGAAAATGAAAGTGGAAAAAAAAGGAAGTAAGAGAAAATAATAAAAAAAAGTGGAAAGAAAAAAAGCTTAAGGACAAAAATAGTAATACAAAACAAAGTGTTCTTTCTGACTGGTTCCTCTGGATGGAGTAGGAAGGAAAATTGTTTCTGTCTCAGGAAAAACTGGGCTTAAAAATGCTCTTGTCTCAAGTCGGAACAAAAAGTCAAGTAGAATATTTTGCAAGGTAATAGTTTTAGAAATGTTTTTGTTTGGGTGAACTGCGATGTTTTATTTTGCCTTTCATGTTTTTCTCTTCTTGATTCTTTTTTCTGAGGCAGCTTAACTTTGGAAATGAAAAGCCACAACTGATCTTTAAAGAGCGTTTTTCACTCAAAAGACTGTCAACACAGAATGTTTCAGCAGTTTCCAAAACTTTTCACAAAAAATATTCTCAGTAATTTGCCAAAATAAATCCCTCTCAGTGAACAGGTTGCAAAATGTCAATCAACCAGATAGAAAATGCTTTACAATATGTTTTTTTAACCAGCTATCCCAGCTATCCCAGTTGATTCTTTAATCAACTGGTGAACCTGCATCCTACATTCTGGCTGAGTGTGTCACTGCACACCTCTGTGGCTGTGTACACAAGCATTACGCCCAGCAGACAAGCACACGTGCATTAGTTAAGTTGTATGCTTGCAGTTTACAGCAGCTTTCATGACCTGTTTGGCTACTCATAAAAAAAAAAAAGAGCTGCCCCTTACTGCCTCCAGCATGCTGCTACCCTGGCCGATGACATTGTCACTTTCACGTTAACTGATGAAGTTGCCTCTGGAAACAAGTCCTCCTTTCTCCCTGCTTTCACTAATAATACAATGTGAATTTATTTCTGTTTATTTCATCTTAAATTATGTCATTTTGTATTAAGTATTCAAAGAGAATTCTCATGTACCATAATACAATAAGAAGAAAACCAACATTTTTCCCAGTCTACAAAGGGCACTGCCCCTGTTTAAATGATAGTTGTAGGCTTTCCATCATTTTAAGTTGCCTGTCTAGCAACAAATTGGCAATCAAAGATGGAAAGACTCCAGTCCTACTCAAATTCATATATATTTGAAGTGACCGTAGTCCATCCAATTCTGGGGTCATGTCTTACTGTCATTTGGCTCTCCACCCCACTGGTGATGCTTTTTACCATGCAAACGTGTTTTCAGTACAAAATTCTGAGATTGCACATTTCTCATAACAGGCCTTTTGGTCTGTGAGCTCCCTGTGAAGTGCAAGCATCCTTATTGGTCATGCTAGAAAAATAAACAGCAAAATCGTTTTTATTTTTTATCAACCTTTAAGAGCAGATGAACTTGAATGTAATTTGATCAAGTCTGTAAAACTTCACCTTTTACAAATGACAGGAGGGGTTGGAAGGTTTAAAAGTGAATTACAACACTGTTTTTTAACTTGACTTAGGGTAGTAATTGTAATGGAGCAGCTGGGAGTGTTCACAGTATGTTTCAGCTTAGCTGAAAAGACCAATATTTGCAAATATCCAGAAATTTAAATTTGTCTTAAGTACTTATTTGAACACTGTTCCTCGACAGCCAACACAGATCATGCACTTTTTTGTTACCTGGAGTGAAGTTTCTGACTAACCCAGGTTATTCAGACTTTGCAAGAAAAAGCTGGATTTGGGAACCTGTACTTTCTGTGGACAAACTTGGTTGTCTGGTCAGTGATTTGGAGCACATACAGGAGGAGGAGACCTTATCTTTCATGTATTCAAGATTTCTTAGCCACATAATGAATTATTCACAACAGAAATTAAAATTTGAGCTGTCTTTGTCCCTTGAAGCTACATTGGGATGTGCAATGTTATCTGACAGGTGTGTTCTTCTAACCCATCCTGCACATGATCTTAATAATGCAGATATGATAATTTCCAGGTGAAGCCAGATATGTACATTACTACCTTCGACTAACCTCAAGGACTCAGGTAATTTGATAGTATCTTCTACATATATCATGTGGTATGTGGGGTTCTCAGTTATTAATCCCTGAGGTGTCTGTTGTTCCCCTCCTCGTCCCCCTTTGCTAGCAGCAGAAGGATGCACAGGGTTTTCTGCAGTTCCCTAGGGTTAAAACGTCAAAAGTTCTTCTCCCCAAAAGGATATTTCCTTTTATATATACTATATATATATATATATATATATATTCATTATGTTGCCGGCAGTGTCCGCTTTAACTGCCACATATTCTATACAGTTTTTGCATCTCTCTTTCCGTGTGTTTAGCTAATGCCAAGAACCTACTGAGAGAAGAGGTGTTAGTTGTCTTTTACACTCCCAGGCCAGAGAGAGCGTGATCCAGGAGCTCCTGAAGTACTGGACCAAGATATTTCTGTGCGTTGTCCTTTTCTCCTTGGAAAAGTTTCTTTTGCCTTCGGAGGATTCACCACTCTCTGTTTTACCTTGTGCAAAGAGGTGTAGCTGGAAATCTGAAATTTAAGAAACGTAGGATACCTTAATGAAATTTTAATGAAATATAAAAAAATGTAGAATACCTTAATGTCCCTAGTGTGTTGTTATATGACTTTATCAAATAGCTAGATATAGATATGCATACATATATAGACAGTCCCAAAGACTACATTTGCCAGTCCAAGAAGTCTCCTCATTTAGTAGGCAGTCTGGCAAGCTCCACTTTTGGCTTTAATGGAAAGTTAAGACAAAACCTTCCCATGGGTGCTTGGAAAAATACAGAGGGCTTGTGCTCCACTGCTGGTGCCCTTGGGCTTCTCTCCCCAAGCCCTCTGGGACAGGGTCATAGACTCTGAGTGAAGTTTGAAAATCAGATCATCTCTGATATTGACATCCTTTTAAAAGTTATTATTTCTTCTTTCTTTTGAAAAGCTTCTGAGTTTCTTGGCAACGTAATGATTATCTCAGTAAATTATTTACTTCAAAGATCAGCAGAAATTTTACACTGTAACACCGATCTTTAGATATAATTGCAATCCCAGCATTGCCTACTGCAGAGGCAGCGTATCTAAGCTATCTTTCTGAGGAGGGGAGTCATGTCACAGAGGAGGGGAAATCATAAACTTGTTTGAGCAGGACTGAGCACAGTCCTGTCTGCTGCATGAAACAGGCTAAGGCATCTTTCCTAATTTGAAAGCAAGTTTTGCTTGGACCGTCCTTCAGCCAGAGCACAAGTTGCATGGGCAATAAGGTCAGAGGATCTATAGTCTCCTCCAAGTCAGCAGGGAGCAATAAAAAGATATTTTCTGCCATTAAAGATAACCTTGTGTACAGCAAAGGCATGAACAGTGTGTCAGCAAACCAGCCCTTTGAGACCACTTTATTGATTCAGGTTTCTTGTAACATGCAAAACAGCATTATTATTACAGCAGAAAACTGGGCATAGACCTTTCAGGATTATGTATTAAGAAGAGCAGATCAAATACCATCTGCCCAACTTGATAAATTCTGAGTATTATTCCAAAGAGGTTTGCTCTGGATCTCCTTGGCAGAGTGCATGGGGGCAGCCACCAGTCACTTTTATCCTCAGTCCCCTTCCTATTATCACTTCTTGGCCTTTTGGCTAAGATCAAGTGTAGTATCAGCATAAGGCTCGACGTGTCCTTAGCGTGTCTCTTTGGAGACTCCATCCTGCCCTTGCAGCAGGCTGGATTCAGTGACCTACTGGCTCTTTTGCATCTGTAACTACTGTCATTCCTGCTCTTTAAGAGACCTGACAGCTTTTAGAAGTCAAGTCACCTTTAGCGTGCCTTGCAAGTACAGCTGATCTGCATTGGCCTGAATTACTGCTGTTCCAGAAGGCAGGTGTGCCTCTGCTTGCTATAGTGGGAGAAATTATAAAGCAGCTGGAGGTCTCAATTCCTTTTTTGTAAAGGCCAGCAAAAAGACTGTTTGTAATAACAGACTCTTTTCTTTTTTAGTTACTTTAACTCTTAGAGGAAATATGCAAACCTTTTTTGGGAAGAAGACAACGCAGGTAAGTCCTCTGAGAGTTTTGCACCCCTCCATTTGTAAGGTTCTGGGACCAGGCAAAAGCCTGGAAGCCCTTAAAATATTGTGATGATAATATATTGATAATACTTCCATATTTTTTCTGGTTTTGGTAGTTCCTGAACTTCCTAAATCCAAACATAAGTATCCACAGGGGGCGCTGTAATTGCCAGCCAGACTTAGTGCCTGAAAGCTTTTTCCAGCCCAGGCTTTTGTACCCAGATCTGTTAACTTGAAATGAAAAAGAGGCAGCCAGAACAGAGGGAAGGTTCTGACATCCCATATAAAGAGCGCTGAATGCTATTTTGTCTGGGATTTTGTTGGGACACTGGGTTTTTCTGTGTCTTTCTCTCCTGAGCTGTGACCCATTCTAGGTACTGTGACTGGAGATGGGTGCATCTGTTGCAGCCTGTGGTATCATGCCGGGGGCATGTCCTTTCCTTCCCAGTTTGTTTTTCATCCTGATGCAGCTGCAGCTGCAGCAGTCTGATCTCCCAAGGAGGTCTCCACCAGCAAATTTCAGCCAGAGATCTGTGCACCCTCTTCCTAGTGAATTTGCTCAGAGTGGTCCTTGCTTTGCTTTCTGTAGGGGGCACACCTTATGGTTTTATGTAATTACACAATGCAGGGTGTTTAGTTTTGCCTAAGTAATCCCTCAGTCATTCATGGAACAGGAAATCATATGTATTATCTCTGGAAGAGACCATAAAATGATATAGTAGGGCCTTTTGTATAACTCAAAGGAATTTCACTCCAGCATTCCTATGGTAACTGCAGGGTATCTTGCAGTCTGTGTGTTGGGGGAGACTATCTGAAAACTCCACCCTTGACTCTGCAGCTACCCTTTGCAGAGAAGGTACATGGAGGATGCTGTGAATTTGCCTTCCACCAAGGGAGGGCTGGCCAAAACCCTCCAAAAAGAGTCGAGGGGCAGCACCAGCCAGCTCTGCATCTTGGGGTGTAGGGAGGGATGTAGGAGGCTTCTGCTGCAGGACCCCCCTCGTTGGATTTTGTGGGAAGGCAGCAATGTCTTTCATAGCCTTAGTCTCCCAGCTGATTTAATCTCAAAGATCTGTCTGGTCTAATGACACAACTTGTGGGAGGCCAGGTTTTGTTAACTGTCTCTTGCTGCTATTTTCAGGATGCGATTTTTCTATTTCGGTTGGCTGGGGGTGGAGGGAGTGTTGCTACACTTTAGGGAACACTGCAATTAGATTAAATCAAAACAATCATGATTAATAATCATGACCATTCTGTTACTAAAAAAAAAAAAGGAAGAGTAGAGATAAATAATAAACCGTGGTTACTTTGAAGGCGATCTCTGCCTTTCTTTTTGAAGAGGTTTGAGCAGAGCTGGGAGGATTGGGCTATCCTCAGGGGCAGACAAAGCCCCCTCTCTGCACGTGGCAGTGAGCCCTGCTGCAGTGTAAGCAAGCCGGTGAGTTCACTGTCAGAAGCACGGTGTTCACCAGTCAGTGAATTGTGGTTGGTAAATCACGGATAACTGCAGCAGCTGGGCAATTCTCAATTGTGTGCCAAATAATTAGCAGAAGTATTTAAATCAATAATGGCAAGGGAAGCCGCTGAAACAGCTTTGCTGAATCAAATCAGCAGAAAAGGACAGAAAATTTTCAGTCCAAGTGAAATCTGTTTACCAAAGATAGCTTCTCTCTCCCTGCGAGTGCACGGCCTCGGGGCTGTGATGCTCAGCAGAAGCTGTTACTACCTGGAGCTGCACTTCATTATCCCATTAGTACGCCTAGGAAATTTCTTGCTAGCTGCTGGCCCTGTTTGCCTGCTCCTCCCTGTGTCGTGGTCTGGGGATGCCTTCGTGTCAGGAAGCAGTGCCAAACTGGAAAGCCACCACGTTGCACTGCCTGCTGCAGGCCTGGGCTGAGGAGCGGCTGGCTGGAGAGCCTCCTGCATGGAGCTGCGAGCCTGGGCACTCGGAGGGCAGGGCACTGCTGGTTGCTCAGAGGAATAAAAACATTTTTCTTTTTTTTTTTTCCCACTAATTTCTGTAAAAATGGACTATAGGGTGCAGTGAGGGCCTGGCTGGCTTCACCTGGTAGTGTCGCTGCCAGCGTTTCATGAGTGGGTGCCGCAGCTCGGTGGCTTGGGCCTAGTGGGCCTCCATGCCCACACCGTGAGACGTGGAGGGGGCAGGCTGCCCCGGTGGCTGTGGCTCCTCACAGCGCCTCTGGAGCTTCTCGAACCTCGCAGTGTTTTTACACAGATATTCAGTTCACTCTTGTCTGTGTTTCAAAGGAGCTGGAAGACTGCTTCAGCTAGTCCAAGCACATATGAAAGTGTCTAGTTAATCTTTTAAAATTAATGAATTCTTAGCTTCTGTAATTGAACCAGTCATTCAGAAGGCCATCTTCCCCTTTCTTAATTTTTCTGGAGAGGTAGCTCATGTTTCTGGGTTTACAGAGGAACTCGCTTCCGTGTTCCCAAAGGATTAATTCATTATCCCTTAATACAAATTTTATACTCAAATGATCTCTGATCAGTAACTAGAACATAAAGTGCACATGCTATTTTTGTACAGAAAGATGTCCCCTTTGTCTAACTTCATTATCAAGTTGTTATGTGAGGCTTGTGTGCTGCTACAAAACATCCACCTCAAAAGGGTTTTCTGAGGTATAAAAATAAACATATGATTTTAAGCAAGTAAAAAACTTGGGGACAGCAAAAGATGTTTTTAAAAATGCTTTCAACCATTATTTTTTTCTATGTAATATTGAAAGGGAAATTTTGGAGTGCTCATTAAAAGAAGTATCTTTCAATAGTCTAGCACTTGTGCATAAAAATCAGAGGCATAAGGGGTATTTTCTTCTGAAAGAATGATGAAAAGCCAATGTCAGTACCTGAGTTTTGTGACACTGACAATGATCCTAAAGAGAAGTGTTTGTATTTTCTTAATTTTCCTAAGACATAACTGTTTTGCATAGTTTGTTGCTTGAGGTAAAATTCTCCAAACAACTGAGGTCTAGTACCAGACTAATGTGCCCTGTTTTTTAGATTAAAAACAACCATGTTGCTGGTTTTCATTCCCTTTTGATCCTCTGTTGTTGAGATTTATTGCCTGCCATTTATAGCATTTCCAACTTGTAATTAAGGTTTCTATTTTGAATACCTAACACACAAGCAGGAATTACTGTAACTTAGTATTAGGATATGTCTTTCAAACCACAGCAGAAAATGTTTCATATGTGAGGCAAAAGCATTTAAAGCTAAAGAAAGCATATAGCAACCTGAAGTTATATGAAAAAAAATGTAATTAACTAATTTCCCATAATTTTGAACAGCTCACCTGCATCTGCACCATCCATAGGCTGAATCCATAGCAGTATTGCAAGTACATTGAGCACTTTGTGCAAGAAAAACTGAAGATTTTTGTAATTAACTTTGTTATCTAAAATCTCCTGCATTTAAATGCCAGCATGTCACTGGTCCCTGGTAGGCTCTTTCCTCAGGCAGCTGGCAGGGCCTTTGTGGTGTGTATGCACTGGAGGTTTGAATTTGGGGGGAGCATCAGGCTGCTGCGTGTGATGAGTCCCACCTCTGTGTGTCTGCTATAAACTCAGCCCTTTCCTTGCCACAAGACTATGGTGTCCTCAAAGAGTAGCTAAGATGGCCAATGGCATCGGAAATCTGAGTGCTACCAGCCTAGATCTGTAACCATGCAGAAGGGCATGGTTAAGATTGAAGGATGGGTGAAAGAATGGCACCCCTTCCCATTGGCGGGGCTGGGGGGGGCTCACTGACAGCCATCCAAACAACCAGACTGGGCTCTAAGTTTGAGCCTTGGTTGTTAGTGTCCTGTAAAGGAAGGAGATGATGGAAAAAAGGGAATGCTCTTGGCCCCCAGAACGCCTTTCAGATTAAATCACTGTTTGATGGCTAACACGAAAGCTGGAAATTTTGTTCCACCAGAGATGGGGGAGTGGAATGAAAGCCCATGTATATTTTTAGCATCGCTTGTAATCATGTCACCTTTTGAAATGAAAGCATCAGTGCATTAGAGCGGAGGAGCTGGGGAGAGGACATGTTCTACCAAGAGAAATGTCATGCCCAGAGTGGATTGACTGAGTCACATGCAAGCTGGGCGCAGTGATATTAGCGCTGGCCAGGGCAGATATGTCTCCTCCCTGCTGCATGCTTCCTCCCCCTCGCAGCTCCTCAGCTTCATTTGTTTTCCTCCCTTGTGCATCTCTGCTGGTAGTTTCCTCACGTCTCTTCCCAGGTGGTTGTACACTCCAAATGATACCCAACCAGAAAAAAAATCTGCCACGTGCAAGATGCTTTGGGCTGTTCACCCAGAGTAAGTCCCTGTCCTGCCCAGAGAGTAGGCAGCACTGGCAAAGTTACATAGCATACCTTAATGGAAGCTACTTAGCAATATCTGTTTCTTTTACGTATATTTTTTCCCTAAGAAGAAAGCAGATCTAGCACAAGGAAGAGAGGAGGGTATCTGTTCAACAACAAATGCTTATTTGCTGTTCACCTCTAAAATGCCAATGAGCATTTGTGCTGTCTAGTTTGAACTGACTGTTGACCTTGGAGAAATTACTGACTGCTGCTCTTGAAAGAAATCGTGCCCTACTTTCTAAGGAGGTAGGAAAGAGGCAGAGAAGGTTTGTCACAGTCTCCCTTTGTAATTGTGGATAAATAGCATCATTTCTCTGCTGCATCTATGAAAAGGGGATAATTCCACTTTATTCCCACCCTTGACCAGCCTTCACAGTCTGGTAAGAGGGTAAAAACTAATTTCTGTGCAGTTACACAATGCCCAGAGCCTTGATCCTCTGCACTGGATAAATCCCTTGGTGGTGTTATCATGCAGCTCAAACCATTAGTGGTCCTTTGTAGCTGATAATAAAGCAGGGGTCACTACAATCACTGACAATACTGTGGTCTTCCTTACAACACCGTGGTCTTCCTTGGGTGCGGAAGGTGCACTCATGCACTGGACCATTCTCTGCAGATCTCTGTGCCTTGATAAAGCTGCCATCTGTGGCCTTCGCCTTGGCTCAGGTGACCTTCCTTACCAAGCAAGGTAGATGTGAAATCAGTGCTGTAATTTTATAAACAATTCCTGTTGTTCAGGAGCCTCCTTTGTGTCCGAGAGCGGCAGACAACTCTCACCTCTCTTTCTCCCTCTGCTTCCTCCCCTGAGCGTTGTATTAAATCCATTCTCCATTGTATTGGCACCAGCTGAAGTGTGATGTTTCTTCAGTGTGCCAAGTCTTCAGTTGCATGTTTACACTACCTCCTGCTGCATGGCAGCCACCAGTAAGATTAATTAAGCCACAATGATTTTTCTCTCTTTTTTTTTTTTGGTGGAAGAGCTAATGATCCAAGGTACTTTTCACAAGCTGCTGAGTCTCCAAGGTTTGAGGTATACATGATGAAAAGTGAAATAATTGGTGCTTTTTTTTGTTGTTGTTGTTGTTGTTGTTGTTATCTAAGCAGTGAAATGTAGCTTTAATAAATCTTTACTTTTTCACTCAACAAACCCATCAAAAGGCTCAGCACAGGTCTTCCCCCCCACTTCTTTTTCATCTTACCTGGCTGTTAATGACGACAACTTCTGTTTGCACAGCACCCATCAAAGGATCTCCAGATATTTTCTAAAGGTGGATGTCTATTTTTAGCCTCATTTTATAGACAGTGAAACTAAGAAGTAGGCAGGTTTGCGCTAGGAACTCCTTCCAGCACAGCTGTGCACCGGGGTGAGCAGAGGTGAGCTGGCTGCCTGCTGGAGCCGTGCTGGCAGATGGAGAGGTGCAGGGCTCCCGGGCAGGCTCAGGGCCTGCCTGGTGCAGTGCATAGCCAGATCGGGCTGCATCTGCCCCCCATCCACCCTTCTTAGAGCAGAAGAGGGTTTTTTTATCACCCAGACTCACTCTCTCGGTGGCCGGGGGTTGTCATACAAGTCTGGGGCACGGCTTTGTAGCCCACTCGCCTGCACACTGATGCGGTGCCTTGCTGAAGCACCCCCAGTGCAGCCAGAGCGAGACCTCTCAGATCCCCAGGGGGCCCTGCAGGAGTCAGGGAGTAGCCCTGTGTACACATAAGCACTTGCTCTAGGGACTTACCCATCAGTTAAAATGGAATTACATGCTTAGCTTACTAAATTACTCTAGGCTTCACTTAAGTATGTAATTAAGAATTATGTACTCAAAGATAACCATTTGTAGGGCTGGGGTTTGCTGTCCCGCTTCCACTTCCCTAACAATGCAGGCAAATTGCTTGTGCTCTCCTATTGTTCTGCCTGGGTAATATTTGGGGCTCTGGGACCAGCGGGTAACAGACAGGAGGGGAGTCCCCAGAGAGTACAGAGCAGTGCAAACACCTGACTGCTCGAGGAAGCCATCTCGAAACCTGGGAGCATTTCAGAGGTCCAAGCAGAGCTGGAGAGGCTTGTTGAAATATCACATGGATACAACTCCTGGATCTCCTCCAAACCCAAGCCTTTCTTCAAGGCGTCTTTCCCCTCTGGGCTGGTTGGGAAGAAGCTGGCCACAGCTGTCCTCAGCCCAGCTTTTGGTGGGGCTGTTCCAGTGTCACCACCCCACCAAGGACAATTTGATGTTCAGCAAGCTCAGCTTTGCAGAGTGAAGCTCTTGCATGCCTCCCCTGCTAGTGGTTTCTCCAAATTGTTATCAGTGTCCCAGAAGGACAGCACTGGAGGAATGCAAGCTGCCACTCCCTTATGGTAAACCAGTACTGAAGGCTACAAACAGAGGGCTGACTGGCTGCTGTAACCACAGCCCTTGCGCTGGAGACACCCATCAGAGAACTGAGGCCAGGAGGATCATTGTGGCCAAATATGCAGACTGCTGGACTAGCCACGTCAGCCTGCAGTGCCCCTGTCCACCCGTCAGGTCCTGGCTGTTGGTGCCTCCCAAATAGCACTTTCCAGAGGGAGAGGTCCCCTGGTCCCCATGGGGCCATGGCAATTTTTGGCTGAGGCACGACAGCAGGCCAGATGAAAGACGTATTGCCTCGTAAAGGAGGGAGTGCTAAGACATGGGGGTTGCCCGCCATGGTCTCTTCTTGTCAACCTGGTGCCTGTGTTGTTGTGTCCCCATGACCCATGTTTGTGAAGATGGGGAATGCAGGTCGAGAAGCTAAAAGCCTGTCAGCATTAGTGCAATTTTAAATAAACGAGACAGGTTTAGGGGCACTTTATCCTTTACTTCTCATGACTCACGTTTCCTTTTCAGTGCCAATTTGCCAAAGCTCAGACAAGGCAATTTCACGTTTTCATGTGCCCATTCTCTTTTATAGGTCTGTTTGTTCTGTGCTTCTTTCTCCCTGCCTCTGACTGGTGCCTTTGGTGCCCCACCTGCCCTCTGGGCTCAGCAAGGTCTCACTGCAGGTGGGCTGTGTTGGTAGACCAAAACCCACCCATGGACCTGCTCCCTTGGGCAGATCTTTCTCTACATGCTTTGCAGGGAAAGAAGGATGTTGAGCAGTGTGTTTGGGGGCTCAGTGCCTTACCTGCTTCACTGAAACTGAACATCTGGGGCCTAACTTAACCCAGCTGTTGGCTTCTGCCAGACTTCACTGGTCAGTGCAGGTCCTTCCAGGCCTAACATCCCATGCAGCCTCAGGAGCCCTCTGAAGCCAAATGCAATCACCAAGATGGTGATTTCCCTTTGTCTGTAGAAACATACTCCCAGTGCTATTTGGCTATTGCCTTCTTCAGCTCTGATCCTAAAGTGGCATTGTTACGGCTAATTAAATCTTTGCTGTGCTCCTCCAGACTGCTTCATTTCAGTGGTGGGTTGAGGGACCTGGGGTGGCTGGTGTAGTTTTGGCAAGATTTCTTCGATCCTTGGTGACAGATGAACTGCATCGTGGCTGGCATGTACTCTCACTTTCTGGGGCTTTGCTCTCCCAACTTGCTTTCTATCTGATGAAGTTTGAACCACTTTGGGCAGTAATTTAGTGGGATCACCTCTAGTATGTCTAGTATTCAAGTAGAGCCACTTGCCTCAAAAGATGCCTTTGGAGCAGGCGCTTGTGCTAGGCTGCACTGAGATGGAAGATTCCCGGCCTGCCAAACGAGTGCTACGTTCAGTGCTCTTGGACTAATCAGGCTTTCACAGTAAGCTGCTCTAAAAATGCAGTTTCCACTATTCAAACAGAGGATTGCTTGCCACGCCGAGTAATTTCCACTTCTTTTTTCACTCCCGACATGCCAGTGACAAACTTTGTGTCAATTCAGCGTTATTGTTCAATTCATCCTGTGCATTCAATTCAGTTTTCCACAGCTTTTAGCAGCTCTGTCTCTGAAGTATGAGCACAGTTTCATCCCCCGTCTCCTTCCTGTATAACAACCCTCCGTAATAAACCATGGAAGGGCAGGGCAGTGTGCATGCATGCCTCTTTGAGGGAGCAGCAGCTCTTTCCGAATTCATGCCCATCACAGGGCTGTTCGGCAGCTGAACCCTCCACTGTAGCCATTCTTTTTTTTTTTTACTGTGGCGCCTCCTTGTCTCTGATCTTCTGATAGCAAATGTCTCCTTTCATGTCCTACATCAAGGCTGCCGTGCTGGCCTCCTATCCCATTTGCTCCCCGTTTTTAATGCTGTGCCAAGCATATTAATGACAGGCAGTGCTGCCCTGGACCCCTTGGTGCAACCCTGGGCTTTGCTGGCTCACTCCTTCCCATCCCTGTGTGAGTAGCTATTTATTAGTCTGGGGGACCTGGAGGGCTGGGCTGACATCTGGCACAGCTGGCTCTGCTGTGTGCATCTCTAAACGCATCCTGCTGCCCTCTAGTGAGAAATGTCAGAGTTCAGGCCTGTCATTGGGATCAGAAGGGGAAGGAAGGGGGCCCATGGTATAAGACATTTGGTGTGTGCAGATGTGGCTGTGCTTTCAGAGCCCAGCGAGGAAGGACTGAAGGATGTGCTGCTGGCCGCAGTGCCAGCTCCTTTGGGAGCACATGCCTCCTCCTCCAGGCTTTGCTGGGTACTGCTCCGCTGCCCCTAATTCACCTGCTCACGTGTAAGCTTCATCCTCAGTCTAAACATGCTGCAGAAACATGAAAATCATGAGCAGGCTGACAGTGAGACTGACAGGCTATAAGGAAAAGGGAGGAGAGTGGGGGGAAAGCGCCAGTTACTTGACAAGTGATTATAATTAGGGTTTTTCTTCCTATTTATCATGATGTAGCTCCATGCAAGCTAGTTGGGCTGCTCTGTACATACATATCTGAATTTTGCTGCAGCATTGGTGTGACTGTTCCCCCAGTTCAACACGCAGGGAGTGGCTCCTCCTCATCCCCATCTCTATTACACAGGAGGGGTCCATCCAACCTGGCTGATGCCCTGCAATACGCTGCTGCTGCCCCAGTTAATAAGGCAAGGGAGGACCCGGTCACTCTGTGTTACTGACAGCCCCCCTGGGCAGCCAGAGCACTGTGCAGCGTGACAGCTCTTGCTTGCTCTGGCTTAGCTGGGGATGAGTCACCTTGAGTGCCTGAGTTTTTGATAAATCCTGGAAAAAGCAGGGCAGTTAAATGTCAGCCAATGGGGAAGATGCTCAGCTGGGGTAAGTTACTGTAGCTCCACAGCTGTCAGGGACACTTGGCCACCAAACAACCACCACAAAGCCTGGCAGGTTCTGCTGGCAAGTTTTGTCTTGTGTGCTGCTGTCAGAGCAATAGCACTCACCTGCAGTGAATTTGCTAGGGTGATGCTGGTGAGATGCTCCACAGCTCCTAAGGAAACCTGAAGTGCTGCTGGTGTTTGCTCTCCCTCCTGAGACATCAGGGTTCGCCTTATTACTGAGGCCAAGCAGACAAAGAAAGGCTCCGTCTTCCCTTTGCTCTCAGGAATTTTGTACAGAAGCAGCTAAGAAAATGCCTCAATTTCTGCCTAATCTACAGCTCTTTCCAGCTCCTGCGCTGTCTCTTTAGTCACTTTAGAAGCTGATAGGAATTATTGATCTCATTTACCCTCTGTATATCTTGACTGATTCTTTATTTGGAAACCAAAGTCTTGAGATGTGGAGGAAAAGCAAAGCTTGTCTCATGGGCTGGAACAAAAATATGCTTCTGCATACCTGAAATCTATAAGAAAGCTTTGTGTTTCCACAGGTCATGCTGAAACACTGAGACCCTGGCAGGGAGGGGGCTGCGACCTGCTTCTGTGCTGTGGAGACTACTCTGGCCTCCTGGTCCTCCCGCAAGAACCTCTTTTGCGGCCACACTTGTGTGCATTTCTCCAGCTTACCTGAACTGCCATCTCTGGGGACCGGCAGCTCCTGCTCAGGAGGAACGCTGCAGTCAGCATCCCTGCCTCTGCCAGGCAGCTTCATCACTTTAGGGCGGCTCCTGATGGTCCTAACTGAGGCGTAAGAGACAGACCTGACTCTTCGTTTCCAGTTAGTGTTGCACAAGCTTCCCCCAGAGCTGCAGCTCTCGTTTTAGGTCTTGTAAGCATGCTTGATGCTCAGTCCTAAGAGCACTGAGTTCCACGGAGAATATGGTTGACTCTTTAACCCCAGGAGCAGTGAGAGCTGCCTTTTCTGGGAGCTGTGCTCATCAGTGAGGTGAGTTTCAGATAATCTGCCTGCAAGGAAGACAAAGAAAAAAATCATTCTTAATCCTGGACATTTCTTGACCTACTTCCCAGATGTTTCCTTCCCTACTGCCATCTGCGTTCTGTAAGAACACAAGTTTTGCAGGGAAAATTCCTGTGTGACTGTTAGTAGGTAAATGCAATTTTGTTTATTGGATGCTTTAGAAAACATAAAGAACAGCTAAGTGCACAGACTGTTGCATCCAAATGATTTACTGCTTTGCCTTTTATAGCTCTTGATTACATCAGGTTGCTGCATCAATATCTTGTCTATTACATTTCAGCCTGATGGGCCAGTGAGGCGAGGGATATTATTGCTGGGTGGATTTTTCTGCTAGGGTGGCAACTCAAATAGCTTTTCAATGGGATGTGGTGCAGATCCCCCAAATTTGGGAAAGCAATTTAAACTCATGCATGTTCGGATGCTTGTCCAACCCATAGAACTAAAATTAAAATACATTGTTTTCATGAAACATGCAGGGTATTTTATTTAGGACTGGCTGGCTGTGCTTGGGAAAACCCTTGAGGACCCTGCAAAGCCCACAACAGGAATGGATTCCTGGTGCCCTGACAGCTCCTGCAGGGCTACATCCTTTATCCGAACCCAAAGGAGACTTCATTCTGTCTTAACAAAGGTTCCCCTGTCCTGCTATGGTCCCCCTTGCTTCTCCATCCCCTTCAGCTGGCAGACCAGCTCTTCCTGCAGGATGCAGAAGGTGTCAGAGTGAAGGTAACCAAGGTTTTGTGCTCAGTATATTGCCTCCACTGTGGCAGCAGAGGATGGGAGAGAGGAAAGGTCTCAGTGCACTTTGAGAGATCTTTCCTCACAGCAGAGAGAAGTTGGGCTAGAAAAGCCAATATTAAAACAATTCACTGAGGTCTTGGTGAAAGTGGCAATAGTTGTGACCATAAGCCCTGGAAAACAGGTTGGAGTGGGCAGGGAGGAGACAAGGAAGCTCCCCGTTGAAAACCATTTTCATCAACACTTCAATTTCCTACTGTAGCCAGAGCTTGTGCCTCACTCATGCACATCTCTAAATCAGATATACTTCATACTCCTGTTCTTTGGCTGCACGATAGACACAACGAGTGATGGCAGGAAATTGAACACACGACTGCATGTCTGTGGCTGCGGGGAATGTGATGGCATTAGCAGTCTGACCAAGCGTCCCTTTCTGGTGGCTCCAGAACTCACTGAAATACAGTACAGAGCCTCAGATCCAATTTCCTGTTCTCTTTTATCCGGGATGTACATGTCAATCACAGTGGCTGCCTGTCATTATCAGGTGATCCATCATATTAAAGCAAGGGGGAAGGAAAAACCACAGCAAAAAGGAAAATTAATGCTTTGCAGTCTTTGAAGTACTTCCCCTTTCATCCTAGCCCATAAAACCCTGCTTTAGTCTTGTGTCCTGGCCAAGGGGTTTGTGTCTGTCCCAGTGCTCTGGTCTGCCCAGTCCAGTTTGGACACTGGAGGAAGCCACGCAGCGTGTGCATGTGTGTGCTGCCCGTGCTGGCCTCCCTTACTGTACAGGCTCAGGGCAGGAGCCTTGTGGGCTTGTCACTTCGTGCATGATGGCTAACACCAGCCCAAAACAGAGAGGCAGGAGAATTGTTGCTGCTTTCCCACCTGCTTCACTAACTAGTAAACAGGCAGAGTGCGATGCCAGGGTGGCATGTGAAGGAGGAAGTAGGTCCCCAGGGAGGATGCAGGCCGTGTGAGGAGGTCTCCGCACACGCTGCTCTCTTCTGTTTGAGGCATTGAGCCAGTTCTGTGGGACAGCAATCACCTCCACTCCAGTTTGAGGTCAGGGCCAAACCAATGCCCTGTTTGTCTGTGAGCTTGGTTTTTAGCAGAAGACATGAACTGAGCAGTTGTCAGTAAAGGCCTGTCGATATACCCCACGAGGGGGTTGGTAGCTGTGCTGCTCTGGACAGAGTCCACGTCTCATTCTGCCTCTGAGAGTTCCTCTCAGAAGGTGTTGGATGCAGGATGCTTTGCTTCCTGCTCACCACTGCGCTGGTTCTCTAGGCTCAGGCAGTGTAGCATGGACTACAGTGCTGACTATGACAAAATTCCAGCTAATTTCCACAGGATCAGGAGTGGATGTTATCTCATCATCTGCACTTTGCTAAAGATGACTGGAAGCTCTATGTCTTTCCCCCTATGCTCTGTGGTAATGTTGGGCTGGTCAGGAGCTCATGCACGTGTCTCTAAGCACCTCTAGCAAGGGAGGGCTCCTAAACTGGTGGGCATGGGTGGGTGCAAGGAGGGATTGCCCTCAGCCTCTGCAGGCCAGAGAGGGCAGTCCATAGCTCAGGAGTGTGCGTTGTCTGAATTGGGCCTACAAGAGGTGGAGGCCCTTGGCGTGGCTGAGGACAGCGCAGTGCTCAGAGAGCTGTGAGTGCTGAGCACAGGCACCTGGGTGTGAGTTGGGGCACTTGGTGCTTCACAGCCAGGGGGTCCCGGCCCAGAGCCCTGCCTCTCTGCTGCTGGCAGGCGCGAGAGAGCCTCCCCCGGCAGCGGAGCCCTGGGGGAAGCGCGCGTTTTATTTATTTACTGAGCACTGTTGACAAGTCTGTGAAGGAAACTTCCTCTGCTCAATGTCCCAGCACCCTGGGGGGTTCTGTAGCGAGGACTGGAGCTTGTCTGCGTGTTTCCGTCAAAGAGGAAGGGTGACCTGGTTTGCAGCGTTTTGTCTCACTGGTTTCCCCAGTGGTACCTGGGGTAAGGGAGGAGGCTTGGGAGCTGAGAATGAACCTGCAGCTGCACTGACAAGAGAAAGGTTTTACGTCCCCACCTTCTGTGATGAAAATCACAGTCATAAAATTAATCGGTGATTTCACACTTCCTGATACACTATGAAAATGATTAGACACAGCAGCAGCTGGGGGAAGTGATGGGACTCATTGAGGCTTTGGTCCTTCTAATAATATTTCTTTTTCATTTTTTGAACCTACATTCCTTGTTCATGAAAGCAGGCAATGGACTTACGATCTCAACACGTCCACCAAAGAAGTCCAGCTTGTGTCCTGTGGGGTATGGAGCTACCCTCCACTCTCCTTCTCAGTAATGAGAAGGCTGTAAGTGAAACACCACAGGAATATAAGCGTGCTGAGGAGCAAGTGAGGGCTTGCTCCATCTCCAGATACCACTGAAACCAGTGAGAGGGTGGTGGTAGGGACAGCAGCTGGTGGAGGAGTGCAGGGTTCATGGCAGGACTAGCTGAAGGGGGATCTGAGCGCAGCAGGTCCTGCTGCTCTGGTGGTGTGTGTAGAAGTGTGTAACGCTAAGGAGGCTTCTTCATGCTGTTGCCGCTCCAGGGATGCTCTTTCTCTTGTCTAGTAAATACCAAGGCCTGTAATGAGCCACATAATGGGTGTACTGAACCACACCTTGATCCTCTGGAGGGCATTGCAGGCAAGTGTCAAGTAATTAGCCCTTGCAGCAGCCTTGGGAGGTGAGAAATGCCTCACTGCAGGTCTCTTTCTGGACACCATGGGGTGCAGATCCACTGCTGAGGAAAGACAGACAGAGCTCCTCCAGGTTCACTGCATAAGTAGGTTCACTGCATAAGTATTGTGCTGATGAAGAGCAAGGGCTGAACCCACCGTGCCAGTGCACATGGGCTGGTGGGGAGAGGCTAGGGTGAGCAAGAGGCGGCATGTGGACAGGGCAGAGCCTGAACATAGACAAAATATGTGTTGTGTATTAAGGGAAACCTCAACTTTTAGGAGCACCTGAATAAACCAACACTTGAAGGGATAACCGATGTTTTATTCAGGACCACCTGCTTTATCCAGAACCACAACACGTGTCAGAAGGACAGCTGTAATGACAGACTAACGTCCTCAATGCTGAGGGTGGAGGCAGACCCGGCCTCTTCCTGGGGAGGCTGTCCCTGCCCCTGGGCATCACCAGAGTGGTCTGGGGCCTGGCTCCGTGCCCAGAGCACTTGTCCCCGTGTGCTACCTGGGGAAAGGCCACGGGTACCCTGGGATGATGCACCTCTCCAGTGCCTCCATGCACAAGCCTTTCGCTCCTTTAATTAAACTCTTAACGTTCATTAACAGCTGATGTTAATTTACTTTAAAGGTCTTTTTCCCCCTGAGTTTTATAAACTGGGATCGGAGTCTCCTGGAGGGAAGCACGGCTTTCTTCGAAGTGCTGGAGGGGAAGAGACAATCTGGCGCTCTTCGCTTTGTCCCAGTTTTTTAAAGGAAGAGACACTATTGCATAGGAGACATTTTTAGTAGGTCTCAGCTGTTTTGCTAAGAAAATTGTTATGTTCACCTTAAGGGAATAGTAAAATCTTATTCTATCTTTATCCAGCATTTATTGTTATCCCCCCTGGACTGTGTTATCAAGGTCTGTAGTGTGCTGTCTGGTAGCATCCCCTGAGGTCTGGGGCCTTCAGCTCCAGCATCCTGCACGCTCGAAGCAGTGGCAAACCATGGTGTGAAACCTCATATGCAGCCTCCCAGCAGCTGCTCTGAGGTTACAGGGCAGGGGCACCCACAGGCCATGTGCCAGGTATTGATACCTGCTACCTGTGTGCTCTGTGTGTAACGTAACCCTGACCATTTTTCATTAACAATAGCAGTACAGTCAAATGGTAAGACTGCTCTCTAGGGAGAAGCTTACCCAAAATTCTGAAGGAATAGGAAAGGGGGAAGAGCCCGAGAGAAGCATGTGAAAGCTAGCCAGTGCACAGCAAATGGCGGAAGCACCAATTGCAGCTCTAGAGTAGCTGTGAATCCTCCTCTCCACAAAGGCCTGGCTTAGTTTTAGAAATGTGGATTTTTCTCATGTAGCCAGCATGTAGTGCAGGAAGCAGAAAAAAATCTTGGTGCCAGTGTTTAAAAGGGAAACCAGAGTGGTAGAGGTACAATCAATTTTGTCTTCCTTGGGTTTTGAAATCAATGAAATAAGAGCTTTTCCCATTGACTTTTGGAATCTGAAATGATTTTGGGAAGCTATTAAACAAACTGACATGTATGAGAACCAAATCCTCTTCTAGAGCCTTGTGAGACATGTATGGGAACCCATCAGAATGCACTGATATGCTTCCAGAATTCTTTCCATGCTAATACCTGTTGCTGTCACATCTGTTATGCCAAACCTCAGCTGAGGCAAGGCTCCTTGCTCTTTAGTGAGAGTGGGGAGAGGAGCAGGTCCAATCCAATTCCACAATCTGAGCCTCGTGTACTTGTTCACCAGCTGAGAAAATGGGTGCAGCTCCAGCATTGTGGGTGCTGATTACTAATTATTAGTCACTGCAGCTGGAAGAGGCCTTCTGAATCTGCTTGAGCCCTCTAGCCAGGCACATACTCCAGTGCTGTAAGCAACAGAGTCCTGTTGGTCCTTCCTGGAAAAATCACATGCTATAAAACCCCTCCCAGATATATACTATAGTTTATAACAGAACTGGTATGGAACTATTGCTATAAGTTGCCTAGAAAGAAGGAAAGTCTCAGAGCTTCTCAACATGAGAAGGTCCCACCCTGAATACCAGCCCCAGTTAGCAATTAAAATGCTGGAAAAATCCACTTTGAATTCCACCGCATAACCAAAATCTGGTTTTGAGGTCTGCCCTTGCTCTCCTTCATTGTCAGGTGGATTCTTTGGAAGATGTCACTTCTCATCAAACGTTTTTAAGGATTTGAGTTGCTCTGGGGTCCCAGTGATTAACTACTATCTCCAGGTAGTTTTTTTATTATTTTATTCATTTATTTTTATTGTTGCACACAGTATCTGAAAGCTGCTTTAAGTTTTTCCTTTAGGTCTGTGTTCATGTACAAAGAATATCCTTGGCAAGCACAGAGCAGGACATGTTTGTGGTAACAGTAACCTACATTTGGGCTTGTCTCTACATTGCTCTGTGTTCAGTTCCTGTAGTGAGGTTGGTCACACACAGAACTGTCCATCCTCCTGAGAAAGACCTGAGGAACACAGACACTGACCCCAAACTAAACCTCACAAGAAGCTCTGTGCTGAGCTTTGACTAGAGGAGCTTATGTTAAAGCCGCATCTGTGGATCAGAGTGATCAAAAGCTTTCACTCCTTCCTGATCAGTGCACAAAGGCTAAATGAACAAGCAGTGTTTCATCCTTCCGTGTGTATCTGTGGCAGGAATCCATTTGCTAGGACCTTTGGAGGAATGGCCTGCTGGTCATGGTAAGCACCATGAAGTCCTATGGACTGTCCCAGGTGTCCCATGGCTTGTCTGATGGGTTTGATGTCTCTTATGCACCAGTGAGAAAGTGTGCATAAAGCCCTGCTTGGCCCTCAAAGCTCCAGTCATGTTTACAAAGAAGGCTTTTATGGGAGGGGGAAAAAAAAAAAGAAAAGAAAAGATTTTATGTTTAATCTGGATTCATTTGCTCTGTAATCACAAATAGCCTTGAAGCTGTCTCCTACATGGTGACTCCTTTCCTTATTTCCCCTAGAAAGTAATTTTTTCTCAGATCTGGAACTTCATTTCAAGGCTCTGCAGATGCATCGTACTAATAAATGTCACATTAACCCATCTCTTCTGATATTAACTTGAGCAGGCACCCGATGAAAGCTGATGAGGTAGGAAAAGCAAAGCTATGAAAAAATAACATGACACAAGCCAGGTGCACCAAGACCAAACCTCGAACGAGAGTAGGGAGCTGTGCCAGACCCTTGGATACAAACTTACGTCAGAAGCAGTGGGGCTGCTTGTACTTGAGCGACAAGAGTAAATGTGGATCATGTTTGTGGCTGTCCTTTGGTAAGTAGACCAAGAGCTGAAAGGTCAGAGAAGGACAGCAGGTTGGTGGGGGTAAGTTCTCTGGACTTGCTCAGCTAGGAATTTTCCAAGGAAGAGCCAAGCCTGCAGCTTGGCCATATTGGTCTAAATTTTGGATGGGAGCTGTGTGAAATTCTTACCTGTATGTGTTAAATGCATACTAGGTGGATGAAGAGTTAGGAATAGATCCTTTCTTACTCAGTTAAATGCTCCCAGAGTTTCTTCCAGAACTTGTACAACACTGGCAGTGTTTTGTTTTGCTTTTTAATTGTATGTTGCAAGTCGATGCCTGTTACGCAGGTTGTCTTTATCGACAGCGCTGCTGTCAGGTACATTCTGCTGGCAGTATCTTTATTAACAGCATGGTTGCCAGCAGAAGAGTGAAGCCATAGGATGTTGAAATCATGGATTAAGTTAGAAGAATGTTTTTTAATCTTAGCTGGACAAGGAAAGGAGAACAAAGTCTGTATTTCTTGTTCTGCTCCAACTCTCAAGAGCTCAGAGAGGCCTTTCTGGTTCACGAGAGATCTTGTCTCTCTGGGATTTCAGTTTCAGGTGATCATGGAGGAGTCTGAAAGTGAATGGTTTTTGCTTTACAAATTTTGTATTTGCTCTTGTTGTGGCACAGTGTAATTATTAAATATGCTTGTCATTCACAGAGAGCGAGAAAAGCTTTTATGAAAGAAATCATGTATGTTTGTTAAGTATATTAGTATTTGATGGTCTTTCAGTGGTTTAGGTTAGGTAACACTTGAAACATCATGGGACCTTGGTATTCATTAAAAACTGTGATCTAGCATTGTTTAGTGAAATGGTAATAAGCAGTCTAGTAGTTTGAGATCCCTGTATTTTATTTGCCAAAGCTAACATAAAAAAGATAGATTTATTAGTGTTAGTATATAAAGTGTTTGGATGCTTTCATCTCAAGTTAGTACCTTGCAAGCACACCTCTAAGACTAAGGAGATAAAAAATTTCATATACTCCCTGTTGTGATGAACATTTTCTGCCTGAACTGAGCAACGCAAGACCAGGCCCATATGGAACAGGAGGAAAGAGAGAAATGCCTGGGAGCATTTCTTAAATGTATTAGGCATGATTTTATGTCCTTAGCTGTGGAGATGAGGTGAAATGAAATGTCTGCGTACAATGAAGAGCTCCTGTCTGTCTGAAGTTATTTTCAGCTGTCAATTTGCGTGCCACCCCTAGGGCCGGTTCCTGCCATGAGCTGCTCCTAACCACCAGGCCTTGCTGCCAGGCCTGCTCTCTGGGAGCTAAGCACAAGTGGTTGTTTGGGACCTCTTGATGGGGTGCCTTGCCTCAGGAGGGTTCCCCTGTGCCAGCAGGGACCTCATCCTCCCCTTGGTGTTGGAGGAAGCTGGAGAGCCACCACCCTCGGGGCCTGTCCCCTGGCAGAGGTGTGAGGTCTGAAGGTGGCCGCCCAGAGGATGGCTGGTGTGGGCCAGCACTTGTGTCCCTGTGTCACCCTGGTCCTGGGCCACCTTCCTGCCTGGTCACTGCCTTGTTTGGGTTATCTGGGGACCACAGGAACAGCAAGGAGGGTTGGGGAGATACAGGGCTGAGGCCGGGCCCCATGAGATGTTCTGTGCTGCTGCCTCCTACTCGTTCACCCCACCTGGCAGTAACTGCATCCTTCACCAGCTGCCTCAGTCTGCGTTTCCAACTGCAGGCAGCAAGTAGCCAGACCAGAATAGGTAACTGCTCCTCCAGGTCTCCAGATCCCTTCTGTCCTAACACCTTGGGGCCAGGGGCTGCTGCCCTGTGGATCCGTAACCAGAATGTAGCAGCTGATTTTCAGGAACTTAGAGGCTCCCAGCTTCTCTCTGGAGGACGAAATAGCCCACCCCTGGGCAGAACGGCCCTGCCCCATGCAGCTGTCTCAGGGGTTGTTACCTTACAGCACCTGGGTTTTGTGGCTCTCCAAGGAGTGAAAAGCCATGCCAGAAGGTAAAGCCGCTGGAGGCACATATCTGCCCATAACTGCTGTGGTAGCGGCTGGCAAAAATAGGGGGAATTGCGAGGGGAGACAAACCCATGTGCAAACACTGCTGTGTGTCTTGTGTAAGGCACAAAGCTACTCCCCTGTTCCACGGCCATGGAAACCAGCCCCCAGTTATCTTCTGCCAAAGTCAAATAGCAACTTTGGAGGCAGTGTGTATTTTTTGCCTTAAAATGACTTGCTGTCTCACAAGTTACTATTTGACTTTTTTTTTTTTTTTTTAAAAAGGGTGGTTTCTGCAAGCGCAAACCAAAGCACATAGCTTCAAATGGTTACCAGGACTAACGCTGCCTATGTAATTACATTGCCTATATTTAATCTCACAGAAGTGTTTGGCAGATCCCTTGAATTTACGATATGCAGTCAATATCTTCTGCTCTGAGGCTCAGCTACTGTGTGTGTTCCTTCCTTTGCCTGAAATGCACAAAGTCAAGTCAATATACTTGGAGGGTAGGGTGCAGGAGCGACCGCGGCTCCATGAGTGTGTGCCTACATCTATATATACACCCATGGAGATCTCACAGGGATGTGTGTGTGCACGTTACATGCAAGACAGCTGCTCTGCTTGTATTTGTTTTGGAAAGGGTTCACTCTGGTTTCATTGTGGCTTCCTTTAAACAATCTGAAAATCCCCCCCTGGGTTCAGAAGAATAAATATGCATGGCTTGTAATTCTGTTGCAGCTCTCGCTCCCAGCTGATAGGGTGACGTGGAGTTTGGAGGCTCGCAGATTGGCTTTTTGATTTGGCTTCTTGCTGCAGTTGTGCAAACCTCGCCGTCTCCCAGAAAACAGGCTCAGCGCTCCGCCGCGCACCGCGATGCTGGGAAGCCTGGGCACAGCCCCGGCGCTGTGAGAGCGGGGAAGCCCAGCAGATTCAGTTGCGATCTGGGGTACAACCCATTTTCTTCCCACCCCCCCCCCCAGGACCATCTCCATCCTCCTCCCCCTTCGCCAGCTCTCCCTTCCCTCCCCAAACTAGCCGGCACGGAGCTGAAGATCGAGGCTGGTGGATTTATCAACATTTTACGCGTGTGTGTGTCCCCCCCCCCCCTCCACCCCCTTTTCCAGATGCACCTCCCCGCTCACCCTGACAGCTGCAAAAGAGAGCACAGGTTTCGTAGCGAGCACGGCAAGTTGGACTGACATGCAGAGGAGAAGCCCCCGCACGGCGCCGGTGACTGCCCCCGGGATGCAGTGAGCTCCGTTAGGAACCGGAAGGATTTATAGCGGGGAGCCAGCGGAGCCCCCCCCCCTTCAAAAATAATAATAATAATAAAATAATAATAAAGTCAGGAAAGCAGCCAGAAGGGGTAAGTAAGAGGGTGCTACCCCCTGCTCCGTAGGGAAGGCGAGGCTGCCGCTTGGGTGTCCTGCCATCGAGTGCCTGCTCACGCCTCGCATGCGGATGGTAGGGGGGCTACGGGGAAAAGGGGGGGGGGGGTCCCCATATTTCGGGAGGGGGGAGCCCGCTGGGCTCTGCCGTGTCCCCGCGGCGGCTCTGCGTGCGTGTGTGTGTGTGTGTGTGTGTGTGTGTGCGTGAGTGTGTTGCGGGGGCAGCGCTTTGCGTACGGCGCCCAGCCGCCGCTGCAGCCTGCGCGCCGGGGAGGGGGCGCGGGGCCGGGGCCTGGCGGCGGCGGGGGGGCTCCGGCGGGGGGCAGCGGGGGCACCCCGGTCCCGGGAGCCCTCCCGCCGCCGGGGGGGGTGCCCCGGCCCGGCCCGGCGCTGCGCGGCCCGCAGGGATGCCGGGGGGGGGGGGGGGGGGTTGGGGGGGCGGCGGTGCCCGGGGAAGCGCCTCTCATGCAGTGCTATAAATTTATTTTCTCATTATTATTTTTTTTAATTTTTCATCTTTTTTAATTTTCATTTTTTTTTTTACCCCTTAATTTTCTTATTGCTAGTATTATTATTATTTCCCCCCACGGGGGGGCTGGGCCATCTCTTGCTGGGGGCCCCGAGGCCGCCGTCCCGGGCAGCTGTCGCGCTCCGTCCGCCGGTGCCGGCTTGTTTACCCCCGGTGTCAAATATAGCTGGCTGCTGCGCCAGGGCTGCCCGAAATAGGGCACGGGGCTGCCGGCGGGGCCCCCGCAGCCCCCGACGGGGAGAGGGGGAGAGAAATTACACGCACGCACACGCACGCAAGCTGGCCTAAATGTTGGGTGATTTCTTGCTCTTCCTCCCGCCCAGCCTCTCGTCAGGGCTTTATTTTTTTTTTTTTTCACCTGTGTCTAAAGTATCGCCCTGGGCAGGAGATGAAACCGTTGCCAGTGTTTTCCTTTTTGCCTTTTTAAATTATTATTATTTGAATTATTCTAAAACATGAGGATATGGGCATTTTCCCCCCTCTCCCCCAAGTGGAAATGTGGAGTAATAGTTCGTTCCCTGGCTCCGTGGTTTATTCCTGGGCTTGTCTGGGGGATTTCACCCAGAAAATACGTTTCAGATCTAAGGTGAGACACTGGAGGAACTGCATGTGCCATACACACATCCTCCCCTCCGTGTGCATATGTGTATGTTTCTTTAATCCCTCACATCTCCTCATAGAGCAAAAGGGTGATTTTCTTGAGCAGTTTTTTTATCTCTGGAGAGGACAGTGCTGGAAGACTTAGGTAACAGTCGGCAGCACCTTCCCAGCCAAGAGCACTCACCCCGTGCTCTCTGGGGGCACGGCAGAAGGCCTGCCAGAGCATTGCTGGCCTTGGGGGACTGCTGAGACACGGAGGCCTTAGAGATGCTCTGGAGGTTTGGTGCAGTGGGGAGAGGCATCGCTCCCAGGAGGCACGAACATTTCTAGGGAGTTCCCCGTCCTGCTCCATCCACTGCTGTTGCAGGCATTTGTTTGCCCTGGCGATGGTTTCGCTAAGAAACTAATTCGTGTTTGATGCTTGCAGTCAGGCTTCTGTGGTCAACTGGAACGAGACTTGTTTCCTGAGCAGGAGTAGTAATGTTAGAAAAGAGCACGTCCAGCTGCTGCCAAGGGCCAGATGGGGAAGAGCAGGAGCAGCACAGGAGCCCTCGGTTCTGCTGCTAGTGTGCGACGTGATGGGGGTGCGTTGATCACCCTCCTGTTGTAAATAAAAGGGGTAACACCAGTCAGGGTGGGGAAGAAGAGGAATGAATGTGAATAGGTAATAGGTGCAGCAGAGCAGTCTCTTTGTATTTTTTTTCTTTTTTTTTTTCTTTTTTTTTTTCCTCCAAGCTAAGTATGAGTCCTGTTCTAGTAAGTCAGTGGTTCAAGCATTGCCCAGATGCAGAAGGTATAGCAGTAATCCCGCTGCCAAGGTCCTGTGTGAGGGCAGTGGAAACACAGGTGGGCTCCCAGCCTCCGTGGCAAGCCTCTGGCGTGCTGGTGGGCACATGGGTTCACGTCTCGTTTGCACAAAGCAGCTAATGATGTTTTTCAGCCCTTTATGGGGATTTGGTGAGGACAAGCTTGCCCCAGCCAGTGCGTGATGGGGTGCAAGGGGGCCTGGGCTGACCTGCTGCCACGTGTGCCTGATCCCACACGGTTTCGGAGGGTCCATCCCCAGGGAAGGGAAGAGCCATAACTGAGTGTGTCAGCACTTTTTATCGGAAAGCGAGTTAAGATGTATTTCCTCCACCAATATTTTTTAAAGTGAAGCGCTACACAGATAAATGGTCTGTCTGTCAAGGTTTTGTTTGCTTGTTTTAAACAAACAGCATCGGTCTCCTCCCCTAAGCTTCCCCAGTGACCAAACAGCGTTGACAAATAGTTCCTTGTTCTTTGTTGTTGTTGTGTTTCAGATGCCTTTCATGTGCTTCAACAGTTAAAAAGATGTCTTTGATTGTCTGCCAGGTATTTTTTTTTAATCAGGCAGTAATATCTAATTCTGTATTTAAAAAAAAAAAAAGAAGGAAATTAGATTACACGGACAAGAAAAAATCTCTGTAATATGGAAAATGAATCTCTGTAGCCAGGAAATTGATAGTTGTGATGCTCTACCATTACGCACTGTGTTTAGGTATTGTGGCATAGATGAATACTATTGTTGATTTAATGTTTAGATAACAGTAACTCCTAAAGGCATCAGCCCAGCTGGGGGCCCATGTTTCTAAGTGCCATACAAATGTCTAATAAATGACAGTCTCTGTCCTGAAGAGTTTTGTGCGCTGTGAGACACGTGAGATCATAAGCTCTTCTTGGGGCATATCTAAAGCACTTTCTGCACAGCTGAGCTCGCGGTCTGGTGTTTGCTGATTTCAGTGACGTGGGGTTTGGGGCATTTAGCGAGCTTGCTGTCCCTGCTTACCTCCAGAAAGAAATCTGGGACCCACCCCAAGGCTGGGTCTCCTGCAGCGTGAAGGGCCCATTGGGCTGCTGGGGAAGTAACGTGGTAAAGGCAGTAGCTGGCTTCCCTCCTTCCCCTCTGCTTTCCTTGCCTGAATGTTTTAAACCGCAGACTCTGGGTGATGGCCATCACAGACGTATGTGTGCAA
This sequence comes from Anser brachyrhynchus, assembly GCF_964034855.1. NCBI lineage: Eukaryota > Metazoa > Chordata > Aves > Anseriformes > Anatidae > Anser > Anser brachyrhynchus. Next base: position 29,629,312 of record NC_137699.1, on the reverse strand, counting down.
AGGCCTCCTGCTCTCAGGATTTTGCAGGAATAACAAGGCATCAAGCAGCAGCGATGTGTCAGGCCAGTCTGAAGGTACCACCACCCCCGTCTTGCCAGTGTTGCAGTGAGGAGAAGCAGGTGTTGTTCCTGCAATACGGTGTCACGGAGTAATTGGTTCACCCCATAAGACACATTTATAAACAGGTGACCAGCAGGCCCCCATGCTCCTTCAACTCTCAATTTTGTGGTAATTCTGTCTTTAAATCCGCTTGCTGGAGCCTTTGATCACACAGCTGAGCTGTCACTGATGTCTCTGACAGTTGACATCATGGGAGAGAGGGGAGCTTAGGGCTCTTAACATTTCTTTTATGATGATAGCTTGTTTTCTAACTAAACACTCCAATGAGGATTTTCCATCAGAATAAAACAGGGAGCTTTTCCAGAGCACTCAGATTTAGGAAGAAGCTTCTGTTTCCATTCAGCCTTTCCATTCACTAGCAGATTATTTCAAGGCTGCAAAGCTGGGCTTGCTCTATTTGCTTCTTTAGCATACTCTGCTGTCTTTTTACCTAAGCCTCCTAACTCAGGACAACAGCAGAGACAGCCAGGTCAAGAGCAATCAGAAATACTAAATATCCTTTGCTGCTGGGCATGTTTTGCATCCAGGGAGGTGTCAAAGAGCTTTAGAAACTGTAGACATACGAGACTGCATTGCCACTGCTTTCATCATCTCCCACTCCTGGACTGGTACTTGGAGGCTGTCTCAAAGCAAACAGCAGCAGTATCCAGCAGCAAGGCAGAATACAGTTTTAATCAGAAGAAATGTGGCGATGCAGGATGTACATGTGAGAGGAGACTTTGTAGATGTGACTGGTGAGGTTGTGTGGAAGGGGACATGTCCGGGAGTGAACAGGGGCCTCCAGTGCCAGTGGTGCAGGGTGCCGGTGTGCTGGTGAAAGCTGGTTTCCTTCTCCGGGCCACAGCAGGGGCAAAACCAAGGTTGGCACATGTCGACACCTCACCCTGCGGCTGGGCTGCCACTCCTGCTGGATGTGCCCTAGCTCCTCTTGATGCAAGTAGTGGTAGGAGGGAGTCTGTCACCAGGGTCTAGGCAGGCTGTGAAACCCACCCCAGGGCTCCTGGTGCCCTGTCCCACAGCTCCCTGGCCCAAGGAGGGGAGGGCAGTGCTGCCGCTGCCTTGTGCCGTTGTCCCCCTCAGCTGCTGACAGATGGGGGCTCACAGTAAAACTCTGCGAAGAAGCCCTTGTCTTGCCCTCCCCTCTGTGGGCAGTCTGGAATATTTGCTGTGGGGGCACCAAGGGCTGGATGTCTTGGTTTTCCACCTTGAGGTGTCAGTTCCTTGGTGGGAAGCAATATTTTGATGCAGAGTTGAAAGTTCACCTTAATCATCTTCCATGCTTTTGATTGGGCTGATGCAGTGACCCTCGAACATGCACGCTGGTTGGAAAAACTGCAGGTGGAGAAGTTTCTGCCTTTGTGTAGTGGGACAAGGCTGATAAATTGTCCAGCAGATGTTGCAGGATTCACTGCTGCAAGAGGCAAACTTGCCCCTGCCCATCCAGCTAATGCCCTTGCCATGCTTGCCATTTCTATTTGGGTTTCTACAGCCTTCCCACCCTGGCTGCTTCTTCCTGCTCCTGTTCCACCCCCTGCAGGTTATTGGCACAGCAAAATATGTGGCTAGGTGTTGGATTCAGTCTGCTTTACATCCAGATCTGTTCCTGGTCCTTACTGGTGGCAAAGCCATGCAAACAGTTATGCCAACAAAAAGGCAGGAGGTAGCGCAGAGTGGGAGCAAATGACCGGAGGTGGAAAATGTTCAGCTTGGCTTAAGAAGCCCTGCTTCCACCTGTAAAGCCTCTGCCTGAATTGCCTGAAGCAGTTAAGGCTTGGAGTTGGTTCAGCCTTGAAGTCTGCTCTGGATGAGATGTATAGTCCTGAATGCAAATTAGTTGCAAAGAAGCTAAGAGCGATGGGGTCTGCAAAACGCTTCATAAGCTATTAAGACACACAAATATCAGCGGGGGGGGGGGGGAAGACAAAATAATTTTTTATATAAAATCTTCCCCAAAACAGGTACAGGGGTTGATCCTGGTTGAAAAATCCAATCAAACACAGAGAGTCCAGGCCAAGCTATTTCTCAAATGCAGCATGCCAAATGGACCTAGGTTCTCATTTTACTCTCATTTTGAAGAACTTCCCCTCTGCTCTCAATTCCTTCACATCCCTTGAAAGCCTCGCACTAGCACTCAGCATTTCATCAGCAACAACCTCACCACGTTGAAGCCTCCAGACCTCATTCGCAGGCCGTGCAAATGGTAGTGGTGCCAACTGCTTTATTAGGTTTGCACCCCCAAAACCCACTAGCAGGAAAAGACCGGACTCCTTGTTCTTGCGGAGCAGCAGTGGGCTGTTTGTGCTGCTGCCCTGTGCTTGCTGAGTGTGCTGTGATTAATTAGCCAGTATGCTACGGCTGTGAGAGCCCTGGGGGAGCTGCCTGCCTCGGGGCTAATTGGGTGCCCCTGTGTGAGGACCTGAGTGCCAGAGTGAGATGGAGGTCTCGATGTTGTTGTCTTGAAGGTAAAATGCAAGCTGGATGTCTCAGTGTGGGCTTTTCTTTTGTAAAGAATCCTGATGAGGGATAATGACATGCTGCTGCTTTTGTTTTGGCAGCCCCCAGACAGGAGTGAGCCTTTCAAAACTTGGGTGATATGAGATAAGCATAGAGGATGCTGCTGGAGTTCAATGTGGTGGAGAATCCTCCTGTCTGGGCATCCCGGAGATGTGTGCACTAGAAGATGCCCTCACTTTAATTACCGCCTGCTCTGACTCTTTATGCATCATCTTTCCCTTCAATTTCAACCTTACAGAGTAGTTTCAGGTTCACTTCTTGTAGTAAATGTTTCCTTTTCCCTAACTTAAATAATCCATCTCCCCAAACCTGACCTGACAGATGTTTCCCCTGCAGTGACCCTGCGCACGCAGCACACTTCATGAAACCCTGGCTTCCGTGGGGAAATGCAGCACCAGCAGTGACCCTGCTGGTGTCCCAGCTAAAAATAAAGCCTGTCCCTCCTGGCAGTGTTGGGGTTTGCTTTTAAGTAGGTAGGCAGTTTTGCCCATTGGCTGCACGGTGCTCTTGTGCCAGGCAGAAGGCACAGCTTAACCTTCAGAGCACAGCGGAGCTGCCTTCCCTCTGGGGAATCGCACCAGGAGACTGAAGGTGAGAAGATGCTCAGCTACGCTGGGTGTGCCTCTGTCACTCCCACAAGACTGCCAGCTTGCTTGTTGCTTGCCTAGACCCATCTCCGTGCTGCCTCATGCACCTCGGTGAGTTACGGCCACCCCTCCTTCCCCCAGCTCTGGCCCTCTGCTTTTCCTTCCTAAATACACGATTTTCTTCATGATGCTCCAGTAACTGTCCCAACTCCCCGCATCGCACAACAACTCCATGCCTTCCAGCTTCCCAGTCTTCTAACAGCAGCGCTCACACGTTCAGCCCTGCATTTATCCCATGCATGTGGCTTTCTGCCCGTCTCAGGCCCACATGGGCTTGGCTGCTGGGCCAAAGAGAGCGGCTGGCCCGGTCAGGATGCAGATGCTCGGATAGGAAGGGCCTTTCCTGCTTTCACTGTACGTGCACATCAGTGAATTTCATAAAAAGCAGTACACAAGTGGATAGAGTATGTTCTGGACCAAAAGGATGGATGCATCCTGGCTGTTGAACCTATGGATGTTTTGAGTATTTACATGCATATGTTTTGCTTTGAGCCTTCCAGTACTTCTCTTAATTTATTTCTTGAGTTCCACAGGTTGCACAAATGCACAGCATAGAATTTAAAAAGTTTCCAGTGCTCACTACGTAAAATAACCTTGAGGCTGGGAGCATTCTGTTGGTGTTACCCTCTGGCATCTGCTGGCCTGGTTGACCAGCTCCAGCCCTCTGGCCATGGCTGTTATCCCAGGAGGGGCCAGGGGATGGGCAGGGGTGTAACAAAAGGGCTGAGAAATGTGCTTGGTCATGCAGGACTCTGGGAACTTCATCTACCTGCTGTTGCAGAGAGAGTCTGGATTACCTCTTGCTTGGCTGGGAGCTGGGTGTGGGGGTGGCCAGAGGAGGGGGCATGGAAGTATTCGTGTGCAAGACTGGACAGCGGAGGACAAGGAGAATAGGCAGAGGAAGGGTTACTGAAGAGAGAAGGGTTTTTGGGACACAGGGCTCTAATTCATTGGAAACCCATTTTTATTCATTTGTCTGCTCATTGAGCTCCCACAGCAAAATAGATTCGTTTCAAGGCTTTGCTTGTCTTTAAGAGCGACTGTCCTTTTTGTCAAAGTCCCTTTGTGCTCGCTCGTCCACCCGTTCGTGTCACTGCCTCTAACTAACAAGCAGCGGTGGCTCTGCCCTGGGGACCCTCTGCCCCTTCCACCGCTCCTTACCCTCTGGTGTCTGCTCCTGAGCGAAGCAGGCCTTCCTGTCACCTGTGACGGGTTTCCCAGATGACAGGAGTGACTGTCACCAGCGACTGCAGGGAGAGTTTGGGGCGCTGCCATGGAAGTACGGCCGGGCAGGAGAGACTTTCTGAGCTGAGGGAGCAGTGGATGGGCCGAGTGTGGAGCAAGGCTGTGAATGCAGGCTGGTGACTGCTGCCTTAGCTCAAGCCAGTCCTCCGCTGATACTCCTGGTAAGCGAGGGACCCTGCCATTTTCTTGCCTTAGCCTTGTCTTAGGAGAGATTTGGGCTTCAAAGCAAGTAGAGCACATCTCCGTTCTAATCTTCTCTTTGCAGAAATGGAGGGAAAGGTAATTTCTGCAGCGCCTGAAGCGGGCTCTGAGCTCCTCTGTAAAGCTGTTGGAGATGTGGGACTGCTAGCATCAATAACAAAGGCAGTGCTCCTTGGTGGCAAAATTTAGGCTGTCCTCTCTCTTTGCCTCAGTGACTTAAATAGACCATACAGCGGGTGGCTGCATGGGGATAAGCATGTTACCCAAGCACCAGCATTAAACCTGTCGTTGTACCGCCAGGATGAGGCACTTCAGGAAGCTGATCCAAGGTGACACCGGACATTTGTTGGGGTCTGGGGTTGTGGAAGGAGGTTTTTCTCCTTCTCTTCTCTCGTTTCAGTGCCTTTGGCTGACGTGGTCACCTCCCATGACTCAGCTTCTCCCATTGGCAGGACTAGTTTTAGCAAATCTGGGGCCAGCATGGAGCACAGGGGGAAGGGAGGAACTGGGGGGGATGTTGAGAAGTGCGTATGGTATGGAGATACCTGGAGTGGTCTGAATACAATGGAAATGGTACTTCTCCCGCTTTGGGGGGGGAGGAAAGAAACACGATTGTCATGTACTTTGCTAGGAAATTCTTCTGATGCACATCAGTCTGCACCCAAGTTGCTAAATGTTCTTCACCAGTATTGCAGTTCACACTTGCTGAGTGCTGGGTTTTAGGTTAGAGGAGTATCGCTGCAGGCATGCTAGAAATGGCAAGGGAGGAGCCTCCTTTTCTGACAAGGTGCTTTGTTGTGTGCCCCCAAGCCGTGATGTCTTTGTTGTGTCACCTTTGTGGCAGAATACATGTATGAAATCCTGATGTTTTGGGGGGAATCTTCTTGAAGAATCAAGCCACGTATGGCTTGATTCCCTTCTGGTGTGGGACCTGCCCAGTGCTCTTGGCAGGAATGGAACAGAAAAACTCATGTATTTCTTTGGACAAGACAGCAGTGGCCTCCTGTAGTAATCCGTTTGGTTTTCTGTAGGAAAGCTAAATCATGTTTAGGTGGCCAGAGAAAAACACATGAATTCAGTGGGGTCAAGGCATCCAATTGTGTTAAAGATCTGCTCCATTGAACTTATTCCTACTCTGTAAGATCTGTTCTGCTGTGACTACCTCAGTGAGATGTCTGAGGTGTGGCATGTCGAGACCCTTGGCAGAGGAAGAAGTTAGTGCTGTTGCAGAGTGGGGCAGACCTGCAGTTGAAACACAGACCAAAAGGTGAATAATCCTGTCCAATAATGTCATAGTGAAGAACAAATCTCTGCTTGCCTGTGCTATAGAGATCAGAACGGCATATGACTTCATACAGCCCACAAGGAAAGACATCAGAGGTGGGGAGAGACGAAGTGAAGGTGGGGCAGTAGATGGGTAACGTGGAGACTGCTGCCACTTACTGTAATTGCTGTAACAGCTCCGCTTCCACTGTTTGTTGTCCATGTGATCTCTGCAATTACCATATGGTAAATATGACTTAAGTCTCTAGCAAATAACAGAGCTAATATTAAGAGAGAATCTGTAAACAGCTAGTACATAAATGAACAAAGAGCAGTAAGCAGCCTGGACTCATGAAGAATGAATTAATCATGATAGATACGATTTTTTTTTAAGCAGTCGAAGAATTAAGAGCTGAAAAACCACTGAAGGATTAAGATATCTAAATTGTCGATAAAAGGTATGCGTCAGTAAAGGCTGAGGGTGCTGTGTGAAATCTTATTTGAGAACTGCATTCAAATGGGTGAATTTACAGGTTTTGGCACCTTCCAAGTGAAGTGGGAGGTATTTTGAGGATAACCCGTATCTCAATGTATTTTTCACGTCCCCTGCTGTGATCAGATCCACAGAAGCAGTGAGTGTGTTACAGTGTACTTCCCTCCTCTCAGCTGGAGAGCCTGAATTTTGGTTGAAACTCTGGAAATCTCTGCTGCCTTCCTCTGCATGCCAGCCGGCACGGCAGTCCTCACGCAAACACCGCCACGCCGGAGACACAGCAAACAGGTGGAGAGGCCCTCGGAAGCGAGCAATTTGTATGCATCAGTCTAAGCTTAATCTTCATAACAGTTCAGTGCCTCGTGAAAACCTGTTGTACGACGGAGCTGCGGGGCGAGACTTCATTTCCTGGCTTCTGCTTTCCTGCTCCAACCAGAGCAAATTTGCTGCTGTGTTTGGTGGGAGCAGGCGCTCCCAGATACTGGGCTGCTTTTGACCACCTCAAAGAAAGCAGGAGGAGAGCAAGATAAATGATGAAAGGGCTGCCTCGGCTAATTTATAAAGATTAAAATAAATTTGTGTGCTGTGGCCAAAGAATAACTGTGGAGGAGAACAGCTATTTACAAGTATCTGAAGCATGTAAATCTCAGGCAGAGAGGAGAACGGTTGAGAGTGCTCCAAGGACAGGATAATGAGAACTAGCAGCATAAATTTTCTTAATTTCATCCTAAATATAAGGGTGACGTCTAAAACCTCTGAGATAAATTACATCATGGCACAGTCTCTATGGGAAGTTGTGGAAGAGCCATCACTTGGGTAATTTAAAACTGGGCTGGACAAAGTACTGGGAAATAATGTTCACAAGGGGAACAATGCAGCAGCAGCCCCTGAGGAATGCACCAGACAAGTCTTCTGGCTCTGGTTTGACTAATTCAGTGAAATCTGTGCTAATTGGGCTAAGTGATAGCCTTTCACATCTACCCTGTTTCTGTGCCTGTTGCGCAGAGGAGTGTAAAAGTCTTCAGTTTTACATAATGTGTGCCAAGCTGCTTGTTCTCCACTGCAGTGGTGAAGGCTATTTCTGAAGTGTGGCCTCCTCCTCCTTCCATCCCCTCGTTGCTTTCTGCCCAGTCTCACACTCTAACATTTACACTGCTTCTGCTGCCTCTGTTCACTTTTTAAATATTTTCTTTCTTACCAACCCATGAGCTGAGCCCTTCCAAACAGAGTGGAGGACTTGTACTTTCTGTTGTGTGCAATGTTTTTGGTAAAAACATAGTTTTGTCTGTGTTCAGACCAAAAACAAATTGGAAATATTAATTTTTCCTCCTGGGGGGAGAAGATAAGGAAGGCAGAAGGCTGTTGTGGGAGGGTTGGAGCAGTGTGTGCCCCACTGCCCGGGTGAACTCCCGTGGCATCATCCCCAGGAGCTGGCAGGGGAAGGGCTCCCTGACCTGCTGCTGGATGCCTCAAATCCAGCACATCACCTGGGTTGCCTTGTTCACCTGAAATGGGTGTTCTCTGTCAGAAAAATTGCTCAAACGTGTTTTTTTTAAACTAATTCAGTATATAAGGAGGGTGAAATATGACCACAGCACTTCTTCCCCCTCTTCTTTACAACTTAGCACACCTCTCTGTACAAGTAACTAGCGGCTCTGCAGCACAAATGTGCTGTTGACAACAAATCCTAGGGTCTTTAACTGTAGCCACTGCAGATCTGTCACCAGAATGCTGAAGAAATGCCACGAGTTGCCACTGTCATCTTTCCTCTAGGATGCTGCGAGCTACCAGGTGATAAGTTGCACTCTGATGGTGGCACCTGAACCAGCAGTATAATATGTCGGCGAAGCAGGAACAGTAAATAACATGCCCTGTGTGCTGCCACAGGCACTACATAAAATGTTTTTTACTGACAAGAAGTTTTCCTCACACCGCTGGAATCTTTTTTTTCCCCCCACCTCCCCAAGTGGTCTTTGCTGCTCTTTATAATATAACCAGCAAGATGAGGCGATGAAAGCCAGCGCCTTGCAGGATGCAGTCATCAGTGCACGGAGGAGTCAGCGCTTGCTGCGACCCCATGCCTTGTTGGAGGGCAGCCTGTGGCGGGGGCCACCAAGCGGGTGAGCCAATAACTCCACTTTGTTGTTTCCATCTGCCCTCCAAACCTCACAGGAAAACATTTCAGCCTTTTAGCTGGGCCTTTCACATCATAGGCGCAAACTGAGGGCCTGAAGAGTGCTCTTGAAAGTACCTGCCCTCTCAGTTAGGGGCCAGTTCAGACTACTATGGGTTGTGTTTTCGGGCACCTAAAGGCTCCAGTTGTGTTTAGAAACACCTCTAAATGCAATAAAAAGACTGAGGTTGGAAGACCTGTAATGGAGGCTTCCTGGTGACTTCCAAAAGGCAGAAATTTGCAGCAGTGACTTTTTGCCAAACGTGCATGTGGTTGGCCTGGGCAGCAGGCTCCAGGTATCCCTTGCTTGAGCAGAGGGTTGGACGAGATAGGTTCCAGAGTCCCTTCTGGCTTCAGCCTCTTGGTGATTCTGTGATCCCCAAAGCAAAAGAGCAGGTTGCTATCGCCCATGTGAACCGGCTGCTTTGAAGTGCTACTAAACACAATTTGGAAAGACAGCACTGAGACAGTGTAGTATTAATTAGAAGGAAAATAAATATACACCCATATCACAGTAAATAATACTGCTTTTTTAAACAGGAGGATGGTCACTTCTACTATATGTGTCAGCCTAAATGTCAAGTTTTGTTTTCTGAATGTAAAAACAGCTTCAGTTCTGGGGGAAAAAATAGAAAGGGTAACACTCGCTCTCCCTTATCCTGCAGAGCCTCAGGCACATGGACGTGTACCAGGAGTGGAAGAGCAATTGTGCCATGGCTCTGAAGGAAGCTATGCTGGCCCATGCCATAAATTAGGACTGCTCTCAGGAGCGTGACCCGCTGAAAGGTTCCCTTTGGTGCCTGCCTGCTCATCATTTGTGTCCTTGTGCACAGAGCGTAAGCCACGGCGCCAGTGGGACTGGCTGTCTGCCTGCTGGTGGTCTGGGTGCGAGGCTCTGGGAGCACTGGTCTTTGCAGCTCGTTTCCCAAGAGAGCAAGGAGGCTGTAATTTTTCAGCTGGGGTGAGAACAGGGAAGTAAAATGCCCGGCCAGTCAAGTGCAGAGTGTACAGCATTGGAAGGGGCAATTAAATACGGGCATCTTTATGGGCTAGCTATTTATGGCACTGTTTCTCCAGGAGCATCACAGACACTAAAATACAGAAAAGCCATCATGGACCAGTTCCCTAGGGTGAGCTGAGTGTTTGGAGATTGTTCCTGGCTGTCCATGGACTTGTGCTCCATTTAGGTCATCCTGTGGGGCAAACTAATGTAACTGCAGCATTTCTATAAGGAATTATAAAATTTCAGTTTTGTCAATTAACACCCCTTTAACCATGCTAGGTTACCATTCTAATCGAATTAGTAGAGACTCCAGCTTGTACATATTAAAAAACTTACTACAAGAGCTAATTTTTTTTTTTACAGTAGCTGTTTGCATGATGTTGAGAGGAAAAAAAAGTGCTTTTGGCACATATCGAGGGCGTTATTCTGTAGGCAGCTAATTCTGGTTTTGGGCATGTTTCCTGTGGAGTGCAAAACAACCAAACACCTATGGCCCCCTGCCATAACTTTCCTATAGAGCCGAACTCTGGGGATCCGTCATGGCCTAAGCATGAGTTACGTTGCTTTTTTCCTTGTAAAATACAGCTGGTGTGGTAGTAGGGAGCTTTACTGACTATTGCTGTACAATATCCAGCGTAAGGGAAGCCTGGGGTTTTGGCCATGTTCATATCAGATAGGTGCATGCCATCAGTGACCACTTAAAACCTCATATGTGATTTAAAATTTGCATTTTTCTGACAAAATGGATCTAATTACATCGCTCTAGCTTGTGGATTGCAGGTAAATCTTAAGTTACACTTTGGGTCCTGTTGTAGTGATGAAGACAGGGATAGATGGCACTTGAATAGAGATGATTGAAAATATTTGAATAATTTGAATAATTTGTTTTGTGTTAAGTATTTTTTATGGATTTATTTGGGAGGAGTGTGAATTAGGAATAATACTTCTGTGAAAACTGAGTTATTTGTGTTCTTTGGCAGAAAGGCTATAATTTCCTTTTTTGCTGATGCTTATCAAAAACGTGTGCTCAATCAAAAAGCTTTTATGTGTTTTGGAGATGAGGAATATGAGGTAATTTTTTCTTTTTCTGCCCTGTTAATAACAGCCCTGTTATTAAGATGAACCTTATTTCTGTCTCCTCCAACTTAAGAGCAGGACTGTAAGATAACACAAATAGCAGTTTCATATCTGCTCTGCACTGGGACAGATGTTTGTCAAGCAGACAAACCCTGGATCCTGAGATGTCTGTGTCTGGACCTAGAGCAGCACCCACGCCTGAGTGGGGCTCACCCAGCACTCCTATCTGATCCTCAGCATTTCCTGGGTAGACTAAAGTCAGGGGGAGAGCGGATGGATGGCCCCAGATGTGCTCAGTGCGCCTGATTTATCTGGAGGGAGGGAGGTGCCAGACAACCTAATATTATTTGCAGGTCAAATTCAAAGATTCTAGCTTTTATGATAGTTTAAGGGGAGTTTTATATGAATAAGAAATGAATAGAAACTTAAAGTTTTGCCTTTGATTTTGTATTTACTGAGAAGTGATCTTGGGCACATGGTATGTGGCAATCACCACGTTATCCTGCCTCTTTGTTTGGTTTCTTGTCATGAATGCTTCCTTTTGAAAATATCTTTGCCATTAGAGTTATGTGAGCAGCTGTATAGTAAATGCTAAAGTACAAGGGATCTACACAGCCTTCCCAGCTTTCTGCCTTGCTATAGATCTGCAGCAGACAAACCCCCAGTTTTCTGAAACTCGGCCATTATAAAAGACGTAAGGAGCTCGATAGTTGTCCATTGTCATTTTCTACTGTAGGCTTAATAGCGACAAGCATGGTCCCTGCTACTTTCTGGACTGTGTCCAGAAGCATTTCAAAAACGGATCTTTATATTTATGGGTTTTATTTATGAATTTATGGATCACGTGGCCATTGTCAACTCTTGTGGAAGGAGTTCCCCCTGCTAAAAAAAGTACTGCTACGTGTTTTCCCAGAGCCTTCATATTGAACACTGTCTCCTTCTGCTGCACTGGTGCTTTCAGCTTTTGGTCTCTCTTTGGCACTGATGGACTGCTCTCATAACTTGTCCTACCAGACAGGGGGCACTTCGCTCAGTACCACTGCCTTTATTTGCATGTATTCAATGTGACAGCGATAGTGGGGCAGAGATCTGTGTGAGATGTCTGAGAGCAAAGAGGTGGGGGAAATCAGCAGAATTGTGATCTCGATGGCATAAAGCCGAAGATCACGCAATGCCGACTGACTTTCACACGCAGGTCCCCTCCTGAGGTTTCTGGACTGAGTGTAGGGGATACATCTGAGCACAACCTTGCATCTTGTATAAGCAACCTTGCTGACCTGGAGTTACAGAGCGAGTTTTAACTCTTCCATCCTCTGCTTTCTGAATGTTAGAATTGTTACTTCAATATTTTATTAACGGCAATTTTAAAATTTAATAGTTTTATTCTGAGTTGTGAAGCACTTTTGCACCGGTTCCCAAGGGGGATGGGAGGAGTCAGAATGCTTCCCTGTATTTTTCAGATGGGTTAGGTTAATGCTGTTCATGTTAATGAAAGCATATTAAGATCTTATTAGGCAGTGTGTCCATGGGCAACGTTCCTGTTGATCTCAGTGGGGAGTTTTGTCTGTGTCAAAAAATAGCAGGATCGGATCATTGTTGTATCATTTTAGAAAATGATTGTGACCTCCACTTAACTTTAAAATGTTTGTCAAGGCAAGTGAAAACCAGTGAAAAAAATGTCTTCTCAAATTCTGAGATTTTAGCCTACAAACAATAGTCCGAGTTCGGAGGTCCAAAAGCATACACAGAGGCTGACCTGACAGAGGGTGTTTTTGAAGCAATGTGCAATTAGTTTGAGGAACAGTAGTAGAATTACCTTCTGTTTAAAATCAAATTAAAAATTGAACAAGGGCTGGAGAGGCCCCTGGTTGTTTTGAGGCATGGCTAGTGTTAGAAACGATCACAGTGTTATGTGAGGTGGATGTAGAGTATTAGTGACACAAGGTGGTCATACCACAGAGAGGGGGTAGCAGCGATTTATTTCAGAGGGCGTTTCAGTCATTGTGCTATTACTAGACAGGGCTCTGAATTTAAGTGATACTTAGACTGTAAAGTCATGTTTGAAACCAAATTTAGGAGCTTGAGTCACATAGATGGCTCTGAAATGACTCCTGTCTTTCTGTCAGACGTTTCTACATGGGTGATCCTGGAAGACACTGTGCCTACTGGCTGCTGTACAGTTAACTAGCCTCTGGAAGCTGCAGGAGTCAAGAGGTTGGTGGATACCTGCCAGCAATTGCAGTACGGAAAGGAGTGATGTGCCCGGGGTGTACTGGAGCCGCTGTGCATGTGCAGTTGCTCTCTGCATGCACCTGGAGCCAGGGGCACCTGGAAAACGTCATCTTACCGTGGATGTGCACACATCTACCTCGCAGCCCATCGCTGCTCATTGTGACTCTGGACCTTTCTCAGGGATTTCCCCGAGACTGGTAATATACCCCGCAGAGAGGGAGGAAAAACAGGATGGGAGTGTCAAACTGAAGCCTAGTTGTGTGTGCTGGGTAGCTCGGTCTTCCCTGTGAGAAGGGAGATGATGAGAAAGCTAGGCTGCCCAACAGCCCTCCCCGGGGCTGATGTTCCCCTGGTCCCCGGGGGCTGGGGTAAAAAGGAAGATAAATCAGCATTTGAGAGAGAAGTAGGCTAATGTGGGAAAATCTGTCTCTTCTGAATTAGTCCAGGTGACATGAAGAAGTATATTATTTTTTCATATCAAGGGTGTCAGATATGGATTTGTGATCCTGATACTGCATAATCAATTCTCTCCCCTCTGCTGTGCTCTGTCAGGGATGGTTTTGTTCATTTGCAGTCCTTGTTCACGCTTTCCTTCCTGTTTTGCTTGTCTTTATAGATTTTTATCTGAAAGTTGAAAACACTTTTGTTGATATTGGGAAGATTGCACCCGCTTTTTGGGAAGATGTGAGCAACACAACATAATGATAAAATAGCCATTTGAGATGCCTTTGTTAATGCTAATAAAATGAAAATGTTGCCAGGAATACATACAGTGCAAAAGGAAGGGGGGGGGGGGGGCGGGAATGGGACCTCCTCAAGTGTTCAGGAACCAGTTCATCCCTTTGAACTGCCTCCGTCTGAAGGTTAGGTGTCTGTTCTAAATTGTCTGGACATAGTCTCTGAACCATGGAGAGAGATGGGAAAGGACAAAATTCCCTCTGGAGATGCGCATCTTAAATACATCTTTTGGATCAGAATGGGGTGGGACAGGAAGGATCATCCCCTGGAACTGACTGTCTCTTTCCTCTGACTACAAAGGGAGCCTAGGCAACTTAATTTAATTTACTGTCCAAGATTTAGATAGTTACAGCAGGGGAAATGAATCCCGGTCCTACTGATTTAGCAGTACAAACCTCAATGAAAGTTAGTGGGAGTTAAGGCTCTTGAACCATCCAAATACTTTAGATAATGCTGCTATTAAGTTTGATGTTTCCTGTGAGATACTTGGCTGTGGCTGGACTCACAAATGTGGTTCTTCAGCTAAGCCTGAGACCAAATTCTTCCTGATGTCTGGTGTAAAGGAAGGAGAATAGTGTGGTCCATGATAAAGTGAAGGGCTGAGATTCCAATTTTAATTGGTACAAGTCCTAGAGCAATGTAGTCCATAAGTAACAGAAGGCACTATTGTGCACTGATACGCCCAAATCTACATGATACATCAATCAGCTGCTTTGTTTTTGCCTGGCATTTTAGCTTAGAGATTACTTTCATTTTAGAGGGTAATTGAAAATACGTCACTTTCTTAGGGACACAGGAGGAGTATTTGTGCGTACATGCATTTTGCTGTATCTTGTGTCGGTTTGCGAGCACAGATCTTTGTGGTGTTTTTGTAGGTTTCTGTGACCTTTTGAAAGTAGGATTACTGATGTAAAACGTGATCCTCCAGTGTGAAGGAGTGGAAAAGCTGGTGAGAAATGGCCTTTAGAGCCTTGCCAAGCACAAGTACTCTTCCCTATTTCCCTGGTGACATCTTTTCTTCCTAATGTGGGGGCCCTGCTCGTCAGAAGGTTAGGGGAGCCCCAGGACCCTTCTGGACATTCTGCAGCCTATCATGAGGTGCTGCCTATGGGGATGTTTGGCCACCAAGGTACTCCATAACTGAATTATGTCCTACAAATGAACTTCATTTGGAAATTGCTCACTGGCCTTAAATGGCACTTCTTGTGTTGCTCGTGATTCCTTGACTTGTCCTGTTCCCTGGGTGGTGAGATAGGGTTGCCTTTAGATTTGGTTTCTTGTGCTGAGTTGAACTGCTGTGTTCTGGGGAACATGGTGGCATCATTAGGAGAGCGGCAGCTGAGCACTCAGTACTCCTATTGCATACGTTGTAGGTCAAGCGCAGGCTATTACGTACTTTTCCTCTGAGTTACTTTTTTAGCAATTCATCTTCATCTGCTGGGCATGTAAGTGCTGCACTTTGTTAGGGTCCCTGCTAAATACCTTCTTCAGAGTGACAGAGAGACAACCCTTGCATCTCTACCAGTACTCTTCCATGGTGAGATACTGAAGTGCATTTGGGTAAATGTTGCATCTTTATTTTCTCTCATGCTTCCCTCCCCCCTCTCTGTTTTGTTTGTTTCAGGTTCTCGGCCTTTTTGGATCTACACAGTGGAAGTTGCATCTTGTGTATGGCGTGGTTAAGCTTGCAGCCTCTCACCTCAGCCTTCCTCCATTTTGGGCTGGTTACTTTTGTGCTGTTTTTGCATGGTTTGCAGGTGGATGCTGGCCTGACGGGAGACTCAACCAGTTCAGTACAAAACAGCTCGTGTTCAGGATCTTTTGACTGCAAGGAGGGTGTTATCCTGCCAATATGGTACCCAGAAAACCCATCCCTTGGGGACAAAATTGCCCGCGTTATTGTCTACTTTGTAGCACTGATCTACATGTTCCTTGGAGTCTCCATCATTGCAGATCGTTTCATGGCATCTATAGAGGTCATTACATCACAAGAGAAAGAAATCACAATTAAGAAACCCAATGGAGAGACCACAACGACCACCATTCGGATTTGGAACGAAACTGTTTCCAACCTGACCCTCATGGCTCTGGGCTCCTCTGCTCCTGAGATCCTTCTATCTCTGATAGAAGTGTGCGGGCATGGATTCATAGCTGGAGACCTGGGGCCATCCACAATTGTTGGCAGCGCTGCTTTCAATATGTTTATCATCATTGCCATCTGTGTCTACGTGATCCCCGATGGGGAAACCAGAAAGATAAAACACCTGAGAGTTTTCTTTGTCACAGCTGCATGGAGCATTTTTGCTTACATCTGGTTGTACATGATTCTCGCTGTCTTCTCTCCAGGTGTGGTTCAGGTCTGGGAAGGTTTGCTCACACTTTTCTTCTTTCCACTTTGTGTCCTTCTGGCTTGGATAGCAGATAGACGTCTGCTTTTCTATAAGTATATGCACAAAAAGTACCGTACTGACAAGCACAGGGGCATTATCATAGAATCAGAAGGCGATCACCCTAAGGGAATTGAGATGGATGGCAAGATGATGAACTCCCACTTTCTGGATGGAAACTTAGTGACTGTGGAGGGGAAGGAGGTAGATGAATCTCGCAAAGAGATGATCCGAATCCTTAAGGATCTGAAGCAAAAACACCCAGAGAAGGACTTGGACCAGCTGGTAGAAATGGCTAACTACTATGCCTTGTCTCATCAGCAGAAGAGCAGAGCCTTTTATCGCATTCAGGCTACCAGAATGATGACAGGAGCTGGCAATATTCTGAAGAAGCATGCAGCTGAGCAAGCCAAGAAGAGCACCAGCTTGCACGAGGTGCGGCCAGATGAACCTGAGGAATTCATCTCCAAAATTTATTTTGACCCGTGCTCCTACCAGTGTCTTGAGAACTGTGGTGCTGTTCTCCTGACAGTGGTGCGCAAAGGAGGGGACGTGTCCAAGACCATCTACGTGGACTATAAAACAGAGGATGGCTCTGCCAATGCTGGTGCTGACTATGAGTTTACAGAGGGGACTGTTGTCTTGAAATCAGGGGAGACCCAGAAGGAATTCTCAGTGGGAATTATTGATGATGACATCTTTGAGGAAGATGAGCATTTCTTTGTTCGGCTTAGTAACCTCCGTGTGGTTGAGAGTGAGGAACCTGCAGAGCTTGGTAACTCCCCATACCCAAAGGCCATACTGGCTTCTCCTTGTGTGGCCACAGTGACTATACTGGATGATGACCATGCTGGCATCTTCACATTTGAGTGTGATGTTATACATGTCAGTGAGAGCATTGGTGTGATGGAAGTCAAAGTCCTAAGGACATCAGGTGCTCGGGGTACAGTCATAGTGCCATTTAGGACAGTAGAAGGGACAGCAAAAGGAGGTGGAGAAGACTTTGAAGACACTTATGGGGAGTTGGAGTTCAAGAATGATGAAACTGTGTAAGTACCCCATTCGTTTCTGTTTCTGGGTCTAGTTTTGGTGCTTAACCCCACATTTTGCCTCCATTACAGGTGAATGCTGACGAGGGACAGGCTCCTTTCTTCAGCTTTCCTTCAGTTTCCCTACTTACCTCTTTCAGGCAAGAACCGACAGCAGGATTTAGGAGAGTCATTCCCGAGAGGGAATGACAAAGTGAGGCTTAGAAATACTGCAGGGGGTAGGATGAAAATACATCATTTTCTGAGATCCTGTACTCAAGCTATGGGTTAATGGTGAGTGAAAGTAGAGGGAAAAGAAAAAGAGGGAGGTTTTAACTGGCAGGGCAAATATGGGAAAGCCTCTTTTTGCAAACCAGACGTGGAGGGCACAGGAGTTTCTTGCTATCCCAAGATGAAAAGTTGACAACAGTTATTCCCAGGCAAGCAAGAGCTGCTCAGTAGGTATGGGGCTTTATTTTCACATGAGCAACACATACCTTACCGCATACCTGTGTCCTTAGGCTGTCTGTGCAACTCACAGATCTGTGTGGTACCTAATTCACAGCATAGGCACAGCTGCAAGCTGTTCTGCTTGGACTTGTGCAATCCTTCCAGCCTTTATGTCCCCATGGTCTACCCATATTCCCCATGTCACCTTCTCTATGATCTTCCTATGTCTGTTCTTTTACTACCTGTGTTTTTTCTCCTTGCAAAATACCATGGCAATTGGCAATAATGGTCTAAATCACTGCAGCTCGCAGCCTGTCCATGTGGCTCCATGACCCAGTGTTTTCATACAGAATAAAGAAGGGAAGCAGAATGGTCTGCACCAGTCCTGTTAATTCAGCACTTTTATTGCGTACAAAGTAGCTGATATGAAGCTAGGAAGTAATAAAGACCAGAGAGGCGATAATGTCTAATTGCTTTAAGTACCTGCTGTTAACATTAGTGGGGAATGAGAAAAATCCCTTAGCTGAGCAGGGAGAGGGAGGGGGTGTGAACCTGGTGCTAAAACTCCCTAGTGTTAAGTGCCTAGGTTCCTCTTGTTAACACCTAATCACTTGAGCCATCAAAGGAAGAATTGTGCAGACTTGCAACTGGCATCAGAGAAAGGAAATCTTTGTACCAAGCCTCCCTTTACAGTACCCAAAAGGATGTTAATACATGAAATGCTATGGAGTAGGGATGCCCTAATTCAGTAGCACCTTCTGCCTTAAGCCCACTAGACCACTTAATCCAGCTAATACACAGTCCTGATGCTTGATTGTACATGTCCTTCCCTATTAAAGGAACAGGAGTTCCTGCTTGGCTGGATTCAGACACAACCAGAGATGGAGAAGGATCAGCTGTCCTCATCTGGCCTTTTCAGAGAGATGGGCAAGGCAGGTTAGTCTCCTAAATTGAGCCTCAAGCTAATTTCCCTAGGGAAAGCAACGAAGAGGTCAGTTGTGTGGATACAGTCTCCTGTGAGGAGACTACCTAAAATAGACTAGATATAAGGAAAAAATTATTTACTGTGAGGGTGGTTGAGCATTGGAACAGGCTTCCTGGAGAGGTAGTTGGTGCCTCGTGCCTGTCATTGCTTGAGAAATGTTTGGACAATGCCCACAATAATGTGCTTTAACTTTTGTTTAGCCCTGAAGTTGTCAGACAGTAGGACTCAATGATCTTTGAAGATCCCTTCCAACTGATCTACTCTATTTTATTTTATATGAGTACTGCCATGCTCCAGCCAGGTCTTGAAGAAAAAAGACTTCAAGATCCATCAGTGAAAGGCCAGCAGGTTTGGGGTACCAGAGAATAAGGCCATGAGCCATCTTACTCCAAACTGTACTCTCTTTTATCTGCCTGCTGATGGAAGACTTATTTTTGTCTTTGAAAAGTGTGACAGAAGGTCAGAGTGTAACTGCATTTTTGCTTCACTTGGGTTAAAACAAACCACATTCAGCAGGACCATGTGCATCCCTGTAGGACAAACTCTAATGGAAATGAAGACAGTCCAGAAAACAAGTACATGCCAGATGCTTTGCACTGTGGTTGTGTCCCAGAGAAGATGCCCTAGAGCACAGATAAAACCTGTGTGCTGTACTCAAAATTGTGCCCACACTTAATGCATTAATGTGGCTTTCACTTCTCTGTTGGAAGGCTGCTGAGAACAAAGTTTTCCAGCTACAGGGGAGCTCTAGCACCCCTTGTGGCACGTAGGCCATAGGAACAACAGATATATTTATTTTGAAACTAGAATTGGTATACATGGCTCAAATTAGTAAGCCTAACCACATAGGCCAGCAAGCTGCCTTTATTCATTCCCAGGTTGCATTTTAACTCTCCAGGTCTTCTGGGAATGGACTTTTGGTTTGGAAACATGTGAAGATAATTTTTGGTAATCATCCCTTGGCCTTTAAATTCGCTGAACACAGGTCAGGTGCTGCCTGTTCTTTGCTGAGGTGTGGGTGGAGGCAGCTGTAGAGATCTGGAGGTGCTAATAGGTGAGTTGCATCTCTACCTCCTGTTTATGGTTTCTAAATCTGAATGCAGAAAAAATAATTCTGAGAAATTATTCAGGCTGTGAACAAACTTGAGGCAATTGAGGTCTGGATTTGGAATTCAGACCCACAATCAGCAAATGCCATCTAGTTTTGGTTTCCCCTAGTTTGGGAGGACAGGTGAATATAGGGTGTTTGGGGTAATTTTGCAGTTCCAGAGGGCATTGTGTGAGTAAGTGGTCCCTGCATTGTGCAGTACAAGGCTGTATGAAGACACTGGGTCACCAAACAGCCAAGGTTGTGCCTGGCTGAATGTTTCAGGGCCTGCCTTCGAAACGCCTCCCCACTGAGGAGGATCTGCCAGGAGGTGCTGGGGTCTGCTGTACACTGAAGGGGGGACTGAGGGTCCACAAAGCCCTTTGCAGAACAGGAGGAAAAGCAGGGAAACAATGTTCAGGAGACAGTTCTAAGGACAGGGGGCCAGAAAGCAAGGAGAGGTATGTGCTCCCTGCTTCAACTGGCTGCTTATGCCCTTACTTAGGAAACCTGAAATGTGAGCATGGGTTTCCGCTTTGGTGTGTGAGCTGTTCACGATTTTTTACGTACTCAGTATGGGTTTCTGCCTCCTTCACTACTTTAACCTATTCATTCTCCTTGTGGAATCACTTTTATAAGATTTTTGACTCAAGAAGGAAGCAAGTGCATGGGAAACCTCTTGCAGCTATTTAAAGACAGTGCTAAGTTTTACTCTGGTTATGCACGTATGCTATGATTGCAGCCACAAAGAAACGCTGCTCAGCATAAGCCAGAGGAGGGTAAAGGCTGCAGTTTACTCTCAGCTCATTCTCTAACATATGAATTAAAAGCCTTCAGATTGCATTCTGCAGCGGCAGGCAATCTAAGTAGATTTTAGGTCAGCCTCCTTAAATGTAGCAATGCCCTAATTAATCTGAGGGGCACTGGTTTACACAGCATCTTTGAGATCAAACTGTTGGAGAGAGACTGCCATCTACCAAATAAATCCCCAGGGCCAGTGGTGATAACAGCGAGCACTTCCCCTTAAAACTAAATGGAGAAGGGGCCTTTGCTTAAACATTATAAGATAAAATGAACCATATCAGGGTTGTTTTTAAGAGGCTTTCCCTGAAGTATGAGGGACTAAAAAAAGCTGAGTTGATGCATAAATTACAGAGTAAGAGGAAAACAGATCCTGCCACCGGCTCTTGCTTACTGCCTCTGTGATTCTTTCTAGACTAACATGGTCAAAGTTTCCTTACTCACGTTTGGGTGGGAGCACAAAGAAAGCAGGTTGGGATGAGGAGGCTCAAAACAGTGCCATTATTACTGAAATATGGTCATATGCAATGTGTGCGTATGGATGTGTATGGGTGTTGGATAGCTATAAATCAAACTATGTAATCTTGAATGCTGTCATCTGTTGAGCAGGGAATCGATCAGGTTTTGAATACTTGATAAGGCTGCTGCTTTTTCATTACACTTGTTATTTCTGAACTCCTGCTCCAGTGAGGCTCAGGTATGACCTAAGCAGCTGAAGTAGACTCCTAGTTTTCTTGTTGACTAAAAGGAAACTCTTGAAGGATCAAGTTCAAAACTTAGATTTTTTTTTTCAAGATGACCGAACACTTTTCTATTAAATAACTTTGTATGTAAGTAAGCTTTGGTTTCTTGGATGTATGAAAATGTAGAAGAGGATTGACCAAGCTGCTTTATCATGTCCAAGCAATACAGAAATCATTAAGGGCCAGGAGCAAAAAGTGAGTTTCTTTCTAAAGAATTTTCTTTCTGCATAATAAAGTGGACTCCCAGCAAGTCAAGAGAAGAAACTTTACATTAATTTAAATTGCCATTAAATTCATATGAAAATTTGTCTGTCTTGCTTCAGAAATTTTAGGAAGATGCACAAGTTACCGGTAGCTAACTGATATGCCAGCTGGAACACAAAGTGATGAGTTCTGCTGTGGCCGTGGTGTTTGCTGCAGTTAATGTTTAGGCCAACAGATCTATTTTGTTGCTTGACCATGTTTGTGGTTGCTTCGTTATTTTCAGCATTTGCAGTCTACTGAAGGTGTAGCCATCTGCCCTGAGTCCGTTGTACTGTGTATTGCCTATGGCTCAGGGAGAAGCTGTGATGTTAAACTGACATTAAATAGCCTGCAAAACCCAAAAAAAAAATATTCAGAATGGCTTTGGTAACACGTGGAAACCTAGAGCCATTTATCTGTGTGTGTGTTAGGCAGAGCGCTCAGTTATGGGAGGGCTGTCTCCTCCTTTAGTACAGATACTGCTGGAGACAAACGTGTTCAGGCCGCCTTGATAGCCAGTGAGGTTTTGCTTACTTCTGGCCTTTATGATTTGCAGAGGAGGTTCTTTGTAAGTTGCACACTGCCTTTCCATGTCTGCTTCTGTCACCTTCTCTCCTGTGTGCTGTGCCACCCTTGTTTGGTGGGAAAGGTGGCAGTGAAGAAAAGTGAATGGCAGTTATTTGTTTGAAGGACATCAAACTGAGGTTTGGTGCAATTAATTGTCCTTCCTTTTTGCCATTCAGTGCTTGAGGAAACTGTCAATTTTTTAATCTGCAGGCATTTTTTAAACGCAGGCATGGTTGCAGCATTTTGAGGGAAATGCTGTTAGTGACACTTAGACCTACTGGTGAAACAACACACAGAAGAGCTAACTTTGCAAAGGAGATCAGGGGTTATTATTCCCATTTTGCAAGTAGGGGGGAAAAATGCAGAGAAGGTGGCTTCTGTTCCCTTTGGATTACCCAGCAGATCAGAGGCAAGGACAGGAATAAAACCAATCTCCCTGAACCGCTGGCCTATGCACCCTCCAGAGGAGGGTCTGTGCACATCAAACTTGTAATTTCCTGTTACTGAAAACCACAATGAATTTATGCAGATTCACTGACCTCCCCAGCTATCAGGCAGCAGATTGGTACAGATAGAGGCAGCAGCTGAAATACCTCCCTATCCCCCTCAAGCTGTCAACAGTAACTGCAATTTTGGGTGCTCATTTTCCTAAATTAAATTTTGGTCATATGGCATAGAGGTGTACTGAATCTGCAGACCCTGGGTTATCTATGTCAGCTGTGGTGACACAAATTAATGACCTAGGTCATGATGAAATTATTCTGATAATCCAGTCTGGACTCTTGTTCCACAGCTCTCATGCACTCTGCACTGATCCTGATGTTCTGGGCTTGAAGTAGAACAGCTCTCAAAGAGTTAAGTCTAAGTAGCGGGATTCCAGGCGATGAGAATTTGCTGTATGAAGCTGATTTCCTTCTCTCAGGACACCATTCCTTCCCATTTTGGCTCTCTTGAGATATAACTTTTAGAGAATCCTCCGAACTCTTTTCCAGTTTGTTCCCATCAGAGGATGAGCTCCTTCTGGTTTTCTCTTGCTCCACCTTCACATAAATTAAAGGTTCTTGATTCCTGTTTTAATCCAGATTAAGGAAGAGCAGTAGTAGCTGTCCTCAAAAGGAGATAGTGGCATTACAAGGAACAGTCAGAGGAGAAGTTCCAACACTGCTCTATGGCTTCATTTAATGATTTCCTGAAGAGGAAGGAGAAGAGCAATTTTGTTTCTCATGGCTAGTTATCTGACCTGTCCACCTGAATTCTTGATCCAGGCAACATATTTCTTCTATATTCCAGTGACCTGATTTGGTTACTGATATTGGCAGTCTCAGAGCTGCTCCCAATGAAAAACAAACAAAAAAACAACGCCACAACCCCACTACATTGTGAAAGGTTGTCGTATTTATTTCTTGCTCTGAAATTAGTGTTTTTAACAGCAGCAGTAGTTCTAATCTAACTGAAGTCATTTACACACACACTGAGTTTCTGCATTAGATCTGCTGTGAGGTCTAGGTGGTGTGACCTGCAGGGGATTAGTGCAAGGTGTCAGGCGACTGTTCCTGGAGTGTATGTGAAATCATCCCCTACAAATGTGAGGGGGTGACACCATCCTGGGAAGAGGAGCCCTGAGCTGACCTTTACCTTCCCAGATAGTCTTGTTGGCAGGTGTCGAGTGGACATTCTTGCCATCAGTTCACGAAGAAGGAAAAACGGCATGCTGTCTCAGGGACTGTGACTTCTTGCCCATCAGAGGAGGCATTTGTATGAATTTATGTAACAGCATAAAACAAGAACCCAAGCTCAAAAGAGAGGTGTGCACTAGGTTTTGCAGAGCTGGTGTGTGCTCTGATCTAGCAGAGGAGTCCCTGAGAGCCTCATGGGATCCTGGAGTAGGAAACCTTTAGAGGGGCAGCTCTGGGAGGTTTCTGGGAAACCAGGAAAATTCATCATGCCAAACAATGCAACAAAGTTTTGGATTTAAAAATGAACAGACCAGAACTGATCCAACATAAAACAAGTTTACCATGGGTTGAGTGAGCTTTGCCTCCTTTATTTGTACTGGCTCACGCAGTACTGCATGAAGCACCTTTGAATGAGGGGCCTACAGACACACACTTTACACACAGGATTGCAGAGGCACAGATCACTTTTGTTTCCTGCTTACAAAAAGGGGGAGAAGCCACAGTTTAAATAGTGCAGCCTCAGGGCTGAGAAGAAACGCTGGGGGCAAGACTTGACAGACTTTACATTGCTCCAGTGCAAGTATGTTTGTTGTTGTTTTTTCTAACCCACAGTGGGACCATTAATTACAGCATTACTTTACTGTATCTGTGACTTCTAGCAGATCAGAGTGCCAGCAAGGTTTCTGAGTCAAATATGGGCTTATCCTTTTCTAACGGAGAATGGCAGAGCCTAGAGCCTCCCTGACCAGAGGTCCTCAAGCACATTTCTGTTGCGGCTAAATAGGAGAAGCTGACCTTGGTGAAAGAGGGCACCTGTTTCAAATGCGGGGTGATTTATCTGTTGCTAGCAATGTGGCTTCTTTCTTATTTACCTCATGGCAGGATAAAATGTGATGATAAGAGAACTTGCCACTCTAGCCGTTGTAAGTACCATAGACCAAATTCATCCTCTGTTTAGCTTCAGTGAAAACAGCAGATTTAATGCTGGGAGGAATCTGGGCTGGTATGTATTTACAGCTGTCTTGGCAGATGGACTGTTGACAGATGAGGCCCCTCAAGTCTCTGCTTGGGTGCCAGCACTTCTTGCTGCTAGCTTTTCAACTGGAGCCAGTCCTGGCATAGCGTGAGCACTGGCTGCTCGGAGAGTTGGGCCATTTGGGTGGTTTAGGCTGGAAGGGCAGTGTGATGGAAACCTGAACACACCTGGAAACAGGACCAGTTCTTCCCACCAGGGTTTGCAGGACCTGTCCTTAGGAGGCTGATGGAGATGTCTGCTGGGCTGCCTTGAAGCCTGATGAGCCTCGCATGGAGTGTGGCACTGTGACTGCACGCTGTGAGCCTCATCAGCCTGAGCAGCTGCCAGCCCTGTCCTCGCTGAGCCTCCCCTCTCCTGAACGGGCCTGCTGCAGGGCAGGTTGCAGTGCCTTTTCAAAGCTCCCGTTACCACTTCCCAGCCTCGTGCATAGCTGCCTATGTCCACCTGGGCTCCTTTGTTCTCTGGCCTCCCCCAGCAGGACAACAGGTGAAGAGAGAGACTGGAAGTTCTGCTCCCTGCTCCAGATGTCACATCCTGACAGCTTCCACCATGTCCTGCTGCTCTCAGGAACAGATGCACACCAGCTGCTCAGGAGCAATGGCCAGCCCTTCCCCTTGCCAGCTCCTCCCAAGTGATGGTGCTGAGCCGTTCCGGGTATCAAAGGAGCCTGGGGCTTGATGCTGCTCCCCGTGTAAGTAAGAGCTGTGGCTCTGATCTTCTGGTCTCTCTGTTAGATTGGGAATGATCTCCTCCAACACTTAGAGGTTTTTTTTTTTCTTTCTTTACTGTTGACCTGGCCAAGCAGAGCTTTCAGGAGTGGTTGTTCCTGCCTTTGCAGCTCTGGCATGGCGAGTGTGTCACAATGGTTTATTTACAGCTGTGCCTCTCTAGTACTCCATGTAAAGGCATGTTGTTAGAGTGAAATGCAGCAGGAATTACCTTTTGTGCCTTTGTGCTTCTTTCCATGAGATAAGCAAGCCAAAGAGGTCCTACCCTCGTAAAAAATACCACCTAGGCACCGTGCTGCTCTGCTTTTATCCTTAAAGTGTGATAAAGCCATCAATATTTAATGTAGAAATTCCCCCTCCTGTTATCTCTGCTGTACCTGTCTTTCCTCCTGAATTAGTCTCTCCTTTACCTCATCTGCTTGATCATGTTGGCTTAATGCTTCTATCTCTGCCTTCTTCAGTAGAGATAACTGGGCTGCAGTGCTAGTGAGCAAGAAGGTGCCAGGGACAACGTACTGGCTGTGCAAGAGTAAATAAGTACTAAGCTGTCTGTTTCTAAGACATCAGAAGTGTTTCTTTAAGATGCCCAAAAGTATTTTGGGGTTGGTAGTGTTAGCTTTGATAACTCATAGTATTTTTTTTCTCTCTGTAGTGGAGTTGGGGAGGGAAAATGTGTGATTTGGCAGCTTTTCACAGATGTGTCCTGTTAGCTGACACCACCGGAGGTGGGCAGAGCTGTGAATAATGCAAAAGCACAGCAAATGGACTATGCATGAGCAATAACTGCTTGCCTGGCAGCCGGGCTCCTGGAGTTTGATCAGCTGCATGCTGCAGAGCAGTACCTGCATGCTGGGCAGGGTGTAGTGCGTCGGGCTCCTGGCTGCTGCTCGCACACCAGTGTGAGCAGCCGTGTGCTTTATCTCGGCGGTGACTGTGCTGCCTTTCCTATAGGAACATCTTCGTTTTCTATAATTAGCAAGTCCTTGGCATAGCTGTCTTCCTTGCTCTTTTTGTGGCCTGACAAGCGGGGTGGTGCGAGACATGGGAGCGAGCGCAGTCTGTAGGAGTCAGAACTGATGGCAGCTTCAGTAGGTCATTCAACTTTGTGGTGGGCAGCTGGTGCTGGCTTTCCCTTGAGGTGACAGGAAAAAATAATAGGCTCAGGGGCCTGATTATCCCATCGTTTGTATGGTACAGAGCAGAAAAAAACAAAAACAGCAGCTGTGACATCTCTGCTGGCTGACAGTGAGTTGTAGGCAGCAGCCTTGGAGCAGGGGAGAAGTGTAAGTGTGGGGTGGTTTCCCTGGTGCACAGCCCCCAGAAGAGAGGATGGAGGGGGACCCTGTCCCAGGTAGCTGTTTGCAGCTCTGTGTTGGAGGGCAGGACAAGAGGACAGGTAGGCTGCATGCCTCGTAACCCCTGGGCTTCTTCTTACTGTCTTAGGAAAGACTGAGAAGGGGTCTCCAAAGGAGGCTGAGACCTTCCTTGGACATCTAGCCTGGCATGTGACGCCTTGAGCAGTGCTGCATCTGTTCTGGGAAGTGACCCAGAAAGGACCACTGTCCCCTCCGGAAAGGGGACAGTCCCAGATAGGGGACAGTGGCTGCCTTTGCTGAGGGATTTCTCTCCTGGGTTGGAGGCTGGGGAGTTTCACTGGGTGGCAAGGCTGCAAAGGAGTCCCAAGGGAAAAATACGCAGCAACAACAAAACGTGTGCTAAGGGCACCTCCTTTCCAATTTTGGCGGGGGGAGATGGGTTTTGAGCGAATCGCTGCACAGTGTAACAGCCCACTCCCTGGAGGGTACATCTAATGGAATTAAAGGGTATCTCTGTCTTGTTCTGGGCGGCGAGAGCTTCCTCGAACCGCTGCCCAGAATACTTGTGAGACACCCTATAATTCAATTAGAAGTACCCTCCAGGGAATGTATAATTATATCATATCTATGAAACGTAATGACAGCCCCCTCGTGTCACATGGTGAGCAACTCTCTGCCGCTGCCCAGAACCTTTCACCGGTAAGGAACTAATCTGCTTAGCGCAGATTGAGCTCGCTGGGCTGCAGCGCTCACCCGCCTGCTGCCGGAGGGGATCCCTGCCAGCGGAATAAACCTGTTAGCGGCACGCCGGCCCCGCAGCCCCCTTCCCACCCTCTGGCTGGGGCTGCGCGCCTCCGCCTCGCCGTCCTCTCTGACGGGTTTGCTCCCTGAAGCTTCCTGGGGGTTTTGATGGGCTGGGAATTTTCCTTATCCTTTTCTTTTTTGCTGTTTGTTGGGTAACAACAGTCTGATGTGA
This sequence comes from Anser brachyrhynchus, assembly GCF_964034855.1. Classification (NCBI taxonomy): domain Eukaryota; kingdom Metazoa; phylum Chordata; class Aves; order Anseriformes; family Anatidae; genus Anser; species Anser brachyrhynchus. The sequence goes on along the minus strand of NC_137699.1, from coordinate 29,601,583 downwards.
TATCAGGTATGCTGAAGGGAGTGAGCTGCAGAGCAAGCAAAGTGTCCTTCCTACCTTCCTGCCCCAGATAGTAAAATTTTAATAGGAGTTGGTATGCTCTGGGGAGAGAAATAGTTATCGTGTATGTTTTGCACCTCTGGTGTGAAACACTCTCACCAAGTCCTCTGCAGCATTTGAGATGGCTTAAGGCAGTGAGGAACACTGAACCTGGCCAACACATAGCAGTTTTCCATGGGATACTGCAATTTCAATTTATTCTCACCAGCTTAAATCAATCTCCAGAAAACCAGAGAGGGAGGGTGAGGTGAGGCCTCAGAACGACTTTGCGTAGCCTAAAGAAATCATGTAGAGGAATTTCCTGGTGGGAAGTCCACGGGGAAACAGCTTCATGATCAAGGGGCGCCCCTAGTCTGTTCAGGTCTGACGGCTGCTCTGGGAAGGCTGTATTGCCCCAACCCTCTGTAGCTCAGCAGCTCCAGACGGCTCTCCCAGAAGGTTCATCCACCCACGCGGATAATTAAACCCATCTACCTGTCACGAGATTGTAGTTGCTGTCAGTGTTGTTACGTTGCTGGCTGTCAATCCCAAAGCCTCTTTGCGCCCTCAAATGCGGGAGCTCTGAGTAAGCCAGATGCCTCTGGAATACGAGATGAAGGCAGGGAAGAGGGTAGGGAAGGCACTGTGGGGAGGTGATGGGGGAAGTGAGCAAGGTTTGCGCCTGTTTGAGCCAGGAGGATGTTGTGCTGACCCCAAAGGCAACTGATCTGAATCCCAAGGCATGTCCTTGACTGGTGTCTCGGGGGTGAGTCACCAAAGATGGAGCAGAGGTGTGTTTAGATGGAGTTGTTCTCTCCTTGGGGATGATCATACAGGGAATCACAGGCCTGCAGGGCCGTGGTGGGGGTGCTTCCAGGGCTTGAGAAGAAGCTTAGCTGCAGATTGCTAAGTACTCTGGAGAAAGGCAGATGGAGAACAAGGTGGCCGTAATGATAAAGAGAGATGCATGAGAGTTACTTGCTCAGATCCATGGAGCTTTGCGCTTCTTCCCTAGTGTGGGACTGGGGTTTGGTGTCTTGCTGTGGGGCCAATGCCTCTGTCAGGACTTCTCAGTCAGTGGGGTTGTCTTGGAAGTAGATTCAGGTTTATCTCCTCGTTTCCATGCCACTAACTGTTTGGAGAAGAAGCTTCCAGCCTTGCTGAAGGAAGCCAAGGGAAGGAGGGGCTGTCTTCTGCTTCCTACTTTTCCCTACTGCTGTCTCTGCTCAGACTCCCCCAAAATTACAGCATCTTGGAGCCTACCTCCTTGCCCTACCTAGTGCTTATGAACGCTTCAGATTGCACTGGGAAGCCATCTGCTCTTTTTCAGGCATCGCTGCCTTTAACTTATTATAGCTTGGAGTGAAGAAAGAAGCAGCTTTCCTCCCAGCGCACATCATCTCCTCCCCTCTTGGCATCCAGGTATCTGTAAGGATGGTCCCTAGCTCTGAAGGTTGCAGCAAAACAAAAGGTACAGCAGGAAAGAAAACGTTGAGCCATTGTGTAGACCCTGATGGCTCTCAAGCACCATATCTTTGTCTAGAGCAGGAGAGGGACTTAAGCAAACAGTTGGGACAGGCTCTTCCCTGGCTGCATTAGGGGTTATGTTTTTGCTACAGCTCTGGAGTAACTCTCACTGCTCACCTGCACTTGCACAAGGAAGTCATTGTGGAATAACACAAGTTTTCTATTCAAAGGGAAACAGCTTTTACCAGCTGGCTCATGTTTCATTTACCTTTAGAAATGGTTAAACGCTTTTTCTGTAACAAGATGGTGGGACAGTAGCATGCCCAAGGTTATCTGAACTCCAGTAGACAGAGCACAGAGGTTGCCTAAGGAATATTGAGGTAATATCATCTGGTTACCTCAGGCAGTTCTTTGTGGCAGTTATTGGCATTTATATTAATATACATACTATATATATATTATAAAGGGTCACTTTACCTGCCGCCTAGGAGCAGCTGCACCTCAGCAGGCTGCGTTGGGTGGCCACGGGGCGCTGTGTGGTACCAGTACCACAGGGCAGGGAGCGATTGGGGCGAGGGGGTGCCCCAGTTGGGCAGCTTTGGGGCTGGCAGGGTGGGATGCAGCGTGCCTATCCTGTGAGGAGCCATCCGTAGCTCTCAGACCGTGCAGTGACCGCTGGAAGGGTGAGCACGAAGTGTTCATGTGAAGCTCAGCGCAGGCTCCAAGGGGGTCTGCGCTGGGCCTGGAGGGCTCAGCCCCTGCTGCCCGGAGGGATGCGGCCGCCGCACCGGCGCAGGCTGGGGGCCAGCTGGCTGGGAGCAGCTCTGCAGGCAGGGAGCTGCGCTGCGCTGCGGGGGGAACTGCTGGCCTCAGGCAGTTCGAACCAAATCGGGACTGAAGCAGTATATTGACTTAGCAGCAGCATATGATTAACCAGCAATCAGTGAACTATATGAGGATCGATATCAGCAATACAGTGGATAAACCACAACAGCGGATGCCTACATGATGCTGATGTTCAGCTATGGATTTCTAAACACCGTTCGATAAATGATCCGTCCGTGATGGTCCTGTTTTGCCTGGGATGGGCCCCATATTCCCCCACCAGGCTTGTTGGTCCCCTTGGGCGTGAGTCAGCAGTGTAGCACATCTTCAGTGTTAGCCCTGTAAGTCTGTGCTGCTGACCTGGGATTTTGCAGGCTTCAGGAGAGGTTTATTCCATGTAAGAGAGAATCAGCTGCAGCACTTGCTGGGATGCCCAGGGAAGGTGTCCCCAGGCTGCTCCCCTTCTTCCCTGCTCCTGGGAAGAAAGACATCTGTGGTGAGCTGGGATTTCCCAGCCAAGGTCCATTCTGTGCCTTTTTTTGCATCTGGAGCAGGCAAGATGCTAAGCAGACTCATGGCAGAGCTCCCGGGGAGACTGCTAGTGCTGTAGCACATGAGATTTAGCAGAAAGGTGGAAAAAGCAGAAGTATATCAGAAATAATAGTTTTAAAAGTGCTAATGATAAGGAGAGCAGAAGTGCCATCTATTTGAGATCTCAAATGTTGTGTATTTCATGCAGAGTAACACAACAGCTAGCCTGGCTGTCTCTCAACCTTAATGTCTGGTTGAATTTCTTCCTTTTTATTTTTTTTCCTGTTAACATTCTCTTTTAAATAGAGTAGTCCTCTAAGGGCCCAGGCTGGAGCCTGTTAGATGTGATAGAAAGGCTCCTGCTGTCAGAGTGGGTGGAGGGGATGGCATTAACCATCTTATGGCTGGTATTTGCTGTTTTGTTGACAAGGACAGTGTTCACCCAGCACACAGTGTTTTGCTGTCATTTTGATGTGATGGGTTGGAGGAAAAGAATCCATGCAGTCGTGGCAGCTTATTCAAAGTGTCCCTTCTCAGGCAGCCCAGGCATCCATGTGCTGTGAGGACATATCAGTAAATAGCCATGAAAGTGAGATGATTTTAATCAAGATCTGCCAGGACAGGAGTGCAAGCAAGCACTGAAATATTTAAGTCCTTTGCAGGGTGGAAGGACTTTTCCTAGCTGAGAGGGTGCAGAGATTTCACAGGCCCAGCGGGATGAGTGTGTGAAAAAATCCTTGGGAACCTCAAATTTCTGGTGGTGTGTGTATGTGTATATATATGTATATATATATTTGTGAAAAATAGAATAAAAGGGCAGTTTAGAGCCCGTTGACTGCATGACATTTTTGTTTCTTCTGTTAACTTAGAAGTACAAGAAGAATTAATGAAAAGATGCGTTTAGCAGTAATAGCTACCATTACGGGCCTTTCCTGCAGTTGTTGCTACGTCCCCTGGGTTTCGATGAGAGCAGGAAACCTGGGTCTCTTCCACTGGCTTTCTTTGCCTGGGTGGACATCAGGAAGTTTCCTCTGAAGTCTTAAAACTGTGGCTACTTGCTTCAGTCTTTGGAGGGGTTAAATATTGATGATTAGGGTTGGAAATGTGACATAGGAGATTAGATCTAGAATCCCATTTTGCTGGTGCACTGATGACAGGATCTTATCAGCCTGCCACTCTTATTTGATTACTAACACTCGCTACTGCAGAAACTGAAAGAGAGAGATGGGAAGTGGCTATTGATCGGCAATCGATAGGGGCTGAGGTGCTTTCATCAACCCAGAGAAGACAGCGCATTCACCTGCTAATTGCAGCCTGCAAATCCCAGAGGGGATGCTCTGGGCGCTGGGTATTGGCATGGCTGCTTGTCGTGCTATCAGACCCATGCTACAAGAGATCAGTCTTGAAATTAGTGCTTTTGGCACTGGCCCTACGTGAGCTGTGCCATCTTGTGACAGCCACCCACGTTCCAGCCTAAGGTTAGCAGCATTGACTAGATTCATCAAACATGCCCTGGGAGCATGAGAAACAGCTCAGTATTGTACAGTGGGGCTGACTGCACTCACTGTTTGAATAATGATTCTTCATTAAACAATCAGGGCTTGTGCAGCTGAGAACAGGAGCAAGCATCCATGCTCTTGGAAGAAGCCAGATGGAATTTCATCCCCCCTACCCCTCCCAACATATACTCGTATATGTATCTTCCATCTCCTCTCTTTCTCTAGCCTTCCGTCATTTCTTGGTTCGCTTGTGCTTTTGCCTCCAAGTGCACCTCTGCTTCTTATGCTTTAAAAGTCCTTGGAGAGAGGAGCCAGGATTGGCAAGTAATGCAAATACAAGGCAAGCTGAGGAATGTCACACATGTCAGTATCACCTCCAGTATGGAAACTTTAAGAGATTTCAGAGAGCAATCTCTCATACAGCCCCTTGTATTCAGCAGGCTCAGGTGCAGAGGGTCCTGAAGGTCCTGGTGACCAGAAGGAGACTGCCTTCCCTCTGTTCTTCCTGGAGCTAGAGCTGATGCTGGGCAGGGCCATGCTCCCCCCTGCCATCCCTAGTTATCCGTGCAGAGCCCTGACACAGGGCCATTAGTGACAAATTGGGACATCGCTGGGCCCAGCTAAATGGTCTTTAATGCTCAGTGTGCATCAGCATGACAGACATTTGATGGCATTTTTGGCATCAGGCAGGGAACTTAGCTTTGTTCTGCACTAGCAGTTGCTGAAGTGTGTTCAGCCATGGGAACTGCACAAAACAGAGACTTTGGACATGACTGAGTTTCTGATGTAGATGTTTATGAATACCACGTGTTCCAGCCATTCCTGCTTTTCCTCTCCTTATCCTTTCTTTTCACTGTTAAGATCAATCTTTTCCCGTAGTATACCATGTGGAGCTGTGCAGGCTGCCCAAATCAGGAGCTGGGAGCAGGATGCTTAACAGGGGGGTGGGAGCTCTTCTGAAATACCGAGGTAGGGTGCCAACATCTCTGCATCTGTGAAGCTGAACCTCTATCTCATGGCCTCCTGCCTGGGGCAAACGTGATAGTTTTGTGCTAAATCCAGCTCTGGGATGGATAGCCTTCTTTCTTTTCTTCTGTTTTCTATTTAAGCCCAAGAGAGGCTATTTTAAAAAAATCTTGTTAAGAGAATGCTCCATTTGCATGATTAAGTCCTGGAAGTCAGTAATGTCAAGCAGAACATTAATTCTGCCCCCAGTGTGTATAGTTATAAAATGATATTTAATTACACAATTACAAACTGTTTATCTGATAATCAAATGTATTCTCGGTGTCTTCCACACACAGAGCTTCATATGTGAAACATCTTGTCATATTGTTGTATTCTGCTGTACTTCCACCAGTTTAATTATCCCAATCCTGTCACATAGACCTGAAATGACCAAAGCCTAATCCTCTCTTAATTTTTGCTGGACCAGTCGTGTCCGTCAGAAGATGTTCCCTTCATATTGAGTTACGCTGATGGGAACCAGGCAAAATAAGATGAGGAGCTTGCGCCTAGCACAGGGGTTGTCAGTCCTTCTCAATTTGGGGGCCTTTCAAAATATTCTAGGGGGATATATCAAGCCCTTTGGAAACGACTTAGTTTGCTCTGTAGTGTGTAGTAATCTTTTTTTTTTTTTTTTTTTTTGCAGTAGCCTTTCATGAATCCCTTGGGAGCAGTCCGCAGCCTGCCATCAAAGTGTTGGGCTGAAAGCCACCACTCCAGACTTCTTAGGCAAAACGTTCCCTTCCAAGCCAGTGACTGTGTGTTGTACCATTCACTGTCCATTAGCACTCCATTTCAGAGGGTGAAACGTTTAACTTCAGAGCTATTTTAGCTGCAAAACTTAGGTGGCCTAAATACGCCTGCAGCGTTTCTGCCTTATTACAGCCTGTTATATTTAATTTCTAGTAGGTTGTGTAAGAGCAGTGTACCAAACTCTTTTCTCATGAATGACTCCGAGAAGGTCTGTCTGTAATACGTGAAGCGATTCCCTCTACTGAGAGGCAGTGCACTTACGGATACAATTTGGCTTTGTGGTATTTAAATAATAGGCCTTGGTTATGTTGTTAATGCCTGCACCATGTGAAGAGAAAGGATTACATCTGGTAAGCATCTCTGTTGTGCCATGGGACAAAAGTAATTCTGCCATCGTCACGTTCCCCTTGATGTTGCCATTTAATTTTGTTGATGTAGTACGTGTGCCAGAGCACTCATCTAAGAATGCAGATTCAAGCATCACTGTCCTTACCAAAATCAAATCATGCCTTTCAGATTTTTTATTTTTTTTTTCCAAATAGCTCTGTGCAAGCATCTTTCTGTTGGTTTGCTATCTCCATCATGAAACAAGTACTTTTCTTAGTGCAACCAAATAATAAAATATCAACCAAATAACAGCGGTATGCTGGCACGTAGAAGTGTTCTCTGGTGTCCAGAGCTGGCTGGGCAAAGCTTGCCCTCTGTGAGTAGCAGCAATACGAACACCCCCTCTAACTGAAGCAGTAGCAACTGTGTTTGGTGTATCTGAGTCCAGGCTCTGACTGTGTTGCTCTCCGGGAAGCTTGTGGTGGCTCTGGCCTCTGCCACCACAAAGGGGTAGGAAGTTTCTGGTCATTGTTACGGTATTTGGTTGTCAGCTGAGGTGAAGATATGCCCAGTTGTGGAAAACTTGAAAAGGAGCAAAACGAGGGCAGGGCAGCTGGTGTGGATGGTGGCAGTGCACTGAGCACAGTCAGTCTGCAGTCTCCCCAAACCAGGCTGGGCCAGTTGTGTTTGACTAAGAGATTGGCTGCAGACGTTAAAGTCTGTTAAATCCTTCTGTGGCTGATCTTGTTCCCGTGGCCTAATGCTAGTCTAATTGCCTTTGCAGGAAGGTTAAGGTGAACTGAACTGAGGTCATGTTCCTTCAGAGTAAGGGTGTCCACATGGGATTTTCTCATGCCTTAACTCCACACTCCTAAATTCATGCAGCTGGGCTTTCTGGAGTCTCCCCAGGCCGACAAGCCCTTCCCAGTGTTGCTGGGTTGCAACTTCCTTATGTGATGTCTGAAGCACATGCCTGTCCTCATGCTGAATCTAGAAGACGAGGGGAGCAGAAGTAAGTCTACAGTCCTCAAAGGAATAGGCAAATGCTGCCTGGAGCATCTGGGACTGAGACTTTGTCCTGGGGCACACAGAAGCACCTCCAAGATCTGGCATCATTGGAGGTTGTTGGCCATGCAGACCACGAAGGACCCAGCACAGGTGAGCTTGGAGTTCATCCCGACACGGGTCTGTCCTGTTGTGCTCCCAGCAACTGCTAGGGCAAAATCCACCTTCACGGGCAAAACCAGAAATTCATCCTCTGTTACATCTTCATTTGCTATAACTGAGTAGGCTAGTATTAGATTGTGTTTTGTACTGTGGTTTTGGTACATGATTTCATTTCTGTCCCAATGGTGATAGAGTTGAGCTTCTTTTCCAGTTTTGGCCATATATGATGAACTAGGATTTGGCCTTGTATGATGAACTCTTGCAGCTCAAAGGGGAATAGCACATAAGGTGAGGGAAGCTGGCTTCCTCTCCCAGCGCTTCCTCTAAGTTGCTTTGCAGACACGGGGAAGTTGCGTCACTGGTCCATGCCCTGCTTCATCCACATGCAAAATGGGGCCAACATAGCAGCCATTACACTTCCTAATGCTACGTTATCATAGAAAGTCTCTTGCTCTGGGTCTTGTCCTTGATCACTGCTCGTTGTGCTACTCTGCTCCAGAGAGACCCAGAACAGAGCATCTCTGCCCCATCACTCTCCTTGTGGAGAAGGGCCCATCTGAGTGATAATTAGGATGTCGAGTCTCAGCAAATAGAGGCATCTGAGCTGTGGAAATAAACCGTCTGCTGCCTGTTACCCAGGGAGGGGTGTCACTGGTGTGTGCCCATTGCTCTGTCACATGTGGCTCCTGCCCCATGCACCCCATCAGCTCTCTCGTCTCTCTTGGATGGGGTAGTTGGGTGTTTGGAGCTCCTTTCTTGCTGTGGAGCAGAGCTGGTGCCCATAGCCAGCAGGGAGCTGGCTGTATCATTGAGAGCTGAAGGCAATGTTTTGGTTTTCTCCCCTTTAAAGATGGGTGCCCTAGATGTTGTATTTTGGAACGGAGGTGCCAAAACGGATAAAGCACCTGAAGGTGATGGGAATTCTCAATTCCTTTCACTTGTTGTGGCATTTTAATAAGGGACATGTAGGAGGAGTCAGAGGGATTTTGAATGAGAGTGGAACAGAGCCAGAAAACAGGCTGCTGCCTTAGCAGCCTGCCCAGCTGCAGGTAAGGATGGAGCTGAAGGCATCTGTCCTGCATTAGGTGTCAGTATAGCAAGGCACTGGCTTCAGCAGAACTCTGTGCAGGATCAAGTCCTTAGCCCTATCCAATGGCATGGGCTGGTATCAGGAGGATACAGAATCCAAAATTTGTGTAAGGTGGGTTATCTTCAGTGTCATGGTATGCACAAGCATCTTTTCCTTCTGGGGACCAAATTGTTTTTTCAAAAACATTCATTGAGCTACACTGGAATAAAATCACCTGCTGCGTTACACCCCTGGGTCTAATGCATTTATTTGTATGTAAAGCACAGAAGAAGATTTTCTTTCAGATGTAAGGAAATATCTTTTAAATTTTGCTTTTAGGGTATTACCTGCCTAGTATTCTCTGCTCTCTGAAGAGCTGTGGGAAGTTGTGCCCTGGCTCTTCCAGGCTGGATGGCTGGTTTTCCCACCGTGGTGGTGGTGTGCCACTAGGGGTGGGCTTGGTGGCTTTGGAAGAGCTGTCAGCACAGTGTTAGCTACATGGCAGGGAAAGTTACGGTGTGCCATTCGCAGAGCTGCCAGGGATGTGAAGGATGCAGGTCTAAAATAAACGTGCTTTCCCTTTCTCCACTGACCTCACAGGTTTAGTGCTATCCCAGGCCTGGTGTCTCTGTGTGAATCACCTCTGTTCACCCAGCCTGTACGTGTGAGCTGCTCCGTCTTCTAGAAACAGGATAGCCACGGAAAAATAGACTGAGGTGCCTTCTGGTTTATGGACTAGCACCAGACTTGCCTGTGTAATTACAAGACCTTTATTACTAGGCAAAGCAGAAAAGGCTTTGCCTGGCTCTCAGATCATAGGCTGGACTTGCAGAGGTGGCAGTTAAAAAATAGTAATCTTTTGACTTGAAAACTGAGCCTATTTCATATGGAGGGAAACAAACAAAAAACAACAACAAAAAAGCCAACAACACCAACAAACCAACTGAAAAACAAATTACAGAGTTCCTCTAACGCTAACCACACTCTGGGGAGCTAAATATGTCTCTCTCAAATATTCAAAGCATCTAATTAGCAAAGCCAGGCAGTCACTAAGGAGACCACCAGCCATCTCTGAGCAAGACACGTGCGTCTTGCTGACAGTGTTGGCAAGGTCACCCCTTTCCCTTCTTTCCCACCCCCCACCTCCAGACCCGAGGTAGCGGGGAGCATCTGCCATCCATTTCCCCCTGCCAGGGAGTGACAGGAAAGGTTCACCGGGAAGATGAGAAGCATGACTGATGGCAGCAGAGCCTTGCTGAATTATTGCCTCTTGCGTGGGGAGCAGAGATTTGCTTTGGGGATGCTGGATTGTAAATCATCCATCTCCTTCTTTTAAAGGTGAACTGAAGAGCTTTGCATGCAAGAGGGAATTAACCAATTATTTCAGAGGGCAGGATAGTATTTGTAAGCTTCAAGCTCAGATATGTTTACATATTGAAAATGAGAACTGAAAATCACTTCTTTGGTAGAGAAGAAAGAAAGCAAGCCTCATTTTTGGTGGTTCCTTTTGTCTGGCCAACAGCAACCGCTGAATTGGTGTTGGAAGGGGTTGCTGTATTTTGGTGCTGTCTGAAGTACACGTGTTCTCTCCTGCTCTGCTGAGGTGCTGGAGGGAAGCTGCTGTTGTACCTCTTCGAGGTGGGGTGGTGGCCACGAGGGGCTGGTCCTCACAACCCATGTGTAGACCCACAGACCTGTTTTATCTCTGGTCATTAAGGAGGTTGACATACTGTGTGGAAGTCTAGGCCTGCGTTAAGAGTAATTTCAAGGTAACTGGTGGCTAATATCAGGGAAAATCTGTTTCTATGGGTGGGCATGAAAAATTCCAGGCAGTAAAAGGACTCTTCAGATGTCCCAGCCCCAGTACCGTGCCCCTCTGCATAGCCACCCAGCCTGGCTATGGAGGCAGCAGGAGAGGGATCCTCCTTGTCCTGCTCCTTGGGACATTTTCCTTTCCAGGGGATGAATTGCTCACTGCCATTTGGCATGGTCAGTGCTGGAGAACAGCATCCCCCCATGAGCCTGCTTGGGCTTTATTGAAGCACTGCCTGGCTCCGAGGCTCCCCCGGATCTTTCTGTCTCTTTTGTTTTTATTGCAGCAATAAATCTCCCAGGATCTCTCTAGTTGGAAGGGTGGGAGGGATGGAGAGGGGAGATTTCCCGTCTAGTGCATTGCAGGCTTTTATTGACTGTCAGGAGGAGCAGTAAATCTGCGGCAGGAGGTGTGCCCAGCATCGGGGAGCAGAGCACTGAGCGCTGCTGCCTCCAGCAGCTGAGGCTGGATCGGAGATGCTCACAAGCACTGCCAGGGAGCTGTAATGGCTCTGTCCTGCAGCTGCAGTCAATCTTGAGGGCGGGATTGTCGTGAAAGCTTCTACCTTTGCTTTGCTTGACCCGCTTGCCTGTTCATGCCATGTGTAGGCTGCCCTTGCAAGCCTTCCCTCTGTATACAATCCATATTCTCCAGGGCTTTCCGTTTGTGTGATCTGGGGGTCACTGGGACTTGCCAGCCCGGTGTGTGGGTCCACCACTGTCTCCTTGCTCCTCTTGCAGAGCTGGGGATCCAGCCTGGTCCCTGCAGGACCAGCGTTGCTCCAGATCCAGCAGCAGGCAGTGCTCAGCTTTGAAGCAGAGCTGGGTGTACATCCTTGGCGTGGCTCAGCACGACAGGTCATCTGCTTCTCCAGGGCTATGGTCAGTGCGTCTTTGCAGATCTGTAGCAGTCTGGGACTGATATAAATGTGACAGAAGAAAAACCAACCCTGAGACATTCTGGCCAGTGCCAATGCAACGTGCAGATGCCTGGCTTCTGGGATGTTTCCAGCTAGCTGCTTCGTTTAGCCAACGTTTTTCATCTCCAGCCTCTAAGCCCAAACTATCTCTGTTTTGAGGCTTACTCACTTTTTCCTGTTACAGACTTCTTCCCAGTGTTTGTCACAAGCAGCGTGTGTGGGCAGCGGGGCTGGTGTGTGACACGTTCCCCTGCAGCCCAGCGGGGCTGGCACCGGGAGCCCCCGTGCTGTGGCTGGGGCAGCACACAGCAGCATTTAATCAGAGGTGCTGGAGCTGCTGGGATGGAGATGAAATCCCAGCTCTTGTCTTGTGTCAGGGAGGACATTTAAACACCAGAGCAGGTAGCCCACAGGGCTTGTACAATCTCTGTCACTGCAGGATTTAAACAACAGATCGGATGACTGTCAGGAATGGCAAAAGTAAAATAAAAATCATAAATAAAATATTAAATAAGCTCTGGGTGTAGGCATCAGCCGTCCTTCCCAGGAGCCTTCACAGAGACCATACTGTGTGATTTTGTAGTAAATAAGTACACAATACCCTCAATAACATTGTAAATAGTATTTGAAATAATAATGAATAGCTTTTCCCACAAAAGCTATTAGGCAGTAAATCTACCAGGGTTTACGTTAAATTCACGTTAAACATTTAAATGCAAGTCTGCTGTGTAACACTTGCATTTCTTAATTTTAGCATGCACAGGCATAACTACACACGCCTCTGATATTTTTTTCTCTCAGAGATGCTTTCTCAGACTCAGTAAGAGTGTGACGTGGGATGTGTGTCATCTGGATTCCTCTAGCTTGGGAAGAATGACAATGTCTCTCTTATGTTTTCCTTGGCACAGCAGAACTGTGTCGACAAGCTGAAGTCCAGGGATCCTTACAGCTAGCAGCATCCCGCTGTTAGGGTAGGACTAGTGCTGTCCTCAGTGGCTGGTAGTTCATAAAACCTCTACTAGCTTGCACTGTAGGTCAGACAGATGCAGAGGTCTGCCACTTCCTTGGATTTCTGAATGATGACACGTTTTCCCCCATTAGTCCAGCAAGTTGGATGAGGATTTCATTTTTTTTCCTCTTCTTCCTCTGGTGTCACTCAAAAGGGCAGTAGAAGCAGAGTGTTACTCTAGCAAAGGGACTCTAGCACTTAAGCTGGAAAGCCCAGCTTTTATAACTTGTAGCACAAAGGTATTGATGTGGCTTGTATCTTGTCCTTTTGGCTTTAACTCCCCTCCACAACTGCCTTAAGGAATCCTTCAGACTGTGTCTCTGCAGCCGTAATGAAGCATCCTTGCAGTCCAGTTCCTCCATCCTTGGACAGGAGAAACCCACACAGAGGTCTGTGTCCTCTCTCTTGTTTCTTCTCCCATACAGATAAATTCTGGACCATGAAGCCTGTTTGCAGTCTCCACACCTAGAAGGGACATTCCTGTCTGTCTTGTGAAACTTGGATACTTAAAGTAATTCAGCTAGAAGCAAGAGTATCTTTTCAGTTTAGATTTCAGCACACTGTGATCCTGGACAGGATCTGGCAGTTTCTTGGCAAGAGAAAATAAAAAGAGATAGGGGGGATTTTTTTTTTCTTATTCTCTTTAAAAAAAAAAAAATCAGATTTTTTAAACAATGTTCTAAAACTGATGTTGCTACGAAAGTGGATGTGGATCTCAGCTCTGTGAAACCAGTTCTCACATCCTTAATTCATAGCCTGTCTCACCTGAACGCTGGGGCCAAGTGTCTTGGCAGGGGAGGTGATTGAAAGCATCTCTACTACAGTGCACACAGCATAGTGCTCTAGCATTTTGAGGTCAAGTCGAGTAAGCAACAGATTTTTTTTTTTCTTCTCCCAGCTAGCCAGCTCTTGAATTAACCTTGCTGCTCATCCTCTGTTGGCTCTGGTATTTACAGAGGAGAATACCACTGCTCTGCTATGGTAGTTTACCATCAACAGTCCCCATTATTGCCTGATTTTACTTGGAAGAGATTCCTCGTTTCCCTGGCACCAGCTTGCCTTCTAATAACTGCAGCCAATGCCACGTACTGCCTTACAGGGGAGGGCAGGCAGGCAAGGAGAGGCCTCTTGGTGATTTCCACCTGGAGGAAAAACTCACTTTGTGTAGTGTTGCCAGGATGGCCAACAGTCTTTGAAGCTGTAGAGGTGATACTCTTGAAGAGAAGAGAATCCTCCTTTTGCTGTCCCAGGCTAAGCACAGTGACTGTTGCTTGTACAGCTGAGAAACGTGGGTGTAACGTGATCTAAAAGATGCACCATGCAACATCATCTCAGCCTAAGGCAGAGCCACTTGCATCTGTGTCACTTGTGACAGATGTTTCTCCAGCCTGTTCTTAAACCTCTCCAGTAGAAAGACATTTACAGTGTCCCTAGGCAATCTCTTGTGGTACTTTACTATCCTCACCCCTTGGAAAGATTATCCTAATTCTTAAGAGAAATTGGCCTTGCTCCAACTCCAGCCACATTTTTCCCAGATCCATTCTTCCCTTGGTTCTTCATTAATATATATATATTTTTATATCCTTGAGTGCTATGCCTCAAAGGTTCACTTCCCCTCCTGTGTTCACCTAACCTATTGGGTAATCCCAGTTCCTTTAATCTTTCCTCAAGCAAACCAGCTCTCCTCACCCTCCATTTGCTCTCTTTGCTCTTCTGTGGACTTCTTCCATTTGGTCCGTGCAGCACCCTGAGCTGGTGCCCACGCTGCAGCTGAGGCCTTTTCTCTGGGTGTGTGAGGAAGGAACAGCAAATGCAGCTTGGTGAATTCTCCCAGCTCTCAGCCCTCCTTACTCCTGACTCCCATTTTTACCCTCGCTCTCTGATCCTTGTTCCCCTGCGTCTGTGGAGGTCTTGGAAGCAGCTTGGAGGAGGTGGCTCCTCTTTGCCTCTGGTTTAGTTGTGCTGCTGACAGCCTGGGTTTGGCTGTGGAGACCTGACAACAGAGGAGCTGGGGAGAGCAGGTTTTCTTTCTCAAAACAAATGGGTTAACTTGGCCCCCTGATCTTCCTGATGTCTGGAGACAGCCTGAGGAAATGGAATAGTGAAAAGGATGGGGAGGAGGGTTTGGGTTGATATGGGCAGATAATGGCATCAGGGTAGCAAAGTAGTGCCAGACAGGGTGCAGCAGAGTGAGTTGGAGCTGGTTGGAGCTTCTCCAGTGCACGAGGCCTTTTGCTTCCATTTGTGAACAGCATTTGTATGAATTAGATGTTTCTCTGAATAAGAATAGCATCAGCAGTGGTACAGATTAGGATGGAAGGAGTCTGCAGGCTTCAAGATATGAGCTGAATGGTCATCAGGCCAGGAAAAAGCAAAGTATTTAGAGACCTGTAATGCAGGTAGGCATGCTGCAGGCACCACATCCAAACCAGCTGGAGCTGTGGACTGCTGGGATGTGGAGGTGGATCAAACAGGTCACCTTCTTGATGTGGCAGATGTCAGTTACTCTGTCGAGTGAGGCAGGGTACGGACAGGGCCGATCCCACACTTTCTGGGACGTAAGAAATCCCAGCTGGCCTTTTCTCTTGGGAAAACAGGCCCAGCTGCTGGTGACAAGGGCAGGTAAAGAGGTGGAGTGGGTGCCTGGGATGCCTCCTCTCTCTGTCCTTTTGAAGATCTCAGCAGGCACTTCAGAGAGACATAACCCGGACAGCAAATCTCAGATCTCAAAATTGTTTCCACCCTCTGAGACACAGAAAAGTGCACAAAGCGTCACTGTGGCTATATACAGGGCTGCTTCCGTGAGCATCTTCTAAAACGTCACTCTTGGAGATTGGTTTAATGTTTGCTTTACACAGCATTTTTAGCATTACTTATTTTTAACTGCGTATCTTTGTTATGCTCAGCATGTCCGTCACTTCCTTGGAGCTTGCTCTTTTTCCTGGGATGTCGTAGTCACTTATTGCACGTGAGCTGGACCCTAAGCTGCCCGTCAGCTATCAGTCTGCCTCCGTGGTGGGGCTCTGTAGGAACCATCAACTTAAAGATGAAACTTCCCCAAGACTGCAGGCAGCCCTCTGAATTACCCAGGCCCTGGAAGCTGTGCTGAAAACATTCAACTTGCCCTAGTTATTGTGGTGAGCTCTTACGTGGTGAATGCCTGAAGTTTGATGATGATGACAAGGCCCCTTGTATGGCAGCTCTGATGGCACCAGTAAGCAGAGATCCTGTAATGGATCTGCAATTATTTGGTCCCCAGTGTATGAGTGGTGAGGAATAGTTCCTGCTTTTCTCCCCCTGGTCCCTCATCAGGTCCAGTAGTTTTGGATGCACCCGCTCCCAGCTGTTCTGTGCAAAAGAGGGGCACTGGTGCCACTCAGACATTTCAGTGTCTCCTAGCCAGGAGCAAACTCTGCCTGGACCTGAGCCCAGGGGATGCTCTTTTTCTCCCTTGGGAAGTCAGGCTTGGATCACAAAAATTTGGTGGCACCGTTCAGGTCTGTGCATTGCTTCCAGCCTGCTGCTGCGAACGTGAGAGCTTCCCTAGCTCCTGGAGTTGTCTGAATCGCAACACAAATACCATATGCGGTACTTAGGCTACCTTCTCTGCTTGTGAAGAATGCAATGGAAAAGGAATTTCAGTCCCTGGTAGGAAGCTGTACAGTTAGATGTGGCCTTTTTGCTTTTAATCTTCTAGGTAGCTTGAAATTGAACCTTTCATTCCTCTCTGAAATATCTCCACTGGCTGTTGAGCTCTCTCCCCCACCCCAGACTCTGTTTTTTTTTTTTTTTGTGCAGAGTGGTTTTTGTACTGAGACATCTCCTGTGCCTGCTTTCCTCAGTGGACACTGATGTGACATGCAGAGCCGAGCTGTCAGAGCTCTGGGGTGTTTTTTCTCCTCCCGGTGATGAGCTGTGACACTCCAGCTTCCCAGCTCCACGGGCCACTTCTCAACGCTTTTGTTAACATTTCGTTGTGAATGCAGCGGGGGTCTGGCAGCGGTGGCTCGAGGTGTGCCCAGGTCAGGGGGGATTTGGAAAGATGGCATTTTTCAGCTTTAGGTGAAGAATCAGTAAGGTAGCATTGCAGAGTATTCCGGTTCCCTTCATTCCTGTTCCCTTCTGTTCCTTCCTCACAGTTCTGGATTTTTTCCTGTTATTCTAGATCATCCCAGCCACTATCTTGTTCCCTCTACTCCTCTTCTGTCTGGCTCCGAGGAGCATTTTGTGGGTGGATCACGGGCTCTTTGGGGCAAATTTGCATCCCTTGGAGATGTAGATGAGGAACTGCATCACTGGAGTTGGTAGTGCTGAGCAGCATAAATGAACTGATCCCTGCAGGCTTATTTCCCTGGAATAAAGTAATGCTGGAGATGAGGAGGGAGCCAAAGAGGTACATGTGGAGCTTATTTGTTGAATCTTATTCAACAGCAGTTGCAACAAATGTATGCTCACCTGTGCGAGGGGCAGCTGGGGAGGTGAAATCTCGCCTCCTGCCAGCCTGTGGAGGCTGAAAAGAGGTGAAGCCATGGGCTGCTGGGGCTGCAGGGGACATCTCCTGGCCGGCAGCCCGGCTGCCCCTGTGGGAGAGCACCTGGCCCCTTTGCTAGCCGGTGTGTGGGCAGTGACCGCTGGGGGCAAATGGGTCCTGTAGGCTGATCCCATTAAGATCCCTCAGCCTCCCTGAGGCTTTTACCATCCAGTGTTTTAAGGCTGAGCTCTGCCTCACCTCCTGTCTCCTTTGCAATGGCCTCTCTGGCTTTAATCCTTGGGTGGCCCAGTGCCGGTTAGCCCCCGGGAGTTGACGTGTTGGGGTTTTTTACAGGGGACAGCTGGGGTCTGAGGACAAGCAGGCACCTCGCTGGCAGTGCTGCATGGCAGGGGAGGAGGCTTTGCATCTCCTGTGTAACTTGAGACGGGTTTGACTGATACCACCTCAATGCCCAGTGATGTCCTGTGCCTTGTGCCCTCCCCTCCCTGCCACGGCTAAATGGAAATAGCTGTCAGCTACGAATCGTATGGCCTGCACTGTTCCTGTGCTGCCAAACACAAAGTGCCCTCCCCAGCCAGCCCCTGGTGGGGCATCCCCACACGTGTCACCTGCATGGAGCCAGGGGACGAGGGAGGAGATGTGAGGCTGTCTTTAGGGGTGCTGCTGAGCAGTTATGCTACAGGGGTGTTTGTGGGGCTTTAGCCACACATGGATTTTCCTCCACGTTAAGGCTGGGGCAGTTCATGCTCTGTATGTACCATTCTGCAGACTGTCCCCAGAGTCTTTTGTGTTGCAGCTGGTGTGCGGCAGCACTGTTGGTCCAGCAGACAAAATTTATAATCTCACAGGAGAGACAGGTGATATCTCCTGTCCAGACCTCACCTCATCTCTAATCAAGTCTGTTGGTCCCCAGTGATCCCAGTCGTGCATCAGGGATGGAGAAGCGGTGAGCAGCACCATGTTTTGCACTCCTCATGAGGCACAGCCTTTACATTTTGATTTCCTTGGGCTGAAGGCAAGTCCAGAAGGTGTCGGTAGTGCCCTGGTCGGCGGGAGGCATGGGAAGTGTGGTCCTTGGGGAGTCGAGGCTCCCAGCGAGTGGTGGTGGGGAGGGACACCTTGTGCTTGTCCCACCAGCTTTGGCAAGGCAGGAGGGAAAGGGATACGGAGCCAGGGGGTGCAAGCAGATGGAGGAGGTGGTAGAAGAAAGGCTGAGATTCCTACATCTTCCAAAAATTTATTCATCTTAGCCATGCTCCAGATGCTGTAATATCGAACAAGTGTTGCAAAATATCAGTTCTTATCTAGCAGATGCCTGGGCAGGGAAGCTGACTGGAAATCCTCAGAGAGATTACCCTGATCTCCTCACAAACAGTGGAGCATGGAATAGAATAACTTACTTTAAATATTAATGCTACTTTAGCATTAATTTTCACTTTGTTGCTGATGGGAGGTGCTGCTGCGACATTCCCAACAAGCTGAAATCTTTTTAGGCTTCCTCATCTTACTGCACTGAGATGGAAAGGACGGAGCAGATGCTTTGCCCTGCTCCCGTGCAAACTGGTAGCAGGGCTGTGGTTCGTTAGGCATTTAGCCCATTTTGGGGGTTCTTTGACTAATATGGAAAAGCTTAAAAGCTTTTGGAAAACAAACAAACAACAAAACCCACCTTATGGTGGTGTGTGGTTTTTTTTTTCCAGGTTTGAAAAAAAAAATGCTGTAGGCATTCCAGAGGGAAGATTTTTAGTTGTTGGTACAGCATGCGAGGGTTTTCTTCAGGTTCAGGTACAGCCATCTGTTGGCAAACACTCTCCTTACAGAGCCGAGCTGGATTCACTTCCCACAGCAGCAGTGCTAACCGTAGGTATGCACAGATACTAGGGTGCTTGAAGATCTTCAGAGACCTGGATACTTGGCTGCGTACTGCTGTAATTATGTTGAAAATATTGCTGAATTTGGAAAACATAATCTATAAATTAGATTTGTTGCTGCAGACCCACTGCCAGCTATGGGACTTGTGCTGTCTCTGCAGAAGTTGGAGCTAACTTTGGCTTTAGCCTCAGCGCACCTTGGACTGAGCTTGCTCTGTGAGCACTTTGAGCCTTTCTGGTGGGCGTTTGTTGGTAAAGCAGGACTGCAGTGCTATGGCCGGGTTTTGGGAAGGTCCAGCCCTTCTGCTCTCCACTGATGTGGGCTGGTGGGGCTCATCACCAGCTCTGCTGGGCCACTGCAGGGCTGGGCTGGCTGAACTCTGCACAGGTTTCCCCAGCAGCAGAGCACAGACACGCTCAGGCCTCGGCTGAGGAGAGTTGGCAGATCGCTGTGTGAAAGTGCACAGGAGCCTGTCTGTGCTGTTATACTAAATCATAGCCTTTGTGTATCCATTATGTGAATTTCGTGAGACTTGGAAATATTTTTCCCCCATGCCTCTGTACCCTAACTGTGCTAGAAATTCAGCCAGGTATGCAGTTATGTGCGAGCATTATGCAACGAGTGCTTTAGAAAAGCACAGTGCTCGCTGTTTCGCAGCAGTCGAGAGATTTTTCCAAGGCATTTAGCAGCAGAGCTGCTACAGCCAGGCCAGCAACCGTGGCTGTGCAATTCCTGCATATCTTCTGTGCACACGAGCCTCGGTTGGCCACTGCGAATATGCTGTATGATCCTTTTTTGCCCTGATTCAAGGAATTTTGTGGATCTGCTGATGGTGCTGGTTGGAATACAGCTGAGCCCATGCTTACTGGGGTATTTCCTCAGCAGCACAGAAATGTCAGGGTACTTTGTGTCTTGGCTACGTGGGGAAAAGAAGGCGATACAGCCCCTACCTCCCTTGAGCTTCGGGTGAGCCTGTATGTGCATGTATTTAGGGGTTCTTTTTCCCTGTGCTGTTTATCTCAAAGGTTTATTTCAATTCATACACTTTAAATGTCAGGTCTGTAAAACTGCACGTTGTAGACAGAACGGCAGCGATACAGCCTTTGGGAATGAGACCCTACCCTTGCTGTAGTGTGTGGTGAAGGCAGAGCTGAGTGTGAGGGATACATGCAGAGCACTGAGAGCTGTCTTTCAAAATGAGACACCTCAGATTGTTCAGTGAAAGTACTGAAAAGCCAAAGAAAAACAGGTGACTGCAAGAGGTTTCTTTTCCATGCTCAGCCAAACCAAGCCTTTTTTATTTTATTTTATTTTTAAGCTGGGGGCTCTTAGAAATGCTTGGAGAATAACCTTTCCTCCCTCAACCCAGCTATCTTGCTTTTGGGATGAGTGCTGATGACCCCGTTCTGTTTTGGCAGGGATGAATCATGCCTGTACATATGTCACGCTGCAAGAAGCAGCAAAGGAGGAAAGGAAGGAGAAGTCCCTGCTGTAAGAGTGCTTCCCCACATCATTGCTTCTGGCCCCTCCTTTCCCTTCCAAAACAAACAAAAGAGCCTGCTGCAGGTCTCCTTCGTTTGGTCACAGCATCCTGGGTAAAAGCAGCATGGTGCAATGCCTCTTCAGAGGAAATCATATCTCCCATTATTCGTGAGTCACAAGGGTTAAGGAGATTAGCTGTTTCAGTGGATTAGTAAGGGGCTGAGAGATCTGTTCATCTCAGTGTAGCTAGCTGTCTTAGGAGTGGATGTGTAGAGCATCTAAAAATAATTCAATTATTTGTGCAAAATATCTGTCAGGCTGGTTTCCCTCAGGCAGACGTTCCCTCCCACAGCACAGCTCTCGCAGAGCAAGGTCCCACCCGAGGAGAGATGGGAACAGATCCTGGCTGATGGACGCAGAGCATCGAGCTGCCAGCTCCCCGCTCCTCCTTCCCCAAAACCATATAGACTCTCGCCCCAAAACACTATCTTAAGGGGTGGGTTTCCCTTTTCTCCAGACTTTGACCACCCCACTGCTGTCTGGGCTCCCCAGGGACAAAGCAGGCGGGCTGCTGAGGACAGAGTCTCCTGCTTATGGAGGTGCCACATCTCGGCTCGCTGCTGGGGACATTTGTCATTCGGAATAACTCTGTGCCCAGACACCCAGTATTAGTCTTCTCCAGCACCAGTGCAATAAAAATCAGTGGCCCTGGGCGGCGTGAAATGAACTTTGGAGGCATACTGAAGCCTTGGCTGTAGATTCTCCACCTGCTTCAATATATGAAAAATAATAAAAATTTTATAGATCCCTAAGGCATCTCTGAGGCATGGGAGAACACTTCAGCATTCTGTGCTGGCGCTACTCCTGCCCATGCATGGCTGCCTGGGCTGGAGGTCCCTGGGGTGTCTGGTCACAGTTAAAGGCACTCCATGCTGAGGGGTGGCATGGGGAGGGGAAAGGGAAAGAGGTGGAAAAGCAGGATCTTGGAGTCTTTCCCATTTTTTTTTTCCACCGAGCTCCTGAGCATGTTGGCAGGTTGCTTGCCTCGCTGTGTGTCTCTTTCTGCTGTTTGTAAAATGGGAACACGTTTCACCTCACAGGGCTGTTACGAAGCTTAATTAAGATTTGCAAAGTGCTTTGGTGCTGTATAAATGCCAGTCACTTTAATTAATAAAATGAAATGGCTGTGCACTCTTGGCTTTTGTTTACCTGGGTGTGAGCAAGAAGCAGCCAGCATGGTGATGTGCAGCAGCGCTGATATTTCACACAGCTGTGTCTTCTGAACGTCCTGTTTTCCTGAAGGCATTTTGGGATGCCTTACTGACCTTTAGACTGCCATGCTCCCAAACTGGACATCACCCTCGGAAGCCAGGGATGAGTCCTGTCAAACCTAAGCCATGAAGACTGCCTGCAGCATGGATCAGGCAGGGACCAGGGCAAGAGCCTCAGCTGAAAAGTGGCTCCTTGATGATGAGGGGCCCTGCTGAAGCTCTGGAGGATGGCTCTTTGGGGAAGGACCTCTGGGGATGCTGCTAGCTTGCTCCCTCGCAGCAGGTTTCACCAGCTGGCTTGCGGTGCAGGGAGGTGGTGGAGCAGCATGCCCCAGCCCTGAGCAGCGGGATGTGGAAACAACCAAAGCAACCCATGGAGATGACTTTTCTTCTTCTGCCTTTTGATGGTTTTCCTTGACCATATTCAAGGACGGATTTTACCAGCCGTGTCATCAGTATCTTTATAGAAAAGGCTTATTTCATGAGAGCTAAAAATGTCCAGGAGGGAGATGCTCACAAGAGGATTTTTAAGGGTTGTTTTTTTGGTTGTTGGTTTGGTTTGTTTTAGCCTTCTAGGTGCCAAATGCTCCAGAGAGCATTCTCAGTTGTGTCCCTCAGTGCCTGGCCCAGGTCTCCAGCAGTGGCTGTGTCCAGTGCTGCACGAGCCAGAGGTGTCTCACGCTGCAGTGACCCAGTGTTGTCACACGCTGATCCAACGTGAGCATCCCAGAGACCAGCAGCCCGGCATACCTGGCTGGTCTGGATCCACATCTAAGCATCTGTACTCTAAAATAAGGAATCAACACATGAGATCTGTGGTCCCATGAGTTTCAGTAGGGTTGCCTCTGCATCTAGGGAATGCACCTCCACTCTATGGGCGACTCAGGACATGTTCAAAGCAGAGCCCTGTTCCCCCAGTGCCTGCCCGCTCCTCAAGTGAAAGGAGACCATCAGGATAAAGGGCACATTTTAGTCTTCTGTTCCTCACAGTACAAAACCTTCTTTGTCTCTTTCAAATTAGAAACATTTGTGCAGGAGGAGACATGGTTTGGCTCTCTGTGATCTTTGTAAAAGCTCCCAGCTGAACAACAGCAGGAGGGAGGAAGAACCTGCAGGAGTGCTGTCTGCTGCTGGGCAGGTATCTCAGGTGAAGGCTGGAGGAAAAGGTTCTCTGAGAACTCTTTTCTCAGCACTGGTAATAACCCTTATTTGTCCAAACTCGTCTCACGTAGGCACTTTGGACAAGGCTTCCTCTTCTCTTTCCCCCACCAGTGCCTGATGCAGCAGCCGAAGGTGCCGCAGGTTGGCACAGCATCACGTCCCCTCCTGCTGCAGGCAGTGTGGGCAGGCAGGAGATCCTGCGCCTCCTGCTGAGGATGATGTTTAAGCGTGTGGGTATCAGTATTGGCACACTCTGTTAGCATGCGTAACCGTGTTTCTCCACACCTATCATTTGTACTATAGAGAAGCACTACCTGCTATCTCTAAGGCTGCACCACGGGGCTGAGTAGGCGTGTGTGTAGATGACTGCTTTTTTGAGCTGCCAAAGGTTCGTACGTGGGGTGCTTGTACTTGAACACCGTGTGCATCTCTCCCTCCTTTCCCACCCATCACTCTAGGCAGGACCATAGGAGTTTGCTAGGTGATTTCTCAGCACTCACCTCTGTGCTGGACTAAAACTAACCTTCAGCGTCTAATTATCGCTCCACGGTTCAGGCTTCTAAGCAGAAATTGGTATCATCTCTCTGCCCTTGCAGAATGTGAATAACTCAAAGCACAGGCAACAGAGAAGGATCAGGGTGCTCATGGACTCTTGTATTGCTTCTTACTCATTTCTGTGTGACTCTGATGTTATATCACAGCTTATTATGTTGTCCAGAATATACTGTGCAGCATCCTAGCAAATACCAGGGAGAGTCACAAGATCACATTAAATTCCCTACCACTGACAGATTTGATTTCAGGTGTGAATTTACAGCAGGGGATGGATATTTAGAGTTTAATTGTGAGTCCAATGTGAATTTCCAAAGTGCAGTCTGGATCTTTAAAGCTTGATAGTGCTGCAATCAGCGATATGTTAATTTTTTGTTTTATATAGTCATTTCCACTAAAAGTGATCATAATATGCTGTTATTTAAACTTTAAAGGGCAATTAACAGTCAGATCTGGCACAGCTAACCCTTAAACAGGTTATTGCTTTTTGCGGATTTAGATACCTTCATTAGATTAGCCTTGTAGCTTCTTTGTACATCGAGGCACAATTTTTAACCGATTATGTTGTTTGTTTAAACAAGTGTAAGCCAAGGATCTACTTAGTATCTCTACCATGGTTTGCACCAGTTTAAGGCTATCAAATTTTGAACCCCATTTTAATTAACCCACTACACTTTGTTGTATGGATAGCGTCAGAATAAAAATGAACTGCTTGTTTGGCTATCTGGGGGCTTTGCTTTATAACTCAAAAGTAGTATCTGTGATTCTGTAGCTAACATTCCCATGAACAAATGTTATTGTGAGACTCTCTACACCTCGTATACAAAGTGCTCAAGAATGTGCTTTCCTGGTGGCATCTCCTTTGGTGAGAAGGTAAGTGGCCACTATAGGACATGTTCTGGCAGCCAGCCTGGAGAGGAGGTGAAACCACAGGAGTCTTTCCAGGGGTTCAACTTATTTAGAGGCATCCAGGCTTTGTAGAGGAAGTCAAAATAGGTAGGCAAAGAGCCTCGCCACCATCATCAGTGACAAAGCAGAGTTCAGCCCACCTTCTCTCAGAAATACACTCTTTCCCGTAAGTGCCAGCATCCTCATTAGAGGACCAGTGAAGCGTGGCAGCTCAGCTATGATGGAAATACAGTAGAAGCCTCATTATTGTGAAACAAGCTGCTACCATGCAAAGCAAATACAGAAGTACCGGGTTTGGTCCTTACCAGGTAGTGCTGCTGAGGCTGCAGAGAGCCGCTGGCTATGGCTAAAGTCACAGCCATCATAAAGGCATGCTCCTGACCACAGGACAAAGGCAGTGAGCCCTGAAGGTGACTCAAAGGATTTGATTAAAATTGTCACCAGAATTTGAGTGTTTAAACAAGTTCGGACCTCTTCAGAGAGGCTGGGTCTGGAACTCCACTTCAAGAGGCCTGGCCTTGCCACTATGATGCTGAACACGACACACACACTGTGAAAACAGCACTAGTCTGCTGGGCCTTTTACTGTCCAGAAGTGGGAATGCAAAGAGCAGTGAAAAGTTAAAAAGCCAAAGAAACTCCTTTGAAATCTCAGGAGTGGGGTTTAGTTCAGATGCTAGCAACAGCAGTTCAGAGAGTCCTTCCTTCTTGCTACGCTAACACTTTACTCCCAGGAGCATTAGCTGAGAAAATCAACAAAACAAAACAAAAAACAACAAAGAATGTTCAGTGACTGATTTCAACTTCTGAGAAATATCGTGTGGCCATCCCACCGTCGCCTGGTGAGACCCACAGGGTCCTGTGAGCCGTAGGAAGGGCTGCTCATCTCTGCTCTGCGGGCCCCGTGGCCACGTCCATCAGTCATGACTGGCATGCTGGCTGCCTTAGGGGGCCTGGCTCCTCGTAGGGCACTTCTTTGGCAAAGCTGGGGTGCCCTGCCTCGCTCTGCAAGCTGAGAGCAGCGAGGGCCTGGGAACGGGGTATTTTCGTGATAGAGGAGTTGCCGGGCTGCTGACTCACTGTGCGTGCCAGAGGCACTGCTCTGCGATCCTGAGCACGGAGGGGGAGGGAAAACAGGGCACTGTGAAGATTGGTGGAGAGATAAGGTCACCTAGTGCCTCCGGTCACCAAATCAAAGTAACTGGGATTTTCAGCGTGTCGCTTCCCCACATGGAGAAGAAAGAAGCAAAACCCTTTACATATTACCCATTCCAATGCGTGGTTTAAAACTACATGTATCAGGAAGGAGACTGACAGATCACTTGGTGTTTAGCCGGCCTGTTCTGATATGCTGAGGGTGGCGTCAAGTGAGATTTGCCTACTGTAGGTTATGCTCAGGTGTATGTGAGGTGTCCTGGAATCTCTCTGCTTTGTTAGGCACAGGTGTCCTCCCTTCCAGTAAGAGCCATCCTTGACTCTAATCCCATGCTCGGAATCAATAACACTTTGTTGTGATATTGTTAATTCTCCCCAGGCTGGAGCCGTAAATGCCGAGGCACCGGGACATCTTCTCTGCCAGGCACAGCTCGTGCTGGGCAGTGCAGTGACTTCCCCCAGGGAGCAAGGGACATCCGCAGGCATCACCGCCTCTCCCTCTAAATGCAAGGCACCTTTCTGCAGCTTGCTGCGGCTAGCATACCTTGAAAAAGGAAAAATGCTAAACCCTACCGAGACAAAGCTCTGTACTGCACATAGAGCCTTCTGCGTGCAGAGCCTGCGGGGAGGATGAGTGATAACAAAGCACACGTGACAAGCGTTAGTCACGTTGCTTAATGAACGGCTAGAAGGCACTCGGAGACTTCAGGCCCTGGGTAGATGAAGGCTGTTCATGTGGATTTTCTGGCCCTGAAGTTAAAGAAACGCAGGAGACCTTGTTCTTACAAGATTTCAGGTCAGGTTTTTCTATCAGAGATATGCATCTATTCAAGATAACCACGCAAGGGAGATCTTCAAAGGAAGCTGAAAATGAAGGGGTTTGGGAATTCTTCTTTTGCCTTTGAAAATCATCACCAGGATGGCAGCAGGGGATTTCCCTGGGCAGATCCTCTTGACATTTTTAACTTGCCCATCATCTTCCCCTCCTCTTCCAGCCTCTCAGTTCTTGACCTCATTCCCTCCCTGAGGCAAATACAATACCGGGGCTAATTATCCAGAAAGGAAATGTTAGCAAACGTCATAGGAAGAGTACGTGGTGAACGTCCATCCAGAGCAGTGGGCACGGCTTCCTGGTTAGACCACCCTGCCCAACATGATGTTCTCTTAGTTTCTTTACAGACCCTGTTATAGATCAGCCACGATACTCCTTGCATGGTTTATAGTGTTCTGCCTGGCATTTTTCATGGCTCCCTTTACACATTTCAAATCAGCCATCAAAAGGAGCTGCGGGAGAAGCTGCTGCCTAGTGCGGACAGACAGGCTTGGGCTCTCTGTCAGCCCAGCTGGTCAAAAATAGTCTCGGGAAACTCTGTGAGTCTTGGACGGGAGTAGAAAGAGCAAGGCAGGTCACTGCTTAAAAAGTGACAGATGCTTTGCTGTTGTGACAGCAGCCCTTCTGCTGACCGTGTAGGAACGCTCTGCAGGCCACTGG
This sequence comes from Anser brachyrhynchus, assembly GCF_964034855.1. Lineage (NCBI taxonomy): Eukaryota > Metazoa > Chordata > Aves > Anseriformes > Anatidae > Anser > Anser brachyrhynchus. The sequence continues at coordinate 29,574,778 of NC_137699.1, read as the reverse complement.
TGCCCCACAGACCACGGTCCAAGAACCACTGTCTGCCATATGGGTTTTTAATAACATAGCCTTTGTGTTCTTTCAATCACTGAAATATTTAGCATCCTTTTACCACTCTGCATTGGCTGTTCTAGTTCAAGATCCCAGGAGTGCAAGGTTTGACTTTCCTCTCAGTGATTTTCAGGCTTCATAACAAGCAGGTCATATTTTCCTTTTGGAACAGAGGAATAGGAAGTCATTTTCCTTAATCTGCTCTTGGAAGTCCAGCCAGTTGTTTAATCCATCTCAGAATAGGGGTCACCAATCCTCTTTCCCCTGTGGACATGTCACTGAATCAGCTGAGCGGGGGGAAAGCTGTTCCTTGGGTTTATGCATTGGGGCAGCCTACACAGAAGAAGGAGGCACGGCAAGAGCATTCAAGACTGAAGGAGATACGTCCCAATGTGCTGATTAAATACACGCAGACTGGTGTAACCGAGTCGTCAGCCGGAGACCTGACTACTGTCATCAGCCTGAGCCTGAAAGACTGTTACACGAGTCCCAGACAAAGCATCAGCTTGCACACGCTGATTGTGTCAGTTTTCGCACATCACAGGCTGCTATTACTTTTTTTTGGTGCTGTTTGGGTAACGGTTATTCCTTTGTAGGGTGGCACCCCACACTGCTAGTGTGCTTGGTATCTTAGCATCCAGCTCAGGCACAAGGTACCCAGCCCAGCGTCCCACGCATGGCTGCTGCCCAGAGGGTCCCCAGGAGAAGGGCAGCTCACACTGGCAGGGTTTCCTGGTTACGTCCAGAGCCTCAGGCTCAGCTGAGGGGACTTCATACAGGTGAGGAAGGCAGTGTGTTGGCCGGGCCTGAGCTCTATCTCCTTGCTTTTCTCTAAACCAGCATAACACTTTTCCTAGGAACCCACTTACACACCCACCCTCCGTGTAGCCACGAGCCTTCTGAGCCTGCTCTTTCCCTTTGCTTTTTCCCTTTCCTGGCATTGCTGCCAGTGAGAAAAGCCAAATCTATCCTGTAGCTGTAAAGCTCTGTGCTTGGGACCATGACAGAGCTCCGTGAAGGAAGGATTTTATACCCAGTCAGGAAATGAAAACACCAACCCAAAGAGCACCCGCTGGGAGTTCAACTACAGCCCGGTGAGGGGAGGTTGAAGCTGATTTTCACCCTGTAGCCCAGCTGTGAGCAGGTGGGGCTGCCTTAACTAATTGGTGCCAGCTGCAGGGGGATAAATTGCTGCCTGCCCCAGGCATCCCTTCCCCTGCCCTCTGGGGAATAGTCTGGAGGAGCTCCAACCAGAGCGGGCAACCAAAGGTAAGACGCCTGTGGATGTGAGGAACAGGGAGGAACCTGGGGGGCTGTTGGGGTGCCAAAAGGTTAAAAACTCTATTTTGCACTTTAAATTCTCTGTGTGTTGTGACTGTAGCTTGTAGAAGGAGGCCTGAGACAATTTTAAAACAGTTGGCATAGCTTGGACAGCAATATAGTCAATGCACTTTTGCTCAGATTTTCAGGTAGCTTGTAGCCCGTGAGGGGCTTTGTGCTGCCCTGGCTGTGTTGGTGGCACCCCCCAGTTTGGCTGGTGATAGCCAGCATGAATAGTTCAGCAGCACCCACAGTTACAGCGATGATTGCAGTAAAGATGAAGCCCTCAGCATGCAAACCTGAAAACGTTGGCTAGTCTACCCGTATGTAAATCTCTGTGCATACACTTATTTGTGTTGAGAACTAAATTAAATAGAAACGGATGGCTTGCCAGGGCCATAAAAATGTCAGGTCTTCAGAAGAGCCCAATCTCTGCGAGAGCATTTGAAATATTGCATATATATTGGAGGGGATTAGAGCCAAATGAGAAGATACCAGACAGAGCAATAAACTGAGCCCTGCAGCCTGTTGTTTCAGGGCCTAGGAGACAAGACTGCAGACTCACCTTGCGACAAACCAGTTACTCTTTGGGACAGTGGCAGGCTACTTGTGTGTGTGTAGGAATGGATGCAACTTCTCCGTGCTTATGCGAGCTATTTTTACCTCATTGAGCTAAACAGACAGGGTCTCTTTCATGAGTTTGTGTTCAGTTTCTTCAGAAAATGACCTCAGAGCAGGGTTAGGTTTCTGACATAGGGTGGGAAGGGAACATGGTCCACCAACAGGAATGCAGGAGCTGGTACAAGCCCTTTAGGACTGTCTTCTTTTGGGCTTCAAGCTGATGATTTTCCTTTTGAAGATATAGATATATGGTGCCCCTTTTAACCTGAGTAGTTACATTAAAAAACAAACAAACAAAACAGATGCAAATGTTCCCCTTGCCCCCTAACCCCAAGAGTTAGCAGGCTGGAGTCAGCAAACATATGGCTTTTGCTAGATTTTTGCCTAGACCAAATCCTGCTTCTCGTGCCTGTAGGTTTTCTGCTGTTGCTCCTGTAGTCTTTGTTTGAGGTTTCCTCCCCTTCCATCACAGAAGCTATTTTTCATTCCCTTTCACAAAACAATATTTAACAGGGCTCTTCTGCCTATATTTGTCTTCATTTTGGGTAATAAGGCGAGGCTCAGTTTAGGCATCTGCTCTTAGCTACCTTATGCAGAATGTAGGTTTTTATCCAAGACATGCACTGAAAATCTGTCACCTCTGGTACTTCTGGCAGGTTGTTCTCCAGAGACGATCAGGACTCAGATGAGAGAATCACTTATGCGTGAGATGCAGGCCAGAGGTGCTTGTTAAGCATGCTTTAACAGAAGCTTCGTCTCTATCTTGTTCTATAAAATCCAGAGTATTAGAAAAATAAATAAATAAAAATGAAGTGCAACGATTTTATTATCCTTTTTTTCCCTCTCCTGTTGCCTGACCCAAATGTAATGACAGGCTGTTAGGAGGGTGTAATCTACTACAGACTTCTATTTGCAGCCAGTGCACCAGATTGTGTGCCTATTCATAAGATAACAAAAAAACCCTTCTCTCTTGTTTTAAGAGCTCTTGAAAAGCAAGCCAAATGCAAGGCAAAGCTTGACTCCTCCTCCTCACCCCCGTACTATGATGTTTAAGTGCAGTGAAGTTGTAGAGCTACATCTGTAGGTGGTCCAAAACCGTAGCATGTTCTCCAGGCTCAGCAGTGCCCTTTGTGCACGCTGGTGTCTGGTTCTTGGCTGGTGGGTTTGGAGATGCTCCTGTTAAATACGTTCAGCTCTAACTCTGGTGGTTCTGGCTACACGGGGTTTCTTTCCAGGAGTCAACGTGGCCTTGCTCAGAGGGTTTCCTTCCTTCCTGATGGACTGGTACAGCCATAGGGAGCCGTGCCCGTGTCTGTTTTAATAGGGTGGGTGTTTCAGCCACTGAAATCCCTCTGGACAGCCTGTTTGGAGGCATCAGAGCATTGCAGTGTTCAGGCATCCTTTTCCATTGCTAGCTGCCGTCTACAGGAACCCATGTTTAGGAGAGGGTCTTGTTCCCATGTGGGAAGGAGCTGAGTGGTGCTTGCACTGCTGGGAGCTGTGGTTCCTGCCTTAGCTCCTTTTTGGTCCCTGTCCACAGCAGTGGATGCGTGGAATTGTGCAAGGCATTAGGATGAATGGCGGGGTCCTGGGAGAGACCAGACTGCTAGAAATGGATGTGCCCTTCCTAATCACAGCATGCCTGCATGCTCCGCCAGCAGGGCTCATGATTTGTAACAAGCAGAGGTCTAAGGGTCCGCGGCTAGGTTTTATTATTTGTGACAGATCTGCTGACTCCTGGTTTGTGAGAGCTGGGGACGCAGTAGGGGGTCCTGAAGGAACTAAGGAGCTGAGCCAACCCCTTCAGGTTATGTGCCATGTGTCTCTGCCTCCATGTTGCACTGTAGGATGCTCTCCTGCCAGCAGGGAGAGAAGGTCCATGGCAGCTGAGCTTGTCCCCTCTTGACAGTTTCATCCCCCTTGCAGCTCCCTGCCTGCCTCTGTGCTCGTCCTGCACCGGTTCTCCTGGGGATCCAGAGAGCCTCAACTGCAGGGAGGGGAGAGGGGACTGACATCAAGGAATACAGCCCAGCTAACAGCATCCCTAAGGAAAAATCTTGGAAAGGAAGAGAACATCTTAAAAAGAAAAAAATAAAGGTGGGGAGGGTGTCTGAGGCCAGGTGTCTGAGCTGCTTGGTGAGATGGAAACCTGCCAGAACCATCTGCCTTACTGTGAAGCGTGAAAGCAACCCACCCACAAAGCTTGTGAGAGTAGCTTTGGGGACAAAAAAGGAGCTACCTTATTTTGTGTAAACCATGATTTCCAGTCTGTCTGGAAACAAGTGCTTGGCAGCGTGGCTGAAGGAGGACAGACACAAGAGATGATGCTTTGGGAGATGTGTTCCTGGGAACCCTGCTTTCCTATAAGTTACCGTTTCCTATAAGTTACTGCTTTACCAGGCTATATTGTATTGTGTAGCAAGTCAAGTGATTGTAGGGCAAAGCATCCCTCTGTCAGTACCCAGAACATGCTGCCTTCCCTACCGTGGCAGCAAACATTTCAGGCTGCATCTTGTCTGAGCTGTGGTGGAAAGCTGAAGTGTTTCTAGAAGCTGATGAGGATGCCAGCTTGATTGCTTTCTTACTTTTAAGTAAAAAGTTAATTAGCTATTTATGTTGTTGTAAACTGTGATGGCCTAAGGATATGAGTGGCAAAGTCTCTAGGGAGAGGAAATATGAGCCCAGCTGATTGGTGTGAGTTCCCAGGAAAAGGCAATTTGAGTTGATGCAAACCTTTTTACAGGCTTAACAAGAAATCCCAGTTTTCAAACCGAGCACATCTTAGGCACAAATCCCTTATGCTCAGAAGCTCATACAGAAATATTAGATGAGCTAGTAAAACACATTACCTTTCCTTAAAAACCTTGCTTCTATTTATTTACACGTTTCAAGCACTCTCTCCTCCATAACATGGAATTGTTTTGAAACAGTGGTGCATTCGTGCTTATGATATGCTTCAGAGGCAAAGGAGCACTTGTTCCCATTTTACAAGTGGGGAAAGGGTTGGCAAAGGAGGACATTGGCAGAGGGAACAAGGACCACGTGGTGGTGTCTTCTTAGGAGATGTCAAGGAGATGCTGTGATAGCTCCTCCTTTGCACCTTCATCTCCTCACTGCAGAGAAGGGCATACAGAGCCTCGAGGTTTGCTTATTTATTTCAGATCTCAGTGGGGCAATGAGTTTGGGACCAACTGAGACCGTCAGTCTCTGTGCCATGTGTAGGTTAACACGTGCTGTGTTCCATCCTAGCAGCAGGCGCTTTCCATGGGGCAGAGAGATCATTTTCTATTATAGTTGGTGAAATGCTTCACATTGTGTTTCAGCAGGTTTACAACAGGATGAGAGCTTGTTTCATCAGGAGAGATGTAACTGATGGGAGCTAATGTATACAAAATCAGCTTATACGAGGGTTAGGTGCCTCCAAGTGATGATGTCTCACATTAACGGGAATGGTTTATTCAGTGTGGAGAAGGATGCTGGGCAGGCTTCTCTGAATTGAAGGGTACCTGAATATGAGGAGCTGAGTCAAAAGAAATAGGAAGCTATGCTTGTTTCTAGCAGTCAGAAATACGGGCTTAAATTTGTGCTAGGGTGCCTAGCTGGGGTGCTTGATTTTGGGGGGCACTTGATTTTTGCCGGGGTTTTCAGTAAAAAGCTACAATTCTGAGGGCCTTGATGTGTTTTTTTTTTTTTGTTCCCAGTACCAAATGCTTAAATTTGACCAGAGGCTGGGTATCCCCTTTTCTCCTGCCTCAGTTTCTCATCAACAAGGTGAAAATGCTAATACTTAGCTTTTTTTTTTGAGTTGCTTCAATTTCTTGGTCCTTCAATAGGAAGTAGCGTCTGGGTACAAGTAAATAAGAAAAGCACCTACAAAATCTGCATTTTGCAAAAATACTGCACATTTATAATGGAAACAAGGACTTTGATTTGTGACCCTGTGACCGTTTTCCAGTGATGCCGTCACCCCCCTGAATAGCAAATTTAACTGACTGGTAAGAGGCTAGCTTTTCTGAAGTACTTTCTGCATTTTGCAGAAATAATCCATGGATCCCTAAACACCCATCAGCCACAGGCGGTCCCCTGCTGATGTAATGCCTAGAGCTATGCACATCAAAGTGGGATTGTGGCCAGCACCTATCCTTACTCTTACACACAAAGTAGGAGGATCAATATGAAGAGCAAGAAGCAATAATCTGTTTTATTCTTCTTTGAAAGCCAGGCTTACAGCATCTTTTTATCCCAGATTTTCATCAACAGTGGTGGGTGGTTTTTTTTTTTTCCTTCCCCTGCACTGGCACAGAGGACATCATCCATGAAATACCAATGTTACTTCCTTCATGACCTTAGCTATCCTCAGGTCTGTATCGGCCAGTTCTAACACTGTATTTTGTGAGCTATGGCAGGAGCAAGTCTTTACCTAAAAGGATTTTTATAGCATTGGTAGGCTGAAACAGGCTCTTTGATTTATCCCTATTTTAACATTTCTGCCCGTGGGTGATTGAGTTTAATTAAGGCTGACTAGTAAATATTTATCCTCATGACAGAAATAGATGCAGGTTTGTCCATTAAAAACACTACACAGACTGCCTCTTTGGCTGCAGCTAACTGAACTGAACGCTCAAAGGTTTTTATTAATACCGGCGAGGAAAAAACCTGGCACCTGACCGCCGCGAGCATCCCGCCGTGCTGCTCTGCCTGGCCGAGGAGCCTCTCTCCCCACCAGCAGCCCCTCCGATGAGGCTCGTTGCCATGGAAGTCTCATTAAATTTACATCTCGCCGGGCTGGGGCTCAGGCTGTATTTTTAGCCAGCGGTGGTTGTGGATGAGAGGGGTGGCTGCTGCTCAGACCTCGGCCAGCGGGTGGTTGGTGTGCCTTATGGCTCACCGTGGTGGGAGCAGCACCCTGGGTGGGACTGCCCCTGTCCAAAAGATGTGCCCCCATCGAGGGGTCTGGCAGTCCTCTGCAGCCCCTGCTGCTGGTAGGGATGAGCGCGGGGTGAGCTGTTTCGGGGCTGAAGAAGCCTTTGGGGCAGTTCTGCACAGTGCCGGTGGCTTCAAGTGACAGGGTCTGGTTAGGTTAGGCTGAAAATAGCAAATCTCGCTTGACTTGAGCTAAACCTTAGAACCTGGAGGGGCAGGAAGGAACTCATCCGAGCTCAGCTGAAGAACAGCCCTGCCATTCCAGCTGTGAGTATTTCTGGGGAAAGCGTTGCACCCGAAAAGGAGGAAACAGCTACGTGGTGCCACAGATGCTCAGGGTGAACCTAGCCTTGCCCAAATCTGCTTTGGAAGGGCTGAATTTGAGTTCCTACTCGAGGAACCAGACTGAATGATCTGAAATCTGCGCTTACTGTAAAAAGAACTCCACGTGTTCCCTCTCGGTCACTTCAAATCGGATTTGTTGGTGCTGGAAGGAGGGGAGGAAAAAAAAACAGGTTTTGGTGTCTGTCAGCACTGTGAGCATTTCTTGGCTCAAAATGCTTGCTAGGCTCTCCCACTCTCTCCCCCTCTCTCTCAGAGCACTGAATCTCAGCAGTGCTAAATGCTCCATAAACCAGATTTTATCCTGAATTACACCTGGGCAATCTTTCAGACTTCCGTGGGTCTCACAGATGGCCAGGAGAGCCTTGTTTAGCCTGCAAAACTGTGATTTGTGCTGAGGCATGGGAAAGAAAGAGTCCAGCTTGCCTGTAAACCAATAACTCTTGTCTCTAATAAAAGCCATTTCTTTCTTCAAAGGCTGTGAAAATTTGATCTGGAGCAGTTGGGCTAAAATTAAAGCCGAGTCCAACGCTGCCATCCCGTACAGTCCCATGGACAGGCAGAGCTGTGTCTGAAGCTCCAAGGGCTGGTGGGGACTTACTATCGTTGCTTCTTAAAGAGATGGCAATACCATTAGAAGTTGAGGGGTTTTTTTAGCTTTTTCCACAGTTGCAGATTTCTAAATTTCTGTCTCCGCAGGAGGCACCAACTGGTAAATATATTTAAAAAAAAAAAAAAGAGGAGAAGGGGGGATTATTTCTAATTTGCTGAAAATGGGATGTGACCTGGTTCTCTGTAGGCCTGACAAAGCCAACTTTTGCAGCTGCAGGCTATTTCTGCTGTAGACCATCTCTAAGCCCTCCATAGGGAGTTACTTTCAAGGCTGGCTCTGCAAACCCTTCTCACCATTAGGACAATGAAGAAGCCAGAGGCTCTGGCTCACAGGCTTTCCTCTACTCTTGCAGTGTCCACTGGAAGCACAACTTGCCGTTAGTCTCGATGTGAGTATAGGGCAAGTGGTATTTTGCCTGGGCAGCATCATGATTTTGAGTCTTACACAGCTTGAGTAGAACGAGAGTGGGCTGCTCAGACTGCTTCAGGAAGCCCTCAATGTCTTCCTCTGGCTCTTGCTCTGGTCCCATCTCCGAGTTACAGCCCCTGAGCCAGTGAGTGGGGCCCCACCAAGGAGGGTTAGGGACCTGGAGGGCTCTCAGCACTTCTCGTTGTGACCTTGCAGCCTCTGAGCGCTGGTGAGGCTTCTGTGAATGGGTCAGAGGACAGAAATAGGCAGCGGCTGCAGGCGTGAGGGTGTTCCCCGTGGGGGAGGCACGGCCAGCCCTGGGCATCGCTTGTGTGCTGTCCTCGGCTGCTCTAGTCGCCTGCTGCATGTGGAGCTGAGCACGTCTTTGATATCCTCTCCGCTTCAGTTCTGCTTCTGGAGAGCAGAGATAAATGTGGCTTACCCGTGCACAGCACCGGGAGAGCCTCAGCCTAACGGGGCATGTGTTCAGGCCTGGTCTGTGGCTGATCAGGATCAGCTGTCGGGGACATTTACCATTTACAATTTACTTCTCAGAATACGTTTTTGCTCCAGCACCTTTTGGGGTGGCTGGGGAAGCAGGGAGGGAGGTTGGTGGCAGGGAGGGTTTGAAAACTAGCATGAGCTGCTGATAAACACAAACAGACACTCGGATAAGCAGACAGACAGAGCAGAAGGCTCCCGCTCCTGACAGCCTCCCCAGCGTACAGCAGCATCCTTGTAGGAGCGCTGACACTGCAGGGCATGGGTGAACTGAGCTGGAGGAGAGCTGAGGCTGGGGCAGGGTGGGCGTGAGGTGCAGGCACCAATGCACTGCTGCCCAGCAATGTTCCAGCTGGGCAGAGGGCTGGCTGGTACCTCCTTTCGGGGGGCGGGGGGGAAATATCAAAATCAGCTTGGGGGGGGGGGGATCAAGCCTGCCTTTTTGATTCTCTTTGGAAACTCTTTATCTTGCTATTTCAAGTTCTAAAAAAAAGAGTCTTCTAGGACCTACAATGGGAAAGACACTTCACAGAGTCAGGGAGTTATCTTTTAAGATGAAAGGGCTTGGAAGGCAAAAGGGGAGATAATTAGGCAACACAGAAAGCACAAGGGATTCCTTGCAGAGGTCTGCTTGAGGTTTCAGCTTTCAGAGCTCCAGCTAAAGGCAGCTGTGCCATGTCAGAAAACCCCTGGAGGTATTTGCTGATGTTGGGAGTAGATGGTGCTGTGTGTGCCATTGATCTGGGCGAAAGACCAGTACTGGGAGAATTGTTATTTTTTCCAGTTGATAATGGTTATGGTTCTAACCAGATGGTGAGAAGTGTGTGAGACCAGCCTGCAGCCCCCAGGTTCAGTGGAAGTTTGATGGGATGGACACCAAAGTGGATCAGGCTGGGCTTTGTCAGGGCAGAAGCTGGAGGTTGGTCAAGTCAAACAATTGTTCAGTGCCTCCAAAACTTGAAAGGGAGAAGACAGCATCATAGATTAAGGTCCAGGTGTCTGAGGGACTTGTAATAGGGGAACTCAGCAAGAAGGGGAATGAGAGTTGAGGAGCAAGTTTGGATGAAGTTCCAGGAGCATCTTTGGCAAGTTCTTCTGAAGAACTAAGGGCCTTGGTGCTAACTTTTGCCACGAGGCAGAAAGGGCAGGAGGAGACTCCTGCCTGTCCTGGGAGGAGTTCAGGCTGTCTCTGATGTGGATTGGTCAGAAGGGTTTGGCAAAAGCACTTCGCACAAAACAGGATCCACATGTGAAGGCTGAGAGGGGACTAAGTGCTGTGGCGGTAATTATAGCAGTAAGATGATGATTGTGTTGATTAAAGGAGGCCGGTTGGGTGGCTGAGGGCTGTGCAGGCTGTAGTCTGTTGGGTCTGTTTGATCTGGCCATGCCAGCATGCAGCGCTTGTTCCCATCCCTCAGGGAGCCAGGCTGTCCTGCAGGAGGACTGGCTGTGGGAGGCACAGCGGTGTCTGACATCACTGCCCTTTGGGAGTGGAAGCAGGGGCATCTGGAAAATGAGGCAAGGCTTCAAGGGTGTCCTGCTGCTGGATTTAATCCTTCTGAAACACCCTTGTTCACTGCAAAGGTGACTGATGACATTTTTTATTCAATTTTTGAATAAGGAGGGGGCTTTTTTATGGTTAAAAGCTCTGGATGCTGGAGGAAGAGGCCCATCACTACAAGCCCAGCAGGGCTGGCCCCCTCCAGGGAACCTGCGTTTAGCTCGCAGGAGCTAACAAGTGGCCCCCTTTTGTGTTTTCTGTGTGTTGTTATTAGGTAAGAAATAGAATGAAAACAGTCCCAAAGAGTGAAATGAAACGCTGTAACTGGGTATCCTCTGTCCTGTTTTCATTGCCATAGAAGAGGGGGAAAAAAGGAGACAGTGAGCCTGGCCAAATGCACATTGCCTTGGATAAAGATGCAATATATTGGCTCTGTGTGATGGTTGGATGTGTAACTGTGATGTTGCTGTGGCAATTTGGTGTGATGTCCCTTATCTTGGTCACAAGGAGCCTGTGACCGGAGCCAAAGCATCCGGGATCCGGCTCCAGTTCCTTTTGTTCGTATATAATAATTCTATCTGCAGCGTGCAGGGCAGGCTCGTTGCAGGCTGGCAGCTGAACAGCGTTGTTTGCAGCTCATTAATTTCCTACAGATTGCTGCCTTGCTGCTCCGTTGAATGTAGAGCAACTCAAATGGCTGGGCTGAGCACTGCCCCGCTGGGCTGGAAGCACTGCGTGCTCTGCGTGGGGAGGGAGGGAGGGAAGGAAGGAGGGACGTGCGAGGCTGATGCCCAGAGGTTGCCCTGTGGCAATAGCAGCTTGCGAGGGAAGACTTTCTTTTCCCAAGTTTCTGAGCATGAAGGGCTTGTAGTTGTCCAGTCTCTTCCCAGCCTGTGACTGCACACCTCTGTAACACTTTCACCAGTGTCGTATCTGCACGTGTGGCAGCTGGAGCCCGAGTCCCTTGGCATCTCATCTGGGGCAGGGCAGGCTGGGGCTGACCCTCTCTGCTGATAGCCCGGCCACCAGAAATAGCTGCTGTGGCATTTCCACAACTCTCAGCTCTCTGTTCTTCAGTTACCAAGCCGGACTGGGACATGTTACATGATGTTGTCCCTTCATCAGAGCTTTATAAATCAATTTTCCCGTCTCTTTCCCACCTGAGCAGTTGGTGCAGAATCGATATGAGCTTGTAATGCAGCACAGCAGCCAGCAAAACTTGAGTGGAGCTCACGGTGGGCTGGCTTTGGCCCTCAGGCAACAGGGGCTAGTGTGTGTCTGCTGGGGTGCCATGTGGCATTACAGGCCTGGTTCTGGCAACCCTATAGCCAAAGGTTTCTGCGTATCTGGGAGTTCACAGAACTGAATGCTGAAGAGAGATGGAAGAAGTTACGCAGAGCTCAGCTGGGCTGCAGCCAGCAGTGGGTGGCCTGCAGCCCTCAGAGCTGTGCCCAGAGAGGAGAACACGGCTGGCTATCCTGAGCATGTCTCGGGTGGATGTCCTGGGCGTGCAGGTGGCTATCAGCGCCCACAGGGCACACTTAAACCTGCCACAACAGCACCGAGTGATGCAGGGCAGACCCGTGCCATTGGCAGTGCTGGGGGGACCGTTTCAGCTAGCAGGTTTTGGCAGTTTTTGCCCTACAAGGAGCTTAAAGCCTCCCTGTGCCGATGAGTGCTGTTCTGAATCTAGCACTTCTCATTCCCCAACTTCCTCTCCCCCTTCATCCCCACCTTCTCGTCCTTGCCAGCATCTCCATGGCAACCCTGTTGCTGAAGAATAGAGAAGACATCTAAATATAGCTTCCAAATCTCCATGCCTTCAGCTAAAAGCCTAAAACCAAGGGCGACAGCTGGAAGCACCGGGCTGCTAACACCAGCCAGTAAGGAGGTGGGACTCAGGAGCGCCTTGGTGGGCTGGGGTCGCTCCCAGCTGAATTTGGGGACCAGTTTGCCTCGCGACCAGCTCAAGGCACTCTGAGATGGCCAGCCTGCCTTCAAAGGCCTTTAGTAAGAAATGTGTTGTCTCCCTTCTTTCTCCACCCTCTAATTTTTCTAAAATTTTCTACTGTGTGACCAGAGTGGAATTGTGGTTGGGGTTTTGCTCCTCTCAAAAATCCCTTTCTAAGAGGAAAAAGGGCACATCATCTTCTCAGAAAAGCTGTTCCCCTGGGAAGCAGCCCAAGTCTGGGAGAAAAGAAATGCTCCTGCCCAGGGCCCTGGCACTGCCTTGCACCTACACCAGGCTGATACCCACCAGAAGTGGCTGGCTTCATGGACTGCCAAGTCGAATTACTACTTGTACAAGACAAGAGCTTATTGTACAGACCTCGACAAATAAGCTCCACAGGCTGCCGAGACTGTCTGCTCTCTCCTGGCCCTGAAGCACCAAATCTTGCAGGGTCAGCACGAAGAAGCTGACCTACAGCAGGCCAGGCAAGAGCCCGCTCGTGTCTGGGCACAGGCACCGGAGTGGTCAGAGCCAGCAGTCTGGAAGGCGAGGCACAAATCAGCCCAGTGGTTTTCGTTGTTTGTTTTCTAGGGGATCTTTAAGATTATAGCTGAGCCTTCAAAAGGTTTAATATAGAAATAGTTTTATTAAACCAAATAAAGAAAAACACCTGTGGAGCTGGGCTGTTTTGTTTGTATAACCAAACAAATAACTCAGCTGATCAGCTGCTGGTAGGGGAGTCCAACAAACCATGTTACCCTGTTCTTTGCTTCTTTGCAGTAATTCTTAAATGCAAATTGTGGCATCTTTCTGTGAGGAACCCTCCATATTAGAGAATTTTATCATGTTGAACAAAGTGAAATAAAGAGTGCTTTGGAAATGTGCTCATCTGGCAGGGCTGGCTATGCTAAGGAAGTCCCAGAGCATTTTGTTGTGCCTGCCCTGTATGCATTTTCCATCTCTTCCAGGGCTTCAAAGTTGAGTGTGAGATGTTTACCATTCAACATTTCCAGTGATGATCCTGTGGCTGACACATGTGGATATACTGTATCTCTTGAGTTGTGCTAAATATATGGGGTTCTTCAGTATTTGTTTGCAAGAGATGACAGTGCTTAATGGGCTCACCTGCCTGTAACTTAGGAGCTCTGATTTCTAATTGCCTGTACAGTCGTTTGCACTGGTACAAACTAGGTGTGAAACAGTCATGTGAATTTGGCAGCCTTTTATATCCCGTCACATGGCAGTGGGAAGTGAGGGCTGTGCTGCTGTGGCAGGAAATAAACACAGACTGGAAGGTGAAGTTGGGCACAGCCAAAAAGTGCATGCCAGTTTTTCTATTCAGGATGCAGGAAGGATAATGGGCATCTTACATTTTATTTTGGCTTTATTTTTTTTCACTAGCTATTGCTGTAAGTCTTTTACTGGTAGCACTTAAAAGTTTTCTAATACAAATAAAGACTTTTAAAAAGTGGATGTAGTCTTGACTATGTCCCTTTAATTATCATGTGTCAGCTATGCTAAGGCATTTTCAATAGTCCTAATTGAAACATGAGCCAATTCACTAATTAGCCAAGATTACACAGGGAATACACAAAGGGAAATCACTTTTGTGTCAATATTTCCTCCTTTATCCCTCACCAAGATGTGGTGCAATGTGACCAAACTCTGTGTTGCCAGCAGCTGGCAGGAAGGAGTTCCTGGGGTCCCTGGTTGTGCAGTCCCCCCCCCGGGGCAGGCAGGGAAAGGCATGCAGGGGTTGGACTGGGCTGCCCTTGAGAAAGTGCTTGTGTGCTGTACACAAAATAGGGTTACTGCCCAGGACAGGGGAGCACCAGGACTGTAGGTTGCCTGTGCAGGTCCCAGCTCCAAGGTGTGGGGAAGTTCCTCAGCCCCGCTGCCTCTGTGCTGCAGCCTCCTTCCATCCCTGTGTGAGGAGGGACAGCCAAGGCATAGGGATTCCTCCTTGACACAGTGCCAAAGGTCTATTTCCCCTCCCCTTCCAAGCAAAGTTATTCCTCACGAGTCACTGTAACATCATCCAAATGTGGAGCTCAAATGCTCTGCAAATGGTGACTGTCCCCTATCAAATCCCTGTGAGAAATCAGGATCACAGCCACCGCGTGGATATAGAAACTGAAGCACAGGGTATTGAGTGACTTGGATGGCCTCAGCATTGCCCGGAGAAATGCACAGGTCATGTAATGATTAGCACTGCAGAGAACCCTATTGTAGTAATAAAACTATAACCAGTTACTATCTGGTTACCCAAGACCAACTTGAAGACAAAAGAGAAAAAATCCCTTTTCTAGGGGGCTTCCGTGGCACTTTACAGCAGACTGGTCCAGTAGTGCAACTGTCCAGGCTGTTCCTCGTGTGCTTGCTGCACAGAGGGGGGCTCTTGCACAGCTGCTCCTCCAAGGTCCTCATGAATGACACAGCTAGTTCCTGGAAGCTGGCCCACAGTGGCTCATCTCCAGCTTCTACACTAGCACCGGTTCTTCTGTAACTCATACATCAGCAACTTGTACATCAGTGATCTGCCTGAAACTCTATCCTGACACTTTGTCTGTCCTGTGGCTATCCGCTTAGGTAATTGGTACCAAGGTCTGCTCTGACCTTAGAGGCACCTTGAGTTCTGACCTGGCTGCTAAAGCAAACTGACCACCCCTGGTGGCAGCAGCTGCGTCTTTCAAAACCTGTCCCCTCTCTCAGTAATTGCCATGGAAGCCAAAAATCTCCTTTCGTGAGCATAGACTGAAGCCCAGTGTGCTCCCTGTCTATCTTGATCTCGGTCTGGATAGATTCCTAAATTACCTTGATTTCCTGTTGACAGTATGATCACTCATCATTTCCTTGGTGACCTTGAACTCGATCTGCTCTGGGATCTAATGCTTTTCCCCCTCAAACACCTCCTGTCTCTATCTGTTGCTATGTGACAGTATAATCCTTTGCTTCGAAATGGCTCAGCTTGTCCCAGCCTGGATTACTTGATGCGCAGCTCTCTGTGACCATGTGCATCATATTAGGGCTCCTCTTGCTGTCTTCTTCACCTTCTCTGCCAGCACTGTCATGTTGTTCTGTTAAATATCTGCCTCCTAATGAGCTGGGCAAAGACAGCTCCCCACTATACATAGCCTTATTTAATCCCCTCTGGTTTGCCTCATGTTCTGACATCTTTCTTAGTCAGCGTTTCTGCTGCAGGACT
Organism: Anser brachyrhynchus; assembly: GCF_964034855.1. Lineage (NCBI taxonomy): Eukaryota > Metazoa > Chordata > Aves > Anseriformes > Anatidae > Anser > Anser brachyrhynchus. Next base: position 29,559,351 of record NC_137699.1, on the reverse strand, counting down.
TCTCAATGAGATCTTCTGGCAGGGAGAATGGGTCCTATCCATAGTTTCGTGTTGAAAACCCAGCCCGGTGCCAGCAGTTGTGTGCTGAGCTCTGGGGAAGAGTCAGACTGGCACCACATGCTTTGAAATTCATGGTGCAGGAACCTGTACCCACAGCATGTCAGGTGAGAATTTGGGTATACTGAGGTGCAGCAAGAACACCACGGCTTGATCCAAGGTGTGTGCACTAATGATTCACTTTAATGAGTTACTGAAGATCTCCCAGGACTTCTCACTGTCCTAGGGATGTTTACCTTGCTGTCCTGGCTGCTTTCCATCCTGGCTAACAGCATCCCACCGGGGACTGTAAATCCTGCCCTTGCACAACCCTGCCTGTTTCAATGGTATACTCTATGTGACATTTCCTGACTTACGCTGTTTTCAGAGCTGAGCCTTATTTCACATTCCAAAGTCATGCAGACACATCCTCTTAACCTCCTCTGCAATAATTCCTGCAAATGAGAGTCTCCACACAGAGAGAGACTCAATATTTTCTAGCACATTAATCAAATAACCATCCAGTTGTTGCCTTATGTGTTGGAAGCGGACGTGTTGTCAAATAAAATGATTTTGTAGATTATCTTCTGTACTTCCCAGACAGGGAATTTAGCAACATCATGTGTGCAAAGTCCTTTAGGAGAAGATGGATGTCTATCCATTTCATCTTCTGTTGCTTACTCAGGGAAATCTCACTCTTAATGTTGCTCCCCAGGGGAGCTTTCCCATCCCTAACTTTTAAAAACAGTGATTATTTTTCAGTGCGTGTTTACAGGAGAGCCCGGGCTGGCACCATCTGAGGGCTCTTGGTGGCAGGAAAGCACGGTTCGGTGCTGCTGGAGGTGGTCCCTGCCAGGCCCTGTCTGACCTGCAGGCACACACGGAGAAGGATGTTACCCATGCCATTACAAACTGAAAGCATTGCTTGGTCTGCTGAAAGCACCACTGAGGTCTAAATTAAAGAGCTCTTTCCGCAGATTTATCTAATGCGGGGGCTGAGGTTGAACTATGCTGTGGCTTGGTACCGGTCCTGGAGCTTTGGGGTTTGCAGCTCCAGGAGGCATTTAATGAAGGCGGTTGATTTCTATGACAGGCTTTTGGATGGCTTTTGTTGTTATCTGCTTCTGAGCTGTCTGAGGTACATCAGGGCTGCAACGGAGCTGTCGGAGAGGAAGGGGGAGGATGGCAAGTGTCCTTTCCCACTGCAGGGCTGTCAGACTGGGGAGCGAAAGCTGCTCGGCTGAGCAAGGCGCACTGCAGATCCCATCAGGGAGGGGAGAGAAATGCTCTCGGTGGCTGGAGAAGCTGCAAAGCCTGGGACACCACAGCCACCCTCCCTCAGTGGTGACCTTTCTGTGGTGACAGTCACAGGCGCACGAGGCAGCTGAGAGAAGGGCACTTCCCCGCGAGGAAGCGAGCGCAGCCCCACTCCTTGCAGGCCAAGCAGCAGCCCTGCGAGCTGCTCTTACCCTGCTGCAAAGTCCCAGTGAAAGGCCAGATATTCCCCATCGGTGGCATGCTGGGCACCTTCAGCTCTGGTCTAGGGCGGTGAGCGGGACAAAGCCGATGGAGGTGACCCTGGCCTGATCCACGTGTAGGTGAATGGAGCCACTGAGCTCAGGCACACAGCCTGCGTCCCCAGCTCCTTTGGGAACGCGCCAGGTAAAAGTTCTTTTTCTCCCTATTGCTTGTAGCAAGGGGTTAAACATCAGTTTACTGGGATTGGTCACCAAATTCAGATACCCTTTTTCGAAAAGCCGTGTAAGGCCTGAGGGTGCGGAGATGATCCAGTTTGCAGCTGAGCTGGTCTAGGAGCTCAGGGGATTGGTTATGCTCATACAGAGGTTTTACCAGCTATCCCGAGGTGTTTCTGCCTTCAACTTGGCCTTTTATATCAGAGCAAAACTTGAACATCTGTTTCTCTGTACACAGAAGAGAAAATCTGAATGCTTGTCTTGTTTCCCTCAGCCTTTCCTAGAACAGCTAAAGTTTGCTTCTTTTTCTAGCAAAGGTATTGTTGGTGGTTTTTTTTTTTTCCTTCTCCCCTGTGGCAGGCTGAATCCCAACCAAGCCCAAACAATGGCAACATCGCTCAAATCTCAGTCGTTTCCTTGAGAACCAACCATCACGAGGCAGGGGGTACCTGTGCAAATGAGATTTTCTCTTCTGAGCATCCCTCACCTTTGGATCACTGTTGAACCTCACTGCTTTGCCAGTGGAAAAAGAGGGATCAGGAGAGAGCTGGGCTTTGAGTTTTGTTTAAAGGATACAGTGCTCCAGTCCTGCCTGGGTTAATTATGCCCACGGCATGCAAGGGAGGTAAAGCTGTTTGTGCAGCCAGACTGAACCTGAGGTGTTGTCCTATTGCTCCTGTGGGATGGAGAGCTTGGGCAGGGTGGGCTCCACGGGAGGTCAGGCAGGTACTAGCCACGAACCACAGGGGACTTCTTTTTACAAAGTCAGCATTATATTGTGCATCCTCTGTATGGTCCCCACTGCATTTTCTTTCTCATTCTTGACTGTTGGTTTTTTTTTTTTTTTTTGTAATATTAAATAAGACCCCACTACAAGGAAGTCTCATTGCTGTGGGACTACTTAGTGTGCTGCGTAGAGCTCTCTGTAGTTAACAAAATGGGCACGCAGCGAGTCATTATTTCTTTAGTCCACAGCTCTGCGTGTGCATTGTGCAGACAAGTGGATTGTGTGAAATCAGGCTTTCCACGCACAGAGCACAGTCGTGGAGATCATCTGCCATGCACACATTCTCATTAAACGAGTATTTCTCCCCTGCTTTGGCGTGTGCACACACTACTGATGGGAATGGGAGAGCCACCTCATAAAAAGAAAGTTGCTGTATGAAACCGAACTCAAATAGTGTGCGTGCTCAATATGCATTGCATGAATCTTTAGAATGGCTTAGCTTCTGGAGACAAGTCTTGTTGCAGGTACCGAGTAATATGGGGCTCCTGGGGTGGAAACCTGTAAGCAATAGTAATTATGAATGGGATTTTAAAAAACAACCCACGTTCAGGAAGCACTGGCTGCTTTTGAAAATCCCACCTTCTGTTTTGTAGTATGAGAGCAAGAAAGAGATCAGAGCTATGAATCAGATGTAGATTTAATTCAGCAAATTGAAAAAGCTTTGCAAAGTACCAGGGGCCCAGACAACATCTGGTTCAAAAGCAAAATTCAGTCAACCTCTCCAAAGGAAATGCAATGAAATCATTGTGATGAAGTCTTAGCAGAACACCAACATTTACACCAGAGACCTATCATTTAAAATCCTACATCCTTCAGGCTGGATTAGAGAAGATTGAAAGGGTCTAGAGAAGGGAAAGGAGGCTTGCTGGCATTACTGCAGGATATTGTTAGAGTAAGCACGGGCAAAAATAAAGCTGATTTAGCTTAAAGAATCAGAGGTGATTTTTCTTGCATATTCATACACTGATGGATATAGCAGGGGGTGTTCAAACTCTTCTCCCTGTCCTGTATGCCATCATTTGAAAGATGGCTCAAAACAAGAGCCAGCGCAGGGAATGGGATTTCCCGTCAGAGCATAGAAGAAATTATGACTTAAACGAGTCAAATTGTAGGGGAACTGGATAATTTTGGGGTCAGTAATGATATCAGTAGGAATGCAAGCTGCAGCAATGAAAGTCAGCCAATCCTCACATTTCCCACTACGAAATGGTGATTTTCAGGGGGCTGCTGGCAGTGGTGTGGGTTGCAGTGTCCCCAGGATTCAGGGCTGGGCTGCTTAGTCTCTGAAGCGCTATGGGGCCAAAGACACTGTGTGTGTTTAACGTCTGTGCTTAAGACAGAAAGGCTTGTGGTGTGTCAGTCCTTTCCCCAGTCAGGCAGACTGACTTCCCTGTGAGCACACAGGCAGCAGCAGCTCAGCTTAGGGAAACTGAGGCACGCCATCATTTGAAGCCTGGAGCTATTTCTCCAGGCGCCACGATTGCCAGTCCTGCCGTTCTCATCCTTGCCATCCACAGCTGAGACTGGTTTTGGGCAAAATGCACCAGGGGCCGATCTGAGCACTGGGGCTGGGCAGGGAGCGAGGGGAGGCGGAGGTGCAGTGGTGGTGCTGTCCCTCTGTCGGAGGGACAGCTGTGCTGGGGCGAGGGAAGGGCACTATGGGCAGAGCTGGCTTTTCATTTAAAAAATGTGGTTCCAGCCTGGGGCCGGGGCTGACTGGAAGCCTGGGAGCACCGAGATGGCAAGTTCATGCCCGTTTAGAACATATGCACTGATACGAGCATGTAATTATATGTGATCATCAGTGCATATGCAGGCAGTGCTACATTTAAGAGGGTGTAGGATCACCCTGGAATAAAAGCATTAATCCCTTCTGTCGTGAGCGAGGGATGTGATTTCAGGAAGCCTTTCACCCGAGAGGAAAGCCAGCAAAGTGCAGGTATAATTTGCAGCCCCGGCTGGAAGGGGGCCGGTGAGTGGTGTGTGTGCGTGTGCTTCTGCGTGTGTGGATGTGGAGAGCAGCGGGGGCAAAGTGTGCCCCTCTCCTGCATGGCACAGCCCTGGTTCCTGAGACCCTTGCCAGTTTGCCAGGGGGTCAGAGCCATCCGTGTCTCACTTCATTCAGGCCCTGCCTTCAGGTCTGCTGGTTAAACAGAAATCAGCTGGCACTGCTGGCAGCAGCGGGGCTTTAGCCTCTTTTCAGGGCCACATTGAGCTCATTCAGTGAGTGAGAAAACTTTGACTTTAATGTTCCTGTTCACCTCCCAACCTTCCTCCACTTTGCTTCTCTGTTCTCTTCTCCCCTTTATGACGCTTATTATTTTTCCGTCCACAGCAAAACAGTTCACATCAAGGTAATTGATGATGAGGAGTATGAGAAAAACAAGAATTTCTTCATTGAGCTGATGAGCCCCCGCATGGTGGATATGAGTTTACAGAAAGGTGTAGTACTGGCCCTCCAGACTAACGTTAACATTCTTCTTTCCTCTTCTCTCTTCTCCTTCCTCCTCTTCCTCTGATTTCTCTGTTTCCAACTGCTCTGTCCTAAACACTGCTGTGCGCACGCACCGTGTCACATGGTACCCATGGAGCGGGGGGACAGGGACCCTGGGGGGGCCTGGGGCAGGTGGCGAGGGACGGAGAGAGAGAAGGAAGGCCATCAGTCCTCAGTGGGAATATTTTTCCATGGATATTCCTGCTGAAGGGAAGGACTGAGGCACGTTTTGTAGTGTCGGTGGGAAGGTGCTTGCCAGAAACATCCAGCATCTCCAGGGCTCACCACCCGGCCCTCGTCCAAGGTGAGAGAGCAGGTGGGGGAGAGGCAGGCAGCGTCAGGGAGGAGAAGCAGTAAGACGTGCCGCTTTAGAACTGGAAATCAGAAATACCAGCTAGCAGAGCTAGCCTGGCAGCAGAGACCTGCCTCACCCCACAGGGGAGTGTGGCTGCGAGTACACATCTCTCTCTCTCTTCTTCTCAGGCTCCGAGCCCAGAGTCCCTCCAGATTTATTATTAATTGCGAGGGTAGCAGAAGCAATCAATCTTCCAGCTAAGACACAGTTGGTACCCCAGCGTGGCCCCCGGTGATTTCCGGGCAGCTGATACCCTTTCCATTACCATGTGACACCGAAAAACTGCGCTGCAGACGTCGCCTCCCACTAACCATCAGCAAGGTCCGACTCCCCCTCTTCCCTCCCTCCTCACCCCCTCGCCAGCCCCGTCTCCCCCCTAATGCCCTCTCGCTCCCCGAGGAGCAGCTGCGACCGATGCGCCATGTCCACGAGGCCGGCCGAGGCACGCCGCCCCGCCGGGAAGGGGCTGCATGCGAGGAGCCTGCGCTGCTGCCGCTGCTGCTGCGTCGCCTCCGGCCGGCCGACCCGCTGTACACGGTTGTCTCTCTTGTTGTCCCTACAGGAAGACCGTAAGGGTTAAGATAGTAGATGAGGAGGAATACGAAAGGCAGGAGAATTTCTTCATTGCCCTTGGTGAACCGAAATGGATGGAACGAGGAATATCAGGTGTGAGATCCCTTATGAAAAAAAATAAATAATTGAAAACAAGCAAACAGAATCAAGTCTGCAAACCCCAAATCCAGAAAATATAACCCTCTTTCTCCTCCTTCCCCTCCCTCCTTTTCTCCTCCTCCTGTGGATGGATGGACTTTTGCTCTCTGCCCTTCTGTATTCTCACTCTCACCCTGTTCCGGTGTCATCTCTGCCTTTTAGAGCCCAGCTTACTTCTGATCCTCCTTTCGTGCAATGCTTGGGCCTCAGAGGCTGTATTATTGTGACTGGGTTTCTTTGTCTTGGTCTGGTTTTGTTCTGAGCACACCTCTGCTGTTCTCCCCTCTCCTGCTCCTTTGCCAGGACCTTGGGGAATGTGAAAGACAAGAGAAAGGCATAATGCATGGCTGCCTCTTCGGCTCGTCCCGTACACCCCCCTGCCCTTCCCTCTGTTGTTGCCTGCCAGTGGCATTGCCTTGGTGCTCTTGGGTCCCTGTAAGGCGTGGTGAAAAGCCCCCAGGAGAAGAGGGAAGGTGTGAGGTATCTCGTTTTGCTTTTATTTTGAAAAATGGTTCTCCGTGTCTTTCATCCGAAAAGCACCTTAATGTGTGTCAAACAACCCCAGCCTGTTGGCCAGAGGGTGTGGAGCTGTGTTAATGTCCTACTTCAGCATTGGTGCGCTGAGACCCAGGATCCCCCAGCGGATCAGGATCATAGTGGGACTGAACCCTGACTTTCTGTCATGCCTTTCCTACATGTATCTTTGTCCTCGTATACGTGTTTGACCTCTTTCTCATTGAACAAGTCTTGCCATGGGCTTCACCAGCTCTGGGGTGGCCAGGGAGGGCCGATCTTTAAACAGAAGCACTTTACAAAAAGGAATTGAAATCTACCTTCGGGGTGCCTGATACAGAGTAAAGACAGCTGTGTGTGCCCACAGGCTTATTTCTACTCCCAAGTACTGCTGCTGGTGATGGAAACATCTGGCAATTGCCTGTGCCTCACACAGCTTCCCCTTGCAGAAACGTCTTCTGTCCCTTATCTCACAAACACAGCAACTACCCTCCAGCCAGTCCGAGCTCCCATGCGCAGCTCTCCAGGACATTCAGGATAGACACAGCTTGCATTAGCATGACAATGTCATATAGCATCTGTGGATTTGTAAAATGTAAACCTAAAAAGCATTCACAGTTTAATGCCGTTAGACCATTTCCTGCAGCCCCTAGGCAGTGAGGGACATGAGGTTTTGCTGTGTGTTGAGCTCAGGCCCTCGGGTTTCACCAAAGTCCAACTTCAATGAGCATTTGTTCTTGATCAGAAGCAGTGACCAGCCTGCCATGTCCCATGAGCGTATGTTCCAGCAGTTAACTGCCCTCTGGCCTAAAGATGTGGGTGAGCATACCTAGAAGTTGCCTGGCCTCAGCTTTTAGCCGCTAGTTATTTTCCTGCTTTTCTCCATCGGATTAAAGAACCATGTAGCATGCTGCACCTTCTGTGTAGGTACCTGCTCACTCTGTCTGTATTACAATTCAGTTTCTTCTTGAGAGGTTAAGGAGATTAAACCTTTGAACATGGGACTGCAAAATGTTTTCTTCAGCCCTAGAAGCATCCCAAGATCTCCTCTCTACACATGTCCCTTCACATCTGCGGGGCTCACACCTCCATTTCACTGGGTACAGAAGGGAAATCACCTGCTCCTGGCTCTTTCCTGCCTGGGAACTCGGCAGCCTGCAGCATCTCACTGATGTTGTTGCTCAGTTGTCCGCTGTCTGTGAGCCCTGAATCCCTCTCTAAACCAGTGAGCTTCAGGATATAGTCAGGATTGGGCTGGTTTCTGCATAGTCCTGCGTTTCTTTTTCCTGTCTAGGCCATGTCACATGTGGCTGAACAAAATCACTTATCTGAAAAAATCCAGCCTTTGAAGTGGTTCAGTCTGTACAACATCCCGTCCTCGCTGTTAGTAGGACTGTGATGGCAGTTTGCTGCTTTGTGCACATCTCATTTACACCAGCATCGACCGGAGTCAGTGGGATAGTCTGGTACATAACCGGCAGAGAGGAGATCCGTTGGACTGCTTGTTCTCCATCGCAGAGCCTGCAGGCCAGCTGCTTCCCCCTGAGGTAAGGGTGAAGCCTTGGCCGGGCTCTGCTTAACCAGCAGGATGCACGGGACCATGAAGCGGAGGAGATGCAGAGCCCTGGTTGGCCTCATTAGAGAAAAGTCAGAGCAGAAGCACCGTTCTTAGCATATAAGAGCAAGATTAAAATGCATCTGTAAGTGTTCCTGGCACAAGGTGGCACAGTCGCTACACCGATTCCAGGGCATCTGGAAGGATCCCGAGCTCTGCAGTGCTGCACCCCGCAGAGTCTCCGATGTGCTTGCCTGGTGCCTGGGGTGAAGAATGAGGAGCTACAACAGGCTTCCAGGTAGGGAGCATCCCGAGGGACAGACAGCCGCTGCCTCGCAGGCAGCTCCCAGTGGAGAGGGGCAGCCCAGGAGGTGTATGGGCTCTCAGTGCTCATGGAGGCACGCACCCGTACTGCTGCGTAGCCTCATGCACGCTCGTGTGCAGGGAAGCTCAGGCTGACTCCGAGCCACCTGCCCAGATGCATGCTCCTGCCTTGCGGGGTGCCTGAAGCACTCATATGGGTGGTGTGGCCCTGCTGGCTGCAAGGTCGGAGCAGCCACCTCTGTGCAAACAGAGGCTGCAGGGATTCAGCCACAGACTGGGGAAAAAAGTCCCAAACCACCAGCACGTAGCTGGGAGTTTGCTTGTTTTCATTGCGGTGATGAATGGGCCCCCACACGACTTGCAAGGCGAGGGCAAAGCACGGCTCCCGGCCCTCCTGGGAGGTTCTGGCTGGGTTGCTTTCGCTGAATTGTCTCTCTGGGTTTTGGCTACCCACACGTTTCTTTCTAGCACCACAAAAGATGTGGTTTTCTTGACGGCCTGCCCTCATTTTGTTGTTACTCCCCACTTAGCTCTGTCACGCTGAGCCTGTGCCTAGGGTGCCGTAGGAGCATTTGATGTTTTCAGGCTGTTTTCAGACTGCTTTGTGGTGTCCTCAGAACATTTCTTCTGTCCCCCTTTGGAGCTGGATTGTGCTGTGTGCCCCGGCTGACTGCGTGGCGCTGGGAGGCAGCCTGCTGCCCGGGCCCTGTGGGACAGCCCCATCATCCCCATGGGGATTATGCTGCAGTGGCTTCGTCATGGGGCCTGCAGCTGCCCCGGGACCTCACCGAGGTGCTGCCTGGCCTGAAGGACAGGAGCTAGGGTCTGGGGTGAAACGAGCGAGGAGACACGGTGCCTGCTCTTCCTCGGGGGAAGGCAGAGCTGGCAGCAGGGGTGAGCCGGTGACCAGGGGAGTACGTGTGCTGTTCAAACTGGCCTAGGGCAGAGTTTGGAGAGCTTATTTTGGATGTAGAACGGCCATGCCCGTTGGGTGAGGCGTGCCTGGGTCCGTGTAGCTGCAGGAGATTTCTGTAAGAAAATTCATCCTATAGCTCTGGCTCTTTTGCACCTGCTAGCCCCTTCCCAGAGGAGCAACATCTCTGAGGCCCAGGAAGGTGCCTGTGGTGATCCATACACAAGCTCCTGTCTTCAGGTTGCTCAGGGCCCACACAACGCATGACAGCTACTTCAGGGTAAACACAGGCGCTCCTCCTGTCCGTATAACGAACTGATAGAGCCTTGTGACTGAAATATTGTGCACCATCTGCAGAGGCTGATCCTCACTGCTTGCCCCCACTTGTATCAGTACCTGCTCTGAGCCTGTGGGCATGCCGTTGTCAACCTTGGCTGTAAGGGGAGCTGACCACTAATTCCCTTTCTTCGCTCCTCTCCTGTATATAAATGTAATGTCTGCAGCACCAAGCCCCGTCTGGCAGCCCATATAGTCTTTTTCACCAGTTGCTTTCTGCAACTGGAGTTTCTCAAAGACTTTCTGGTCATCGATATAAATCGCATTGAGCAGTTTGACTTTAGCAGCTCGTTTTGTTGATGTGCTCAAATAATTCAGAGGTTAGAAGAGATCTGGGATGGGTATCTTGCCAGCCCATTCCATGACGAAGACTGATACTAGTTCTGTAGTGGCACATTAGGTGCAAAAAGCACTGGCAAAAATGGCACTTGGTGCAAGCTACTTATACTGAAGTGAATAAATACAAAGAAATCAGAGAGAATCATGTTCTTTGCTTGGCAAAGAGGGTAAGAGTGTAGCTTTTTTCTGTGCTCCTGGCTATCTCCCAAGTTTCCTGATTTTTATTTTGTTATCTTTGTTTCTAAGAAATCAATTTCTGGATCCTTCTTGTGTCACCTTTTCTCCACATGTGCAGTTATAAACTGAATCACTGCCTGCTGAGCACTGCAGGACTTTGAAACCTCCCCACACCCTCAGCCACTTTTCTGGCCAACCTTTTTTCAGCACCTTTTAAAAGTGTTTCTGCCGCGAAACAAGTCTTTCCCTTTAGGTCAAGATGCAATCCTTCAGTTTCACCGTTACTCCCATGGCAGCTCTGGTATCATTTCATGATGCCCTCAGCTCAGGCCTAGGTTTTTGCTGCTTGTCAGCCCTGCAGGATTTCAGAGAAATCCAGCCTGTTTTTACTTTCTTCACACATTAGCTTTCACACTTTGTCCACAGCCCTGGATTACAGGAGCAGAACTGGCTTTGCTTTCCCTAGAAAAAGTCAGTCTTCTGCTTATATTGTGGTTAACCTTAGGGCTGATAAAGCCCCAATGGCAAGTGAGGCTACAGTGGAAGATTTCACTTGATAGCAGGTAATGGTGAAAATAGCATCTGGAAAATTACGTTTCATGAGGGTAATTGGGAATCTGCTCATGAGAATCCAGCTAGTGGCACAACGATAGAAGATTCAGCCCCAGGGATGGTGCCTGAACGCTGTCGAGCATTACACTCTGTAAAAGGGACAGACATCCTTCATGCAAAATTCTGCTTCCGAAACCATGGTAGGACTGCAAGATATGACTTTGCTGGAAGTGGGAGCAGAGGTGGCCACTATTAAATAGATGGCTGGCATGACCTGGCTTGGAAAGATTTCATCTGAAATCCCCTCAAGCCTCCCAGCACTGAGTGAAGTGGTGTGGACAACTCTCCTGACGCATCTCCATTTAATTGAGTGTCAACACGCCATACAGGAAAGCTTCATGGCTCAGAGGATGGATGTGGCTGGAAGTCAGAGTTAAGGATTAAATTGCGAAGAACGATGGGCGCCTAGTTTGCATTGATCCAATTGAGTTATCTGTTTCAAAATATTGGTGATCATGTAACTGCGTACGAAGGTCCATGCCTGGATAAGATAAGCCACATCGACGTGTGAGAACGTGCACTGCAGTTTGCTGAGGTGTGGGCAGAGTCTGGGAAATTCCTTCTTCCATCAGCTGCTAATGGGAATAGCAAAAAAATGCTAGATTTCTGCCGCCTTTTTCTCTGAAGGTTTAATAGTTTGCTTGCAGCTCTGTGATTAAGCTGAAAGCTGCTAATTCTCCTAATGGACAGAAGGGATCAGGGTCTGTTTCTTGGAGTCTTTGTCATTGACTTCAATAATAACAGGATTCAGGCTAAAGCTGGAAAACCTCCACCTTGCTTATCTTATGAAAAATACACGTTCATAGCTCTTCATAGTCCTTTAGGGAAACAGTTCGCTCACCTCAGTGCGATCTGGAGCCACAGCAATGCTCTCGCCTTTTCCTCCTGCTGCCTTGTGCCTGTGCTGTGTGTAAAGGGGGCTCCCCTCAAAATCCACAGCCACCCTCATGTCTGTTCACTCTGTAAGTAGCGGGTGTTTAACCACCTGTGAGGATCCTCTCATCCACACAGTGGCTTCCTGTCTTAGGCACATTGATTAGAGAAGATTTATGTTAATCGAGAACGAGGCTAGAATAAAGCATGCAATGTGGTCAAACCTCTCTGTGAGGTACAGATAGCAGAAAAAAGGTATTGATTGTTTAGAAAACATCTGTGGCAGACATCTAGCACATCCAGTTGCTGTAGATTACAGGATTGTCTAATTTCTGGTCTGCTCCCAGCCCAAGCTGGTTCCCCTTGTTTTTAACCTTCTTTGTGCTCAGTGGAATTGAGGCAGGAGAGAACGCAGTTCCTGATCTGTGAACCACACCAATACGCCTGTGACAGCAGAATTTGACCCCAAAGTACATTGCAGGCATGCAGATGGCAGCTTTTATTGGTCATCGGCTTATTAGCAGCTAAGTTCAGGTCTGAATTCTTTGCCCCCAGCCCACTTGCTACTGGTGCAAGCACGTGTCAGCACGTTCAGGGATTCACGCCAGTAGACGAGTTCTTGCAGAGCAGCAACTACAGAGGCCGGGCTCAAAGAGGAAACGTGAAGCACTGCATCCGTCGTCACTATGAGCTTGAGTGGTTTTATCCATGTATCACTCCTCCATGCTTGCTCACTTCAGCATATGCCTGCTGTCCTCCTTCTGTATTGAAGGCAAGGCTTTGAGTCTCCTGAGAATCCAGGGAAAAGCGTGGTTAGAGCCTACCTTGTCTGCAGGCACGGGTGTTCGTCTGCGCTCCTGCTGTGCAAGGTTTGGGTGCGGGGTGCTCGGCACTGTGATTTTGAATTTGGCTACTGAACTGATTTTAGCAGCTGCCTATAAGAAGATGCTTGCCAAGCCTCTGAAGCTACCTGAGATGCCAATAGCAAGTGCTGAGGTGGCCTGGCTGGGGCCTGGGGAGTGAGAGAAGAGCAAGGGTGAAGAAGGAGGAGAGGTGTGTGAGGACAGAGCGGGGCAGCTGAGGGAGGTCTGTGGGATGCGAAGAGCACAGGGGCTGTCAGGGGAGCTGGTGCAGGTGCAGCATCCCCAGATGGACTGTCAGGAAACGTTGCAGGTCAGGACTAAGGGCACATTAGCAGATGCATGTGCAGGAAGGAAGCTTTAGTCCGTGAAATCATTTTCTTGCTTGCATGCACAGCATTCACTCAGAAATATAAAGATAAAATAATCCCTTGCCTTTCTGCATGCTATATTCTTGATGTTTCATTCATAGCTTTATAGGCTTCTTCAAATATTCATGTATCATATCATAAGTGAAAGGGAGAAAAATACTTCTTTTGCAGGCTCAAAAGCAAATGGGAAAAAAATAAACTCAAATCCCAGAGCAGTAGAATAACATTTTAAAAAAACATGAGGAACCAATATTTTTTTTTTTTTAATAACCACAGTAGCTTAGGGGCCCAGTAATATTTCATTATATTAAATCTGAACACTGAGTTGACCCATTGTATTAATGCCTGCAATTGCAAAAGTCAAAGTAAATTTCCCCCTATTGTCTGGAGGACCAGAAGACCACAGAAGAGGAAGGAGGCCACAGCAGGACAGAGCTACGGGGAGCCTCCAGATTCACGCTGTGAGGAGCAGTGACAGGCCTGTTGGAGACTTGCAGACAAAGTCCTGTGGAGGACAGGAGATTGTGCAGTCAGAGCAACTACCCCACTGCTTCACGTGGCTCTGTGGTACTGTACTTGCTGCAGGACGTATTCACAAATGGTTCCTCCGGAGGTTTTTGACTCTGGAAAGGAATCGACTCCGAAACGTGAGGGATGCTTAGCGAGGAGCCTCTTCATCTCCACTTGCTGCCAGGCTCTGTAGTGACTCTGGGCTGGTGTGCAGGGCACTGGTGTTTTCCTGGTAGTGCCGAACCACGTAGCTGGTCCTGCCTGCTCTGTTGCCTCTTTGCAGCCTGCAGGGAAGGGTTTCCGATGGCGCGCAGGAGTGCCTGAGAGCCAGGACACAACATCACTTTCCTGGCTCTGCCGACGATGTGCTGTGCGACCTTTGACGAATTGCTTAGGAAATCACTTTCCAACCAGAGCAGATAAAATTAGGTACCTTCGTGTAAAAGTGCCTGCTTCTCAGAGGCCTGAGCCGGCAAGCCTGGGTAAATTAGCACTTTTGGATTCCTGCCCATTTCTGAGTTTGCAAAATGTTCCCTTTAGCCTCTCTTTGCTGGTTTCACCATCTGTCAAATGGGGATGTTAATACTGACTCAGTCTCTGTACAGAGTTTTAAGCTTCTGAGACTAAAAGTGTGTGATAATAAGTGTTAGTAATTACAGTACTGTCGTAGCATGCAACCAAGTCTTCAGAGACCAGCTTGCTGTTTGAAGGACAGGTAGAAGTCAAAGCTAAGGCACAGTGCTCGCCCCTCTTGGAGAGGGTTCAGTATATTTTGCTGTGTGATACCCCATACAGACTTAAAGGGAGTTAATTGGAAACTTGGGCATAGGCTGTGGTATTCTAGGGGGACACCTAGGAGGGGCCCAGCAGGACATTTCTTTGGGACAACTGTGGAAATGAAGTCAGGGGGGCCAGCATATGGAAAGTCAGGGTAAGGTTGTCCCTTACAGGGACCTCCATGCCACTCTCCTCCCACCTCCATCCTCGTGGGACCATATGGTGACAGGCGCTGGGAGGCAGCTGCACCCCCGTGCAGCTCTAGCAGGCAGTGTGGGAGCAAGGAGAGCCAGGAAGACCCCACGCCGTGATCTTTGAGCCTACCTGTGCCCCTCCTGGCACCTGTGGGGTGCAGGGGAGGCCAGGAACAGCCAGGGTGTCCCTGGGGATGATGCACAGCCATGTTACCCCTGCCCTCTCACTGGCCCTGAGGCCAGCACCCATTTTATCTACACCTCCCCTAGCTGAGGATCTCGGCAAGCTGCAGTTTGGGTCATGTCAGGCCCCGATGGCCTGCGAGGCAAGCGTGACTGTCCCCCCACTTCTTTCCCTTCCCCTCCCTGCTACTGCCCACCTGCATCCCATCCTTCTGCCTTTGCTCGGGGGTCGGGGGGATGATTTTTGGGAGCCAGAGCACTGATGCAGTGCTCACCAGTGCTCGCCAGCATCATCTCCATCTTGCTGCCGCGGGGTCTGCTCCCCAGCCTGTGCCTGGCATGCGGCCCTGGGGAGCTCGCACACCGCACTGAGCCATGGCCATCGCTCACTGAACATTGTCCTCTGCTAAGCAGCTTCTGCTTTTTCCAGCGAGATATTAACTTTCTCCCTGTTTTCTTCTTTCTCCCTTTCTGTCTTGTGTCGTTCTTCTCTCCGCACAGCTCTGCTGCTCACCCAAGGTAAGACTGCTTTTTCTCTTTTCCTCTTCCTTCTCTGCCTCTGTTTCCATCTTCTTCAGTCAGCCTCTTCTGTTGGCATTTGTTGTGTGCAGGGATCCCCCCACCTCCAGGTGCTCCATCCAGCAGGAGCTGGGTCAGAACGATGTGTCAAGACCATGGCAGTGGTTGAAGTCTGAGAGCCTTTCCCCAGTTCCAGATATTTCCCTGCAGTTTTGGCAAATGTCCCAACCAGGTTGGAAGACGGAACCTGCAGCTCTGGCCCTGACTCTGCCCTCTCTTCGGGCAGCCCAGATTTTCCTGTGGTTATGGAGCTGCTCGGCTGGGCAGGCACCTGGGGGGTCCCCACTGCCTGTCCCTGGGGGGGGCACCCAGTGCCGACAGCACCTCTAGGATGTGATGCACATCAGCACCGCTCCCTTCCACTCCAGCTCTGTGCTCCTCGCCTCCTATCACAGCAGGATTTTACATTTATTAGTACTGAATCCCACCTCTTTGCCTGAAATCCCCACCATGCCGGTCTCTCTTGGCATCCTATATTTTTCTCACTCTTTCAATTCCAGGTATGATTGCAGTTGAATTTGCATTAAAGAAACATTTGTCAACAGCTGAGGCCAGGCATGCAGGGTGCAGGGAGGAGCTAGCAGGTTTGTATGCAGACTAGAAAAACAACCCCCCCAGATTTAGAAGCTGTGAGTCCTGCAGCAGGCTGTGGTGACGGTGGGGGGCTGCTTGCAGGCACGGCTTCAGAACCCCTGAAAAGATCTATGTGCTCCTTTGGCTTGCCATAGGCAAGTACAAGTTTAGTAGGATTTAGTACAAGTTTTTGCTTCAGGTGAATTTAAGGCACTGATGGCGGATGTTCGTAACACCTGAGCTGTGCTGCAAACCAAGGGAGCAGTGTCTCTGCAGTGCAAGCTTCTGTCTCTGAGATTTTTAGGAGGATGCCAAGGCTGCTGTGCAGGGGATGGCCTGAGCCCACAGGAGATGAGGCTAATTAGGAGATTGCTAGTGGCAGACAGAAGTCCCCAGCTCCCCAAATATCAGCGTAGGGTGTTATGGAAACCTCCTCCGAGCAGTTTGGATGGCTTCCTTTGTTACTTCTTCAGGTCCAGGAGGACTGGAAATAAGTTGAGCACGGCCTCCTTCACAGTAATTTCATTGCTTTAATTCAGTAGCTGCCTAATTTGATCAGAACCTCAGGAACCAAATAATCTGTATTAAAATAATATAACTTTCTCCCGCTGTTGTGATCCGGCCTGATTGCTTTTGGCAGCTGTTACCGGATGACGTGGTCGCCAGCTAAGGAAAGTTGCACTCCAGCAACAGAGAAAAGCTTCCTCTCTGTCCGTGACGGGGGAGGTCTCTGGGGTGCCAGCCCCCCGCCACCCTCCTTGCCCGGGGTGCCCGTGGGGTGCACGGCGGGCACTCGGCTGGGGTCTGGGCTCAGCCGGCGCGCACGCTGGGGTGTCACTCAGCAGCCATCACGCCTAATAAGCGGGGAGAGAAGTGACGTTCTCATTTAGTCTGTGTCATGTTAGATTTAGGTTACATGGAAGCACAGGAATCTTTGTGAAAATGGCTTGGTTGAGCGTTTCGGTGCAATCTGTCGGTCCTCTCCCTCCCAGAGCATCTTCAACGCTCCTCTGCCGCTGCTGTGGTGTTTGCCCTGGCGTGCTGCGGCCCCCACTCCCCATCTCTTTGCAGAAGCCCTGGGAGCCTGCATGCACTGTCAGCAGATAAATGGGCCCAAGTGCCAACGCATCCCTTGGCTGAGCAGCCCTTCCTTCAGAGCAGGTTGGGAGCCTGGCTGCACCCACCCCTTGCAGAGCCATCCCTGGGAGAGCCTTTGGTGCATGTTTGGCTCTGCCTTTTGTGCTCACCAAACTTCCACCAGGCCCCAAGGCAGACTTGCAAGGCTGTAAACCTGAAAGCTTTCCTTCACGAAATGCCCTGTGCCAGCTGTTGGGGCTGCAGAGAACTGGAGCCGTTCAGGGTGGCTGTGGGGTGACTGGAGAGTCACACCTGGTAGTTTTTTACCTTCTCTGAAGCATAATCTTTTGTGTTGGCACCGGCACTGACTTCCCTCTATACTCTTTATATAGGGAAATATTTGATACCAGTTGTCCCTAGAAGCCTGGTACTTGGGCTCAGGATGTTCAGATCCTTAAAGGTATGAGGAATTATCAAAACATTAGCTACATATATACCCTCACTTCCACATATTCAGTCAAATCAAGGGAAATATTTATAAATATGTTTCTCTGTGCGTTGAAACTCATGGGCCCGCTCTCTGTATGTATAGCTGCCTGGCCGATGTCCACTTTGCAGTGGGAAGGCTGGGGAGCAGAGCTGTCGGGGACGGTCACATCAACATCGATCTTAGAGCACAGCCAGCAGTGAAATAATGCACGGCTCCCTGTCCTGTGGTTTAGCCGCGTGTTAGCCCTCCTCTCGTGGATGCACAGTTTCTCAGTTAGCATTAAGGACACTAGGGCATGTATACTGGGTGCATCACGCCTCAAAAATAGCTTTCAGGGCTAAGTAAGCAGATTCCTCCCATTTTTAGAAAGCGGCACAGGCTGTGTGTGTGTGTGTTTCTTCAAAGGGCACATCAATATGCTAACCTCCAAAGCCAGCGTGTCTTTTAGCCAGCAGTCTTCCCCAGTTGTGACTGACGGATTGACAGCCCTCTGGAGAGAGGAGCTCATTCATGCTCAGTGTTTACTTTGTTTAGCTGGGATTATATATTATTGAGCCACCACAAAAATCCCATTTTAATTGTCATTTTAATTTCTTCCTAGCAGCGCAGTCCCCAGAAAGGGTGACCTTCATGCAGATCCGTGCCCACTCCAGAAACGGATGGATACGAGGTAGCTCGAGGGGTGCGAAATGGCCTTCAGAGAAGTCTTTCATGAATACATTGCTGGTTTTAATCCAATTTATTCAGCAAGTGACAGGGAATACAAACCAGCCCATAGCTGCTTGGTAGTCTTGCAGCATTTCCTAGGTGATAGGGATCTACCTCTCTAGCAGTGTTATGGGGCCTTGCCGTTGCCTGCTTCAGCACAAAAGCCGTGGAAACGGGCTTTATCTACCTCTGATTTATGTTGTGTCCAGCGGGCCACAGGCAATGTCCAGCTCCCAGTTCCCTGAAGGGACTTGAGCAAGCAAGCATTCAGGTAGTACCTGCCAGGGGCAGTGCATGGTGTGGAAACTGCTCTGCTTTCCTCTTTCCTGAGGGAGAAATAACAGGAAGAGGGAATCTGTTTACAGCATTTTCAGCCCAATAAACTGCCTGTCACGTGGAGATATGAAAGCACTTTGCAGATAACTGCAGAAGAAGTCCCAGGGTGTCCCTGCAGGAGCACATCATTCTCATGCGGGTGAGCAAGCTGAGGAGCAAGGACGGCAGGGACATGCCCGAGGCAAGGGGTGGGACTGTGACCAGGAGCTGCTGGCCCCCTCATCTGCCCCACCTTAGTGCTGAACTGCCTCTGAATGAGGCAGAACAACTGGGAGCATGGAGGGAAAAACCTTTCCTCACTTCCCACCAGGAAGCGTTGGGTCTAGCACTGGGTATGGGCTGTGGCCATTGCTACAGGCTGGGCAAATGTAGGCTGCATTGCCCTTCCTGCCATCCTGCCCTTGCTCTACCAGCCCTGCTGCTCTCCCTTGCTGGCAGCATCTCCTGATGAGCGTCCTGGCACGAGGAGCAGGTACCTGCATGCAGTACCTGGTGCACAAGCCCCAGCTGGCATCGTTTGAGCAGCCTGCACGTCTCCTGTAGCCTGGGTGGGCTGTTATCACCTGATGGTCACACAGACCTGCACTCCGGTGCAGGCAGGGTTTAGGGGACCCCGCTACCCCCACCTACCCCTTCCCAGGGAGGAGGTGATGGCAGCTCAGGAGGCCCTGGTGAGCTCCTGTTCCTGACGGGCATACCCAGACCTCATCAGGTTTAACTGGGGTTGACAGCTGGGAGTCCAGGGTGCAATCCGCATCGAAGAGCAGGTGCTGGTGCTGATACAAACAGAAATCATGCTAGTTAATAATTAAACTGCAGTTTGGCAGTGCTCACCTTGGCAGGCTTGACCTTCCAAATTATGCCTGTCTCTCCTGTCCACCCTCCTCCTGTGCTTTCTTTGTCCCAGCCCTTGGTGGTCTCTGTAGGTGGGCACACCTGGGCGATGTGTGACATACCTCACCGGTCCCTGCTTCCTGGAGGAGCCCTCACGACCCCATCTCTACACCTGTTTCCTCAGGAGGAAGGGCATGCTCCATGTTTTTGGCAGAGGCAGCAGCCTCCTGCAGTGCTGCTAGGTAAGGGGCTCCCCTGACAGGCAGAAGCATCCGTCTAAGTATCAAATCGGTGAGGAATCAGGCCCCTGTTGCCCTGGCTGAGTGTTCTGGCCACTAGATGTTTGTACAGGACAGGTTTGTGAGCTCTCCTCTAGCACATCAGACCTTTTGGGAGACTTCGTGCTGAGGACAGCCGGTCTGCAACCTCTCGGCAGCCCCAGATGAGAGGGACACCTCTGACTTCTCACAGGGGCCGGGGACCTGCGCTGAGCACAGTGTGGGAGACCTCCCTCCTTCCTGCTGGCACTGGACCACAGCTACTGAAGAATATTTGGTCCTGTCGATGTTTGGGCCCATGCCTTGGCCCTGTTTAGTCTGCTAGTATGGCTGTAAACATGAGGCAAGGGCTTGGGACCTCACTGTCCCCTTCCTTGAGGTGTGTTCTGCCGCTGGGACGTTGTAACAGTTTATTCCCTTTCAGCAGCTGAGTCTCTGCACATGGGGCTCAACTCAGTCCTCAGCATCCCATGGGAACAGACAGACTCCACAGGTTCAGGTTGTATCTCCCATTAGGGTAAAAAGACTCAGGTTAAGCATTTTCAAAATAACCTTTGAAGTTTGTTAGGTTTCTGTACTTAGCGTAACAAGTTGCACATTTACAAGTATTTCCACTTTTTAATTTTTAATTTTTAATTTTCCACTTTTTAATGAGTCATGCACCTCCTTTTTACATTATTTGTAAGCTTCCTCTTTTAACATTTCTGTGAGCTACCCAGTTGGACATGCTGCCTATGCCTGTTCCCCTGCTGTTTGCTTGCACCTAACATTTGAAAGGCTCAGCTTTGGAGCAGTATTCAATTAACTGCCCCCACAGGAGATCTTGACGTGCCTTCTTGGGTGACCATGCCTCCTCTCTGTGCCCCGGTTTGCTGTATTCACCACAGAGAAGCTGCGTGGTGACAGCAGAGCCTCCATTACTCAGGTCTCCATGGGCATGCTGTCAGCAGGCTGCAGGTCCATCGCCGGTCAGCTCATCCCTTCACCTAAAGTGGCCTCAGGCTTGAAGGTGCCTCTGGTGGCACTTCTGCTGACAAGGCATCCTCTGAATAGTGCACATCCCACCGCCCTTCAGTGCTGTGGTAGTAGGCACAGCCACCTTTACTTCTGATTTCTAGATGGTCTCCCTGCAGTGGCTGCACCAAACGCTTGCACTGTGCCCGGCCCAGGGATCACCAAAGCTCTCTGTCCACTGCTGGACATGGACCTGTCCATTCACTCTCTTCTGAGAGCTGCCTGGCAAGCACTTGCCATTTTCATCAAATCAGTAGGTGATCTGCAAGTGGCTTGTGGAGGCAACAAAGCCACCTGCCAGCAGCTGAAGTCCTGCCACCAGCCATGGACACACGCAGCCCTGCAGCCCGGGGCCTGGCACGCAGTCAGAAGAGACCGAGCAGGTCCTCCTCAGAGGAGGGTTTCAGATCTCACACTGCCCTGCCTGGCACAGGCACATCAAACAGCATGAGTGTGGTGATAGGTTCTGAGATAAATCTGTGTTTGATGCTGCTCCCTACAGGGAGGAGAGCGTATTCTGCAGTGCGGGCACTTACGGACATGTCTGAAGATGGCTAATATTTGCACAAGACTCCGTGTTGTCTTACCAGGTCAAAGGCTTTTGTCCAATCAGTTAAAGTGGGGACTGAGACTTTGCTGTAGTGCTTCTCCTGTGATTGTTAAGCTGGGGAAATTCAGTCTGAGATTCCCAGTTTTCAGGCAGCTCTGACTGACTTTCTGTGCTGTGCGACTGCAGCTGGTGGGCAATAGCCCATGGGGCCGTGCTGGCAGCTGCGACCTGTAGTTTTTCAGCTGAAGGTACTTCCCGGGGATGGTTGTAGTGAGCCAGATTGTCACCGAGTCCAGGCTTTGCAGCCCTGCTGGGGTGGCTGCTGTGCTCCTTCCTCAAAGCAGTGTCGGCAGACGTCAGCACATGCTGGGCTCTCTGCCGCGCTGGGCCCCTGCAGAGCTGGGGGTGCCTCCTTCCTGAGCAGCAGACTGTGGCGGGGCTCAGGTGGGGTGAGACAAGGACATGCTGTGGCAACTGATGTTAAATGCTTAAGTGAATATAAGTAGTTGGAGTTTTTTCCTCAGCAATCATCAGTCCATGCCTCCAAACATAACATAAGGCAGAACATTTTGTCCAGGTTCACCTCCAGCTCAGCCGCCTCCTTCCCTCTGTGGCTGCTTGGCCTTCTACTGCAGTCACCCTCCGCCCCTCTGCCATCCTGCCTTGCTCCAGCTGCTCTGCTCCTCTGTCTCTGTCAGGATTCGTAAACTTTTGGGGATTCCCAAATCCACTGTAGGTGGTGTTGGTGGTAGGCAGTGATGGTTTTGATGTACTTCATTGATTTCAAATGATGGATGTAGTTGTTTCTGCTTCTGTGATGGGATATAGTAATGCCACCTGACATAGGAGTTCTTATATATTTTATAAACTCTGTAAGTCCTGCAAGGCTTACAGTCTCTGCAATCAATCTAGCAGGGCTGATGAAGAGAAGGCAGAGTTTATAACTAGATTCCACTGGGAGGTTATAATTTCTTCTGTCTGATTTTTGGTGAGATCTGCTTGACTCCACATGGGATTAATCATATCTGAGGCATTACCTGGGGTGTTTGTAAACTCTACAGGAAGCCTCGGGCAAGGTCTGGCCCACTGCTCAGGCAGAACAAGATGCAGTTCTGTTGCGGTACCTCCCCAGGTTCTGCAGCTCCTACACCAGCTCAGCTGGGCGGTGTGCTGCAGCCTGGACGCCCACACTGGTCAGGCACAGGCAAGCCAGAGGAACCCAGCTTTTCTTGAGATGTTAAAGCAGCCCCTGACGCGTGCCTACGCTTGGTGGTGTGGGTGGGAGAGGACACCCTTCCCCCGGCTGTGTTTGTCCATCGTGTTTGGGCAACCAGCACTTCCCCAGACTTCTTGGTGTGTTTTCTGGGGCATCATCTGATGTTGTCCCAGAGTGCTGTGCCTCATGGGCAGTCCCAGGGTGGCACCTGCTGACCTGGGACACTTAACTTTCCTCCAGGAGAAACTAAGCATCCAGTACTGTGAAAACAAAAACCCACTTGGCTCCTGACTTACTTCATGTTCATTTTTCCAAGTGAATGTGTACATATACACGTGTACGCGTGTGCGTGTGCGGTTGTGACTGTGTCTCTCTGAGGGTTAGCTCGAGCACTGAGTGGCACAGAGTGCCAACAGTGATTTTCTAATCAGAGGGGAATAAAAAGCTTCTCTCTCTTGTTCGTTCAAGCCAGGAAGCATGCCAGGATGTTAAAATTGTCTTAAAGGCTGCATGTGCCAAATGGCAGGGTGTGTGGTACCTCACTCTCACCAAAGATGTAGCAGAGGTGATGGGAGGGCCTATGTCATCCAAGAGCACCAATGCAGGCTGAGGAAATGTGTGTGTTTTTAAAAATAAGACCATGATATATATGTTCTCGGTGACTAACCGATACGCAGAAATCTTGGGCCTTTATTTCTGTGGCCCAGCACCCCACACTGTCCCCCAAGTCCTTGCGTGAGCTTAGCGAGCTGCACAGGGGCTGCAGAAGGCCCCAGGCCCCTGCGGCGTCCTGGTGCTCAAGGGCGGCTGGCTGCAGCTTAGTGTTGACCTTGCTTTTGCAGAGGTGGCTGAGAGGAAGCTGACGGTCGAAGAGGAGGAAGCCAAGAGGATTGCGGAGATGGGCAAACCAATCCTTGGTGAACATCCCAAACTAGAAGTCATCATTGAGGAGTCCTATGAGTTCAAGGTCAGTGGTTGTCCCAGGGGTCTTCCAGGAGGGGACAGCTGCGTGGCAGGGAAGAGTAGCCCTGGAGAGCAGGACTGAGGAGGCAGAGGGTGGCCATATGTACAGGGAAAAGGCTGCTGGAAGAGGAAAAGGAGTGTGCAATGCAATGGAGTGGGTGTAGCTGCTGGTAGGCAGAGGTGAAAGGAGGAAGACAAGGGAGCACAAGCAGATGCCAGCATGCAGGAGAGGGCGGGAGCAAAGATGTCCCTAGTGAGGCAGGGCTGAGGGAAGAAGGAGCTTTGTTTGGAGTAAGGGGTGCCAAACAAGCAGACTCTGGTCGTGTGTTGGAGAGGTATGGGTGGGCCCAACTCCAGGCATGGAGCTGGCTGGTAGGGTAGTGCCTGTGGCACCTCCGCAGTTTGGGAAGGGACCACCTTGCCCACGAGCTGGTGGTTTAATTGTTGTTCATCTTTATTCCCGCAACAGAGCACCGTGGACAAGCTGATTAAGAAGACAAACCTGGCTTTGGTTGTAGGGACACATTCCTGGAGGGACCAGTTTATGGAGGCCATTACCGTCAGTGCAGGTGAGGGGGAGATCAGCAAACCCACGCCAGCATCCCCAGCCCGGGATGAGCTGTGTCTGGGCTCAGCAGAGAGCATCTGCCTCGTCAGGAATGCCCGGCTGTTGGGTTTGTGGTGTTCTCTCACCAGTGGCTAGAAGGGCTTCCTCTGAAGTGAAAGAAGAGATGCAGGGTATTCCCTTTCCTTCCCTCTAGCAACTAAGAGAAACTGCTCCTGTGGAAACAGTGTCTCCATCCTTGGAGCAACGTTTTTTCCCAGGACAGCTTCCTTCTTCCTCCATCTCTCCCTTTTCCTTGCTATCTGCCCCACACACCCTGCCTACTTTCTCTTTCCACATCATCCTCTATCCACACAAAGACCAGCAGTGCTTCCAGCCTCTGGGCTGACCTGCCCTACCAGGCTAAGGAGGGACCCCTCCAAGGGGCTGCTGCCAATACCCTCACACAGATGTGAAGCTTCTTGCGGGGGCCGTGCTGGCAATCAACCCATGCTCTGGAGCAGGGGCGGGTGGCCACATAGATGCTCCATCGCATGAGACAGACCTCTTCTTCCGCATTGCTTGCAGCGGGTGATGAAGACGAGGACGAGTCGGGCGAGGAGCGCCTGCCGTCCTGCTTCGACTACGTGATGCACTTCCTGACCGTCTTCTGGAAGGTGCTGTTTGCCTGCGTGCCCCCCACTGAGTACTGCAACGGCTGGGCCTGCTTCGTCGTCTCCATCCTCATCATCGGCATGCTCACAGCCGTCATCGGCGACCTCGCCTCCCACTTCGGCTGCACCATCGGCCTCAAGGACTCGGTGACCGCCGTCGTGTTTGTAGCCTTCGGCACCTCCGTACCAGGTGGGGAGGCCATGGGGAGGGAGAGGGTGATCCAGAGAGGGTCGGGATCCATGTCCCAGCTCAGGTGGCATGCCTGAGCCTCATGAAGGGGGGGTTGCCCATTTCTGCCCTTGGACCCCAATGATTCCTCCTTCCCTCCTTGCCCTGCAGACACATTCGCCAGCAAAGCCGCGGCCATCCAGGACGTGTATGCCGACGCCTCCATCAGCAACGTCACGGGCAGCAACGCTGTCAACGTCTTCCTGGGCATTGGGCTGGCGTGGTCAGTGGCGGCCATCTACTGGGCATCGCAGGGGCAGGAGTTCCAGGTGTCGGCCGGCACCCTGGCCTTCTCCGTCACCCTCTTCACCATCTTCGCCTTCATCTGCATCAGCGTCCTACTCTACCGCCGGCGGCCCCACCTCGGGGGGGAGCTGGGCGGCCCCCGGGGCTGCAAACTGGCCACAACATTGCTCTTCGTCAGCCTGTGGCTGCTGTACATCCTCTTCGCCACCCTGGAGGCCTATTGCTACATCAAGGGGTTTTAGGCGGTGGGGGGACGGTGCCGCCAGGGGAGGGACCCCCTCCTCCGTTACCTCACGGGACACCGGCCCTCGAAGCACGGTTTCACCAGGAGGGACGGCTGTCAGTCCGCTGCCCGGACAGTCGGACAGCTGAGTGCCGGGATGGGCAAAACCCTCACAGAACGAAAACAAAACAAAACAAAAATCCACAAAAAAACACCGAAAATGATACAAAAGAAAAAAAAAAGCGACAATGGCAGGCGTTTAAATAAAACAAAACAAAGTAAACCCAGCCACTGACCCCAGTCAATGAGGTTATGAAGTTTCAGCCATCTCTAACGGCCTCCTCTCCTGCAGGTTCTTGTTCCCGGTCTCCTGAGACCCCTCCATCGTAAGGAGACGCTTTCTTGTTTTTACTGTTTGGGAATTGCAGAAGTCTGATCAGGAATTTTATTTTTATTTTTATTTTTATTTTTATTTTCTTTTGCTTATTGCTTCTTGGTTTGGGGGGGGCACATAGCTTGATATATTTTTTTTTCTTTTTTACTACTTAAACGGAAAAATGTTACAAGTTTAAAATCTAAAGCTTCAAGCTGCCGTCAGTGCTGGAATTGAACATGTATTTTTTGAAGCCACAAAAGACTGACACCGTCAAAGAACTTTTTCACTCTCACCCATTTCCTCCCCCACCTCCTTCCATTTCTTTCTTTTTTAAGAGCATCACAAGACTGATATATTTTTAATACAAACACACACATACACGTACACACACACACACACACACACGAGTTCCGTGATGAAGGCTGGAGCATGTAGCATCTCAATCACCTGCCTGGGCTAAAAAAACAAAGGAGGAAAAAACCAAACAAACAACCCAACCCTCTAATATAATACGTATCGTGTATATTTTGACTATGGCATTTCTCTTTGTACAATTAACTTTGGGCTTGTTGTACTGCAGGGAGAGAAAATTATGTTCATTTACAAATGGTAAGGAAATAAACGGCTGCACAGAACTAGCCTGCCGGGGGGCCGGGGAAGCTGGCGCAGGCTCCCCGA
This sequence comes from Anser brachyrhynchus, assembly GCF_964034855.1. Taxonomy (NCBI): domain Eukaryota; kingdom Metazoa; phylum Chordata; class Aves; order Anseriformes; family Anatidae; genus Anser; species Anser brachyrhynchus. Next base: position 29,533,149 of record NC_137699.1, on the reverse strand, counting down.
GGATGGTGCAGTGGTCCTCCTCCCGGAGGTGGGAGTGGATCCCTGTGATAACGTGCTGCTCTGGCCTACCCGTGAGAGCAGGAAGCAGGGAAACAGCAAGAGCAGAGAGCAGGGAAATAAAGGCAGGAGGACGACAGGGAAGCCCAAAAAGAGCGCTGGTATTGTCCCGCACAGCCGGCCTGAGCTGTGTCACGGCTGCTGTTTCACTCAGCTGCCATCCCGATGCTCGCAGTGCCCGCGTCTCACGAGCAGCCGTCGGTCCGTGGAAAGGTACGGGCTTCAGACCTGCTGCCCGCCCCAGGAGTCCTGCATCACCTCCAGCACATCCTCGGAAAACCAGACAGGCAAAAGGGCACCCTTTTCATTTGAAGTGCATTTCTTTTTAAGGAACACAAACAAAAGCAAACAAGTATGTCATGAATTACATCAATGGCTGCAAATTGAAATGTTGGGTTGGTAATAAAATTAAATAAAACCTATACCTATATCTATATAAACAGTGCTATCTATAAATATATTTCTTAACTGAGAGTCCTGGAAGGGGATGTTAAAGCCTTGCTCTTTTTAAAGTGTTTCCAAGAGGAAGATAATTTTTTTTTCTACCAAGAAACAGGTGCTGTAAAGGGAAGCATTTTCCTCATAAATTTCACTAGCACAAGCCAAACCCAGGCAGTCAGCATGTAAAAGAGGAGCTGGCAAAGGGTCCATCCCAACCTCCTGGGGGGCTTTCTGCTGCCCCAAGGAGCAGGGAGATGGTGTCTGTAGATGAGGAAAAATGCAATGGGAACAGGGTTATCAAGGACAAAGAACAGACATAACATTATAGCAGGTGAATAGATGAGAGTGACAATGGTCCTTAAAACACAGAAAAAATATTTATTTTCATACAAAATGTTTATCAAATATCTCTCTATGTAAAGTGTATAAATGGAAGGCAGAGAATAAGGCTGCTCCTTACAGGGACAGCAGGAGCTTTGCTTGCAGAAGCTCTGTGGGTAAAAGCCCTGGGGTTTGAAGCTGACGAACACCCAGCCTTCTGCCTCCCTGCCCTCCCTCTGCTGTGGCTTTTGGGGAAGGGCACGAAAACAAAGGGCAAGAAATACCGAGGCCAGGTTCCAGCTGAGTTTGCCAATCTTTCCGGCCTCTGGCTGTGCCAGCAGCCACCAGGAGCAGCTTCTGTCTACGTCAGTCACTGCTGCTGCTCACCCGGGCTGGGACCCCAGAGCACAGACGTGTGACACGGAAGGAAAAGTTTAAAGCCCCAAAAATGATCTCTGGGCTTGAGGTGTGTGTTTAAGGTGCAGCTCTCAAGGGGATTGTGTTATCATCGCTGTTTTTAATTTGGACATGTCAAGTCTGTTCAGTTCTTATTTTAACCATACCAGTTTGCCCATTCCCGGCTAAAACCCGGGCACGGGGAGCTGCAGTGCTGTTATTCTGTTGCTTGTGCTGTATCGGTCGTGTGCTTTTCATCTGCTGCTTTCTTAGGCTCACTTTGGGGGGGGGGGTGCAGGGGGACGAGTGTCTGCAATTGCCAATTGCACGGTGACTTTGGTGCCCTCGATGCACTGTGGAGATCTGTGCCAAGCTGACAACTTCAGTGGAGTGTCTCTTTATTTTATTTTCCTTTTTTTTTTTTTTTTTTTTACTTCATTAAAAAATATGCAAGCTAAAAAAAAAATATGGTGCCTTTGGGGATTTGTTTTTGCTGAGGCTTTTATGTTTTATTTTTGGGCTGTGTGCTTGCTCGTGCTGCATCTGGGCAGGTGCCTGGACGCCGGGTTGTCGTGCTGGGAGGGCCCAGCAGCTGCTTTGCAGAGGGGTGCTTCTGCTGCTCCGTTATCCTTGCCGCTGCTCCTTCCTCTCTGCTTCTCCTGGCAGCTTCCCATCGCAGCCTGCAATAAAACCCGCTCTCCTCTCTCGACAGCCCTTTCATCTTTTCCACATGCTTTTGCCTTTCAGCTACGGGGTGCTGGGGAGGCACCGAGGGCACCCCTCGGTGCAATGCAGCAGGTGCTCGTCGCCTCCCCGCAGCCTGCCTGGGGGGGCTCTTCCCATGCTCCGTGTAGCATTCCTGGGATAAATCCTGGCACACTGGGAGCAATACACAGTTCAGAATGAAATGGCTATTGGAGCTGTTGAGCAAAGGTTTTAAGCCAGGGAGGAGGGCGTTTATAGCTCTCAGATCGCGCTTTGTTACCTTTTCAGTAATTACTGTTTTGTTGGTGTCATCAGAGCTTTTCTGGACAAGCACAAATTAAACACAAAAATACTCTGTGATTCACGTTTCCTCCGCTCCCACAGCTGTGGCTGCTGGATGGATTTGTAAGCCACTTGTCCCTGGTGTCGGAGGGGACCCCTCCCTCCCAAAGCAGCAACACTGCCTCACCTCACAGCACCAGCTGCAGGAGAAGCCCCCCTCAGCTCCTTGTGCCACCATGGGCTTCAACCTCCCTGCCCCACTACTGCAGGGGGAACGAGACCTCCCCGCATGCCTTCCCCAGCAGATTTGCTTTAGAAAGGCATTTTGGAAGCCATCCAGAGCTGCAGTACCTGGACACTGGTGAGATAAAGCGTAGGTAACAAGGCCTTTGAGGAAGCTTTCCTCCTTGGAGATCTTCAAAAGCCACCTGGACGTGGGCCTGGGCACCCTGCTCTGGGTGCTCTCGTATCATTCATGGGGAATTGCTTTTTTTAGAGAAGGTGGGAAGCTTTTTTGGGTTAATTCTGTTTGGGAATGGTCACAGCCATGACCTTGGTGTGAGAACCACCCGCACAAATGGGAGCAGCAGTTGCTCAGCCCTGGCAACAAGCTGAAAAGCACTTGTCACCAAGAATAAACTTGGGAGTATTATATGGAAAAAAAATGTTTTTAATGACCGACCATTGTCATCGTCTTGTGTGTGCCAGAGGCAGCCAGATTGTTAACAGTGGTATTATTTGTGGCTTGCCTCCATAGGGGGTGGGGACGAAGGGCCTCACAGTATTTAAATGAGCTATTTACAATATCTAGATAATTAGTACCATGAGTAAATGGCTCACCGAAATTAACACCATGCGCAGATTTACCATTTACCCCTTTACCCCCTGGATGAGTTCACCAGATGTTCCTCCTGCACCTACATATGAGGATGTGCCAATGTCCCAGCGTGCCATTGCTGTGGCCAGATGCAGCTGTGGCTAAAGGAAAAATCGCGACCTGCCTACTAGTTGTTGCTGGGGGTGCACTCAGAATTTGGGTCAGTTTGAAGAATGCAATATAAAGTAACACAGATCTAGGAAGTTGAAAGTGGTATGACATCTAGGTGAATTAAAGAATAAACCATCCGAACAAGATTTTATTATTTTTTTTAGGGTCTACATTGTGAAGCTATAAATACATTCCTGGGATGGTCTCTCTGGTGTCTCAGAAAATAGCCTTGTATTACAGAAAAGCTGGTCCTATTTTGTACACCTTGGGTGTATGCAAATGTTGTATGACAAAAATCTCAACAAAAGCTCAAATGAAGCCCTCAGAAGGTCACCGTGACACCTCCTTGGCACTAAGGCATGCTGTAGAGACCACCTCCACCACCATCATTGCTCAATAAGCTTTTTAAAAGGTAGAAAAAGAAGTTCTGTTGCCTCCTCACCTTCAATAGCAACTTGCATTGAAAATAACTGCAAACCTAAAGATTTTTCTTTTGCCCTGATCATTTTGTTTTCCTTCTTATTTACAGTGGCATAGAAAATCATCGATCACTATCATTGATCACTATATAAGAGCATTTCATATATGAGAAAGCCCTTCAGCTTTTCCCCCTTCTCCTCTTTCATCTTCTGAGCAATCTTCTCTGTTGGATTGCTGCCTGCTGTGTTCTCGTTTTGTGTTTGCACATTCACTCCAGCATCCTCACAGCAGGTCACTGCATGCTTATCTGCCAAAACTCATCCTGTTGACTTGTACCGTTCCTTCAATTTATCAAGCATTCTGGTCCTACCCTTTATAGGTAGCTCCCAACCCCTCCCAGTTGCATACTACCAGGAAATTTTATATCAAAGCAATTTCCTAAAGCTGCTGACGAAAATACTGACTAGACCGGGACTGTGGATGGGCACTGAAAAGACTTCCCCAGGAAGCTCTCTGATTTTGACACTAAACTCAACGTATTGTGAGCCTAAATAGGCTGTATTTCCTCAGCTCGCTTATGAAGATGTCTTCTGGGACAGTGCCAGAAGCCTTACCAAAGTCAAGACACATCACATCTACTGCTGACCCGCCCAGGCATGAGGCCAGTTATCCTGTCAAAGAATGGAATCAAATGGGTTTGATGTGATTTGTCCTCAGCAAAACATCAACAAATCCATTCCAGCCATTTTTTTTTACAAACTTGTACGTATATCTAGGTGATTAGAGAATAATTGTTCAGAACCTCATTCTTACAGGTTTTCACTTAGCGACATCATTAGGACATCAGGTCTGTAATTCCCTCGGTCTTTCTTCATCTCTTAGGTGACATTGCTTTGTCATCTTTAAGTCCTCTGGGATCTCACCTGTATCCTACAATGCCCTGAAACCTATCCTGTGTGAGGCAGAAATACTTGGGCCAGTGCTCTGATTCTCCAGAAGGAGCTTCATCAGGCCCTGCTGACGTTTTCCTCAGTGATCAAATACCATTCGCATTAATGTTTCTCCTCCTCTTTCGGGGGCTGGTGGGTGGGTGAACATGCAGTTGTGTGATTTTTTTCATTTTAATAAAATTAATTCTGCTAAGTATAGGGTCACAATTATTTTATTTATTTTATATTTTATTTTATTATTTTATTTTATTTTATTATTTTATTATTTTATTTTATTTTATTTTATTTTATTTTATTTTATTTTATTTTATTTTATTTTATTTTATTTTATTTTATTTTATTTTATTTTATTTTATTATTTTATATTTGTTTTATTTTATTTTTTAACAATGACTAAAGCAGGCTTTAAATGCTCTGCCTGTCCTTAAATTACTGTTTCACATCACCTTCCATGTTAAAACAAACTTTGCCTTCTCCCGTCACATCTTCTAGATCACATGCTAGTTATGGGTATTTTTAGGCTTCAGCCTTTTTTATCTTACAGCTGCTTTCTCCTGCTATTCCTCTATTTGGAGTCTTAGGTAAGCACCCAGGTTCTGCGTAAGCACCCTTCTGTTTAGGTTCCTTTTCCTACTTCAGGATGTTAAAGAGCTCTTGACAGCGCTTTATTGTGTATATATTGGTCTCCACATATGCTCCTCTCATTTCCCATACAACAGGATAGTTTCTTATTAGGACTCTGACCTCAGCTCTTGAGATGTCTCAGATCTCTTTTACCCTTAAAGACATCTATTCAGAGATCCTGCCCCATTTCCTGAATTCAGTTATATTTGCTATTTTATTTCTTAGAGTTGAAGTGCTTTAGCTCATTTTACAGAGGACTGGCATTAAACTGCATTTCAAGCAGGAAAAGCAAAGCATCTGAACAATTGAAAAAAATCATAGCAGCTCAAGAGATGCAAAAATTCACATTCACGTAGGACTGCGGGTGACCAGCTCCAACTTCGGCCACCTCCATGCAGCTTTGCCTGCTACAACCCGCCAGCTCACAGCGAGAACATCCAAGTCACTTCTGAAATAGCTCCATCTCTTCAGCCAAGTGCTGCGTCAGCTCTTTCCTGACACAGTGAAATCAGTAGGGATCACTTGAGCAGCGCCAGCCAGAATCATGAGACAGCAATGGCACTCTGTGCTGTGTGGAGCCAGAGCTTTACTCTGTAATGGGACGCTGGGCATTCAAACGCTGCAGTTTTATTGCCCGAAGCACAGCATTGAGATGCTACGGAAGAACTCATTTCAGCAAAATAAGGCCGGAGATCGCACACAGGTCTGAGTCCTTCAGTCACATCTCACAAAACACAGCGTTAAGGGTCCGTTACGTGCCAGGACTGAATTTGTCTGTTTTAGTAGGGTGAGCTGAATTCATCTACACAGCAGCCTGTCGGATCCTGCCCCGAGGAGCTGATCTGAGCTCCAAATGAGGGCCAGGCAGCTGCGTACGGTGTGCAGGGGCGCTGGGCCTGCTGGCACCAGAAAGGCGGTGTGGAGCCCCAGCCTCCATGGGGGCCACAAGCGTGCCTCTCACACCTCCAAACGTGCCCCTTGCCACAGGCCACAGCCCAGAGCCAGCTCAAGCAAGGGAGCAGAGCCACCAGCCGCCAGGGCCCTGTCCTCGAGGGGACGCCGGCCCGCTCAGCACGCAGCAAGGCCATGGCTCCTCTGGCTGGGCCGAGACCCCCCAGCCCAGTGCCATCGTGGTGAAAGAACCACACAGCATGGCCTAACTGGTCATTGCTGCTCTTGTGAGAGGCGGGGATGTGGCTCGGTATTACAACACAGAGCTGATGTTTTCCAAACAAAAGCTAGACACCTCCTGGTGTGCACAGACAAGGCACCTTGGTAAAACAAAGCCATTAAAATGTCTACATGGGCCTACAGATACAGAATAGCAGAAAGCGTAACTTGCAGGGCAGCCAGCCTCAGGCTTTCAAGCAAACGCTCCTTCGAAAATACTTGCTGTTGCACTCCTAGCTCCTGAGGTGCTGTTTTTTAAAACCCACTTTGTTTTTAAGGTGTTTTCCAAGCTGAGGAGCACTGGTTCTGCAGATCCCGCTGTCCAATTTAAAGGCAGCTTTTGGAGGGCTGCTGAGTGATTTTGCCCAGAATGGTTTGTCAGGGCTGGCTGCTGAGGAGTCAGAAGGTCAGCCTCTGCATGGGGATTTTGTTAGTTAGATGAGGGGGACGAATACGGGGGAGGATGAAAAGTCTTCTGGCAGTATCACTGTTGGAAGCGTAAGTTGAAAGAGGCTCTCTGTAGTTCTTTTGACTTGCTTACACATTTACTGCACCGCCAGAGAAGGGTGAAGGCCTCTCAGAGTGTCTCATGTTGAGAAGGAGGAAGCATGGCTAAAAAAGTACTCATTTCTTAAAATTCTTTCCCTATTTTTAATTCATTGTCTTGCAGAACTCCAGAGATGATACCCGCTGCTTCTCCTCGAGTCCCCAAACTTGTTACCTTAGTAATTCAAACAAATGGGCTTGGTTTGCTAGTTTACTCCTGACAAACCCATACTGACTGTCACTCCTCCCATTTTCTCGTTGAAGTTTGCAATACTTTCATTATCTAACTTGCACGTAAGGACAGCAGTCTTAACAGCTCCCCTTTCTACAGGCCTTACCTATAGACAAGCCAGCCTGTGGCTATTATAAAAGCAGAAAACCTCCCTTTGGGACTGTAATTACCTCCCCTTTGATGTGCAATGAATGAATTGGTCATTATCAACTGCAAGAGATTTACGTGTGACCAAGTGAAATGACATTTACAGTGATGAGAAAACTAGTCATGTCTGCTTGATGGGAAGGGTGTGTGGCCTCCTCTGCCATGGGCCTGTATCCATGATGAGTGTCACCCCCCAGTATGCTATGAAAAAACATGTTTTACGATAACAGCAGCTTCCTGGCACACCCCCCTGCTACTTGCCAGCTCTGAGGAATAAAAGGTTTTGAACACCATCTAGAAGACACCATTTCAGGCTCCAATGTGGCAAGGCCTGAGCTGCAGGAGTGATGTAGGAAGTCTCCCACATGAGAAGGGAGGAGGAGATGTGAGATGCAGTGCCTGTCTTCTGTCCCTGGTTTAAGGAAACTGCTCAGAGATCTCACTTAGCTGTGGGTGCCACTTTGGGAAGTCACCTCTACTCTGCTACTGAGGCTTCAGAGCCTTTTGAAATAGCCCGGGCAGATTTAGGCTGCTGTCATTAAACCACGGAGGACAGCACTCTGGGCATGTTTCAGTTCATCCTGTAGGCTTACACACAGGAGAGAAGCATCCTCAGGACCTCAGATCCCAAACAAAGACTGAAACTGGGCTCTGAGAGAAGGAAAGTCCCTTCCCTCTGCTTTGGCACTGTGTAAGTAACAGAATATTATGTGAAAGAAAGATGAGCTCTGGAAATCAAGATTCGACAAGAAGCCACCACAAGACACTACAGCAAAAGTTATCTATTTTATTACAAAACCAGAATCAAACAGATGCCTTTCAGTCTAAAAATGCCATAGGCAGAAACGTGATGAGGCAGGATAAGTTCAATACAAACTCAGGCTGTGGAAAGCAGTGCCTTTGTATGAATGAATCCCACCATAGCGCAGTCCCTCCAGCACACCATGTCCTTGGAGAATCAGCACAAAAGGAAGGGGTTTTGTTTCTGGCAGGAGGAGCAGATGACTTGCACTGTGGAGCCCTGGTTCTCTTCTCTGTCCCAGCTGTTTTCAGTCGTCATCCAAAGTAGAGCTGGAGAGCCCAGGAGGACTTGTAGGAGGAGAGACACGTCCAGGGTCTGCTTCCAGGCACAACTCTGACACTGCCCTGCCCCAGCTTCAGTAGGATGCTACTGATGCAAGGCAGAGCAGAACATGCTTACCACTGCCACCCAAGGACAAGTGTGGCCTGGCAGCCAGGGGGACTGGCCAGTTACCTGGCCAGAAAAGCAACAAGGGAAGAGGAAAGCTGAGGCACTGCTGTTGTGATGAGTATGGACTGTATGGACAACTCACTGGATGGGTTATATGAATCAGGACCAGTGCTGTCTGTGTGAGCATCCAATGCACAAACCCAGAACAAGTAACACAACCCCTGTCCAGCCATCACACAGCCACGGTGATTGGGTCTTGCATGCCAACGTACAAACGCTGCCACAAGCTGCTCAGAGGCCTGTGTGAACCCCAGGTCAGGAGGCCGGGACTTGGACTCCTCCCATGAAAATAAAGGGGGAAACAATATAATGCTTGGATCCCAATCCATCCATGAAGTCAGCACTAGCGTAATGTGAATACCCACCAATACCAGAGCTAAAATCAACAAACAACCCTTGTTAGGCTTCCTTGAAGAACTCATTCAGTTTTAATTGCAAACTACATGTGAACGCAGGCCTTTTAGAGGGGAAGAATGTGAGAATGAGAAAAAGGTCTGCAGAAGGATAATTAAGTGGCAGGCAGCAGCACTGGCTGGCTGTTTTACTGATATTTCCAGGAGAAAAGATGCAATGACTTTTAGCATCTCTGCACTCCCTCCCCTGATCTTGTGGGGCATTGCCTGCCCCTGCTGGCTGGATGACAGAGCTCCTGAAGGCATCCAACCGTCTGCTTTTGCTGGATGCAACTATGCATTAGAAAACAAAAAACAAAAACAAACAAAAAACAGCAGCCAGACCTTTTAATTTCTAAAACTAGCGAATAAAGACAAGAAGTGTTTTTTTATACAGTTGGGTTCATTCATCACTCCTACAATAGGATTAACGAGTGACAGGGATGTTTCTAACTATACACTAAACCAAATCATTTCAACACACAAAAGATGTGTGCTGGACATTTAAAAAGAGGAGATGCAATTGAGAAATGGGAACTCGCGGTCCAGAAAAGCACATACATTGTATGTGAGGAACCATGAAGATCCAGCAGCAGGATCTGCTCATATTAAAGAGAGCTTTTCTTTACATTGTGGTGGTGTAACGTACACTTCAGAGATTACCAGAGGTGTTTTCAACCATGTCAAATGCTTTAATCAGCTCCAATCTACTTCCCAGGGGAAGAGTTATTATTGCTATTAAACTGTTATTTAAAGAAAGCTTATTCTTTTTTCTAACTTTCCATTTTGTCAACAAGGCACTAACTTACTGCATCAGGCCAGTCCTGCTGTGATGTGTTTATCTCAAGCTATCATCATGGTGACTTGCCACAGAGTGAAGACGCTGTGTTGTAACATTTTTTTACCAAAGCAGCAAAAGCCTCAAGTGACAGGCCCAGTTTCTACAGTAACACAATGCTTTTACAAGCAATTGTTGGTGTGATCTCCTATTAGCATGGCACGATGTCATCTCTGACTACAGGTTTTGGTCCAGAGATGAGTGGCACAAAGATTGCCAGGTCTGAAGTGGGAAGTTGCTCAGAACATCCCCTGTGAAGCGCAAGTGCTGCCAGAGGCTGAAAATGCACAAAACAAAGTAAAACATGGGGTGTCCCACCCCACTCTGCCCAAACCCAGGATAGCTGATCCGCTGACTTCACAATTGCATCTGACTGAGATTAAGAAGACAACTTTGGAAAAAATGCTGGTGGTTGAAACAGCTCCTGTGGGCTCCAGGAGCACCAGGCTCTTTGATCCAAGCCTTCACTGTTCTTGTAACATGCCACTGGAGTATAAAAGCATGGGAGGCACTGGTGCCAGAGAATCAGGTGAAGTGGGTACTCTAAGCTAGACAGACCCTCTGCTGTGCAGGAGAAGAGCTTGGGATTCACAGCCACCAAAGACAAGAACAGCCATTGCAGACAATCCTTTACTAGGGAGCACAGCCCAAGCTGTAGAGTTGCAATGTAAATAAACCAGACTTTTGGGGACCGGCGGCATAATTGTGTCTTTCTGCACTGACAAGTATGTTCTTTGCTCTCCAGCAAAGCAATAGGCAGGCTGATGCTGCTTTTAAGCAGGTTTCTCAGTATTTTTATTGTTTTACACCATACAGACGAACACTTTGTCAGAGAAGAAGATGCAGGACATCACTCCGCTGACTCTGCTGGGGTGTATGGCTCCCATGTCCTTACAATAGTGTTAGATTTCCAGGACATGGCACGTCTTTGCTAAGCATGTCTTCTGAGCCTGGATAGCAATGCATTTGCAATTCATTTCTGCCCGATTCGCAGAAGGTGCAGAAACTACTTTTATATTTCCTTAATACGACCCTTTCCTAGCCCTACTTTAAGCAGCTTTGCAGTGCACCACTACTGAGGTGAAATCTGTGCTCTCTCAAAAGCCCCGATGCCTGTGAGTTGCACAGGGCTGTGCAGTAAGAACAGAGGGGGTTCCCAAGAAGCATTTGGTACGTGGGGCACTGTGTGCACACCTGTGAGCACAAATAATGCTGATATGCTTGCTCCTTTGTGCACAGGGATGCTAAGGAGATCGGTTTGCAACGGAGTGGTGGATTGTGTCAGAAATGAATGCATTACCGTAACCCATTAAATGCAAAGTGTCCCTCTAACCCTAACAGCCTTCAAAAGCAAAGGGAGGAACAGAACAGTGACTCCAACCCCTGTACAAGACAACTGTACAATTTACATACATATTTATATACAGTATATAAAATTCTCTTTCTTTGAGTCCCAGTGAACTCAATTTTAAGTCATCAGTAGCTGTTCCAATTTTTAAAAGTCATGATCCTGTTTCCCCCCCACTCTCCAAAGTATTAGATAATGGCATTGAAAAGAAATTAAAAAACAAACCCAAACCCAAACCAATTATTAGAAAGTGCAAACGTTCTGGGTGCCACTTCTGCTACGTTGGATGTTGCTGATGCTGCATGCTTGCTCACAAGCAGCAAGGTGTCTGTCCGTCTGTCGCTGTATCTTTCTTTCCTCTGGGTCGGCTCCTGCCTTCCCTTCCCGTCTTCTGCTGCTACACCAGGCGGCCTACTGAGAAGGGTGGGGTGGACAAACAGAGGAAAACAAAACAGAAGCAGGGAAAGTGAGGAAAAAAGGCAGATTAAAACCCAAATGGCTCCCAACTGAGGTAAGATCCAGCACAGCCTTTGCTGCAGCCAAGGCCCCAGAAGGCTGAGATCTCAAGTAAGCTGTGAGGCTGAGAACAACAAGGGGCTAATGAGACAGCCTTGCTGAAAAAAGCGTCGGCTGAGTCACACACAGCCCTAGGGACTAATGTATTTTTAAACATGAACCACCACTTTCCCTCACCCTCCCCCTTCTTGGAAATGGGCATGCGGTCTGGGCAAAACGCTAGTCCAACATCACTCCCTCTGCTCTTCTGCCTGTGATGGCTGATGCAGAATCCCACCGCTGTAAAGCTGCCCTGGAGCCACAGCCAGCTTCCACAATCCCTAGTCAGGCAAGCAGGAGGATGACATTTAAGACCCGTCCCCATCTCTGCAATAACAAAACACCGCAGTTTCCCTGCTTAGCAGTTCTTCAAGACTTGCCTGCACCATGCCCTCTGAAGTCTACCATGCTGATGAAATGGAGAGGATGCAGCGAGGATGGAGCTGGGAGCCCCACGGCCCTGCTGATCTGTGTCCTAGGGAATGGTGCAAAGGTGCTGCTTAGAGAGTCAGACAGGTACCCACATCCTTGTGTTCCTTTCTTCAGAAAGTCTTTTTTTTTTTTTTTTTTTTTAAGTCCCTTATCAAAAGTTAGGAGAATCAAAGCTCTTATGGGATCAGAACAAGTGCACTGTGCGAATTAATTACAAGTGAAAACACAGGGAAGAGAAAGCAGAAGTATGGATTTGGTTTTCATAAGGGAGAAAAGTTACCAGGCAGGCCTCACTGGGACCAGTGCTAACTGACATGCCCCACACCAAGTGGGGGTCAAATGCAAAATTACTTCAGACTGTCATATTTGAATCTGACTACACAGCGTTGCTTAATGCTCTCACAGCGTTCAATGAGCAGGTTGTAACAGCAGCAGATTGACTTCAGTGTCTAAACACGCAAAGCAGTGCAGGAGTGGGGAGCGAGGATAACCTGTCCTTCACCAGGGACTCTGAGTGACTAGGAAAGAGTTTGAAGCCATAGTACATGATTTTTGGAATGCCTTTTCTCAGCTTTTCAGGGCAGACAAAAATCAAATACATGCTCAGAACTGAGGACACACCAGGAAGCATCACTGTATCAATGCACAAGGCTTAGCTCGTCCTTATCTTCAGTTCTCTGTTCAGCCCATCTCAAGGGGAATTCGCAGCAGGACTAGATAAGGTACCCACAAAGGGGTGGAGGATAGCAAGAGGTATGAGAAGATTTCTATCACTAAGCAAATACATAGCAAAGGATTTTTCAACATGGAATGGAGTCTAACCAGATGTATGTTGGAGGGCTAGAGAACAACAAGTGTCAGGGGAAAGACAGGCAGGGGAGAGCTGCCCACCGCTTCTCACAATACAAATTGCGAAGCACCCATTGACACCATGAGGCAGCAGGTCTTAAAGGAAAACAAACGAAAGTTGCTCTTCACACATGATGAAAGGGTGCAATTCACTGCCACAAAGTGCAGAGGAGAGAAGACCGTAACTGGGACAGAGAAGAACGTTCATGGGAACATGTCCATAAACTAATACAATGTAAACACAACAAATCGCCTAAATCATTGCTTGCTAGAAGCAGGGAGAATAAGGCTAGGAGAGTGTTCATCAAATACTTGCTGTGCCCTATTCTAATTCCTAAGCAATGTGCTGTACGCCACAGCTGAAGACATGATCTGGATTTGAGCTGATGCAGAAGAGCTGTGTGTTATTATTATGTTCACACCTCTTAAGAACAACCTTGGCTTCCAGTTGTTTATGTATTGCTATTTGTAAACATAGGAGAGCATGAATTCTGGGACATATAGTTATCATAAAAAAAGGGAAATAAATATTTTGACAAGATACTCACTGAAAGGGTTAAGGCCTTGTCTTTTTCCACTGGGGAAACTGCTCAGGCTACCTGTAAAATCCAAGAACCGTGTTAAAGGCAATAAATGCCATGGCATGCCAAGGAGCATCCCCACCATCTGTGCTGGCAGACAGGCTCCAAGGAGCTCCTCCGTTGTGGGTGTGCACACAGGAAGCCTCATCAGCACTCCTTAAGATTCACATGCAGGAGTCAGACCAATGTGCTCGAGATGACAGATGCTAAACACCTGGTGCTGCAGTATCTGAACATCCTGAAATCCAGAGGTGTGGTGTGGGCAAGAAGCAACAGTTACAAAGTTAAGCTAAACTGTGGAAGGAGGATGAGGAAAGGAAGGATACAAGTAGTGCCATGAAGTTCCCCCAAACAGGCATTGCTAACCGCACGCAAAATAACGCCACGTAAAAAGCAGGCAGCCAGAAAAGTGAAGGTGTAAAACAGATAGGCCAAGTTTGCTTAATCTCTAGTGATCGAACGCTTGGGCACACAATCCAACAGGTGCCTAAAATGAAAGATCTGAACTCACATCTGGCAGAAGGGCAGAACAGGCTGTACAGTTATGACCGTGTGACAAGACACAGGCACGTGCACCCTACACCAGATGGAGCTAACGGCAAGGGCTTTCGCCTCTGCAAGAAACCAGTTCCCACGATGTGCTGGGTACAGACAGCTCAGGGAGTACAGGAGCTCAGCACTTTAGAAGGCATGTTACAGTTCCTGATAGCTGCTTGTTCTTTATTTCAGACGAGGGTCATCAGCTGGAAATGGGATCTGCTGCTCCCACCCAGAAGAATGTTGCCACCCCCACACTGGCCAGGTTTAAATCATTGATTTGTGCGTGCATCTGCCACAACCGTATGCTTTATTTTGCACATGAAGTGATTTCACTTGCACCAGTGATACAGACACTCACATCTAAAGAAAACATTGCTCTGTTCAAGAGAAAGATGAGCAGAAAGGTAGCAAAAGGATGGGAGAGTGGGGAAACTGCAGGAAGACAGATGCTGCACCGTAAGAAAGGGATGGAAACACCAGGAAGGAAAAGAGAGGGGGAGAGAAAGGTGGGGGCAGCTGCATTTAAAATGGATTACAAAGCAAAACCTGTTTGGCTTTAAAAATTGTTAATAAGAGAAACTGTATAAACATAGCAAGTGATTTCAAGGCCCCCAAACGCCAGCCTCGTATCAGCCATCTGCCCTGGCAAGATCAGAGGAACCGCTGTTAACTTATCCCTGTGCCTGTACATAAAAAGCAGGGCTCTGTTGCCAAGAGGCAGATTCTTCCAGAGCTAATTGGGACTCACCCAGGGGCCTGGCAATAAAAACGCAGGGCCTTTACAAGTGGCTGCATCCTCGGGCAGCCGTTCCCCTAGAGGGTGCTGCTCGGCCACGCATGGCCCCACGCTCCATCGCCTCCTTTCGCCCGCAGCCTACCTGCGGCTAAAGCCTCCTCCTTAGGGTCTGTGCTCATCCCTCTCGTGTCGACTGCATGTTCACATGTGGCTGGAAGCTGGCTTCAGCAGCTCTCACAGGTTTACATGCCCCCACCCCAAACCGAAACAGGTGACGTCTTTCGTGCTATTTACTCGGTCCCCTTCCCAGTACAAGCAACTTGCACATGCAAATGAGATGTCACCAAAACAAAAGAAAACTTTGGAAACCGCTGCAGCTGAGACTAGTGTGCGTTACTGTGACTGTGACCTTCAGAAAGACTTGGGAAGTTGATACAAAGGGCCTAAAATGACAGTGACACTCGAGGCTGGGCATGACAGACCTTTCCAGCATGCTGGCAGGGCTCTGTGCTTTCTGTGGGTTTCTCCTAAATACATCCACACAGGGAAACTTGACTACCATAAAGCTGATCACTTTCCACTCCAAAGGCAGAGAACATCATCTTCAGTCAGCTGCCTTCAGTATAAACACAGGCCAGCACGTGTAGCTATACAGAAGACAAAACCCCACCAGTGTAATACCATACCGAGCATAAAGTTGAAATGAAAGAGAGGAAGGTGTATGGCAGATGGTGACAGCAGGTAAATAAAGTATGCCCAGGAAGCACTTGGGTATTGCAGAGGAACATCCCATCACTCAGTAAGTTTCCTAATGGAAAGTATTTACTCAGCCTCGCAAGTACACTCTTTTGGGTAATAATTCGCTACAATGAGGCCAGATGTCTTTCAAAAGGAAAAGCCGCAAGGAAACCCCAGCAGCTTTTTATAGGTAGAAGTAATTCCTCTAACTGACTGAGCAAACCTCTCACCTTTCATGGGAGAGAAACACACCACCAGGAGCCCTATCTTGTGTCAACACAACACTGATGTCCTGATTGATGCTAACCCTCAGGATTAAAGGTGACAAACTAAAGCATCCCCACGGAGCTCCAAAGGCAGATATCTCAACAAGGCAAACAAAACCAAGCACTGAACCAGTGCAGCTTGTTTACATTCTAATCTACATTTAATTACAATTAGTTGTACTCTGAATTTCAGTTTTGTTAACTCAGCCACTGCCTGGCTATATACAGCAAATGGTATTTTACGGTTTTCTCAGAGCCTCTCAGACTGTCATCGCTTCCTACCGCTGCCATTTCAGAGGCCTTTCCCACATGACTGCTCCTTGCTACCAGTTCCCACACAGCTGCTTGCATAAGTGATGGAGTATCTTCATTCCCAGAGGTCTCCCCAGGCACAAAGAGGATCAGTCACTTCTGCAGATACCAATTAGAAGGGTCTCACACAGCACTGAATTAATTCTGCTGTTTAAATTGTCCACTATTTTTCCTTCTTTCTGTAGTCTTTGCTCCAGTGGAAAGTGACATGCCCCATTTTTAATTAAGACATTTTGATCCCATTTCTGAATTGCGCTGCTGGCACAGACGGTTGCCTTCGAAGGCTGGCTCTTTGTGGTGACCCCATTCTGAGTGCCAGGAATGGCATTTCTCCATCAGAGCTGCTCCTGATAGAAACGCATCTGGTTTAAGCAGAGGGGCAAGAGCTGTGCAAAGTGGCCACCAGACCTCGCAGATTTCCCAGCAGCTTTTTGGGTCGTCATAAGGATGGAAAAGAGGAATGGTTTCTAGCTGACTGGACAGCTCTTTTCCTTACAGTAGAACCAATGACTGGTAGCACCCACACATTAGGAGACCACAGGAATCAAGAACCTGCTGAGAAGAGGAAGAACGACAGAACTATGCACCTTAGACAGATTTGATCCTAACCTGGAAAGAGCTCAGAGTCAGTCTTGTCCTCATGAACATCCTAGATGAATCCTTCCAGAATCTTTTCCAAGAAATTTTCCAAGAAATCTTTTCTGTTTTGTTTATCTATTAGCCAAGAGACAGACAACAGTGCTGATTTATCTATGCCCTGTGCTTCCACCAAGCACCACCATTTCCATTTTTGGATGGAAATGGTCACAAAAAATCAAAAGCTGACAAAAATGCAGAAGCCTTAACATTTGTTCTTCTCACCATCCCAAACCCTACAAAGTTTGTATTAAGCTTTATTTTCAAAATCAGTACAAGTGTTCAATTTACCTAGCAGGAAGCATGCTCACCTGGAGTGGTGACCCAACTTGCTCTAGTCCTTATGCTGCTGGATACCAAGTATGATTCGGAACATTTGAGGCAAGTTCGTTAGTAATGAAGTATATCAGCTGGAAATGGTGACTTTTCTTACATCCCTCAAACTCTTCCCTCATCCAAAACCAGACCAGAAAAACCTTTCCAACAAAGTTTTTGTTGAAACAAACATTTCCGTGAGAAGTTTTGGTTTCATCTGACTGGCAGTTTACAACAGAAAGTACGTCATCAAAAAGCTTCCCAACCAGCTCTTGGCTTCAACCCACAGTGACCTCAGCCCAAGCAGATGTGCGGAGGCCATGGCATAGAGAAAGAAACACAGAGAAGAAACACATGGACTTAGTTGGATGATTGCATGCTCCCATCTTTTGGAATAAGAGGATGTTGGAGAAAAGATGAGCTAGAGGTTCTTGTGAATACAAATTCATGACTCCTCACAAATTCATGACTCCTTTAAAAAGATCTATCACAAATTTGTAAGCTGCACCTCTAGAGTACTCACATGCTTTCCTACACATTGGTATCTGCTCCCTGCACTGGCTTCCTCTACTGCTTTTTAGCCCTTGTCATCCTTCAGCTACCTCTAGTCCTTTAAGAGTTTTCCTTCCACAAAACTTAGGCGTTTACCTCAAGGCTTATCAGGCCTCTGTTTGGTATGTGGAGCTACGTGATTAAAAAAAGGTCGTAGCCCTTTTTTGCACACAATTCTGTCCTCATACAATGTAATAAACCATGAGAAGTCAGGCTGTGTTCTCAGCAAACAGTGTGGGAATCAGGCACTCACAACATGTCTCCCTTGCTACTTTCTTTTCCCCTTCACTCGAGCTCAAAGATTCTCATTTTCTTCCTTCTCTCCTTTTTTCCCTCCTTCCATAAACTAAATTCTGAACAGTCAGTTGGCCAAGGCAGCAGATTCCAGAGAGTCTTATTCCAGGCCAAACACCAATAAAACTAATTTGGCATATTCATCTTATTGGGAAGGTAATAAAATTAAGGAACAGGACTGCTATTTTGGTATGTCATTCCTCAGTAAAGTACCAATGACTAAGAAAAAAGCTTCCACTGAGCTAGGGAAGCTGAAAGCTTCTCACAGCTGACAAATAATGCAACAGCCTTGTTATGATAACTGAAACATTTGCAAAGCACCTGGAAAAGGCAACTTCCCAACACTCAAATGCACTCATTCCCTTCTCACGCTTGCTAAACCCGAGGAAAGGACTAAGGAAAGGTTAAGCCTAGAAAAAGAAAGCTAGCCACCCATCCCGAGCAGCACGATGGTTAGTTACAACAAGAGCTGTCCGCACAGCCAAAACACCTGCACAGGAAATTAGTCCCCAGGAGTCTTCCAGCTTGCCTTCTCCTGCCAAGCAAATCTACCCACAGTCAAGAATGACTGATAATTATTGAATTTGGGTTGAAGAGTTTCAATTTGCAAAAATTTCCAAAAATATCAGTTTGGTCCAGGTCCCAACAGCAGATGAGGTGAAGACGAAAGGAAGAAAAGGAAGGAGGGTGGGTTGGTTGCTCAGGCATTGAACAGAAAGGAAAAAAGTTATTCCTATGTCCCATTTCTCTCCGATTTTTTAAGTTCAATTTAACTCTGAAAAAGGGCAAACACACATTTCTGCACTTTCTTTCTGAGTTGTTCTCTGTGCGTCATCCACTCTCCTGCATACTGGATTTAGCAATGAAAATAAATATTATTTCTGTTAGTCAACAGGGTCTCTGGAGAAGGACTGGGTCTGTGCTGGCTCATACACCATCCAACCTATATGGCTGAGGCAACAAAATACTGTCAGCAGTGTATTACTCAGAAAGGACCTGGTCTGAACTATGGTTTCCAAGGACTTTTATAGTACAAGCCGGGTACTGAGCAAGGCTCAAATTTTTGCCCTGTATCTGTATAGTGCTTAGCACAAAGGCCTGTGTTAAGGACTTTAAGACATAGCTTAGTAAATAATGAACTATATTTACAAGACAGGATATTAATCCCTCTCATTTTCCCATGCAAACTGTGGCACTTTTCAATCACCTGGGGGGAAAACTGATTCCTGAGTTGAACGTAACTCCACATCAGTCTTTTATTCTCACAGGATGGGGAAGGAAAGGCACTCACCTCCTTCCTTGCTGACTCCCAAGCACCCCTTCAGCTCCTGAAGGGAGATAGACTTGTCCTTGTTGAGGTCACAGTAGTCAGTGAAACGTCGGGCGCATTTCTTAGGCTTGGCTTTCTTCTTCACGTAACGCTTGAAGGGCTTCAGCTCCCGCTTGTTGATGTCATTGCTGCTGTTGTTGTCCAGCTGGCTGAAGTACCAGTGCACCACTCGCTCCTCCAGCGTGTGGCTGGGGTCTGGCTCGGAGAACCTGGAAGGGAGGAAGCACAGGCCCCTGACAAGTGGGTGCTCTCACCAACACTGTCAGGCAGATGCTGAAGAGCCAGATCTGCTCACTCAGAGTGTGAGTCAGGCACACACTATGCCATATTTAAAGCAGCATAAACACACAGGTCTTACAATCTCCTTTTAGTTGAGCTCTTTTCAGAGAGAGAGAGGGAAAAAAAGAAAAAAAAACTTTTTCTAAAAATGTCCTTTAGCATTAACAAGTGGTGCCAAGAGATTCCTGGAGACTGATACCCTCAGTTACTACACTTCTCTTCACACCAGTTGCTGAAACTCTGCCTAATCCCAGAAGGATCTCCCTTTAGAGGGCAAAAGGCAGTCTCCATGGTCCTTTTGACCCTTGGGCTCCCATCCAAATTACCAACAGGAGAACCATGAGTACTAGCTATCATGGTAGTTTCTGTGATATCAACATCCAGGCTTCAGAAAGGGAACAAATTAATTTAATGCAAGACACATTCATTATTTGAAAATGTCCTTGGCAGGATGCAACATTCTTGCTGTATCTATTTATATGATCTGAACTCCTGTGCTGTATTTCCAGCATATTTAATGCTTTTCACATGGTTGATTTATACACAAGAATTCCACAGCAGACAAGCACCACAAATCCATTAAAAGTAATACTACGGAACTGGCAACTGCAGTTTGCTTCATTTCTTACTCATTCTGATATTACAAGTTTGACGTTATTTGGCTCACATTTTCTTTCTGTGGACAATAACAAAAAATATCAGTGGAGGAGGAGGACAAGAGGAGGAACAGCCACAGCTGAAGATGCATGAGTAGAGAATGCCGCCATACAACCTCAAGCCATTTCTGAACAGCCACTATTATGTTACACTATTTACACTGTATCGGGTGTTTTGCAGCAGCAGCTGGAAGGGTGTTATTCGTCCGTGATACAAAGAACCAGGGAAGAAACCCTTTCTAAAGAAGTATTTTTAAGAATTGCACTAAGGTAGCCCGTCTTTTCTCCATGTGATAAACGTATGAGTAGAACAAGCTGAAAAGATGCTGAGACTTGAGCCTTTTTCCTCCCAAGCGTACAGCATTTCAGTGCATGGAAATTAGTTGACAGGCAGTCAGACATGCTACACTGGCACTGGTTGCCCTGACTTATTCCAGGAGACACCTCCAGCTGCTGCCTAATTCCTTCCTCAGCAGTGAGAGAGGGACAGTTGTGTGCTGCACGGAGCCAGGTTCTGGTGTGAGCTCTGGGCACTCGAGCTGGTGGGGAAATACAAACCAAGGTTCAATTTCACTAAGGTCTGCTATAAGATAGATTTTAAGACCATCATCAAGCTTATTTCAGAGACTGGTAAGATATATATTTAAATGGCCACTGAAGATTTCTTCGTTGGGTACCAGAAGGGCAAAAATCCTTTTGACCTTCCCATGGGACCGCTTCTTCCTCTAAAATGCAGCTACCAAACCTGAAAAATAAAAATTCCAACCTACAGCCGTGGTAATTTACATCACTAGCATGAAAGGTAGCCCCTACCCGGAGACATCTGGATCCCCCCCAAAAGTAAACACACGCTGGGGAGTGGCAAATAAACTGCACGTTTTTCCCAAGGTTTTCGTTGAGAATGTCTCCTTCATCACTTAATTCTTAGCTGAGAAGCAGCCTGGCATTCAGTTGCAGCATCTGGTCAATGTACAGTGGGATAAACACTGTGGGGGAGAAAGAAGAGGTTGGGAATAAATTTGGCTTCGTTTTGGGAGCCAAAACACAAGGCAAGCCCCTGGAGCTACCTATGGACAAGCAGAAGTTGCAAAAATCTCCCCAGGAAGCTAAGGGAGTGCCTGGATTTTTTAGAGCCTTGAAACTCTATGTGAAGACCAGAATGACAGGAGAGAATAAAAACACATCCTGTGGCTTGTTTTTATGACATTTATAAACACAGCCATTGGCCTCTCTCCCTTTTGGAAGCGAGCTGGCTATCACTTGAAGACTAGCGTGTTTCCAGCAGCCACAGGGAAGAACCAGAAGTTTTGTATTGCAACGGAGGAGCTTCTGCTTTTGCTCCGACATAGGAATACAACCCAAGCTTTTGCATGTGAGGTTCCCCTGGTCCACACGTTGGCCTGCCCTTTGCCCTAACCTTTTTCTGAAGGCGCAGATCTGGAGAGACAGAAACAGAGAAAAGGGCAGAGCATCCCTAGCACCAGCATTGGAAAAACAACAGACAGAAATGCAAGCTCCTCTCTACCAGCTGAAGAGACACTCGGCAGCAGGACTTAAAAGTGCCTTCTTTTTCAGAAATACACCAAAGAGGAGCTCTTGTGAGTTACCAGAAGAGGCAATATAGCTCACTCCAGCACTTCCATAAAGAAAACCAAGGCAATCCACAGGCTAATACAAATACATTGACTCATGAGGTGATGATTTATCAGTCCTAGCCATTACAAACACGCTGAGTGCTCATACCCAGCTCTAGCATGCTAATGGAGCTGAAGTTTTATTAGTTTAACTGCTGTGACTGCAGGAGGAAGGAAGACACAGCCATTACTGAGTTTTTACCGCTTCCCGTTGGCTGGCCTACCAGTACTGCAGTTCCTGAGTTGGTTGCCTGCCCTTTCTGATGGCCATCCAGAATCCCAGCACAGGACGGACACAGAGGATCCACATCATCTCAGGCTGGCCATATTTCCCTAGGTGAATTGTGAAATTACACAATACACTAAGAAGGCCAAGGTTACAACACCCTATCTAAATATTTTGACTGTGATGGCTGCCCACGCAAGACACTTATATTCCATCCATGAAACATGCGTTGATGCAACTTCACAGTATTTCTAAGCCACCTAGTTTTGATGATGTGCTATGGCAGCAACCATACATGCTGGATTAGCTGAAATATATCTGGGGGCTCAAAGTGTTCTGCCAGGGGAGAGTTTTCACGTGTATTCTTGGGGAATTTCCTTCTAATGCCTCTCCATTGCTATTCCAAGAGAAACGAATCAGCTCTTGGATGCAAACCTAATTTGTCGGGCTGCATCTCCACTCATTCAGACCACAAAGGAATCAGAAAACTCAAGAGAGAATAAAACTGCTCTGCACATTCCCAACTCCCATCTCTTGCTCTAACACTGGTCCCATGAAAATCCACTGAACTCCAGTCTCTCACGGCAGTGCGGTAACAGCTTCATAAGATCTAGTAAAGACAGACCCTTACAAAAATGCAGATAGACCTCTTAGGCTTCTTATGATGACTACATAAAAGCCAGCAAGTTTAGCTCCATTATGCAGCATAAGGCCACTCACAGCCTACCAGGGAAGAGAAGAGTGGTCTGTCATTAACAGCCTAGGACAGGAACCTGTTAATTCAGCTTTACTAACTAATTTGTCGGCATCAAGTAAATAACCTTCTCTACGTAGGCTTTTGCTCCTCCTCCTGTGTAACATGCTGTCAGTTCCCTCATGGGAGAATAATTATTTCTTAGGTGGCTAATGCCTGGACATACCTGGGTTAACGTACTACTACTTTTAACACTACTATTTTCCAGCTGAGATGCTGCCACAGAACACCTTTATATCATCTGGTCTAACTGGGGTACAAGCAAAAAGCAAAGAGGCTATGAAAAAACACGGATGTGTGCTTTTGCAGCTGTACTAAATTCTGGAGCAGAGGGAGAAGAATATGCCAAAATACCACCTAGACAGCTTGAACATGCACTTTGCATGCAGTCTATAATGCTTTCCAGCCCTTGAGGCTCCCTAGCAAGAAAGGAGGGGTTAACTGAGTGGGAAGGAGCAGGAAGGAAGGAAGGGTAGGTATAGAGGTATAGGTTTAGGTATAGGTATAGGTTTAGAGTATAGGAGAGCAGCAATGTCAGATATTACTTACATACCAAACCATGTACAGTGTGCAATCACGTTATCCTCCATAGGAGTGTACCATCAAAGTTTAATATGCCCCACTAAATTTTACTAACTGAAGTCCATTCCTACCAAAGCCACCGCTCTGCCCATGTGCAGCCCCGCTGCATGCAACTGCACACTCAATATTGTTGCAGTGACAGAAAACCCAAATACAAAATACTGCTCTGGGAGAAAGCAAGGTTTCCAGCTCTAAGTTCCCAGCAGATGATCAGCTGTTTGAAGATATTTAGAGAACCTGTTCCTTTGTAATACAAACTTTATTCAGCAACAAGAATGGCTGAGGCGGGAGGAGGAAAGGGGATTAAGACCAGACTAACATCACCTAACTACAGACTGCAAACAGGGACTATAAACCAAATGGAGCTAATTCCAGGATAAAGGTACACTGACGTGTGAGAAGCTACTAGCAGAAGCAACGGAGTAGAAAAAAAAAGTTAGTCCAGCTCCCTAACACATAAGGTATGTTTGTAGTCAGGAAGCCTACAGGATTTAAAGCTGTAAGTTTCTAAGACTTAAAAGTAGCTTGCAAGGATGTATGCCTTGCTTTGGTGCTGTTGCTGAATGAAGGATGGATGGAAGCTACAGAAATGTTAGGGCTGGTCTTGCCAGCCAATGCCCACGAGAACACTGATGATGCCCTCCAAGGTTCCTAGGGGGAGTAGTGGGAAGTGGTAAGAGTTTAACAAACTGAGGTAAAATTCACGGTTCTTCTTGCTCTGCTCCCTTTTGTTGTTCTTTACGGTTCTCTCTCATAAAGCTCGAAGTCCTAACCGTGGAACATGGCTTGAATCAAAGAAGATTACTTTAATGAAATTGTGAAAAGGATTGTGTGTTTGTTTTCTTATTCTCCCTTTCCTGTAGTGAAAGAGTCAAGAAGCTAACAAAAAAATAAGCTGTGTTCAGACTAAACAAAAGGTTAGTGCACAGTCCAAATTCATTATGGGGAATGCATAATTCCTCTACAGTTAAAACTGAAGCTATCTTCCTGTTACAGACTCAGTTTCTTTCTCTCCTCCCTCCGGCTAAGTTGTGTATGAAACATTATTCAGAACACAACTTTTCTGAAGATCGTGGAATAAATCATTTAGAAGGTTTAAAAATCAGCTCCCTTCACTCCTCATTGACTTTTAAAAGATCCTCCTCTTGCATGAACTCTCTCATATCTTTAATTAGGCTAGGATTTCCATAGGAGCATAAAGAGAATTTCATATCTAACGTCCATTGAATTGCAATAGGAGTTGGGCATTAACTTCCCCATACTGTTTGAAAGTGTCAATCTTTATTAAAACACGGTGCAACTTCAGAACACCCCAGAGATGTGCTGAGCTTTACTGAGCCTGCTTCAAACTGCTCAACTGCAGCATGAAAGGGAACCTTGGGGGCAATTTTCTGAAGTACATTTTAGGGCTATTACATGGGAAATAATTGGCAACTTAAAATGAAGGGGCACAGCTACCAGGTTACATGATAAGGGTGGCTGTTGTAAGCTGTCCTTTTAACCTAAAACTCCACAGGGCATTAATATTTTTGCTGATGATGTAACAAGCTATAGTGCACACATTTGGGCAATTAAAATTCTGAATCAAGGAATAGTTTCTTAAGTCAGGTAAACCTAGGCTGGGATTCCCTTTGAGATATTCTAGTTTAGACCCCATGTGATGTGAGCGTGCCACACATTTTATTTTCTCTGACTTAGAAAATAGAATAAGATGTACTAAAGTGAAGTTAAAAAAAAAAAAAGTGATGCTCCTATTATATAGGATTTATACATGAACAATTTCAACTATGCATCTTTTCAAAAAGGATACCAAACACTGGTTAATAAACTCATTTCCTACAAGCGCTCCCTTAATTACTTTGAAAACATACAGTAACAAGATGTGCCTTGGAGTTATTACATAAACTTAAAATTAAGAATGAATTTTACCAGAGATTTTCTGTTTCAAAAGTCTAAATGAAGTCTATTTGGCTATTTTGCTGTAATATAAACCAGGGCCACGAGGAAGGGAAGTTCTCATCTCATTTACATTATTGTAAAGCAAGAGTAACTCAATTAAAGTCAATAGCTTTGAACTTGCTTAAACGAGACAAGACCTATAAGGGATTACAAGGTTGTTTTAAGCATGCCCAATAAAAAAAAAGGTCTTATCAGGTTTTACTTACATTGCCTGCAGCAATCCAAATTGTACAGCCTCACTTTGCTGCTACTAGATTGTTTTCGTGTGTGCCAAGTATAAAGTGTGCAGTTTAGCACAGCTCTATGTAGTGCTCTAAAGGCAGATCTCTATCATTTCTCCTCATGTTCCTCCTTTCCCCCCAAAGAAAAAGTAATAACACACTAATTGCAATGCCATGGATAGCTTTGCAGCACATATAGGTAAAGTCTTGAAGACGCTCAGCAAACACAGGATGTTTTCACTCCACATATTCAGGTTCAGACTGAAGGCTGTAGGGTCATCTAATCTCATTTCCTGTATATCATAGGCACAGAACGTGAATCAAATTACTTTTAAGACCATAACTTGGGTTGACTAAAGCAAGTCTTTCTGAAAGGCATCAGGCCTAAGATGAAAGCCTTAGAGAGAGGGAATCCATCACTTCCCTCATTACTTCATTCTGCCTTACAAATGCCCTCGCTTTAAAGAAATTTTGATCACAAGTTTGTTTATATTCAGCTGATCATGTTCTTCCCTGTTAAGACTAAAGAGCCTGCAGAGCTTTTGTCCCTGTGGAGATACTCGGATTATAAGTAATCATCTTTCAACCTTTTTTTTCTTTCTTTTAATACACTAAGGAAGCCTGAACTCCTCAAGACTCTCACTGTTAGGCTTTTTCAGCCCTTAAAACTTTGGCAAGGCTGTTCTCTGGCTCCCTATTTTAATGTTAATATTAGAGGTTCATATTGTAGGCCAGTAACATCTCCCTGCTGCCATGGAGAAATGGAAATACACCCATAAAACACCTAAAACTCCTACTTGCTACTTGTTCATTTTTTGCCACAGTCCCACACTGCAAGCTCATATCCAGAGTTCAATGCACGTAACTATTCAGTTTGGGGTACTGCATCAATTCCGTCCCCATTCTGGAAGTGAGGCCCTACATTCAGTCCACACACCCAAAACGTCCACTCTGCACTTAAAACACATGGGACAATAGAAGGGGACAACTGGCCTGGGGATACAGCTTGTTTGCATCAAGTTTGCCTGGCCTTCCCTCTGCAACGGGCATAAGCTTTGCTGATAATACATTTTAAAAGTACTTTAGATTACCAGCTTCATTTGTTCAGCCTCTAAAAGAGCCCCAGAAGATGAAATAATGAACAGAAGAAACAAAAATGCTGTAAAGGAACAGAAAGAGGTCAGCTACAGAGGAAACTAGTACATGTTTAAATACAGCACCTGTTCTGCCATCATTATGACGAAGATGGAGAAGAGCCTGAGATAAGTGAAGCTCTCCTCACAAACACAAATGCCTCAGCTGACATTAAGAAAAAACAGACCTCCTGCTTTCGTTTTCAACATCACCTTCTCAGCAAACCTGGGCCAGGGAGGTACAGGATGAGCACTGTCATAAATCAAATATTTTGTTAGTTCTTAAGCCTGGAAATGAGTTGATTAGCCATATGGGCAAAATACCCATGGAAAAGAACTTTCATTTCTAGTGCCAAAGTGAAGTTAGGTCACCTAGTAAACTTCCAGATGTTCCTAAAGAGAAGACTCCAGACATTTCCCACATTGGGAAACTTGGAAAGCAGGATTCATTGCACAGGGACAGCTTCTCAGCTCTGCAAGCTCACACAAAATGAAAGCTGTACTGATTAAATTTTTATTTAAGTATCTAAAATTCCTTGAAATGCCTTTTTTTTTTTTTTCCCCAAAATAAATGGTCTCATCATATCATGGTGGGATGGAAAATCTTGACACATGCTCTTTGGGTTACGCACCTACCCTAACTGATGCACACGGAAGTTTACGCCAGAGCAGTTTCCCGAATTTAATCATGGCTGTGGGCAGGCAGAATATTTGGGTGGTAGCAGTCTCTCGCCTTACAAAGGACAGACTGCTAAAAGATTTCTTTTTCCCCTTGCAACTGGGCTGCCGACACTGGAGCTGAAAATAAATCAACATGATGACTGTGTGAAGAGCTGGGCAGTGAAAAATTCTGCCAGAAAGGCCTCTATTCAAAGCTGAGAAATACACAAAGCTTGGGGAACATTAGGAAGCAAGCCTGCTGGGTTTATAGAAGTACAGTGGGGGCATATATCTCTGGTCTCTACAATATTGGTTTATATTAAGCTTTATTTTAAGAGTGATGATTACATTGGCTGGGTTTCAGTCCCTGTGCCAAAGATGCCAAATAAATATCAAATACTCTCCAGGGCTTCCTGCCACCCCTACCCACTGCATTTGAACCATGCAAATTACACAAAATTGACATTGGAATGCTTATGGCTGGGAGAGAACGACGTATTTCCCATCCTTGGGGCATTTTTCATCCTGTTTATATGAATACAGACGTGCTAGGCATATACTGCTAATTCAAAAGGTTACAGAATATTCCGTGTGCAGGCACTCAGCCACCAGCCCAATTTGCAAGGTCCAAATGCAAAGTTAGAAACATATGGGTTCACAAGCAATCCATCCTGAAAACAAGAGGCTCAAAGGTGCCACCCAGGAAGTTTTTGTCTTGAGCATTTAAACATGGCATTGCTTCTTCCCTCTGCATTTTGAAAGAGGAGAGCAAGGGACCAATATTACTCTCAAAACATTGGAAGTAACACGCACAGAGGCACCTCCTTCATCTCTACACCCGGAAGAACATGAGCACATTATGTGTTGTGGCATCCCTGCGTGCTAAGCTAGCACTGTCCCCTTTTATAGTCAGGGGAATCCAGAACCATAGAAGTCTTGCCTAATCAAGGCAATACAGCACTTCTTTTCAAACCGCAGTCTGTTCTCAGTAGACATGGCATGCTGCAGCATTGCAGCTGCTGCACTAAGGGGATTTCCTATCATCAAGCAGAAGGGGGAGACAAGACCTCAGCTTTTCTCCAGTTCCCCAGAAAAGCAGACTTCTGCCCACCTCTTTCAACAGGCCTGACCTGCTGCTTCTTCCATGAAGGATGAAGAGGCAGCTGGTCCGAAGGGAGGGTCATGAAAAACAGCTTCTCTCCTCATCTGCAGACGGGCTTCAGCCCCACAGCAAGACGGCAGTGCTAGTGCTGCCAAGGATTCTGTTCACATTCTTCACTCTCCATGGTAGCCACTAGGCCACACGGCCTCCGTCAATCCATTTGCATTTTATTAGGTCTTTTCATGCACCAGGGGACAAAAGAACAAGCCACTTCCTCCCACTGAGCTCTCATTTCACACTTCAAATGGGCTATACTAACCTTTATGGTGGAACAGCTGCCAGGGAGGAGGGGTGGGAGGAGGCACCCCAGACTACGATGACATGACAGAGCAGCCTCTGAAGACACAGCATTAGTTCGTCTCCCAGCAATCCAGATCAGTGGGAATCAGCTCAGAGCATCACCTTTCCCTCCCGCCCCCACCTCACGGGCACCCACAGCTCTGCAGCCACCTTGGTGGGTTCAGCCCAAGTGCTTTCCGGACTCACCTCCCACCCCCAGTAGGTGCCGCTGAGTTAATAGCCTGTACCATGTCCGTAGTGAGAGCATCAAGTAAGCTGGTAATAAATTCAACTTTCTTCCCTTCTGGGCAGCCTGTAGAAAGAAAAGAGGAGGTTCAGTGCAAGAACACAGAAGACCGGTCTCCTAACGCACTGCAGCAAGGATCAGCCAGAACCCCTCATTTGTTTGGAACGTAGCAGCCATCATCACAGTACCCAAGGAAAGGCAAAAGAATCCCTCAGTGGGTTTCTCTGCATGGCAATTTGTCCTGCAGCTTTTGTCCAGCACACACACAGTCACCAACAATATCTGGCAGGAAGGCCGTGTGGTTGGCTGGACGGCCTCTCCCAGTTCCCTACCGGCATAACCACAGGGATGTGCTGGAAGGGCCTGGCAGATGGAGTTCCCATGGTGACACTTGTAGAGAAGTTTACAAAACAACTCATTACCTCCTGGGTCATCTTCCTTTGAAAACACGTCTGTTCTGAGGTCCTAACTGACAGCTTAAAGTTTCTTAAAGCGTGGGCCAAAATGAGCACTGCTGCTTGTACTCTCCCCTTCAGGCACAGAGAGTGCTGCCTGCCGGGAGCTACCACAATAATTCAGTTCTTTTCATGACCACGCTGCATGGGAACTATGTCAGACCGAGTCATCACGTGGCAACAGACCCCAGTCACTGCTGGTTTAGGCAGGAATCGGACAAAGTGCGCTGAAGACAAGCTTGGTAACCATTTCCATGACTTAGTCCTGAGGCCATCCAGTTCCCTTCTGCTATAAACTCAGAATGACATAGTCTCCTGTCAGCCTCCAATGACAGAACTGAGACAAAAATCTTCATCTCCTCACCTTTATGAGGCAAGCTATGCAGTTTTCTTGCTTTTTAAAGGAGGAAAAGCATGCTTCATTTACTACCATATTAATACTGTAACAATTGCTCTAGCCTACCAAAGAACAAATATACTTAACTTCTACCCATCACCTCCAGAGCCACTGTCCCAAACCCATCACCTCCCAACTCCGTTGTCTTCTCTGATTAGACACCAAAGCCATCACCACCTCACTTACCTCTTCTCTTTCCCAAAACCACTGTTTACTACACTGTTTATTCACCTAGGAGAGCATTACCAGAAAACAGTATCGCCTTAGTAATGAGTAGCAATGTTAACACTTTCTGCCTTTCCCAGGCAAGCAGAGAAGCACGTGTACTCCAAACAGAGCAGCAGAAACCTACAATAATCCCTTGACAGCTGAAAGCAGCTTGCAAATTGATCTGACTAAACTCCCTCCTTTGCAGTATTACAGGCTCTGTTCTCTGCAACAGCTAACCAACAGTCCCTAGCCTGTCTCCATATTATGCGTATTACACACACGCACACCCCTCGGCACTCGTTTGGCACATGGTCCAGAAAATGTCAGCATTGTAATGGGTAAGCTGCTATGGCAGCCAGAGGAGACCACTCACTTAAAGGAGCTTTTTGTTGCAGTAATGAGAAGGTTGAAAAACCATTTGCTAGAAGTCATCTCCCTGGGGCCTCAGCATCTCACCGTCTGCAGGAATTAGCAACTTGCCATTTGCTATGTGCAAGCAACACGTTCCTTCCTTCTTTCTTCTGGCTCTTGTGAGAGCAGCCATGACACAGTTTGTGAAGAGGGTACATGCAGGTGTGTAACAGTTTGTGCTCATGTCTCTCCCACCTTAGCCTCTTCTGACTCACTAGGGAATTTTTACATACAAGAACAGCTAATCAATCACAGAATCACAGAATGGTTTGGGTTGGAAAAGACCTTAAAGAACATCTAATTCCAACCCCTCCGCCATGGGCAGAGACACCTCCCACCAGACCAGGTTACTCCAAGCCCCATCCAACCTGGCTTTGAACACTTACAGGGGTGAGGCATCCACAGCTTCTCTGCACAACCTGCTCCAGTGCCTCGCCACTCTCTGAGTAAAGAATTTCTTCCGAATAACTAGTCTAAACCTACCCTTTTGTAGTTGCACATTGCTGTCTCATGCGGAGCTTCTCATCCACCGACATCCCCAGGTCCTTCTCCTCAGGGCTGCTCTCAATCCGTTCTCTGCCCAGCCTGTATTCATGTTTGGGACTGCCCCAGCCCAGATGCAGGACCTTGCACTAGGCACTGTTGAACTCCATGAAGTTCGCACAGGCCCACCTCTCAAGCCTGTCCAGGTCCCCTGTCGGGTGGCATCCCTTCCCTCCAGCGTGTCAACCATACCACACAACTTGGTGTCATTGGTAAACTTACTGAGGATGCATTCAATCCCACTGTCTATGCCACTGACAAAGATGTTAAACAGCACCAGTCCAAGAAGTACCAACACCTGAGGAACACCAGTTGTCACCGATCTCCACTTGGACACTGAGCTGTGGACCACAACTCTTTGAGTGTGACCATCCAGCCAATTCCTTACCCACCAAGTGGTCCATCCATCAAATCCATGTCAATCCAATCTAGAGACAAGGACATCATGGAAGACAGTGTCAAAAGCTTTGCACGAGTCCAGGTAGATTATATCAGTTGCTCTTCCAATATCCACTACTGCTGTAATCCCATTGTAGAAGGCCACCAGATTTGCCAGGCATGATCTACTCTTAGTGAAGCCGTGTTGGCTGTCTATCACCTCCTTATTTTCCAAGTGCCTTAGCATAGTTTCCAGGAGGATCTGCTCCATGATCTTGCTGGGCAAAGAGCTGAGACTGACTGGCCTGTAGTTCCCTGAGTCTTCCTTTTGTCCCTTCAAACCTCAAGTCTGCATCAAAAGACAACTGAGCACAGCATCTTCCAGACAGACAAACCAGGATTGTTAACTCTCCTCCTCCATCTCCTAATCTCTCCATCGTATTTCTAGTGATGGAAACCATCAGGGACAGGAACCGTACATCCAAGCACAGAGCTGAAGTGCACTCAGGTAAAGAAAAGTGGCTTGAGCTGAAGGGGAACTCTCCTGGAGTCTGATGCTGGGACCAGACCACTAAGCTACAGATCATCCTACACGTGTCCTCTTGTGCCTCGTGTAGTTCCTATGCCCCATCCAGCTGCAGCACAGAAGAAGGAAGAAGAAACCATTCTGTCTTCCTGAGAGATCAGACAGAGACTCTCAAAGAAAGAGACCCAAAGTAAAGGATTTCCACTGAATTCTGGGAAAGGCAGAGGGGAAATGCAGGGAAAGGCAGTAAAGCAAGGGGAGAAGGGGACGGAGAAGAAAGGAACCAAGGTTATTCTATTTTACAATGATTTCCTAAGGAAATGAGCCTTAATGCAATCACTTATAGCTGGTCTGCTGGTTTCCCTCCCCCTTCCCTCACCCCCCAAAGTAATACTTGAGCCAATTGGCCAATTTCATTCAAACGTGAGAAGGAGGCATATAGGAAATTTCTACATGACTTGTGAAAATGAGCAGCAGCATAGTAGAGAGCCCTGCTGAGGGCAGCACTGCTAAGCAGAGAGCTATGGGGCCCAACGTCAAGAGCCAGCAGAAGGAGAGCAGAAGGAGATGTGGACATAAAATCTGGAACAAATCTCATTTCCTTTGCTAACCTGCTCAGGGATAACTCACTTTATGTTGGTCCTAGAAAGAGCCATAAAAAAAGAGAAGTGTTACCAGCTCTTTCTGCAGAGTTTCTGGTCTCCAGTGCTCCCTCATGGTGGAGAGGAACCCATTGTATCTTCTGTTTTTGAGCAGCTGTTCCCCACCCAGGAGAGCAATGGCTGATCTCTCAGTGAGGGCTCCTCACTCTGCTCCTTACAAAGGCAGAGGGAAGAAAAAGCAGAGCACAGGCAGGTAGGATGGCATTTTTAAGAGCTGCTCAGACACCTATGCCCAGCACCTCTTCCCAACAGAAATAAGATATGCAAACAGTAAACTATGAGTTGTCATTTTGTTAAGAGGAGAAAGATGAACAGAAAGCAAGCAGCAGTAGGAGATAAAGTAAGCCCCAAGTAGAAAGCAAGGAATCTAGTTCAGATAAGTAAGCACGCAGCATTAACTAAGTGACCTCAGTGCACCACAAATACTGTCCTGCCAGTCCCTGCAGGGTCAGGGAGCCAGTTGGTCCACTGACAATTGACATTTGTGTCCACCATTGCTCAGAGGGCCATCAAGCCGCTGAAAAGTCCTGCTAAATGGAAAGGATACTGTCCTGGCCAGGCTTTAAAAAAAACAAATAAAAATTTAAATGCCAAGCACATTCTTTCCCCAGGGGGCCTCCACGCAACCATTTTTTTGTTGTTTTCTTTTCCCTACAATTCTGATCTCAGACGTGTTTTAAAGGAAGGGCAGATAGGCAATAAACCAGCCCCCAGAACACTCCCAGCCTCTCCAAGTTATCCAAAATAACACAGAATAAAATCCATGGTAAAACAAGCACAGTGAGGGAAATCCCCCGTCTCAACAAGAGGCTTCTTGGCCTCTTGAGTGTCCCAAAGTGAGATGAGTGGAGTAGACAGAGGCAGGATTTTGTTCCTCACTGACCTGGAAGTTCTCTGTCCTTGAAGGGATCATCAACCTCTGTGCTCTTCGATCTGGCATCACTTTCACACACTGGGGTCTCATAGCTGAAAAAGAAGAACATCCAATGCTAAACTATGTGATATAGCTTTAGTGTCATCAGGTGCTTGCTAGGGGGCCATCTAATCTGCTCACTACAGGGGAAACAAACCTGCAAAGGAAATGTTATTCTCAAGCATCTCTCTGCTTACGGACAGTCAGTAACAGCAACAGGACATGGAGAGAGGAGTGGGAGCATACTCCATAATCCAGTACCAACTGAAACCCACAAAAAACACAAGGCCCTCTTCCAACTACTGTGGGCACAGATCGTGCTTTTTCTTCCAGAAATGTCCATGTCTTGCAGAATCACTGTGTCTAGCAAAGTTTAGGTCCCAGCCCCTACCGGACAGTTTTTTATAGCTTTCCAGAATGGCAATTTGTTTCTGAACCCCCAAGTGAGAAAATATTCCCCAAGTAGTTTTAAGATACAGGGCAGCAAGAAGATCAAATCTACCCTTTGCTTAAAATCTGTTAATGCACAACTGAGAAGCCTTCTAAATCTGTTCTGGTCAGGATCTAAATGGCTGAAATATAAGCACAGAAATATAAAGCAGAGCATAACGCAACACAGGCACTTCTCACAACTCATACAGATGACCTGTACTTTGAGCAGAAGACTGGCTCCTGCTACCACAAAAAAGCTGCAAGCCAGAAAACAAAACAAAAAGCTATTTTGCAGGATACTTAACTGGAAAGGATAAGTTAAGGATACTCAACAACATCAACACATCATATAAGGCATCGGTAGCTCTAGGGAAAGCAGTAGCACAGAGCTCACTGCTCTAGATGTAGGAACTTATCTGGTACAGCAATACTATTTTCTTCATATCTCATCTCCTCCAGGCAGGCATCTCACCAGGCTTACAGCTCTTACCGAGTGGAAGTACCAGGCAGGGGGCGTCCTGTGTCCACCAGGACGCACCAACAGTACCCAGTTGACTGGTGGCACTGCACTGGTTTGTAGAGCCCTCCCGGAGCACACTCGGGGATGACGATACCCTCGCGGGGGTTCTGCCTGGCCTCCTCCAGGGCGCTCTGCCTTTCCTGGTCGCAGGAGTGAACTTTCTCTAGAAGACAGGAGGGAGGTTGGAGGGAAACAGAGAAATAAAGTCAAATCAAGATCACCTTCCTCAGCTCAGCAAGTCAGGGATACCCTTCGCAACAGGAGATCTTTGTGCTTTTTCTTCTCAGAAACCACCAGCATGCCTACATCCCTGCACCCTAGGGAACGAGAGACTTGAGGGTTGAGAACTTCTTCCTACAATCAATTATAATGCTACAAGATTAGGGATTATAGACATTGACAGCTATATGTCCAGCCAGCCAGGGAGAGCAAGAAGACTGTTCCTGTTCACCAAGGTTTTTGGCCTGCCCTACTCCCACCGTCTCTTCCTCCAGAATGCAGTGCACTCTTTTTTCTCAATATCATCCCTCCAGCACGAGCCCAAGAGAGCAGAACGGTACCATTTTAACACCAATTTATCCAGAACATAGAGCACCTGAGGGGCACACAGTGGGATATCCCATTCTCCCTACACTGCCAGCACCTCTCCAGCACACTCCACAATGGTTCCCACTTGGAAAGTCAAGGACACCCAACCAACACTGTCTTCTTAACCATCCGCCCTGAGGTAGGTAGGACCCTGTACCTCAGCAGCTTATTCCACAGGAAAGAATATTTCCAAGGACATCACCAAGCAGAGAACAGAATACACAGATGACATGCACCAAGCCTGGTGCCCAACACCTTCAGCCCTAACGCTGCTTCTTCCACACCGGCTGCAGAGGAGTGAAGCATGGAGAGGTGCCCTGCTGCTGCCTCTTATGTGGACCAGCTGTTAAAGGGGTAAGAGATGCACAGAGTATCCGTAGGATACTAAGATCTATTTGTCTCAACAGCCAGAAGTTCTCAACTGGAAGTCTTCAAATATTCTGGCCTTTTGAAGAGTAGGAAAATGACTTCAGCCTTGGAAACCACCAAAGGCAGTGAGAGGAAAAAAAGCATGCATGTAAGACAGAAAAGCAGTCAAAGCTGATGATCACAGAATTAAAACATATGAAGTCTGGGCTAAAAACAAAACAAACAAAAAAACAAGACAAACAACACAAGTGCTAAGTGTTATCGTTAAGAGAGCGATGAAAACCACAAGTGGGAACAGAAGTTCTCTCCTTCCCTAGCTTTCCCCTCCCTTGCAGTTTATTCCTTTTTTTCATTTTAAAAAGTCAAAACCAGGAACCACCTCCAGCTTTCAATACACAAAATGTTTCAGCACTGACAGGCAGTGAGGCCAGGGGCTCATCCTGCGAACCTGCAGCCACAGCATTACCTGAGTACCCTGCTCCGGGACAGGCTGGGCACAGAAACAGCAGCGCTTGCTGTCCCCCTGTATTTTGCCTGCCTGCCTGCACCCCCATCGGTTACGTCTTATATTTTGGTGACAAATTGTGGGAGGTCAGGCAGGAGCTTTTGTTCTGCATGTGGGGACCAGGCTGGGTGCTGTTTCACCGCTCGCACCCTTCAGCTTGGTAGCAGCAGGTGGAGCACACAAAACACCCGTGGTTCTGCGCTGCATCACCCCCATCACAGCGTGCTTTGGGTACCGGCCGCACTGCTGCTGGTTTCTGAGCGAACCGCAGCACCTACCAAAAGGAGCCTCAAAGACCCAGCACGGTTTCCCTCTCCTCAAGGGCACCTCAAGCCTGCCACACACAAACCCACACAACTGAAACACAGAACGCCAACTTTTAAGTGTCGGCAAGTCTGACTCAAGCAGAGAGAAACTCGATCGGGAGGGAGCAGGAGGGGGATAAAGTCAACAAAAACCGAAAGGCAGCTCGAGCCTCAGCTGATATTTAAGCTGACTTCACTTTGCTGACAGATTTCACATCTGAAAAAAAAGGCCCCGTGACTGCTCCCAGGCTACATGTGGACAGAGGGGCCATTGAGCAGAGGGCTGCAGGCTCCCTGCGAGCCACTTACATCACAGGGGGCCCCGCGGGCTGCCCGGTGGCAACTTACACCTTGGGCCGCAGGTGAGGAGGAGCATTCATGCAGCTTGTCGAAGCAAAACCGGGGCCAGAATTCCCTGCCTGTCATCGTTTTATATAAGAAGCAAAACGAAACAAAAAAAATACCTACTGGACAGAACTACATTCCAGGAATTTTTCGATCTAAATCCCCAAAGCTTCCTGAGTGCACAAATTCAAACCAAGATCTCTCAGGTCTTTTGAGTCTTGCAAAACCAGCGCTACAAATATCTCTGGACAAAAATACCTGAGTGGGTGTGCGAGGACAGATCTTGCAGGTTTTGTTCAGCTGATATTAAACAGATATAAAAATGCAAACCCCACCATTGTCACCAGTTTTCAGTGGCCCTTCGTTAACAATCATACCAGTACAGCTGAAATAGCAAGGAGATGTGATTTTTCTCTTTTCTAGCATGTATGTAGAAGCAGCCACTACTCAACTCCCATCTATTCCAGTGCTCCCTGAAGAACACAAAAGAACCACACTATGGCAAAACAAAGGCCCAACTTGTCTGTTTCATCTTCAGTCGTGGCCAAAAGCAGATATTTAGAGAACAGAGAACTAGGAAAAGCATATACTTGATTTTCCCCTGTATTCTTCCAGTCTCGACCACTTATGGATCAGAAACTTGCAGAAACAGAAGGACTTTGCATTCAATAAGTTGTAATGGCTTTTCACTTCCACCAGTTTGCCACATCCCTCCTCATAAACTTTTATTGACTACAACACCCTGCAGTGAGTGTTTGGCTCAACTACATGTTGTATGTAGAACACAGCACACACTTCGGTGTGATCTAAACCTGGCTCCAACTGGTTTTGTTTGCCTACCCTAGTTTTTCTGAAGGATGAGCCAGTGAACAATCAGTCTGCAGTCACTCCCTCACTGCCTCTCATTGCTTTATGGATTCCTACTTCATCTCCTACACGCTGTAGAGTCCCAGCTGATCCAGTTGCTCCTCCTCTGAACCTTTTCCTGATCAACTCTATCTTCCCTGAGCTAGAGGGGATCAAAGCAGCAATTATGCTGACATTAAATGGTGGCTCTGACAGCAGACTTGTGGAAAGTTCCTTTGGTGCCATATGTCTAATAGGCAGAAGAGAGTATTAACTAGCACCAGCCCCTGGAGAGGCTCTTTCCTCCAAGCTATCACTCTAACAGCTCTTAATTCCCTTCAAAACAAACATGAATATTAATAACTGATGTATATTCCAACAGCCAGCAAAATCAGCTGGGAAATCCATACCAACAGCTTCCCTAGTATTAGTATGGGACCTGGCATGAACCGCACGCAGCGTGACCCTGCAAGACAGCCTCGCTGGTAACAAAAGGACCATCAGATGCTATCCTGGCTCCAGCACACTCAAGTCAGCCTGTTCCAGTCTGATGGCTTACTGGAAACTTCGCTGTTGCTGCCAAGGCCAGGTTTATGGAGGATAAGGAAAACCTATGGCTAAGCTAGAAGGTTTAATGCCAACTATGAAATTAAACTGTCATCTCAAAAAGAAGCATATCTTTATTGCATGGGCAGGGTACTTAAAAGCCCATTCCCTGTTTCAGTTAATGGGGGTTGCAAAGATGCAGAGAAAAGGCTTTCCTCCTTTCCCTATATTAAACATTTAGAGAGAGACGAATATTTAAGACAGTAAATCAGTGAGTGATAAACAGCCTTCCCTTATTTTCTGCCATCTCTGCTTTGACTTATGACAGCCATCAGCAAAGAAGCTGAGTAACAGTTGCCAGCTTGCAGGTGCTGGGCAGCAAAACCTTTCAGTGACAGCAAATCCAGGTTACAACAAATTCAGTGACAGCACAAAAAGATAGGGTGTGCATGCAGACACAAAAGAGAGAATCACTGGCAGAAAAACATTTTACTTTAACTTCTCAGCTCTAAAATGCTAACTTTGAGTTACTTCTTACTCCTCACTGCTTCTAACACTCCTTAAAACATTTTTAAAAGTAGTGTCTCTGAAGCCATGAGCTATTGCAGGAAAGCAGGGTTTGGACATCTGCAGTTGTACATTATTTATGCAACTATTTTCCCCTAGTAATGGCCTTCTGAGAAGTACATGGTCAGATTCATAAAAAGGTCTCTCATTCCTGGTCCCTTAAGTATACGCACTCAAACACACATCTAGCGCCTGCACAATAAAAATAAAAATGATGGATGAGGTAAGGGACTCATCTGACTGTCTAATAAATGAGATGTTTATTAAAGAGATGGGGTGTTTGTTTACCTTACGAAGTTGAGAAGGGAGGGCGCCTAGCAGCCTCTGACCAAAGGCTTGGGCTTGACAGCTCTCATGCTCAGCTTGTGGGGCTGAACGCAGGCGAAGCACTGCTCTGGGGACCAGGCGGCCTCCCCTGGTTGCTCTCCTGATGTGTAACAACTCTCACTGCTGGCAGAGCCAAAGGACCAAACACCGAGCACTGGGGCTGCAAGGATGCTGAGGATGGTTAGGGTGGGACACAGGGAAGATTTCCCATCCAACCACAGCTGATTATTTTTTCAATATTGCCCTTCTGTACATGATTTTTTTTTTCTTATTAAAAAAAAAGAAAAAAGAAAAAAAAAGAGAGACACTAACTATGACACCAAAACCAACCACCTTGGAGAGATCTCTACATCCTTAGGAGTCCTCCTTCCAAATCTCAGGGTGTAACCTCCCTCTGCGCTTCTCCCCAGCCCTACTGAACCTATGGGAATAGCCTAACCCCAGAGCCATGGGCTACTCCTGAGCAGGGTGGATTTGCTTCTCTTTCCTTCTCTCTCTTCTTTTGACCAGAAATTCCATCTGGACCAGAGAAACTTTTCCCATGGAGTTCCCACAAAAAGCTTCAGTTTTAATGAACAAGCATTCATCGGAAGGGGAGGAAAAGGTCTTTTACTGAAAGACTCTTGACCAGCCCCTATTGTTAGTGCTGCAGCAGGGACCTGACTTCAAAATACCATTTCAAAAAAAAAATCAAATGCCTGCCTCTCCCAAATTTCTTTTTGTTCAGCTCTGAGCTCTCCCCTGCATCAGGAACTAGTGCAGTACAGAATGAAAGGCAGCAAAAGAGATATCTGGTGCCAAATTCCTACTAACATCCTGTGCCAATCCAAAAATAAGGGCTAAGTGTCTTTGTGCCTCAGTTTTCCTCCCAGTGAGAGAAAGCATTTGTTTGTCTCCCAGGGAAGCTTAATTTAAATGAGGTTGATCTTTCATTTTTATTTAGCCTGTTGTTACACTGCTCTGACAGAGAAGAGGAGCCTTAAATGGGTTATTTTAACATGTCCTGTTTACCAGCTTAAAGGTGCTTGCATGTTGCTCTAATGTGAACAGGACTGGGTCTGCTCTAGAGCAGGTGCCTCAGTCCAGGTGTGGAGCCCACAAAGGCTGCAGGCAGAAAGCACAGTCTCATTCCTAAGAGAAGGTTCAGCACAGGTGGTATCAGCTGCCCAGATCTGCACCCCTTCCACCTCGGAAGGGAAAGAGAATGTGAAAAGCCCTCGGTATGCACTTTCACAAGGGCTGGCAGGGCTACCAAAGAAAGGCAGTGAATAGGCACCAGCTGCCTGTCCCCAAAGCAGGGATATGGGTGGAGGAAGAGAAACAACCCCTTCTGTGTTTACTAGGAGCACAATGACAGCTGAGCAAACACAGCTCATGAGGATAGCATAAATCTCTCCTCACCTCTGTTAGCCATCAGCTCTGCTACCCACTCCACCCTGTTCTGTCTAGGACTGTAGTCCTTCCAGGGTATTCTATTTAACATAAAGGTAAAAAGAAAAACCTTGCAGGTGCTCCCACACTGTACCAGTTGAGCAGTCCTTGCTTTACCTTGACACTCGCCCAATTTCATTTTTCAAGGTGTATGGCTACAGAAGAAACGGAGGTTACTACATGTTCCAGCGCTGAACAAGTACAATGCAAAGTTTCAACAGGTGGCTTATAATTTTAAAAACAGATTGTTCCAAGTGGCTCATTAAACCTAAGCTACCAGGGAACACACCCCTCCCCTACCATTTTTATTCTGCTCAAAACGACAGAGCTGCCCTGCACAGCGTAACGTGGTGAGAAGTCTGTTCATACCTACCCCTCTAGCTTGAAATAAGGAGGAATAGTTGAAGGAGTGAAGCACTGTCCCAGGGATGAGAGTTAACTTGCTGAAGGCAGAAGCCACCCTTCAGTGCTCAATACATGCTTGCTATACAGAACCTGTGGGCACTAAGTGCTGCCCAGCTAGGAAAGGAGCCCGCTCCACAGTTTTTAAACCACACAGGAATAAAGATCCACACCTGTGTATCTTGAAACCTGTCCCAGCAATTCTAACTCAACTGTCGTTCAGACAGAGCTTGGACTCTTTCTACCATCCTGTCTGTCAGTCAGAGTTCTAGCCCTCCTGGAGCTGTAGCCAGACCAGCAGCAGAAAGAGGACAGTACTATTTTATGGCTACAGTACATCATTCTGGCAAAAAAGTGAAAACATTCGCATGATCACAAACAATGCTTTAGACAAAGCTCTGATTAAATTCTAGTTCATTAGAGCATATTATAAGTTGTGTCACTCTCATAAGCAAATGAGGGAAATGGACATTACATACAATTACCGTCAGATAGTTGCCTAACGCTGCGGGTTAAGAAAAACAGGCTGCAAGAGGCAAAAGCTCTCTGTGAAACAGTTATTTCATATTAAAAGGATTATTAGATGTGTCTTACATCAAATTCCAGTAAGTGGCCGTTTTGGTTAGTGGAACATAGCATCCATTTTACAGATGAAAATTCAGGAAAGAATTCAAAGTCATCTTGACAAATGGTTTGAAAGCAGTACGATCAAAACTTACAAGTACAAAGCAAAATAACCAGGAAAGAGAAATCCAACGTGTGGAAAGGAAATTACTGGCAAGACAGCAACACTTGGAAGAAAAAAAAAATGGTCAGGAGCTTAGGTAGACTGCAAGGAAGTCTGCAACTTCATGACATTGCAAACAACAAAAGTCAAAACAGGTAAATCTAGTTGTGGGATGTAGTGACAAGGGCCCCATACATAAGGAACAGGCACTAACAACTTGTGAGCTTTTAAATCAGCACCATGTCCACCTTTGGGCAATGCCCGCTGAGGGAGAGGTGGACCTCTTGGCAACAGTGCAGAAGAGAGCAAAGTGAACAGGCAGAGGTCTAGGAAACTTGATCTATGAGAAAATGCTGAAAGAATTCCATTTGTTTAGTCTAGGGATGACATTCAGTCTTCTGAGATTTAAAAGCTGTTATATAAAAAAATAGAGATGGTCATAGATCATTTTTTTCTTCCCCAGGGGTAGTTCAAGTAGCAGTCAGCTTACTTGGAGAAAGGAGATTTAAGGTTTGATATAAAAAATCCCTGGTGATAAACTGATCATTCAAAGAGGCGAAGGAATCCCTGTTGCCATTTTAGGCACAGGTTGCACAGAGCTGCTGTTAGCTGGGTATAATCATGAGTTAAATCAAGGTGGAACAAACTGTGCAACCTCTTCCAGTCTTTTCCGCTCTTCTCACAGAGGATGGTAAGCTCCAGCAGATTCTACATGACCGAGGCATTCTCTTTACAAACACAGCCTGAAGTCTTCAAGGGATTTGAGCAGGTTTAAGTTTCCAGGCTTCGGGGTCTGATCTTCCTAAAGCACCTGGCTGCCATGTACCGTATGACAGCCGTAGCTGTGCAATACCCTCACGATGACAACAGCTTCCAGTCTGAGCAGGGAAAGTTGGCATCAAAATGGAGGGAGCCCCGTTCAGTTCTTGACATCAGGACAGTTCCTCAGCAGTAGAAATGCTTTCAACCTTAGATACCACTCTTGTGAATTTGAGAGGAAGCTACCCAGAGTCTGTGGTTTTTCTTCTCTGACTCCTCTTTTCCATTCCACATAGTTTCTAAGCCCTGTTAGCTTGTGGTATACCTAGCTTTGAGATAAGCCACCTGTCTTCGAACACATTCATTCATTTTCCCTATTCTTCTTTCTCTTTGCACTCTTTCCACACTAAGGAATGCTACTCAATAAAATGAGAAGCTATAGGTGTTTCCACTGGAGCCTTAACCTTACCGGGAAACTATTTTCACTTCCACACCTGTTTTTAACAGTACTTGGAACAACCAGCATGGCAGTTGTTGGAGAACTTGCTTACCTCTGCTGGCTGGACTATATGAGCACAGCATTTTTACAGTTTTGTAAGTGCATAAACATAGGGCACCAAGTAGAAGCTTTTGAAAACTGTCACAGGCAGGTAAGAAATACATCAGACCAGTCTACCTAATTACAGTAACATTCCTCTTTTGTGCTGGTGAGCAAAGCGGTGGAGAAAGAGAGAAGTGTGTTGTCTGATGAGTCTTTTCATGTACTGACAGACCAGCTTTTTCCTGCAGCATTTAGCACTGGATGAGGAGACACAGGGAACTGCCTCTGACAGGAACACTAGCATATACTCTTGAACACCTAGCTTGAACCAGCCTGTCTCTGGGCAAAATGTTCAGGCTTTGGAAACTCAGTGACCTAGTGTATGGGATTTGGACATAAGAGATGCTGCGGCACATCAGGGCCTGTTATGCAGATAGCTGCAACTATCAGGGCCTGTTCAATTAAATGAGACAGGAGTCTGATGATGCCAGCAGGATCACATACTTCCCTGCGTTGCAACTGGTGAAACTGGAGAAATGTCTTTCCATTCACCCGGAGCGAGGGTAGCCGATTTAACACATCTTCCTTCCTCATGTGCTCCAGGAGATTGAGGGCTGCCTTGCAGTTTAAACACACACACCCATCTCTTTGCCTGGCTCTTAGGGTAGGTCCTCTGCATGCCCTTCTTTCCTGACTCTTCAGACACAACTCTTGGGACATTCTACCAGATTTTTTCCAGCTACTGTTTCAACAGACTGAAAAACATGCAGCTAAGACACCTTTGAACTGTACCACAAAATGTCCTTGCTGATCCCCACTGACCACTTTATTTTGGTAGCCTAGCATAATGCAAAATATGTGAGGACCGCAAAGAGAAAAAGAACACGAGGATGGCAGCTTTTACTCATGCCCTCCATGCAGAAATATGCACATAACTCTTACAACACAGCTCATAGCTCTGTTAAAATGAGGTTTTGAAAGTAATGAGACCACAGCCAACATTTACCTCAGATATTCCACGATGTTCCTCCACAAGCTCTACTGATATTCCTGCAGAACCTTGCGCATTTCCCTTCTCCCCTTCATCTACTCACTCCCTCTCCAAGACCCACTGAAGTCTAAAGCCACTTCTCCACCTTAAGGTGACCACTAAAAGGAGGAAGCTTTCACAGGAGGGACAGGGTTTTCCAGTGGTTTGGAAACACAGCTCAGCTCCTTCATAGCCTTGTGCTCTATTAGGTGATATCCACGGCCTCCTTGGACAACGTCAGGGACAGCAGACACTTTTGGAGATACTGTTCTGTGTACCACTGAACCTGTTTTTATTCAGTTGGCTTCCTGCAAATCATTTGGGTCCTCAGTTCTATAATTGTCAAATGCCACCAGGGCTTTTGGTTTTAGGAGAGGCCTAGTAGGGCTACATTGTTCCAGACGGAACCTAGAGTGGAGGTCCAACCATTACTTTTAAACCACTCCTCCTTATCCGTGGCACCTTAGAAATGCTATGATCTTTCTCCTGAAGTTGGCAGGAACATTCTAAGAAAGGCAGGAAAGCGTGTCAATAGGTATAGTCTATCTGCAGGCATCAACGTGTGCTCAAATGGATGTCTGAGGTGCAGATCCACGCACAAGCCTGTGCCAAATTGTGGTAGTATATACAGCGAGGAGCTCC
Organism: Anser brachyrhynchus; assembly: GCF_964034855.1. NCBI lineage: Eukaryota > Metazoa > Chordata > Aves > Anseriformes > Anatidae > Anser > Anser brachyrhynchus. The sequence continues at coordinate 29,488,735 of NC_137699.1, read as the reverse complement.
TCACTGCTAAGGACACCAGCAAATCAATGCAATTCTTTCATATAAACCTTCCTCTGCTAAAAAGCAAAACAAACTTCACAAAGTTGACCTCTCCTCTCTCCATTTATTCCTGTAGGCTCAGGTTGTGCCTGGTGCTGCAATCTCTTTTCTTTCCTTTTCCCCTCCAAATCTTTGTTGGTTTAACCTCAAATGCAATTGGTGGTGGGTTTTCTGTAGTTTTTTTTTTTCTTTTACCCCAGCTTCTTACATCTTTGACACTTACTGCCCCCCTCCTACTCCTCCCTGCCCACTCTCCTTAACTGGCAGCTGCAGAGTAGCAGCCATGACTCCATGTCTAGAGTAATTTGTTTTCTTTCTTTGGGGGATAGGGAGGGGGGAGTGACTGAATTCTTTGGGAATGATTTATCACAGCACTCAGGGGGAGCTTCATTTATTTGCCTAGCTGCATATGGTTTAACACCTATGGTTGCATGCCGATTATTATACTATGTTATTTTTCCCACTTGTATACTTTGCACCTTTTCATAGAGCAGATTAACTAGTCCCCGGTGGCACGTTATTTATGGCTTTGTTTGCTGGCTGTCTGGGAATGGTCCTGGTCCTAGATCGTTCCATTCTCCCTGCTTCTTCTGCATGCTACCTTCTTCACCACACCTGTCACACTGAGGCTGTGGGAGAATCACACTTGGGCATGACCCGTATCAGACCTTCTCAGGACCTCCAGGAGGGGGGAAGAGACTCCTGTCCCCCCCAGAGCAGTGGTCAAGGGGATTAGTTGAACCACAGATGGAGCAGCAGGACATGAATGAGAGGGACAGAGAGAATAAGAGAGAAACAGCACTGCATTTTATGGGTTCCAAGGAAGCAGGAACTCAGCGGAGAAGAATAGAGATCTGCAGTATAAATTAGATGGAATTAGTAAATTCATACTCACTGTGAGCTTCTCCTGAGATTGCTTCATTTCCACAGCCTAAATTAAAGATGAATTCCAAAACAAAACCAACCAACCAAACCAAATCAAAAACAAACAAACAAACAAAAAACCTAGCCACTCACAAAAAGAAAGGGTGAGAGAAAAATCATCAAGGTTCGAAGATAAATAGTTCTGGCAGGTGGGACAGTGAAGTGACAGGTTTTAGTCCAATAGTTCTGACAGATCAGAGGAGGACTATATGGGGAAGCACTGACTCAAGATGCAGGACAAGAGCCTGCAGACAGTAGGAAAGGCAAAAGCTTTCTGACTCATTGGTTCCCTTTTATGAACACTTGTTCTAGACATCACTGACAATTTTTTTATTCTTCAGATATGGGGAAGTTCAAAAGACACTGTTCCCAGGTGTTAAGCCCAAAGCAGAGGAAGGTACCAAAATGTTCAGCAAGAAGGGCTGCAGTCTACATTAGGATGTCATGCCCATGCACCAAAATGCTCCAATTCCAGTGTCACTAAATCTTACTCAGATGTCACTAAACCGTATTTGTGTCTGGCTACTTCCCCTTCTCAACCTACCTTCTGCTAAAGTGACATCAACTTGATTCCGCTACTCTCCTCCACTTGGTGGCCTGACCAACACTAACCAGCCCCAGATTTTTGGGGAAGAGCCTACAATCCTGTAACAGACATTTGGACAGTAACATTAACACAACTGGCACGTAGAGACAGTCATTTTGGAACTAACACAACCAGTTTAGTAGAAGCAGAACCTAGGAGAAAAGCAGGAGGAGAAGCAGAAGCCCATGGTCTCACATGCCTTTAAATAATGAGGTGGGGAGTGCCATGTGCCAAGACAGGACAGCTAAGGAATGAGGCTGAGAAGACAGGAAGGGATAAGCACAAGTGAGAAAATGCCCCCATTCAAAAACAGTGCTTTGCTTTTCGAGAGCCTCAGTCTGAACCTACCTCCGGCTCCCTGGTCCCTGCACTGTTCCAAGTTTCCAAGGCACAGACTCCTTGTTAATGCATGGAATCCTAGAAAGTCTCCATATGCCTAAGGAAACAAGTTTATTTTTCCTAGAAGCAACCACTATCCCTGTTCCTTAAGGCATGCAGAAAAGTGGTATCACTTCCTAGATGACTACTAGAGAGAGAGTGGTATTCTGGAGTGCTGTGTGGGTTTTCTCACTTTTTCTTTTCCTCCTCTCCTGCAAGAGGGGAGAAAATTGAGGGAAAACAGACAAACCAGAAAACCTATGTCCTGGAAGTACATTTGATATAACTACATCCCACCTCACTGTGCAGATCTTTGGAGACAAACTGCACTGTCCTGCGAGTACAGAGGCTCCCCTTCAGGTAGGTGGGAGTGTGCACTTCTGCTTCTTGCAGGGAACGTGGCTTTCAAGCTGCTTTTCCCTTTGAGAAGCCCTAAAGTTTGGGCTCCAAGTAAACTCAATTGAAACAAACAAACAAACAAACAAACATGAATACCACCATTCTCATTTACAGTTATAACCCTGTCCACGAAGAGCTCCTGACAGCAGAAAACTCTATCACTGGAAAGCTGTCACATCAGATGCCTTGGTGCTTGGGTGCCAGAGACGAACAGAATAGGCCACATGAAGTTGGCTCGCATTCAACAAGCAGGATTTTGAAATAAACAGCTACTTTTCTTCACCACCACCCCCTTTTTTTTTTTTTAAACTAGGCACACACAAACCTGTCTTCAGCTGCTAACCTTAATATATTACTCATTCTTCCTTTCAAATAACGTCATGTTCAAAACCCCAGTGACTGCAGAATATTTACTTGAGGCTGCTACTGCTGGTTTCTCTAGAGCTGTTTATTTTTCCATGCATGAGCTCATTACATCACTCTGTGGTTTTCTTAAAGGTTGTCAGGGTATGCTGGATACAGGCTGGAATCTCTTGCTAACCAAAACCAAATCACTAAGTAGCACAAACAGATTTGGAGATAACCCAACTCTGAAAATGAGGAACAACCGTGAATTCTTCAGTGGAGATGGGGTGCTCCCGAACAGGCTGCCATTAGATTTATTTTCTTGGAAACGGGATTCATTATCAAGTGTTTCCCTAGAGTAAGAACTGTAAAAGAATAATCATTTGGACTGTTCCGGGCTGGAGTAGGCTGGCAAGAGGAGGTAGGAAAGCAGCAGCCTGAAACAGTAAAAGTAGTATGAAAAGGCAATTCCCACCCAAACTGTTAGGAAATGGCCATTGCAAAGGTGTGGTCTGTATCTCTTCCTGCTCTGGCAATGTTAAAAATAAATGACACATCACAAAGAAAAGTGCAAAATAAGAGGCTTAGTTTGGGGGATGCATGTGTGCACATGGGTGCGCATGTTTGTAGAAGGTGGAAATCAAACTGAACAAACAAAAATGTTTTTGTCATCTTGCACAGCAAACAAATTATTTTGTGTTTATCTAGATCTTTCACTTACCCCCAAAAGAAAACTTTTGGGTTTTTATGTTTCATAAAAAAACCAAAAGGCTTAGTTTGTAAGTGTAGAAAAACATCAACATTTCTGCTGCTCAGCAGTACAGATGTTACAGCATGTTCACATTTTGGTTCCTGCCTTTGGCCAAGACAATTTTAACCTGCATCTCACCCCAATGAGAAAGATCTAGTCATTGTTCTTTAAGGTGGGCTGGGGTAACAGCACTAGCAATCCGCTAGCAATGGTGTTTTACTTGGCATAGAAAAATTCACTAGGAAAACACCTGGAGACATATGGATTCTCAGTCAAATGCTCTAATCAACAGACTGGTCATTCTGATTTTCCTGATCCCTAGCAAATTAATATTTACACACACTAAGCAAAACGTAAATGCTCCAAAAGAGAAGACTGTTTCAGGAGAACCATTCCTGCTCACCAGCACTAAATGGAAGGCAGAACACTCATTTCAAATGCAGCTCTTGTGAGATACAGACTACGTATGCAACGAGGATTGCAGGAAAAAGCAGGGGTGTCACCGGTTCTGCAAAGCTCAGCTATCTACTGGTTGGTTCACTCTGATGGGATGCAGGAAATTCTGACTCAGACTGCTCCCAGTAGTGAGAAAGGGTCCTATCCATCACTACTACCAAGATGGATACAACAAATTCTTCAAATCTTCCTGACTTGCTCACTCCTGTCAGGTACACGGGCCACACCGATGTTACCAGATACAAGGCTCAGACACAGGACGAGGCCTGAAGCCTTGTTGTGCAGAGTCATTAACCATGCTGGAAGCACTCTGGCTTTGTGCGCTGCTCCTTGGGAGAGTTAAAAGTCTGAAGAGAGCATTCCAAGCTCCTCAATTCTTCTCCCTTGCTTCTTTTTCTTCAGTAGATACTCAGCAACACACCACAGGCAGCTAAAAATATCTCTAAAACGTAAGGTAACTTACTAAAAGCTTTCACTAAAGCACAATATTAACAGGAAAGAGAATGACAAGTTACAAAGCCTATTTGTCTCAATATAACAATTCTTACATTCTCCTCACGGTTGATATAGTGATGGTATTAGCTTTCCAAGATGTCAAATAGCAGTGCTGATTAGAGAGTAGCACACAAGTCTTTTGACAGTAGCTATCTACGGGACTTCTCTTCAGCTGCAGAGGACAGGGCTATGTAACCACCACATGGAGGAGAGAGATCAGGGTTAAATGTTTCGAGTATACAAACTTGAAAAAAGCGCAGGCTTTCAAAAAACTCAAGACTACTGAAAAAGAAGAATTAAAAGAGTTAGACTGGCTATTACCAAAAAAAAAAAAAAAAAAAAGGAAAAAAAAAAGAGAGAGACCCATCCAGGGAAGCTTCCTGTGGAAAGAAGTGAAACCTTTAATGCCTAAGGCTATATTACACTACATTAGAAAATACTGCTCTTTGTACAGTACAAACATTCTCTAGCCCTAAAGACAGCAGATTAGCTGACCTACTAGGTCTTTTCTCACCTCTAATTTCAGTCATCCCATGAAATTGCTGCAAAAGCATAGGAGGATGGATCAGCTTCAGGACAGTTAGCTACAAGGTCAGCGGCAATATAGCTGAGTAAACACCAAAGAAAACAAAACCCAACCTTATGCTAGGGAAACTTACCTTAACCCTTTCCAAAAAAAAATGAAAAAATCAGAAGTGTGCTAGGCATTGATATTTCAAGCTGCCAAGGGACAACAGCAATTAAAAATACCCCTTAAATATACACGCCCATCTCATGACACGATCATCTTCATCCAAGAGACACTTGAAGACATTTGAAAAACCTGATTCTAAACGATAATTCTTCTCACCAGGTCTTAGTTGTTCCATCCCACCAACCCTACGTTGCCTTTTAAAATGTATGACAAAGGCCTGGAATGAGAGGTACCAAACAGAGGGATTAGGCTTAGCTGGCTGAAAGAAAGACTAAAATAGCTCACACTTCCCATCAGCTACACTATAGACCCCTTTTGATGAGGCAGCATTTCTTGATATCAATAACTCACTGTAATAAAGAGAGATGGCTCTGTATTTGTAAGGCCCAATGTGGAAACTTGAGTCTAAAACTGGCAACCCGATCTCTTAATGAGATCCCACATCAGTTGAGTGTCTGTTAGGGCCACAAGAAAGGCTGAGTCAGTTGAACCACACATCTCCTTTTAGCATGCTGTAGAAACCACCTGTTACGGAATTCTTGAATTTTCCAGAAGATCATTTATTTTTGATTTGTAGCTTGCACCCACAACAATCTTGTTTGAATACGAGAAATGACATCATAACTAATTGGGGAAAAAAAAGTGGAAAAAAGGTAAACCTCACAAAACGAACTCTTTCACAAACAGAACTCTACCTTACACAAGGCAGCTTCCTAAGGAAATGCTTGAACAACGTGAAAGGCAGTCTACTTCTGCTCTGTTGGGCCAACAAAGGGTGGAGGACAGGCTCTTTAATGAAAGACCCTCCCAGTCCTAAGTCACTTTCTAGCCTCCTCAACCAGATTTGAGAGCTCTTATTTTCATCACAGCTGCCAGGTTTGCCGCATAACAATGAAAGATGGTCTCTAAGATAGGCAGAACCCATCATTAACTAGGATATTCATATCGAACTGTCACCTTCAATTGCACCATGAATAAACTGGTTGCCCCAGAAGTTCGCAAATCACCCTGTGAACACCTGGTATTCACAGACCACTCTGCTGCAAAAGCAGTCAGGAGGTGAGGCAGAGCAGACCTTCTAAAACTGGGGTCTGGGCAACACTGGATCTCTGGCTGCTAAGAGCTCCACACTGCAGTGAGACAACAACCTTACCTAACCTAGAGTTCACCCTGAAATGTGGAAGGGATCGGAAAAGTTAAAGGAATTGCTGAGTGCCACGAATGCTCTCAGGCTAATCCAGAAATACAAGGTGACCAGGTACTTCAAGCTAGTATAATTTATCTGTTCTGGGGGCTGGAGTTATTCCCAACAGCTGTTCTAGCCATATATTGTTTTGTAAAATATATGCAATAAGAACAGATGCTATTCAAACCTCAGAATAAACCCATGATTTCTTAAGGCAATTTTCTCTTTTGATGTCCCTTCTACCTTTTTGCATTCTTCCACTTCAGTTAAAATATATCAGACAGAAACCTTTCTTACCCCTAATCCCCTACTTTCCTATTCAGGTTGTTCAAGTTTCATGTGATTTCTTTGACTTCACATAGTTACAGCCTCGTCTCCAACCTCAAGTTTTATATCCTCACTTCATATCTTGCTGTTCCCCCTGCTTCCCATTCATGTTCCTATTTTCTTTGCTGTTATTTGCTTAGGTCTTTTCTCATCCACTCTACTACCCACAAAAATTCTATCAACATTTACTTAAGCTCAGACATAAGTAACCTACTTTCTATTGTGAAATAAACCTATAATTTCTCTATCAAATATCAAAAAATATTCCCTGCAGAGAAGAACCATGAAGTTTCAAGAGAAGTCCCTCTCTGTATTTTCTCATCTGCTTAGACCAAAACCACAGCAAAGATCTCAGAGCCAAATGCATCTGTTTGCAAGTCCATGAAAGACTTGATGAACAGCAAATAGAATAAAGATGACAAGTGGCTGGGATGAATTATCACATGAAGAAATCAGAGCTTCCCCAGTTCTGGTCTGTGGAAACAAACACCCTTCATCGCACATCTGTTGTGGTCTTCTGGACACAAACAAGGATGCTATCTAAAATTCTTTTATAGCCCACACTTCAAATCCTGCAATGTAAATGCAGCAGGATAGGCTACAATTAAGGAAGAATGAAACAAGACAAGAGTGAGGGACTGCAACTTAGATTAAAAAAGCAACTTTTTTTTTTTTTTTTTGGATGGAATATTACCTGAATTCCTTACGCTGGAGCTGTTCAGTTTGGAATCTTTGATGACCAAATGCTTAATCCACAGGGTGGGTGCTGTGATCTCTGAAAGAGAAAAAATAACTGCCTTAAAGAAATTTGCTAGCAGCAGGTAGCAAATACACATGGTCCTTACTCATGAGGACAAAGTGTTGCCAACGGATGCATGTCTTTGTAGAGATTGGCTCACCCCCCTGGTGAGTCTTCCAACCACTTATGAGCCAGTGTTTGTAAACGTGCCATGAGGTTATCTTATCATTATCTTCCCCTTCCAGAGAGTGCCTCTCTATTGGCAAAACATTATTTTCTCCCCCCATTTCCCACTTCTTAGCCAAATTCGAAAGTGTAAAGCCTTTCTCATCAAGACTCACAGAACTCAATGGCTATGTTACATGCTATGGTAAGTACTGCTTTCCACCAAAGTATGTATGAAATCCAGATTAAAAAAAGTTAATCCAGACCGTAAATATTGTTTTAACAACCCAAGCATAGCTAATCACAGGTTTTTCAGTTCCTTAAAACAAGCAACAGCAAAACCCAAAATAAACAAACAAAGAAATAAGGGTATTTCTGGAAAGATTTAAAGGGAAATCCGTTAAAGAAATAAGTTCTGGCTAAAAAAGCACTTCTAATGCACTATTACCAAGATACACAAACACAATTTTGTGAAAAAAGTACTTAAAATTCCTCCTCAGAAGTGTTACACTCAACTTCAAAACACAGCAGAACCTGCCTTAAGAAACTCCTTATGATAATGACACAACATCAGCATTTGAATAGAACTGAGCAAAGCAGTACTTGATACCATGGGCTTGAGCTCCTAAAGTGACATTTTCAGAATCGATATTTTTCAGCCGAAAAAATTCCAGTTTCTACAAGAGCATACTTTACATGTTAGATCCTGGGGCTGGCTTAAGAAGTTCATCTAAGAAGTTTTTAGAAGAGTTTTCCTGCTCCTTTGTTGACATTTACATGGATCTGCTCTGCAAAGGAGAAGCTGGCTGACTACAAGAGAAACTTATTACACATTAAAAGTGCACAAAGGAAAAGTGAAGGGTATTTTTCCCTTCTTAAATGTTTTCAGCTACATTGATCATAAGCCTTATTGTAATCATGCTCAGGGCATTTTTTTCGTATGAAGATACAGGTTGAACACTGATAGACATCCCAGCAGTAGTAAAATTCTACTTAACAAAGATTGCGTTATCTTTAAGTTTCACTATACTATTTTATTACCAGTCATATAAAAATACATACATGCATAAAATACATATACCTACGTACTTCGGGCTTTTTCTTGGGATAGCTTTATCAAATTAAACATCATGTGAGGGGTAGGAAGGGGAGAAGCACAAAAACAGAAAAGGCCACGAAGAAAAGTGCTAGATGCAAACTGCCAAATCTGGAATGAAATTTAGCTCTGACTCTGCACTGTATGGACTGAGTATATCTACAGCTGGAAAGGAACGGATAACTGCATTCAATGGATGCCAGAGAATGGGTCAGGGCCTCTAGATACACAGTAGTGCATATCTTTAAGTGAGAGTGGAAGTTACAGAACAAGCAATCTCCAGAAAAGAAAAAGGAAAAGAAGAAAAGGAAGTGAACCCCTTTGGGATCTACTGTAAAAATGTATTTTCAATTCAGTTAACCAGGATATTTTTCAGAATACAGAGAAGCAATCTAGATTAATTACTCCTCTGAATAACAGATCTGTGGAAAGAGAAGATTTCCACTGTGTCACAAGGTAAAGTTTACCAAAACGAGAAGATGTTCAGAGAAATTGTTATGTAGGAAATGAATACAACTTGCATGTTGAAACTAAATAGAGGGTGGTGGATGCAAAGAAAACAGAGCCTATAAGTACAAGAGGGAATAAAACTGGTATACGTAGTTGTTTTTTTTTTGTTTGTTTTATTATTATTTCTTATTTTACTTTTAACTATAGCAAGGACTAGTAAAATGCATCACTCCCTTATTGCTTGAAGGTAGGCATCCAAAAACAAAGCGTGAAAAAAAAAAACATATTTTTATTGACCATTCATCTTTTGTTATCGAGTCCATCCTGGTTGCCTGACTTTGAATACGCAGATTTTTAGGAACCCAACAGATATCTCAAGCCAATTGGAACTGAATGAAATTCAGACATTAACTCCTCTGAACATCTATGAAAAATCCAGACGTGACAGTTGAATGGGTAACTGCTCTAACCTTTTCTGTCACCTGACACCTGCATCTGACACAACGTACAAGCCATTCCTCAGGACAACCTTCTCCAATGAAGTAGATTTCCAATGATGCATCATGATGTGGTTGCTCAGTCAAAGGACTGTTCAGGATAGCATCCTGAGATCTCTAGTTCAACCTTCTGCTCAAGACAGTGTCACCTGTGTGATCAGACCACACTGCTCAAAGCCGGCTCAGAAAGAAAGGACATATCGCCACTTCTCTGGGCACCCTGTAACTTGTTCCACTGCCTAACCATCGTCATGGTGTAAAAGTTTTTCCTGATATCCAATCCAAACATGTTTCAATTTTTGACAGTTGTCTCATCTTCCCAACATGCATTACTGTGCAGAGCCTGGTGCCATCTTCTTGATAACTTCCTTGTAGGTATTGGAAGGCTACTACAAGGTCAGCTTTAAGCCTTCTCTTCTGTAGGCTTCTCTCTTCCCTTCTTACACCTGATGTACTCAATTTAACAAATAAATGCAAATATTTTTCATAGAAGATGGGACAAAGTGTTCTTAGATTTTATCTATCACCATAAGGACCAGAAAGGGTCTGTACTCTGCAGCATTTCTCAAGAGCTTTGCCCAGTTCTATTTGAATGACCAAAATGCTGAGTTGCTCCTCGAAGAATCTTCTGAACAGGCTGTATTAACCAGATTTTAACCAGATTAGCTACCTTCTGCATTTTACTTGTCAATTCTCTCCTTCAAATATCAATGAGCACTCTCAGGAGAAAATTTAAAGGCTAGAAGCATGCTGTGATTACAAACAGTGATTTAATACATTGGCTTGCTGCCTGGAGGAACTTCCTTTTGATATTATCAAGATAGTTAACCAGACTTTAGTCTTCTGTTTTTCAGAGAATGCTTTTTATTGGGAAGACTGTTTTGTTTCAGAAAGCTCATAATAAGATTCTTACATACCTGTGATCACTAGTAGTGACAGGACTACAGCACCTTGCTATTAGATAAGTTTATTTTAGCATCAACGAAAAAACACCCCATCACCTGTTTTTACAAGAAGACAGGAGGCATCAACACCACCACCTACTGTTGCTCAGTAGTTTCCATTTCTGCCTTTAAAGTGTCAAGTACAGCAGTTCAGTATGAAAGTGCACAGGTTTTCCCCCACTTCCTCAAGGCCCGTAACTCCAAAGGGGTCACAGAGTGGTACAGACCTATTCAGCCTGTAGCTCTACTGTAATGGTTGTGGGTTTAAATCTTTTTTTTCTTTTTTTTTTTTTTTTTAAAAAAAAAAAAAAAGCTCCACTTCCAAGCAATGTGCAAAACCTAAGCAGCTGCTAACAGGCCCACTCACTACCTGAGGACCAGTACTCATGCTGGTAAATATTTCTGTTTGTACATTTAAAAGGATTGAACCCTCTGTGTGGACAGCCATTTTATCCTTGTTTCAAGGCTTCCAGTGGATTGAAGTCTGGTATTCCCTCTCCAAAATACAATCACAAAACTAGCCCATTTGTGAAGGGAGCTGCCTTGGTGGGCCATGTATTAAGTAGGCCCAGGACACTGACTTCATTTGCTTAAATAGTATGTGCGTCAATGAAAGTAATTACTAAATAAAGAAACCTCCCAGCAATTTTCCTTCAAGTCAACATTCACAAGCTGTGGTTTAGCACTGCCCTCCCTGTAGTGAAGCTGTAAGGCATGGCAGAAGTTATGAAAATCCTGGTATTGAGAGGGTGGAGATTGAGAGGGTAAGGATAGTCCAAAGGAAGTTCCCGTTTCTGGCTTGATACACGTTTTTTAGCTATGACACCTTTTCCTCCAAGGTTATCCCAGGAATCTGTTCAACTGGTGTTATTGTTGGATTCCAGGGATGAGGGGAGGATGTAAAAGGATTAGGGAAAATGCCTGAGGTCCCAAGAGCACTGAGAAATTTGGATAACTTATGAGATTCACAGGCTTTTCTGCTTTGCAGGATAAAGAAATTGTTTAAGCCATAAACCCTAGAGAAAAGAGAGACGGAAGTAGTTTTTTTCACTTTTTTTTTTTTTTTTTAAAGGATGCTCTTACCTTCTCCATCGAAAATAGGCTGGGTTTCCATGGTAGGCGTTGGCTTCGACCCGTCATCTGAATTGAGAGTTAAAAAGAATCGAAAAGAAACTACCATTATTGAGGTAAATACTATCTACTCTCCAGTACTGTTGAATGATTGGGATTTGTACATGGCCCGGCCAAGTCCAGAAGAAAGAGAAGACAGACAGAACGAAAACAAATTTCAGAGTTTACACTATCAGCAGTAACATTTTAGATAGCAAGCATGCACTGACTAGTCTTAGACTCAAAAGGAGCCTCACCCCCTCCCCTCTCCCTCCACAAATGACCAGCACGAATCACCTGGTAGTCTCCACTTGCTGTACTGATCAGGCAATCACCTTTTGGTTTAGGTGGCTACATCCCACACAGGTCATTCCTTGGGACAGCAGAGGTCTGGGGACTGCTGCCCTGCTGTGTCTCTCTCATTATTTTTATTCAAAAGAAAAACTCCTCTTCTGAAACTTACCTGTGCAGAACCTGGCACCAGCTTTCACTGCAGAGCTGTTAGAAAGGGATGGTCAATAGCAAATCTTTGTTCTTACAATATCTGCATCAAGGTGTTCTCTAATTGCAAAGCTGTGGCAATGCCTTCTAATGGAAATATTGTGGAAAAAGAACTTCTCTTAGATTAGCTTTTTCATGCGCAAGAGTGCCGCACATCTTCTGACCACTACTCTTTTATAGTTAAACTCTTCAACCAAAATAGATTCTGTGGGAAATATATATCTCGAAATGTAGAGGTAGACCACAGGGAAAAACGTTCAGCCTACACTCTGGCTCATTGTACCTATATACCACATCTACAGACCCAGCTTGGATTCAGGTTGGGTCTAGCTTCCTCAATGCTCGGAGGAATCTAGATTTCAAGCTCCAGCCTGGACCATCGTTACACAGCATTGGAACAATGGCAGAGCATTAAGCGAGGCAAAATGTTCTTTTTTCTCTTTTTTTTTTCTCATTTTTTCTTTTCGTTCTTTTGTAATCTAGTGGCTTTAAAAAACACAGTTTCTAACAATTATTTCTGCATGTATTAGGGGCAAAGATGACACTACGCATTAGGAAAGTGGGCAATAACCTACAATGGAGAACTGCCAGGCACAGTGAAAATCAGTTGGAAAGGAGCCTATACCAGAAAAACCACCACCTCCAAGACTGTATCAGATGCACATGGCAGAAGGCATTTGGAGGAATGGTACAGGGGACAGCCCCTCCCAGAAGCAGCAGTAACTGCCCCCAGCCTTCCCTTTGTTTGTTCTGATTACACCAAAGAATGAAAAAGACCACTGGAAGGGGATGGATGGGCAGAGATGGAAAACAGGCATGTAGACTATTTTCCCATCAAAACCTGCATTTGCAGTAATATGAAGTGAGCAGAAGACTGAACACCTCTTCCTCACAGCATGAGTTTGATGCATTTCCACATAAAGCCATCTAATTCACAGAATGCTAAAATGTGCTGCTAATTCTACTTCAACCTCAGAGATCCACTGAAGAAATGAGCATGAGAACCTTTAAGTTATTTCCCCTCTTGTTCAATGTATTTGGCTTTATGCTTAGTTGTAAGCACAGCAAAAAATATTTGGAAGAAAAAAAATACTTACCATTTCTCAGTCAACTCTTGTTTTGAGTTTTCCTGTTCTTGGGTACTATCAGTAACATAGATAAGCAGTATTTTTTATTCAGAGTTAGAGTATGTGATCTCTTGGAAAAATTCCCTGAATTTTCATCAATGTACAGAAAAGAAGATTTCACCCTTTAAAGGAACCTTTGGATAAAAGTAAATAGTTGATCTTCACTTTTTGGGGGGTCTATATAACCTGCTCTGCTTCTACAAGAACCCAGAAGCCACAGCAGTTCTTTCATATTTTATTATTATTATTTAGGATAACATTTCACGCTGTAATGAAACAGTGAGCAATATGTAATCACAGAATGGTTTGGGTTGGAAGGGACCTTAAAGATCACCCAGTTCCAACCCCCCTGCCATGGGCAGGGACACCTCCCACCAGACCAGGTGCCCAAAGCCCCATCCAGCCTGACCTTGAACACCTCCAGGGATGGGGCATCCACAGCTTCTCTGGGCAGCCTGCTCCAGTGCCTCACCACCCTTTGAGTGAAGAATTTCTTCCTAATGCCTAATCTAAATCTACACTCTTTTTAGTTTAAAGTTATTACCCCTTCTCCTATTGAATGATAGGGTTTACAGATTGAGAAACCAAGCCCAAAACCAAAAGATACTCAGAGCAACTGCAAAGGTAAATAATTCATAAGTTACATAACATAAGAACAGACCCTGCATAAAAAATTACTAGTAGTATAATAAGTTATTCCTATTGTTCTCATGAATGCTTCTACAGCAAGTAATTGCAGAACTGCTTTTCAGATATAAAAGAGCAACACAGGAGCCAACAATGGAGAAAAATTAAAAGTGGATGTGAGCCACAGCACTTTTTATCCAAACCCTTATGTGAACTTTAGCAGATCTCAGGACTATTCAGGTTCAGGGGATTTCTTTAAGGGTCATCTCCTATCTACCTCTCTGTGTGTATAATGGGGAAATACACAGAGAATAGGAATTTTGTAATTTTTTTTTTTTGTATAAAGTTAGCCATTAAACTATTGAAAGGTATTAAACAGTGACAGAACAAATGCAGCAAACAGACAAAAGTACCAAACTAGCCTTTGAACTATGCTTTTATGATCATCTCACTAGGCTTTAAGAACTACACAATCATTTTCTGACTTAGGTACTAGAGCCAAATTGTCACTAAATCCATTATTGTAGCAGCACCCAGTACAGTGTTGAGGGTTTTGCAAATAGAGGGAAGAATAATCACTCCCCTGTAGTTCAAGCAAGCACAGTTCTTTCATCACACATATAACAAAAAATGCAATAGACATGAATCCTGTAATTATATTCTTCATATTTCAAAAATCAAAAGCCAGGGATATTTCTGATTTTTTTTTTCCAAAGGTCATGAAATAGTGACATAAAAGACAAAAATTACACTTTATTAGAAACATCCTGCTAACTTCCCAGCTGCCAGCTTCTTACTCTGAGACTAGCAAGTCTGTTTCTTAAACTGGAGAACTCTCAGTAGGACTTAGTCCTTCGAATTGGTTTATGACAAAAATTTTCACTGCCTTTCCCTTTGGGCAGAAGAAGAACCCTAATTCTTGTCTACTCTCATTGGATTTTTCTTCTCGCTCAATACACTGGTCAAAACACTGGACATTGGTTTCACTGACCTACTTACTCCTGGTAAACAAGAAATAGTTGTTTTGCATACCTAAAAATTCTGAACAAACTTTTTGTATTCCTTAAGGAAACATTTTAACAAATAAAAATAACAACAAAAAGCTATTTCAGAGCCCTACAGTCCCTTGTGATATCATGCAAGATGAACAGGATATTGTTACTTTGGGGACAGAGGTCAGAAAGCGTGTTCATCGACTATAACCTATTCCTTTCTTCAGAAAACTCTCAAATTCCACACTGTAAAAAAAAGAGATGTGGAACTGCAATAGTTGCTGATGCAGAGCGTGTCAAAAACAGAAGGAACAATGAGGTCAACTAAGTGCTTCCTAATCCCTCTAGACGGCAACGCTTCCAGATGAGGAACGTGGTACTGTAGAACCAAAGAATTTTCCTTGGCTGTAGAATATTCTCAGAGCATTGATGAGAAGTGTATTGGCATGGTTTTCTTCCACATTTTACAACCCAGCACAAATATCCACTTCCTTTTTCCAAGACAATCACTGAATACAGACAGCATCATTCAACAGAACATCTCTTACAGCATGAGGTTTGAAAGCCATATAGAACTTTTCCTGTAGGCCTCCATTTTCCTCGGTTAGACCTACAAAAGTTGAACTGAAAGTTCTTCTGACCCAAGTGGTATCAAACCAAAAACTGTTTTGGTTTGGTTTTTAATCTTATCTCTGGCAAGAGCAAAACAGGCAGGTCCAACAACCCTCCCTAAGCCATTTTCACAGTAAGATACCATGGCTAAAAGACAGAAAACCACTCGCACTACTACTGTCAGAAGCTCATAAGCTTAAGAACTGCTTTCTCTGTGTTAGCCTGACAATAACTGAAAACAGTGACAACTGCCTGCACGTCCAGATCTATGGCTTGTGGCGAGCAGGAGCTCTTTATGGTCTCGCTAAGATGAGGATTATTCTCTCCCTTACCCTTGTTCTTGCAGAACACCTAGCAAACATCCACATCTGGAACAACTGCAGTGTACACTAGGGTTGAGGAGATTCAGTTCACATAAAAGATGACTATTAAATGATCTTTATTCTCTGCACTACAGGCACTGAGGCCATGAGCAATTTAAGTCAGGGGAAAACTGAACTCCCTGATGTAGAAAAGGCATAAGTACTACAGAAAAGTGTGAAGTAACTGCCTGCTGCTCTGGTTCACTGCTCTTGCCAGAAGCATCAACTAATGGAAGCTGGAGAAAGCAGAAAAGATTATTAGTGATCTCCTATATCACATCCCTTACCCAGGAACATACACCCAATGCAAAAGTCTTCTGTATATTTGCATCATCATGTTAAAAGATTAACATCTATACATTTTCTAAGCAACCTCAGCCTTCAGTACCATCTTTGTGTTCCCACTGGCATCCATGAGATGCTCTGTAGACGTTTCTACCATTTTAAAGAGTGTTTATAGGGTCAACTACATAGGCCTTGTACCAAATCTAGTCTTTGTAAGTATACAGCTTGAACATCAAGGGTATTAAGAGTATGACAACTCTAAGCATGTAGCTCTGCCCTGGGAGGCAGCCTTTTTCCAGTCTCAAGTGATTCCTTCAAAAACCATTATCCATTTTGATGAGCCGTTACAGGGCATAGCTGAGGGTAAATAGGCAACTTAGAGCACAGATAGCCAAGACAGTGAATGAATTCCTATCTTGCCCGGTCCCCAGGCTGCAAAGCCCACCTTTTGTGAGTCTGTTGAACCAACAGGAAGGGAGAAAAGCCCTCCCAGGTCTGAGCACTCCTGAGAGAATTAAGTCATATATACACCTTTGTGTGGTTTTACTTAACTGTAGTAGGATGCAAAAAAGAACTGCCAGTTCAACTCCAGTTCCCTATATCTGGGCAGTTCCTGACTCTCAAAGATGTACTTTTACAACTTCATCATTTCCATATATTACCCCCAGGCTTGGGGGCATTGGTTTAAGTAGTGAAAAAAGACAACAAAAACTGTGTTTGCACTACATGGGGGTCTTGTACAAAAATACACATCCCTTCAAGTACTGTAGGTGTGGAACAAATTGTTGCCTTAATCAGTCCTTCCCTACATCAAATGAAGCAGTTACAGCAAGTTGTAATTAACCCAATAGCCAATGCAACTTTCATGCACAAACGTATTGCCAATATAAAAGCAGAAAGTTAGCACTTATGCCAAAAAATGTGAAATTCTTATGATCCAGCCAGATCAAGATAATTTCTTGCCAAGCAGCTGAAATGCAAATGCACCAGTGCAAAGAGACTTCCCTGCCAGGTTTTCACACCCCTTTCCACTTCTATGCATGGAGATCCTACAGCTGTTAAGGAAAAAAAAAATAGCTTTCAAAACCAAATTAGCAAAAGTGAGTACTCACTCTTTATTGTCTTCATTTTAAGAGGGGAGCTACAATGTGCTCCCTTCAGATATAATCCATAAACACTTACGACACAGACCAAAATACAGGAAAGTTTTCATTAAAAAGGTGAAAACGTGCCCAAGCTTTGAATGGGTAAGAGCTGAAGGAGCTCTAACTACACAGACTGACTTACACGGCAGTCATTTTTCCCTTCCTACATCAACTACTCTGTATGCTGTACAAACGCAGGCAGTGATTACTGCAACGGTGCACTGTAGGCATCGCCCAGATAGCACAAGCAGCCTTCCAGTGCGCCTTCTGGAAGGCATTAGTTCCCCCCACATCCCCAGCTCCCTCCTCACATCTCCCTCGCAGGTGCGTCAACATGAAAAAAGCCCCTTGAGCCCCGAGGACTTTGTGGTCCAGCGCAGTCAGTGCGTTTGTATGGCAGCACCATTCTTCGCCCTGCGAGAAAGCCTGTCCCACGCACAGACAGCTGGAAGTCCCTCTGACCTCCGTGACACAACTCAAAGCCTCCTCTGTTTGGCTTTTTGATTCCTGATTGACACATTCACTGCCAGGCGGAGATAAATGCTGCTGAGAGGACAATGTTGATCCGCTCCGACTGTTCTTGTGAAGGACTTTTTCAGAATAATAAACAAAAAAACATCGGTGCGGTTAAGTGCCTGAATAGAGCTGGAGATAGACAGAGAGGGGCTGGAGGGCTTTACAGAGGCTGGCAAGTCGATTGAAGAGTTAATTGTCCGGGTGTACAATGAGTTTATTCTGCCTGCAAACAAAGAGCTCTCTCTTCCTGCTCCTGGTCCTTCAAAAGCAAACGTGTCAAAAGGGCCTGGAGCGGCACTCTGTATTAATAGCAATGCTCTGGTATCTGGGATGCAGGGGCTTTAACATTTTTGAATCCCAGGATTCAGATAGTATCTCTGTAAAATCCAGCGTCCTCATTTGCTGCCTGACTTCTCAAATTGCTTCTACAGCAATTAGCCAAAATAAATGTGCCCTCTAACTTCTTCTAATTCTTTATAGCTTTCAGCAATTGGCTCCCTTGGAAAAATAAAGGCACAGCAAGATATTACCCTTCAGACACGATGCTGTAGACACCTTCCCCAAAGTAAGATCCAGTTTTATGTTATTCCAATTATGTATCATTTAACAGGAGTCAGTTTAAACAAAGCAAGTGTCCCTAGATGTCTCATACTCGGAAGGACCCAGAATCCCAGTCCACATCTGGATCTGCATTTCAGAGCTGGCCCTATAATAGGTCAAACCAACACAATGTCCAAACACACCCCCTGCCTCTGGGAAAGTTCAGATCCAGATTCAGATTTGAACTCTGCAGGTTGAACCAAGCCCTATGGTAATTACCACTTAAATACCTGACTCATAAGTTATGCAAACCTTTCTGGGGAGGAAAAAAAAAAATCTTCCTAATACGGCTGCATGGGGAGCAATGCAGCTGAAAAATAAGCTATTATACTTTATTTTGATGACAGAACTCTTAGGGATTTTGGTGCCAATGCAGAGTAAGACAAATGTTATTCTAGGAACAAGTGGCATTCATAAGTGCTCAGATAAGGTGAGCTGGTTGTGAACTTTCTGGTGCTGTTACGTTTGCTTCAGTACTTCTGAAAATTTGCTGTTTTAACCAGTTTCAAAAATGTAGCATTCTAAATCATATTTTTCTTCAGGTATATGGGCATGCTACCAAGCAAAAGACAAAGCAAGAACCTGAAAATAATTAAAGCGAGTATTTAGAGCACTGATCTAATTCAGAGAGCACGGTGTGGGTCTCCCTTTCCCAAGCAAAGATCCCAACTACAGTGCTATCGATTCATTTGGTAGAAAAGCAGGGTGTCTCAAGTTTATGTGATCCGTTTTAATCTAATTTGTGAGCAATACAATAAATGGAAATTTCAAAACCTTGAAGCCAGAGAAACAAGATTTCCTTTTTTTCTTTCCCAACAAATTTTTGTTCAAACTGAACAGTAAACCCCGGTCTTATCCAATTTTGTAGGCTTGGAGTTTTGGACAAGCAGCATCTCTTCAGCAGCCCGAATACAGAACTAATTCGGGAACAGAAACTTGCACCCATTCTGCTATTTTGAACTTAACTAGAATTTTCAGTTCACTTTTGAGCCAAAAATCCAACACTGAGGTCTTTTCTATCAAAGCACGCCCATAAGAGATGGACAGAGAAGCAAACAATCAGATTTCAGTTTGGTTCATAGTGATGAATTTTTAAGGTCAAATGCAAAGCAGCCTCAGGGAGGAAGACCTGTCATTGCACACGGGCTTACCTTATGCAGTTTTACAATTTTTAGACTCCACAGCCAAATTCCTATCAAAAGTGCAATATGGAAGCAATGGGAAAATAAATCCCAAAAGGCAGATTTGAACCTTACCTGCCAAAAATGAGAAGCAGGTAATAAATATGGGTCAAGGCAGTTTGGGACCATCTCTAGTTCAGACTTGCACAAAAAACTGTTTTCTTCAGTGAGGAATTACTCAAGCTGTGAAGACATTCTTGCCTGTCCCCCCTGCCATCTTCAGAGACTTGTTATTCCCACCCTCCCAGACCCACGCAGCAGTTCCATTTGTGAAGCTAGACAGAAATCACAAGGCATGGTATGACTTGGAAATACACCCTGTTGTCATTAGCTTTGACTTACAGAATCAAAGTAACTCCTCCAGCAGTGTCCTGGCCCCGAGGATAATAACTAGCCCAGCAATGTTTTTAATCGTCTTAAGACAAAACCTTCAATTCAATCCCATAGTGGCTCAAATCGACAGAAAAAACTTAAAAGAACCTGGTTTTCATTCAATCAAAGGCTCTTGAGGGAGCTGCTAGGATGTGAGTTGTGTGTGCATCCATTTGTTAGCCTACCATTCCCACTGTACTAGGTTTGACTGTTTCACCCTTTGAGCCGAGTCCTTCCCTTTCCCCATAGACAAAGTGCCATTACTCTTTGGAAGAAGGCAATATTTCCCCATTATTGCTGTATCTTCTCTATTCTGTTGTTTTTCTTGCTTCCAGCAAATAATTTAAAAAGTAATTTCTTAATGACTGTATAAACTATGTATTACTTCTATCTTGAAAAATGAGCATATTCGCAATCCCACAATGCCAAAATCATTTTTCCTCTGTATTTTTCATATGTCTGATGAAATCAACTAGACAGCAGCAGAGAAAACATTAAAAGTCACTTTGGCCCACAGTCCTTTGGCCCCAGTGTACGGTTTGCCTAGAAACACCACATGTAAATGCTGGTCCCAACCTCTACACACTTAACTTTTATTTCTCAGCAGATAATTTCAGAACATAAAATTTTGCAGCATACAAGCTGCAAGCCCATCCTCACCAGACACATGAGCACGGTTAAAGAATGCTAGCCTAATTACCTGTTGAGGAACTTCAGGGAGAGAAATGATCGAAAGTAAATACAACAACTATAGAAGTTGTAACTTTACTTAACAGTTATAACAGTGAATAAAGGAGAACTGGGCCCTGCATCAGTGTAACAGAAGTTGTATCCAAGTGCATGTCATTATGACCAAATTATTTGGAAAAGCTCGTGCCAATCTACAGAAGGGATATTAGGCTATCTTGTCCCAAAACAGAGCACTGTCCGTATTATCAAAGTGAAAAAAGGAAGTCAGAAGAAGCAGTACGGTACATGTCTGGTGCAGGCAGTCCTGGCACTAAACTTCTCAAGGAAGGTGGAGAGGACACAGAGGCAGAACACAAGGAAACAGAACAGCAGGATTATAAGGGCTGGGTAAATCACAGTCCCCCTTCAGCAAGAGTTGGAGCACGCACTCACTGTTAGGAATGTGTTTTTCTTCCCGGAGCAGAAACACCTCCGTATTGCCAGCATTACCTACACCGTGGAGTGATGAGACCAAGGAATCCACAGAAGCCAGCCTTCTCTGAATATACACACCAACAAGAAAGCTAAAAATAAACTGAAGAGTGGGAAGAGGACAGATGTACCTTTTTTTTTTTTTTATAGCTTCCCATTTGGTAGAAGCATATGTTTTTACCTCACCCATTAAGCACCAGCAGTATGATAGATACTGCAGGATTTTAAACCGTGGTATCTCAAATTTGAACCATCTTCTGTTTGGCTCCTTCTGCCTTGAAAAAACATTTGAAATAAAATGGAACAAAAGAATTCTGCACAAATACATATTTTACTTACGATACCATGTCTCATAATAAGACTTCAGCACTTGACGTTGCCCCAGACTTGGACAGAAGTTCACAGAATGCTCTGTAGCACTGTTAGCAGCTGCCTGATCACACTTAGACAAAAGCAACAACCACCATATGACTGTTTTGTTTAGTCTCTCTGGTTCAATTCTACCCACAATATATCAGATGTCTACCTCGAGGACCCTCAGCTTTGATGTGAAGTAGCTTTTGCTACTCCCTCTCTCCCCCCTTGACTACCTCTCCCAAAAGGCTGCTCAGAGCCCACAGCCAACTCTCACCTTGCTGCTTCCAGACTCTGCAGAGGAGCAGATACCTGCAGCTGTGCAAAAGGGAGCACATGCCTGAAAGGCAGGCAAGGATATTGTGATTTTGATCTTAAATTGCTTCACCAAAAGAAGAAAATAATGATTGTTGAGCAAGCTTCTTATGAGCAGTGATCATATTCCTAGCTTTGGGAATGTTCTGGTAGCTACCTGAAATGTATGGTGGCCTGGGGCAAGGGGCACAAAGGATGTGATTAGGATCTCAGTCTTTCTTCCCTCTCTCCCCGAGATCAGACACACTCCCTTTCACCTCTCTCCTTCCAGCGCTGGTCTCTTCAAGGCAAAGGCTCTATAAACTCCCCTACATCTTCAAGGAATACAACCTACAAGTGGGGGGTGGAGACGGCAGCAAATTTCCCAGATCAATGGCCATTTGAAATTCAGACATATGGCTGAAGCCCTACAGCTGCATGTGTTAATTACCACACGTGTCCCCTGTAAAGCAGTCTGTTAAACACAAAAAGAAAACAGAAGAGAAAAAAGCCGTTCCAGGGGATTAAGTAAATAGTCTAAATTTTTGACCCTGCTCCCCCAGACACATGCCTGTGTATTAGAACACAAGCTCCCTTCCTTTCTCCCGACACCTGCACGCCGAGGAAGCACAAGACCCCTTGCATCTCTAGCCATGTGCACTGAACCTATCTCAAAGTGTACTTTCACCCTTCCAGCCCCCCCTGCTGCCTCTTCTCTCGCCAGCCCCTCTCCCTTTCTCCTTTAGAGGACTAATTCCTGGCTGACAACCAGACCGGCCTTGGGCTTACAATACGCCTTTTCATTTCCTTGCAGGCAAAGAGAATGGATACCTCACTGCTACATGTATATTGCATGTGCGCAAACTAGGGAAAGGGAGGAAAATATATTTTTTTTTTCATTGTTTCTTTTTTCAGGTTGTTTTTTTTTTCTTTCCTCTCAGACCTTTAAGAGAGGAATTCAGAACTCTGAGTGAGCACAACTCTGCTTTCTAACATGATTGCCCCAGCTAGTTCTCTCCAAGATCTGTGTTTAGTCTAAAGCAGTTTTTATATGTGATTATGAAACTGAAGGAATAGTTTTTCTGTATAAGGGAAGGGATAAAGAAAAATTGAGGGAGGCAGATGAGTAAGTAGAGTAACTGAGTTGTGCTGGAAGGACCTCCAAAGAACCTAACATGCTTGAGAAGGAAATCAGTATGTATTGAATATGGATCACAAAAATGAAACTGTTCAGGTACAAGTGACACCTCATTCTCAAACTTAAAATATTTGTATTTTATGAGAAGGAAGATCATTCCATGATGTTACAGACTGCCAGACATCTACAGATTGACAGCTCAAGATAAGCTTGACTGAACTTAAGAGCCATCGTCAACTAAAGGTGTTTTTGTGAGCAGCTGAATAGCCAAGATGAAACCTGTCATGTCGTTACACTTAAGAATTGCCTTGCTGCAGCACCTAAAGGTCCCATCAGAATCTGAGCACCAAGCTGAGCACAGTAACGTGGAGTAAAAGGCAGGGATGCAGCCCAGAGAAATGCAGCCTCTGAGGAAGACTTCTCCCATCCCTTCCCGTTATCAAAAAGTTTTCTAATACATCTTCCTTGACATCAATATAAAAATAAATAAATAAATAAAACACCAGATGAGTACACGGAGGGAAACCATTATTGCAGCTGTGCTTTAGTTTTCATAGGTGCCATCTCAGGAACTTGAACAAAGACTGTGGTTGCACATCCAGCCTCCCCATACCTTACTAATGAACACACACGCTGCATGTGTTCAAGCTTTCCCATCACAGTTTTGTAGCTTATCTCCTGCATAGAGAGATGTTGATAGAACTCATTGGGTAAAGGGCCTGAAAGGAGTGCAATTCCAGCCACATTCAACAGAACCACTGCCCCCAAAATTTAAAATACATTTCCCATTGCATTACTCTGGTTTGAGGAAAAACAACACTAACATTTAGATGTCTAGATTCTTCTGCAGGATGCAAATACTCAAAAACAAAATAGGATCATGTTAGGCTGGTAAAAAAAAATATTCTAGGTTAATTTATCTGAAAACACATCAATTCCTCCAATTTATCCAGAGGTTTGTTTTTAAGAAAAAAAAAGAGCTGCAGAAGACAGGAAGTCTAGGGTTATTAATTTCAAAGTTACAACGATGCTGTTTTAAAGGATCTAGAGAAATACATACTGTAATAGCATAACATCTTGGCATACTGATCCGGATATTTGAAGAGCTCGGGAAGATTTTTTTTTTAAACAGCTCTTTAAAAAAGAAAAGGTGTTGAGGCCACATAGCTATGAAGTACTTCAACAAAAAGCAGCCCACAGTCCCTAGAACTATTTCTATTTCTTTTCTCTGCAAGCTGTAATTGGTCAGACACCAGAAATCTATGTATAGCACATAAACAGTTAATAATACTTTAACAGATGTTGCTTAATCAATTGTTAGTCTGCTTATTAGATCTACTCACCAGGCTGCTCAATACCATGACTTAATCATTTAAAAACCTTTACAGCTGTCCTTAAGACATTACAGACATAAATAGTCTGTAGATTGCTATAACAACACTTGTAAACTACAATTTTATTAAGTCATATTATATAGACTAACCTACAGATTAGAACTGGTTCTTTATAGATGAAAGCAGAATTCTTGCATTATATCAAACAAAATATACTTTAAAACAAAATTTGCCTTCTGCTTAAACTTGCCAATGAAACTTTCTCCAGCCTCAAATTTGATACATATGTTCTGAGGCCCACAGAAAATGTCTTGATGAAAAGCTAAACAATTTCAGACAAGTCAGTGACGTGGGGACCCAAAAGGATTGTTTTTAATTCTACTGTTTACGTAACAATTTTGAGGTTGAATTTTTCTTCTAGTCCTTAATATTTCAAAAATTCTGTTTCATTAGTGAGACAAATCTAGGTGCTTCCTAGAACACTGCTCTGTCCTTGAAAAGTGATCCAGTATCCGTGGTATTGAGAAACTACGTGCCTCTGTTCTTACGGAAACTGTTCAGGATTCTCAGGTAAAAGCTGGGTTCTCTATCTTACAAAACCAGTACTATTAGCACCACTGGCAAACTACAGTCTGCTATACCCGTGAAATTCACTTGCTTTCTACAATTACATTTGGTTGGCCTTTAACAGCAAATTTGCATACTGCGTATGATATAGGAACAGCGATAAGAACTAGACTGAATTCTTAACATCTGCAAACAGACAAGCCTACAGATTAGTGATATTTACAGATTCCTTTTCATTATTTTTTTAAATGGAAAAGCAAACTTTAATTCCCACCCTAAGTTTGCTTGGAAATACAAATATGTACTAATCAAAAATTTATGTACTGCTAACTTCATCTACAGAATATTTTATTCGCAGCTCACTGAGGCCTTTGCAGGACCTTTGCAGCCCTATCGTTGCACTAACTTCTCCCAGTTCCTCCTCAGCCACCTGAGTTCTCACACCCGTTTCACAGAAAGCCACTATCACATGGTGGGACAAATAAAGCTTTTGCACGTAGACAGCTTGGAGCATTCGTATAGCACCACCACAGCAAGTCTGATGCTGTCAGAAGCAGATGATTTACCCGTGCATAGCACAGCTTGACTCTCCACATAGTGACACTACACACGGACAATTTGTGTACATCTGTCAATATTTTACCAAGAAAAGACCTGACAGGAAGTGTCAGTTCTTGCTTAGGTATACTACAGGCGACGAACAGTTCAGCAAGCAATTTTTCCATGAAAATTCTCTCTCATCCAGACTTACAAGTTGGGATATTATTTATCTTACAATAAATAACACACAGGATCCAGAATTGTGTGAGTAGCACTACAGACTTAGTACCTGCCTATGTTCTGCAAGAAATTCATCATGAGATGGCAACCACCAGTTAGAACCATTGCTTGACTTCATTCTGCCCAAGTAAACTTGTATCTCTTTCACCTGGCTGATGGAGGCCCTGTGATACTCTGTCTTTTTTGTAGCTACTACAAGCTGCTAAAGACATCACAAAGCACTTTCTCATTATTTATCGGGTTAGAGAGGCAGGTTTAATTGAGTGCTTGAAGCTTGGTTTGTGCAATAGCACAGCTCTGCTTAGGATTCAATCAGTACCTTGTTGAATCCAGAAAAAAACAGAGAAGGCAAAGACTGAAGTCTCAGCTTTCAGTGACGTACACCTTTGACAGCCCTGTCTACAGAGTGGGACGTTTTTGTCAAGATGTTATCTGTTCATACTTGTGAGATGTACTAACTGCTGCAGAGGCGGGATGTTCCCCTCCCCACAAGCAGGCAGCAGGTGAATTAGTGCTGGCTGCACCTGACTTCTTACCACCAGCAGACAAAGCTTCCAGGTCTCCATGTACAAACACTTCCATTTATTTACATTAGCACAAGCCGTCCTCCGCTTAGGTTTGCCTGAGGAGAGCATTCACCCTTTACTGCTCGGTCTAATTACTGACTCAGACTAATGGCTCATTACTGATTCAAATTGCTCAGTCTACTGGCGGCACAACTAGTCCATTAACATTTGCTGCAAGTAAGGCTCTTGGAAACCAGCAGGAAAAGAGCCACAGAATGGACCCACTTGCCCACAGCTCCAAATGAGATTTTCCTCTGTGCCCGTTTCTTGCAGCTAAACCCACAAGGAAGAACCCCATTCCAGATTTTTAACTGACAGGAATTTTAAGTTGTTTATCTTAGGTTCCTCAAATTGCTTCAGTGCTTTCTTGAAGAAACTCAACTTGTCTGCAAACTCATTGGGCAAAGCTTTTCGCAACTCCATGGGAAAGTCAAAGCATGGAATTCAATGCCTGCACATAAGACAGTAAGCGTAAAACATCTCCACCCAGACTTCGCCTCCCGTGGGGCCATCAGAGCTCACATTCCACTAACATCACCGTACCTGCCCCAGGCTCAGGGAACTGCAGATGTTGTTGCCAGCTTTTGCAACAGGGAAACAAAGCTAGTCAAAACAGGCTTGGAACTTCATACACTCCAAGAGATTTCATGAAAGAAGAAAGGAGTTCATACATACCATGCAAGACTCTTCACAATGACTGACATCAACAATTCAGTCAGCCCATATTTACCTGTACTTGCATCATCTTTTAATCCCAGATTAGAGAACTACACTTCCTTTCCCATTTCTTTCATTCAGTTTATTTAAAATGATATTAAGACCTCTCATGGCATCCAGAATAGTTACAATGACTAACAAACCACTATCCCCACCTAGATTTTCACCTTCTCTCCTTT
The DNA here is from genome assembly GCF_964034855.1 of Anser brachyrhynchus. NCBI lineage: Eukaryota > Metazoa > Chordata > Aves > Anseriformes > Anatidae > Anser > Anser brachyrhynchus. Next base: position 29,461,744 of record NC_137699.1, on the reverse strand, counting down.
CTGACCTCCACTTTTAATTCACTCTGCTTCCAGTTTTAAGTAAGAAGACTGCATGATTTAATGAAGATAAAAAGCAGCCATGTGATTTATTATCCCTGTCTCCTGAACAGCCTACTTTTTAAAAGCCTGCTTGGTGACTGTGAAAAACACTACTCGTGGCTGCAATATGCCAAGTCTGCATCTTTGAGTCCTAAAGCACCAACATTCCACGGATAAAGAAAATAAAGTTTTGTTTTGTGCTTGCTTGTTTTGTTTCCAACGTGTGGCACAACTTGCCTTTGGCTGGAAAGGAACAATCTGCATTCTTTAGGCAGGGAAGAAATCCAGTCATGTTGGCTCCAAGGATGCCTTTCACTGCATCTTAAAATATTAAGAAGTTCCCAGTGGGAGGGGGGGACGGAGATCCAGCACTCTGGGGGACTGTGTGCATCTTCCAAGTCTCTCAGGCTTTCAAACTAAGCAGCAGCTGGAGTAAATTAGTGCAAGAAACTCCTTGTGAGAAAGGATTGTACAAGGCACAAGCAGGAATATGGAACAAACAGTAACAAATCTGCAGTTTCTGGATATCCTAATCCCACCCAGGAATAACTGCAGCCTACGACAAAGGTCCTGGACACTTGTTCTGCACCTGCCTGAAGGAACAGTGTATGTCAGCCTGGCTGGGCTACTTCATCTTCTAGGTAAGGAGTATCCTTCCTCATTTTCACTTCAGGATCACTCAGTCCATCTGGAGAACCAAGCTTAGAGCATCTTAACATAGTTCCAAGTCATTTGTTCAGAGCCTCACTACTCTCACAGCACGGAGGTCAGCTGAATGACCCATTTTCATCGGGAGGCTGGCTGTGCAGGAAGGGCTGCTCTGCAGCCAGCCAACCATCACCAGCAGCCCAGAAGCTGTATTTCCCATCGTCTTGTGCTCCTACAGTGTGCAGCGCTCTTCAAGTGAGGATGCCAGGGCATATGGTGCTGGGTGATGTTGGTCCAAGCACTGCCAGAGAGGCAGTACCACCTCAACACTCCCCACTTTGTTAAAGGCGTGGACTGAAATATTTGAAAAACCTGTCCCTTAGCACAGAACTGCACCGTGCACCATGCAAGAAAACAAAGAATTAAGAGTGTTAGTCTACTCCAAAAAGGTTTGAGGAGAGGGCAATGACAGTGGAAAGACAAAAACCTTATCAAGCTTCAGTGCACCTGATGAACCGTAACTCGGGACAAACATTTGGCACTGAGCTGCGTTACATTAGGGCACTAGGCCTTAGAGATGGAGGGGATGAGAGGTCCTTTCGTGGGTCAGACAGACAAACCTGAAAGGACTTTGTTTATAGAAAATTCAAGCAGGCTGAATTCAGACAGGAGAAACAGTGGTAAATGTCTGAACTGCAAGTCCTGGAGAACCCAGGCTTCCATTCTACCATATAAGAATAAATCACTGCTTCCCTGGGCCCAGGTCTTTGCCTTCCAGCAGCAGAGCACTCCACACACACAGAACAAATCAGTACTGGCTATTTTAAAGTTTTAAATTTGGTGCCAATTTGATTTGATTTAAATTACCTTACAGGGCAAATTATATGAGTAACTGGCATTACATCATACAGAAACAGCAGCAATGAAAACACAGACAACCAGAGCACAGGATTTAAAAATAAAAAGGATTTCTTGCCAGCATTTTTGCCTGTTCTCTGCAGAAAGCTCCACAGAGCCACTTCTGGAACTACATATCAAGCCAATGCCATTTTCTTTTCATCAGTAATGAGACAGCCCGTGAACAGGAAGCACGTGTTACTTCACATCTTCTCCATCATACCTATTGACCTCTACAAACTAAGCCAAAACATTTGAAGAAAGAGAGCTATTACTGACAGCCGGTCCTTTTCCTCTTCCAACATTAATTTGTCTCTCCTAGAGGGCAGCTAATATGCTACTAAAGTCTCCCCTTTCACTTGTTACCTAATAGCCTAAGCCTACCCACCTGTACAGTTCCCTAGGCAGGGCAGCCTCTTTCCAAAGAACTATTTTGCCCTGAAGGCTTGAAAGGCATCAACATCATACAAAGTTTATTAGCTCCATATTTTACATTCCTGTATGAATGGGACAAAGGAAATCACATCTGAGAGTCTTAGCTATTCCTTCACCTCCTGAAAGAGCCTATTCTGTGCCAGATAATACTATTTGACCCAGGGACTCTCATCCAGGGGTGGAAAGAGGAGTGTGGAAATTCCAAAAGCTAAGTCAGATGGCAGTTGCTCAAAGTGACCACTTCAGAATTTTCCAAAATGTGCCTCTACAAAGTCATCATTGACCCAGTTCCTGATAGACTCCTCTTCATCATGTCGTTTTTGTCTTCCTGCAAAGGGCTATCTTTACAGAAAGACTCAGAACACTCCGCTAAAACGGATGGTTATAGCCACGCTGGCTAGTCACAAGCCTTCAGAAAAGCCAGGGCTCCTGTGAATGATTTGCATGAAGGAAGCCAGGCTGCCTGTTTTTGGTACTGGCTTGCTTTCCACAAAACCCAATACTGGAATTCTGGATCACAGCAATAAGTCAAAAAGAAGCACTGATTAGTGCAAATTAATTTTTAGACCAAACATTCTTCACAAGCCAAAAGAATAATGCTAACTCTCCCAGATGTTAAACCAAATTATTTCAATTCAAATCATTTCACATTTTAAAAGTCCTGTACAGGCTATTTAATAATTGCTCACCAGGATTTTTCTGACATGATGGAGAAAGGCTTGTGTGGGGGCTTTCAACAGATGAACATTCAGAATTGGAGGGGATGTAAAGTTTACATGATTGCTTGAAGCATGCTGGTCAAAAGGGAGATGTTTTCCTTTTCTTGACAGCTACTGACTGCACAGAATGTTTCTCCATCCATGTGACCAAGCTTAGCATTCTTAAAATAGGATGCCACAGGGAGCACCAAGAAGAGTCAATTTATATTACAGATTTTAGATTAATTCCTTTCATTTATAGTTTTCTTCTGTATGTTGAAGCTTTTGAGTTAATAAAAGGGGTGAGGTAGGGGGAAAAAAAAACTCCGACATTTTCCCCTTTGCTCTGTTTCTTAAGAAATCCAGTATCAGCTGCTTCCAATTCCAGAACAGACCTGAACTACTCAGGTAGGAAGCCTACAAACAACCGGCCCTTCTAAAATAATGCGGATTGCAAGAGCTACTTGATTTGCTTGTATTTCAGGCTAGGCTAACAATAATTGTATTAAAAGTATGATAACAATGTGTTCAGGTGGCAATTACACAGGCTGTGAAGTTTAACACTTAATTACAGGTTTACAGAGAAACATCCTTATCTGAAGCAAGAAGCACACTTCAGCATTCAGGCTTAAATAAGCAGGTCTCTTTGCATCTTTCTTCTCTCTACCTTTTCCTAAGCTACCATACACAACCAACAGACTGTAGAGCAGATACACTCAAAATGCATCATTGCTTTGAGCATAACAATCTATAATTCCTCTTAAGTGCCTTCAGGACTGGACAGTCACAGCATGGAAGATGTTTTTCAAAGTAAAATTAGGCATCAAGGTAGGCATTTTCCTGCATTTTGAAGTCTCAGAAGTAACTGATTTGAATTGATTTATGGATGAATTGAATTATGGAGAAGACTATCCTGGAAGTTATTGAAAACCACCTGAAAGACAATGTGGTCATTGGTCACAGCCGATATGGGTCACAAGGGAAAAGTCCTGTTTAACGAACTTTATTTCCTTTTATGACAAGATTACCCACATAGTCAGCCAAGAGAAGCCAGTTGATGTAAACTTTTTGGATTTCAGTTAAGCTTTCAATATTGTTTCTCACAGTACCCTTCTGGAAAAAGTGTCCAGCACACAGGTAGACAAAACCAGAACATTACCGGTGATAAATGATAAATGACTTGGATGCAGGACTCGAAGGCATAACGAGTAAGTTTGCAGATGACACTAAATTGGGAGGAGCTGTTGACTCTCTGAAGGGTAGAGCAGCTTTGCAGAGAGATCTTGGCAAATTAGAGGGCTGAGCAATCACCAGTCATGTGAAGTTTAACAAGAGCAAGTGCTGGATGCTACACCTGGGACAGGACAACCCTGACTGTATGTAGGGACTGGGGGACGAGAGGCTGGAGAGCAGCCCTGCAGAAAGGGATCTGGGGTTTCTGGTCAATGGCAAGTTGAATACGAGTCACCAGTGTGCCCTGGCAGCCAAAAGGGCCAGCTGTATCCTGGGGGTGCATCAAACACGGCACAGCTAGCTGGTCAAGGGAAGGGACTGTCCCTCTCTGCTGTGCTCTGGTGCGGCCTCACCTCGAGCACTGTGTGCAGGTTTGGGCAACACAGTATAAAAAGGACAAAACTGTTAGAGAGCATCCAAAGGAGGACTATGAAGATGGTAAAGAGTCTAGAGGGCAAGACGTATGAGGAGCAGCTGAAATCACTTGGTTTGTTCAGCCCAGAGCAGAGCAGGCTGAGGGGAGGCCTCATGGCGGCCTGCAGCTCCCTCACGAGGGGAGCGGAGGGGCAGGCGCTGAGCTCTGCTCTCTGGGGACAGCGACAGGGCCTAAGGGAACAGCATGGAGCTGGGACAGGGATGGGGCAGGCTGGGAGTTAAGAAAAGGTTCTACTCCCAGAGGGTGGTTGGGCACTGGGACAGCTCCCCAGGGCAGTGGTCATGGCAGCAAGCCCGCTGGAGATCAAGGAGCATTTGGACAATGCTCTCAGATACGTGGTTTGATTTTTGGGTGGACCCATCTGGAGTCAGGAGTTAGACTCAATGATCCTTGTGGGTTCCTTCCCACTCAGGATACTCTATGATTCTATGATTTAGAGTTAGTAGTAACAGTCCTGCTTCACATATCAAAACAGATACTTCTCAGGAAAAAGCCTTCCTCCTCTTCAGCAGGAGTGAGGTTGCACTCAGCACAGTTTTCTTGCAGTAAGAAGAAACTAGAAAGTTGACTCTGAATGGGGGGTAAGGAGGAAGATGAATTGGAAATCACAGCATGTAGAACACCTAACGACAAACTTGACTGCTCATCAAACTTGACTGTTCATCCTCCAAAGACTATTTCAGTGAATGCAAATTGGAGGACACAGGGAAGGGCTACTAATACACACAGGAGACTGAGAGCAACATATCCAGTGCCTTGCTCAGGAAAAGCAAGGACCAAAGAAAGCAGTGAAAGGAAGGAGGACCAATGCTTAATGCACAAAAGGGTGAGATCTGCAACAGCAGCTATGGTTTAATCTAACTCTGCTCCAGCTGGCCAGAGGGTTTTACGCAGAACAATTAAAGAAAACACCACCTTTTCAATGCATGTAGGGCCACAACCATTACATTAGCACTCCCAACTCCCAGGGTACTAGTCATACTGCTAGCCTTTCTAATCTCCAGGGATTTTACTGAGAATGCTCAGTAGCTAACATCAAGGTGAAAAAAACAAAGGTTATCCTGTATCTGCTGCCCCTTTGGGAAGCTCTGCTTTCATTTATACATCTCAGCGACCAGCACAGAGCAGAACACACAGTTTTTCAGTCCCCAGGGTGATGCACAGACTGTCATCTTACTTGTTCTACTGCACGGGGAGGTCTAAAGGCATGTAAGCCTCTCACACACAGACCTGTTTAGAAACCCAGGTTCTAAGTTATCTCACAGACTTGGCTGGGCAACTGCTATTACAAAACAACTTGCTGAAGCACAGGACTTCACTCACCTTTCCTTCCTGAGTTACCCTGGCCTGATGGTTTATCAGTTACAGAACCTAAAGGGGAAAAAAAAGGAAAGAAAAAAGACAACTTTTTAGATGTTGAACAATCACACAAAACGTGTAATATTACATGAAAACAGTCAATATCTAAGCCCACAAAGTGTCTATTTACTTGCCAACAGCTTGGTTTAGGATTCAGAGTTCCTGTGGCTTCAACCAACTAGGAGAGCATAAGAAAGTTTTATGCATTAAGGATGTTAAATCAGGATGTGGGTAAACAAGAAATCTTTAGTAGCTGGATCCAGTGATTTGAAAAAGCTCAACACAGCAGTGCACTAGTAAGAAACCTGGAATAAATCCAAGGGCAAGAGGGAAAGATCAATAAGAGTCACTTCTTTGGTTTGCAAACGTCAGGAAGAACAAATCAAAAACAGGTGGTGAGAGTGTACAGGGAATGCAAGGGGCAGTATTCTAAAGGAAGGGATTAAGTGGGACAATTTCCAGAAAATGGATTTCAACCAAGCCCTGAACATCCCCAGCTGTTTGAGAAGGGACATTGGATAAGATCCAGCATGTACTCAAATAGGACATCCTGTTTTTTTCTAATTTACACTTCAAGCTTCATATTATATATATGATTCTGCACTTGTTTCTGCAGTTTGCTTTAGTGCTGCATCATGAATTTTCCACTAAAACTTGAGCTGATAATAAAGGCTTTCTTAACAAATCTGTTACCAAAATGTAAAAATCTATGACAAGCTTTTTTTTCTTTTCTTTTTTTTTTTTTTTTGTGGAATAGCTTTATTCCCAGGGAAATGCTTCTGCTGTGCACCATTATTAAACAGTTCCAGTGATTACTGATCATGCAGGAAACATGGATCTAAAGTCAGTTCCAAGGAGGCAGCTCTGACAGGCCCAAGAGTCCAGTCAAGACAAGCCCTAAGCTTTATTGCCTAGGTACTTTCACTTGCAGATCTGTTCATCACAAGTCTACTGCTGAGTTACAAGTAGGAAGCACATACACAATATTAGTTGTCATAGGCTAACATCTGCATGTCCCACAAAACGCAATAACTCTAGGTTCTTGGTAAAACAATTTTATAAACAGCTCATGATTAAGTGAACAAATCAGCAAAACATCCTCTAAAAATGCCCTACCAAAAACATATTTAGCCAACGATGGAAGAAAGTCATGCTCTAAGCCTTAAGCCAAATTACTGTAGCATTTTACCTTAAACAAAAATAGGATATTAACCTTATTTTCTTTCTGTGTACCTGTAAAACACTAAGCATCCCCTCTAGCTACAGTATTTGACTCACTAGTCCCCAGGCAGCTCCCCAACTTAACTTGAATTCTCATGCAAGTCACTACATTTACTTATTACCCACAACACACCCTAAAGCAAAGAAGATGTGAACAAAGTGAGAAGGATTTAAAAAAAAAAAAAAAAAAAAAGAGTTTGACTGTTGCCATGCTCCCAATCTAACAGGCAAACATGGCAAGGTGTGAGAGCAGCAGTGCATCAAATACCTTTAGGGTGCAGATTGCAAAGCATGATGCCAGAGGCAGCAGTCCCTACATGGCATTACTTAACACATTGGACAATCCTATTCTCACCATCTTTTCTTTTCGGGGGGCAGGTGGACATGATTCTAGTGTTGCCCTTGAATTCTCTCAAACAGCACAGAACAGCTTCCCATCCCTTCCTGTGCCTGGTGTACTGCTGCTGCCACAGCAGCTCTGCTCACTGCAGCTCATAAAGCTAAGGCCATATGAAAATCTAGAACCTTCCCCCAGCCCCATCCCATCTGAGCCATGGGATGCTGTATTTGACTGCAGGAAGAAACACTTCAGTTTACTTTAAGTACAGAAGGTGATGATTTGGGAAGCTTAAATGCTGCTCTGACAGCCTCTGAAGGCAACAAGACTATGACCCAACTCAATTCAGCCTGAGAACCATTTCTTTAAAATACATCTCATGGAAAAGAGAGATCCCATCTGTTATGGGGATTCTTGGGTTTGGTGTACACAGCAGTACTGTGGCTTTTGCCTTGGCTACCAAAAGCCGTGATTCTACTCTGTTACTTTAGTGTTCTGTCCTCAGTGAGCCTTGCACCCTAGCTGCCAGGTGAAAATGCCACAGCCCACGCTTCCTTGCAGGTTCCAAAAGCCAGCAAACAAACAGGGAGATACAAGCAGCAACTGCAGTTTTAAGTTGGGTGAACTGGCCAAGTCACCTGAAAAGATTAAGCACTCTGAAATGGACATGTCCTCCCCATGCCCCTTCGGTTACCAAACGGGTATTTGTTGAAGCCACTCCCACAGTACCTGAACATACAGGAGTTTTGTTCTGTACAGAAGAACCGCTAATAGGCTTGCCATCAGGTGTCACACACCAGCAGTATCCCGTGTAGGTATGGCACTGCACCTGTTTGATAAAACAAAGAGCAGGCATTTCATTTCTCACTCTGTCACCCACCACTACTGTTATAGTCCAGCACCTTAATGGAAGTCCCAACCCAGAAGCATCCTGAAGAAATGCTTCAGAGCAAGGAGATCACACAGAAGAGTATATTTGATTTTGGTGGACATGTTTTTTGACAAAGACTTTCTCCTTCCACCTCCCTCCCCAAAGAAAGATTATTTCTCCTACTCCAACTCCTTTAGCTGCAATTCAGGAGGCAAAGGAAGTTACAGATACTCAGCTGAGAACACTTCAGTTTGGGTACGCAGCAGTCATGTCTCAGCTCATTCCACCCTCTGCTAAATCCTGTTTACTATTCACCATTAAATAATTTCTCCTCAGAGTCCCACTGCATCCCAGCTGCAATGTGGCAAGGCCACCTCAGCCCATTTCCACAGCCACTGCTGGAGAACAGTGGTCTGTGGGCGTTGCAAGAGCATTTTGTTAAGTAAACACAGCTAGAAAAACACAACACTTGACTCGCTATGTTAACAAACCTTCTCCAGATAGATTTGAGCTCTCTCCTGTTACTATGTCAACTCCAGCAGTAGGAGCAAGATGCTTGCTCTTTGCATATTGACAAGGACTTAGGAGCATTTGATGAAGTCTGTAATGAGCCAAAAGGTGCACAGCATAAGATTCAATTTGCTCATCTTTAAAGCTCTGCATCTGAACTTAATGTCTAGAATTGCCCGGCTCTTTCCATCGCTATGGAAGGACACCAGAATGACTAGTTTGGAGGTGGACCTCTAAAGTGAGAAGCAATAAATCCTGATCTAGCAGACTGGTCTTAGTGATGTCTCTGCAGGTATTAGTCCAGTGGCAGTACAGTTTCATCCAGCTTAACAAATCTAATTGCAGCTTTTGCCTCAGCTTTCACAGAATGATCAGCACTTGAATGAATTCTGGGTGTCTTCTGACTTCCCTTGAGACAAAAATAAATAATCATCATAGAGGGATTGGTGTAAAAACTGTCTGTTTCCAAAATCCTTCTCAGCAAATGCACTTTCAGTTGTGGGCAAGTCTGTACCTCAGTAACACCAGCACCTGGAAATGGTATAGAAATGTCTACACTATTACAGGCTTGAGATGGCTCCATCATACACTTCTGATAAAAAACCATGACATGAAATCTGCTTTTTTATTTCTATTTTTCCAAGGAAGTCCTCTGAAGCTGATTTCCCATTCTAGTCCTCCCCCCAGAGAACTGGTGAGCACCGGGGTGTTTGTACCATTCCCTCCCTTTGGGACCCTTCACAACTAGAGTAGTTATTCCCCCTTGCTGACAGCTGGCTCTGACTCCCCAAGGTAGCAGTTTGCTCAGAGACTTAATGATGGTCTTTTTAAAAGGCTTTAAGTATCACATAAAACATGATCTAAGAGCAATTATAACACAGTACCACGTGTTTATCTTGGATTTTACTAAAGCGCAAAGCAATCATTTTGCCTCAAACAAACGCACGGTTAGCAGCCAAAATCAACAACAATCTCATGTACCCACATTATTAGTCACTGTCACTGCTATCTGCACACTTTTTTTTATTCTCTTAATATATCACAAAATTGATTGCAAATTACTCAAAAGTGCTGTGAATATAATTAGCAATAATCAAGTTGCAAAATATTTCTTATTGCTCAGTCTAATCAATGGCACATTCAAGACGTGATAGAAAAACTTGTTTTGTTTTTTTTTTTTTTTAGGTGTTTAGTGCTTATCTTTGCTTATTGCACACGCTACTGTATTCCCAACAGCACAAGAAGCTGTCTTTACACCTGAGCATTAACTGTAAAAATCTTGCCCAGAGATGAAGTCAAATTCCAGGATAGTGTCCCAGATTTGTAGGGCAAGACCATTCCATGTCACATTACAGAAAAAAAGCATTTGTCTGTATTTTGGACCACTCTTTCAGAATACTACTATTCTTTCAGAATACTACTATTTGGACTCAAATATTTTCCAACAAAAATATATCTTTTAAGTATTTCTCTTTTTGCAGTAGCTGCAGTAGTATATAAAAAAGTGAGTGCATCATCTACTTCAGGAGCTCCCCGTGTACCCAGCATTAAAAAAAAATAAAAAAAATCAGGTGTTAGTGACTTGAAAGTTATTTAGCCAAACCTTCAGAAAATAGCAAAGTTGATGGCAGAGGAGTCCAAAAAAATGTATTGGAAATTGAGGATAACTAAAAGCATATTATGCAACTCATCCCAGTGGAGAGCTACCAATTATATGCCACTCACTTATGCCATTTAAACACAATACATTAATAAAGGCAAAGTAATTTCTTGAATAATTAAACTAAGCAAGTCTGATCTTCTCTGGACTGGTATCTCATGGCACCTTTCCCACCCCGTCATGAAAACAAAACAAAAAAAAAACAACGACGAAACGACAACAATCTCAGATTGACAGCACTTGCACACCAACCACATGTGCTACTGCAGCACCAAAGGGCTTCCCTACTACGGATAATACGAGTCATGAAACCTCAGCCCTTATCCTTTCATTCCTAAAGAATGGACAACTACCCATGAAGAACACACACTTCAGAAACCTCCCAAAAATCACTGCAGTTGACTTTCCTGCATGTCTTCATGTTTGATAGATGCTACCTTTCACCATGGTACCTGACCAGGTCTTTCTATATTTAGGTGTCGTAACAATATTGGTCTTTAGACTAATAAGAATTTGTAGTTTAAAGGCCGGAGGAAAAAAAGAAATGGGTATACTTTTTATCAGTTACACAGTACTGCTACAGTTTAGAAAAATGTAAAGGTAATAGCTGATCTAGGACCATATCCAAGCACTGTGTGTAAACAAAATCGACACTAAATTGTGAACATATTCCAGAGCTCCTGTAGTAAGGAATATTGGAAATCCAATTTTTTGTTATTGTTTTTGTTTAAGTTTTTCACATGACTTTAGGCTTGAGTTTTTGTTTCTAACTCCCATTTGATCTTCTGCCTGAAACTCAACCTCAATCTAATCCCACTCCCACAGCGCAATATTTTTCAATAGTCAGAAGAGTAATAGTGGCACCTGTTTACTGCACAAATCTTACCTTCAGCTACTGAGTTTCTTACTTGGGTTTATCAAAATGCATTTGTTAAGAAGAGTTTCATTTTTTTTCCCTCTCATTAGTCTTCTAAAGCTGACTAAGCTTTGACACAAAAGAAAAAGACTTTATTAATTCTATATACAAAATAAACTTGAGTGCTAACCAAGCTCTGGGTAACAAAACGCTCATTACTGCAGGAAAGGCTCATTACAAGCTTAGCTTGACATCCCAAATTGACGTACACCTGTCCAACAGCTGAACATTTTAAGTTACATAACATGGAATCAGAAACAAAACTTACAGATCATTCGAGGTCTTTCTGATTCCTTATTAACAGCAACACTTTCAAACAAAAATCAAACTGCAGTTTAAAGCCCTGCAAGCACCTGCATCCCTGATTATGCAGGAGGATCCTCTTTCTGTATTTCTGGGGTGAGAAATACGCCGTCTCAGCTGTGCCTCAACTGAAGGATGAAAAGTATGAGGGACAAGCCCAACTATGCTCTGCTGCCATTGCCCAAATTAAGAGTGTGGCAGCAGCTCCTTATTCCCCCGTGCTATTACCACGTGTGAAATCAAACAGCAGCTACCCCACTAGCCACTGGCAGCATGAATAAACTCCTGCCCTCGTATTCATTACGGTATGAAAGCATTAAAACCATCGTCACTGGCAGACTCCTCTGCCTCTTCATTCCCAAGGGAAAAAGCTGCTGCTGTTTGGGTTTCTTCAGCATCTCACCAGCAACGCCAAAATCAGATTCCCAAACAATTCAAAAACTCAACAAGCAAGCTGCACTACCTCTTCACAACCATTTGAAAAAGGAGAACAAAGGGGTTGTTTCCAACATGGTTATTATACCCTTACAGTGAGCGGTGGCACCTCTGCCCTGGTTTAGATATCTTGCTGTACTGCCTAGCCCCTGGACTGTGTCATCTTTTCTGCCAGGCTAACATTGGCTGACTATTGCCAGAAGTCTGCCTTGCCTTTACTGACAATTGTAGGGAACAATCAGCCTACAACTTAAGCTTGAGCTTCTTTGGAATTGCAACTCCTTAAATCATTCTTGCCACTTTTTTCTGTTCACTGCTCAAATTTAATTCTTCCCAAATGATGTTGTGCAGACATATTCCCATATTCCCAACATGGTTTTATGCAGCAGCTGCCTTCCTCATGCCTATGCACTGCTCAGGAAGCACTTGCTCCATGGGAATTTCATTATTAATATGTAATCGGGAAATAAGTGATTTGTGGCAAAAGCATCTCAGCCACATTCAAGGGCATTCCCAACAGACACACACTGAACAGATATTACATAGCTCAGGAGAGGGATCCCCAGCTAAAATTACACAGACTCTTTCAGAAGCAAAAAGTGACCCCTAACACTAAGGATGCATGATCTTATACTGTTGCTTTCTATAAGGATGTCCACTCCTGTTTTAAGAATCTTTACTCTCTTGACCAGTTCTTCCTTGAAGATATACATAATCTCCAAAGTTGCCACCTCCTTACTCATCCATGGGTTATTCTTAGGTCAATATACAAATGCAATACAAAACAAGAGCTGGAAGAGTAGCAGGCAAGTCTGCAGAGCAGCACTCAGAGACCTCTCCAACTAAAGCCTTTTATAGAAAGGTTCTCTCTTAATATTAAAAAATAAGCAGAGGTATCTATTAATCGTAGCCCAGATTCTTTATGAAGAAAGCTTCTTTCTTTCCAGACATATGATTAGATGTTGGAGTGCTCTGGAAGTTGTCTGATGACAGAAAACTGGTCCAACAAAGACAGTTACTGACCCCGTCATAAGACGACAGGTTTGCCTGATGTGCTCACAGCAGTCTTAGTGCTGCATCGTAACTGCACCAGCGGCTGCAATTTTGAGAGCCCTGAAATCAAAGAAACTCTCCAAGTATGCTATTGCTCTCAGCCACGTGCATGCAGACTTGCAAGGAAAAGAAACCAAAGCTAAACAGTAGAAGAAGGTGGCAAAATAGCAAGACACCACAAAAAAGCCATAGAAGCTTACATCCCCAAAGCAGGGATAAGATTATTCATGTTCATATTCATTTGTCTGAAACTGATTCTGTTTAAAACCTCAGCAACCTTCTCTAAAAAAATTGCTTGGGGAAAAACTATGAAGAATGCAAGTCTCTCTCAGCCCATGGCAACAAGCCCAATGGCACTAGGCAGCAAAAGAAAGTGCACGGATTACCCAATAGAGCCTGTTGTTTATGAAGAACAGATCACAGCAGGTTAAGTGCAGCATGGAAAGGGAATGGCATTTATGCAAAATACAGCATAACAACAAAAAAAGGAGAGAGCCAGTCTCGGGAACAGAAACCGGTTTTAGTCTCGTCCAATTCTGCACAACAGTATGTGAGCTCGGTTTTGTAAAATTAATCAAATTACTCATATCAAACATTCTTATGTTGTGAATAACTCAAATTTTATCTGCGTGCTTATATTATTATTGGCTAACCGCAGAGAGCTTTTGTTATAGGAAGTAATAGTCCTCTCACAGAGACTGAAATATAACAAAATACCCCTAACTCCATTTTCCAGAGCAATCCACCAGGTCTGCCCCCATTACAGTCACCCCATCATGCCTGCAATGCCACCACCTCTTCCATGCGACATTTAGATGTATAAGCAGTGCTAAAATGGAGTTTGATAAGATCTTTGCCATACACAAACTCCCAAAATAAGGGAAGCTGCAGACACAGTGCATAAAACAGTTATGAAAACCAAGGAACAGACAGGTTCCTGCTCCCTTTCATGCAGCACACACAAAACCCTTTATAAGTAGCCCTGCCTAGGAAAATTGTACGTCCAAGCAGTAGAATTGGTGGCAGCACTTTTTCTCAGTTTAGATTTTGCAAACTATCAAAAGAGACAGTTTATAGGACTTAAGACACCCAGGATATCTTTAACAGGTTCAATCTGATCAAGTCAAGCAGGTTCTTTGAACACTGTTACCTCTACCAAAAATTGTTTCCAAACTATTTTTGAATATTTTTAATTAAACAAATTAAACAAACCCCAGGATATTTTCAAGTCTGATGGTGATGTGGGCCTGAACACCTACTATGTATGCATCTACAAAGAAGAGGTTCAGCTCAAGATCTGAGCACAGTAACAAGATACCTAATATTCGATGTACATGCGCACATCTTCCTTTTCTCTCCGAGTTTTTCTTATTAAAAAATATTTTAGGTAAAAATGTTACATGGCAGGGATGAAGTTGTTGAAAAAATTTCCCTAGCCAACTCTGAAATATGTGCACCTGAGTAGATTCTTGCTGGGACAGGGATCCAAAGTTGAAGACCATGGTGGATATTCCTCCTAGAATCATCATTGTGAGATGCTGCCGTGTTCTAGGCTTTCCAACTGAGATTTTGGAGTTCAGATGGAACTACTCACTGGGTATTGAAGCAGAATAAACTAATAAGTGCACAAATCTGACTTCTGCAAGGCCTTGGGCACTTTATGAACTGGCCTACACAGTTCCTCTGCAGAGCAGAACCTGGGGGTGCCAACTCTGTGCAAAAGAGAGGCAGTATCCAAACCACCTCCACCAAACCAGATCTATTTGCGAGCTGCTGGAAGCAAAAACTGTTTATACTGTTTACCAAAATTCTACAATTTATTCATGCTTTTAAAATCAAATTAAATTAATTTGAACCAGAAGCTAAAAGAAATATTTGTCTCAAGTGCAGATTAAAACCAGTTAGCTTCCTTGGCCATTGTTTTTCATTCACATCTTCAGCAGGGGCAACGACCTTAAGTGCTGCAATACAACTGATGAAGCTGGTTCCTGAGGTATGTGGAACGCAGGGCATTATGATCCAAGGAATGATGTGAATTTCAGTTAATGCCAGTTACAAAGGGATCAGAGGCTTCCTTCCACATGCCAGGTAAAACAAAAGCATTTTAGTGTTCAGAGATAGAACTAAACGGAGGAAGAATGCAAAATATCGCTTGGCCGCCAGCTCAGAATACATAATTTTTGTGAGCAGTTTCACGCTGCTTCTCCACTGAGAACACTGGCAACCCACACTGCCCTGGGAATGTGCAGAAAAGAGGCCTAGCAACTGCTCCACAACCCAGACACCAGTACCAAACTACCAGATAAACCTGTCTGAAATAAAGCTTTATCAACTGCACTCTTATTCCAGCTTATTAGACTTTAAAAAAAAAAAAAATTGAGCTGCACCCCCACTTTACTCTCCAAGAGGCTGATGGACAGCTGACAGAAAATGAAAACTCAGCTTTCCTTCCCCCTTTCTTCTTGAGCTGTGAAGTTCAACATGGAACAATTAGCTGGCCACTGTGCTAGGTTTTATACATATTCCGTTCCAGTGCCAACATAACCTGAGCAGCTCTGCACAAAATCAAATTTCAACAGTTGAGACCGCAGTTAGATTGCAAAAAACTGCAGCTACATCTCTTACCCCACCTCCCCAGGATGGTCCACACTGCACACATATGATGCTGCTCCAAAGGAGAAGTATGCAAAGCTGGCAAGATGGATTAAACTTTTCCCACTTCACCGTGAAAAAACAAAAACACTCCCACGTATCAGATAATGGGAGGGTAAGGCTGAGGGGGAACACAGATTTTTGGTGCGTTATCATAAAAAAATCTTTCCTCTTCTTTTCCCTGAGGCATTGCAAAGTGTTTGAACCAGCCCCAAAGCTTTTTGACTCATCTTTTTGAAGCCAATATTGATTCTATTTAGGATTTTTTTTTATAACCTTCAAAAGAATTTGCAAACAACAATAACTAATGAATTCTCAGAATTCTCTGGGGCACAAGGTATCTAGAACAGTGCTAGATATAGGGAAGCTAAAGCACAAGCGTTACATGATCTACCCAATTTCACAAAGCAAACGTCACCAGGGATGCAGAATTTGGGCTTCTGAGATCTGTGCCAAACTAAGGAGACATCATCCCTCTCCTACCTGCCAGGGAACAGCACGTGAACCATTTTTATCATCTAGTTCAGTCAGCACTGGAACACCACTCAATACACTGGTGGTAACAGAGACGAGCATCGCTGTTCATTTCTACTCTGCCTTGGCAATGTCACAACACCATGGCACGAGGGTTAGACTAGATGATCTTTAAGGACTCTCCAACCCAAACCATTCTATGATTAGCAGACTACTCTTCCTCTCAAAATCTCCTTCATGAGTGCTTTCCTTTTGTCACAACTTCAACTTCTTCGGAAGCCCAGTTCAACTACTTGTAAAGGATGCTCAGTGGCCAGGACTGACTAGTGATTTTGTACCAATACTAAAGGCCAACCATAAGCTTTCTTTGCTACACCTGCCTGGCACAACTGCTCTCAAGAGAAGCAACATCATGAAACGGTCTATTAACCCAGCACTTCATTTAGTTCCAGGAAATAAATACTGAAGAATCAACCCCCCGAACAACTCTCATCCCCTCTCTTCCAGACCCCCAAACCACAACCAAGCCAAGTACAGGAAACAAGAGTCTGTCATTAACAAGTGCCGGGCACAGGGAAGATGCTCATTAGGATACTTTTTTTTTTTCTTTTTTCTTCTGGGATAAATGAAGCAGAGGTAAAAACAGAGGAACCATGGCCCACCTTGTTCTGTGAGAGCCTCGATGCCCTTTTCAGCTCATCTTTGGAGAAAATTTGACCTCTCCTTCAACTTCCAACACAGAAAATTTGTTTTTGCTACACTGGAGGTGGATGCCATTACATATGTATGTGCGTTACAGTACATATGGTGACTGAATCAAAGTTTCTAGTTGGTTAACCGAGTCCTCGGTTTTCAACACCTTCACCTCAGTAACCGAGTTGGACTGTGTACCCACACTGCCATCCTCGCTTGGCTCATGCCTTATCAGTGACTTCATTGCAGCCTCTGGAAGCCTGGCCAAAGGAAGCCAGTAGGAGTTTTACCTGCGTGAATGATCCATCCTCATTGCATTCTGGAATGAAGACCGCTTCCTGGGGCTTCTTTGCCTGTTCCAGTGCTTGAGCTCTCTCTAATCGACACTTGCTTTGGCCAGCATCTACAAAGAGAGAAACAAACCCCATTCAGATTGCAAATAACTATTTGGCATCTTCAAAAGATACCAGATGCACCATGCAGCTGAGAAAAAAAATAGTAATAATAATACTACAGGGCATCAACAACCTTTACCTGTACATTTAAAAGGCAGCTGTGGAGTTATCCATGACAAGCTAGACAACTTTGACCCAGTTAACAAAGAACTGCCTAATTTCCTTAGGCAATACTATTTATGATCATCCAAGAGCTCTGGAAGCTTCTTCCAAGCTACAGCACAATATTCACACATTGAAAGCTCTTCCTGGAGGAAGCTGTGTTTGTGCTAGTATTAACAGCCTGAAACTGGATGGCTAAAGCATAAGCCAAGTAATTTAGGCCCAGAAGCAAGCAATGTGGAAGCAGGACGGCTCCAGCAAAGCTTTTCTGAGCAACTCTCCCAGTTAGATGCCAAAAACAACCAGTCACCCAACTAAAGACATGCCATTGCCCATGCCTTACTGAAACCTTCCACCTCCAGTCCCAGCACTTAGAGCTAGGAGTGTATTATACTTCCTCATATCAGTTCCTTTGCCACAAAGAAGAAACATTGCTCTACAAGCAGAGCTTGAAGGGGTTAAGAGCTCAGCTATGCACTTATTCCAGATGAGGGCTGCATGTAGCATGACTGTAACCCCTTCCAGGTCCTGCTCACTGTTACAGGGCATTGACTCATATAAGCCTAACACTGATGGGTCAAAGAAAAGACTTCTGCCCTGCAGAGACACAGATTGACTTGCCGTTTGCATTTAAAAACATGTCCAATATTCAGTCTAGAATGAAAAACAGCAAATATCTGCTTCCACAGGACTGACACAGGGACTAGCACCCCCTTCCTTTTCACATGAATCCAACAACTGAAATATTTTCAGTGCAAAAACTGTAAAATGTGATCATCAGATCTTTCAGCAGCATCACAGAGAATAATCAAGGTTGAACTGGTTAAGAAAAACAATTCTGCTGGATCCCTGAAGAGCCCAAACTGGGCTTCACAAATCACTTGAACTTCAGCAACAGGATCCTTAATAGTAACACTGAATTCAAAAGCCAGGATGGGTTCCCAGATCAACTGACTTTGCAGTTGATAGCTATAGAAGCAATTTCTGTCTAAGCACATCTAGATGTAGAAACAAATCACAACGCTATGAATAGTTTTGATAAAAACAGACAATAGCATTCAAGATGACAGCTTTACACAATTGATGATACAAGAGACTAAGTTTCAGGTTTGATAACATTGTCTATACAATTTCACGTTAAATGTATCACACTAACACAGTCCCCAAGAAGTATTTCACAAGTCTTCTGAAATTATGGAAATCAATCCCCTGCTGTTAGGGAAAAAATGTCATTATGTGCAGCAATAGCATTCAGCACAGGTACCTATAGCTTAAGCACTGGGTTATAAAGCAAGAGTGCCTGCATCAGTTCTGCCACTGACCCACTGAGCAATGACCAGCCCATTACCTCCCCTCCCTATGACCTCGTGTCCCTGCTGATCTTACATAACTCACATTTAGCTTGCAACTTGTTTGAAGGGTGTTTGCACAATGCCCTTAGCACATGGGGATTTGATCTCAGGTGGACCTAAACTCATACAAAGACTGAGATTATTACAGAGTAAAAAGACTTTCTTCAATTAAATTTAGGATTTAATTTAAAATTAGGATTAAATTTGTAGGATTCTTTTTTCTTTAAAAAGCAAGCAGATTATCAGACCTTGCTTGCACACCTCAACCAGAAGATGGTTCTGCTAGAAGAACATGCTGGTTCCTTCAGCTGAAAAGGAAGCACAGGCAATGCTGGTAACTGGAACACCTATCTATCACCTGCACATCTCCCGTTCAAGCCTAGGAGTCTAATCTTGCTTGGCATGACACAAGATGTTATTATAAAACCAGATGGTATGGCTACACCTTCTGTTTTACTACACAGCCAACTGATTTTAAAAACACCTTCAAGTTCTGCTTCAGAGGAGACGACTAAGTAGCAAAAAAAAATTCTGCCCAGATTATGCAGATCTGAGCACAGAAGAAGAGGACGTGAATAAACAAGAGCTGCAAATACGTCACATGACAATCAAAGCACACATCCACAATTAAAGTCTGTTTCCTAGTCTCTCCGTGTGAGAATACAGGACTGCAGACAAGCATACCTAGGTTCCCTCCTGAATGTGATGCAGAAGTGTAAAGCACACAGCACCTACGTCCGTGCTGGTGCACCCACCGCTCCTGTGCAGCAGTACCTACGTAACCGAAACTGGACGCTTCACCACACCGGCAGGAGCAAACGCTTTGTAGTATCCCTGTAGCACAAAGATGTTGGGAGTCTAGGCAGAAGGCAATCTAACTCAGATTTTTGTCCAGTTTGTCTAATGCATACAAAATCAAGCCCTTACTATGAGATGATACAAACATGCTATCTATACTAAGGTGAGGGTGCCCTTCCTGGCAAATTTAACTGGCCTTCATGGATCAGATTACCTGCTGTCACCTAGTAGACCACATTGTGTAGAACATCACTGATACGACAGAAAATTTAAGAGCTCAACATTGCGACGACATCCTCTTTCACATCTCAATCCTTCACTCAAGTGGGGTCACTTTCAGAAATTGCTGCTGACATGCATAGAAGATGGACAATTTCTCTCCTGTTCGTGAACGCTCAGCACTAATTACTTCTCCAATCCTCCCTCATTGATTTCCAAAGGTCATGCCAGTCCTTTTACAGCCTCAACTCGAAACCACCATCTGCACTGCACTGGCTGGAGAGGTGCGTGCATACTGCTATCTTTTTCGTCTGTCGTTTCACAGTTCGGTTCCAGTAAAAACAGTGCCTTTAATATCAACATCTACCAGTTTGTTTTTAAAAGGACTGTCAATCCTTCTCTTCCTCACTCCACAGGCTGGTATTTTTATAATGTTTACATCAACATGTGATTTCAGTGGGATGACTTCACCTTGCTATTTTTGCTTTGTTAATTAGAAAATATAAAATATTACGTAAGTGCCAAGCATTAAAGAGTAGCTGTCATATGGCTCACCCCAAATGTAAGATGCATTACAAATTTTACTAAAGCCTGATGCTACACGATGGAGGTTCACATACCCTGTTCTGCATTCTGATTAACTGAGTGTTTCAGCACTTTTTCTGTTTTCTTAAAAATGTTCTCAAAAGAATCAAAAACCAAGCTTCTAAAAACAGAATGCCATTAATACAGCCCAGTTTCACTGTCCAGACAGACTAAAGAAGACCTTCTTCCCCTAAATAAGGTGAAAAAACATATGAGGATGCCATTTTTAAATGCAGGGCTGTCTAATAATTTTTACTTCAAATATTTTAAACTTAGGACAGATTCACTGCAGCTCAGAAAGCTGCCTTTTAAAGAAAATTCATTCTCAAGCTGGTAGCTGGCAACCATGAACTGAACTACACGTGATGTTTCTGACATCTGGGGCCTAATCTGCAGAATACAGGTGCACATAGCTTTGGATTTTGCAATAAAGTTGGCTAGTTACCACGGTTGATCTTATCCATGAATAGTTTATTCAAACGAGACCACCATGTCCCTCATAATATACACAGTGCGCTCATGAATAGGCCCCAAGAATTCAAGCATCCTCTCTTCAACAGGTAGAGGCAGTTCTGACACCACACAGCATCCTGGTATAAAGACCTAAGCTATCCTAATAATACAAAACAGAACATCTCCAGGCACCTACAGACCACTAGCAGCAAGCCACAAAGATCGTTCTATTTAGTTTTAATTCTACTTTGTTTTTATCAAAAGCTCAATGGCAAAAACTGATCTAAACACAGCTTTTGAACTATTTGCAGTTACATTAGGTAACCGTCTCACACACAGGCCAGACCCCATCAGGCATGAAGCAGACCAGCTACACTGAAATCAGCAGATTCATATCCATTTACACCAGCCAATGATCTGTGTCTTTGCATAAGAGACAAAAAATGGAAGCTGAGCCAACTACAAGAATGTGCCCACCTCTCCCACATGGTGTCGATCATTCTCCACCCTCCCAGTTGTTTTCCACTTCACTCCAGTCCTACACCTGGAATATCTAGCCTCTTTCCTTCCACACTGACGTACTTCGCTGCTTCTTTGACACCCAGACACCACTGCTGCTTCCGAGTTCCTTAACTTATTTGGAGCATATCTAAAAACACGCCAAAATTTGCAAAGAGATTGAAAGACTCGTTTTCAGATTTTGACAATCTGCTGCCAAGGAAGGTCTCACTTTTTTCTCCCTTGACTAGGAAGAATAAGAAGGTTCAAAGACAAAATACGTGTATCTGGCAAGTGAACTAAAACAAAGAGTGGGTTCAGCACCTCATTTCCCTTACCATGTGAACAGTAGGTACAGGAAGAAAGTTACCTTCAAAGAACACATCTCTAGTCAGAATGAGACCTTCCTTTCCAGCACATTGGCCAAAAGTTGCGTTCATGCAGGTATCCCAGGAATATGGGCTGCAGACTCCCATTCCAACTCCCACCAGTAACCTACAGACAGGTTCGTTCTGCACAGGGACTTGTAATTGCAGAACAAGCTTTGTACCACCACTTTTAAAACCAATCACTGTAAATCTAAGAGTTTTCCCTTTAGGACACACTCCACTTCCTTTTTCTCCTTTTTTTTTTTTTAATTAAATAGGCCAAGCAAGTTCCTAGAAACTAACCAGTTAACGCAGAACTTAAGTGTTTTTTAAGGCACAGATATCCAATATGACCTAAAACATTGTACAATATTGACAGCTTGCCAAGACTCATTTAACAAGTATTTGTCCTACATCTCTGCAAAGTTCTGAGGCAGAATTCTGTTATTTAATGTAAGATCTTAAGATGCCAGCTGACAAAAGATCCAGGTACAAGTGCTTGTCTGTGTATTTTACACACGGCTATGTCTGGAACTATTCTCTGGAATCTCAGCGAGGCTCTATTTCTCACAGGTGCCATAGCTTGATCATTTAAAGCTAGTCCTCATCTGTAACCCTTTGTGATGTGTGTGCGTAAGGGTTAGGAGAGTTTGGGATAATTTAGCACCAGAGAATTTTCATTGAAAAGCACGTGAGGAAGCTAGCAAGGAGCAAGAGCTGAATAAGAGTTATAGTTCCCAAAGGGCTGGCAAGATTTCATCTTTAAAGGTCCTTAGCTTCTTGAGAGAGAGCAGAAAGCTGAACTGAATCAAAAAGGTTCTGTTCTCACTATGGAAACCATTCTGCTTGCCTTAGCACAGCACAGTTCAAGCTATCAGCGCATGAAATTGGAAACCTAAAGTAATCTGGGGTGCAGGGCCATGCTTTGCTATCCACAATATACTTCCTCTTTTCCTTATTTTGGTTACTAGATTTTTTCTTTTCCTCCTTGGAGAGTGAAGTGGAAGTTAAAAGCGCTCATTTCACAAGGGTAAGTTCTTGGATACAGGATCGACCAGGATGGTCCTTGGGATCCTTTCCAGTTCTATGGGAGTTCCCCTGCAGAGCATCTTTGTCATGCAGAAGGAATGAAAGCTGTTCAGCATAAACCCAGTGGCAGAAGATGCTCAGACACTGCTGGTGGTACCCTCCCCCCCTTTGTGAGGGTACAAAATATAGACCTGTAGTTAGACACACCTGGTCTTGCCACTGTCTGCATTTGCCAAGAGCAATTATCTTTATGCACAACTAGAGGTCATGTTCCCAGTGTGACTAGAAAAACAAAAGAACTTTTCCATAACAGCACACACAGAAGTTACCAGCAAAATTAAACTTGAATGTGATAGTTAAAAGAACATTTCTACTTCCCAATGATTCACTGGACTGTTAGACACTGGCTTAAAAGCAAGACTTGCAGTTGTCAAACATTCCCAGGTCATTAGTGTTGTACAGTTAACACAGGGCAAGGGGAAAAAGGAAGGAGAACACACGTATTTCCAGCTAAACATTTCAGCTGTCTGAGCATGCAAAAAGGAAAAGTATACTTTATCTGTGCTTAAGAAAAAAAATCCTTTAGTTATTTCTTTAGGAGTCTTTAGACTGTACAGTTTTGCAGTCAATGTTTTCTCCATTTCCAAAAACAGACACTTCTGCACACGAGCTGTAACACATTACAGATCTCATGATTTAAGCAACTCAGCAGTGCCAGTTTGTGTGCCAATATCAGCCATGGAATTGGGGTGGGTTGTTTTTGTTGTTTTTATTTAAAACACTCTGCTATAGGAGAAAAGCTGCCATAAAGCAACTCAGCAGTGGCAAGAACAAACATACAAGGAAGCTTTTTTCCAAACCATTGAAAACATAGCAATATTTGCTGTCATGCTTATAATTCACCTAAACTGTAACATTTGTCAATACGATGAAAAAGAGATTTCCAGTTTGGAACAAGCAATTCTGACAGCAATTTAAAAATACATTTTTATAGTAGAAAAACAAAACAAAACCTTTCATAAACAATTTAGACTTAAACATATGCCTATTTATCCTTCCACAGGGATTTTAATGAGTTTCTTCTGTCACTTTAACCAATTGCTAAAAACATCTGTGCCATCTGCCCTAAGTCAATTGTGCTCCCAGAAAACGCACTCGACAATTTTTCACTTCACTGCAGAAGCAAACTATTTGTGTGACAAGACACTAATATTCCTAAAATAAAAAAGTTACAACTTCAACTTTAGGGTATACTGAAGAAAAAGCCAAACTGAGAGAAAGAATATTCTTACTTCTAAGCAAATGTGTAACAGCAGGGAAGCAAAACAGAGGCCATGTAAAGACTTGCACGCATTCTGTGCTCAGCACAGAAAGGCTGTCTGGTCTTTTTTTCAGACATACTCACCTAATGTGCCTGCACGTTCTTCCCTGCTGCACATTCCTACCACTCAAAGGTATCTCAGTATCATCAGTATCATTGATGCAGGCAGCAAGGAAGATCTCCTTCAGGGCTTGACTGTGCATTTCCATGAAGCCAGCCCCTTCTGCTCCATAGACACACATTTGGGCCCTTTTTTATTCTGGCATCTCTGGCTCCTTTGCCTTCTTTCATTCATAATTCTGTTGGTTCCTGCTCCTGCCACCTACACCCCAGACTCAGATACCATACTCACATTAATGCATAATTTAAACCAGACTACTCACAGAGCATGGTACTAAATACAAGAAACTAGTCTGGTAGTCGGTAGGGCTCCCATTCCTCCCCTCAAAGGTGTTTGAAATCCACCTACCTTTGCACCGGCCCCGATGTGTCACGCTCAAGCTCGCTTCCCGGCACTTGGCTCTCTGGTAGTCGCACATGGACTCGTACGTCCTGCCGTCAGAAGCGCAGAGGGGCTTGGACTGGGACCTGGAGCAATGCAGGTTACACTGAGGGTCTCTGTCACGGTCGCTTATTAAAAACTGAAGGAAGGAAGTGAAGAAAGGAAGGAGGGAAAGTGGGAGAAAAAAAAAAAAAAGGGTTTTGTTTAATTTCCCAAAACACAGCGCAGCATATTTCGTTTTTATGATAATAGCAATATGGTCTATAACGCAGTTTAAGCTGCCTACCAAAGCTGACTTTGCCTGAAGGGAACTTAAAATGAAACACTTATATCTTTTAAAGAAAATAACGGTCTTTGCCATTCCATTTTCTTTAACAGAAGGGAAACATTACTCACTCTGCCTCACCTCTGAAAACACAAATTGTGCAAAGCCAAACAAAACCCACACGGGAAGGGCAATACTGAGTCACATCAGCCCAGCTCACCCAGCGCCCCGCCGCAAACAGGATCTGGTCCTAGACAACGTTAGTTAGAGGTGCAAGGAACTCATCACCAAGGATGGAAGAACCCAGATAACCTATCAAGATTGGCCCTGGTAGTTGAACCACGGATGTGGCCAGCTTTATATTACCAGTTATTTGTTTTTTTAAAGCATTATTTATATCATCTGTGGATACCACCGGCAACAGCATACCTACACGTTCCCAAGGCCACGCTTAGCACCTTCCTGATGTCATCCTGCCAAGCAGACAACTGCATCCATGCATCCCAGAACCTCACTGCACACCATGTGAAAAACTACTTCCCTTCAGAAGGTTTGGTTTTGCTATCTTTCTGAATGCCTCTTCTTCTGAGCATTCAGTTCGGATGCAGCCTGTTTCTCTGCATACACGGCACTCCTTTCCTGCCAGTCCCTCAATTCCTTGCTCAGAAGACGTCCTCTATACCATGATCACTGCTGTTTCCCTTCACTGAAGTCACCTTGGCTTCTGCCTTATCTTTTGGAGATGCTGAAGCCCGCAATGCATATATGGATGAGTCCCCACCTTCCATTTCTCAGCCTGTTCCCTGCAAAGCCCAACACGTGGTGGTACTTTCCTGTTGTGTCCTCAGCTGCACCCTGAGCTGCCTACAGCGATACCCAGGTCTCTTTCCCAAGTCCGTGCTGAGGACCCTGATTATCAGTCCTCTTTCCATACCTGCAGAGTTTCAACAGGACATTACAGTAGCAGCCCCTTCCACTGCCTTACTTAGTGGTGTGACAGGCAGACCCTTAATTACTCCCCAAACCCAACTACCTGCTCGCAGGAAGATTTCACGGGACTCCTGAAACGAGTCCCATGGGGATTAAGCAAGCAACGGGGAAGGGAAGTTAAACCAGCGCTGCACTTCCCCTTCCCAAGCTCCATCTCTGAAGCCTCTCGTGAGCCCGAGGGAATCGGAGCTGCTCTCTAGCACGCCGCTACCCCAGCTTGCTGTCAAAGCCCTCATGAACTCAGCAGTTCGGAGCTGGCTGGCAAGGGGGCACCGACTGACACCCTGCCTGCATGCACAAAGCCACGGCTCTCCAAGTGTGTTGATAGCTGGATGCCTTACAGGGAAGTGTGAGTCACTGCCATAATCACCTTGGTCTCAAAGTTGCCTACAAAGCTGTCTGCTCCCTGCTTTGAGGTTAAAGCTGTTGAAAAAACATTGCCTCAAGCCTGCTTTGGGTTGGTTTTTAACCATTCCAGCAACGTGCATCGCAGAAATTTGTTTTTTGACATTTGAAAAAAAAAAATTTCTTCATCCCCTCCCCCCCAACTAAACAAGATGAAAAACAATTGAGAAGTTGAATATTTTCGTATGAAAATACATTACCTTCTACACTGCTGAGTCTTTTGAAAACTCATGTATTACTAAAAACCCTATTTAAACATGACAGCTGGGAAAAGTAAGCAAGGTCTGCACTTGTTTTAATTTGGGTGGGGCAAACCTTTTTTTTTTTTTTTTAAATTCTCATCTGTCAGAGACTTGCCAAAATTTGTAACAGCAGAGTTTTTAAAGTGTTTTTGTTCCTTTTCTGAAACACTTTCTATAACCTGGCAACACCTGTTCCAAATGGGAAATTGGAAAATTTAAACCTGAAGGCGATTTTAAATGGTTTATAGAGACCTGGACTAGACTATAAAAACACCGTAACGTTCGACCAGATTTTTGCCCCATTCTTGTCAGGGGCTGAACTACCACAAGTGAGCTTGGAATCACACCCTGGGTACAGCCACGTCTTTCTGCAGCCCCCAGGGTGCAGTGACTGTAAACACACACCAAAAAGCAGCAGGCTGACGATGCTGAAGCTTCCTCCCAATGTGCAGTGTCAGAGAGTCTTTCTCAAAGACTTGCAAGGCTTCTCAGCTGTCTATATAAACAGACTTTAAAGCAGAACTGACAGAATTGTATGGTACACACACACTGGTTAAACACTCAGTTAAACACCAAAGCCATTCTGCTTCAGAAGGAACAGACATATTTGCCATTTAGCACAGCTTTGAGGACTTGAGATACCAGCACGAAGCAGTTTTTGCAACTCCTCGTGTCAGAAACCAAGTTCCACGTATCAGAGACTTCCAGAAGAGCACCAAAAACCAGAATATTAATTTCCATCATCAAACCATGCTGCAAACTTAATGAAAACTCAGTGTGTATCACAAAAACTCACCTAAGCCTTCTGTCGCCTGCACCAAACTACTTGCCAAAGGGCCGTATAGGACAGGGCAGCCCCTGCTCCCAGAGGGGGCATACGTGAGGAATATAAAGCCGCTTACAGGCAGCCCATACAAATGAGCTAAAGCCAGTGCTATGGAACAGCTTTCCACGGGTGCCTCCTTACAGAGGGATGGGAAGGAACAGGTCGACATTGATTAATTATGAGGGCCTGAGGAAACATGCAGCGTGCCCCAATGCAGTCTCTATGAAGTTCTTGCCTATCCAAATGAAGCCAAGAATCGCTCTATAAAAAAAAATAAAAAAAATATCAAAGCCTTTTTAGCATTTGTAATTTGGATTACAGCAGGGATCCCACACAGCGTTAGGTGCTTTCCAGGCACTGAAGATGCCACACCTGCCTTGCCAAAAAAGTTTATGGTTTACGTAGTTGCACAAGATGGTGCTTGTTTTGTTCGACTAGATTTTAATTGTAAAAGTTTGCATTAATTTCCAGAAGGATCCAGGATCGTGCCTGTCTGATCAGGGTCCTCTTCATGTGATCAGCCAGCACTGCCAGAAAGATTGCATCTCCTGGAGACATTACCGTAGCGCTTCAAAAACTCCCCCTTGCAGGACACCTGCTTCACCATGGCTCAGAGCCCTTCTTTGGCTTGGCAGCCCTGGCAGCTTTCAGGTAATAAAATGGAAGTTCTTTGTCCACCATTTCTGCTTCTATCACATGAACACTGCTAATCATCACCACATCCCATCCACAGTTATTTAAGGTACTAGTTTATCTCCAGCATCCATCCCTTCCCGCCCAGCACACGACATTTTCTTTCCTGCATTCTGCCTTTCTGAGAGCAAGACAACTGCGCTCCTTTGTTAGCAGCCTCAGCAGCGAACAGAGGAAAAACACTGGATGAATGCTGGAATAGGTCTGCCCACCTGGGGAGGGAAACAAGTGAGAGAGCAAGGAGAGCAATCAAATTTATCATTGTCACGGTTCAGGCTACAATTCAAAAGTGACTTGTTCCCAGTTCTTCATCCCCATTTCAAGCAAGCAGGCGCTTTTTTTCCCCAAGAAGCACACCCCTGCTCCAGGAGAGCCCCTCAGTTGCTGCAGGAGGTACCACTGAGCCAGGCAGATGTGCGCGGGGTGCCCCAATGCCTGGCCACTGACCCTCATAAATCACCAATGCAGTCCTGTGGATCTCAGGTGCCTCCAGAGAGCAGCGAGATAAGGGATTTCACTTCTCACGCAGACTGTCCTATCATTACCCTGGAAGCCAGAATCAAAGCCTGATGTCCTAACTGCCTTGGGACTTCCACACAAACAGGTTTTGCAAACAACAGAATCAACACGTGTGGAGGTGTGTTCGGTGCTGGACACACAATGTGAACAGTTCTGCACACAGAGAAGCAACCCTGCAAACAAGTGTGCAGCACCAGCCGTTTCAAATCCTCTTCTAGAAAGAAGAGGGAAGTAACCATCTTCACTAAGATTTCTTGAAGCCTCTTCTTGATACCTGTGTTCTCATTTTCTTCAGAACGGACTACATCCAAAAAAAATGGGACTGGAGAGGGTGTCACTGGCTTACCAGTCCTTTTCCCTCCATGGGAGAAGACCTATTAAAAGCAGAACCAAAAAACAACAACAAAAAAAGAACTGGCAGGAAGAATCTATTTTCCAGGGAAATGTTAAAATTGACCATGTTACAAATAGTATTCCTTAAACACAGACTCTACTAAAATAAGCATAAGTAACGCTAGAATTATATACCAATATTTATATTTTTGCAGCATTCACTTACATTAAGGGAACCTGCAGTTCCCACACCAATCGGTCTGAGAGCCCCTCCCCTAAAGAGCTTCCAGTTCAGCGCAGCTCTCAGAGCATCTTTTTATGTCAAATGCAGTATCTGTATAAGGGTATAAACCTCCTCCTTCAGCAAATACATTTACACAGGTGCTTGCGGAAACCACTTCCCAAACTACTTTCTGCTTCTTCAGACTTGAAAAGAAAAAGGAAAGATAAGAGGTCAGAATAAAGTTAACTTTGCCAACAAAGCATATCTGTTCTTTTTCTCCACACCTCAACACCACTGCTGACAAACAACAAACACTGATTAAAGGGTTTTTAATGCCTGTGAAGGAAAGCAGACTCCCTGCAGCTGCACAGCAGCTGGGAACACTTGTGTTATTTAGCGGAGAAAGGTCTGACCCCACAAGTGAAAATGAGCTTGGTGGTCA
This sequence comes from Anser brachyrhynchus, assembly GCF_964034855.1. Lineage (NCBI taxonomy): Eukaryota > Metazoa > Chordata > Aves > Anseriformes > Anatidae > Anser > Anser brachyrhynchus. Next base: position 29,432,254 of record NC_137699.1, on the reverse strand, counting down.
CTCATTCTATTCACCATCTGGGTACATTATAAGCACAAACAGAGCAGCTCAGCCCTTTGTGGTGGGGGTGACGAGAAATGGCCATAGCATTGCAGTGTCAGAGCAAAGTGCTTTAGCAAAGCTTCAGGGAAAAGTGGGAGCAAGGGACACAAGTGACGTGAATGTGACAAACTGGAAGCCTGTTAAGAAACAAATCTAAAAGACAAGGGTCCACTGCGGATAAAAACTGAGGTGCCTCAGCTGTTTAGCAACTTTGCTTCAGATTAGTGCAGGCCGCTGGACAGAAAAAATAGGTAGGGGAGAAAGAGAGGAAACAGCACGTGCAATGGCCTACTCCAGCTTTGCCAGACTTCAAGTTTAAAGACCCCCAGAATATACCTTTGGAAAAAGTGATCAATCGAGGCATGCTCACACCGCTCAGGGCACCCACCCATCTGTCTACGCAATCAGACTGGCCTGTCTCAAGAGACTTCCCTGGGGAAAACATACCATTTTATACACTAGAAGAGACTACAAAGTTCTGGGCATTTTTTATTGCCGTTGGAAAGCATCATTTCGCATTTCCTAGTTTCAACCTTACAGATTTATGCCTTGGTTTCAGGCTCCCAGGTGGTGCAACCAGCCTTACTGGAGGCAGAGCTGGAGCCCAGTCCCTGTGTTAATCGCAGGGAGGCTCAGCCCCGTGGCAGGCTGCCTGCAGGGCCCAAGCACCTCAGCCACGGGCTGGGAGCTCAGCCAGGTTTCCCGCCATGGAACCAGCAGCCCAGCAGTCCTCGAAGGTGTCAATGATCACGCTCTAAGCCAGAGACTCAAAGCATTTGGCTTCTAGAAAGGGAGAAAGCAAGCCTGAAAGCCTTAGAAACTCTGGCAGAGAGAGGCTGATCGTGGCTTGCAGGTAGATACCAGCCAGCCAGCACCACCACGGCTCCCACCAGCTGACCAGGGCCTTCAGCCTCAGAACCCACCTGGTGGGGGAAAAACAAAAAAATAAAAAGATTTCAAAGGCAGCTTCCTGAGAAGCCAGTTGTGTAACGGGTATTGTAAAAAAAAAATAAAAATAAAAAAATAAAAGGGCTCAGCTCCTTCCCCAGACAGAAGGGACTTACGAGAAGGACACTGCAATGCTGCAATACTTATACCCCTTGAGTCATCCCACCTGCAAAGCTTAGAGTCTAGCCTAAGCTAAAGCACCACTTACATTTCAACCCCAAGCCCCCAGCTGTGCAAACAAGAATAGGTTCAAAGCACACAGCCTGTGCTTGAGGATGGTGAAGGCTGGGCAAACATACGGGATCACACCACAAAGCAGACAAACTCGGTATGTATTTGTATGAGTTAAATTCAAGGCTTTTTTTTTTCCTTACAGGCTAGAAACCTTGTTTTTCTACAGCAATCTTCCCCTCTTCCACATCCCCCCCCCCCGCCCCCAATCATTGTTTTGTGCGAGCCCCTACAAGTGGTCAAGTATTGTGCTTCATCTGCTAGAAGACTTCTAGCTAGGGAAATTATACTGCGTTTTGGGGAATCAAAACGTTTCTTGGAAAAAAACATCATGAGGAGGCTGTATTCTGCTTTTAGAAGATAAGGTACTAGAGCCAACGAAATTTTCTAAGAGAATATTTAAAGAGCTCACCTATAAATAGTTAAGTAGAAAAGCCTTAGAATTTGAACCATAACAGAGAATCTCTGCTGGTTTTTTGTTTATTGGGTAGTTTTTCCATTTTGGTGTTTTTGGTGGGTTTTTTTGTGGTTTTTTTTTGTTGTTTTTTTGGGGGGGGGATATCGTGTGTGTTTTTATTGTTTTACAACAAAAAATATTACAGTGAGAAAGTGAACTTTTAAAATGGTATCTCTTGCTTTTGAGGTGCAAGCTTATGCAATAAGTACAACCCCTTAACTACTTCTGACTTGTGGGAAGGAAAGTACGAAACTAAGAGACAAAGAACAAGAAGTTCATATAAGCTTTTAAAACAATCTCTTCTTCCACAGAATTTTTACCCACATGCCTGTATCACTTTTAAGTTCCTTTACTTTTGTAAACATCTAGTTTGTTGAAGCACATTGTACCACAGATCAGAATGCTGATCAACTGAACAGTGGAGGAAAAATCTTGAGAACACAAAATAGAAATTTCTGCTCAAGTCTTCTATTTCTAACATGACTTCTAAGCCTTAGTAGTAAGTTTGGCAATATTAAGGTAGGGACTGATTTAATTCCTTTGAAATAACATTACTTCAGCTTCTGTCAAAGCTCACTCTCCCAGTCAGATTGTTCTTGCAGCCAAGATGACATGCAAGCCTAGAACAAATTTAAGATTAAATTTAATTTGTCAAACACATTGACAAGAGAAGGTATGTTTAACTTGGACTATTTCTTCTCATTAACTTTGCTACTATATATATATATATGTTGAACCAGATAGAAAATCCAGATGTTTGCATAGTCAAGAAATGCATTTCTTGTCCCAAAGGAAACAATGGCAAAACTTCCATTGACATAAAGGTGTAATCTTGTCTTTAATAAATTGTATTGTTTAATAACCCAATCCAGTCTGTCTGGTTTAGGGAGTCCACTGCTTCTTCAGTGTAACTCAAAAACAAAACCAGACTTCAAAACATCATCCTACATAACTTATGCCAAGTTGGCCTCCTTTAAGAAACTATATCCCTTACTTCAGTTTGTCATAACGATAGTCGAAGCTGTTCTTTTCCCCTAGCAAATATAGCAGGATTACAATTTTGTGCTGTCACCAGAAGGTGGGAAGTCAGCTATTCCAGTGGAAGGGGGCATATTTTCCTCAAAAGAAACTCAGGAGATCTCAAGAAAGCAGCAGGGTTGAAGCAATGTCATTAGGTATACAGTATAACAGAGGGCAGTATCTCAAGCAAGATTTTTGCCCAGAGCGTTCCCTATCCTTACACAAGAAGGTTTTCATGTAGATGAGTGCTTTAAACCACTGCATATGTTCTTCAAGATCTGAAGCAAACCCTCTTGAATCGTGCTGGAGACTGAAGTACATGCTTTTTTACGCTCCACCATGTAAAAAACTAAGTGTCAGCTCCAGTCTTTCCAGAGTTCTGTGTATGGGCTAAACTGCCCCGGTGAATGCAGAAAGTGGCTGTGAAAGAATGCTTTCCTGTGCCCATTTATCACCCATAGTAGGAATGGCTACACAGTCAGCCCTAGGAATGCCCTCTTACCAATTTGAAAAAGCTTGGAGTACTGCAGACAGCATGGACAAGTTGAGGGGCCACTGGTTCCAAACTCTTGAAATGTTAGATGACAGTTCACCTAATTAGATCGACCTGTGTAATCTACAGTAATCCTCCCCTCCACCTATAACTACTTCCTTCCTAATAATTCCATTAGAACCTCTGTGGGATCTATTACTGCTCAAGAACACTGTAAGACTTCCCTTGAACTTATCTCAAATCTTTTATTCACGGGAGTTTTCAGCATTACACTAATACTGTTCAGCAACGCTCCTTCCTTGTGCCAAAGTTGAAGATTCTTTATTTCATGTGTTTTTTACACAAGTCTGTTATGTAATGTGAGGATGCACATCAGCTGCAAGCGTGTCCAATTACAACCAAGTCTTGCTGAAGCATTCTTAAATAAATCTACTTGAAGTAAAAGCTCTCTGTTGAGTTTCCATCAGTAGCCTGGTAACTATAAAAGGCTTCCCTTTAAGTCCAAATGCCCTTAAAATTTGTCTTTATAACCTGACAACAACTCATCCAACCCCCCTTCTCTTAAGTACAGTCTCATCCTTTCTTTATCTCAAGAAATAGAATTACTTTGCCCTTTCTTTCCACAGTGTTGTTGCTGAAGAGCAGGGAGCCTGCTCTAAATGGAGTCTCCAGGGCAGTTGATAAGCTTTCTAAACATCCCAAGCTGGCAAGACAAAAAACACACGGAACATTTTCTCCTTCCATCACTCATTCTCTCCAACAAAAAACAAAACCTACTCTTCATTGCAGACACCTTGCACTGCAAAAAGTAGATAACAAGTTTTACCAGACTTTCACTGCTTTGAAACTTGTGAACACTATCTTCTAGGTAACTAACTCCCTTTAGCATGCATATTAGTTAAGCACACACAGCAAAACGGATACAGCTGAGCCTATGTCAAGCCGAAAAATCTCTCGATTGTCACCACTGTCCAGTCTACACCACATCCAGTGTCTCACTTCAGCAATGGCCACATGTATTAAACACTATTGTAAAAAAAAAAAAAATCACATCAGGTGTATGAAGACGACATCTCTGGAACTGCTCTACTCTGCTAGGAGATCATCACATGAAAAAAGATGAGAATTAAACAATTTTACAAACACAGCTAGGCAGACATATCTTTCAAGCTGAGCTCCAGTGGAAATACAACTGTATAAGGGCATTCTTTTGAGTGCAAATGCTTTGTTCGTGTAGATCTTCCAGGATTGAAAATGCCACCCATTAAAACTCCATTGCCCTACAAGTTTCAGTCCTTCTTAACTCAATTCTTCTAAAACACTGAAAGAGTCATTCAAACTGAAGCTGGCATCCAGCCTTCATTATGGTTGCTGCCAACAGCAGAACCAAGAAGTAGATATTAGAAATAGCTGAGCTCATTAGTTCAAACCCAGCAAGGGCTGGCCGCCCATCAGCAGAGGTACACTAGCTGAATGCCAAGTCTGACATTCCAGTGCACAGGAGGAATATTGAAAAAGGAGGTGCTGTGAACATTAAAGAGGTCGCTTTTCTTAACTATATGCTTACCTCAACACGATCCGAAGACAATGATTAACCAAAGATAACTCTCGGTGGAAGGTGGATGCATCAGGGGGTTCTCTGCACTCCATCTGACTTTACACTTACAATCATGAACACTTCAGCATCAAAGCTTCTGAAGCTCTATTACTGCTTCTGTCTGGGAACATAGCTATCTTGACAGGTCACCCTCCATAGAAGGTCTACCTTTGCATCTCCAGAGATTTTCCATTGGGTCCTGACCCCATCAGCTATACAGAGTAATAAAGGAGGTTGCCCTTATTTACTCTATTACTCCTCTGACGTGTCAAAAACAGTGAAACTGAAAAGACAGGAACTTCACCTTGTTAATACAAAATATCATGTTCCCTTGCTAAATACAGAGTAACTCACATTGCCAGTACTGTGAAAGCTACAGCTTTCGCACATTTGTGGCTAACCTTATTCCAGAGCTCTTACAAATAAAGTTTTTTTTCCTAGCATCTTAGAGTCTGACTCATCCCTTGACTTCTAGCCTATGGATTAAGAGGCAACAGTAAAGACACATTCTCATCAGCAGAAGTTATTAACTGCTCAGTTAATAGCTATGAGGTCCTCTTTGCTCCTTCCAGGAAACACTGCAGTAGTGACATCCACAGTCCAAACAAACATGTAGGTGTTTGATATTCAGACTGCTAGGGTCTGAGCTGCAGACAGGTGGTTTCAGAGACCGAGCTTTACAAGTCAAACCATACTACTGAAATACATACCATTTAGCAATCTTAACTCTTGTTTTTGTAGGTCAGCATGGACTTTGAATAGCCCTCCAGTAGGTGCTTTTGTTATCGTAAGGATCCCAGGCTTGACTTCTTAACAGTCACTGCTTCAAGTGCCATACCTACCTCAGGGGATTCTACGCTGACCTAAACAGATACATTAATCTAAGGCAAGGTTTAAATTCAGAACAAAATAGTCCTGTCTACCAAGAAAAGAAATACTCCAGCCAGGAATTTAGAGCAAGAGGGAAAGAATCAGGAAAGGATATACGAAACAGAACTGAAACTCCTGTCAAAAGTCAGGAAAAATAAACTCTTTCCCCTAACTCCCTAAGGGAAAGAGTCATTGTTTTATTACTTTGTTCTGCAATTCTGTTTGCATTGTGTTTTACAGTGTTTACAATATTCCTCATCTTTCCTCTTGCATTTAAACCAAATGCTTCCCTCGATTTTGTATGGGTAACCACCCGCCGAGTTTAGCCCTCTGTGTGAATGACGTGCTGGACAATGCTTCCTCGGACCGTCAGGCAGTCAGATCTTCCTGGCACCGTACAGGCAGTAGCAGAGAAGCTTTCCCCATTACTGGAGTCTTTCTGGGCAACAAATGGAAGAACCTGCTGTGAGTACAGGACTCAGGACATGAACTTCAGTTCTGCCAATATGCAGCTTTAATTTAATTAAAGCTCCCACCTCAAAAAAGTTTCTTAATATGGCCATGCAAACATATGATAACAAGCTTTCCATAACAGACAAGATGTGTACTGGCTACTGCAGTAGTTGAAAAAGCTACAAAAGACAGTTCTAAGATAAAATGCTTGCGCAAGGCAAGAATGAAGGATCCTTGTTGGCTTTAATTCCATCCTCTGCTGTCAGGGACAGACAACATTCAGAAATGTGTTAGTGTATACACTGAGGGGTAAAGACATTTTTGGATTTCTGCAGACAGGATTCCTTTACAATTGTGTTTTTCTTCAGAACTGCAGCAGTAACTTAGATGCCAATCGACGAACTTGAAAAGCACAACACAGGTCAAGCATTACTATAGCTCCAGCACTGCCATTTACTGCAAACTACGCAATGCCACTTCAAAGTGACAAGCTGTTAGTGCACACGGCTTCCTATCCTGCTCAAGTACAGAGTTCACATGCCTTCTGATAGCTTGGGAGTAAGAGGTTTCATTTTAATCACTTTTGGTGAACTACCAAGCAACGTTACTATTCTATTAGCAAGACATGCTGTTCACACAGGTCAAGAGCATTTTCAGTACTGAAGTGAGAGACATGGTTTGTAAGGTGTTCCCAGCAAATCCCCTCATCACCACCGAACTCTGCAAGGGTCATCACTAACCTGTCAGGGTTTGCTACTCGAAGACTCCTGAGGCCTTTGGTTTTTAAATGTATGGAAGGGGAAGCTAGGATAAAGGTGTCTTCAAAAGAAGCATTTACAGGCATCTTGACACTGCCCCAGGTTGTTGGTATGAGCTTCCCCTGTAAACTACAAAATTCCTTTCCCATCATACTGCATCCCTTCCCCTAACCCCACTATGTTATACATATCCTTAATCCCCACATCCAAGCAGAATGACATTAGAGAGTGACGGATCTTCATACAGGCTGTTCACTCTCTCAGGTTGACAGCTTTTTCACATTTTGTACTACGGGACTGTTTACTTTAGTGTCTGTTTACTTTCAGCTAGGAGGAAAGGTTGATTCCAGCTACACCGAACTATTTTTCACACTTCGTGAAGAGCTGCAGAATACTCATGAAGATTCCTTTTTGCTAGAGACAGACAATTTCCTTTTTTCCCAAAGAAATAAGTTTTAGAGCATTTCTGGCTCTACAGTACTGTCCCTTAAACACAAGTGAAGTGAACTTTCACCGTCACTAAGATCCTTATAGTCAAAAGCTGTCCACACCAACGGGGTACCTTCATACACGAGCTCTTCTGTCCAGGGTTGACAGCTCATAGAAGTAGTCACCTCTAGCCCAAATTCACACAAAACTCACCAGGTTAACTTTCCTCCAGTTGCACTCACTGGGGTTCTGGAAGTGCTCAGCTAACTTTGTGCTACTATTTGTATTTGTGTCTCGAGTGAAAACTAAACAAAAATCTAACATACATATTGGACTATTTTTGCTGTCTGCCTCCCTGAAGGGAGAAGGGTATCAGTCTTAATATAACAAATATGAAACCTTTGCACAATAAATCCTTGACACAGATAATGGGCAAGATTATTGCACTCTCTCATCTTCCTTTTCAGGGCATGTTATTGAGAAAGCTATGGCAAAACAGCTGTGGCTTTATCTGGATTCCTCAGATTTTCTGGATCTCTTTCAGTCTGGTCTAAGACCTGGCCTCAGTACAAACACATACTCGGACTCACTGGTCAGACTTCTCGCAGTGGACAAAGACCAAACTTACATTTTTAGTTGACAGACTTAAAGCAGTCTGTGATGCCAGCTTCTGCATACAGGGTTTAGGTTTTTTTCAACTTCTCCAAACTACAAAGAGTAGTGCTCACATCACCACCACATCTGGAAGAGTATTGGAAGCTTCCTTCAAACAAGGTTGAGCAATTTTTCTTTCTTCACACCTTCTGGAACATAAGAAGCTGCTGTGCCCGACCTCACCTGAAGGAGTTTGTTTTTCTGACCCCATTGATCAAGACCGCTCTTCTCATTGGTGGATGTCCCTCCTTCCCAGCCTGGACTAAAGCCTATATAAAGATGAGCCCCAAAAGAATAAAGAGGCACCAGTAGGAAGGATTAGAAGAAGCAGGGCTTGCTTTGTCACTGAATATCACAATGGAAGGGCTTACTGCGCATGTGGTACTACCATACTGCTTGAGGTCATAGCAGGCAAGCTAACACACTGGCAGGGAACAAGAGATACGAAGCATCTCTAATCCTTTCTCCCATCCACCTACAGCCACTCTTGTAGTAATTACAGCACGAGCTTCTCATCTAAACAAGAAGCAAGACACTAGCAAATCATGTTCCCTCACCCTGCTCAAAACTAAGTCTCAGGAAAGCTCTAGTCACTGCAGCTGCAAAGTGCTGCAGACTCCAGATGAGGTCTGCCAAAAAAAAAAAAAAATGTAGTAGATAGCAACAAAGGCCCAGACCATGGCTGTTGTTATCCACACCCCAAAAAGTAGCTCAGTGATATCTAAATAGTAGCAAGACTATTAGCAAGTAGCAAGACTAGTAGCAAGGCAGAAGCATCCAGCACAAGTAGCTGTCAGGGATTTTCTGGTTGAAGAGTGGCCTGTTCTGGAGAGAAAAGAAGGGAAAAGAAAAAAAAAAGCCACCACCATTCTCCTCTCTCCTCCCCTGCACTCAGCAACTTCAGGCTGAAGAGTTATTCCAGGCAGCAGCTGTCTGAAAACACTGAGAAGTCCTACTTTTACCTAAAAAAAAAATAATCTTGACATGTTGAACAATGCATCATCACAGTTCTTACAAGCTTCTTGGTCCATATCAGGAGGTAAGAGATGACTGGAGGGGGAATCAAGTCTGACAGAAACCCAGTGAAATTCAGCCATACAAATAGGAAGGGAAGAATTAGCAAAACTAATTTTATGTTGCTTGATAGGACTCCAGGCAGATGCTAAGTTAGTTTAGGGCAACTGCGACCCAATAGAGAATGTCTGTTTTGATTGAAGAAATCGGGCTGACAGTCACATAAAAATTGGATTTGTAGGTGCACAAGAAATGGCTGCATACCTGGCCTAGCTACAAGATTTCACCGACCCTTGAAAATTTAAATGTATCTACTAGTAAAGACACTAGCGTGACTGAATCAGCTTATTATTGTCGGTCTTGGTTTTGGCTGAACCTTGCCATAGCTAGCGGTACCACACGTTTCTCTACTCAAATCTTTTTGTATCCAGACACTGTTTCTCACTCTTGGCCTTTGCTCCCTTTCAATTCTCACCCTCTTAGATTCAGAGAGGTCCTATATGTTTAATTAGCTCTCTTCCAGTACCTACTTGGAAAACACTGAAACCTTTGAGAAAACCTTAAGTTATCTCTGCTCCTCCCAGCTGAAGTGTGCTGGCTCTTGTGCACAGAAAGACCGTCTCCATAATCAATGTCGAAAGATTCTTCTTTAGCAATTACAGTCACATCTTGGAGATACAAGTGTTGTTACCAGCTCACGCACCAAGCATCTTCCTCGAGGGTTTATTCACGTGCCAGGCTGCTGGTTCATTCCCACCCCTCATCATTGTGCCAGCTCCTCCCCTCCTTCTCAGCTTGCCCAGCTTCCTAAGACCTCTCTCATCCCAGTACCTTAAAAACCCATACAAATTCTTCAGCCAATTTCTCATTCAGAATGCAAGCAAGTAGTAGTAGGAAGTTATTAAACAAGCCCTCAAAAGCCCTAATTGTACTCAGTAATCCTGCTCAATCTCTGGATACTACTTCAATCCCCAATCCTCTTTTACTGGTTACAGCTCAAGTAATTGAGCTATATATTCCAGCCAGCAAATTTCTTTGTTTTCACAAGACTCCTGAATCCAGGCTACAGAGAAATAAGTCAGTTCAATTTTGCCCTGTTTTTGATTCATCAAGCCAGATGACAAATTATACATCCTGAAAGCAGATTTTATTTTCATTACTTTTCAGTGTCAGGGCAAGATATCTGTAGCCTTGTTTCCCATCCCATCCCTAACATGCCTGTGGCTATCACCTAGCTGTTGGCCACTTGGCAGGGAAGCAATAACTCAGTTTCTTGCAGTGATCTTTCAGAAGCACCACACAATATCGTTACATTTGAATATCAAGACAGTGCCAACAAAGCATGAGCACTGCCTAAAATAAAGTGGAGTAGGAAAGAGCAAGAAAAAATACAAACTCAAATTATCCTCAAGAAAACACAAAATATCTGAAAACAGGAGTAAGCCATCCTGCAGAGAACCCATCTCCAGATTCAGCCTCCCTCCCCACGTACCCAGAGCCTGCTAAGAGCACAGGTATACTACGACTTGCACAGGACTAGGACTCTCTGCAGTTCCCAAGTCTGGCTGTGAAGTCTCTGCCAAGGAGCTTCCTTCTCCCCTCTCCCCCCACCGCTGGAATTTCCTCATTTCTCAGCAGAGCCCAACACAAACTTCTTAGAAAAGTTTGCAGGGTAATTTAGTCATCGTTAATCCCTAGGAAAAAAAGGAGGGAAAGTTTCAATAGGTAAAGCCAGAGCCAGATTTTGAACACCTGTGAGCAAGGTTTAAAGGGAGGGAAGGTCTAAAGTTTGCACGCAAAGAAGCTGACAGCAATATTTGGCTCCAGGACGCAGATTTATATCCCTTGCTTATTTCATCATTCTCCATGTCCCTACCCAGAACTGGATTCTGCTACAGAGTATGAGGACTGCCTCGGAGCAAACAATTCCAGCTGAGCACTGTTCTTAAAAGGGAGTCACGTCAAGTCCTCTAGATCAGATGAATCCCAGGTTTGCAGGCAACAAATGGTCTTCTGTGCAATATTTTATGAGAAAGCCTTGAAGCAGGACCTGTGTACATCCTTGACTATGGAAAGAAATTTCTTCGGAAGTGCCAAAAATGTAAGTATGGGTCCTTAAAAACTTGTTTCTGAATGATTTCCTAAGGAGCAGTAAACAAAGCTGGAGGGGTGCTTAGTGGAGTGCCTAGTCTCTCTCCCCAGATCATACCAAGCACTAATGACACCTGCCTCAAACATTTTTACTCAAACTAGTTCTCTCTTAACTGGCAAGGTCTGAAGGCATGCAACGCTTCAAGTGGCTAAATGATTATTAAAAAAGATCAGCTGAAGTGAGAAGAGATCACCCCAAGGAACACAAACAAAACATCCTCACAGAAACTCACTACAACTAGCATGAATTTAGAGAAGATTTTTGTTTGAAGGTGGTTGTACTTCACAAGATAATTCATTTCAGGGGCCTGAACATCCTGTGGAAATGATGGCAGCTCTGATTTCTATATTTCTATGCAGAAAGGAGCTCTTGACCAGCTCTGAGAGCAAATCAAAAAGGCAGCAATAGTATTTCTTCTCCAAAACAGCACCCTGCAAGGATAAGAATCTAAAAGACTTGCTTTTTTAGCTCAAAAATCAGGTTACAATTTATAGGAGGATGCATAAGACAGTATCAAGTCTTTGCAACATTTTACGTGCTTGATCATATTGTTTAATGGGTAGCAATTCACCCAAATTGATTAGAGGCATAGTAGGTACATAGCAATAGCAAACAAAAAGCATACCAAGAAGTCACTAGCTAATTAATCCCGGTTTTCCTCTTTTTTTTTTTAAATTTAAACAGAAGTCTACTTTAACAACATAAACAGCTTAAGATAAGTATTATTCTCAGATAAAATTATTCACACATAGTACTGAAGAGTTCAGGCAGAAAGACACTGTTAGTGGCTTGGGGTAGCTCTCCTGGTGCTGTTCGTACCAGGGGACAGATCTGTGATGACTAGGTGACACCAAACTGCTCACCTCCACCTCAGCAGTTGTTAGCCAGGACTCCCCCAGAAAACGGAGTCAATACCCATGGCAACAACTACCCAAAGGCAGGTGTACCCGAATGGGTTCATGCAGGCAATGCACAGACAGGTTCACTTCAGCTAGCCTGTGACTTCCAGCTGTCATCTTGTCCCTGGGCATCTCGCTCCGTTTTCTATTTATAATCATTGCCCTAGCATAACTGTACTTTCTGAAAAAGTTTGCTTTCTTCAGATGTACTGACTAGTGAGCCATGTGTTTGCGTACATGGACATCATTTAAGGGTAGTGCAAATGTTTATCCAAATATAGAAAGTACTTTCATTTTTTCCCCAGAGTCAGATATTAAAGAATTAAGCCAGTAGATAGTCACACAGAAGGCAATCCCCGTAAGAAATTACACAGCAACAAGGAAACTTAACAAGGGAATCAGTCTGAAGCTTTTCCATCAGCTTGCTTGTGTGAAGAGTAATCCGTATGGTCACTCTTAGTAGAACTTCTCACCTAGCTCTAGACTTTCTGCCCCACACACTGAACCATCAGCACCATGTTTGAGGGCTAGATGAATGTGTGTCCTAACCTGAGAAAAACAGGGTTCTTAAGTCCACCAACCTCTTCAACTTACCAAGCTTATGTTCTCCTTATCAAGAAGAGCAGAATGATGTTGCCTGAGAAAGGTAGGTTACTTAGACTAATGTAACTGGAACACCAGAGAAACCCTGCAGCTTTTGGCTGTCTTAAAAACTACTTTACTTGGTGATAATAAGTGGCAGTAGCTTGGTAGTCTAGCCGCAGAGGCTAAGCATCAGCAAGAAGCTTCAACTCTGCATACCACCCTGTTGCAACTGAGCATTTTAGAAAAAAGCACCACTTTCGCAAAGAAAACTTGCAGCAAAAACTGACCATCAGGAGCAATACTGGCAGAGCTTTAAAGGACAGCAGGCAGAATGGAAAAGGCATATAACATCAAATGAAAGCCTAGTACAAAAGTTGCTGAATATTTAACTGTGAAGGTCTCTCCTAATACTGCATGGGTTTTTCTAATAATGCTCATCAAAAAGGCTGTTTTAATTACTCCCATCTCTAGCCATCCCAAATATGGTTTATCAGGAACGATCTCTATCTGGTCGAGTCTTTCAGTCTGAGTCTCTTGTCCATGATCTTCTGTAAGATTTCATTCCTTGCACTTCACAATAAAGAGGAAACAATGCCAAAAATAAGCCTTTTTCCTTCTGAGATATTTTAGAAGCAGGGAGGACAGCACATCTAGTGCCAAGACAGCTCACAGATAGAATCACGCTCCTACCTCTTACCTCCCTCTGCTCCATAAGAACTGCTACATGGCAAGCATCTGCTTCTGCAACAAACCAATACAGAAATTAGCATGAATTCTGTTTCAGACACTTAATGCTTATAAATACACAGCCCAGAATAACTGAGGAATACAGAAAACAGCAAGAGACAAGTGCCATTTCAAGCATTCTTAGATAACTTCTGTCAGGACTCTTCAGCTGGTAGTCTTTGGGACTGGCTGCAATCCGCAGGCAACTGAGCAATCTCTCGCCACTCAACAAGCCTACCCTTTGCACCAGGGCCCTGGGTGCTGGAGCATAGTGTTGAGGGATTGGGCAACTTCTACTTAGATAACAGTTTTTTCCTACTGAGCACGTTCCTGCTCTTAAATCTAAGTGAGGACATACCTGACCCTGTAGTGTAGCTTATTCCAGATTGCACTGAAATGCAGGGGTGATACTGGAAGACTTTCTTCCACGCCGTTGCCAACATGACGCAGGCACCCCAGATATTTCCGCTCTTGTTTGAACTTTAAGGCAGGGATTCTCCCAGGTGCTGCGCAATATTTGAGCAATATAATTTAGGGTCCTGTTTAAGAACAAGAATGGCCAGGATCCCACCAAATGCAGCAGGATACATACTTGGCTGCATCATACCAAATAAAGACTTATTAAAAATATCAGTTTAAAACATCATCTGTTCATTTGGCCTAGCCTGAAAACATTCTTCATTAACTGGAAATTGCATTAGACATTGCCAAACAGCTGTTTAACGGGGATATACTGTAAGCATGCTGTGTAGCTTCAGAGGTTTTGCACTTCTAAGACTTCTTTTTGTCTGTGGACTAGAGTGTATTTATCAGGAAAAGAGCTCCACCACATAACTGTAAGGCAGGTACTATTCCACTCTGGGTGAAGAGCTTCAGAAATGGTCAAGTTAACAAAACAAGCCAGCAGAAGGTGAAACGAGCACAATATACCACCATTCTCCAGACACTCTATGCGTGGAAAGCTACTCTCCCCCAGCCTCTGGCCGTGTTTATAGTTACTCGCCAAAAGCACATCCAAGGCAAGGGCACAATAATGCATCACTGGGGTGAGAGGGAGCATTTAGTTAACTCCTGGTGCCTGGAGCTCTTTCCTCTTACCTCTGAGCGATTACAGCTGTGAAGGAAACACAGGCTCCACTTACAAGCAATGTTTTTAACTACAGAGAAACACTTGCTGATGCAGCCTGGTTACCTAACACAGGAGGTGGATGAACAACATGGAGAGAGGTGAATGAAGCTGTGCTGCTGTTCTAACCTCACCAGTGCAGTGAATGCCATTCAACAGTGAAGAGTTAAGCAAGAACCTATCACTGCTCTTGCAGATGGCTTCGGTGAGTACTGCTCCAAGGGCAAGACAGACCAACACTGTGCGTGGTGCGAGGTCTCTTACCCACCAATGAAAGATTAGCTAGAAATACACAAAATGTGGCACGAAAGCTAGAGTTGAGTGAACGCAGGTATGCTTATTGTGGCCTTGCCGAATTGTATGAGATTTTAAATCAGTATATACACAACTTCTCTGAGGCCAGTTGAGTGGAATTTGAGACTCAGACCCACGCACAGTTGTAGGAGTAACAAGCCACTGTTTTTCTTATAAAACCTAGTTATAACTTCATTAGTATCTTACCCAGAGCCAGAAGACATTAACTCTCAGTAGCAAAGGGGCAAGTTATTTCTTTATTAGCCTGCAAGGGCCTGCTCCCCCTCTACAACAGCTGGTACATTCCCCTTAAAGGAAAGGGGTCAAAACAGAGCAGAAATTCAACACTAACCTGATGCTCCAAGTTTGACAGAGAGACTTAGATAGTCCATATAACACTCTGGAGCTTTCCATCACATTTGACATGTTTACTCCTTGTCTGAAAGACTTTTAAATCCTCTTATGTTACCTAATCACATCCTGTGGCAAGCTGAAGATACTTGACATTCCTCCCCTCCCTTTCCCCCACCTTTGGGGCAAGCTCAGTGTAAACATGGCACCAACCCAACTACAGCAGTGCCAAGCACCACGTGGGATCCCAGAGGAGTACCCTGCGCCCTCTGAGAGGGTAGTGCAGCACAGGACGTCCAGGCACTGTCCCTTCTATCACCTAGCTGGTCTACAAGATAGGAAGCACTGGGAGAGGATGAAGAACAGGTTTATTTTCTGTTCCAACAATGGCACTTCCTCTCAGCTGCAAGTCTGGAAGCACAAGGCAGCTCCTTTGTAAAAGAAAAGTCACTCATTCACCTAACTAGGAACTGGAAAAGCATAAGGCTTTTCCAAAGCAGAGGTTTTTCCAAAACAGGCAATGGGGCTGCACATGAAGAAAGGCAGAGACCCCCCTTCAAATTCTTAATTTAAGAGGGGCAGACAAGAAAAGGGCCAGGAAAAGCAGCCAGTCTAACATGGCATTGAATTCTCAATAAGGCTCACAGCTTGGCAGATAATTCATTTGGCCTGTTCCTGCCATGCAAATCTGTGGGACAAGCTGCTGACAATCAAGTTTGCTATACTTATGATATGATGAGAAAGATGAAGTGGGACTGCTGCTAACATCAGTCGCTTTCTCAGAGAACTGCATTCAGCTTCTGATAAGCCCAGAGTTGAAAATATCAGACCTCAGGCATGCACCTTTGCGGGAGATCAACAGCTACAGACGTTGATAGATGCCCCCAAACCAACTGCTCAAAGCAGCTACAGAAGTTGCGTGCCAACTTAGCAACTGCTTGGCCATCTCGGTATTGCTCCTCCACATCCAGCACTGCAACATCCAAGGTCAGTATCAAACAGGGCTGACAGGATAAACTCAGCAACACATCTGCAATCAAGCATAGTAACCATGATAAAAACAGAAGCTGAAGAGTCCAATTGAGCACTTAATCACTGGAGTACAGACCTGCTGAAACAACGGTTGAGGCCCTCAGAAGATCTCCTCACCTGCTAAATCACAATTCAGTTTCTAGACTTGTGCAGAAGCCTTATGCCTCTAGCTTTACTTATTTCTTATTTAGGCAATTCCATGTTGTACAAAATGAAGTTGTTAACATCAGCCGAACCCCTCACAGATGTAGCTGTGCCTGTGCAGAAGCATTACACAGGAAGGAAACTTTAGCACCAGGAAATACAGAGTGGCAGTAGGCACAAGGGGACTTAACTGCCCCATTGCAGAGACAGCACCCCAAGTTCGTTCAGTTTTGCTCTGTTCCTACTGAAGTAAAGGAACCGCTGAACTCTGAGAAGGGCAGGATCAGACATGCATTTTGGTAGCTATACATCCATTGTATTAGTGTAGGACAAGGTATCCTTAAAACAACATTCTTACCAAACCTGCCATTTACTTCATTGAAGATTTACTCAAGATCCCAAGCACAGTGAAAGGAAATCCTTCACTTCTTGGGACAAGGCCTTAACATGCTGGGGGAGCACCCTTCAAAGAACGTAAGCTGAAAAGAAAAGACAAACCCTATTGCATTTTGGACCCATTTTTGTACGTGTTGAAGCTACTTAGGAGTTCTCTAACTTAAAACACAACCTGGGCAGCTTACCAGAACAAAGATTCCCCAGCCCACAAGTGCACGTAGATGTTTGAGACTGAGTCTTCAAACACCAGATGCATAACCCAATCTTTGTTCATTCAGGACAATTTACTAACTACAATTTCCACTGCTTTTATTAATTGCTTCCAAATGTAATTGCTCAATTTCCAGTTCAAAGCACCTTACATTAAGCACTCAAGAAAGCCATCTTTGGGACACCTTATCAGTATGTTGCACACCAACGTACGTACCTCCAATTGGCACAAGTGGCCACTTAATTATATCATTGGTCAGGCAGACTATTCAAGTGGAATTAAAGCATCTAATTACCTTTCCCCAACAACATACTGAATTAAAGTTGAACTACTACAATATTATTAGAAGCCACAGTAAATTTAAAGATCAGATTTAAAGGCAAGAGTCTTGCGAGAAGTTTTGATCTTGAAAGCTCCTTAAGGCAATTTTTCCTTTTGGTAGTAAGCAAGTTCAGACAGCCAATTATTCTGCCCAACACCTTTTTACCTTCTATAGCCACAGAAACATTGAACTTCCCAGGTTTTACTCCTTGAGAGTACGAGGAGCAGCTTTAGACAGCACACAGGCATTGGCATTCAGAGCTGAGCAGTTACTTTAGGAGACTAACCTAACTCTTACGACAACATACCCATAGCTGATTTAACAATAGACAACCCAAAGCCCAAACGGTATACCACTGCTGTTGCACTACAGATAAAACATCGTGCATACCCAAAACCATCAGGTTTTACCTCATGTTGCCAATGCAGTTCTATACCGTGTAATTCTGGAAGCCTGTCTTGGCTAACTCCCCGTTTGAGTCTCATGGTGATTGATTTTCTTTAAACCCAGGCTCTTACAGAAGGGAATACGGAAACTCTTCTGCAGTGAGCTCCCTGAGAAGGTTTATTCCCAACCTAAAAAGGCAAAAGTACCCCCAGATCTCACTTCTGGAATGCCTGGCATTCTGCAATATTTAAATGATTCGTGTTTGGAAGTATTTCCTGGATGTTTCCCATTGTTCCTCTTCACCCAGTTGCAGCATAGCTGTTCCACCAGAACGCATACCCCCTGCTACCTCTTCCAGCCACAGAGAACGGGAGGTTGGTGTTCTAGGTAACCAGCCTGCTGCTCCTTGCACGGCTGAAGCCACTAGAGGGCATTGACATTTGCTCTGAAGATAGGGTTCAGTGCAAGAGACAGGCCTTGCACTGCACTTTTTAGGGATGTCAGAGACTTTGATGCTGCCTTTCCCTACTCAAAGCCCTTGTCTACTGCTGCACAACTGCCTTAATGCAAGATTTGCACCTTTAGTGTACATCAGCGATTTCACAGGAAGACAGAAACCATATCAACCCATATCTTCTCACCCCTGCACACCACTGTGTACACTGGTCAAGTCTTTGCCGTCTCAGTTCAATTTTCTGGTAATTTGGAAAGCTGACAGGATTACTGAGCATTCTCCACCCCATTTGCAGACACCAACACTATCATTTTCCCTTCTAGACTAAGTTAACACTGCTACATGTTCCAGACCTACTTTCCTCATTCTCATCAAGTGCCTTGTTCACAGTTGCAGAGCGAATGCTTTAACGCAGTGTGTTTACATACACCCATGACAGATTTTCACTTTCGCATGCCGCAGACCTAAACAAGGAGAACTGAAGGCCGACTGACACTCCTGCGTTCAGAAATAACAAGCAGCAGATGAGCAGAGAAGCCCTGCGCTCAGCCGAATCATCTCACTGTTCTATTTCAAGCAAGTACTTACATATTTGACAACAGAGAATAAAAAGCAGCTGACAAGAACCTTGCACAGGTTGGCCATGGGACTTGAAAGCAAAGGGAATGTAGATGTTAAAAGCCCAAATTAATAAGGGTGCCCTAGCTAGGCTAGATCTAATCCATCACACATACCCAAGGGCTCAGCTTCCTTCCCCTATTCAGACAGAGGCTCTTTTTAGGGTATACGTAGGACCAAGCCCATCCACCAAAACACCTTGAAAATTCATTTTCTAGTGCACTGCAGATAACTCTGACAGGTTCTAAGGAGCCACATCACCTCCCCACGTGCTACATCCAGTTTGAAATCAACTGGCCCAGAGCAGCACCCAGCACCATCATAACTAATGATAACCACGTTAATAACCCCGTTATTCCGGGTGTGTGTCTTGACCCCACAGTGTGGTAAGTGGGAGCACAACATGATGAAGTATGCTGTATTAGAGCATTTCTAGGTAGTCCACCCAGCCCCATGAAGTCTAGGCAATACCCTGAAGAGCTCGGGGGCATGTCTTCTGCAGTTGTTTGCAAAGGTAGGCACCCTTGTGAAGTCCAAAAGTACTTGTTTACAAGTTCAATCTAACCCCCACCACTACACCAGACGTGAAGGGAAAACTGCCTAACAAGCGACAGGACAAAATTATTTATAATGCTAAGGCTGAGACATACAAGGTACCCCAGATCTCTTTTGTAGAGATGTAGAGTTTTCCTTTTTATCAGACAAGTTCTTGTACATAGGTACAATGTTCACTTATACCTACACTGGGAAAGCTCTTCTGGTACAGGATAGAAGCAAAGTGCTCCTATGTTAAAAGCAGAAAGATTTGCCTTCAGCAGAAGTTAGCCCAGACACCCTTAACTACTCTCAGATTGAGCTGGCCTGCTTAATTTTCACATTTGCAAAGGAGCAACAAACCTACTATTGCTTTGAGGCATGCACCATATTCAGTCGGGAATGAATCCTGCCTACCCAGCAAACTTTTAGGCCTTAGCCTACCCTGTCTTAAAAAGGGCAGGAGAAAGAGTTAGTCTTGCTCTTCCTGGAAGGAAAGTTACTTCTCACATGTGTTTCTCACGCACATAAGATTGCTCTCACACGTGGCTTGAACATCATACCAGAACACTGCAACTCCTAGTACAAATATGGGTAGAGTAGGGGTGTATTGTGTGGGTGGGATTTTTTGTTTGTTTTAGTAGATGTTAACATTTGCTCCTCTTCTCAGAGACCACAACTCATAGTAGGTGAGTACACACAAGCCCTGTTTTTGCTAAGGAGATGATCGAGTACAATCATTCTTATACAAGATGTTTGAGACATGTTGGAAGGTAAGCATCTAAAGAAGCAATTTTATCCCCTTGTATATAAAAAGTTGCATGCATGATCCAGTGTCAGTATGTAAAGATTTCTCTGAAATATCAAACCATTTTAATCCCTCATGGATTGTGGTTTATTACCTAAAAAAACATCAGGAGTACTAGGAGTATATACCTCTTATTTTGAATCTAATGTATTCAGGTATACACAGCCCAGATTGGTACATCTCCAGCTCCAGCTTTATGACTGGCAAGCAAAATTTCAGCATCAGCTCTGCCTCAGAAGTGAGGTTTCTATCTGGAGTCTGGCAACAGCTCGCAGCAACCAGTTCACCCCATAGCGAGGAATCAGAAAAGATGCTCAGACATGACCTTGGCGACCCAAACCAACAGTATGAATACAGCGTAAATGATGGTTTATAGGTTGAAAAAGCTGTAACAGCCTCCTGTTTTCAGTACCAGGAGTACTCAGCTAAGCTTGTTGCCAGTTGTCCTCAATGGTCAGTCTTAGCTCAAGCAGTGGTACTTCTACAGCTGTAATAGAACATTATTTTTCTTAAGTTGCCTTTTTTTTTTTTTAAACTCAAAGCTTGTACTTTCCACTGGATCCTGCCAAATGGCAGCCAGCAATGCAAGAAGGGAAGTAAAATTTTATTGCTGCTTTAAAGTGTAAGGTCAGTAAGTGCTTGTGAATTACTGCAGTGGAATACCCTTCATTAGGCTTTAAGAGATGATTTGATGAAGGCATAAGCCACCAGATTAAAATGTTACAAGAGTTAGTAGATTCTAGAAAATTTTTAAAGGTTTATTTCTATTCTATTTGGAGACTGCCTGCAACTTACTAATTTCTTGTTGCCCCAGCAAAAGATCTAATCTAAAAAACAATTAACAAAAAAGGTTTTAGCCTCAAGCAACTAGAAAGTGTTAAGAGAAGTGAAGTTTTGGTCTCTGACATACAGGACATTTCATCAGACAACCCAGGCATTTGAGCAGTAGCTCTTCTCTGAAGCTGCATTCTGTTGAAGTATTCCAGAGTCCTTCCCACCAACAAGCACAGAGCACTAGCACTATTGCATGGCAAGTTTCAGCACCTGCAACTTGAGCTCTTAAGAGAAAAAAAGTCAGACCTGATTTAATTTACAAGCAAAGCTTTGTCATGATCTTCTGCCTCACTGGATAACAGTGACATACCAGCAGAAAGCCTAACTAGTTCAGGGCCAAATGTACTTGCACCAGGGAAGAAACAGGGGCTTGTCCACAACCAAGGATGCAGAACACCAGAACCAGAAGTTACACAGATTCTCTTTTAAGCTGCTCAGGTTGGAATTTGTCAAGTGTTGTAACATCTGGCATTTCCTTTTCTGGCATTTTGCTTTTCAGAATTATTCAGTACCATGTCCAGCAATAGTACTTCTTCCTCACAACTAACTCTGTGCTGCCTTCCAGAAGGGAAGGATGAGAAGCCAATGTCTAGGTTCAGCTGTGATCTGACTAACTGTTTAAGTGGTGCCCCTATCTTTATCACAACCCCTTTGTATTTTCATCTTTTTCTCTCCCTGCCCTGTTGAGGGGCAGTGAGGGGGAACACCTTGGGGGAACAGCTGGCCAAGGTCAACCCACCACACCAGCAAGGAAAAGAGCAGAAACTTTTCCACTTTGCAGATTCTATGCACCATCCTCACACTTCAGCTAAGAACAGCCCTGTGCATAACTTAATACCATCTTGCTTGTTGTTAGAGGTGACTGGTGTTGAAGGAGGCTGTAGCAAGGTGGGGGTTGGTCTATTCTCCCACATGCCTGGTGACAGGACGAGGGGGAATGGGCTAAAGTTGCGCCAGGGGAGGTTTAGGTTGGATGTTAGGAAGAACTTCTTTACTGAAAGGGTTGTTAGGCATTGGAATGGGCTGCCCAGGGAAGTGGTTGAGTCACCATCCCCGGAGGTCTTTAAGAGATGTTTAGATGTAGAGCTTAGTGATATGGTTTAGTGGAGGACTTGTTAGTGTTAGGCCAGAGGTTGAACTAGGTGATCTTGGAGGTCTCTTCCAACCTAGATGATCCTGTGATTCTGTGAAATACAGGTATAGTTTGAAACCTACAGAAGTTCTTCTTGGCATTAAGTGAATAACTCAACCAAGTGAGGGAGTGGAGAAATGAATCAAGCAATTAATTACATTTACTTTTAATCTTGTCATATTGACCGATACCAATTCATAGGTTCTGAGCTCTCCCTTATTTTCAGGGAAACTGTTGACCTTTCAAACTGATGAAGCATCCGCCTTCTGTTTTTCTTTTCTAGCCTAAAAGCCTGTATTGCTATTACCAGAGCAGATTCCAAGCTTCAACTAGGACAGACACTTGCCAATTATTCATTCAGTGCTTTACAACTGCCTCTTTAGAAGCCTGTAATGTTTATGGAGTCACTACCATTTGAGTTTTTAAGTGGGTAAACTTTATAATCTTCCTCAATTTCTACCAAGACCTGTCCCAAAGGGAGAATCACACTTACAGGGAATCTTTCTAGACTGTCTGAAAGCAGCATGTCCAACTGACAGAGTTCAGGCTTAGCAACCTCTGCATAGACCACCAGATTTAAGATGTTACCCTATAACACACAGAAAGATTCTCTAGGGCCATCTGTACATTTTAGCTCTCATCAACAGAGAACAAGATGACATCAGGTAACATCATCTTCCTCCCCTGAAGAGAAATAAAACAGGCATGTTCCTCCCAGAATTAGTCAGAAACTTCCTGATACCTTCCCTTCACTTCAGGGATCTGAAGCTCCAAGCCAAGTGCTCAAGAGTAACAAGAAGCCAGACAGCAGCTAGACAAAGTAAGGGCAGCTAGCAAAAAATAAGGACAGAGGAGGTGCATGAGGAGGAAAGTTTTCACTATCCTGAGAAAGAAATAAGTCCTAAAACCCAATCTCCTGGCTATTTTAAGATTTTAAGAGGTTTCCTCTATTCAGAGCCATCAAATCCTGTATGCCATTTAGTACAGGGCATTAATGAGCAAGTTTCAGTGTCAGCATTTGTAAATACAGTCTTCAATTAGTATGTTACTGCTGAATCTATTGTTACTTCATTCAGATGCATTCTAGCTGTGCATAGCACTGGTGTCAATCACTTTACAACACATGAGATGGCAAGAGCATCTTGTATTTTTACATCAGCATCTGCTAGCGGCTTTTGTTTCACTAGCAAGTCACACTACAGCGATTTTAGATAAGTATGGTTCTATCCATCTGAACACTGGCATGAGATTTAACAAGATTATCTCTTCTCACTTGATCCTAATTGTTTGCCTTAGGAAATACATGGATATGCATGAACATCAGTCTGCCATCTACTAAGAGCTCAAGTGCTTGGCTTAGTTTGTTTGTGGTAATCCCTAGGTTTGCTTTCTAATAAATACTAACCAAAGAGTCAAGCCAAAGATAACACCCTATTTTGTCCTCTTAATCTGAGGTGACCTCATCATGTCTAACAGCAGTCTTCTGGCACCTCCTGAATAAGTGCTTGGATTCCCCACAGTTTCGTGAAAGGTGAAGATGAGGAAAGAAGTGAAAGTCATCTTTAGCTTT
Organism: Anser brachyrhynchus; assembly: GCF_964034855.1. Taxonomy (NCBI): domain Eukaryota; kingdom Metazoa; phylum Chordata; class Aves; order Anseriformes; family Anatidae; genus Anser; species Anser brachyrhynchus. The sequence goes on along the minus strand of NC_137699.1, from coordinate 29,408,713 downwards.
TGCTCTGACATGCTGCATTTCACCATCGCACTGAAAAGTTGTTTAAATCTCTACACCTAAGAAGTGTTTATCGAAGTTGAACAAACCAAAGGGAAGCATGTCAAGTGGAAAATGTAGGTGCAGTTTTACTTGGTGTACTTGCCTCAGTGATTTCCGAAGAAAAGCATTATTTCCTGAAGTTGGACTCACCTTTGCCGGAGGGGCAGCTCCAGACAGGGCTCAACAAGATCTACTAAGTTCTGAACTGTCCTCCCACTCTCCTTGCCATGCCTGAACAGAGGCACACAGAGTACACATCTTGGAGGGTGTGGACGTGAGTTTGTCAAAAGTTTGGATGAGGAAAAAGCTAGTCAGAAAGCTTGTGTAAGTAGCTGTTCTTGAGAGGTGACGCTAGCAGTGAGCTGGCTGACTTGGAAGTAGTTATGATCAAGAGTCCCCAGTTGAAGTCAGATGTGGACGTCTTCTGATCATGAAAAGCAGTAATAAGCTAACAGTTGCATGGGACACCCAAGAAAGTATGAAGTTTTGCAGGAAGAACAGTTACTCTGATACAATACCTACCCTTTCTTTAACATAGGGAAAAAGATACGCCTTTGAAACTCAGTATTCTCTTCCCGTAGCAAAGAACTGCTGACAGCTGAAAAATAATTTCTATTTAGGACTGTCATTCACTTGACAGCACAAGTGTTTGTGGTTTTTCAAGTTTCAAGCAAAATCAAATCCTTCTCTTTTAAACTGCATGGGATTTTCCTGCTGAAATCTTCCCATCTATTCTGGGGCTCCTGGGGGAAGTCCCTGGGTTACGTGAAGCAATTGTGTATGCTTTTTTTGTTGTTTTTAGTTTGCTTTCATGCCAGCAGAACTAGAAGCAATTTTTGGAGACATTTAGGTAAATTCTTTGAGTTCCAACAGGAAACTAAGAAAAAATAGTTTACTTGTGACGCTCACCAACTATTCAAGCTAGATCAGCATCACAAATTTTTCAAATCAAAATACATTTCTCAAACAACCGGGTCAATTCCAGAGATATTGATGGGCAGGTTTTAAGAACGCACATGGAAATTTACTGTGTCAAGAGTAGCAGATTGTTTTCTTCCCACTCAGTTCCAATTTCAGCACCAAAATATGGTTTTCTAGAAAACGTGCTGAGCTTTTCCTGAAGTTAACTCTACAAGTAAAATTCAATTTGGAAGTTGGGACTTATATTTTTTCCTATTACTTTCATGCAAGAATCACAGCAGGATAGCTTCATCCTCCTAGGATAAGAGCCCCTTTATTCATCTGCTCTGGTCTGTAACGTCTGTCAGTGTTTTAACAGCTATTGTGTGTAGCTTTGTCCTGTGGTTGCTTTTACATCCAGACTAGACATTTTCAAACTGCTCACTGCAGTATGCTGATGAGCAACAGCTAGCTTCAGTTCCAATACTACTGCCAAAGTGCTTCAGGTAGCACCTTGGTTAAGAAATACGCAACTTCTTTCTGTTCCCATTCCAGCTTGTTTGGAACTCCTTCAGGTATCCATGTTTCACATTAAAAATCCTGAAATAGAGATTGTCCTTAGCTCTCAATGAGACAAAGACAAAAGCAGCAACAGTTTACACCCATTGCTTCCAACTTCCCATCCTCTTCACCCTCAAGAGGCACCTATACTAGTGACATCATGGCAAAAACAATTAATTATTTGATGCTCCATCAGACACCTTAAAAATAATCCTGACTTTCAGGGTGTACACAACTGGTAGATTATAGACTGATAGAACTGTAAAGTTCAAGAGAGAGTTCCTACAGTTAGATTTCAACAACTTTGCAAGTTTTAAGAAAGTGACAGGTCAAGTCCAGCAGAATACATTTTCTCCTGCCCACACACTGGTTGCTTCAGGGGAACCAAAGAAAGGACAAAACCTGGCAGCTATGGAAAACCAAAGTCTTCAGCTGCCACAGCCAGCAACACCTAGACTGCTTTGGAACCAACTGGCCTGCCTCAATGTAAAAGCTCAATCATTTAAAAAAAGAAAGCCACCACCACGTAGTATAACAAAGCACTCTGAGTTCACTGTGAAGAGAATGCTTAGTTCTCTGGAAGTCCCTGAAGATGAGCATACAAAAACAAACTTGGGCTGATGTGCTTCCCGAGAATGAGTTTACCCATCATTACAGCTCTGCTCATAATTTGTATATCAGTCTTCCATGGACTTCTACCTTAGATGTATTTTACTATGTAAGATGTATTTTACAGTAAGTCTGAGAAACGCACATATTAAAATCTGCCCTTCCATTAAAAGTTTGGAGCAGATTATCTGCTGGCATTCCAGACAAACACAATTTTAAAAAGCTACTTTTGTACATAGCTCATCAACTATTGCAACACTTGCCCACTCACTCTTAAGAGTAGAGAAGTAAGCCAGAGGCAAAACTCCAAGCAAAATCCCATGAGTTACCATCCCGTATGGTAACTATAATCAGAAGTAGCCACTTGGCGCAGACAGAACCCCCCTTTACCTGGTCAGTATCCACAAACACCAATTCACGTAATATCTTCCACTTGGAAGTCACACACCCAGGAGCTTCTGGCTTTTTAGTTCTCTACTTGCACCTCATTCCACCAAGTATTTGTTTAAGCCTATGTGTGGACTACAATGTAAATCTGCTTCAAAGACATGGGAAGGGAAATGGCTTGATGTACAAACTAGAGTAGGCTCTTTAATCTTCATGCTATTCAAGGGAGTCTATGCTGCAACAAAAGATTATCAACCTATCTGCTTGTGACTAGTATCTGTGTCTAGTAAACAGAGAAGCAAGATCTAGAGATAGTGTACATCTGAATGTCTTCTCTAGGCATATATCCCTGTTGTACATTAAAAGGATACCACTAACCTTACCAGGTGTTTTCACCTGAATATGCTTTCTTATCTACTTGATTCCTGCTTCACTCCCCCTCCATACCAGCCACGCTGTGCTTCTGCAGCTCAAGGAACAGACGTGAGTCCTCTCAGTTTTCATGGCTGCTGTAGAACATATGACAGTTACCTTTATGTTGAGATTGTGTTGGATGGTTTAAAGTTGCTGGAGTGTCGAACCCTAAAGCACTAGAGTTAAAACTGAAGGATAAGATCTCATATTTAACCAAAGAAAAACAGTTCTTAACCAAGTATGCTGAACTCCACAGAAGTATACAACATACACTACACCATGCCTCATAACAAGCGCAAATGTAGCAGCTTGGCTGGTGGACTTCTCATGAAAAGACAGAACATGGCTTCCTTGTGCAATTTAAGTGATTGATCTCAGTCATGGAACATAGAAGAGAACAGGGATGGATAACATTTTCCACATTCCTTCTAGTCTGTGACCCAGCTAGTGGTAACTGGGGACTGGTAGCCAAGAGAAACTCTGAAACCAAATCTGCCCACTAAGTGTTTGGAAGTCCTCCCCATTTAAGGATCAGCACTTCCCTCTGGATAGGATTCCAACTGTCATTAACTAGACCAGTGGCCAAGAAAAACCTCAGGAAAGAAAGCTATTTCATCTGTCCTACTCCCCCATCTTCCTTATTCCTTTGTGCCTTCCCCTTCCACTTCCTATGATACTTCCAAACTCACCCTTTTCGTTTTAACACCCCTCCACTCCCAGCTTTAATCAAATGCCTCATGTTGCAGACCAGCAGGCTTCTTCCCCTCTGAAAGGTAAAGGGAAGTGACATTCATTGCCATGAGTCTCTGAACACGGAAAGCTTACGTCAGGCCAATGCTCTTCCAGCAGCAAATCGAATTTCAACTTTAGAGCTAACATGCTGCCATGTAGCCTACTCAGCCAGTCTCAATGGTCTCAGTCTAACCTACACACAGAAAGACTGATGAATGCCAACAGACTGCTTCTTTCTCCCTAGCTAAAGTCAAGATGTTTGGGGAAAAGGCAACCCAATTTACAGAACAATGGCACATGGCTTTGGTTTGTACTAATGAACAGTGCAGTACTCTGTTGTGCTTACCCACGTAAGTACTGCCCTGCTCACATTCATCCATGTTCTTCATCCAGAGGCCGTAGCTGCTCCGTAGAACTCCAGCTCCAGCCCAGGTGATCACTCAGTCAGGACACCAATGGCAGAGCAAATTATCTGCCTACACTTACCAGTTCCTGCATGGCTTCCTCCACAGCTTCCTCCACCTGCATGGAAGAGTCTGCCAGCAGCACTGGTGCGTTGCTTGTCTAGGCTTTGCTGCCAGACTCTACTTGACAAACACCCAAGCCAACCTTTAATGGTATAGCCTCTGTTCCTTCAGTAACTAGTATTTCCCTATCTCTAGCCACAGGTGCTTCCCCTCAAGGTCCAAGTTTGCCCTCATTTCACACCTACCCCTCATTCCCCACTGCACAGCTACGTGCTGCTCCAGGTGAGAACACCTGTTAGTGGGCTCTCAAAAGCAGCTGGCTCAGCCATGAGGCAGTGGGAGGCAAAAACACACAAATCCAGCAGACAAGCACGTCCTCCCAAGCAGGCTACAGATGGGAGACCACCAGGGAAGAGACTGACAGCGCAAAGAGCTCTAGGCTTATGGAGGCTTCGACACCCCCTGCTCTGGAGACAGAAGCACCACTGCCTCTGAGGAGCTGCCATGGGGGACATCAAGCTGAGGCCCATCCCTCCTGGCTGCCCCTGGCAATCTTGGACTTCACAACATCCAGTCAGGTGCAGACCAACACTAAGGCTACCCTGGAAGGCACATGCAGACTACAGCAAATCGCTTCACACACCAAAGCTGGTTTCCTCCATCTTACCCCTCCTTACCTCTTAGGGACGTGCTTGCAGTGTGTAGGGCTCATGCCCAGCTAGCACAGGCCTCCCTCAGAGCACTTTGTGTAGGGGAGCACAAGAGCATTTGTTTGTTGTTTCCATTGTGGAACAGGCAGCATTTATGAATGCCTCTATGCAAGGCAACGTTTCCCTCAAATGAGGGGATGATTCTTCTCAAATGCTCATGAATGTAACCACCACCATCTACAGTGTTACTGAGGGATCTAAGCTGTATCAGGAGCCTACTGTGCTAAGGAAAGAGCAACCCCTGACAGGAGTCACGAGCCCAATTTCAAGGCAAGGTCTGGTCCTGAGGGAGCTGACTTGGGTTGACTGCTCTCAGACTGAAGAGCTGCCCATAGCCCACGCAAGGTCATGCAAAAAAAGGACTCCTTTGTACAGCAGGTGGTTATTTCCACTGCTTTGAGTGGAAGCTTCACTCTGGTGTGACTAGTTATGCCTTCCTTCAGTTTCTCTCCTACAGCTATGAGGCCTTGCAGAAAAGAAGGCAGAGCTGATTCTCACACAGCCACCACCAGAAGGGCCTCAGTGCCAGAACACACTGGCAGTGAAAGCCACGGCATGCAGAAGGCTTCACATACAAGCTGCTGACCTCAAACACCAACTGCTAGTGTGAGCCTGTCAGAAGAGGGAGACAGTTCCATACACTGTCATCCCAGATCCCAGTAATTCCTCTGTGCATGCAAACATTTCACACCAACACCACACGTTACCCAGAAAGCTCCAGCACAGAAGTGATTCAGTTACAGCAATGGTAGCCTTGTAGCGTTTGGGCACAAACCTAGTGAATGGAAAAGCTTCTCACAAACAAGCACAGAAGACTTACAATCCTACCAGTTCAGTGACAGTAAAGATGTAGTCTAACAAGAAAGAAAGCTTCACAGCTCAAGGTGTAAGTTACACCTTTTGCTTCTCTGCCTGAACTTCACTTGAGAACAAAGCAGTGAGCTATCAGCAGTGCACATTAAACTTGGGGCAACTCTGCTGTACTGCTAGGTCCCTGGACATTGTGTCACCAGAGAGACTGTGTGGAAGCCACCAGTGAGGCTCCCAAAAGGAAGCCCTCATGTTTTCACACAGGCAGCTAAGTCCTACAGCCAGTGCAGCAGCCCTCAGACTTGAGGGCTTAGCTTCAGTTTCACCTGTACTGCCTCAGTGTTCAGCCTTTAATGTCAGCATAAAGTTTATTGTATAACACTTAACTGTATTGTCAGATATATGAGTCTCAGAAGAACTGGGGATTCAGCAGCCAAGTAGGAGATAAATGGGTTTTTGTTTGTTTGTTGTTTTTTTTCCCGACAAAGTGATGTCGCAATTAGTTTTAGATGGCAGGATAAGAACATCTAAGATATTTAAACATCAGTATTAATATTACAGCACTACTGTACCACTGAAATGAAGTTTACAGTCATCTTACCAATTGCTTCAGGCCATCTAGAAATAAAAGCAGCCAAGAAAGCATCTGCTCTGCACTGATGGTTGTGAAGATTACCTTAGCACATGACTAGCGTTAGAAACTTGAAAACTTGTCCAAGAGGTTATCATTGCAGATGTTCCAGAGCTACAGAGCTTGCTACCAGTGCCAGCAGAAGTACACAAGCAGTTTCTTTCTCTGTACCAAGTCTCTTGCTGGCCAGAAATCTTTCATTAGGAGCAGAGGTAATTAACATGAGTGAAATATTCTTAAAGCCAACTCAGAAGCTCAGGCAGTTAAAACACACTAAGACTACACAGAACAAATTGTATCCTACAGTGCTTTCTTGGTTAGAACAGGACTCACTGTTCTAATAGTAACATATTGTAATGTAATTTTTAATACTTCTCCACACATGAATCCTGTTCCTCAACACAGCTGCATAATTTATGAAAAAGCACATCAGATCAGCTTCTCTGGTAGTTTGCAAGGAATTTAGCTATTTAACATTAAAGACCCAAGTACGAACAAGGACAGGAAGAAAAAACATTGCTATAGCTCCATACATAATTACAATTCCTACTTAGGCAAGAAAAACTACCACCCAACCAAAACAGAGTATCTATAACCAAAAGCTATGCATCATAGACAACAAATCTGTCCTGCTAGGGGACACTTCTCTAGGCACTTGCCTTTGGGTACTTATTCCTTCATTAAAATGGAAATCCCTCCAACAGTAAGAATATCTGAAACATTAAAATGCTTCAGCTGTTAAGTAATAGCTTGACCCTTGCAATGCAATGATGTAAGCTCAAACCAAGCACCCTAATTCAGTTATTGAAAACCCATTCTAAGTTTCATTCTTTTGTTTTAGATCTCCTTTATACATAGCTCTTTGCTTTGTATTTTTATTGTATGTCCTTCTCTCATTTCTTCCTACCATGGTGGAAAACATTCTCCATAGGTTTAGTAGAGCATACCTAAAGACACCTGCTGTGCAAAGCCCTAATGGCGGTACTGTAGTGAGAAGACAACACAATACAGGCTCCTCAGCACAAGCTGCCATGCTACTTACTCCTCCAGAGGGAATGGCAATGCTGCAAGAGCCTTTTCAGCACTTTTTACTGAGGTCCTTATGTGGGGTTTTAGCTAGTAACCAGCTGCAGCAGGGAGTTTGCATTGTTCTGTGCCACTCCAGCTAATGCTTTGGAACCTGTTGGATCCTTCACTGTTTTATTGCCTACTACCTTCCCTTTACAGGAGCACTAAACTTGAAGGTTTCCCCCTACCTCCAACCAGCATTCCTTTCAAGGAGGGATATGGCACGTTTCCATGCATGAAACTAGGACGAAAATTTAGTGAGTGCCCTCGCTTCCCATTTCTTAGTCCTGTTCAGTCACTGGGGATACAGAATTTGAATTTGTCTGCCACAAATTCAACCCTGTTCCTAGGACAGCTTTTGACTGCTGCAGGCATGTTATACTTCTGCAAGCACCCACTATTTTCCTGTTCTAGTTTTCTTGGTGTTTTTTTTTTTTTTAAGCCACTAATGGAGCACATTCATGATGGTCAGGAATTGGCCACAAAAAGCAAGGGACATACAGGAAACGTAGCTCTGCCTTTCTGTATAGAAAGATATCTTTCTGAACTAGAAAGATAGAGGACACAATTCATTGTCCAGATGGAGGAAAATAGGGCTTAGCGGCACAACCTATTTCATCTGCCATGAGAGAGCACTGCTCAAATTCATCCCACAGTAGCAGATGCAAGAGCCAGCCCAGTCAAGCTCCTCGTCTTTGCAAGTCAAGCTGTGGGGTCAAGGAGGAGAAATGGCAAGACTTGTCACACAATTCCAGATTTCATGCCAGCAGAGAGAAAGAGGCATGAAGGAAGGGAATATGAATAGAAAGTCAAGCCTGATTATCTTTTTCCACATGGGAACATTCTTCAGACAGGCATTTTCCAAATGTAGTCAGCTGATCACTTGCACTGTGCTCTTCAGACCTGCAAGAGTACAAATGATCAAGCAATCCCATAACAGAGCAGACAATTTCTTCAAGTCTGTCAAGTGAGGAAGAAAAATCATAATAGCCCTGGACTTTCAAGTTATTTCTAGGACACCCAAGACATTAGACTTACTGTGGAGTTTTACTTGGAACAGTTATTAACTGTCAGTGGGCACAGCAGACATACAAAAGTCAGATGTTGCCCATAGGTCACTGATACTTGCCAAGCCCAAATGCTTCATGTCACTGCTCACCGTTTCACTGTAGGAAGAAACATCAAGCTTTGTACAACTTTTGAGAGCCAGAAGTACCTCAGCAGTCCAGTGGATACCACCTGCTCTTGTAATTTACCATGATATCCACACAATCATCTCACTTCATTGGAAAGTTTGATCCTGCATTGGCACAAGAAATACAGATCTACCCATTCTCTGTGCTGCCCTTAGATGTTCATCATTTTCTGTAAGTCATAATTCTGTACTTATGCATTCAGTGACACTGCTGGCTGCCTAGGTTAGCAGCAACACTGCTATAGTAAGAGGGAAACGCAAAAGAGAAAGATCAAGAACTTGTTTCAAGCATTATTGCTGCTCATTTAAACTCATTGAGAAGGGCTGGTTCAAAACTACTGTTTGCCTTTAAAAGCATTCAAACTTGCACACATTGTAGTTCTAGGGCTTACCGCACAGAAGAGAAAGAGTACGTATCACACCTAGCAACTGAATGCCTACAGGATTAGTCCCCAGAACTACCACACTGACCTCACAGGTCAGGGAGGGAAAATAGTCTTGATCACAAGTCCACATGAGAAACAGTGATGTAACGTGGTAGGCATCATAAAAAAAAAAAACTAGGAATAATTAAGAATTTTCTTGCTCGAAGTATGACATCTTTATGCTAGTAACAGCCTTACTGGCAATGTCTAATCACTAGCAGAGATGAAGCTCAGGGGCTATCAACATGATTGCAAATGAGTAGGCCAAGTTCTCCATCTTTGTGTGCACATAGGCAAGACACTTAGTGGGTGAGAAGAGAGGCTTCACCTGTGAAACATCCTGGAAGTCCACGGCCTCCCACTAAAAAGCTTATAAAGTAAAACATCAAGGCAGATCCTTGTACAGAACTGTAGGCATTGGTGCTCAATTCAGCTGACGTTCTCCTCAGTTATGAAGGGGATAATACCAAAGTTGGTTCACTGATTTCAAGCAGTAAGTAAATCAGTAGCCCCTTGTATTTGTTTTTCCACTCTCCTGAAGCAGTTCCCATTCCAAAGATGACACAACACAGGGACCAATTAAACTGCCTTGTAAAGTACAGTGTATGAAAGTGGCCTATATGGAAACTGTTTGATAGACAGGCTCATTGTGCAATTATGCACTACCAATAGGACTTTTCATTTTGTTCTTTGTTTCAACTGCTCCTCATTAAAGCATTTAGATACCGGTGCTTATTCAGGGCCCTAGTCACCTAGCTAGATGCTTAGTTATCACCTCAAAGCTCCTCTCAATACAGCACCACTCCAACTTTGAGCTTTCGGCTCTGTATCAGGTCATACAGATAGATGCATAAGCACCCTTACGGTTCCCCATCCTCCAGAACGGGTCCCCAAGGATTTATGGCACACACTAGATCTAATTTGCCACTTTCTAATAGCTGCTTGTTACACATCTGGCCATAAAAGAGGCTGCATGGTGCAGCTGAACACAGGGACACCAGCGCAGCCACAGCTCTGAGAAGCGTTTAATAGCCATCATGGTCAAATAGCAGCTCTATTTAAAAGCTAGACCATTGCACCCCAGTCCCTTATTGTTATATTCTGGCTGACTCGGGATTCCGAAGGCTCCTGATCTTGCCTAACCACGGTTGAAGCTAATTAAGCACTACATTTCATAACGTCCAGACCGATGGGACAAGAACGCACGCGGTCAGCCCGTCCAACACGCCTGCAGAGATCGAGCTTTCCCACTTACCCAGGACCACGTCCCTGCGGCAGTACTGCCTGCGGAGCAGCCACCGGCCTGCTGCCCCGTGCCCGAGGGCTCTCCTGCGGGCGGATGTCCGTGGCGGTGCTGCACTGGGAGGACCATATTTAGAAGAGATGCTGGGCTCCCCCAGGAGCACGGCAACAGCCTGCTAAGTGAAACGAGCGGCCCCGGCAAGCGTCAGGCATCGTCACATTAAAAAAGCACGGAGCCAGCCTCCCGCAGGGAGCAGCCCGGGCCGGAGGCACCTCGCCGTACTGCGGGCACCCCGTTAACCCCCCCCCGGGGAGCGCGGACCCAGCCCCATCGCCACGCCGGGCACAAAACGAGCGGTGCGGGAGCGCGGAGCCCGCCCGAGCCCTTCCGCGCCCAGCCCCGGGGGGCTCGCACCGGCGGCGGGGCGGCCCCGGCGGGGAGCGGGGCTCACTTACCCGGGGCCCCGCGGCTCGGTGCCCGCCGCCCTGGGGCAGATGCGCCGGCAGCAGCAGCAGCGCCAGCAGCAGCGGGCGAGCCCCGGCGCTGCGCCAGGCCGCGGGCAGCAGCGGCGGCGACGGCATCGTCCCCTCGGCGGCGGCGGCGGCAGCGGGGTGGCAGCAACGGGACGGGGACGACGGCGGGGCTCGGCGGGCGGCTGCGTGCGGGACGGCGGGGCTCGGCTGCGCCCCTCCCGCGGCGGCAGGTTCCCCGCCTCGGCCATGGGGATGCCCGTTATAAAGCCGCGGCCCGGCGGGGCGGGGCCGGCCCGCACGCCCCGCGCCGCGCACCCATGGCAGCGCAGCCGCCGCGGGACCGGGCCAATGGCGGGGCGGCGGCGGAGCCCCCCCGCGCCCCGCCCCGCGGCCGGCCGTGAGGCGGGCGCCGCAGGTTGGCGGCCGGGGGCGGGCCCCGAGCTGCGGGCGGCGGGGGGCGGCACCTGAGGGGCCGGCCCGCAGCCCCGCGGTGACAGCTGAGGGGCGGCCGGGCCCCGGGAGGGCTCCCCCGCCGCCCGGAGATCGGGGGGACCCGCTGCGGGTCTCCCTCGGGACATCCAGCCCGTGTGGGACCGCTGTGTGGGAAGGCGCCCGCGCCTGGAGACCCCGGGCTGTGGAGGCAGAGAGCAGTGCCAAGCCTCTGCCCACCTGCCGGCTGCCCTGGGGACCCTCGTTTTGATGGGTCTGGTTGCAGGGCAGAGACCCTGCGCTTCACAAAGTGATACTCATTGCAGCGCACATCATCACTGTGCACACAACAACGGCAATAACCTTCGGAGGGACATTTCTCGTGCTCGTGCAGAAAAACGCGCGACAGGCAGTTTCTTCATACAGCATATTTGGCTTTCTGCACTCAATGGCCTTACAAGAGCCAATATTCACACTTGTAAAAATTCCCTAGAGTGTATCCGCTAGGTATGGGGAGGGGCTGCTACGCCCACATGGAGAACCTTGTTACACAGCAGAAGTCATATAATTCTGGCATCTTATCAGAGCAAAGCAGGGTGTTTAGCTATAGCGGTTGCTTTCATCTTTCTTTTCTTCTCTCTCTCTTTTTTTTAAGTATTTATTTTAAAATGCCAGTATGTAACATTTTGTCATTAGCCTAGGCAGTATGAGCCGTTTGTTACTCACACGGAGCTCTGCCAGTATTCATTATTCTTGGCTTGCAGATCTCTCCGGAGCTCCAAACCCGGCAACCCATACAAGCCTACTGATATACCTTAGCCCTAACCCTCACCACTCTCTGCTATCCCGGTCCTAAACTTTGCCAGCTCTTCTTCAGCATGGCCTGCGGTATCCTCTGATTTTCCATTTCAAAGTCTCTCTGATCTACACCTGAACTGCTGCCATTCCACATGATATGAGCACAGACCTTGAGGGGAGGCGGGGAGGGAGAGCTGGAAAATCTATATATGAGTGTCCTTTATACATCAGGATCGCCTCTGCTGAGGTTGGACAAGTTATACCAGTGCACACCTGGCACCTGCAGAAAGAGAAGCAGAATCTAGCTCACTTTTGTTGAGGTGGAGGTCCGACCACCAAAGTACCACATCACCTTGGAGTTAAGTCTTGATGAAATTCCAGTCCGGATAACAATATCTCACTTGTCTACAATCCCCTCTCCAATTTCATGGGGAGTTTTTTTCATCTGATCTACTTCATGTGATGCCTTCATGTGTTCTTTAACATTTGCACTTTAAGCGTGGCTGTATCCCTTTGGTATATTTTCCACAGATAAACCCATGGATACCAGGACCTCTCTGCTAAATAAATGCTCATTACCTCCATGAAAAAAAATATATATATGTTTTTCCTGTTCCCTAACAGAGAGTACCAGCTATGCCAAAAGCCTACACTTCAATGCCTACGTGGCATTGACACCAGCAGCATCTTAACACCAAGTAGAAGTCCCATAGAGGGTCAGAAATCCTCAGTAGCTGAACGCTTTGACTACTTTATGGCCAAAGCTGTTTATAACCACAAGCATGTACCACTCCACCCTTGAACAATATTTCCATGGCCAGCTATTTCTCTGTAAGGACATCTACTTTCTTTGCGAAAAGTAATGGCATTAGTGTGATAACTGGGCCAGAGGAGACTCCACAGCCTGGCCACACAACCATTAAATCTTGCTCAGATGCACTGAGCCCAAAAACCATCAGAAGGACATTCAGTTACATGGTAGAGACACCAGCAGAGAGAATAATTCTCTGTGTTCAGTGGTGAATCACATTCACCGCTGAAAATTCATGCCTAACTCTTCAGCTAAGCGGGTGCTCCCTTTGGTATAGGTGCACTTTACTGGTGTGTTGTGTTCAAAGAAAAATGTCATTAAGCAAACTGCCCATACAAAGTTTTGTGCCCCTGCATTGCCCATTAATTTTCTCCAGATTCCTGGCAAGCAGGCTGTGCCTGTCTTGGGCACCAGTGGCACCGCCGAGATGCTGATGAGCCAAGAGGAGGCTAGTGTCCGAGCGCAAGAGGAACTGGTGCCTCACCTTCTCCCTTGAGCTCTTCTGTAAATCCCTGCCATCCCTTGGAGGCTGCGGTGCCAAACGCTGCGCTGGCACAGTGCCACTTTCAGTCGATGGTGTCTCACCAGCAAAGAACTTGCCCAGGGTGATTAACCGAAAACTACAAAGAGAGAGGGGCACAGAACTAGAAGCGAAGTTGTTCTTCATGTCCAGGCACTCATACGCCAGGCCCGGCGTTTGGATGCTTCCGAGCGAGATGTAAGCCCAGCAGTAATGAATTCAGCTATGCAATGCTGCTGGAGGTAGCACTGAAGCTAGTATCGTCGGGGCTTGTTGTGTGCAGCAGATACAGCCTACAGCTTGCACCTCTGGAGACTTACCCCAACATGTGCCTATAGGTGTTGATGATTAATATCTTGTTGCCATGGTGCACGCATAGCACGTGCACCACCGCGAATCCATGGCACACGGCGTATGTATTGGTGGTCTTGACAACTGTTCAGGGAGAACCGTTTGATTGCCGTGATTATTTGCCTTTGCTTCTACTTGTCTTGTCCTCGGACAAGTTTCAGGAGATTGCTGTCCTGTTTTGAACAGTATTGGCATCCACAACAGAACCGTCACGGGATCTGCCTGCCGCTGCTTCCATCAGAGAAGTTTAGCTCCTACAGGTTTAGCAGAAATTGTTACTCACACTTGCAATAAAGAATAATTCACTGCCTCCAAATATGAGCTGATTGCTTTTATAGACCAAATTAATGCTACTGGTTCTTTCTCAAGTCAGTGGATGTTACAATCACTCCGGCAGCAGGCCTAGATTTAGTTCCCTTTTTTGTCACAAAAGGAGTAAAGAGGAATATGGCTGATTTGCTGTGAGCTTGATTTGTTGTTAACTGTAACCTGATGCAGAATTTAGAGCTATCTTCTTGTACTTTATGCGTGTATAATAGTTTGAATAATAACAATCAGTTGTCCATTCCTGTCAGGCCTTGATTGCTGAGAACCCACAGCAGTGAAAGAGCCTTTCCTACTATGCTGACACCTCCAAATCTCCATCCAAAAGTGAGTTCGGGGCAGCCCAGAATAAAGACTGAAGAACCACACTTGAGCACACTCATGACCCTGTGCAGACTGGAATAGCAGCCACAGGAGAAGAGTCTGTGCAGTCACCCCAAACTGAAGCAGAACATCATTTCCCCAGCTTGGGGGATAGTGGGGAAAACTGAATTTGACCCTTAGGTCAAATAAGGCTGGAAATCGAAAGTCCCTGGATTTGAAAGGACTCAAGTCACAGCACATGGCAATGTCACGGTGCCATCCCACTGTCAGCACAGTTGCTGCCATGGGCAAAGTGTTCACGCTATTTAAAGATGTAGAGGCACACCGCTATTAGCATGTCTTGGGGTGGACTTGCTGGATTATGTCAGCAAAAAGGAGGCTCAATTTCTTATGAAAACTAATTACCTGTATGCCTGAGTGCAACAGAAACCCTGTAAGTGTCCTATTGGGCTTTTCATCCTTGAAGCTCTTGGCAGAATGCTCACCAATACTTGAACAAAAAGCTTTGCTACAAATATGACAAGACAGCAAGTCTTTTTCCATTAAATCCATCTAGACTCCACCACATTATTTATTATACTTTATATAGAAATTTTGTGTGGGGCTTTTCTCTAGGTAGCATATTAACTTGTGCAGGTCCTAGCTGCACTTCTTTGGTTGGCCAACGAATTGCCAGTAGTCCTGGTCATTCCCCATCACCACCAAACCCTCACCTCCTACTAGTACCTGTGCATCTGATGGTGCTACCATATCTTCACACCCTTTTGTTATTCCGCCACAGGAACAGGCTGTTGGCCATACACCAGTGTTATTATGAAAAAATAAACCTAAAAAGGAATGCAGTAAAGTGCAAGATGCAGTAAAGCCCATTTGAGCTTCCATAGTATTTTTCATGGTGCTGAAGCACATATCTGTTTTTAAGGGTGGAACTCCCACTATGACCTGGCTGGTGTTAGTATGTAATCTGCCAACTCCTTGAAAACAAGGATACTCTTTTTTACCATTTTACTTGGGTTTTGCAAATTCTAGGTTATAATGTTAAGAATTAGTATGAGGCCAGTGTAGTGATGGTGAATGATGGGTATTTATGTGGCACGTTCATTGTGCATTCTTTGAATTTCGTGAAGTAAATATAATATCACTTCAGGCTCTAAAAAGAATGCCAATCGACCATATCTTTAACCTTTAGAATCTTTAAAAGTGCTTAGGAACTTGCCAATTTTTTTTCTTTCTTTTTTTCTTTTTTTTTTCTTTTCAGTCAGCTATGAGATTGAAGTTGGGTTGGACTCCATATGGACTCCAGAAGAGAGGAGCTCTGTTCCAACCTCGTTTATCAATCTTATCAAGGCAAGGATTCTTTCTGCTCATCCTGTCTACCTGGGTGGGATAGATGGAAAGTGGGTGGGGAAAGAAATACCTCTGCACTGAAATTTTGAGGACTGGGTACTCTAGGCTGCAATTGCCAGGGAGAGCAGGTGGTGAACCTCCTGTACGTGTGAACCGTCTGCCCAGAGGAGTGGGCTCACCACTGAATGTGCGAAAGACGTGTAGGGGGATCAGGGCACAAGGAAGGCGGGGTCTTTTGTCTGACCTCTACTTCAGGTGATCTTCCACTAACACAGACAACAGCAAAAAGGAGGACAAAGCAGATGAGGATCAGGCCCTGTGAGCTCAACAATGACATGGGATTTATTTATTTATTTGTTTGTTTATTTTGTCACTTGAGCACATTCACCTTGTCTCATTAGAGAGGTACTCAGATCTTTGGATTCAGATATTTTGTGTCATGGGTTTACATCCCCCTCCATCTATCTTCCTCCATCAACAGTCCTTATCCTCAGTAAGCTCAAAATCAGACTGGTGTCTTAAACGGCATGAAAGAAGATCGGAAACATATTTTAGAAAAGAATCTTTGGCATCATATTAGCCACCCTCTGTCTTCCGAGCTAGGGACAAAAGGGTGACAAAACAGCAGGATACAAACACGATGCCTTGATCCTACAATTTTTGATCAGGGCCAAGAGTAACGCTCATTATCAGACAGGCAAAGTTTGTTTTTTCTTCCCCACCAGTTTCTTAGCACTGATTTAGGCTTCACACTGACACCAGCAAAACTGCACTTAAATCACAGCCCTGAGAACCGGCTACACGTATCCAAAGCTGAGCAGAGTTCAAACCTCAGCCCTGCGCTGATACAGAGTCTTTTCTGTTTTAAATTGCCCACCCACTCACTATTCCCAGCTGCCGAGCCACATAACGTTCAAAGACCACACACAAGGTGCAAGAGCAACAGGGGCCTGTTGAAAATTAAAGTGCAGCAGCTTCGTCGAGAGGATAGGCTCCAGCATTGCTGCCTAGAAAATGGGGGCAAGGAATGAGGACGGAAGGGCAGACAGAGACCGTGGGAGATCCATACAGAAAGCAATGGGAATCTATACCAGAGCATATTTTACTGAAATCCCCTACCCTCAGCACACAGATAAGAGAGAGACAGAGCTTCCCATATGAACACAGGCAAGAAGCAGCTCAGAAAAGGAGGTGGTGCTTTCCTGAGTCTGGAGATGATGCTGGGGTGCCTGTTGGCTCACTGAAAGTACCTGGAGCCAGTCAAAAAATGTCTCTGTGCCTTATTTCTCCCTGTTGAGCAAGTATCAAGAACTGTAAGAGCCTCACATGAATGTTGTGTAATGCAAGTGCCAGGTACTAGCAGGAGAGCTATCTCCCATGGCCCCTGACAGACAGCAAAACTCTCAAAGGGCTCTGGCTCCTTATTCTTCTCACCAGTGCTGCTGCTGAAGGGACCTTGTTCTGAGAAAAGCACTCGTTTGGATGCCATCTAGTAGTGTCAACCATCCCATTGTAAGAACACACTATTATTGAAAATTAAGGTCTTGTGATGGCACAAACAGAAAGGGGCCAGCGCAATCAGAAGGTGTAACATCCCCAAGTTTGGAAAACAGCAAGGCCCTCCTGCTGGCCTTGGGCTAGAATTTGCAGGGTCTGAGGGAAATTAGGGAAAATCAACCTTACCTTCAACATATCTTCTCAGATGGCAGATTTTGCTATGATTTTGCACAAAAAGGGACTGTTCACCTTCAAGTGTTTTAAAAACATTCTTTTGTTCCGTTGCTTCTATACATAATAAATGTGTGTTTATATGTTTATACATCAAGATTTTGTGCTTAGTTGCTAACCGAGGCTAAATACTTCAAGGCTGAGTCAAGCTGCACTATAAATGTGGGCTATTTTGCCCATCACTAAATGAAACTGCTTCACCGCTGAGACAAGGCAATGTTGTAAGGGCGCGCAGTGCAACCCAGCCATTCGGAACAAGAAACAACGAAGGTGGTTTCTAACAGAAAGTGCTCAGGCTGTTTGAAGAGGCAGGCTGCCAGGGCTCTACGGGTATCATCCTACTCCCCAGTCCTCAGCTGGGACATGGGTTCAGGAGAGATGAAAGGAGGAAAGATGAAACGGCACGCCATGAACTTTCTTACTGCAACTCTGGTTGCTGCTAGCAAAAGCAAGCAAGCCAAGGAGACACTGGAAGAAAAGACTCCCTCAAGAAGCCCACACCAAATACTCGGAGGCAGTGGTCTGAACCCAGAGCCACACACTGCAGCCAGCATCTGTGCCTGCAACGGTCTAAACTAGAGCCACAGATGCAGAAGCACTTGTGGTGTTTCCAGGCTCTTGCATTCCCAGATCTGGGCTTCAGAACATGCTCAACAATAAACAGAGGAAGAGATGCTGAGACTGGGATTGTGGCAATTACTGCTTTTGCTCTTTTGATTTTGCTACATTCTTAAAAAAAAAAAAAAAAGTACAAAATGTACAGAAAAAAATAAATATATATTTTAAAAAAAGGCATGTACACATACTGCTTCTTTCTTCTGACCCCTGTCAGAAACTCTGTGCAGAAAAGAACTTCCAGCACACAATCGCCTGCAACCAGCTTTTTTGAAATATCCTACTGTGATACATATCAACCTTTTGCTTTGATTGATAGACTTTGCTAGGGAAACACGGCAGAACAGATGTGAGTGCATGGGTGCCATCAAATGAATTTTAACGCTCTTTCTCCCCCCCCTCCCACCCACACGCTTATAAAGTTATTCTGGAAGACATGTGAATCCTAAATTATGGGGGAGGGGAGACTGGGGATTAAGGGACATCTGAAGAAAGTAGTATAAAATTGCACTGAAAGCAAAAATCCTCCCACCATAACCTACCCTTGTCCACCCCTGTGTCAACAAATATGCAACCAATTAATGTAATTGCAGAGTTATTTATGGTGCACAGGAAAGTGTAGTCAGGGACCCTGAGAAACAAGGTTGCGGGGATAGGAACGCCTGGGCTTTCCCCCCTCCCTCCTTTGCAGATGTTTAAGTTGACTTGTGGTGTCCATGTGTCTCATAACCCAGAGCCTGTCGGCTCTGCAGGTGTTGCTTGCTGCATGGGGGTGGGTGAAGTGGATGAAAGGAGACCTGAAAAAGAGTTGGGGTCTTCTGATTTCAAACTGTGACCAAAAGATATTGGCTGTTTTTAAATATTCCCCCCCCCCGCCCCTTGCAGCCTACAAAAGCCCCATACTTAATCCCTTCAGATGACCCTTTCCGACAGCACCAACAACATTTGAACACAACAGGGGAAAAAAAATTCTTAACTCCATGATTTGATTGTTCGGGGTGACAGTTTTGTTACTGTTCAGTGCCCTGCACAAGAGAGGTTTTAATTAGAGCTATTGAGTGGTTTGAATTGGCACAATTAGGGTCAGCATTAATGATTGCTGCATGTGTTCTTTTGAACAGTAAGGGCTTTTTTTTGCCCACGGACAGGAGGGGGTAGCAGCTAATGAACTAGGAGAGTGCAAATTATCTCTGCAAAGCTGGGGCAAGTGTAATACACACTGGGGTTGGAGCAGAGCAGGAGAAAAGAGCGCATCTTGCGGGGCTGAGCCAGAAGGCTTCCCAGCAGTGTGCTGAGCACCATCCGTCCCCACTGCTTGCCATTCGCTTCCTCAGGTACTGAGTACTGCACGGAGCACTGACAGAGATGTGTTCCTTGCATTGCAAGGGAAGGCTTCAGAGAGTCAAAACACATGTACTGGAAGGTACGAAAGGAGATGGGAGAAAGACTGCGGCCTGCTGAAAACCAGGGACCTGCTCGTGCAAATTGGTGCTCCCACGAGTAGGCTTTACCCACCTCCCATGTACTTCAGTTGGCTTACAGGATCAGTTCAAAGGAATACAGCCACATAAGATATGTATTTGTGTATAAGCACACCTCCCATGCATGGGTGGAAATGCCTCCCAAAAAAGCAGGCCTGCCCTGACTGCGCTGAAGGTGGATGCAAGAGGCAAGTGTGTATGGCAGCTCTTCCAAAGGCTGCCCCCACCCCTGCTGAGGAAACAGGAGTCCTCACAGCACCTGCAACTTGACTTAGTGACCACTTCCTATGGCCTCCTTGGGGCTTGAAGGTCTCCTAAAACATGCCTGTTACATAGCCTGAGCCACGTGCTCCATGAAGACGTGCAGAAAACCTCCGGGGCTGTAAGCGGAACACGCTGCCGTGGCACCCCAGCAGACTCGGAGGCCTCCCTTCCACTTAGTTTGTGTGAGAACGGGCCGGCAGGTGGTGGTGACACCAACCCCACATCACTAGTAGGGGCTCCTGTGGACCTGGCTTAGGTCTGGCTGCATCACCCTAGTCGGGGGCTGGTCTGTTTTGGTCTGGCCCCTAAATACCTGTGTAGGTCAGCAAGTCCTCTTCAAAACGTCATCTCTACTTGCGTGCAGGAGTTATATCTCCTGAACGTGGCCCAAAGATGGAGATTGTCAGGCTCCATGTGCCAGAGACAAAGATATTTCAATAAGCTAAGCTAGTTGGCAGAGCAGAAAAAATAGCACGAACATACATACTGCTGGAGGACCGGCTCTCATACATTTTTCACAAAACATTTTCAGCCAAATTTCCTGCAGCCATCCCAGAGCGTGGCCACCAACACCTAACCACCCAAGTTTTTGAGGCCAAGCATTCGTGCCAGCCAAGGCTACACACCCCACCAGTACCTGTGCTTGCAAAGCAGGTAAGGCTTTGTGCACCACTGGAATGGAGAAGCTTGGTAAAACCCTGGGTGTGCAATCTCAGTTGGGAACTAGCCAAATACTTCACCGCTCATCTATGCAAAAGGAGACAATGGTGCCCAAAATATGGAGGGAATAGGGCTCTTTGGTGTGGTTAAACACAGGTTACTCTGTATTTCTGTTTGTAGGTGTTTTCAGGTATTTCAGTGCCTCCCTCACTCTCTAGAAATAATAATCTTCTATTAAAATATCCCACTTTCTTCTTTTAAAAAAAAAGTAAATCATATTATTCTTATTTAATTCTGTGCTCATAGTCTCTAGGCCTAAACCAGCTGAAATTTAGACTGTAACTAACTGGTGATGCTTTGCAAACTGCAGCCAATGGCTGGATAAAAATCCAGTGGGCACTCGCAGCTATGAGATAGCCTTACATTGTTCCCCTGGTAGAAACCAGTAGCCTAAAGTAGGCTGCCTCACCTCGGGTGTGGGCTACCTACTCATTTGTCACATCTGTGGCTTTACAACAAGCTCTTTCCTTTATTACCTTTGTGTGTGCGTGGTGCTAACACCCAAGAGGCATGAGGGCCAACCCTGTAGAGGCTCTGCCTCCGCTGCCGCCAGCAGGATGCGGGTGTCCCAGCCTCCAGGACGTGAAGTGCTCAGCAGCATCAGGCAGAGGTGTGCTGCTGCCAGCAGGAACTGGAGCTCAGCAGGTGGACTGCAGGAGGTGAGAGCAGAGCTGCAGGCACTGCTCAGCCACTCGTCTGGGGCAGGGCTCCGTCCCCAGGCCCTCTCAGGAGCCAGCAGCATGGCTGCAGGTGGCTTCGTCTCAGCAGGCACCCCTGAGTGGAGAAGACATTCCCTGACCAGGAGGAGCTGGTTCCACTGAGGCTCAGCACCAAAGCAGAATTGGAGCGCCTGGGGAAGGGCAGAGACACAAGGAACGTCTCACCAGCGCTCAGCCCCTTTGCCACTGGCTGCTTTTACCTCCTCTCCCCCAGGTCCATCTCATAAGGACTTCAACTGTTCCCACGTCCAGCGTTTTGGTTTGGGCAGACATCCAGCATCGCTAGGCAGATCCAAAACGACACCTCACACATTCTTGAAGGTGTGAAAGAAACAACCAAGCTGAATAGTTTCTCCACCCTCAGGATGCTAGAGGTAATCCCATAGACTTGCCAAGGAACAAGCAAGGACATCCACAAACATTTCACGACCACCTTCTTTGAGTCTACTTTGTTATTAAACAGCTAGGGGCTTTGGCATTAGGTGGAAAGCTGAACATACAACTGCTCAGAAGTGACCTCTGCCTTGAGTTTCTTACCATATATCCTCAAAAAGTCAGCCCCTCAGAGATTTTTCGATGAAGACTTGGATATACATCATCATATAAGTGTATTAATAGTCCTCATATAGGTCTATTACAAGCAAATAAAAATGCTGCAGCCTGGAGGATAGGGACAGTGATATCAATGCAGGCAAAGCTGTCATCTGGGCTCCAGCGTGAGCTTAAGCAACCTGAGAAGGATGTGGGAGCTAAAAGGCATGAGAGAAGGGATGTGACACATGGAGAGCTGAGTGTGAGAGGGAATATTATGAGAAGCTGGCAAAAACTGCAGATAGCACCACGAGGGCTGGCTGGATTTCTCAGGTGGTTAAGGGGGACGTATGTGAGAAGCAGCCAAACCACACAGATAGCTGGAGGGGAACACCAAGGACATTCTGGGAAATAGGACCTCACCAGGCTAGCGAGCCCGGTACCCGTGCTGGTAATAACACAAAGCTGAGATAATCTAGCCGCCAGTATCAGAAATACCAAATTCAGGTGTGAATATGGCAAAACTATGGTGGTCTACTGAGAAAAAAGGACTAAGGTGCAGGTTGTCTCTTTGGATCCAGTCCGGGGCAAACAAAGGGAAATGCAACTTTGGCAAAAAGAGGGGTCAAGAAACACAAATGGATAATAAGGTGTGCAGTTCATGTCACTGAGGGCATCTGGGGACACTTGTCAAGCAGTCCTGTATGCGATCACTGCAGCTGGAGTCAGACAATGAACCAAAACCCTTGTTCTGGCCATGCCAGAAGAGTCAAACCTGCTTCTAACCCAGGCAGAAGACGGGTGAGCAGTGCAGGACAGGTGCTTTCATTTGCAGTTAAGCAAACCCCTGGACAGACAGATTGAGCACCCCAACATCACCACATTGGTGCCTATTCCAGGCCCAACATCATTTGCAACTGCCCACCACTTGATAACAGATAGGAAGATAGGATTTAAAGGCTTTCTGTTTGTTTTGGTTTTGGTTAGTTGGTTTTTCTTTGGTTTTCAGTTAACACAGATAAACCTGGGACAAAAGAAAGTGCCTCACCTACCCTCACGCTCTTGGTCTACACCCAAGAAGTATCTTCCAAGAAGACACTTTGGACTGAGAAATCAGTACTGCCTCTCCTCTACCTCAGTGCGGGCACTGATTAGGAAAGGCAAAATACCCCACAAGCCTGTTGCTGAAGTGATACTTAGCAGTTCTGTAAGCACTCCCAGTAGAAGCTGTAAATGCAGACTTGAAAACTGTCAGGAAAAGCAAATTACTCAGAATTTATGTAATCTGAGCTCTGGCTGAAATTTTGAGTCTTATTTTACTTGATTTAGTCAATCCATTTCTAACTTGAAGAAATACGTCGACTTGAAGCTCCACAGCATTTCATTCACTGTCACTCGGATCACCTATAAACCAGCAGAGAGACTGCTTTTCATAACTCCTCCGCATCGGTTTGTGTCATACCGCTACATTGCTGTGCTGCAGCCAGACCAGCTGAGCTATGGTGATTAATGGCCCCTGGAGACTAAGATGCAAGGCATCTCTCCTTTACCAAGTATTGAGCAGTGAATTTCCCCTCACAGACTTTCCTCCATATTCCCAGGTCTCTTTCCCCTGGCACATCCAGAATTTGTCCTAGCTTAGACCTTGCATGGGGAAGCCAGTAGCCCTCAGCAACTAAAATTTCAGCTCTTCTTTCCTAGGAGAGACTGCTGTTTGTCACCCCAGAGCTCGTTTCCTAGCCCTCTGCTGTAACCTCTTCCAAAGGCAGCTTTTCCTCCAGCCTTGCTACAGCGAAAATAAGTTACTCAGAGTCTGCATCTCAGAGCACTTTGGAAAACTCCGGTGTTGCCAAGGCACTGGCAGGGGGCTGAAAGAAGCCAAGTGTTTTGCTGAATGCTCTTTTGCAGAATAGAAGTATGAGCAAAGCTGGACTCAGCGTACCATCAAACTCATCAGATGTGACTACCAATACCCACTGCAGAAACGGGTATGAGAGCTGGCAGGAACAGAGGCACACACCTATGTGACTTCTAAACTTCCCAGAGCCCCTCCTCACACTGATTTCTCACCAAGCCTGAAAACGTCTGCACTTATTGGAGAATCTATGAGAAAGAGGGGTTTGTCAGCAAAGCAGCATATTCCATATGCCAAAGAGGCATTTGTCAGCAAAGCAGCATATTCCACATGCAACATCAGTTTAGAGTGATGTTTTAAATCTGGTTGGAATGATGATTCTGTAAAACAAACAAACAAACCCACAACTGAGGTAGAGCTATGGCTGTATGTTTAAAACAACTGATTGCGGAGTCACATCTTCACCTTCTTCAGCTGTCCCATTTGCACTGCCTGCACATTATTTACCTTCTCTCATCCTCAAGCCTTCCACTCTTGAACTAAAGAAACCCTACATAGTTTTCCTTGGTGCTATGGCAGCTAGTGCCTGTAATGCAAGATCCCACACAAGAAGTGTAGAAAGTTGTGAAAAATCAGCCTTTTAGCCTGGTCCTCAGCTGGGAAACGTCAGCAGAGCTGGTGCTGTTGGAGTGGCACCAAGGTCCTCAGCTAGGATCAAAGTCAAGGAACGGCAGACCAACGTGGTCCTGCTGACCAGGCAGCTCCGAATCAGAGTGCCTTAGGGCTCCAGCACTGCCATGACAGGGTGGCCCCAA
Source organism: Anser brachyrhynchus (assembly GCF_964034855.1). Taxonomy (NCBI): domain Eukaryota; kingdom Metazoa; phylum Chordata; class Aves; order Anseriformes; family Anatidae; genus Anser; species Anser brachyrhynchus. The sequence continues at coordinate 29,384,417 of NC_137699.1, read as the reverse complement.
GGAAAGCTTCCCACAGGGAGTTACAGCAGGGGCACAGACAGGGAACATAGAATCTGAAACAATAGATAACAATACTGCAAGTGGAGATCCAGTGATCCAACCAGAAGGTACAATGAACGACAATTGTTAGGTCTTCTAGCTGAGGAAGTGTTGCAGCCTTTCTGAGAAGCCAGTCTTTGTTGGCGTACTTGTTAAGGTCCAGCCAGCTGGTACTGTAGGATATGGATGGCCTGCATGGAGACAGTCCTTTGTGGCCTGCAGAGCCCCTAGGTGGTCTGGCAAAAAGATCTCCTTGGGTCCTGCAGCCCTCTGTCTTCCAGTGGGAAAGCTACCAGCTCTCTAGCTGGTGAAATTTCTAGCACGTGACCAAAATAATGACTCTATGCAAATGATGGGAGGGGAAAAAAGGGGGGGGGGGGGGCAGTTCAAGCATGAGGAGCCATTGGCCAAGCACAGGCAAGCAATATTGCAACAAATGCAACACTCTTTCCTTAAAACTGAAAGTATCTTGGAATTTGTCTGAGGCAACAAGGCTAATTCACTCTTCTGGAAAAAAAAAAAATCACGTTCACCTTGGTAAGAACAGCCATTACAGAATTAATTCATTTCTGATGATTTTTAGAAGAACTAACATACACAGTTTATAGGACGAAATGTCTTTCAGCATGAGCTCTGCTGAGCGCCGCTGCGCTCCAAGAGAGAAGATATCTCAATGCCAAGATGCTGGGGAAAGAAACAGCCGTAGCACTGACTGTCATTTCTGAAAACAGCCATCAGCCAAGCAGGTTGCAACGCAGTGACTGTCAGTAGTCCCTGCTGAGGATGTAAGATAAGCAAGATGACGTACCCTCTGGAGTCACCCTGCTCCCACAGAGAACTGAGATGAATGGCTTCAGCCAGGTACCCAGTTTTGGGGAAACTTGTTGGGCAGGGAGGGCCCCATTTCAAGAGCTGCAGGACTGGACACCCCCCTGGACACACGCTAAATAAACTGAGTGTCATTATTTCTTGCTTTTTATGAATCTCTGTCACTGGACTTAACAGCAAACAGGTTTTATCCACATGTCGATGACTTAACTGAGCACAGGAGCGTTGCCAGGTCACATTGGTAGTTATGGAATACCTTTCCCATGTGGCCATTGCTGTAATTTACAGGAGAGATCATCCCCAATCACCACGATCTGAACCAAAGGCAAAAACTTTTAGTGCCTGAGCAAGGTAGTTTCCTGCACAGCCTCAGCCCCCAGCCTGAAGGCAGTGACAGCCACCATCAAAATTCATACACATGGATGCCTGACTTGAGCACCACATCTATGTAGGCTACTGAGAAAAAAAAATAAGTAGCTAATTTTCAGCAGTAATTAAGTTAAATTTTAAAGTGAGATTTCTACTCAATATATTGTCTTCATGGGTTTTGCTCTGACACCTCACGCCCTCTCCTCACCACCTCCTCCATCTCTCCAAGCCACAACAGCCCAGCAAAGGGCTGGCCCACCGCAGCCCGGCATCGCGGTCAGCCCTGCCCCTCGCTGAGCTCTGCAAGCCAGCAGAGCCCAGCCTCACCTCCGCATCCCCAGGTGTGTTTGTGGTTAGCATAACTTTTACGATTGTGATGATGCAAGGCCTGAGCCTGCAGGCGAGGCGGTCCAGGCAGCGCCAAGCCAGGAATCCCAGCTGTGCAGCACCTTGCTGCGCTGCCCCAGCCACGGGCGGGCAGGGAAAGGGCTCCCAGCAAGGCAGAAAGGGAGTGACAGAGCCCAGCAAGGGTGCTGGTACTCACGGCAGCCCTCATCAAGTGCTGTCCTTCCTCTTGCATCATTCTAAAAAAAATCCTAACCTCATCTGCTCTCTGCACTTAAATCTGACATTTGGATGCAGAGGGCCAGGCTGGCACAGGAAACATAATTTAAGAGTGTCTAGCCTCGTGCTTGGTAAATTGGGCCCATTATACAACCCCCTGTCTGTATGTATCACCTTACATATAGGGTACGTATTGATGAAGGGGGATTTTTACATGCTGAATAACATCCACATGTTACCCAGGAGATATTTCCTGTTCTTGGTGCTGCTGTGTCATTAATTTTCCTGCTTGTTTTTACTGTTTATCTCTTGAGCTGAAGCGTCTAGAACTGTGAAAGCCCCCTCCAAGAAGTCAGTAATATAAACACCATCAATATTTATGATGGACACATAGAGAAAAATATTCCACGATGCAATGCCTTGTTTTCCACACTGCTCAGTTAGGGCTGGGATGCCTCAGAGTGCTCTTCGGCTTTGCCTGTCTTCCATTTTTCCCCCAAGCAGCCCAGTCACCTCGCAGCACCGAGGATTTTCTGTCCCTTTAACAATCCCCTCGCCTGCCAGACTTCCTCCTTTCATAGCCCCCAGGCGCTCCCCCGTCTCTCCCCCAGGGCTAGTTAATATGTGCCAAATCCTGACACCCTGAATGGTTTCCCAACGCCGACACTAATCACATTTTCGGGAGCAGGTCAGCAGTGAAGGAGCTGAAATTCGTGTGAAAAAGTCCCCGGGATGGCCCCGGTGCCTCACACCTGCGTGCCCTATTCATCCGCACTGTTTACACATTGTCATCCACAATTAATTCTTTCCAGGGACGCTCCACCGCCTGCCCTCCCGTTGCACAGGGACCCCATTCGGAGCTGTTGTGTCTGTTAAATTGAGCATGGGGTGCTGTGATTAAATTAAGTTTTGTGGCTCTCTCGCTCTCCCTCCCTCCCCTTCTCCTTTCTCTCTGTTAATAACGATGCCTGATAGAAGATTGCTGGCACTGGAGTAAAGAGGTAATTACAGGCACTAAAAGTAGGGGAAGAAAAGTTTGTATTTGGAAATGTGAATGGGGACGTCTTTTCCAATGCTACCCTCGGTGCGAGGTGGAAACAGCAGCCCCGTGCAGTGTCCAGGGTACAAGGAGGAGGGCATGGAGCTGCACGTGAAGGTCTGCCATAGGCAGAGCAGAACTCAGATCCGAGCGAGCCTCTATCTCCTGCCCTGAAAATGGGTTTTCTTCAGCAAGTGTCATTCCCACCTTCTGCTGCGGTACAGGACTGCTTGGGCTGCACAGCTGTGTTAGTGCATCTATGGGGCATGCACCAGGAAAATTGCTCTTCTCCCAAGACATCATACCCAAACACACCAGGAGAAATCCCCTGAGCTAGAGGGCTACCAAATTATGTCCCCATACTGACATTCATCTGCACCATGGAACAAAATATGGAACGAGAAAGGCTCCTGGGAGATGAGGAGGAGAAAAACAAGAGACAGGAATTTGACCAGCTTTTACACTCTACAAGTTTGCAAAAACACCCATGAGGCAGCAACATTTCATGAAGTGGACAACTGTTTTTTATTACTGGTATGTCTGTGAAATCAAAGAGCCATTTTTTGCTCAGAACAGGAACGTGCAGAAACTCCAAGCAAGCCGAGCCGGGTGGATTTGGCTTTCCGCCTTAGTTCAGCCACTCGCAGGACTCGCTACCACAGTTCGGCTGCAGCCCTCTGGCACAGCACGCTAAATGTCACGACGGCAAGAAGAACAGGCCCCAGACCCTCCTAGCCAGCTGAAGAGCAGCCTCTATTTGCTTTTCAAACACTAGCTCACTTCAGACAAAAAAAAATAAAATAAAATAAAACAAGAATTGCCCTAAGTTCTGAGGCCCCAATATCCAAGACGTATTAAACATCACAAAATTCATTGGCTACAAGCACAGTCTCTTAAGGCTTGGAAAATAGCAGCCTCTCTGATTTTTATCCTATGCAAGAAAATTGCCCCTGCAAGAGAAAAATCTTCATGTCAGCAATTAAAAAAACAGCCGCCTCATAAATATTGCTGTAAAATATTGTTGCATGCCCATATGAAACGTGCTGGAAAGCACATGCTACATCCCCCTCTAGTGCTGAACCACTACAGAATAGCAACCTAACGCTGCTGCTGTTTTCTTCAGCAGGAGTGGAGACTTTTCTGCAGCAATCCATGATTAGGCCCTATAAATGAACCAGGAAGGTGGCTGCCACATGTGAAGGCATTTTTACTGGATGCTATCTGCTGTACAGCAGATACATTCATAGGGACTGAGAAGCCTGAGAGTCCTTGAAATCAGTAGGGTTTAAATAACTTGTAAATACCCAGGACAAATGTTTTTTTTTTTTGCAAGTCCCCTTACTTATTCTGTACTTCCACTGGAAAACTATCGAGCCATACATGTCACACACCTGATCAAGGCCCACCCCACAGCATCCAAGGCCTTTTGTGCTCTGCATGGAGCAGTACCAGAGGAAAGCAGCCCCTCCATAAGCACCAGTTATATTTATTACCCTCCCTATCATCCTCCCTTCACAGACCTTACTGAGAAAAGGAGCCCATCAGCTTCCCACGAAACAGCCCCTCTGGGTTAGATGGGGAAGACCAGTTTTGGTGGGTGCCTGCACCCTATAACACCAGCCTGTCTCACTGCCTGCACCTACAAGGATGGTCAAATTCAACGCCGAGGTCACACCAGACGTACGGGTGCCCAGAGCATCTGGCAGCTCACAGCAAAGCCATGCAGGCTGCAAGCCCTGTTTGCCAAGCACACAGGGAAGAGCACTGGGCACCCCAGATTCCCCTGTGCTTTGTGAAGCAGAACTCTTTAAGGGTTCGGTTTGCACCCACCTTGCAATCTACTTGGGCATGGCCTCAGCTCATTAGCAGACGAGGGAGGAAGCAGGGCAAGGGCCAAACATCAGGGACCCAGGTGGGTGAAATCTGCCAAAGCAGACAACAGCTGAGCACAGGTCTTTATAGTGGAGGCACTTGAGCAACATCAGTGGCAGGTGGGGGCAGCCCTGCCTACGAAAATTTAAAGGGAAGGCTCACAGTTAAGTTGTTTTCCTGAAGTAGAACTACTAGAGATATTAATAATATAGTTGTGACAAATCCTGCAAGCTGCCTACCACCCTTTTCTCCCACCGAAACCAGTGAGAGTGGAGGATGTTCAGCGAATTATACCACTTGCCCAGTTAATAAACAATTTACCGAAGGATGCACAGTTTTGAAGTGCTCTGTAAACACATATTAATCAATCATTAGATAATTAAGATAATTCCCTGCTCTTTTTCCCCGGCACTCCCCAGTTGATAGATGTTCCTATAGCAACGCAGCGGTACGGGGAATGCAGGGCTCGGCCAGGCGATGCTAGCGGAGGACCTTTGCTCTCCAGCCCTCCAAAAGTCACGCAGGGCAAGCGGAAGGGGGCTGCGAGAGGTGACATGCAGGAAGGAGGCTTTCAATTTTAATGGAGATTCTTGCGATGACAGTCTATGCAAATAGGTACATGAAAGAGGAGAGGAAACAGGCAGGGGGAAGGGGGGGAGAAATTAACCCTGGTTCGGATTTCAAAGCAAGCCGGGAATAATTTTTGTAGCTAAGAATAGTTGCAATCCACCTTGTTCGCCTCGGTCTCGGCCCTGCATAATCCTGACGTTCGGGGTCTGAAATTACAGCTGGGGGAGGGAGGCCCGTGCTGGCGGCCCAGGAAGCGCTGCCGCTGCCCAGGCCTCTCCGCCATCACCTTTATGGTTCCTTTGTGTCACCAAAGCCAGCGCCGAACAAAGGAGCAGGCCCTCTGCTTTCGCAGGGCCCTCGCAGTTGTTTTGCAAATGAGATTGCTTGATTGGAGAGCAAAATCAGAGATCTTTTGAAGCTGCTGCCCAGGAAAGGGGGAGGAGGGGCCCAGTCCTGCACAGCAAGCAGTAGGATCTGCCTGGTCGAGAATGAACCAGAGCAGCTGGTAGGTAAAATTCTTCAGGAACACCAGCAAGACCCGACAGCCGTCTCCAGAAAAGAAGAGGGTCTGCTAACATCCCGAGAGCAACTTCTGTTCTTATGTCAGCCCTCTCACCCTCGCTCCCCCTGGGGGCCAGCCAAGCCAGAGGCTGCCTGGGCCGCAGCCAGCGCCTCGAGCAGGCGAGCGGGGCTCCTCAGCTCGTCCTGGGAGCGTGTGCTCTGGGGGGTCTGCTCCATCCCCACGCCAAGGACTAAGTCCAGGGGACCAGCCTGCAGCCCTCTGGGGAGCTGATTGATGTAGATCTTGTCAACACCTATACAGGCGCTCGCTGGGAGACTTCCTCCTTTTTTGATCAGAAAACAGCTTCTGCACAATTAAAAAACGCCCGTGGGAAGATGGGGACACCGCTGAAATGAGATTGTGTTTTGTCAGGGGTGAACTGTCAGAGGTGAACTGCCCCCCAGTTTTTCATTCTGGTTCAGTTCGACATCAAAATGAACTTTCCCGAAAAGGCCTCTGTTCTTTCCTGTGCATGGGGCCTTGTGGCTGAGCTACATTTACTGAGAACAACGTGGACCTTGCCCAAGCTTTATGGGAGCTGGGCAAAGCTCCCAGGGAGCACAGCCCAGAGGAGAGAATGGGACCCAAACCCAAGGAAACGGACTGCCTACTTTAATGTTAAGCAGACTTGAAACGAAACGTTTCATGTCAGTTCAACAAATTGAAACAAAACATTCCTACCTCAGAAACGTCAAAATGCTTCACTTTGATCCAAAAAATGTCAAAACAGAACATGTAGACATTTCTGAACATGACTGTTTTAATTCCAGGAAACAATTTTTTCCTATTTTTTTGCCCCAGTTTGTTCTGTTCTGGAAAACAGAAGCAGAAACTCAAAATTTCACATAGCTCTCCTTAGAGCTGTTTATCACAGGAGGGACTAATACTCCCTATACACATATGTGTGCCTGAGCACTCTCACACTCACGCTGGGTACATCTGCCGTGCCTTTTCCAGGCTGGTTTCACCACCCACAGAGATGCCAGACCGGCAGCCCCATGGCCAGAGGACACCCTTCAGCCTGCAGGACATCCCGAGCATCTGGGCACACCCAGTACAAGTGTTCTGTCACATACAGGAGGCAGCATCACTACTGGTGCTGTAGGATTCGCACAAAAAACAGTCCTCCCTCCCAGCCAGGGCAGGTGTGGGTTTTGGTCTGAACTGTTTCAGACCAAATAGTTTATACTGCAAGTGTGAATCGTTTGAATAATCCCCTGCTTTGGGGAGCAATACTAAAAAGAGTGCTTGCTGAAAAAGAAGGATGTAGGAATTTGACAAACCACTTTAGTGCATTTTGATCAGTGAACTTAATTTATATTGCCGAGGATTATGGATCCTGTCCCCAGTGTGATTAACAGCACACTAATATGGAGAAAGGTGACCCATTCTGAATCAGGCACTGCATGCCCAAGATGGACCCACAAGTCTACTTTTGCCTGTATAATCCTACCACCATACCTAGTAACAGTTTGACTGCCTTGTGTAGCCATGACTTACAGTATTGTTGCCTTCCAGCTGAAGGCTGCAAACGCGACTGTGTGTGTCACCGACCCCTTGGAGAAAAGTGCTCCTCTTCTGCCAGAGCAAAAGCCAAACCAGGGAGTAAAGTCTTCCCCTGTGCTCCTCCATCAAATCATTTTAGCTGTTCTGTGTTTCCTATACACTTGAGATAAACCCGTTTTTCCCAAAAAGCCAGATGACTTCCTGAATCGTTGTTTTGTACAGTCTTTCAGTGCTGACTCCCTCTCCATTATATATCCCCAGCCAGGGTCCTGTCTTGTTTCTACAGTGTAAGGTGTCTGCACATGGGTACATGATGGCTCTCTTGCACTGGTGGGATAGTTCACATGGCTAGATTCTAGTCACATCCATCCTACCCCTCTGGATCAGGCTGGCCAGGACTTCTCCAGGGGTGATCCACGCTCCTCTTCTGCCAGACTCTCAGTATTTGTTGCCCAGGTTTCCCCACTACAAGCCAGTCTTTGCCTGGTGCCTTCACCTGGGCAAACTTATCTATATTCTGGTCTCTTCCTTTTGGGGGGAAAAAGATTCTTTTAAATATTTCCCAGTGGTCACTACTGCAAAAGCAGCAACTCTCATCGTCCTGGACATACGCTGCTGTGCCAGGAGATCTATTTCTCTCATTTTGTATAAATAACCCCTAATAATTCATTCTGCTAATTCCCTGCCTCTGCCCAACTTTTCCAAACTCATTCACCCTTTAAGGATGTAAAAATAAACTGCAGGAACAATTCATATTGCATCTACGGCTAAACAAACTCTCTTGGGTTCCACTGTTACCCAAATAGTACCCTCCAGACTCATTCCCTGTGGGTTGGCAGTAGATCAGCACTTGCAGGCTCTCTCAGAGGTTTGGATCTGATGCAAAATCTATCTTCTCTCTGAGTCCTTGCAGTGTCTTCATGAGGCTCCTGCAACAGCCTAAAAGAACATCCAGAAGGCCTTATCCATCACCGGGCTGTCCTGGGCTCCAAGAGGAGAGTGGATCTGAGATGGGCTGGCTTCCAGGTGATGATTGCTCCCACCTCCCAGTAACAGCTTGCAGCAGTCTTGCCAATTGCTGGGATATGTCCCTAAATATAGGAAGGTTTGGGGCTTTCAAATGTTATGTAGATGATTACGAGATCTTCCTTTTAGGGATAAAAGTGCAGTGACATTTCGTGGAAGCAGTATATCACCTTTGAGAACAAAAGCATGCATTGTTTAAAAATAAAGAATAACCACAGAAACAGAGGAAATCAGTACGTAGGTTATGTTCCAAAAGTCTCTCCAGTGAAGCTTCAGATGTGCACTGTTGCCGTCATTCTCCTTGAAGACTATTTCAAGGCTGTACTAATATGTGGATCATGAGTGTGGCTGTTACCATGGGCACATATCTAATCAAATGGATCCTAATTATGTATATTACCCAATTTGGCACGTTGAGAGTGCTTCAGTGATGATTCTTCTGCTTGTCTGACAAATAACATGATTATTCAGTAAGCTGCATATGTTTTAATGTTGTATTTTTGTTCTTTGATAAGAAACTGTCTAACTAACCAAAAGTGCTTTTCACTTACAAAGGCATAGTTAATATTAGCAACCAGATTCAATTCATTATTTTTAATAAGCTAATAAATATATTTAAGACTTCTTGTGCTATGCTCAGTCACCTTTAGAAAACACTTTATCATTAGTCATTAGCAATGAAATGGTCTCTTCTTTTCAAGGATGAGAGCACTTTTAAAACTTCAGTTTAAGATTATAAATTACAATGCAACTCACTAAAAATAGATTTTAAAATTGATGTTTGTCTTTAGCTTTAAGATGGAAAACAGATTCTTTATATAAATCTTGGATTTATGGGAGAAGCAAGTAATTTTTCAGGAACAAGTCAAAGAGAAGTTGGTGTCCATTACCTTCACAATATGAAAAAAAATGTAAAAGATTGCTGTTTCTCCCACATTACCACAATGCTCCCTGGCACAAGCAGAAAACAAAGCTTTTCCTGTGACACCCACTGAAGGATGGAGTTGCTGGCAGGACAGTGGGACAGGTAATGATGGAGGCTGTAGAGCTCAGCCATGCTTTAAATCATCTGAGACAACAAGCTGGGAGACCAGGTGGGAGCCTGTCAAACTTGTGTCAGCAGGAGTCGAGCTTTTTGGGACATGAGCTGCATACAGCGTCTCTCTTTCCTTCTCTGTCTTTCTGCCAAGTCTTTACTCACATAATTTGCTCCTAAATATATTTGGAGAAAGGACAGAGACAGGTCCCCCTGGAGTTTCCATCCCCATCATGCCCACACGGCCACCAGAAGGTCATGCAGTGCTCAGGTTTTAGCAGCTCTTCCTTCCCCTTTTCTGTACACTGAAAGGATAATGCAAGGAGAAAGGGAGCTTGTAAACCATCTCAGGTGACCAGAAACACACCATCTTCTCTTCTTTTCTTCCTATGACACCTGAAGTCTGAAAGAGACAAATGTGTGAAGTGCGGAGTTCAAATGGTAGGCATAGGAATGAAGCTAACTGTTGAGCTGCAAGGGGACTGGCATAACTGAATAGGAAACCACCCAAACTGTGAAGCTTCTAGTTAAAACTAACAATAGAAAATCATCATTTGTCAGAGATGATGACAAGTGGATTAGATCATAGTAAGAAGACTGAGGATGTAGCCATATGATGCCCAGATAAGAAATCATAAATATAGCATCAGGTTGGCTTTGGGCAAATTCTTTTGAAAACCCTGAAGAAAACCCACTGGTGAGCCCAGCTGCTGGTCAGAGAAAAGAAGAGGATCCTCTACCCTTGACACCCCAGTGTGGGTGGGTGAAAGAGGTGAAGGAGCCCCCTGTCAGTGCCTATTGCCCACTGGTGTCAGCATGGGTACCCAGCTCCAGTCACCAGATGGGTGGCCCAGGAGAGCAGGACTTACCTGGTGTGGCTGTGGTGGGTTGAGAGGTGGGTCAATGAGCTCCAGCGGGTCAATTCACCTGTGAATAAGCCAGTATAATTTGAGTTTGTGTAGCTGTTGCTGTAACACTTAGTTTAAATGTTGTTTGTGTATAATTGAAGCATTAGTAACAAAATACACAGTAGAAGCTGAAATATTGGTTTACAGGGTAAAGGATGGTATCGTAACATTCAATATTACCCATGCTGGTTGCCATCCAATTCAGCCAGCAGTCTCTGTGCTAATAAATATTTAAGTTCCCAGCTTCACTTGCTCTGTGACACCAGACACCAGGAGACTAAGTAAGTCCTCCCCTCCCTCCCCCAGCCCCCACATCATTAAAAATAATTAAACTCTTCTCCTCCTGTGGTGTCCAGGTGTCAGAAGACACCTGGTAAGTCTCACCTCTAACCACCCGTGGATGCAAGGATGGCAGCACTGCAGCTCCTGCCGGTGGGGCAGCCTGGCCTGGCCGAGCTCCCCAGGGCACAGCAGGGAGCCACAAGTTAATCAGCAGTGCCCTGCCGTAGGTCAGCACGCGGAGCTATCTGCGTTCTCCAGTGTTTGTCATTTTCCATCAGACTCCATTTTCCTCCCAAATCTCTTTGGTGTACCAATTAATCCAGAGGGTTTTCATTTACTCAGGCCGCCTAAACCAGCAATACGCTAATACCCCCCACAATCTCTGCCAACAGCTCGTAATGCATTTTAACTGCTCTTCGGCCTTTGATGTGTTAGCCTTCTGGGCAACATTATCATTACCCTTTATATACCTCCGTAGGTGAATGCAGTGCTGTACAGCGGCTCGCATATGCTAACTGAGAGCCAGGGTTTGTTTGTGCCTGAAATAAAGTGTGTTGTCCTAGGAATCCTGCAAGAATTGTTCCGTTTTTGTTAGTAAAACCCCAAACAAGCTGCTGACCCAGAATAAAAGACAATAATATCCTGGGAGATCTTATTTTCAAGTGGATGAGCAAATATAGTGAGGAAAAGGACAAACTGAAAGAGGCCTTTACCTGGGGAGCAATGCTGCGATAGGAAGCCTCAGTGGTGGAAAGGAATTCTGGTACGAGTCTGAGTGTGGACAGCATGCCAGCACAAGCTGGTAGTGTGCCTTGCACACGTGCACGTGCTGTAAATAAAAACGCTGCTTTAGCTGAAGCACCGGATACAGCTAGATTCAGGGAAATATAAGGGGCAATTTGTAGGGAGCCGGGGGCATGCATTCTTCACAACTTTGGAGCCATTTACGGTTTTGAGGGCTCTCTTAATGGAAATAGTTACAATTGCATTTCTCAGGGAACATAAATCAGCATGGGTGGCGTCAGGCTGACAATTTGGAAGGGCGCTCAGCCCAGCTCGGAAACTGTGAAAGCATTGAAAGGTCTGAAAGCTTAGTCTGAGATCGTACAGGTTAGCCAAGGTCGTTTTACAAAGGCCACATGATTCACAGGTGCTTACAGCGGGTGGGTGGTGAAACAAGCTCCCCAGAACAAGCTACTTTTGTGGAAAAAGATGGATACCCGATGCAAATATGGGTGCGCACAGTGGGGTCTGTGGAAGGTGGAGCAGAGTCATTTCTAAGGGGGGCTGTCAGAGTCAGTGTGAGAAAAGGCGTCTGCCCCTGGTACTGTGTCCCTGAGCCATCCAGCGAGGAGAAAGATACTGCCCTTGTCCAGCCAGGCTGCAGGCTGCAGACTGCTCTACTGATCCTGCCACGTTCTCTGACACGAAGGATTCAATGGCTCCCCCAGGCCCCATGGTCAACCTGTACCCACAAGGCAAAGCCCTATCCTCCAGAGGGCTGTCTGTCCTTGGTGGCAGTGTCCCCTCTCCTCCTCCACCTTCTCTAGCAGCCCTCACACAAGGGGACCTCAGGCTTCAACGCTGCCAGTGCCGGGCCCGCTTTCAAGCAGCACGGCGGGCACTGAACAATAGGCCGCCATGTTGAGGCAGCTAGAGCCCACAGTGCGCCTGACAGCGCAGCAGAAAATACTGTGGCGGGGCACAGCCCTCACGTACAAAGCTGACGGGCCCCTGAGAGTTCATTGTGAAGCAGCCACTGACGCGCACAGCTAGCGCTGAGGAACACAAACTGTGCTTTCTAAAAATATAAAAGCGCGGTGCCTGAGGGAGGGCAGCTCGGGGCAGGAGAAGCGGGGGGAAGAAGCTGTCTCTGTCGCCCCATCCTTGCAGGGTTTTCCAGGCTTCCCTTGGGCAGCCTTATGCTGTGGGCTGGGGGAGATTCAGAAAAACAGACGCTGTGGGAGGGCATGGCATGCCCACAAGCTGCCTCAGTGCCATACAAGTGAGCCCCAGGTGGAGAGAGTCTCGTTCTTTGTGAGCCCGCAGGGGAAGCCACATCCCTCTGCCAGGTTTTGGAGGTAGGAGATAGCTCTCCCAGCAAAGCTGTGGGTTTGCAGAAGACCTGGCAGCTCTGAAGCATGTGGCCAGACGCACCTACACCGGACAGCCAGGTGTCTGCCACTGGCTGCCCTTTCCAAGCCCACAGATATGGCAGATGAAGAGTGCTCCTCAGCCTCCCGTGCTGCACAAGGGAGTGAATCCCACTGCTGGGCTCTGCTCTGAGCCCCCGGGAGTCAATTGGTAGTGAGGCGGTGGATCCTTCCTTCCATCACTCTTTTTGGGCAGGAAGGAGATGATGCTGCACCTGGGGAAACTGCCTGGAAACTCACAGCTGCCCCACTCAGGTACCCAGGGCTCCATAGGACCCGACATGAGGGATGTGCTGCCCCATCCCACACAGGGGGGTGTGGGTGCAGAAAGTGCCCAGTCTGCAAATGCAGAAACGGTTAAAGTTGCTGGTAAATAAAACTTGCAGAAGAAAAACATGGTCTGGGCAAAGAAAAGCATCCTTTCCAGCACTGCCAACCCCACATACTCAAAAATTATGCATCAGACTCCAGAGAATCACAGCTTAAGAATCACAAGGGTTTTTGTTCTGGTTTTTAGAGAAAATTATAAATGTTTGAGCTTCTCCTAATTGCGCTCTGGTTTCTTGAACTTTATGATCACATTTTCAAACTTTTCTCCAAATCCCTGAGGGCTACAAACTTCTACATTTTTATTATAAAATAAAGTTGAGAACCTCACCTAATGCCCAGAGCTTTGGGGCAAACAGCAAGATCAAAAGACTTATGCTAAAATGAGGAGAATAGGAAATACTAGAGATCTCAAGAATGAAAACCCTGCAATATACGTGCCTCTTGCCATTTTTTCTCTACTGTTGCGCAAAAAGCTTTTAGAAGATATTTTGCTGTCTCAAAAAACATCGCATTGCTTAACTGCATTTTTTGCCAACTTTAAGAGCAGGTCTTCAGTAACATTTTGCCTCTGAGAACAGCATTGCTTGCAGCAAAGAGGCACAGAAAAGTTAAGCCAGGGGCAGCAGCCTCAATTTTATTAGGGACACAGAAGCACAATGTTTCCAACAACATGTTGCATGCTATGCACTACTGTTCAGGGAGCTGGGAAGGTTCAGAAACATTATCCAAGGTCAAACCCAGACCTGACATGCAATTTTTAGCCTGGTCCACACCTCCTTTGCAGAGCAGAAACATATTGCCAGAAAGGGGCAGGTGGGTGCCATCCAACTCACTTTTTTCATTTCCTACAGCACTGAAAGACCTGCCATATGTCTTTCCAGGGATACCTGTGTTAGGGGTTAGATAACTGTGATAAATGTATCAGTCAGTGAGGAGCTCAGTGATCCTCCAAGATTAAAGGCCAATCTGAGAGCAGACTCAGTACTATGCCTCTTGAAAGGGTCTGGCTTGTAGCAACCTGATTATCGATCGCTGTCTGTAAGAGAACGTGATACTCTCTTGTGCGCTGGTCTCGTTAGCTTTATTTACCACGACACTTCCTGAAACATCCTCTGGTAGATATAATGGCTTCCTTTGTTTGCTGTCAGAATGAACTAATGGAAATAAAAACACGCTGCTAATAATTGTGTCCTGCTATAATTAAAGCAAGACAAAAGCATTGCACTGCTGGTTTTGGCTCGCCGTTGCCTGGGTGCTTGTACAAGACCTAGCACAGGGGGTGACCACAGGAGCAACAACAACCAAAAGACAACAGTGCCTAATTCATTTAGGGAACTCGAAGCCACAAGGTTTCCATCAGCCCAGAAACTCAGCAAAATATCCAGGAGGACAAGGAATACATTTGGATAGCCAGAGTATCCACAGGATGTGGAAAAAACACTCCTCAGGCTCCAGCGTTTAACTTGGGTATTTATTAATGGGAGCAATAAGGGACTTTGTCCATTAGCAGGTCAGTCAGTCCATCACTGTCTGATAAGGATTCGCTTCCCTCAGTTTCTAAAATAAGTCACGGTGGCCAGAGACAGGTCAGAGGATGGATGTACCTTATTCCTTTAGCACAGTTAGGCAAGATATGAGGCTCTCCTTTCCTTTTATGCAAAGAAGCAGGCACAAACCCAGTGGAGATCAGCCTGTCTTTGAACTCGCCCAGAGGTAAGCAGCAGCAGGGCTGTCAGCCACAGGCACGCACCTTTGCTGGTGTGCAGACAGGAGCCAGCTCCCTGGAGCACTCCTGACAAAGCTTGGCACACGTGGGCCTAAGGAGCTGCAGAAGGTGAAGATGGATGGCAAAGTACACAAATAAGCAAGGGGTTTTCAAGAGCCTGCTTGAACTTTGAAAAGTTCATGGTTCATCGGCACTGTGCAGAAAGGCCAGGAGTTCAGGAGGGAGGCAACAGGGCTTTAGCAGGATGGTGCACATCAGCTGCACATCAGGGCTGGGGCACTGAGCTTCCCTTGGACCAAAGGATACACCATCACACCAGGCTCCCAGCCTTCCCAGCATTACATCAAGGCACAGTGGAGCCCAGTACCACATCTCCCATCCTCTAGGGTCTTCATCCTCACCACACCACCAGGAAGCAAAACATGCCTTCAGTCCCTGCCTGTAGAGGAGGAACAAGGGCAGAAATTTGCTTTCCTAATGTTCCTAATGTCCTAAAGCAAGGGCAAGCAAGGAAATAGGTCCAGCTTGCTTCTCCCACAAGCAAACAGCATAACCCTCTGCTTGTCCTACCTTCTTGGTCTGCATCAGGGTCCCGTAGCAATGGGTGCAAGTTTAAGACAAAGGGAATGACAACAGTGGGGGAAAACAGCAACTCTCTCCCAAAATGCAAACTAGAAAGCGGTGACATAACTATGTCACTGAGTTCTCTCAAAGCTTGCCTTGTAAACAAACAGATCCTCCTTTGCTTTTTCCCCTATCTGAAGTCGCTACACCCTCGCTGCGCTAATGGTCAGTAACGCTGCATGCCCTCCTGATGGCTTAATGCCATGTTTCTGCTGCCTGTAGATTTAATCAGGATTCCTTAGCAACATCAAGAAGCCAAACCTGAAGAAACTCTTCGGTAACTGGAAAGGGTTATGCTCATCTTATTAAGCTCAGATTGCTTCAGGACCTTTCCCCTCCCCACCCCACACAGGGGACAGTGATAAAGCAGGGAGCAAGCTCTAGACTGACCCAGGCTGTCTGCTCAGTGACTTTCTCAGCCCTGAGCCTTATGAGCAAGTGCAGTGTGGCTGCAACAGTTATTTCTGACTTGTGGGGAAATCTCTGCTGTGAAGTAAGCTCGTGCATCCTCCTCTCAAAGCACCTAATGTGCCAATGGGAGAGGGGAAAGTCTGATCTAATACAAGCAATCTACAGCTTTGCTGCAAAGACTGCGAGTAGCCACAAGAGTAAGAAAGAACAGAAACGGTGTCTTCAGACACCACTGTCAGTGATGCAAAGATGGCAAAGGAGCATACAAGAATCAGACAAAGCAATGAACTCTGCAGTGGCACCAGCAATTTCATCCTTATTAGCCCTGTAACTCCTATAAGTATCCTGCAAAGGCACTGAGGAGCGTGGCATGCTCCCACATGGTGCTCTCCTACTAACTGAGCAGTTTAAATCTATGGAAATAGAACTTGAGCACAATCTACCCTGATGAAATTACTTAAAATGTAAGCTTGGATACAAATGAAGCACACTTACTTCAGGTCAAGGCAAAATTGACCTTCACAGGTGAAAGGCATCTACAGCTAGAAGACAGACAAGAGGCCAGGGAACCTTTTATTACCCAGATCAGCTCTCCCAAGCTCATACTACAATGGCTTGTCAACTGACCTACAGAAAACACAGCATTTTCTGCAAAGCCGTAGCCCAGCATAGGTCAGAAGAATGGCAGAAAAGGCTTGTTTTTCCCAGGAAACTAAGAGCAATAATCAAAGCTATATGGATCAGATAGAGGCTTAAGGAAGGTCCTGATGGCCTGCCAACAGCATTTTACCAAAGTCTGAAGGAAACTTAAGCTGTCAAATATTTATGAAGCTGTCTTTTACATCTGGTCCCTAAGGAAACGAAACAGTCAAGATCAACTAGACCCACTAATTACGTAGTTAACAAGTGACTACAATAGACAATAAGCAATATCTTGGGGAAAAATAAACATCACGGAAACAAACTTCCTACACTCTGTGTAATCATCCCCCCACCAGAGGCCTGTCTTTGGGGTAAGCCTGCTCAATGCCACCCTTCCTGTGGGCAGGGGCAGCCAGCCAGGATGTCCCTCCACAGGTGGGGACACAGTGGTGGCCCAGGTGTTCTCCTCACCCCACCGCAAGTGCAGGCCTCCACGGCTGATGTGGATGCCTTGGGATTGGTTTCTCCAGAGCTCCCCGGACTCTGAGGACATAAGCATAAGCAATGCCCACCTGACCACCGAGCTCAAATTTACAGTGAATTCCCTAAAATGGAGAAGAGGCATAGGAGTTAGCTGGTTTTTCACTGCTGACCAGCTGAGAGCTGATGCTGCTGAGCACTCCCCGGGCCCCCACAAGAGACAAAGCCATCAGGAACATCACAGGAGGGTGCACTGTACCCTCCTCCGCCTGCTTAAAATAAGTGTCACCAAAGCAGACAGATGCTGGCGCTATGTCTCAGCAGGCACTAATTTAGCCCATACGCAGCACTCTTACATCATTTGTTCTGGGCAGAGCTAATTGCAAAATTAATTATTTTCCTATCAAACAAAATTGTGTGAGAGGTTTGGGTTTTTTTTCTTTTAATCCTGATGGATGCTAAACAGGATTTGAACAAACACAAACAACGCTGGCTCCTGCTGGCACTCAGAGAAGTGCTGTGGGGCAGAGCCAGCAAACGCCCAGCACTGGAACTCGTGGCGCAGCCACCACGACGGCATGGGGACACCCCGCCACGGGACACAGGGTATTAGACCACGTGCTGTGGGATGCCACCACAGACACAGCTGGTCAGTGAGTCTCTGATGGCACGCCCCAGTAGCTGGGAGAGGCCTCCATGGTGTGGTGCCAACCACTCGGACCAGGCCCCTCTCCAGCCCCCCTCACCCTGCCGGCCCCCCAGCATAGAGACACGGCGGGACCCAGCACAGGGGTGAGGAGAGGGGAGCACGGCCCTCATCCTGGCATCAATTGCCCCAGCTCATGGTGGCTTGTGCCTATTTATAGGAGGCCCTACTTGAGCATGGGGCTGGACCAGACAAACTGCAGAGGTTCCATCCAACCTCAACGGTTCTGTGATCCTGCAATGGTTTCCATCTCAGGACAAGCCTGATCGATTTGTTCTCGTTACTCGCTATCCATCAGAGTAGGATCAGACATAAACAGACTTAATCACCACCCCAGACACACAATTTTCCTTGTGTCGAGCCAGACCAAACTGCAGGCAGCAGCTGCTAGTCACACAGCTCAGAGACCTACCCTGCGTGCATTTATGAATAAGCCCAAGGCAACCAGCATTTGAGCAACCCAAAAGGCTGGGGAGGAGACACAAAACCAGGTCAGCTTCTGCTTTAATTATGACAGGGGCTTCTGGAGAAAAACGATGGCTCTTCTTGTTTTTAAAGAGCTAAAGGTACCTAGCTTTTAATTGGGAAGCCAGGTGGGCTGCATCACCCAGATGATGATAACAGAAGTGAACTGTGGCCTTGGGGAGCCACAGCTGGAACAAATCATGGCAAGGAGCGATTGCCCCTGCAGAAACCCATCCTCTTCAAGCCTGGTGGCCACTCCAGCACCAGGCAGACACAGCTGCAAGGGTAACCCTACCTCAGGACAGGCTGCTCCAGTCCTTTGGCATTCCTGTGGTCAGATGGGTGCTGACCCACCACCAGCATCCTCCTGAACAAAAGGACAACACTCAGCAGCTGGGGGGGAGAATGAAGAAACAATGATATAACAAAGGCTCAGGAGGCTGCTTCTGACACTAAATGGAGCCAGACACCTTAAAACCCCACAGAAAAAAAATATTTAAGCATGTAACTGTACAGCAAGTAAACCTTACATGAGTAAAGTACGGGCACCCAGATGCCCAGGTCACATCTCAGACTGTGGGCCAACATAGTGTGAAATCTGGCGCAAATCACATCGCCACCACTCTTATTGGGCACATCTGCTGAAGTATGGCCTTTGGGCAACAACTGGGCTGAGTTCAAGTCATGTTAAATTCTGTAAAAACACAGAAGAAATAACAGCCCCAGCTGCAAATTGGAAAACTGGACCTCGGCTCCCCACCAGTGAAAGAGGCACGAGAGCCTCTTCATATTTGTCAAGTAAATTTATGAAGCTGCATTATGAAAGCATAAAGCACTGACACCATCGGTGTCTTTAAAAAAAAAAAAAAAAACACACTCTACAAGACAGATCATGCTGAGCTCCAACAAGAAGCCTGCAAACTTCTGTATGGTTTGTTTTCTGAATATCACCTTTAGTGCCTCAGGCTTGTCAAACATCCTGTGACACCCAGTATATTAGACCATACCCCTGAATCTGGGCTTATCTGACAATTAAAAAAAAAAAAAAAAAAAAAAAGGGTCCAAGCGATGGCACCTACGGTGAGACTTTGTTGTTTTATGAGGGCTTTTATCCGCGGAGAGCAAGCTGGCTCTGGGCATGCAACCACTGCCCTCAAGTGGCCTGAGCTGCGCAGGACCTCACCGTGCAGAGAAAGCTACTTGGGCCCATTTGAGCTGTGAGGGAAACAGAGAACATTCACAGAGCATTTAGAAATTTACCCTTTAAGAGCTGAGTCCAGAAAAATGGCCCAAAAAAATGGTCAAAAGCCACTGGGTGGCTGCTGCCGGCCCCTCCATTTGGCTCCTCTGAGGTCAAAGCCTGCTCTGTGCCCCGCTAGAAAACGTGGAAATCTTTCCTCCAGCCTTTCTGCTCCGTCTCCAGGCACCCTTCTGGGCACCAGCAGGTCCCAGGTCCCACTGCAGTGAGCAGCAGCTTCAGAGCCACAATGCGGCTCTTCGGCCAGGACCAACTGCCAGCACCCAGCTCCAGTGCCCGTGTAAAACAACCGGACATCTCCAGCGTGAATCAGAGTGAAATAATGATGATCGTTTATTCTGCCTCTCTCAGCCAGTCTCTCCCTTGCTTCCCGTGGCGTTTCGTGCTTTAGCTACTGGGAACGAGCAGGAGCACTTGAAGAGCAAACAACTAGCAGGCATTTTTTTAATTACTGGAGTAGTTGAAGCATTCTTCTACAGTCCTGCAAAGACAAAGGGTGAGGGTGTTACACCATCATCATTTTAAAATGTTGAGCAGCACTGAGCTGGCAGGGGGAGGTCTGGGTGCTGCGTAGGCAGCGACACTTCAAAACCACTTAGCTGCTTGACTTGACCCTTCTTGCATCTCCTGACAACATTCAGCGTACGGCTAAAAGGCCAACACTGTGAAAACAAACATTTCGAGAGGCTGCATGGGGATCTGGGGGGGGGGAAGAAAGGGAAGGGAGGGAGAAAAAGTGAGGCAATTGCTGGGCACTTTGCTCCTGCATTTTCTGTTAGTTCCTAGGGCCTTGCTGACACACACTACCTGGGCAGCACCTACATTATCCCAGGAACCTTGCAGCTGCCCAAAGCAAAATGAAATGCTTGCCGTGTAGCAGGCCACCTCCTCTCGCTTACTTGGCCAGGGCCCTAGAAAGGTGGCTGGGTGTCCCTCTTTGCCTCACCATCGACACAGAGGCCTCTGAGAGCAGCACTGTAGGCACTAATGGCAAGGCTGCAGGAGAAACCATGGACACACAGAGATGCTGGTGGCTCCTGGTGTGGCTCCATCCCGCTGTGGGCACTCCTCCTCCCAGCCTGATCAGGGTTGCCATGCTAGGCTACAGAGCTATTGTTGGTTGTTTTCCGGACTGGCTCCCAGCCTAGAAAACAAAGTTCCCAACCCAAAGCGAGCAGGGAGGACGGGGAGGGCAGCCCTGCCATTCCTTCCTGCTGCCAGTGGCGTTTCCAGAGCAATGGGACTGGAGAGGTCAGGCCCGTGGAGCTCCTGGATGAATAGGGACGACGAGGACGTCCCTGAAGTGTGCAGAGCAGCATTATAATGACCTTCAGCAAAGGGATTAAAGTTTGGCCATAACACAGTGAGCCTCCCAGGTTGAAATCCCTTCCCCAGTCCTGTACCACGGAGGAAAGGACTGCTGCCCTAGAACAACACACATTCCGATAATTTCCCTATCTAAGATACTTTTAAACACAGGTTTTATATTCTGCAAGCAGAGGACAAGATTTTGCCAAGGGGGGAAGATTTTCCTGATGCAGAAGGACTGAAGAGCGCTCCTGCTCACTGAGCGTGGCCAGGAAGGGATGGAGCAGCAGGCAACCTCACCAAAGCCTTTGAGAGCTGTGCTCACAGGTGTGTAAGGTAATGGCATTCACTTCACTGTGGTTTAATGTGTTTTACTTTGCATGTTGTTAGAGACCCATGCCTGACCCAGGGGGTGGCTCAGGTCAACTTGCTCCATAAATGAAAACAAAATGTGTAGAGGAGTCAGGAAGCACAGCACCTGCAGTGTGGACAATGCAGGGAGGCACATCCCATGTCCAGCCAGGGCACGGCGAGCGGTGGGGGACCAGAAGAGGTCCCCTCCGCAGCAGCTGGAAGAACAGCCTTTGACAGCCACCTCTTTGCTCTCGCTTCCCACTGTGGTGCCAGCCACCCCGGTCTCCTTTCCCTGCACACCTGGGCGCTGTGTGCATGCCGTGCCCTGCCAGGAAGCCTTATGCTGGAAGCACAGGCATGCACTGCAGAGGTCAATGGAGGGTCCTGCCATGTGGAGCCTCTGCTCAGTGCTAAGGGGGGAATAATATTTTTGAATGTTGAGAAAGGTTGGTGAATTAATTCCCTTATGCAATCAAAAAAATTCTAGATGGTGCTCTGATCAGAAAAACTTGCATCAAAAAAGGGACATGAAAGCCCCTAGCAGTTTCCTAGAGACACTACTAATCCAAGGGGGAATTTCCCACAGCCTCCTGAGGCAAAGAGGGAAGAAGCCTCTTTGCTCGCAGCAGCAGACGTGGAATTTCCTTCCTAGTCTGTTAAGAGATTGACTTATGGACAGAAGCATAAGCATTTTATAACACTTGTTAAAAACAAAGTACCCTGGATGCATCATGTTTTTAACCATTGGCTTCAGCAGTATCTTGTGGACAAGAGCTCTTCTGCCTGTCTTTACCAGTTTTGCATGAGCCTTTCTCTTGCTTTCACCAGTTCTGCCCTCATATTCACGGTGAGGACAAACAGTGGAAGAGGAGGGAGACCAGAGCAGAAGCTGCACCAACTGCCCCGTGTATTGCTGAAGGGAACAGGGTGCCCCTTGGCTGCTGTGGATCTAACAAGCTGAGTCCTGTGACTAGTGTCGGTTGTCCGTGCGAGTTGCGTAAGTTGTCTGTTGGGACTCTGTACATCAGACAAGTTACAATTTACACAACTCCTTAGAAGAGATTTCCATTTCAATGGCTGCTAATTAAAGTGGTGGCCTGAAAGAGAAAAGGCGCAGACCAGAGGGAGCAGGAGAACTCGCATTTTACTTGCATTCATTGTATTTTATTCAGACTTCTGAATCAATCCCTTCTTCACATTGACAGCTGCTTACAGAAGAAGGGACGACTAAACTCTTCATCAGGATGAACAAGTCCAGGGGAGCCTCTGAGAGCCCAGAGCTTTGGAGCCCAGGTTGCACACAGAGCACCTCCTTGACCAGTGCAGCACCAGTGTTTGCATTTGGCCAGCAGGCCACAGACACAGCCCTAAATGTGATCCTTATCGTGGTCCTCTTTGTCATCATGGTGTCTCTGGGGTGTACGATGGAGATAGCCAAGATCACAACTCACCTCAGGAATCCCAAAGGCGTAGCTATTGCTGTAATGGCTCAGTACGGCGTGATGCCCCTGACAGCATTTGTACTGGGCAAGCTCTTCCAGCTGGGCCCTACAGAATCCCTGGCCATCCTCATCTGTGGCTGCTGCCCAGGTGGAAACCTCTCAAACGTCTTCAGTCTGGCACTGAAAGGTGACATGAACCTCAGGTAAGCGAGGCTGTGTGCTTGTCGCCCAGGCCAATCCAGTTGTACAGCTGGTTCAGAAGCTGGCTGAACTGACATTAGCAGTCCACAAGAGGCTGGACCATGACTGAAGCACTAAGCCTAGAATAGTTTTAAATCACCCAGGCTCCTCAGCAAGCCAATGTGTCCCTGCGAGAAGTGTGAGGCATTACTCTCTCTCTGTTAGATGCAAATTTCTGAAGTATGGGCTGTACCCATAAACAAGGGTCTGTTCAGAGCTTATACAGAGCTTGAGCCATCTTCCCCTCACTCTGTTCATATTGTATCCTCCTACAACCTGATAGTGATGTTGAGGGAGCCTCAGTGACGGTCTGGGAAAGAGCAAGGTAAACTTTGTATTAAAACCATGTGTCCAGATTAGTAAAATAAGTATATTTCACCAAAAAAAAAAGTAATTATTCTACTGAAGGTTTCTTTCTCCATCTCAGCATTGTAATGACCACATGCTCAACGGTTCTGGCAATTGGACTCATGCCTCTGCTTCTGTATCTTTACTCGGGAGGACTGTATGAGGGTGATTTGAAGGGCAAGGTACCTTACAAAGGAATAATCACCTCCCTGGCCCTGATGCTAATCCCTTGTGCCATCGGCATCATCTTGAATGAGAAGAAACCACAGTACACCGGATTTGTCATCAAGGTAAGAAGTATCCTGTGATAGTCACCTTTCAGCCAAGAACCTTGAGGAAGTTTACAAAAACAGAGTCACAGAAATATTCATTTCTTTAAAGCATGCCACAAATCAATGAAAGGGTTGAGGATAGTACTTAGGACATCCACTTCCCTGCTTCAGTCATTAAAATATTTTCCCAGAGTAAAGCCCTCCACCTTTACCAGACAAACAATAATTTGTAGGCATCTTCCTGTTTTGCTCTCCTTTGCTGGTTTCAGTTTTAACTTCAATTTCTTTTGCTACAGACAGCACTAATTAGCCTCATAGGCACTGCCCCTGACTATTGCTGCAACCAGCGCAGACCCCAGATAGAATAAACAAACACATTTCCCACTTCTCAGAGCTGCAGCAGAGCACAAAACACACATCACTAACTTGCTGCTTACATGCTGCTTGCCTAACTCAATAGCAGTACCCAGAGAGCTGCTAACAACTTTGTAAAGCTGGTTTTCTTAGTTTCTTTCACTAAGGCTTCATCTCAGAGAAACTGAGACCAAGCGCAACAAGATTTGGGCACCCTGGCCTAACAAAGACCTGACAAAATGGCATTAGGAATCACTAACCTGCAAGAGAGATGGGAACCCAGGAACCAGGCTAGGTGTAGGAGGAGCAGAGCTCTTTATATGTCCCTTTAGCCAGCACAGGGCAGTGATAACCAGACTGTTTCAAAAGAAACATTGAAAGTCTAGCATGAGAAGGTGACCTACAGTGGCCCAGCTGCCCCTTAGTTCTTGTTCCTTTCTGCTAACACTGCTTTTCCATTTATTTCCTCTACAAAAGAGGAAGCAGTAGAGAGTTGCTTTAAAAATCACCTGGGGAGCTCCACACAAACTGGACTCCAAAGCGGAGAGACAGGCACGAGGGTTGTATTCTGCCTCCCAGAATCCCCCAGGTACTACTTCTGCTGAACACCAGTAAGACAGTCTGAAAATGCAGCCCCCACCTGCATTCCACGCCTGCTGCTGTGAGCAGAGGCTTCCTCCCCACCTGCTTTGGGTAGCAGGCATGTCATGCCAGACTCACAGAGGGACGTGGACAGAAACGCATAGCAATGCCTGAGAAACATGGCTGGCAGAGCAAGTCACTATATATACATGCCAGAAAGATACTTAGTAAATTAAGGTCTCTCTAGGTAATGCCTAAAGATGGTGTCTTGTTCATTTTTTATAACATTTGCATCCATGGAAGGCGCTTATGCACCCCTGCGAATCTCTCACTATAAACCCACGTACCGGATGGGGAACTGGGCACAGCCACTTCCAACAGCTGATGCAAATTTTGTTGGGGGTTTTTATCTTGTCCCTGTCTTTAACGCTTATTTTAGACAGGGATGGTTGTGCTTCTGCTGTCATCTGTTGCAATAATTGTTCTATCTGTGGCCAACGTGGGAAGCAGTATCACGGTCGTCTTCTCACCATCCCTCCTCGGATCTTCTGCCTTGATGCCTTTTATCGGATTCCTTCTGGGCTACGTTCTCTCTGCAGTCTTCAAGCTTAATGACCGGTATGTTCCCCTGCTCCTCGCTTCCCTCACTCTAAGACCAGAAGAAACAGAGAGGCACGGTATACAGAGCAATGGGGAAAGCACTGGCTTCAAAATGGATGCAGTTTTGTGAAATACGCAGGCTGCAGTTTCCCAAAATGTGTCTTAGGAGTATGAGCAGACACACTGCAAGCTGGTCCCGAGTCATACTCCCACACCTTGCATAAGAACAAAACAAACAAAACGCTTCTCTTTCCCTTCCCATCCCATCTAATTCGGGTAAGACGTCCTCTAGCCCTCACTGTTTTCTATTCACTTTTTGCTTTCACAACTTGGACTCCTCTTTTTACCGTGGAAACAGATTTCTTCTCTGTGGGAAGCAGCAGAGTGGGACACAGGTCCTCCAAGCACCGTTAAACACAAAGTCCACGTTTATAGCATGATGTGTCTCCATACATTGCACAGGGAGCACAAGGCAAAACCTTCTAGGGTTCTTCTCAATATTGCTCCCGATAAAGCAGCTTTTAGCACAGGCAGATGCATGAAACATTACAACAGCAAGGTGGGTGGAGTCTGTCTTAAACTGTTTAAAATGGATCAGATTTTGTCAACGTTTTTCCTCCTCCTTCAGCTGCAGGCGGACAGTGTGCATGGAAACTGGCTGCCAGAACGTCCAGCTGTGCTCTACCATCCTCAAGGTTGCCTTTGCCCCAGAAGTCATCGGCCCCCTGTACTTCTTCCCACAGCTCTACTTGATGTTCCAGCTTGGAGAGGGCCTTCTGCTGATCCTGGCCTTCAGGATTCATGATGGAATAAAGAAACCATGTGGCAAGTACAGCTTTGCCTCTCTATTTCCTAGTCTTTCCAGCCCAAGCCATATACATTTACCTATAATTGCCAGACAATTGCTGCTTTCTAGGGACAGAATAGTTGCCATATATAACTCAAGAGTTACCATAGCCTACGTACTAAGTAGAAATCACAATAAAAAATAAATAAAAAGTAGAGGCAATTGAAGACGCTAGGAATTAGGGCTTCTCACATCAGCAGAATGTCTCAGAAATAAACGTACCATCTATACTACCAGTGCTCACAGGTTTTCAGAGTGGCATCCTTGAACCAGGACAGGTGTCCTGCAACAGCTGTGCTTTGCACTGACCACATGCAAGGAACAGCCTCACACATGCCTAAAACCTACAGCAGAACATTGATCTTCAACGCAGCAGATCTTGGCTTCACTACAAGCTGTTGCGAGACTCACTGAAGGGTGTCACTTCTGGAGTGGGGGGAGAACGGACCTGCCACATATCGTAGCTGAACGAAGGAAGCATTTGGATCTTTTTCTAGTAAAGCTCATTAAAAATACATACGGTGTTGGTATGGAGGTGTGATAGACTCTTATCCAGCTTCAGTGGGCCCATAATGTCAAACCCATCTGACTGCGTGAAGTTCAGGGAATGAACTGCTGAACGAGACACTCCACCAGCCATCCTTGTGCTGCTCCTGGCTCACTCTTCTCCAGACCCTTGGGACAGAGAAGCAGCTGAGCAGTAAGTACCATAGGCTGCTGCAAGAGCATTTCACCATCATTTGTAGCTACAGCTGAAGGACGACTGGCACTTCTGTTAACATGAGTGACCATTCTCTGCTAACAGGAGAAGGGGAAAAAAAAAAATCACAACTTGAATACCAAGGTGTTCCTTCAGTGCAAAGCAGATGATAGTAGGAACAGACACCTAGGTGGGTTGCCAGACTGTGGTAAAAGGGTAGCTTTCCAAACCCAGATTCATGAAATCACTGGACACAAGATGGTTTAAATATTTTGACAGAATGTCAATTTTTTTGGTTTGTTTTCTCTTCTCTCTTTTAAAAAACACCCAGCAACAACATTGCAGTTACATCACAATCTTTTTATAACCTGGGCTCAGAACTACCTACTCTCACATTTTTCTTTAGATGCAACAGAAGCGATCTGTGCAGCTGCGGACACAAACACTGCTCAAGAAATGAAACCAGTATCGAGACTCTGCAGAAACAGCAGGAAACCAGGAAAATGGTACAGAGAGATTCTGCAGCAGCCGCTATCACAGCCCCCCAGGGCTCCGCCTTCTGCAGCTGGTTTACAGGTTTCCAGCAGTTCCATGTAAAGCTTCAATCTGCTCCTTTTACACCAGAGGATGTGCCACTGAGCTATCTCCACCCTCACTCGCTTTCCAAAGACCGTGCTCCTCAGACGGCTTCTCCCTGCCTGCCCATGAAGGAGAATTCCAGGCTCCCACACAGAAACAAGTCATTGCAGGAACCTACAGACACTGCTTTTCCTTTGGGACAATTTAGGGCCACGCTCCCAAGTGTCTGCCCCCAGTTTTGCCTATGCAAAAACCACCACTCACATCAGTTTCCTTCCTGAATTTCACTTACTTGTAACTGTCCTGCTGGCACCTTGCAAGCAGTTCTCAAAGAGATCGCTGAAGATTAGTGTAATTTCTCTAATGAAGACCCAAAATGGGGTGTGAGAGTTTCCCAGTGTAGAAGCCAAGACCCGGCATGCAGCTGAATACCCCGTGGGCTGCTGTTCACTCTTTTTCCATGAACCTGAGCACCGTGCGGCGTGCCGCTGCTCTTCACGCAGTAGACAGCACAGAATTCCTGAACGTGGCTATGCCAACTGCCTCCGTGAGTGGAGCTCAGGTCCAGCAAGCTGTACCGCTGAAAACATGTGAGCCCTGAACACGCCTTGCTTTGCAGGAGTCACTCAACTAGGCAGAACAAACCTCCAGGAAGCTATCTAGCTACCTTCCTACTTCAAAGTTTAGCACTAGGGATGACCGCCATTAAAACCTGTAATGTGCTAAAAATACACTGTAACATGAAATAAACCAGCTGAACTAAGAATAAACAGGACCAAACCAGGAACCTACACTTCATAAACGCAAGGTCATTTTTGACCAGAACTCAGTATAACCCTCTGTAATGCAAAGCCTGAAACCTCCCACTCCCAAGAACTGTCTAGTAATAATCTCGTTAGCTACGTTATCAATCTGAATCTCTCACCGCTTGCTCACAAGGCACAAAAGCTCGTTCACGTAACCGTGTTCCAAGCTAACAAACAAGAAACCAGCAACAGAAAGGAGAAAAGGCAAAGCGTCCTGCACAGACACCAGAAATCTACCCACAATCTGAGAGCTAGCTCTGCTCTGTGCAGACCCTCCTTGAGCTTCCTAGGACCTGACCGTAGGTTCCAAGGATTTTTTAAAAGGTTTCAGCGTGTTACTAGATTAGCTTTGTAAAGCACTTCAAAAGAAAACATTTTTAAGTGTTTAAATTCAGTTCTAAAGCTCTCTTGTAACATAGGTAAGGGTTTGAGAAACACAGGGATTGCACCTTGCTGCCTCTGTAATGGGTGGGTAAACACACACAGTACCGGGAGGCAGAACTGCGGGGCACCACTGTTGCAGTACTCCCAGATGCCAATTTAAAATTCCCTCTTCTTTCTCTAGAATGAGGACTCATTCCTATAAAAATATTTTATCCGTATCTCAGTGTCCTCTCATACACACATGCACACACGCAGATGAAGTTCAATGACTGCATCCATCTCTAACATTTCACACTCTCTGAACAGTAAATTAAAATCTGAATGATTCACCCGTTCCAATTTTTGAACTCACTCTCTCACAGCAGGCTTCTCCTTATCATCAAGGTTCTTATTTCAGAACACGAAGTCCCCAAAAAGACGCAGATACCTAAGGGCACAGCGTGACGTATTTTGAAAGGAAGTTCTCCCCCACACCCAAAATGTTCAATAACAGCTTTGCTGTAGTTGGACAGTTAAAATATTTCTAGATGGGTCTACACGAGGCACAGTCACAAACGCTTCACCAACAGGAATACACCAGAAGCAGAGACGTGTTTCTTTATACTTTATTTGAGCTATTTAGTTCTCAAGTATCAAGAATTAGGGTGCTTTATAGAATACTATTACCACAGGGCAGTGAAATGGGCATTTTCTTACTGTAGTGCAAGTCGTATTAAATGAAAAGCTTTTAAAATAAAGTTTTATTACCAATATTGACCAGCACTTAATCTGCTGACCTCTAGCTGAAACAATGGTTCTAAAGCATGAAAAAAATACGCTCTGGAATAAAGCTTTATGTACAGCACATGTAGAGCTCTTAGATGCCTAAAGCTATTAGTTTAATTTGAGATATTAAACTAATATTCTGAATTGCTATTCACAGTTGAATATAGTGGGAATTTAGTGTTTAGGTTACTCTTTTTGGAGTACAAAAAAATTTAAAGTGGTCTGCTTTAGTTATAAAGAGCTCTGTCAATATACACAAACTATACACTTCAGACATTCACAAAAAATGTGAGCAAGAAAAGGGTTATCAAAAAACATTTAATACAATTAGTCAATAACCCTCCCCACCATGGTCCACATCTACAAAGACCCCCCATCCCTCCTCCCTCCCTTCCCTGCCCTCCCCACCCAAACCCTTCCCCGCAGAAAGTCACATACTTACCACAGCTTTTAGCAAGTATGGTTTAAAAAAGGGCCCCCAGGGCAAGTTACTTATAGTTCAGTTGCCACTGTCAACAGATCTGGACCTCGACCTAGACCTCTGCCGATCCACAGATGCTGGGGATTTAGACCTACTGGAAGAGCCACGTTTCTGGCTCT
Source organism: Anser brachyrhynchus (assembly GCF_964034855.1). Taxonomy (NCBI): domain Eukaryota; kingdom Metazoa; phylum Chordata; class Aves; order Anseriformes; family Anatidae; genus Anser; species Anser brachyrhynchus. Next base: position 29,354,840 of record NC_137699.1, on the reverse strand, counting down.
TCTCTGGCATTGGAGATCTACTAATTGATCGAGACTTGCTACGGCTCCTACTCCTCGACCTGCTGTAAGACTTGCGGCTTCGGGAACGGGAACGGCTACGAGACCTGGATGAGCTTCTGCTACGAGACCGTGACCTGCTTCTGGACCTACTGAGGAAGCAATGAGCATCGGTGTCAGCAACGGAACATCACAGGCCACTACAGCAACCATGCAGTTCACTGGTCTCCAGTCTCACTGTCTGGTCACTGACTTCAAGGCTTTCTTAATGCATATTGAATCGTTATTTAACAGATATCCATACCTGTGTCTTTTGCTGCCTTCAATTAGTTTGATTTTCCTTCCATTAATTTCTTTACCAGAAAGCTTTTCAATAGCATTCTTTAAGTCACTGTAAGAGGCGAATTCAACCACCCTACAGAAATTAAAAAGGAAAAAAAAAAAAAAAGCCAAAACAGCTCACTATTACAAATTGTGTTTTTGATGGTTAGAGTGGAAAAAAAAGAAAAGTACTATGTAAAAAAAAAAATACACAACAGCTTAAAAACCCCCACACTGCTTGGTGTGTAGTAACACCATGACAAACTCAAGCATGAACTGAAGAATTCCCCTCCCCAAATACCACAGACTGCAAGTTCAAAGGGTAGCTAAATTAAGCCACGAACAGCTGCTGAGCACGGGAGGTAGCCAGCCTCCCTCCCCAGATATCTACACAATATAGACGAATATTAGCCTATAGCTTTCAAGAGAACTTTAGAGGCTTACCCTTCATTTAACTTAGGTCTGTGTGCATCTGCAAAGGTTACTTCCCCAGCTTGTCTCATGAAGTCTTTGAGATCCTAACACAAGACCAGTAATGTTATGCAAAGAAGTAGAAATAAATACTTATGTATATAAAAAGTTTTATTTTGTTTTTTTAAAAAGAGCAAAGAAAAGAAACTTATGACTACTGAAAGAGAAGATGTTAGATAAATTACAAACATGGCAACTGCCATACTTGTATTCTATCAAAATTGAATTATCTATATCAGGGCACGAAATAAATGAAAAAAGCATATTGCTTTAAGCAAAATGCTAATAAAGTATCATAACATTAAGGAAAATTAAATTAGTCTATGGAGATTATATAGATTAGAAAGAGAGAGAGAGATATCTAAAAAAATACATCTGAATATTTATATATAAATATATATATACTGGACTGAGTGCAAAATACTACCCGTATATTTTTGAATTATTTCAGTTTCCATTTATATTACGAGTCTTATATGCATACAGAATTACATTTACATAACACCATTATTTTGTGCCCCATATGTCATTAAAAATATAGTTTACTTTACCTTTATTAACATTTCCCTAGGCTAGCCAAGCAGCAAACTGCATTAAGCGACCGGAGATACCGTCATGATTTATGCCCGACTGGCTCTTCGCCACCCACTTGTCGAACACTACCCAGTCGATGGAAGCCATTAATCGCACCGCCCTCCCTATTAGGAGACTATTGACGGATCCAGACATTCTCTATGCTTGATGTTACCAAGGACCACTTTACTGCGATCAGGATTCCAACGACCACCTAATTTCGTATCTTTCAACTCTTTTCGACCAGGAACTCTTATTCGGAAGCGTTACAGGAAGAACAGCTCTCAACTTAGGAATCAGATCTCGTTAACGCTCTGGGACCGCTGCAATGTGGCACTTTAAGGAGTGCATCGATTACATCTAGACCGGCAAACACAGATCTAGAGGTGGCCAAGTGACATTGTAGGAGCTGACTGGAAAGTCAACCAGGCCCAACCAAGAGTGACCAAGACAGAACGATTAGGATAACCCACAGGCACTCCTCGTCATAAGGCCAACGACACAGATAGGCTGGCAAATAAAGGGTTTAATATGTGGTTAAAATGGATTTAGAAAACAAGAAAATAAATAAATATATTTCCTCAAACATATACATTTATCATTATAAATTAAAATTAACTAGTTTTCATTCAAAATATTTAAATTACATTATTTAAAATTACATTAATTACATAAACATTTTATTAAAAATAGAATTACTTTTAATTTATTATTTTACAAAATAATTACATTACATACCCATTAAATGAAGTCAAAATAGTTAATCGTGTTTTAACAAACCTGCCAGCTGACTCGGGATGACAGATTTTCTACTATGAGACGATTTTCTGTTCTTACAGGTGGGGCACTTCTGCTGGGAAATAAACATTAAGTATTAATTATTTATTAACTCAAGCATAATCGCGTTTTAATACTAACAAAGACCGTACCAATAATCAGCAGTCAACTGATCACTATTGTGACTATGTAATGCCCCAAGTAATCAAGGACAAGCGTCGATTACTTTGGGGGTACAAAAACATAAAGGAGATGATCTGATTTTTTTGATCTTCACAATCCTACTGCCACATCTGATTGACTAGAAAGGCAAATAGCACCTTTTACTATCTCAGTGTACCTCGTGTTTGCCGATGAGATGGACCCAGAGTTATTTATTAAAACCACGTCAGTTCACGGCTATACGTACCTCCTGTCACTACGTGGACGGCGGCTACTGAAACGGTCAGAGTACCTCCCTCTGCCTCTACCACCCCTAGAGCGTGCTCTCGCATGCTCAATTGTAACCCTGCAGAGGAAAAAAAAAATAAGGAAGGGGAAATCATGCATTTTTAAGCATCTTTTCATAGTTATTGGGTGAAAAAGAGCTACAGCTGATTTGAACAGTGCTGATAACAAAACGCAACTGAAAATCGACACATATTTTTTATGTTTGAGTAACACAGGAGATACGGCAGCTCACCTCTCACTGCAAAGCTCTTTTCCATCCAGTTCATAGACAGCGTCATCCGCATCCCTGGGATCCTCAAATTCCTGCAAACCCACACAGCGAGAGCACCGTTAAGCGCCCAGAGCTCTCCCCGCGGCCTCCAGCCCTCCCAGCGCCCGTGAGGCGCACTCACCACGAAGCCGAAGCCCCTCTTGAGGTCGATGTCCCGGATGCGGCCGTAGCCCTTGAAGAAGCGCTCCACGTCCTTCTCCCTGGCGGCGGGGTTCAGCCTCCCGATGAAGACGCGGCAGCCGCTCATGGCTGGGGGCGCGGAGCTCGCTGCGGGAGGGAGACACGGCCCGGCCCGGCCCGGCCCGGCCCCGTCCCGTCAGACCCGGCCCCAGCCCGTCCCGGCCCGTCCCGTCCCGTCAGCGCCGTGCCGGTGACTCAGCACGCCCCCGCCCCGCCCCCTGCCGCAGTCCGCAGCAGCCCGGCCTCGCCCCCGCTGCGGCCCAATCGCAGCCCGCCAGCTGGAGCCCGCCCCGGCCTCGGCCAATCCGAGCGCGCAGCTCCCCCCTCGGTCCCGCCCCTCCCGGCCCGGCCCCGCCCCCCGAGGCGCACGGGCAGAAAAGCCGACGCCATCGCTCCGCCACAAAATGGCGGCGCGGGCCGCGCCCTGCACTCAGCGCCCGCCGCGGCGGCGGCTGCACGCGGAGCACCGGGACCGGCCCGCCGCCCCGCCGGGACCCCGTGCGCCGCCGCCACCACCCCTCGGCTGAAGGACCCGCCCGCCCCGCCCCCCACACACAGATAGCACCGCGCCCCGGCCGGTCACGAACCTGGGCTGCGGGTCCCGGTGCGTGCCGGGCCGGGCCGGGCCGTGCGGGGCGAGGAGGCCGGTGCGGTGCTGGCGGGCGGCTCCTGCTCCCTGCGCGACGCCTCGCTCCCGACTGCCGCCCGCCCCGCCCCGCCGCCGCCACCGGGAGGCGGCCCCGCCCCGCGCGCCGATTGGCGGAGGCGGCCCTGGCTCCGCCCCGCCCCTCCCCGGGGTAATGGCGGCGGGCGGCCATGTTGGGGGCGGTGGGCAGTAGTCAGTGGGGGCGGCGGTTCACTGAGGGTTCCTCTCCTGCAGCTTGCACAACGTGCCTTGCTTCGTCCTGACGCCCCTTACAAGTCCTCACGCTCGTCTCTTCCAGCCAAACATAATTAATACGCTGTTAATTACTGCTCAGCAGCAGTATTCAGCCAGTCCCTGAGGCGCCTTATGCTTACGCGGGGAGCCGTAGCTCATCACTGAAGCCGCAGACCTTAGCTTTTAGTTGGGACGAGTCTGTAACTTAGGGCCGCGGCTACAGCTCAAGAAAACGCATCTGAACCACGAACCCACCGCCTCCTCCTCTCCATGGCACGGAGCGGGCACTGCCCACCGCCCTGCAGTTTGACACTGTGTAAGGCAATTAGGCAGGCTGGCAGCAAATCACCCGACATCAGATCACAGCCCAGCAGAGGTTTAATACCGAATAGGCATTGCATGTCATCATATTTTTTTGTACATCATCTAGTACATGCAATAAGGTTTAGGTTAGCTTCATGTTTTCGTGCTGAATTTATGCCAGCTGCAGAAGGACGGGGTGACCCCTGGCCCAACCGGAGCCTTGCAAGTACAAAGAAAACAAAAGATATTTTTCTTTTTGGATTAATATTTGAATGATCAGAACAAGTGTACACCAGATCAGTGTGTTTAGTTTTACACACTAAGTGTGAACTACTGAGGAAATGCCACAAGCCTTTGAGAACGAGATGTAGACCACTACAAAAACATCCTACTGTGTCAAAGCTATCTATAAACCTTCAGGGGGTAACAGGAGAGCTGCTGCATGATTGTGTCCTTCCTTGGCTAGCCCGCAGACCTTTCCTGAAAGCCACCTGAGCCCCTAAGCCAACATTTGATGTACACCTAAATGCAACCACTGCACTCATGACCACAGTCTCCCATTAAATTTCCAAGCTCAAATCACAACACATCTTTGTTTTGACAAACCATCTTTTTTTTGTCGTTTACACAGACTCAGTGACTAACATTAGCAGAAGTTTTTGTTTTCAGCAGACAGCAGATTGCAACGACTGAGCATGTCACATCATCCTCACTTCTTGCTTAATTGAGACCCAGTATTCATTTTAAAAGGAATTTGAAGAACATAGGTCATAATAGGGGAATAGTAGGATGGAGGAAATTCACATTACTCAAGTAGCCAGCACCTGTAATCCTTAAGAAACTCACTGAAGTAGCTAATGAACCATTGCTGAGACATCTGTAGCACCATCCCGAATACCACGCTCCCCAGAGGTGCAGTGATTTTTCGATTGGCAAGCTTACCTTCAAAGGTCAGAGAGGCAATGGAACAGAAGATTAAATAATCAATGTATAAGTACTTCCATTCATTAAACTGCTAAGCTGCTCATGACAACAAGGCAGGCAATAAACAAGCTGTTTCAAATTAATCCAATACTCCTACCTGGAATAACTAAGCTACTGGGCAAGGGGGAAAATAGAGATGTGTTAAACGTGACCGTAGTAAAGATTTCAGTGCTATGCCACACACGGTATTTTCTTAAGCAAACAGGAAAATGGCAGGATAAAATTAATTGTAAGCTGGAAGCATACCTCTGTCAGTGTTTGCATTCAAAATAGCTCCTTGACAAACAAGGACAATTCCTTTGCGGAATCAGGGATCTCCTCTCAGCACAGGACTCTTCAACAGCTGCATTAATAGTTTGCTAAGCAGATTAGAGCATGCAGTGTTAAAACATGCAGGTGAATCACCCTGGGAAGATTTTCAAACACTCTGAAGACAAGAAGAGAATTCAAAATGAGCCTGATGAACCAAAGCAATGATTCAACAAGATGAAAATCTGCAAGGACAAGGACAGAAATGTTTATGTTTAGGAAGAACAATCCAGTATAAAATCAGAAATAAACATTTAGGAAATAGTAATGTGTATAAAGGCTTCAGTTAAAGTGGATCCCAATCTAAAAATAACTCAATAAATATACTGGCATTGCAGAAACAGGTATAACCTATTCTGGGATGTGCTTACAGCAGGTATGGTATTTAAGGGACAGGTGCTGATCTGTATGGTGATAGTAAGGTTAGTAAGCTTTAACAATAACCTCAACTTTTGTATGGCACAGTACTACTCAAACACACATATGGCTGCTATGCAGCTCATGAAGAAAAGCTGATTGAAAAAAAAAATCACTCAAAGTCATGGATTTTTTAGTAGACTCAAGGTATAGCAAAGCTGTGGTATAGATTGCTTTGAGATAGTTTTATGAAATTGAAGTGAAGCCCTTGCAGAATGCTGGAGTGTTATCAATGCAGCAAGTGGCTTCGCACGTTTATATTAACCACAGTGCTTTTCTCCTACCTTCGCATGCTCGTCCAGTTGGGGAGGGCGGTACATGTCCCATCACTTGCGGTTCCAGTCCTTATTTTTTAGGCAACTGTTAAGCTAAGCAAACACAACATTAAAACAATACACCATATAGTTGCACAATGCAGGCAAACTCATCAAGATGTCATCACAACAGATATTTTAACCTAGCTGTCATCTTACACAGGTAAACACAGAGTAGAAAGGACAAACTTTATATATATGTATTTACACGTACACACACACACATAGCATCCTGGCTCCTCTAATCTTCTGATAAATCATACTGGAGAACAAGCTGCAATTTCATCTACTGTTCAATCGTTCAAGAATTATGCCTAGCATACACAGAATTTTTGTGCCACTATAGTTATTTTGAAAAGGTCTGTTTAAGTATTATAAGTCTTTGAAAGTCCTATCACCAGTATAGAAGTCTTTTTCTTCATGTTCCCTCAAGATACAGAAAAACACAGTCTGTCTCTGGCATGATTTGATGCTACAGTCTGTTCAGCGGCATGAACTGACGGGTTTGCTCCCAGCTTCTCCTACTTGCTGTTCTCCCTCCTCTTTTACTTATTCAACAGGATAACAGTAATACCAATTATTTTGGATTTTGCACCCAAAGTATCGCTCCTCCCCTTGACACAGCTCTGCTGGCAGAGGAGCAGTAGCTAGATCCAAATCTCACTGCATCCACACTGGAGAACTTACCTCTGAAGTGCCATGGGGGGGACAAAGCTCTTCTCTTGCCAGGCACCGTGCCGTTGTCCCATGACCCGTGTGACAGGTATCAGCACGGAACTGGTCTAACTGGGGAGGACACTGGGATAGTGTCCTCCCAGCCCACAGAGATAGCCTCCAAAGCCCTGAAGAAGCCAATAACTTGTGTGTTGAACATCTCCCTTGCAGCCACAAACACTTGTTTGATTAGACAAACAGGGGTTGATGAAATGGAAGCTAACATTCATCAGGTTTGGCTCCTATGACCCTCAGGCATGGGCAAGTCCTGCAAGAAGCACCCCACCAGCACCGCGGCTGTCTGGTGGCAGCTTCTCCTTGCAGAGCTGAGGGCGGCAGGGCTTGGAAAAGCCACGTACAGCCAGGCGGCATGGCCTGGGGGAAGCTGCGAGGGACAAGGCAGGAGTGCTGGTGTCCCTTTCCTGCCAGTAAATTATTACCTGTATGCATTATCTGGGCTCTTCCTGCGGTTCTTCCTCCAAAATGCCTACTTGCTTGCCGCAGGAATTGGTGTCACCTCCCATGAGGAAATGTCAGGGGACCGGCTGCCTTCCCAAGTTCAGCATTCAGATCAGTGACGCTGCCAGCTCTTCAGCACTGAGCTGAGGATGCCCATGTTGGTAAAAAAAATAAATAAACAAACTCTTTCTTCAGATACTTTTTGATCTCTGCTCATGAATATGATGGCCAGAAAGCCCCCTGTTTAAATTGCATTTTGCTTTAGGATGATTAAATGGTTTGGGGAATAGACACAATTCCTGTTTGTTCTTCACCCCAGGCTGCTCACAGGCACAAGTTGCAGCCCCCCACTCTAGATCGAAGCCTCCAGCTACCACAGCATCCTGGCCCCACATCTACCAGCAACAGGAGAGGCAGGAAGCAGGAGGCCACAGGGCCCAGCAGGCCCCTCCATCACTCCCCACCACCTCCTGCCCTCCCTAAAGCACAGCCTTTCCCCGTCTGCTGCAGGAGGAATTGAGAGCCCGGGCTGCCTCTGCCCCCCTGGGAAATCGCTCCGGTTTAACAAGTGACATCAGGAGGAAGGGTCTGCCTGCCTGCCTCACCTGCATTTGCCTTCCAAAGTTCCTGTTGTTACTCTCAGCTACAAGACACTGAAGCAGGCTGAGCACTCCCTTCTCCCCGGGGACTGCTCCCTGCAGATGGCAATATCGCCCTTCCTCAGCTGAGGTGTACACGCTTAGTCCTTTTCACTCTAAGTCCTTCCAGCCTCCAGCCCTTTCATTGCTCTCGCGCTCGGCATCTGGCTGGGATGCAAACGTGCACACAAGATACCCGGAGAACACACTGCCGGGCACTGCTGACAGCTGTGGTGGGTTTCCCTTTGGTCTTATTCCGTGTTTCAGAAGGACTTGCTTCATTTCACTCTCTATTTAAGAAAAAAAAAAGTTTTTAATATTTTACCTGATTGTTTTCGTGTTCAAGATGAAGAGGGTGGCTTTGTGGTTAAACCCTGCACCCTGGCCTGTAAAGATAAAAGTATTCGTGGCTGTGCAATGGGTGAGTGCTCCGTGATGCAGGCTTCGTGCCCTGGTAGATAAGTACACAAGATCTACCTGGTGTGAGTACGAAGCACCAGCAACAAGGCAGCATCATGCAGGCTTCTGAAAAAGGGAATAAAGGCCCTCACCAAATGGTTAAACTGGAAGTTAGAAATGGTTCTAACAAAAATCAACGGCTAAATGACATACTGGCCCACAGCTGTTTTATTTAAAGTTTCATTGATCTTACTCTGTTGGGAACTTATAATGAATACCAGATCCCATATCCCTAATATTTTCTATGGAGTCAGGCAGAAGGAAAACACTTAAAACAAGGCAAGCTTTCTTTACGAAGCAGGGGAGGGAGGGAATCCCCCGCAAGCATTAATATCCCCCTGTTCCCTCACCAGACTAGAGAGGAGACACATAAAAGTTTTAAATAACTTTGCAGCTTATGGAGCCCAATAAAAGAAGAAACATACTTTGGGCTCTGGACATAAAATCATATTTTGTGTTCCTGAAAAATGCAAAGGAGACTGCAATAGTTGCCCAGAAGGGCCTCGTGTCTGGAAAATTTGTTTCCTCCCCTGTAAGAAAATGACTCAATGCTGCTTGGGGAAGCAGCAGAGGGAAGCAGCTAGCTCTGTGCTGCAGGGGGCAGATGATCACCCCGACTTGCTGCAAAGGCTTGTTTTCCCAATGGCTCGTTTCCCAGTGGTGCATTAGTGCAGTAACCTCCCACAGATAAATTCAGCACCCTCATACTGGAGAAATCAGGTTTTTACCAGCAAAAAGCAAAGGAAAAAAAAAAAACAACACACAAAAACAACACGTTTCACCATCAAGTCAAGGAGTTCCTGCACCAACCCAGGTGAGTACGTTCCAGGATGGGCTTGTGTCCCTCAGGTGCAAACACCAGGTGAAGGCCTGAGGAGAGACACTACCTCCAGCTCATCTCCTCAGGATGGTTGAAGTGTTGTCATCTTGAGAGTCTGTCCTGGGCTGGTGGCCTGGCCACCATGTTCACAGCTCCTTTCCAACTCACCTGGTACCGCTGGGACCATCACAGCCATCCTGGAGTGATACCACAGGGCTATTTCAATAAGAAAGTCCAGTTCAGGAAGAACACTTAGAGCCCTTTTCTGGGGGAAGTGGTTGGCGTTTCCTAAAGCGATCACGCTGCATCTTAAAACCAGTCGCCTTCCCTTACCCTGCCACAAGGCTGCTCTAGCATCTAACTCATGGGGGTGAGCCTGATTTCTGGCCTCACGTGCATCATCATGGCTAGTGTAGACCCAGCTCTCTTTATGGCAGCACTCCAGTTGCTAAAGTAGATTTACTGTGATTTATTTTTTTTTCAGAGCATTTTGATCCCAAATACAAATAACATTTTCTTTATTCCCTCCCCAGATACATTCTTTGGTTAGAGGCGCATTAATCATTTTAACTCCTACTAAACTCAGTGCTTAGTTGCCAGAGGATGCACATTAAATTTGTGAAAGCACAGGAACAGACATCCATCCCTGAAAACCCATACTGAGCCTGTGGGTGCCATCCCCTGTGCTAAATGGCTACTTGGTAGCTGCACACCAGCAAGACAGAGAGTCAGAAGGCCACATGAAAGTGGATGCTAATGCCACCACCTCCTCGTTGCCACCCCCAACTCGTGGGGACTCACACCATGCCAACAACTGATAAACCACCCCAGAGAGCAACCCACTGGTCCTTACTGCACCAGCAAGCAGGAGAAGCAGCACCTCACGTGCCTGTGCTCAGCTCCCTCTTGTGCTCCCCTTGGTTGTTTTTTTGTTTGTTTTTTTTTGTTTTTTTACCACCTTGTTCTAAATTTCCTAATTTCGCTGCCAAAATGCAGCAAATAAAGAAGCTGACCCTCCTACACCACTCTGCGGTGCCCCCACTGATTTGCCTTGGGTCAGGAGCAGAAGGGCGATTCCGCAGGGCACAGCCCACCTCGGTTCACCTCAAACTTGATAGCCACAATGCGAAATAACAGGAGTGTGATTAACGCAGCATGTGTTGCCTTTGTTATCGTGCTTCCATGAGGAAGGAAGATCAGTATCTTCAAATTACCACGTAGGTCATTGCCTTTGGGTGTAGCCTGCTGGCAGCAGCTGGACCTCTACCCTACCTGCAGGGGAGCTGTGGCCCCCCAGGTGAAGCAGAGCCCTGAAGAAGACACCGAGGGTGTCACTGAGCGCTCGTTTCCCATCTGTGCAGCCTTCCTGTACCACCTTGCTTCAGTTGCCTGTGCCTTCTTGCTCCCCCGTGATGGGCACAGCGTGGTCCTGCCCACTCACAGAGATGCCGGGAGGAAAAATTCGGTCATTTGGGAGGCTCTTGAAGAAGCACCAGAGGACATGAGAAATACCAAACAGCTTCAGTACCAAATCAGCTCCTTTAAAGCCTCCCGGAGTTAGCAACTCTTTGGAGCCAGGCTACACTCATGAGTGGAGATGCAGATGGTGGGACGGTAACAACTCTGTCAGCAGGCTTGAACCCAGGGGTGCAACCCTTGGAAGCAGCTGGTACAGGGACATTTCTGCCACCCTGCTCAGGCAGCTTGTGGAGGCAGAGGGAAGTCACCCGTGCAACCTGCTGCCCTGTCTGGAGTACCAGGGACCTGAGGACAAGGTGCAAAACCCAGCGCCACCACCCCGGGGTGCCAGGCTTCTGCCTCTGGCTGCCACCGGGCCCGTCCGAGGGGGCTTCTCTGCCTGAGCTTTCCTCCCTTGGCCCTGCTGTCCCCAAATCCAGCCTCTGCTCGGGTTTAAAAATGAACATTGTACACCTCTGAAATACAGGCAGCACACTGGGCCTCCTTAAGGGAGGGTGGAGGAGCCAGAGCAGAAGCAAAGCCAGCTGCCTGCCAGCTGCGGCCCGCACACGCTTGCTCTGCAAAGCACGGGGGTTGACGCACGGCCGGCAGGCATCCTCCAGCTTTCAGAGGGGGAAACCTGTGTTTTGTGACAGCCCTAACAGCAGGTCAGCGGCTGGGAGAGCCGGGAGCGCAGGGGAGGTTTCCAGCAGCAGCAAGGCTGCGATCTGTCACGGGACAACGTGACAGCACAGCCCCACCACAAAGCTTTCCCACAGCGGCGCTGCAGCACACAGCAGGCAGAGCGCTTCCAGATGTGCTCGGTCCTGGCGAAGAGCTGGAGCCCGTGTTGTAGCAGGGCTGGTAAGGTAAGAGCTGCAAAACAACCCGAAGGCCCCTTTCTGGCTGCCAGCACTGCTGCAGCAGGAGACCACAGCCCAGCAGCAATTCAAGCCATGCCTGGAGGCCGCCAGCTCCCACGTGCCACCCACCCACGTGCAGGAGAGCCAGCACAGGGCGTGCAGCTCCAGCTTCACAGCAGCGAAGCCAAGCAAGATCAACTTGCTTGTGGGTATGACCTGAAAAATAAATGGAGGTGGGAGGAAGGCGGGTGTCACCTCTTCCCTCGTTTAGGCTGCCTGTTCCTCCACAGATAAAAATATACTTGTGAGTAAATGGAAATCTTACAGCATCTTTCTGGACTTTGCTTTAAATGAGCTGGCCAAAATGATCTTCCCTTTCTCCTATCCCACCGCTGATACATCTGAAAAGAAATAAATGAACTCTCATCACTATACTTGCCTCGAAGGGTGCTTCAGTCTTTAAAATAACACAGCAACAACAGGGGACTGCAGAGGTTTGAGCTCTCACCAAACTCACAGGTGTCCGTTCCTCTTCAGTTTCCACTTCTGCCGCCCTGCTGGGCAGCACAACTAGCCGGACCGTCTCTCCAGTGTCTCCTCTGCTGTCCTGCCACTCTCTTTGGATTAGTATTTTGCCAGTGAGACCTCTCCTCTAAAAATAACATCCTCCCTATATATACTCTTCCCATTACCTACTCTCCAAGATTAATTAGCCACTTAATTCAACCCTTTCTCCTCTCTGAAGTCCTCCCATGTCATACATCATCTCTTTCTCCCCTTCCCCTCTGTTAGGGGCCTGGCCAGCCTTCCCCGGCTTACTGCTCCCAAGGGCCCCACTGATGGATGGAGACACAGCCGTGACTGTCGGCTGTTCGTACGGAGCCATTAGCCCAGGCTCCAGGTCCGGCACACCAGGGGCTGCAAGAAATCCACGCTTCAAACACTCCCCAAACGCCTCGTCCCTCCTGACACCAAATTCACACCCGACCTTACTCCCCCTGGGAGGCCTCCCCGTAACTTTCATCCAACCCACATCTCATGGCGTTTCCCCCTCACATTTTAGTGCTGTTGCCTTTCCTCCCTGCCCAGGGACCTATGGTGCAGGCATTTCTGCTAGGGGAGAGCCAAGCCATGGTGCCGTGTCCTCTCAATCACTGACCGAGCGCTGCTGGATCTCCAGTCCGTAAGGCCAGTTCAAAAAATACACAAAGATTACAGCTTCACTTCAAAAGAACTTTTTTTTTTAATTTAGAAATGCAGTTATATACATAGAACAATTAAATTAAACTTTGTACAAATATTAAAATACTATCTTCACACCCACTGCAATGTACAGGATACCAGAAAATATATATAAAATAAAGCAAAATAAAACTGATTGAGTGACATCCTGCACACCATCAATTATGGTTCTGATTTTAAATCCCACATACATATGGAGTACCATTCCGCAAATAATTCCATAGTGGTGCAATTCAGATAAAAAAAAAAACAAACCACATACAGGAAAGAAGAAAAGATTAATGCACCAAAGGCAATCAAGCTCCCCTTGCATTTGCATCAGCAACTACCAGCAGTCTACCCACTGCATCACAGGATGTCTGCCTCACAGACAACTTAGCTTTGTTTTCTTTTTGAATGAAGCAAAGTTGAGAACCAGAACTAAAACATTTTCCAGCACAGCTCAGTTGCCTCTGTCCTTGCTTACCCCAGGACAGAAGCAAAAGCACAGCCTACAGAAAGCAAATGCAAAAGCATCAGGAGAGCCCACTCCGGCGGGCGTATAGATCCGTACATAACCTGCAGCGGGTTGAGTTTGGAAGCAGTGCTGAACACAGGGCCCTGAAGTGTGGGAAATGTCGTGCTCTGTCCTGGTGTAGGAGGGGATGAAGGACTGGAAGAGGGCTTATTTCCTGTATAAAAATACGCATTAAAATGAAGCCAGCTCTAGGAAACCTCTCTGCACTTTCAAAGCATTTCATAGAGAATAAACGTTTTCTGCAAGCAAAGGTTTTCACAAAGAACAAGTTCAATATGTGGTTCCCTGGGAAGGATTGAAAGGCTGAGGCTGGGGTGAGGCAGATGTGGAAAATAGATGGGATTTATTGCATTTATATACAGAAACCAGAAAGTGAAATTGATTTAATTAGATAATCTGGAGAGAGTAAAAAGGCAGATTTTGTAAAACAACTGCTACCAGAACAGTAAAACCAGGTTTTGCAAATATGCTCTAAGAAGGTCAGCAAGGAGATTTCAGTTTGAATCTAGCTGTACAGTAACATTTTTATACAGCAAGCCTGCTGGTACCTCCTACATCTAGAAAAAGCACAAGCTTCCTTAAAACCTGGTCATGAAGGCATTGGCTCTCGTTAGGCTGCAGCATCCCTCCTTGTAGTCACAGCTCCTCCTCACCCCGCACCCCTTCTTTTCTTGTGTTCCCTTTTCTGTACTGCAAATTGCTTGACCATCCCAGATTATTTCCAGTGGCTGAGCCTGTCACCCCCTCACAGCTCCAGCCCTCAGTACTGTCCCATGTCACCCACCTCTGGGAGCAACTTATGTTTCCCTCCCATGAGAAGTGAAACAGCCTATTATTCCTACCACAGCCGACTTCTGCGTGCTGAAAGGCCAAATAAAGGCTCCAGAAGCATTAAAAAAAAAATCACTGTGCTGGTGCTGAAAGGCTAAAGGGAAACCTCAGGAGAGATGTGCTATGGGTGAACATGCAGCATGCTTGCAAAGCAAACGTTCTGCACAGCAAGCTCCCTGGTGGTTACAAAAGGACAGAAACGCACTAAGCCCCTCTCCCTCCCAAATTCATCAAGTTTTAACTCAGCAACAACTCCACAGGCTTGCATGCTGCAGAATGTCTCTCCTCCTAGTGTCTTTTTTTTTTCTCTTAAACTTTGCAAACTAATTAAAACCAGAGCACATGAAAACATCTCTCACCAGCGCTGCTGACCCACTTCGAGGTGGCAGGAGGCTCTGGCACAACCCGAGCCAGCCCATCATCTGACCTGAGCTTCATGATGCTTTTCCCCATGGGCTACTGTCAGCTTCACTTTCTGGTTCTCTCAGAGCAGTCCAGTACTTGGGCTGGAAACACTGCAGTAGGCTGCATTTTTATTTTTTATCCAAAAAAAATTAAACTGAAAGAGCAAGGAGGTTTTTCTATTGCACATAGTACTTTGAACTTCTGAAATGCCCTTTTAATTTTTTAAAATATCGGACTCCAAAAATGAAAAAACCTTTACAAATAAGTGCTATTTTAATTCTTCCAATGTAATCAAATCATTTTAATGTTCTTGAATTTCACAAGATCCCGCACGAGTGACAGAAGATGAAATGATCACGTTGGGAGTGCTAAGTAAGAAAAATGCCTCACTTGGAATTCTTTTTGTCAGGCATAGGTGGGAAAGCAGGTAAGGGGGCTGCGGCCCCAGCAGTAAACAAACAAAAGAACAACAAAAAGCAAATCACCCACCAGCTGACACCTTGCAAGGCTAAGCCCCTGCGCTCCCCATCCGCCTCAAGAAGATCCAGGCTGCACCTACCTACGACACCTGCCCACGGGGCTCACGCTGCTCAGAGGCGAGGAACGCTCCTGGGGGGGCAGAGCTCAGGGTGAGGGATCTCTAAGTCTAGGTCCTTGCTCCCGCAATAAATAAGTAAAGGCAGGACTGTGCAATTTAGTTCTTCTTCCTAAGCCTCTGCCCTGAGGACTTGCCAATCCTCCAGCCTCCGCAGAATAAAAGCAAACCCGAGCAGCAATCACTTGTTAATCAGTAAATAAAGCGAGTCCTCACTCCTCTTTGAAAAAAGGTATCAGGCAGACAACTAAGTCTTAGCTTCCCCTCCCAGCCGCTCTACCTTATCTCGTAAGGAAGTAAACTCGAAAGCTGAATGCAATAACCTCACAGCCCTTTCCATGCTCTGGCTTGCAGGGGTTCTCGGGCCGTTGTTGCAGACGTGGCTGCAGAGGCCAGGGCTCTTCTGCAAGCACTGGCAGAGCCAGCTGGGGTTACCAGCACGGCAGGCAGCCCGGCCTGGGAGCTGCTGTTTCACCCTCTTACAAGCCAACAGAAGCTGACTATTTATGCCTGATCACAAGACCGATGCTTGCATGCTTCCCTCCACCTCCACATTTTTTTTTTCCTCTTAGTGAAGCATTTTCCCATAATTTCTGTAAGCGAAACAAAATTAAAGTGCTCCCTCTTCTGTGCAGCTGCCTTCCCTTCCCCACCCAAACCGATTTTTTTCTCCCCACCTGGCAGCTGCTTACTTTCCTACAGCAGAGAGCGGAGGCAGGACCACACAGTGCATGCTTTCTGCTAGCAGAACAGGCACTCGTCCAGGGCAAGGTCAGGCCTGGGATCAGCTTCCAGCTTCCTTAAGGGATTCTTTCACCAACGTGGCACTGGGGTAAAGGACGGCTCCCTGCAGGCAGACAGCACGTCCCTGACTTTTACACCTTGATTGCTCAGGGTCAGTTTCAGGAGGCAGGACCTTAAATACATAAAAAGCAAGTCCTACTTGGAGCTGGTTAGGTAGCAGGAAAAGAAGTCCCATACTCTTTTCCCTCAGCCTTGCACACTCGCTCAGTCTCTCCACATGCCCTGATAAAACCAGTGAATACGACAATTTGCTCAAGCTCAGAACATTTTTAAGGTAGGAGTTAAAAACTAAATAGGAACATTCCCACGCTCGCTTTCTAAAATTCCAATAATAGATGTGTAAACATTCGCCCTCCACAGTGCTTGAAGTTAAAACACAACAGCCCATTGTAAAACAACACGGGATTTTCAACACCCCAACTGAACAAAAAAATACCCAAACCGGATTTGCCAAATTCTTGTGTTAATGCAAGATAACGTGAGCAACAGGGAAGGAAGCTTAAAACACTGCATTTTTAAATTATTAATATCCCTCTAAATAGGGATGGGGAAAATAGTCCTCCATCCACACGCACATGCTGTCCCAGCTGTCCTAGGATTAAACAGCTCATCAGGAACAGGAGCAGCAGGTGCATGGCTGGACACTACGGCCAGTCCCCATTTCCAGGAACTGGGGCTGAGCCGCAGTGATCATTCTTTTCTTTTAAAGGTGTTGTGTCACTTTTACCAAGTGCTCTGCCAACATATTTGTGGAGCAACGAGGATGAGGATAGTAAGGGTCACAAAACAAAAGCAAAGCAGCAAAGGGAGCATCCCTATTTACCTGTAAGTTACCACATGATGTGTAAGGCCATGACATTTTGCTCCTTCGACTCAAATGAAAAATTTAGCAGCTTCTCACAGGGCACTCTCCTGGTTGCTTCGAGACAGTTATGACAAAGTACCTGCCTTTAAGAAGCCAACTCTTCTGGCTGAAACCAATTCTGTGGAACCCAGTTTCCTGAGCACCCCTCTGAAGATCCCTACAACTTCCATGCTTTTGTGATTGTATCACCCACCCGAGATGAACTTGGCTTCCTGCAAAAACGAAGTCCTTGTAACAGCCACCAGGGTATTCTGGCAGGTAACTGTGGGGGGCAGAGGTGTATGTATATTTGTATTTTGCTTTCCCTGCTGCAAGAACTTAGAGCAACCTTTAAAGTTTACGTTCAGGATTAAGCTGTGGTGTCCCTGGGCACTACTGTCAATGCAGCCAAAGTTCCCTTGCAGCAACGGGCAGCTGTGTTGTATTCGGAAGAGACTTTGTAGATGCGGCTGTGCCCCAGCCACACAACAAAGAAGCCCTTCTCTGTAGGCCCACTGAAGCCCATTAGGGCAAAACAGCAGACTCTTGCTATATGGAGCTAGGAAGACACATTAGCCTCTCGGGTGGCAGTTACCCAGGATTCGAGGAACAAAGTACCTGGCGTGACTGGGAAGGTAATGTGGGATTGCACCAGTGGCACAAAGCGCTCACCACCTATGGGCATTTTTCTCTCTGCAGCTGCAAACACGTGAACTGCCTCCAGCTCACATCTGAAAGCGATACCTCTGCCTGCAGATCCGACCAAAGGAACCTAAGCATTAGTGCAGAACAACCTTAAGTGGGAAAGCCAATTGGAAATGGGTTTATTCAGAAGAGCGGGGCCACAAATTTGGTTCCAGTCCTGATGCCTAAGTGAATGCAACCAGCTCACAGAAAGTCAGATCCTCCAAGCTTTCTGGACCGTGCTAACCACTGTCCTTTCTCCAAGGCTCTCCCAACAATCTTAACATCAGAGCTACTCTGGCACAGGACAAAGATGAAAGGGCTTTTTTTTTTTTTCAACAGTACAGTCCCAGTCCCAGCTTCCAGAAACACAGCATAACCAGGTGGGCTACACAGGTAGAAGAGACAGAAGTGATTTTCAGGAGCAGACTCTTGCAGAGGTGTTTGCTGAGAAGAGGGCAGAGGGCATTCCTACACGTTGGACTTCTCAGCCTTCGGTGCTCTAGCAATTCTCAACTGTTATTGCACAGCCAAGTTGCCTCATGGCCCATCTCATCTGAGACACTTCTAGGCGTTACAAGCTGCCTCTTAACTAGAATCCCTCCCAAGCCCAGCGTCAGTCCCAGTGAGGCATGTTGTCCTGCCCTATTACAGAGAGGATGCTGGAAGAAGAGCATATAACATATATACCTATATATAAACTGTCTGCACCCAGTGAGCAAGCGGTTTGAGCCCTCTCTGGGCAGCAGGAGGGCTAGAGAGGCTGATAAGCTGCAACAAGCCGGTGTGAGGAGGAGAAAGGCACAAGAAAAGAGCAGCTCTTTTCAGAGACTGCTGTCAAACATCTGGCTGGGAAAAAGGAGAGGAGAGCTCAAATCCACTACGTTCCTTGAGCCCCTGATGCAGACGGAATGGGGAAGCCAGCACTGCACCAGCCCCACTGGTGCATCCAGGAGGCAACCTGGTGACATCCTTTGGATCTTCAGCTGAGGGCGTCTCTGCTTGGAGGTATCCAGGGCACAGCTCGCGAGGATGGGGAAGGCTGCACAGAGTGCTTCTGTCCCGAAGGCAGGGGGAAGGGAGGAGGAAGAAATCCAAGAGGGAGAAGGCTAGGCAAACACAGCAGGCCTCATGCTTCCTTCAACAAGGGAATATCTGAATGGTGGGGAAAGAAAAAAAAGAAAATGTCAAACTTTTGTCATTCAACACACACCAAAATCTACCGCTGATAGCAAGACAGGCTCCCATTTTCACTACGTGATAATGCAGTGTTCCTCCTGTCACCGTAGCACAGCAGAGGGGACCTCTGCCGGGCTCTGGTCCAATCTGCCTCTGCAAGCAGGACCACCACCACCTCCAGCTTTGAAAGTCTCCAAGAAGGGACACTCCATCACCTCTCTGCCTGGCTGTCTAGTCCTGCATTACCCTCCTAGCAGGAAATATTTTCCTAATGCCCAATCTGAATCTGTCAAGTTACTCTTTGTGTTTCACCAGATTAAGCCCAGCTCCCTCCCAGGCCCCTGCCTATCTTGGCAGGCCTCCAACGGAGCCTGTTCAGTTTCTCCACATTCCTCTTGAACTGGGAGTCCCACAAGAAGAAAAAGTATTCCCATAAAGCCTCGATATTGCGTAGGAGAGGGTAATAACTTCCCTTTCTTCTTTCTCATCACCTCACCAACCTCTTAGCTTCTCAAAACGTCTGAGACGAGAATCTTCTTGCTGTGTCAGGGATGGCTGGGGATACGTGGATCACACCTGGCCTTATCTGACCTGAAGAAATGCAATCTCCTCCAGCAGCTGCAGCTTCCTCATCTTTGAGCTGTAAGCACAAGTCTTATGGCCTCCTGCTACTTGGGGCTATCTGTACAACTTACATCAGAGGCAATATTTATTTCCAGGCCATGATAAAAATGACACAGTGCAGAGGCAACACCCTCTAATTTCTACACTGTGGTTTTTGTTTTTTTTTTTTTTTATTTGGTAAGTGCCACTTTTGGGTTTCCACTGTTTGCTTACTGGAGGTTTAATGCCCATCTCAGGACACGTTGCCACTTCCGCCCTTCAGTGGAAATCCCCTTTAACTATTTTTACTGCAAGGCTTCTGGGTGGCACTAGTAAGGCTGGAGGGCTTGACAGCACAGAAAAAAGTTCTGCCCTGAGCTATCTACAAGCCAGCTACATTTTTTTGCCTAAAGACACAGCAGTCTCTGCAGAAACAATCTTACACTGCATCTTCACATCATTGTAAAGCAACTCCTTTGGGGCAGAACAAAAGTCAAGAATGCAAGATACACAGGCCATTAAACAGAGCAGCACCTCTGCCCTGTACTAAGCACACCCCTTTTACGTTTTCTCACATGCCAGGGCTGCAGCACCATCTGCACTGTGGCAGTAAGCTGCTTGCTAAGGTAATCTAAAAATGAAGAAGCCTAAACATCACAAGGGGTTTGTATTTCAGGCATATCCTCCCACTTTCACCAACTTGTTTTTCCACAAATGCAGCTCTTTTACTGCCTTCGCACAGTATGCAAAGGCCTCCACAATGCTGGAGGCTGGCATTTCTCTGCAAATCCTTTGCTGAGACAAGAATGAGCAGCAGAACACCAACAGTCTTTTCAGACTGCCCTGGGCTCCCCTCAAAGCCACATACTTCAGAAGACGGTATTAACTACTGCTCGCACATTTATGTTGCGAAACATGCCACAGAGACTGTTTCCAAAGCTCCTCTGGTGCCAGACATGTACATATGGGTATTTCTTGCTGTTTTCATGCTATGTGGTCACGTTGCAGAACCTACTCTTAAAAAGGTCTCATACAGCGCTCCTTGCCCAAGCCACATACCATCTGTGTATTCCTCAGAGGAAGTGAGTGATAAAAGGCTCTGTATGTCGCTGCTTTCTGAATCCTGGAGTTCTTTCTGTACAGGCCTACTGCTAGCCATGCCAGCTACCCAGGAAGAGGTAGCAGCCTGATGCACAAGAACAGTTTCAGAGCGCTGAGAGCCACTGGCTTCACACAGTCCAGAGTGTCCGGGGGCCTCATCTTCTCTGTCAAGGCCATTGCGAGCCCCTTGGTCCTGCTGCTGCATCTCTCTGGCTCCGTTCTGCCCAGCTCCTTCGGACAGCACAATCTGCACCCGGGAGTCCGAGGGTGGAATGCAGTTCCCTGTGCTGCCATACACTGCTTCTTCGTACGATGGCAAAGCCACTTGGACACCATCCACCATGATAGAGACCTGGTCCCCAGACACTCCTTGGTCTCGCCTCAAAAAATAAAAGGAGACAAAAGGGGAAAAAAAAAAAGCAAGTTGAACATTTATATTTTATATGTATGTTACCAAGAATAACCTCCCACCTCTGCCACAGCAGAACTCTAATGCTCACCACTGACTTTTTTAGGGGAGAATGGACAAACATGAATGGTGGTTTACTGAGGTTAAACAAGTTCTACTGCCAATTGCCATAAACACAATCAGGGACTGTAATTCACAGTGCCTGACGGATTTAATGGCAAGAGCTGAAGAGGTTATAATGCCTCCTGCCTCAACAGCTAAATCTGACAAAGATCTGACTCAGAGCCTCTGCTTGTAGGTAGAGAACTCTGACCGCAGTTGATTTCAGTTTGTTACACTGCTCTATTCTGAAACACCAAGCACTGTCTGTTCTACCACCTATGCTGCTGGTGAGATAACTGCTGGCAAGGGTTTAAGAGCTGACAGCTCTTAAATTGTCACCGTGTGAATCAACCTAGGCTGATGGGCCAGAGTCCTGAGACTGAATTTGAACCTTCCTGCTGCTGGACAGCCACATCTCTTATTTAAGAGCATTAGCAGTTCATTCAGGAGGAGCCCAACAGTGACTTTTTTGACCTCAGCTGACAGCGATGTTACAGCGGGGTCCCTTCTCTCATCCACAAACCTAGGCCAGGAGAATTCTCCTCCCCCAACAGGGAACCATACGGGATTTGCACGTGTACCTAATCATCAATACTGGCAGAATTCAGGACCAGACGATCTCAGAGACAGACTGGGGGAGAAGCACATATACCTGGGCACTTACTTTGGTGGTTATCCAAGGCCAGAAGAGGCTGGAGATGGATCTACAGACAAACTAGAGGGCTTCATAACTTTTAACATTCAAGGCCAAGGAACAAGAGCAAGGAAACCACTCATTAGGTGGCATGGTAGAACAGTGTTCGCAGGTGGGTGTCGCAGACCACTGTTTCAGGCTACTGCTGAACCACGGGGCAGAGGTGCCACCAAGGTGAGGAACACAGCAGTGTGGGGCAGGACCTTCGCACACAGGCACTGTGTTTATGGCAAGTCAGAAGGGAGGCAGCAAGACCAAACTTTGTAAAACCGAGAGTCCTCTGCCTTCTAACCGGAAATGCACAGACAGGTAGCTCAAATCAGCAAGTAAAGAGAAAGATGTCATAGCCACGTAGCTCTGAGTTTATTAGGCCAATGGCTTAAATATGACACAGGAACACTGCCTCCTCTTTCCTGGAAATTAAACTGTACTGTCCCCAGTCCTTCTCACCACCCTGCCCTTTATAATCTAAATGTAGACTCTAGCTTAGTTGATGAGCCTTCTGACACTATAAAAAATAGCCTCTTGTGGGAATTGCCCCTTATCCCACTGACTCACAGGGCTGTTTGGAGATGGGAAGATGTAGCAAATAAAACTAGAGCTTGGCTCACGATGATACAAGGATATATGAGCTCTGAGAAAGCCACAAAACAACCCCAAGGTTGTTTTTTCGTTTGTTTTTTTGAAGGCCTAAACGAAGTACCTTAATGGGTTTCTGCTGCAAAGAAGCAGGATGCCTCTGAGCCCAGCTACACTTACCTGCTGTGATGGAACGACTTCAGCTTCGGCTGCAGCAAAACAAACAGCACAACTAAGAGAAGAATCAGGGCGACAGAGCTTGCTGTGGAGGCTACTATGGATAGCGTGGGTACTCCGATTGTTGGCGGGGAGTCCTTTTCTACAAAAGCAAGAGGAATACAAGGTAAAATGATCCACTCCCTTAAATCATTGCCATAGGGAAGTTGTTGGAACATTTGTGTTGCCTTCTCTCAAGAGTTACACATGGGTGCACATGTGAGGAGCCCAAGTTTCCTCTGCAGTCAAGGCAGAACAGTTCTCTCCTACAAAGGACAGTTCAGAGCTTAAGCAGACCCCTCTCCATCAGCTGTAAAGGGAACATTAAGCATGCACAACATAAGGGTCTTCTGGAAAAACATAGGGTAAACACAGAGAAAAGCAATGCAAGGAGGCCATGGGGACAGAGAGAGAGGAGGTTATGTTAAGGGTCATGTCATATTTAAATCTGTCTGAGCAATAGCTAAAAAATGTCCTGATGTCACCAGCGATGCAAGTAATTGTCTAGCACAATAAGCAGGCTATTCTACTAGGCCAAACAATAGGAAAAGTTCCAGAAAATGGGTTTTCTTGGCTAACGGAACAGTCCCCTGAAAGAATGGGGTGGAAGTCACCTGGCCTGGCATTAAGACACAGTTTTTTTCTCACATAGACACACACCCCAGGAAACTGAGAGGGAAGGGACGTGTTGCTTCAGGATGCTGAGTTTTCAGTGTTAGATACACATACCCTGTCCACATTACCTCTTCCTACCCCTTTTCAGCTGTACTGTATGACTGTACTAGAACCATTTTGTCTTTTAGAGGTCCATTGCAAGACGTGAATAAGTTGGGAGCAGACAGAGAAGGGCCTGGAGCTCGTGTTGCTGAGTGTTCGCATCATGCCTAGAACATTACACTAGCCCTTTCACCTCCCTGGAGCACATAACTGCCTCTGGATGTGTCATCTCTGTCCTTAACTTTTGTCTTTGGTAGAGATCTCTACACACTTCACCTCCCCATCAGCATATACTACTGTCCTTTCCACATTCAGGACATTCCCATCTACGCAATTCCTCAATTCCTTTTTGCTGCATTCATCACATTCTCCAGGAGCGCTGCTCTCAAACTGCAGTGGGATGCAGGGACAAACCTGCAAGTAAAGATGAAGGGGAAAAAGAACGTGCGAACAAAAGAAGAAAAAGCTAGAGGACCACTGTTTTTAAGCCTGCAGCCTGAAATCTGTACCCAAAACAGGCATGTAAACTGAAAGAAGTCTGCATTTTCTGCATCTTCTTTTGCGGGTTAAACTTATTGGTTTAGTTGTTCTGAAAAACTTCTGGAAAACAGGTTCAAAATTAGCTTGAACCAGCCCCAGGAAAAAATGTCTAATGTACATTTTTCCCTCTGGTAAATAGGGCTGAGTAAGGATTTCCATTTTCATGGTTACTCAGGGCACTTTGAGTACACTGGCAGGGAAGAGGGTAAGCAGATAGGGGTGCTCTATTTTCAGTATCAGTACACAATGCTGTAAAACTGCTCACCATGCAGGGTACGCTTCAGCACATCCACCTTCTCAGTTTCCAGCAAGATGCTCGCTAACTCATAAAAGAAACTGCTGAAAGGCTATGGGACTGATGTGCTCAGAGCTACACAAAACATTTGATAACTGCTTGGGATTTCATTTACTCCTTCCAGAACAAGTGGGATGTTACCCATTACCAATCACTTAAAGACCTATCACTCTTCTCTCTACAGTTGCCCTCCTCCTCCTTTTTGCTCTGTGAAAGAGACCTGCTAGTTAAACCTCAGCTGACTCTGACCCCAAACAGTTGTTGCAAAGACTGTGCTGTCAGAACAATAGCTTTTTCACTTGGCCAGGCTTTTGAAGCCCTGTATTTTTTTTACAAGGCCACCAACCCTACAGGACGGTAAAGAAATCTGAGGGACTGCTGCTCATCACAACACAACTCCCTTAGCCCTGATGTAAACCAAGTGCTACTATGCAGGAATGCCATCCAGGGAGCTTGACTTGCAAAGCTTTCTTCTGCCGCCTGGGTGCAGCAAGGGGAAGGGGGACCACTATAGAAAGGAAGCCTATGGTGAATTCAAAAAGCCTCTTTGGGATCTAGTTGCTGCCAGGTGAACTCCCAGTTCCCCCTCCTTGTAGATCACAGGAAGGGGCTATTGGAGTGGCTGTGACAGAGACACCAAGATGACAGCGTGTTTGGGACAGGACACAATGTTCCAGAGTTCACAGATATGCAGTGAGCTCCACAAGGGGCCTGAAGATGATGCTTGTTTCCTCCTGATTAGGCTAACAAATTTTGCTTTAGGGATTACAAGACAAAATCCCGGAGCACACATCTTGCTGTCTCAGGATGAGCTTTAGAACTCTACCAGCCGGCCAAAATTGAAGAGGGGAGGGCCTTCTCCTTTTATCCAGTACACATGCTTTTAAAAGCAGAAGAACAGCTGGCAACTAAGAGCTGTATTATGAACATTTTCCTGCAAATCTTTTTACTTTCCTGCTTTGATGAAGGAATTCCTGTTCAGCTGGGAGAGACCCACAAAACAAAAGCTGTGCACTTCCATATGGAGAGAAGCAGAAATCATTTGTCAGCAATGTCCTTTCCTGCCAGTACAGTGCAAAGCAGCACCACGAAGCTCTGCCACAGGAGGCCAACAGTTAGTTAACTTGTTTGCAAAGCAGGGCATCAGCTCTACATACTCTCACATATGCGGACAGGAGGGTACTGTCAAATCCATCAGAGGCGAAGAGGGACAGCATGGAAAATGCTTCAGTTTTAGGACCTGCCCCGCTTCTGGGATGAGAGCTGCCAAAGAGACTCCACCTCAGTAACACGTTGCCTCCTTTACACTCCTTCCCGTGGGATGTCTCCTTGCATGACCGACTCTGAGCTTGCATTTGATGGGCTGTTATAGAAGGCGCATTTTCAATAAAGGGCTGTAATTGTGAGTTACATTCATGGAACTGCTGGAGCAATGAGTGCAGCTGTACGGACTGCCTCAGCACAACACCGACTATCTAGGGAGAATCTGAAAAGCCAATATAAGAGCAACTCTGACCGTCCCACTGGACTGAGCGAGTACTCACCCGGGCTGAGTCTGCAGCTAACTTCCATGGCGGGGTTCCACTCTCCATTCTTACAGGTCAGGTACTTGTAGTCTCCTTTCAGCATGTAGCCTTCAACACACAGGTACTCTATGACACTGCCCGAAGTCAGAGGGTTGTTGCAGGGACTAGGGTGGCATTTGTAGCCTCCATTCTCAGGTTGTGGTGGCTGGGGACAATCTGGAAAAAGAGAAAGCATCACAGAGGTTATCTCAGAGGAAGAAATCTGCTGCACAACGGATGTGTCACACAGGCAAGCTTCCACCTATGAAGGCTCTCTATATTGAGAAGAAACTACCAAAACCAAGGATTGTTACACAGCAGCAGAGAACACTGCTCAGTTTTACCTCCAACATGTCTTTTGTGATTGCTAAGTACTGCTTGTTATCCTGGTTGTACAGTCTAGCTGGCAGGCATCAAACTGGTGATATTTTTGTACAGTGATGTATGAGTTTGCTACAACTGGGATTCTGTACAAGAGAGGCCCAGAAAATCCTTGATGCTATCTTTTCCCCACAGCTGTTTCACTAGTGACTGAGGGGAGAAGCTAACAGCCAGGCTTCCCAATTAGCCTTCCAAGCCTGATGGGGAAAAAGGGCAAGACCTCCTCCTACTGAAATGAATGAAGGATGCAAGCACTCCATTGTGCTAGGGATACAATGTCAAGATACAGAACTGCCCCAAAATGTACCCTGGAAACTCATAAGATCCCTTATTTTAGCTATTTTATACAGATATACCACAACAGTATGAGAACAGAGCTTCGCTGCAGCAGGACCACATATTCTAGCCTATTTGAAAAAAAAAAAAAAAACAACTAACAAACATATTTCTAAAACAACCCTCTGCTTACCTACAGGAAGTCTGAAGTACTGAAAACACTTTACATTTCATCTTGCATCTCCCTTATCCTAATGGGTACTGACATAGTAAGTGTGAGAAAACTTCTCATAGAATTTTCAGTTGCCATTCAAATAAAAACAACAAACCACAAATGAGGAAACTGCACTGAAAACAGGGTATTTGCATTGCTTAGGATTTCATCCCCTTTGGCAGCTCTCGGTGACTCTGCAGAACCGCCCCAATACACTCCCATGCTATGTATTTACCTAACTGAAGGAGTGAGAATTCCAGTTTTTTTCCCTTTAAATCCAGATCAGTTTCTCAAGGTTCACAGAAGAAAATACATCAAAGATCCCTCCAGAGATATTTTGGGGCATGGAAAACCAAGCAACCTACCCTCCCTGTTCTACCACAGCACGGTCATCCAGGCCTGCATTAATCCCTGGAGCACACAATGGCAGGCTGTGCCTGCAGGTGGGAAACCCAACTGGGCAAACTTCAGTTAACTGGATTTTGTGCAGGACCTAAGAAGAGTAAGAAAACTTTAGAGACTTGCTCACTATGGAAAAATTTGCTACACTGCCGCAGCGCGAGTGACCCTTGAACCTAATCACATGTGAATGCACCATTGGTAGCGCCTTGTAAATGCCAGCAAACCCCAGGATGAAGTGCTGAGTGAAGCCAATAACCCTCTGGCATGAGTTCTGCCAGCTTTGTAACTGCAATTCAATTTACTTCTTGAGAGAAAAGGTTAACAGGGGTCTAAGAAGTAGCCTTTCAAAAAGACTTTGTTCTTGAGGAGATTTATTCCTAAATAAGGTTCAGAGAAGCCACTGTCCTGTCCCTCATAAGTGTTAACTGTTGCCTCTTCTGTGTTTATTTTTTCTTTCTGCAATCATTTCCAATTTCGTAACCACGGTTTTAACGCTTTACCTTATGAGGCTAAAGCTTAAAGCCTGTCCAACACTTCAGATCAGCTGAAGCCGCAGCCTCATTACACATTTAGGCACGCAGAAATGCCCTGCTGCTTCTGCAAGACAGAGGTGTTTCCTGCTAAATCGCAAGGACCCGTCTGAGCACCAGAAATACCCTCAGCCATTTAACAAGCACCTCTCCGGGCAATGCCAGAGAGCTGTGGGGAAACCCTCCCGCTACCACAGCAGCCAGGGACAACTGCCCCGTGCACCTTTAGGCCACGGGAGGCATCTGGAACCGCTCAGGAGCCACCCGAGCCTCCCACACGCCGCCTTTGCTCCAGCAGGAATTTTCCCACACTTGCACACGAGCTTCCCGTTTCCGGAGGAGCCCGAGCAGGCTGGCCCCTCTGCTTTTAAGGCCTTTGTTAGTCAGGGGAGGAGATACGGAGATGTGGTTAACTGGGCCTTTCTGCAGCAGACTCGGCCCTTTGGGCGCCACAGAGGGTCACGCTGGGAACAACACGCTCCGCAAGGCCCCTAAACCAGAGCTTTAGCTGATTCCAACAGCTGATTCCTGACTTGTCCTCCTCTTAAAAGAAGAGGTTGCGGAATTAGTCACCTCCTTTTCCTCCCTCTTCTCCCTTAGGTTGACACCACAGCACCCAAGAACATCACAAACAGTTTCCACCTTCGCTGTGACAGCAGAACAGGCTTATCCTGGCCCTGCAGCTGGAGGATGCCGGCAGACGGGAAGAGGAGCGGTTCAGAGCACAGCCGTGCTGTGAGGGCTCAGTACAGGGCTCAGGAGCAGGCAGCCCGGTCCAGCCCTTCTGCCAGCTCACGCTTCCCAAACAGGCTGCTCGCTTTTAACCTCCAGTGATGTTGGCATGCTGCTGTGTGGCCTAGCCCCAGGCTAGCGTTACTGTTTGGGTATTTGGCACACTGTCCAACGCTTTCTGAGGCACATGAACTAAACAATGGAGAGGATTTTTCAGCCCAATTAAGGCTGGGCAGATTTCAAAGGACACAGCAAAACCAGGGCAGACAGATTTACTCCTTACAAGTGTTCAAAGGTGGGTGGCACATGGTGGATACATTGAAGCTTCCCAAAAGGTTATAAAAATTCCTCTTAAGGAATTTTTGACACTTTGTTAAGAACAGATATTGTAACCACATATGCCTCCTTCTCAGTAGCGTCAGCCTAGATTCTCAAAGGTATATGCTTGTATTTGAAATACTAAGAAACATGCAGGAGTTTCATCGCCTTCCTCCCTGAAACACATGTTCTTGGAAGTACCCCAGAGCTTATGAGACATCTTAAAACAAACATACATGCCAGGCAGCGAAGAGAAATACAGCCAAGTTACATAAATTATCGATTTCCTAGGAGGTTACTGACATCCTAGGCTTGCAGTTATTCCCAGCTTCCTGATTCATCATGCTCTGAGGATGCAAAGAAACTGTGGTTTTGAACTTTGCAGCCTTGTGCGCAAAGAGGGCAGAGCGCTGCTCCCCACGGCCCAGTTTCCAAGAGGTACTGAAGTTTATGACACCTCCCAAGGGAGCTGGTTCCCTGCCAACACAGGCTGCTGGAAAACAGGAAGGAGCTAACTGATGGGAAGACTAAACATTTGGGGCATCGGTGAACTCTGTTCAGAGGTAAGGAAACTGTCATTTCCAGACCGACTGGCAGAATAAAATTATGCACTGGAGTTTCTGCAACTGCAGTTCCAAAATGTTAGGTGTTTAATATATTGTCCACCAAAATGCAAGACAAGGTTTTTAATAGATAAGTGAAAAAATATTAAGCCAGTATGCACCTCTACCCATTTTCCTACCAAATCATCTGTGAGCACCATTTTTCTGTGCCTAGGTCACACGAAAGAATACCACCCTCCTTGAAAGGAGGGTTAAGTACTTTTACGTTCTTTGAGTAACAGTTAACAATTTGACAATATGCAGCACAAAACTGCAAGGAACTGTTTGGTTTTTTTTTGTTGTAGCCACAGGCAGTGTCACCACACCCGCACCCTCTGAGGCAGAGCTACAGACCATTTCTAACAATGTAAAAGCTACTCAAAACCAAACCACGGTCACAGACAACACCACAGATGCAAGACTTCGTTTGATAACAGAGTGAGGGGTTTACATACTCATAACACAGAGGATGCACCTGATCTCTGTGAGTGAAATTCAGAGGTGAGCAGATCTCCCAAGCCTACACACAATCAGACTGATGTGGAAAGGAACAAGTACAATACTAACCATTTACACACACAATGTAAAATACAATATTCTTAAATCTGACCAGATAATTACCGCAGAAATATAAAGGCTCCCGAGTACTGACCTGTTTTGTGCAGATTTAGTACTGTACCAGGGTAACAAAGGCAGATACCTCACTACAATCTTGTGGGTTTTTTTGGCACTCTGCGTTTCTTTTTTTTACAAAGTCTCTCAGATCCTAGCAGGGGTCTTACATATCTCTTTCTGCACCAAACACTTGAATTGTATTTCAGCCACTCACCTTTTTTTGCTGAGTAGTCTGACCCCATAGAGATGAAAACCAAATCCTCCTTAATTTAATACATTCTTAAAAGAAAAGAAAAGGAAAAAAAAGAACAAGACATACTAATAATCATCTGCTAGAGCACATAACTGTAGGTTTGTAACTAAGGGAGAAAAAGCCGTTGCATTGTTCACCTTACGTGGGTGGACAGATTGGGAAAACATTGTGTAACAAAGGGATGTTTTGCACTGAACGTACAGTAGGTTTCCTATACTTCTCCACAGCAAGGCACAAAGGTCACTAAAGCTAGGATAGGAGTAGTTTTGACAAGTTAAAGCTGCTGTTATCTGAGTCAAGCCCGAATTCCAGCAATTTGAAGAGGAAGCAAGACTAGGCCTCAGGTAAACTCCTCACTGACCACACAAGTGCTCCAGCATGTTTGACAGTCCTCAGAGCAGCATCCTAGGAAGCTCACAAGTGCCTGCTAACGCTTATTGGAAGCAATTTGAGGGAAAACCAGGCCAATTCCGTAATAATCTCCAACAAGAAGCTAGCACTGTTCTTAACAGGTGGCTGGCAGATTGCTGCCCAGCCTTCAGATCTGTATGTTTCAGTTATCCACCACATTGACACTAAACAGCCTGAAGCCCTGCTGCCCAGGCTAGAAGACAACTCCTCCCTTGGATCCCCTCAACATGTGCCCTATTCAGGTACGTTAGCATCCCTGGGCCTTTCAAACAAAAACCAGAACTGGAAGATACTAAGCTCTGTTCTTCTTTTTCCTCGTCTTCAAGATTAATGTCACTTAACTAATGTTACCATTAAAGTTGGAAAAAAACCCTAAGATCTTCTAGTCCAACCTTTAACCCAGTACTAACATCCACCACTAAACCACACTACTAAGTTCTACATTTACATGTTTCTTGAAGATCTCCAGGGATGGTGACTCAACCACTGCCCTGGGCAGCCTACTCCTGTGCTGCACAACCCTTTCAGTAATGAAAATTTCTCCTAATATCCAAACTAAACCTCCCCTGGCACAACCTGAGGCCATTTCCCCTCATCTTATCACTTGGTGCTTGGGAGAAGAGCCCGATGCCCACCTCACTACAACCTCCTTTAAGGTAACTGTAAAGTACAATAAGGTCTCCCCTGAGCCTTCTCTTCTCCAAGTTAAACACCTCCAGCTCTGTCAGCCACTCCTTGTAAGACCTGTACAAATCATCCTACAAACAAAGTCATCCTACAAACAAAAAACACCCTCTTGACCTAACAAGATGAATATTCCCCTGGATAGTCTGGTCAAACCTGTCATGATTGATTCATACCAGCACCCAAGTGTCCAGTCTGGTGAGCAAACGTCTTTGTCAAGGAGAACACAGAAGCACCCAGTTAAAATTGTCCCTGTACTAGAGGATATGTGATTTGCTTCATGCTGGGATTAGAAGACTTATGCTAACATTCCTGTGCTATCTTGACTGTCCTACAAGTAGGATTTTCATTGAGCAGCTTAAGAAAGGTTGTCTTCCCTTAAAATGTGTCTTTTTGTCTCTATCTCCTGTCACAGAGATGGGTTCCCTCCTGGTCTGAAGTCTCTGCCTTTGCCTGTCTTCCAAATTTTGCCACATCAAATCCTGCAGTGGTAAGGAGCGCTTCTCCACAATAGTCTCTGGTTCTCCGAAATTTGTCCATCTTGATTCTCTCAGGCAGGACTTGCCACTAGCTATAGAAACATAACACATCGAGAAAGGCATCCAAAATAAACACAAGAAGGGATAACTTCCAATTACTTGTCGCTGCTATGTAGGCCTCTGATTTTCAGCTTGGATAATTTGCATGTCTGCATCACTTCAGTAAGACAGAGGGAACTGCAAAAGCAATTACTAACTTCTGGCAAGGATCTTCAAAAGCCCCGGTCTCTAAGGAACTCTTGAGGGCAATCCTCCTTTTCTACTCCTCTTCAGCCTAGGTCCTGCCACAGTTAAATGTGAGATCAGAAACACCAGCTGCAGTTGAAGCCTTCTGCAGAGACTGCCCATTTTCCACATCTCAGACCTTAGGTCCAGGTTTAATTAACACCACGCTAAAAACAACACAGTTAAGTTCACTGTTTCTCCCAAGTTAGCGCCCTGAATTGGCCTGCACCATCAGCTTTTTGTTTTTTCCCCTCCAGTTACTTGTTTTTTAGATTCAACACAAGCCTTTTTTTTTTTTTTTTTTTTTTTTTTTACAGAATGCTTTTTTACAATAGAAGCGTGACAGCCTGATGCAGGCAGCCAGATGGAGGTCCAGAAGTGCAAGCCAGAGACCAGCAGTAATGCTGATTTTGGCTTGCGGAGGGTCTGGTAATTCTAGCAGAGGATTCCCTCCTGCCCACGGATCCTGCTCAGGAGTGGCACTGAACATTAGTTTCGCCTCAGGAAGTCACTGAACGACTCTGCTAGCAAGGGCTCTAGATGTGTTTGCTAATAGAAAGAGAGACATTGTTTTCTCTCTTTTCAGAGTTTCAGTTATTGCCAGCAGGGCACTACCTGACCTCTCTGCTAATCTCCTGGTTGTTTAGTAAGCCAATAAGGAAACAATTTGTCCCTCCCTTAGCCCAGTTCCTGGATATTTTAATTTATTGGGCATACTCCCAACCGCTGTCACTGGTACTCAGAGAAGCATGAATGTGACCCAACCAGATAATAGTGTCACTGCTGTCCTTAGCCGAGCAGCAGGGTAACCAGCCAGATTTGCCCAGCTCTCTTAGCAGCTTCTTGAGCAACAACAAAGGCAGCACATCAGCCTCCCAGGGCCCGCAGACATGGTGCTTCAGCTTATACCTAACAGAACACCCCATGCGCGTTTTCATGCAAGCCAAAGTCTGCTTGGTTTTTAAACTTAGGGTGTCTGTTTGCTTTTTTCCCCGTGGAAGTGGTTGTTCCAAATCTTCCTGCATTCACTAGGGGACAGATCACTACCTAGCACTCAATGGACTTAAAACCCATTATACACCAAGAGAAAAACTAGAAAAAAAAAGTCCAAGTTAGTTCCTTTTCTCATGAATACTTCACCTATGTCCTAAAGAGCCTGGGCTATGAGTGGCTTGCCACCTTGGGTAGGAAAATAGGAAAAAAACACCACCACCTATTTGATTCAAAGAGCACACTGGCAGCTACCAGGCCCCTCTCCCAAAAGCCTCCTGCTGCACCACCCTTAGGGGCAGCAAGGCACAACCAGCACTGCTGCAGCGTGACACAATGACTGCAGAACAAAACAATTCTGTGAGCCCCTCTTTGGGGGAGGATTTTTCCTTTTAAACCAGGGCCTTCAGGCACACACACATCTGGACTGGTATTTGTTCCGGGAGTCTTCTGCACAGAGGGAGATGATGGGAGGGCTGGGCAGAAGGGCCAGACAGCTTTGCTTTCTGCGTGAAATCCAGACAGTGTCCTTGTTTTTCTCTTCCCCTGCGCACACATACAAACAGCAGAAGCCCCTTTCAGAAATCCCTGCCTCAGAAGCAGTTGGATTTTAGTAAGGAGCAGGCCTGTATCATTTCATACCCTTTTTAGACTAGCTACATCAAATAAACATCATCTTTTGCCAAAGCAAAACCATAACCCAGGCAGCTGGCCTGCAGAGAAAAAGCACCCAGACAGGCTTTGATCACACTGCTGCCTCTTCCTCACCCACACCTTCCTTCCTGTTGAGAAAGCAGTGACGAGGGGACGTGCTTTAGGAAAAGCACAAGATGGTAGATACAAAAGCAGTACCTCCACCCACACGCTCCAGCTTGTCAGAGCACAGCTCCATTTCTGAGTGCTAAATACCTTCGGGTTTCCAACCAGTGATGTTTGCCTGGATGCACGAAAAAGCTTTCAGCACAGCTGTTTCCCCCTCTGCACCCTCTGCTCCTGCACTGTTCTCCCTAGTTCAAGCATTTGGATTAATACTAATATCAGGCTAGGAAATGGCACATCAGGTATTCCGTGGATAAATGCCATTGTGACTGCAGGTCCGTGCTGAAGGGGAAGAGCCTCGTGCTTTAGATTGGGGTTTCTCTTGGCAGGCTGGCTCCGGGAAGCACAGCAGCGACCTGCTCTGTGGTTGCACTCTGGGAACTGTACTCAAATCGCAGCCCTTTCCCAACATCCAGCAACTGGGGGATGTGTTTTAGCCCACATAAAATTATCTTCCAACACACAAATGTCTCCTGCAGTCATTAGAAAGCCCCCTCCCTAACAAACAGGGTCTTCCAGGTAGAGGCAGAGCATGCTCTGCTGCCCTTTCAGG
Organism: Anser brachyrhynchus; assembly: GCF_964034855.1. Classification (NCBI taxonomy): domain Eukaryota; kingdom Metazoa; phylum Chordata; class Aves; order Anseriformes; family Anatidae; genus Anser; species Anser brachyrhynchus. The sequence continues at coordinate 29,320,716 of NC_137699.1, read as the reverse complement.
TAGCTCAAGGTTTATGTTATTTTTTTTCTCCTCATTGCCCACAAGCATGCTAACATTTTAACTATACAAATAGAGTAACTGCAGATACAACACCTGAAGAGGGACCCAGACTGAAGCTAGCCTCTGCCAGCTGGAAGTAGGCAAGACCTCCGCATTTCTAGCTGGAGACAGCATTCACACTAAAAGACAGATTACCAGATGCTCAGGTTTTCCCCTGTCTATAATTTTTGGGGTGGAGATGAGGACTGGAACCAGGACAAGAGATTTTGAACCTTCTCCTCTCCAGCACGCTGGCTTTCTCTAGCACACGAGCAGATGGGTCATCTCCCAGAGGGAGAAGCCCGAGACAGCAGCTGCTGCCGGAGCCCAGTCACAACAGCTGAGGCTAAAGAGCCTCTATATTTTACTTACAGGAGGCAGAAGTCAATAAAAGGCTTCTATTGTGAGCACGCACACTTCTAGTCGACCTTGCCCCTAAAATATTTTAAGCCTTCCTAAAAACACACTGCAAAACATAACCCTCTTTTGGGTTCGGTGTATTGAGCAGAGGCCAAAGTCCACTGAAAAATAAGCTCTCTGTCTTTGCTGGCTCCAGATGCTGCTTACCCTGAAGTCAGAGACAGAATATCAAACCGAGGGGGACGGGAACCTTCACTGGGAAATTACAGTCTCCCTAGCAAGGACACATTGTGAAGAGGAGGCTTATTTTTCTTAATGTTGTAATGCGGGTAAATGAGAAGAAACCAAAGCAGAGAGATTTGTATATATAATCATATAGCTGTGCATTTATATAATTAGACATATTAGACAAGCACTTTCGCTGTGTACAGTAACAGGCACCCCTCACACAGCCATCCCATACATGCCAAAGCTGCCTTTCTCCCCCAGCACCCTGCCTCCCCCCCACCACACTTTTTTTTTTAGGGCAGGGGGAGAAAAAAAGGAAGGAAGAAAAGACTAATTGCAGCCTTCCACCAATGCAGTCGCCATCTGGTAACTCAAGAGACACATGGAGCCGAATTATCTTAATTAACATGTTACAACAGTATTTAAAAAAAACTCTGTGCTTATTAACACTCAGCTGTGATTAGTCAACCATGGAGGAAGCCTGCTAGTGCCACATTAATTATGGGTCTTGTCTTCCTTTCCATTATAAATACAATTTTTTTCCAGTGGCTTATCTCTCTCCTAAAAAGAGCACCATTGATATCAAATCTTGCTCTTAAATGCAAATTCTATTTATGCTCTCCAAGAGTCAAAATGTTTGGGCTACGTGAAGCTGCCACTGGTGCTTCTGGAGTGCTACACACTGTCTCAATATAAAGTGTAGTGTTTTGCTTTTTTTTTTTTAAAAAAAAAAAAGTTTGCACCTTAGAAAGCACTGCTCAGTTATACAAATCCCTCATTAAAATTCTAGTAGAAAAAAGGAACTATTTTCTCTTTTTCAAATTCCTTTCCCCCTCCAAAGCAGAGGTACAGACTTCACTGACCCCACGCTGTGCAGGGGAAAACAAGACAAGATCCAGGGCTAACAGAAGAGCCAGATACACGAAGGGAAGATGCCCGCAATGAAAAGCGGCAACCAAAGCCCACCTGCGCTCCAGCAGCAAACCAGACTGCATCTGCCTCTCTGGAAGCGTGCTGCTTCACTATGGAAATGGTATTGTTTCCCCCATAAGAGGCCCACCTGTAACGAGCTCCCCTCAGACACGTTCCCACAGGACTCAGCCTGACAGGCTCCGAGACAAACACTGCCAAGTTGTTCAGAGCTGGCTTCGTGTTATGCTTGCACGGAGCCCACCACAACAGCAGGGCTCTCATCTGGACTGGGTATTTCAGACCTCAGGATAACTCCAAACTGTAAAACCAAAACCTGATGCTTTTAAACAAAGCTGAGACTGATAAACCCATTTCTGGAAACATTAATTAGGAGGGGGAAAACAAACAAGGGAAACTGCAGAAGAGCTTCTAAGATCTTATGATAAAGCAATCTTATCGTTGCACAAAAATTATAATCACCATTAGGGATGCTCGCCCTGGTCCAGCACAGATCCCAAGCAGCTGAGCAGTACTTCACAGCACCCAGCACTGCCAGGACAGTTTAAAACAGTTTGCACCTGGGCTGCCGGTGGGGTGAGCAGTACAGTGGCTCCAGAACAGTCGGTGTAGTACAGAAACCTGCTCTCCCCTGTGGGCACAATGGAGATTTCCAAGTGGCATCAATTTCATTTTATTATCCCAGGCCACTTCTGGCCTCCCCATGCCTTCTTCCAGCCACCCTACAATCACTGCCACACATCAGAAGAAGAAAATTACCAAGTGCTGTAACAACTTTATATGATCTGCAGAGTCCAGGATTCTGCTCTTGAAATCCAAACCCTCACACCCAAATGGCAGCACCCAGCCTTTTATTTTTTTGTTTCCTCCCTTTCAGAAGTTAGGAGGACTCTCTCAGTCAAATAGAGTGACACTGGCTTCTGTTTCAAATTGGTAAGAATGTAATGAGCCCAAAAGCGTTCACCACACTGGGCAGGGGCAGTTAACACTCAGCAGGGGCCTTCTGTCCTCTCACTGGCAACTCACCCAATTCTAGATCTTGTTTTACATTGCAACAACAAAACGATTATTTAAGAAGATAACAGAATTGTCAAAATAGTTCGACATATTTTCAAAAAAGGAACAGGCAGCTACGCAGGAACTAACAGGACCTACTGCATAGAGGCAGTTTAGCAGAAAAGGCATTAGCACGGCATTTGAACTCACGTAACACCCATGTCCTCGATTACTGGTGCTAATTTTAAACTTCAGCTTAGCTCTTCACACAGCTTTGATTTCTCATCTTGTCTCTGCTCACCGCTTTCCAGAAACCTACAAACCTAAAAATTGGTCTGAATTCAGAGGTGACCTGCACATTTACCCTGCTGTTTCTCTGGCTGTTCCTAGGTGAGTTTTCAATTTGAGCATAGTAATACCCCAACAGTGTTTTTTTGTTTGTTTTAGGATAAAGGTCTGATAAACACTATCGGCTCTGGAAAACCATCTACCTCTTCAGCAAAACAATGAGGAGATAACCTAGGAAAAACATAGCTACCAGGTGCTCATGCTGACTTAGGACACCAGATTTTGGGAGGACAGAGATGACTGACTTGTGCCGACTGGTCTGATTGAAATAAATCCCTTTACTGACACTAGGTGAAGACAGTCCTTTGAAGGGAACATACCTTCAGAATAGGGCAGAGCAAAACTCATCTAACAGCAAGTGACAAGAGACCTGCAATTTAGCAGTGCCACAGGATGCATAATTTGCTTGCATATTTCCACGTGACTACAAAACACCGCCCTTCCCCGAGCTTCAGTCCACTACAGTAAACAGGTTCCTTTTGCTAATAAAGCATTATAAGCTCTTGCTATGGCAATGTCCCCAAATACATCCCCATTGTGGGCTCCAGCATGGCCCCTTGAGCTCCAGATGACACACATCACCTGGCTGCTAACACTGGCAGCTGTAGGACTCCTTTGCTCTCCTTTCACTGCAAGGTGGAAATCTGGAAGTCACAGCTAACCTACAATACACAGCACCCGGCTCCTCCTCAGCCAGCAGCCCAGTTCACGCCTACCTTCTAACCCCGGTTCTGCTATGGTTCCTTCTGGGACTGGACACTTTGGACTGTACAAACTGCTCAAAGGCTGTCCTAGCCTCAGACGGGTTCTGAACCAAGAACTTTAGAGTTCAGAAAGAAGTCCTGTCCTCCTATGCATGTATGGAAAGATCCCAAGCTAGCCAAGTCACTGTAAAGCTCCGTCCTGGTAGGCATCCTCCGTTCACTAATAAGCCTTCTGCAGCTGATTCATTTTTCATCCTTTCAGCAGGAGCAGCTGCTGCCTCTGACTCAGCCTATCCAAAAAGTACTAATTTGGAAGTTTGGCCAAGGCAGATCTAGTAGTGGCATGCACATAGGAGACTGCTTTGTGCTAAGCGTTGTTCTACTTCCATCTGCACAGAAACCTAATCGGAAAGCCCAAAGCCCCACGTTCCCGAAGTTTCTCTCTACAATAGGTCTAAGGCAGCTTTGCTAGGGAAACGTTGGTAAGGAGAACAACCCCGAAACTCCAAGCTGATACGTCAGCGAACACTGGAGAATATTTTTTCATCATGCCATGCCATCTCTCTTCTGACCTTTGGCTCTATTGAGCACATCAGAATCTAATATCTAGGCAGATTTGTTTATCCTCCAAGAATGACTCATCTCTGTCATGGGACTTGTCAGAACAGGCTCTCAAATCATTTACCACTGGGCAGAATTGTAAAGAGTTATTAGTCCTGTCTGGCTGGAAAGCCTCTCTTAAGCACACTTCATATTTTCAATCTAGATGTGGTTAGGTTAGCTGTAAATATTAGGTCATATTTTCTACAGGCTTTACAGGAGCTCAATAGCACAAGCAACTTCTCTGCAGTCTGGCAGGAAAACAAAAATAGCCCCGCTGGGACACTCCCCAGGTCATTCTGTTCAAAGCTGGAGGCACCTCGGACTGCAGAGTGACTTAAGTACACCAAATGGCAAACTTATCTTTCCCAGAGACCACAATGTCCTAGAGCACCCCAGCCATGCTTCACGTTGAACCATTTCCAGCTTGATTTTCTTGCACTGTTTAGCTGAGACTCACGCTGGACTGTGATGGTATAACTCAACAGCTCTAAGGCACACAGAACGAAGAAGGAAATTTCTTCTCTTGACAAGAGCTAGCTATGACACACCTTTCTAAATTGCCCAACATTTTAAAAGTTGGGCAACTTAAGAGCTCACAAGGCGATAGTAGGAAAGGCAGTGTCAGTCCGTGCGTAACCTGCTCTGAAACTTAACAGCTCCATATCTGGGCTACTCTATTTACTAGCACTGTAAGCAGCTGGAGAGTGTTTTTTGGAAAGAAGGAAGCTAACGCCGTGAAGCTATCAGTAAGCTTGCTTCATGACTTAAGCGTGACTAGCAAAAGGCATCAAGGTCTGGTGGGCTGCTGCTGGTGCTTTGATTTGCCAGTCACAGAAGACACCATCAGTTCTGGCAGAACAGGCCAAGTCCCACACATTCCGCCCACGTGGATTCTGCTTGGGATCAACAGGCACATCAAAAAGTAAATGGCAACTTAGTATAATCCTGACAAAGGCAGTGTATAAAAGACTTCATATTTTCAGCCATCTCTTTTGAGAAGACTGTCTCATTATACAGATGTAATGGCTTCAAAGTGTTTGTTTTATAGCTCCATTTTCCCAGTACCTACCAACAGCTCTAAGCAACTCAATGGATATGAATTAGCAAATTGTCTAACAAAATGAATTAGGAAATTGTCAAAAATGTATCTAGTAGCAAACAAAATCTTCCTTTCTGTCTTTCTAGTTCCTCATTACAAACACCCACAGGGTAAACAAACCTGAACTGAAACAAGACAGGGTTGGGAAGCTGTTCAAAAACAAGCTCCTTTCGCAGCTGGCAAAAAAAGGTGTTCAGAAAAGATATGCAAAAGAAATTCTCACCCTTTGAAATACTACTTGCCCTTTGTTATTTTCACTATAGCCGTTGGAATCGATGCACAGGCAAGTCAAAATACCCAGCTGAAAAAGCACATAAGGTTAGAGTGGTGACTACTGAAATGGGACCTATTTTAGCCCTAGATGTCTAACAAAAACACAAGAGAAGAAATACCATTCCTTCCAATTGCCTCAGAGAGACTGTAAGACATAACCAAAAACCCCACAGTGTAACTATTTTCAAAACAAAATCCTCAGAAGAGGGAACAGATCTCAAGGACTGCTACAATTAAGTCCTACCTCTCTGCACTTTGCTTTTGAACAAAAAATACAAGGACATAGATGCTCTTTCCTCCTTATCTGTATTCCTTGGTCACGCACAAAGAAACATCTTTGTTCTGTAGAAAATAAAATATCGAGTTAAAGCTTAAGAAGAGAAAGCAAACCCTCTCCTAATGCTTAATTATTGGGTTGCTTTTGCTCCTTCCCTGGCACTGCTGGAACACAGCTGGCCTGACAGATGCTCAAGCGGCTCGGAGACACAGAACTCCAGCTCCTACCTCCTGCCACAAAGCCAGCCAAAACACATCCCTCTGCTGATTTATAGGCAATGCTTCCTCGCAGTACGGGCTGAAATCTTCAAGTGGGAGTCACTGCAGAGCTTAGTGACTGGAGCTAAGGCACAGGGAACACGGGCCTAGACGCACACCCCACTGCTAGGTAACCTGAGGTTGTGTCTCTGTGCCTTGGCTCACCTCTTCACAGAGCTTTTCTGTCCACCTTTGTGAATATATCATTTTTGGTAGTCTAAAGAGTCCCATGTGATGATTGAAGGGTTCTTGTCACCAGTGTAATTAATTTAAATTACAAAGATTTACAAATTGGAGAGCGACTCTTGGTTCAATCAGAAAATGGCAGGACAAGGGGGAATGGTTTTAAACTAAAAGAAGGGAGATTTAGTTTAGAGGTTAGGAAGAAATTCTTCACTCAGAGGGTGGTGAGGCACTGGCACAGGTTGCCCAGAGATGTTGTGGATGCCCCCATCCCTGGACGTGTTCAAGGCCAGGTTAGATGAGGCCCTGGGCAATTTAATCTAGCAGGAGGTGTCCCTGTCCATGGCAGGGGGGTTGAACTAGATGATCTTTAAGGTCCCTTCCAACTCAAACCATTCTGTGATTCTGTGATTAATTTGACTGCTATAATATTCAGGTCATCTCTTTCTGTATGAGGAAAGCCAAGCCAGATGTAGGATTTCACAGTTCAGTAGTTCTTTCGCACAGGTCTCTCTGGCCAGGAATTTATTCCAGCCTTTATTGCAATAAACAGAACTAACACATGGACGCATATGCTGCATTACTGTCTTGCAGTGTTACCGTCTGGTTTTTACTCAACATGGCTCCTTTTCTACCAGCTGTCTTTTGTTGATGCTTGTTGGTTGGGTTTTTCGTTTGTTTGGTTTCTGTTTGGAGGGGGATGTGTTTGTGGTTTTATGTTACTTGCGGCATTTCGTTAAGTTTTATCTATTACTTCAGGCACATTTTGCTCAGCTCTCTCCAGTGGCTTCCTTCATCTACATCTTATCTATACAGCATCAGTCATATCAGAGCCGTTCTTAGAAAAACAGCAAGAGTATTTCTCAGTGCAACATATAGTTAACAGGATAACAACTGGGTGAAAATGTTTGATGAGTTTTGGCCGCATGAAGTAATCAGTTTCGTTATCATTTTACCTGGATCACTCTTGACCTTGACAGGCCAAGCCTGAAAGACATTATGGAACCATTTTCATTGCTTATTGTCCTATGTACTTTCCAGCCAGCATTTACAGCATCAAACTGGAGACATTTCAAGTTCCTCTTCAGCTTCTTACAGTTTTGCCCACTCCTCAAGTCCTACTGTTGTTCCTCCTCACAGCCAATGTGCATCAGAAAACTCCTCCTCGGCTCCAGCACTGCCTCACATCAGGTAAATTTCTCCTGTTTGAACTATCTAGCTCTGCTACATCGTGCACTACATTACTACTTGCTCCTCTTTGCTACTTGCTCCATTTTGACCAAGTTGTCAATTCAAACAGGACAAAACCTCAGACTTCGTTCCAAGAGGTGCACAACCATTTTACCTTCACTGGGAGAGAGAGAAGACTTATCAGAATGAAAGCCTCATTTTACATTTTATAATACCATTATAACAACTCATTTCTACAATATTCTGAGAAACAGGATGAAGTGGGAGGGACAGGTTATTCCAAAGACAATTACCCATGTTTAAAGGAAAACTTTTGAGTTTTTTGGAGGTTCATAATTCCCTAGAACATAAAAATCGTTTCCACTACCCTGGTCAACATAGAATACATCTCATATCTATAGACACTGATCTAGCAGACAAAATATTTCACAACTACCTTCTGACTCAGACTTTGAAAGGGAAAGATTAAACACGAGCAATCAAGACAGTAGAAGTTCAGCTAAAAAAAATAATCTTTCCCAAGCCATGCAAGAACAAAGTAGTTCCAAGAAGTTCCTTACATATAAGAGAGCATTTCAGATGTTCCCCAGGGAAGGATACAGTAGAGGAAGCTGTTGCAGCATGCTTGAATGTCAGAGGAAGTCCTGCACAGAGCACAAAATGGGAAAAATCCAAGAGCGTTCCCAGCTTCTGCAGAGCTGGGGCTGGACCTTGGAGGAAAGCCGAGAACACCCAGGGGAGCCTTCAGACAAACACAGCTGGACCCAGAGCTGCCTCCCAGGTCATCATGTGAATTCATATTGTAGGAAGCAAGTATCCAAATCCCAGTTCTTCACCAGTATCAGAGTTCCCATTTTACCAAAAAAATAAGCTCCCTTCCCCCAGAAAGAGTTTATGCTGTCAAATCACTTCCCACGCTAACGCAACATGCTCACTGCCATTCCTAGACTGCCTTTCAGCCTTACTTCCATGTCCCGTCCTAAAGGAATTACTCTCCACTAATTCCCGAATTGCAAAGTCTATCCTCCCTCTTCAAATAGATGATTCACAAATTAGAGCTTTTTTTTCTTTTTCCCTGAGGCAGATGTTGAAATTTCCCCCATAACATCCTCTGCATTATAGTTTGGTAGACAGCCCATAAACCACCAAGCTTCGTGGCCAGACAGAGCTTATCGTTCATCAGTGACACCGACGAAGTCCCCAGAAACAGCATATACAAACAGCACGCAGCCAGTGCCCCCACACCAACCGCCTCCGAGATGTAGTAACGATGCCAGGCTAACACCACGTCGTCTCATCAGCTGCTCTGCAGAGCTCAGCCCACCAGGAGCTTGGTGAAAATGCCCACACATTGCTTACAGGTTTCTTGGCAGTGGAGCGAAAGTGTTTCTCAAAGCTACATGGGAAGCTTAAAAGTACGGTTCAGCCTCTTGCCAGTCAGAGAAGTTTCTGACAGAAAGGAAGGCCCAAAGAAAAGACACTAAAAATAGCAGAAACGCTGGTCCCCCAGAGAGAGACGCTTGGGAACTCTCCCAGCTGTGTATGCAGATTCCTTGAGAACACCTAAATAAGCAGTACGGATACCCCTGGGGTCTGCTGGGAAAGCTAGCAGGGAAGGAGGTTATTTTGATGCTTGCAGATCAGCATCTAGAGAGTAAAGCAGAGCTCCAGAGGAGAAAAAAGGAGTCCATTTGCGGAATGTTACCAGACACCATTCTGTAACTCAGCTTTCACACCAACACAGAGATTCAGAGAACAGCACACACATTTAAGCGTTACAGGGGTCACCGGGTGTAAACAGGAATAGGAGGCCTCCGAACCCAGACTGCATCACTTGGGTCAAATTCACTGGGAACACAGTGTCTTGAACATATACCACCTAGGAAGCCCACAGATCAACAGCAGATATTGCAAAGTCATTCTGATAATAAAGACAGACATAGTATCTGCTTTACCCAGGGTCTTCTTGTTTTTATTTGTTTCCTGGCTCCTCCATAAGAGGATTTGAAGTCTTCTGGGTGGTAAATGACAGAAAACCCACTGTCTTCTACTAGTAAGGCAGCTGGCACTACAGAGCCATGTCTGCAGCAGGTAGCGCAGCGCTACCAGGACAAGAGGAAGTACAGCAATTCCACAGCTCTTTCTTTTAGACTTATGTTAATTTTCCTTTCTTCCAGTCTTTTCCACTCCAGTACAGTTTGCTTAGCACACGGGAGTTCTCTCTTACCAGATACATCCCACCAAGCACACAAATTGTTTGAACTTTCTTCCTGTTGCCAACACAATTATAGTCAGGGACTGTCCAAAGGCTGTTGCATTCAATTTCACATGCTGATCGCATTAGACAGCCTGCAGCTCCATCCTTTGTTCTGCCCCTTGTCCAACCCCTGCCTTTCCTATTTGCTTTTTAGAAAAGGTTATTTTAGCCACATTTGGAATCTAACATACTACTCTTAAGAAAAGCTACATCCCAGCAGTTAACACCGAGGGCAGAGGACAACACCCCTAGCAGATAGCTCAGCCTTAACAGAAAGCAAAAGCCCTCAAGTTTGGGAAAGCAGAGAGAATCATTAAAGTCATCTAGTTCCCAACTGGATTTCCTCAATCATTTGCATTTTTCACCAAGAAATTTTAATATTAAGGAAATACTGAACAGCCTAATCTAAATTCTCTGTGCCCACTCCTCCCAACTCACTTCTCACTGGTTAGAGCACCGAACTGGAGTCTGACCATACATCCTCAAGCTAACATCACACTCCTGCTGTGCAAACATGCAAGAGCCTTTTAAAACCCCGTAAGAGGATTTTATGTAAGAGATAAATACAAGAGGCCCTTTTCCAAAACCTCTGGATTAGATCTTTACACTAAGTACCTAGGGATTTCAAAGTTACTGTCACTAAAACACATGTTCAATGCCTAGTGCCACCAAGAAATAAATGGACTTTCATTCTCCCAAAGGGTTACTCAATGGCAAACCTCAAAACAGGTTCTCAGCTCTTAAACTGATGCTACAATTGTGTGAAAGACCATTTTGTGGCTAAACACACCATTATGTGTCAACTTCCAACAGAAGTGCCGGTGACTTTCCAAGAAGTAGAAACTGAATTTAATGTCTGGAAAACTAGGGAATTAACATATGTACAACATCCTCCAGAGGCAACTCTATCTCAGCTACTACCACATAGAATGGGAAACTCATGCCTGGTCTCAAATAAACACAGATTTTAAATCATATCTTTTCTGTGGAGCTCAACAGCACCTTATCAATTGGTTTTTCATTGTCCCTCCACCTGGGCCACGAGAGGTTACGGGGAAAGGGGTGAACAGTTTCTGCTCTTCCATGTAACTGATAAAGAAAGCAGAATGTTTAATCAAATGAGCTCTCTCCTTTTTCTTCTCTTTCCCCCCAACACATCTCCTAGCTTAAAACACTTCTTACTCTTCTCAGAAAGACAATCCTTATTTAAGCTTTTTCCAGAACTGGCAGACAAACAAACCCATCTGTTCCTCAAAAAACAAACCCACTGCTCTTCCTCACACTCTTTTTCTTATCTTCCCTGAGGACACAGTGTACATAGGCCTCCCAAGCACTAGGAAATGTCACCTGGATTATGACATTGGCCTTTTATTTTCTCCCCATTTTTATTCCCAGTCAGTATGGAAAAGGGAAATTCTTTTCATTAACGAGGTGGGTGGAGGCGTCTGTCTCACATGAAGCACCGTGATCTACTTTCGTGCCCCTGTTCCTATCGCACCAGAAATTAAAGCCATAAATACAAATCACTGCAACCTAGTTATCGTACATCAAAGCTGTCACTGTCACTCTTATTCTCAGCAGGGAAGAGACAGACAGTCGATATTTACTCTTTAGCTTACAGTGTAAACAGAAACCAAATTACAGTAACTATTCCTCTGCTGCAGAAAAGTACTGCCCCTACACTTCCCTGCAAAAGCGACACTGCCAGGCTTAACATCCATCCATTCTGCAGCAACTCCACAAGGAAGAGTGAGCTACCCATCTGTACCTATGTTTTCTCTTCACAGCTGTGGTTTTTGAAGTTATCCTTTCCTGCTCCTTTTAAACTCCTCATCAGAAATGAAACTCACCAGTAAGACTGCTAGAACAATAGCATTACTCCACAGTGGGGGGGCGGTCATGATCATATACCTTCTTACTCAGGTGCACATAAGTCTGCCAGTTATAGAAATTGCTTGCACTGGAAAACAAAAATACATTTAAAGCTCTACTTTAACACAATTAAAGCAGTTTGAAAGTAAGAAGCTATCATCATGTGGTAGGCAGAACTACATGGACTATTTTTGTGTGTCCTGAAGACCACAGCTTGAAAACTATTCCCAGTCTAGCAGTTACTGGCAACAGATTTCTAGTCTAGACTGCAAAAAGCTCCCAGAAAAGTAGTCTTCTGTAATGCACAATTCTGAGAGGAAGCCATGTGACTGCAGGTACAAAATTAGGACATATTAAGGGACCTGGCACTCTACAGTAAAAAGGATTAAACAAATTTCAATAACAAGGTTTATGACAATGGGAACATAACCTGGAAATCCTCTTGAGCAATCACAAGCCAGTAGACTGAAGTGAGTTCCTGCCCAGAAGTAAAATTGAAGTGCCAAACAGAATTATGTTGCAGCCAAGGAGACCTCCAGGACGGTAGCAACCCACAGAGAGGATATCTTTCCGATGTAAGAGCAAGCTAGCTTCACAACAAAGAGGAATTACCCAAAAACCCTCAATTGCACCTATTCCAATAGAACAGGGGAGTACCCTATGTCTAGAAGGTATTCTGAGAAACTTTTTGCTCTGACATTGCTGTTTTTTATCATACAGTATTTCCACATTTAGGTTAATTCAGCTATAACCTTTTCTACAGCTTCATCACAGTTGGCAAATTGACATTTCTAACCCTCTGTTAAACCGTTACATTTCTTCCAACTCTTTCAAGGATGTCCTTTGCGGTGAGTCCTGTTGGTAAGCACCATTTCAGAGAAAAAATACAATCTCATGCTTTTACCAAACTGAATCCCATCTGATTTTATCTCTGCTCTTCTGGTTCTTCAGGTTGCATCATGTTACTGAATTTTGATTGGAATTATAGAGCTCTCCTTCGGCACTGCTTTGCTTGCAAATTTAAGCTGCAGGATACTAACTCCCTCTTTCAGATTAAATACACTGGGAAAAATTTTCAGCAGTGCTTGTGTGACTTGAGACCTCCTCTCCCCCAGCTGACTACCAGTGAGACACAAGCTTCTTGGAAAGATTCATATAATGGTAAACTTATCTGACATCATAGCCATTCCAGCAGTTATCTTCCCTAACTTGAAGATGTAACGCTATTTTTCTTTGCTTTGTTACTTACTTAGCTGCCATACCAATTTATAGAAACTAAAAGTTTAAGTTGATAAACAAGCACACAATTTAGTGGAAATTTAACCAGGCCATCAAGAAGAAGGAATTTCTGACAGTTTTATTGTGCGAAGATCTCTGTTCTGGCATTCTGCCCCATCCCCTTTCCCCCACCTCATGAACTCCTGCTGCTGGTGACAATGAATCACATTAGTCTGTTCTGCCATTTCCTCCTCATATTTCTATTTTATGCTGACGGGAACAGGAAAGAGCAACTTTGTTATAAGGATTTATTTGAAAGTCAGTATCTCAGTTACTTTCCTGCATTTAGAATTGCATCTTCTTGAATCCTGTTTTCTCCCTTCTTGGTACATCAGAGGCATGTTAATTCAGTTCTCTTAACATCTACAGACACAAAGCACTAGTAATGGGGGTTATAGCAGTTAAGTTCTAACATCTTTAATTATTTTTACTGAATTGCCTCTTTTAAAATTCGCAGTCTTGTTAAAAATACATTTGAAAAAACCCACAAATTTGTGACTAGCCATTTCCAAGTAATTAAATTCATTAATCCAAACAGGAGCAAGGGACATAAAACTACTTTCTCCTTCATGCTTTTTTCCCCTCCTCTTACTCCATAATTACAAATGCTCTTATCCCACTAAATATTATAGCGAGCACTTACTCATTCTATTTTTGCTGCCCTTATCTTCCTCTTGCAAGCCTTTAAAACAATAATTGCCCTGAAATTGGAAAGACAGACGGTTCACCCGCATAAACCTAAAAACCTCCCCCCAAAACTTAAAACAGCCCCTCAGAAACCAGACGGTTTGCAGTTTCTGCGTTCTTTACTTTCTTTGCATTCAGATTTCACAGCATTCAGATTTGCAGTTTTACTTTTTCTCCAGCCTACTTCCACCATAACTCTGACTGTTTCTTTGTTTCTATCATCACTGCCATGAAAGGTGTTTAGAAAAGACGAGGGAGAAAATCACGCATCCCCAAAACAGTCCTACAAAGATGTATGGTAGCTAAGTCTAACTGCAGATTCAAAAGCCCACTCCAGAGCCGTTTGCACAGTGACTCAGTGACCGACTTCCTAATGAGACAGCAGCCAGATTTGCACAGTTGTGTGTGCTGGCACACTTACAGAAACAGAACAAAGAAGAGGACAAGATGGTGTGACCACAGTGACTTGCAGCTCTGCCACCCTGTGCTTTCTGTCCAGCTCACCTGAGCCACAGGACAGACAAAAGCTCCATCTTCGGTGCAGTTCAGCTGAGCATCTAATGTCAAGGCACTCCAGCCTTGCTTAACTTTATAGATAGATTTGTACTCTACAGAAATAAACAGATTAGAAGAGGCCTGGAGATTGGTAGAGTTAAAAATATGCCCACGAACGTGCGCACACACCTTGTCAGCAGCCACCGCGCTCCTGGAAGGCCTTGCACAGTTCCTGTTTACATACACAGAAGTTAAATACCTCCCTTCCTCAGCACACCGAGTACCCCGTGCTGTGTTTACAAAGGAAACTGCACTTTTGTTCCTCCTTGATGCCCTGAGGGACAGCTTATCTAGGGCCCAGGCCTGCTGTCTCATCCAGGAAGAGCTGAGCAGCTCTTCCAGTCGGTCTCCGGCTGTTTGTCCCCGTGCATCAGCCATGATTCACCCACAGCACGAGGCCCGGCCTGCAGCTGGCACACGCGGCGCTGCTGCCCCCAGAGCAATGGGCAGCCATGACTCAAGCCAGCACTGCTTTGCAAAACCACTTGCTGAACTATGTCCTAAGCAAACACACTCGGTGAGAAAAGTCCTCATGGGCACACGCAAAGATTAGGCCTGTGGACACTTCAACCTGTGTATGTAATAAAGCATGTCTATTCAAAACACGCCTATCTCTTGCTATCCAACAGTGCATTATGCTGCTGAGGATAAAGCTCTGGGCAATCACCAGCATTTTCTGCTATGTTCTCTCCAACCATCCTCACGTTGTCAAGCCAAGGGGCTCCTATCTTGAACACTGAGGGTCAACTACTAATTTTAGGGCCCCTACATGGTCAAGAGGTTGCACGAAGGACTCTTGCCTCTCTGGTTGGTATGCAAGCAAGACAATTCCCTTTGTTCTCTTGCCCCAGGGAACAGATGACCAACCTGCTAGGCCTGGCCTCCTCACTTCTACATCTAATGGAACTGGAGAGGAAATGGTGACTGTGGTGATTTTCCACTAGCATTCAGTGTACCCATGGCCTTAATGCAAGCTTCTAATACAAACAACATCAGAAAGTGGAGAGTGAACTTAACAAAAAGCTAAGACCAGCTGAATATTGAACCAAAGTGAGGATAATGCAATGGAGAGTTGCAGGGGTCAGGAAGTAAGTGTCACTACAGGAATTTTTGTTTTTAAACAAGACCTTTCAAGAAGTACAGTGATTTTGTCCAAGGAACTGCCTTGAAACCTTGTGTCTGAGCACAGAAAGTGTTTCTGGTACCAGAAGAGGCCTGGAAGGCAAACAATGAACAGGATGCACATGCTGCCTGTTTCCACTGGTTGAAGTACATCAGACAAGCTGATTTAATTACATTAAATTATTCTTGCAAGCACAATTTAAGGATACTTCTCTATCATACCATCGTGATCCCAGAAGTCCCTTTATGATCCCAAAAGTCCCTTTAATTTAACTTTTCCATTAGGAAATTCTCAGTCACTTTGAATTAGCAAGAAAGAAGGCTATCAGTGACAGCAGCTTCACACCTAGCAGTTCACATTTAGGCCAACAAATAACCAGCTTCTTCGCAACAGCAACAATCCACTTTTAACACTATCTAGCCACCTTCACCAACCCTTCAGGATTCAGACACAGCGGATAAAAAAGCAGAGATGGCCACAAAGCAGCTTTTCAATTAGCAGCCAGAACACCCTCCCCTCAAACCTGGGGGCTGCGGTAATCCCCTTTTTGAAATGCTAATGTCATTACAACCATAGCACCAGAAGACAAGTGGCGAGGCCTGGGTGACAGAGCCTCTGCTGTGCCCTTACACAGATGATTTAAACTGGGCCTTTTGTAACTCTCCCCCCTAAAGCTCCCTGCCTGGAATCATGCTTGACAGGAGCTGCAGCTGCTGTCCGACCCTCCCGACAAGCAGGGGTGGAAAGATCAACGCGATGAATTCATGCGTGTGGGGCGAGGGTCTGGGGCGCAGCAGCGGTGCGCCGGGGCATTGTGTTCCCAAAGCATGTAGTCTAAAGAGTCTAGAGATCAGCTCGGGGAAGGCTCGAAAAGAGGCAAAACAAGAGGTTCCCAAATGCTCCCTTACCGAATGATTTCACAAAAGTAAGAATCATCACAGCTGGTCATTAAACTCGGTACAACAGGTACGGGTAGAGAAAACCATGACTTGAAGAAACATTATCGACATCAATACACCTATCCTTGCACCTCAGGAACCAGCTCAGCCTCAGGGAAGAATCCCACCCATGGAGAAAGCTTCTCCAAAGGGATGGACAGCTGTCAACTTTTCTGAAAAAGTAACTGGCGTGAGTTCCTGCGAGGAGATCTGAGACCAGACTGGGCACCACAAGCTTGATCCTGCCATCGCCTGATACGTAGCGACTGACACGGTTACTGCAGGGCTTTTTAGTCTCGTTTTCAATTTATTGACTCTGATACCAGTCAGGGGATCACTACAGGATACTAGCTTCATGTAATGGTTGTTTTAAATAGTACAGAATTTGTGAAAGAAAAAAAAAGTTCCCTACAACTTACTATCTCCTCTCTACCGCCACAGGAAGAAAAGGTGACAGACCCCTCTGGGAGATGTGCTCGGATTAATTTGTGCAGGGTGCACACTGTCAAGCAGCTTCGAAATGCTGGCACCGAACCCAAATCATTTAAAAAAGAAAAAAACACAAAAGCTTTAATTCTGCAGGCACCCTCCCTTGGTGCTAACTAACCAACCGATGACAGGAGAGAGATTTCCTCCATTTAAAGCTGCTAATTAAGTTAAGAGTTCGGCGGATGGAAACAGACTTAGTGATAGATGCTTCCCTGCTGTCAGAGGATGGAGAACAGACATCGATTTTCATCCTCTCAAATTGCTCCGCAGTGCCTGATGCAGCCAACCATGAAATACTCCTGACCTGCCTCAGACAAGTGGCAGGTGGCCAGAGGTATGCAGTAAAGTAGTTAAGCCTTTGCTCATCTTGACTGTAGTCAGAGAACGGACCTCCCCACAACACCCCTAATTAGCAGCCTCTGCCAGGCTCTCCCGGTTTTGCTGATGGCAAGAATCGGGGATGCTCAGTTCACTGGACGCAGGCTGCAACCCCCCCTTCCCTCCAAGCAGTCACACTGCTGCCCACTCCAGCACACCAGTCTTGCATGGCATCAGCACATGACTGGAAAGAGGTAGTTAAAGCGGAACCAAACCAGACCAAGGCAACACTGACAGGAAAAAATATACATATATAAAAAAAATCAGTGCTCTGAAGAGGTGCTCCAGCCCTGAGGAGTCTCCTGAGTTAGAGACACATGCCAAGACTGTCAATTCTCCAGGGTGCTTAGTGGAGACAAAACTTCTCACAGGGGCTAACCTCTTCCAGCACACCACTATCAAAGCTGAAACTGTCAGCCTAAAGATGACATTCGAGTTTGAGAAATAAATGCAAATAACGAGACTGAAAGTGGGAAGGTCTGAAGGTTAAAATCATGCTAGCTCAAGGACATCTACATCACAGCAAGATTAATTTCTACTTTGGGCTGTCAATAACATTTACAACAAGACTAGCTTGCTGGAAAGTCAAAGTGGAGGACTAAAAGAATACAATAGTAAAAATAAGCTTCACATCTTCATGGGTTTCATCAAGACTTCCACTCAAAGGCAAACTCATGGCAGCCTATGACTATGTTAAGATTTTTCAGCTTTTGTATTAAAAATTAATAATTTCTTCAGTTTAGAGAAAATAGCAGCTGAATCTAAGCACCCAGATGATAAAACCTCTATCTTTTGTATCTTATAAGCCAATTACATCCAAGAAAGTGTTTACAACAAAACCAGAAGGTTGTCCTAGAGAAGTATCCCCCAGGCTTACTTTTGGTAGGGAAACTAAAACCAGCAATACAATAGAAGTGCCATCATTATAGTAACACAAAACATCAAGGATATGGTCCTTGGCTTGTGCTGAAGAGAAGCCAAGCTACTCTGCAGCACAACACATGGCTCAGCACAACTCTGACAGTACCAGTCCTTTTTAAGAAACAGGTAAGTTGGGAAGAAAAGTTAAACTACTGGAGAGAGGTTACATAGCAGGCACAACCCCAGGTTTCTGAGTTTCAAGTTTGGCCACTATGATGGTAGGAGTGAAATGGGCCAGAGGAAACAAGATTAAAAGCATACTTTCCTCCCAGCAAGGATAAATCAACAGCTCTGATTTTGGTATGACACAGAGTTACTTTCCAAAAGACCTCTGCAGCATTAAGTCTCCTGGCCAGGCTCTCTGATGATGCTGGTGGTCCAGAATAGACACGCAGCAAGCACCAGAAGTCCCATACCCCACTCTGACATTCACTTCATTCCATGCACACAGTGACACAGACCCTGCCTGGAGAGCACTACCATCAGCAGGGAGCGGTACTTGGTTTTGACAAGGATCCAGGGTCCAGCAGCTTTAATAGGTTTAACTTGTTTATAGTAAGGATTCCTCTACAGCGGGCGTAGCAGACAACTGCAGGATGGGGGAGAGGAGCAAAGCTGCTTTTAGCTACAAAACTGTAGACAAACTAAGAAAAGCAGAACTTCCTCAGAAAGTCAAAGATGTTTCTCTGAACACAGCAGCAACTTCCACCTGAAATTCCTCTTTGTCTTTCATTCCACACACAGATGCTGTGCCGCCTTTCAGTTCCCTCTCCATCAGACCATGATGTTAGAGCCCTCATGGGCAGACAGCCAGGGCTCCAGTAACCCCCATCATCATCCTGCTCTGCTCCTGCCTTGAGGAGACTCCAGCCTCAGAGCTTTGGTCCCTGGAGGACATGCACACTTCATAACCCTGAGTTCTTAAACTCTGCCACAGACTCATTAGTGAGTCAGTGCTGCTGCATACAAAAAAGCCTGATGCGTTAAAGGCATATCCCTGCATCCTCCTGCATTAAGGCACTTACCTAACCATTGAAAAAAAAAAGTATATATTTCTACTACAGCTCTCCCTCTCAAGGCTGTACTATTCTCAACCACTCTAATCAGCTTGCATAACTAAAATTAAAACACCACCTTCTTTCAGAACTTACACTACTTAATCACCAAGCCACTAATTGGCTTTTTAAACCACCAGGATCTTTTCACAACTCCACCTGTGGAAACCTTCACCTTCCTGCTTTCCTGAACTCCCGTCCCCCTCCTCTACTTCTGAGGATCTTCTGCTTCATTCACCTTCAGTCTATTCTGCCACCTTCTTGCAAATCTCAATCTGTTTGTAGTCCTTTCTAGGCTCAAAGAGGCTACAGAGAGAACTAGAATATTTTAAAGGAAATAGAGCTACCTAAGGCAGAAAAACTTCACCTATTGTTTCAGCAGCTGACGTTCCCCAGACTGCAAAGTTGCCTGAACAGCAACACTGGTAAGATCACAAAACACAATTTTATTCTTTCTGATGCACAGATTTATGGATGCATAAGGGTGTGTCCTGCATGAAACTCATTATACACCATGCTGGTCCTTTTCTCAGGACATAGAAAATGTTCCTCCAAGCTGCAAAAGCAGCTTCTGGCTTTCTAGTTATACCTCTCCACGTATGTCAGGCCTACCACGTTCCTTCCCTGACCTTGGGCAGAAAACTCAATACATCCTCCAACAGAGCTGCATACTCCAATCTACAGGCAGTCCCCATTTCTCAAATTGCACACAATTCTCCTTTCACTCACAAAAGGAAAAAAATCCATCTCAAAAAGCTGCAGCAATGTGTCTTTCTGTTCACAAAGAGGACAGATTTTCCCCTCTGAATTACGATGGGCTAGACATAGACCACTGAGCCCACAGCATTTAAAGATGTTCTTTTGTTACCCTTCTGTTCAGTTCTTTGCCTTATGCTTCCCCTGAAATGCTTCTCTTGCCACGCACCAAGCAGATAAACGCACTCACCCTTGCATTCCTGGCATTGGCCCTCTCTGGAAGGAACACATGAGCGTATCTATCCAGCACTAGGCAGGCCAAGGTAAACAAGCAGTAAGTGAGCATCCCCACCGCCTCAAGAGTCTCCTCAGCACAGGAACTCCCAAAGCTCCAGTCCTCCTTCCATTATAAGAGGATCACTGCACTAGGCTGGGCCAGAAAGCTCAGTTTATTCTTTAACAGTTTCAGTAACAACCCCCTCTAGCCCAATCCACCTGGCAACCCATCTAAGCAGTCACATACCTACAGGAGTATTTCAAATCCCTTAAAAGACTTCACATCTGGAAACAAACAATTCACCAGTCCTCCAGCTCCAATACAACACTTTGCAAAAGCAGAGACTCAATTACCTCAGGGGAATTCCTGCTTGCAGGGGAAGAGAAACACTCCCCAGAGGTTTTGTTCATTAAAAGGAAAATGCTTTTTCACATGCAGATCAACACACACAGATAAACAGGTACAAACTCATAAAATATAATCCTGTCACTTACACAGATGAAGGGGAATAGGTCCAACAAGAAGGGAAAAGTATTCAACATAACTGAAAAAGTCATGCTTTAACTACCAAGGTAACCAGTTTAGGAGTCAAAAGGGACACAAGCAGCAAAGGAATTGCAAATGGCACAAGGTAATGGCAAGGAAACTTTCTTCTGTCCCGTTGTAAGGACTTTTCCTATGAGACTAGGAACAAAACTAAATTCTTCCCAAATGACGGGGTCAAGTAGAGAAAGAGGAAGGACTCTGATAGGAGGAAGTTGCTTGTCTGAAGACAGACAAGTCTGTATCTTCAGCATAGCATGCAGCAGACATTAGGGGACACCGATACAGAGATGAGTCAGAACTTGGACTAAACTCACAAGTAACTTTCTCTTGAAGAATAAACCGTGCCATTCAACTCCTCTCCCTGCTTTCCTCTACAGTGAAACTCCTGCCAGTTTCCATCTTTCTCATTCCAGCCCAAGAAAGAAGCCAAGACGCATTAGTTGGACCAGCCAATGCTTGAGCTATTTCCTAAAGTAGCTTATTTTCCTGCTAGAAACCATGGCCAAGAACTGAAGGCACCTTCATACTAGGCATGTGTTATACCAGTCTTGCCAGGAGTAAAATTTAGACAGATTAAAAATTCAGGACTCAGAAGACTCCATCTGCTCTTCTCCCCCTCCCACTTTGTGGGGACCAGAATTTGGTAGGTGGTAAGATCACCCTCCCACACCTTTAAATAGTTCTTTGTGAATCCATTCCCATCAGACCCTGTTCCTGTCTTCTCTTTTCTTGGAGGAGAAGGGGAAGATTCAGACTAAGCAGATCACATTTCAGAGTTCAACAAAGATTTACACAAATTTTTATATATTTAGAACAGATACAGACAGCCAAATAAGCTTCCCACTTCCTCCCAAAATTACATTCCTCTGTAACATGCATACAGGAAAGGTTTTACTTTTTTCTGAGCACAGGAAATGAAAAGCTAAGTATCCAATGCAATATATCCAGTCATGCTCCGTGATGAGATTTTCGCCTTTTTTGATTAAAGAAAACAAAAGGTTTCGTGGTTTTTTTTTGGCCTCAGTTTTGCCCTCCCTGCCTTCCCAATCCTCTCTGGCAACCTCTCAAAACTTCCACAGGCTTCATATCCTTCTTTTTGTGTTTTAATGAAATATTTATTCTATTTGGTTTTCCTTGAGTCATGTGAAGTTAAATGCTATACGGACGCACAGAGATGCCTTCAGGCACAGTGGAACATAAGAAGTTCCTCTGAGGGCAGCCATCCCTCCCAAATACAAGGGAGGAAAATAGAAATGGGCACAGAGATGCATCTCAGCATCCAACACAAGTAAAATTGTGAATCCTAGCTTATTCCTGGTTAACATAAGAGGATAAACACCACACTTGGTTCTCACAGTACGGCAGTGAATGAGTCTACTCACATGTAGGTCCTTTGGACTTGCTGAGCCAACCTAAAAGGACAAACAAAAGGCAAATTAAGGATTATTATTATGCTTCCTTTAATTCATCCTTCAACCATTAGAACAAGTTGTGTGGCTACCTGAGACTCCTACTACACCCTTTAAGTGAGCTGCTTAAGTAGCACTGCCTAGATCAGCGTAAGAACAGTGTGTTATTTGACTAGACTAGTTTTGAGCCCATCTGCATCTTCTTCCTAGCCACCTTCACAGCCTGGACATCATTCTGCAGCTCCTCACCATGCTCTTCTGTACCCCTCTACTCTTAGTAAGCTCTCCAAAGGGACTGGAAAAAAGAATCACACCCAAAACTCCCCCCCGCCCTTTTCTCTCTGTGGGGAACTACATACTTCTTTGTGCTGACCCAGTAATTTCTCCAAACCCACACTTATATAAAAGCATTAAGGTTGGAATTGAGGTCCTCTGTTCGTGCATGACACCTCCTCACATTTCTGTGTGGCTATCCAACGCTGCACTGTCCTTGTTTTCACGAACACTGAATTCGTCCCTAGCGGTATAAATGCCTTCCTTTCAACCGCATAATTAGAGACAAAGGAAACCTCTGCTTCATACAGATTCCCAAAGAATAGGGACAAGTCTGGATCTGCTCAGTGGCTGGAGTGCACTCTAACAAGCTGTTCTATGCAATGCAAACAAACACCAGCGGTATCCAAGAGCTTCTGTGCAGAATAACCTTGGCACTGAAAAGACCTTAGCACAGCATGCAGCAGATTGGCTGCATTTGCGTCAGAGACAACACGCAGGAATGAAGTCGTTTCAGTTTATTCAAGATCGATTTATCACTTTAATGGCAACTCTAAAAATTAAAGAGCTAGCTTTATGGTATTTCACACGTGATCGGTCAACAAAAATCAGGCTGTGCTTAAATCTAAGTGCACTTCAATTCACCAGGTCCGCATTATTAATTTTTAAAGGTTAATATTTAAGCTCTCTATGGGTATTGATATTTGCTTATTTCAGAATGTATAATACTTTTACTAACACCTTTACTTGCATTTCTCAAGACAGGTGGTGTTGTTATCAGTAATGAAAAGCCCAGCCTACGTTTTGACAGAGCTGGTTATGAATCCAAGAAAAATTACACCATTTAGAACACACATGATAGGAAGCTTTCAGAATATTTTAGAGACTGCAAGTTAAAAATTTAATGAGCAATTTATTCTGATCCACTGTCACCCTTCCAGAAATAACCTGATCAGGCAGGAGGACCACTGTGAATGAGATAAACACACAAGGCCTTTGAGAGCTTGGGAATAACCTTTAAGGGACTCAGAAGGGAGGCAGGAAAAAAAAATAAAGCAACAAAGAAAGAATGGAGAAGCATTACGGTTTAGAAAAACAGAGAAAGTGGCTGTTATTCCTCCTCTCCAACACTTGAACAATTCCCTGTCTCTACCTATTAGGTAACCCAGCTCTCAGCTACATTCGAGACGAACCCTCAAAGAAAACAGATGAGAACAAGAATTAAGCCTTAGCATTTCAGATCCTTGCTTCCCAGGTCTCCTGTGCTCATTCCTTCCTAATTTCCCTCAACTAATCTTGGAGAACTTGCTAGAGGGGAAAAAAAGACACAACAGTGATAAAGCTCAAAAAATATTTCTGAACAGCACTGAAGTCTTCCCAAATCCATTTCTTCTGACACAGCTTAATTGTTTGCCGATCACCAAATGCCGCACTTGTTTTGTGCCAAAATATGTGCAGTGGTTATTTTTATATTCATGATTATATTCCCGTGAAAAGGGAGCAGTTTCCCCAGCCTCTGCAGTGTGCTTAGTGACTAAGCAACTCATCATACTCATCTCGTGGCACTCAGGGATATTTGGATAGATTGCTTGAGACAAAGTGCTGAAGACTTTTGTTAGAAATCCATGCATAAATAAAGCCCATTTATTACCAGAGGAGAGACCAAACGTTTGCTGACTGGAAATCAGTCTGCCCTCTGCGTTTATCACGTGTAAAAGAGAACACGTTCCTGCCCAGAACATGAATATGTATCTAGGCCTCCTGGAAGTCAAGCAATAGCATTTCCAAACAGCAAAATGATCACAATACAATATGCATTATATGGTTTTAAGCATATGAATCGTAAGCTCTGCTTTGTCACTTAGAGCCGAGCCAGCCCATTGTCTCCATGCTTGTCTGTCTTTTTATGAGAACATCCTTCATCTTTTGTAGCAATTGTGAACATGTCACATCGGCCCTGCGTTCGAGATAAGCATTACCACCAGGAGATTTAATACAATCTCTTGCTTCACGTTAACACCGCTTCGCTCTGCGTGTTTTTGCCACGTAAACTCATAAAGCGAGGACGGAGGGGCGGCTGGGGCACGAAGATGAGGGAAAGATGATTTTCCAAGCGCCTCGCCAGTCCTCTTTGTGCCTCCATCTGGCCCCCGGCTCCCGGGCTGAGGCGCTCATTAGCGCTGCTGACAGCTGGCGGGCCGCTGCAGGTGCGGCTCCCCGGGCCTGTGACACACGGCTGCGCACCCCCATCCCTCCCAGCACCCGGCAGTCGCGTCACTGCCTCCCCACCTCACAGCCTCCGAGCCTGTGGGTGGAAGGATGGAAGCACGGCTCAGCCGGCCCTTCCCCTCCTCCAGGATTTATTTCCCCCTTTGTGTCTTGCCCTCCGCTGTATGTTTGGGTTTCCCCTCCACACGCGCTCACTTCTCTCACTTCCCCTGCAGGAAACGCTTCATGCCTAGCCACCCTAATCCTATTTAGCCGCTGATCTGCCTTGAGCAGTTTACCACAGCTGGTTTCGGGTCCTGAAGCGAAAGGAGCACAGGAAGGGAAACAATGCAGAACCACTCTAGGGTCTCACCATATGCTTAACTAGTGCCTTTGTTAATATGACACGGGACGCCTCAGAAACGATCCCCAAAACATTTGCCAGCATCGCGGCTGCCTTTCCCTTCTTCAGCAGCCCTGTGCAGCGCAAGGCATTTGCATACTGATTACAGACTCACTCCGAGGTGCTGCAGTGTGTAATTGGAGTTTCAGGCAGGGATGGTGCGTTCCAGCCCCAGGCGGCGAGGCGGATCTGGCAGGCCTACAGCTGAAAAAGGCTGTGGCATTATCAGCAACAGCAGCAAGGCTCCAAAAACCCAAGGACAGACCAGATTGAAAGAGACCCTGTCCCCTTCCCCCTTTTACTATCTGTTCTTGCCAATCAGTCACACGCACTTGTGTTTCTCTCCTACACCTCGCTTTACCTACAAAGCCAAAATTAGGCCAGGAAGAGATAGAAATCTGGTATACCTCATTTCAGCAGCCTCTCCCTTCTAACTTGAAGAGCTAGAAATATTATAAGGAGACCAACTCCTCCGGAAATTTCCAGCACCAGCAGACTTTTCTGTACAGGATAACCTCTGCTTTGAGTGCATCTGGCCATGAACATTTATTCTGCTCTACCACACAAAGACAAAACCAAAATTCACTGGAGCCAAGGCATATCGGTCACTGAATATTTTCAGGTACCCTATCTCAAACAAAATGGGACTTTTTAGAGCTAATATTGAGAACTGAGATTTTGGTTTTAAAGACAAACTGTTGATCTACACTGTGTCAGCATCTGAAATCAAATCTGCCTTTTTAAGAATAACTTCTCTTATAGCTCTGTGCAAGACCACACACCTAAAGCGCACATACAAACTTATTCCCTCCACCCCATGCTACTTCTGATCAGTCACCTCTCTACAGACAAACTGCATCATGGCTGAGAGAAAAGACCCTATTTTCAGGGTATCATTCCATTGCACTGCTATTTACATTAATCATCGTACTTGTCCACCAGATAAGGAAGTTAGCATGGGGAGGAGCAAAAACCCAAGCTGCAATGATCTAACAGAGGAGTGTAGTTTGTGGGTGCTGAGGTGTTGGAAGGTACCACTCAAGTAAACACTGCACAGACTCATCAGCTGTACAAAGAGCTGAAAGACAGTCTGTGCTTCCAAAACTACTTCACATGAGCCGTAGCTACAGGGCATACAAGTAAAAGCGTCTACATGAGAATATCACTCAACTAAAATGTGGTCCATGCTCGCTCTTCAGACACTCCTGACGCCCCCAGCTGCAGTAAAGAGATGAGAATGCAGAGAAAAAAGGTGGGGGAATCAAAATAGCAGTGTAAAGAATGAGCACGCATTTTGCTCGTACGCAAGACTACTTCATTTCAGATACTGCCCTTTGTTTAACAAGTAGTGGTCGAATTTTTCCTGCGAGTACTCAAAGATGCATGCAAATACAACCACCTCCAGCTTCCCCATAAAAATAAGGCCATCTGCATACTTAGACATCTCCCCCTCCCTGCAGTATAGGCAAGCAAAGGTTTCACTTACCTGTGGCCTGTGCTTCCAAGATAAAGGTACCAAAGATAACTAGCAGAAGAAATAACCCATGGCTGGTCAAGGCAAGAGACGATCCTGTGTTGCTCTTTGGTGCTACCATTCCATGGCACATCTTTTACCCACCAAAGTTTCTTTTAAAAAATTCCCAAAAGATCTGGTTGATTAGGAGCACCTCAATCTAGAAAAAAAAAAAGACATAGAAACAGTAAGTGTTAAGCCAAACATCTACAACGTCCAAGGGGAGGGAAGGGAAAATCAGAAACAAACATGAGCAACCTTTTGCATTTTCTAGCATTTAGAAATCTTACTAAGTAGGTATCATCCACAGTTCACATGGAAAAATAAGAGCAGAAGAGGCAATCTTGTGCATAAGAGATATTAAAAGGAGCTGTATTATAAAGAGACCAGCTCTTTTCACTCACCTTCTAATAGTTCAGGTGTGAAGGCTGCCTTAACTTACAATTAGTTTTAGGTCTTCCTTTCAAGACAACCCCAGAGGATATAGCATCTGGAGGATTTGTTCCAAAATAGTTTAAAGAAAGCCAGCCTTCCTACACCCCCCACCTTTCAGAAGGCACAGCAGACTGTACTAGACAGCTAGGATAAATAAATCAAATGCTTCCTCAGCCACCTGGAGAGGCGCAGCAAACCTGACAGCCAGCCAGCAGGCAGGCAAACACACGCTTACGAGGAGGAATGTAGAACAGCTTGCAAACCTCAGGTACAGTGTTCTGACAGTACACAGCACGGTAATTAAAATTGCAGGATGTGACACTGCTCATACCTGAGGACTGACAGATTCAGCCATAGCCTATCAGACGCTGTCGCACTGAAAACACATCAGTGCGCAAACACACACAGCACAGTTGGGAAATCGAGAAACCACAAGCTGAACCCCAGCACAAGCTGAACCCTATTTTTAATGAAGAAAGGGAGATTTTTTTTCTTTTAATGAAGAAGGGAGAAAACTGGTATAAAGCCAACTGGTCAATACTGGGTTAAAAGAAAAAACAGATGGAGATGCATTTCAACACTTCTATCATACTGTTCCTTACATAAACATATAAAGCTCAGGGGGAAAAAATATCTAATTTTTGCAAAAATTACTGTTTCTTTACACTTAACCACAGGAATACTTTCAACTTTGAAGGAACCTCCCCTTCAGCCACAGCTTCTTCAGTTAAATGGATGTTTACGCCAAAGGAAGATTTTTTCAGGGGCAAGTTTCAAAATTGTTGGATAATTCCAAATAAATTTGAGAGGTGTTGAGGCAAGTATTGTACTCTTTCATATCCTGTGCAAACAGATATGAGACCCGGGGAAGGCAGTATAACCTTCAGATCCTTAAGTAGTACTTAGAGGAATTCACAACAGACCAGCACTGACCAGAGATGCACATGATTCAAACAGCCATGACTGACATTTTGAATTAGGCAAAAAAGGAAGTAACTGTATTATGGGAGGAAATACGTAAATTTGTTGTTAAAACTGGAAGTCATCCTAGTGAAGAGGGGGGTTTCCCTAGTTCCATGTCACTACTTTGCTCATACCTAACTCACAAAAGGGCTGTCTTTAAAATTTTGATCTTTCAAGTCAATTAGCCTCAACCAAAGAAGAATTCTTTGTCTGTGCACACCCCCACCCTGAAACATCATTTCAAGATGACATTTAAAATGCCACATGGCAAGCCTGGAACTGATGCTACAATAAACTCTGTGTCTGCCCCTTTGGTTTCCTGCCTAATTTGGAGGGGGAGGGAGAGAAATGAAGTTATCCCACTCCACACTTGTAACACTGCCAACAGATTTCTAACGTGTCCCACGGATGAGGATCTGATGCTTTTTTCACCAAGCTCAGCCCTCCTATCATGCAGGCAGGATTAAGGACGCTGCCACTTACCTGCTAGATTTCCTTCAGCAGCTATTAGACTGTGGCATCAGAAACACTCCTCTGAAAAAAGCCAAGCCAGCTACTCTGTACATTTTCCCCCTGCATGCAAGTCAAGTCTCCCACGCGGATTTTAAGTTCACATCCAGCTGGATCGCGGCAGCATCTGGCCCATACTCCAGCCCAACAGCTGGATGCTTTCTTCCAAGCCGCTGCTGTACGCTGAACTACAGCCCTCAATGCAGCGTGCTGTCCTCTGCGAGTGGCCCTCCTGATTACATCAGGACAGGCCTGCCCTCTCCGTTCCAGTTTAATGAAGCCTTATTAGTATAACAAACTTTACAAGTCTTGCGAACGTACCTTTCAAAGGCGGCCCTCCCCGCCCTCAGAACAGGACTGGCTGGGTGACACCGATATCAACTAAACAGGCAGAAGTAGGGACGACAACATACTATTATGGCAAAATTCCTGGAGACACCTGGGGTGTGCTGCATCGTCCCGGAGGCGTTTTCCTCTTCCAAAGACTGCACATGGAAGCCGGCAGTCTAATTTTGGTCTCTGAACAACAACCAAGTGAGAGATGCCTAAACCAAGAATTTCTTCTGCAGGACTCAATTATTGCCAATTCTTGATTCGCTAACAGATTGCTGCAGAGCACGCGGCTGCTTCTCCTGTCTTCTACAGTCAGGCAGGGTTTCCTCATCTCCTTTCAGTTCCAAGTCACCTGAGTTATCCCGGGTTATCAGGAATCCTGTCTGTCAGATGCTGGGCTGCCCTACGAGGTACACGGTAAATTGATGCTGCTATGCCTACAGGAACATGCCACTAAGTTGACTTAGCTCAATGGGGGAATTGAAAGAGACAAAGGCAGCAAAACAATTTTGTTGAAGATAGCATTGATAACCCCATCGGAATTGTTAAAAGACAATGGGCACGGGTACTGCCTGGGAGAATCCTCCCTCAGGCTTCAGCCAAGTTACAAAACTTGTTCCCAGCTTTTTTTTTTCTTCCTTGGCAAAATTAGAAGATGAAAGAGATTCTGGCTAGATAAGAAGGTATCCTCTCTTCCCAGAGGGGAGCTGGTGGTTGGGAAGCTATTTAGACATTCAGCTCTCTGCAAGTTGATTGTTTCAGCACATTCCTTGCACCTGCAGCTCAGGGGGGAACAGCTTTCACAACAGCTTTATAGGCCTCCACCTCCAGAAGTTGACTTGCAACATCCAAACCAGCAAGCTAAGGAGCTGCAGCACCACAGTGGAAACCTTTTCTTTCCCCCCCAAAGGTAGCATTGCAATTTTATACGAATTACTATCTTCAACTACATGCTGCAAGCTAGAAAATTATCCTCTCTCTCATCCCTCCCTCTCCACGCCAGTGCAACCGAACCACCCAACTTGTAGGAACTCCTGCTATCTGGTCTGACCACTGTCGATAGAAATAAATAAATAAACAAACCACAAAGAACCCAAGTTTGCTAGACTGACAACCCTTATCTCAGGGCCCAGCTTGGCATGCTTCAGAGAGAAAATAAAAGCGAACAGGAGGAAAAAAGCGTTCTCCCTGTTCGAGCATTGCCAATATATTGCAAAGCACACACATTTATCAGCAGAAACATACTCTCAGGGAGATAGCGTAACAATTCACAGGTTCCTGTGAATCAAAGCGATTTCCCTGTTTATACACAGGGCTGAGGAGCAGGCTGGTTTCATTAGTGGGTCCTACCAACACGGCAGAAGCCTACAGTAGCACGAGGATAAGGAGTTGGAGCGCTTCGGACCTGTTTCACATGCCACAGCCTAAGCCAAAGGGTTATGGGAGAATTAAAGTTCAAACAGATGTTTTCCAAAATAGTATTTAGTATAGTCAGCAATTCCCTTAAATACAGTAAGGAGAGGAGAGGAGATTTTTCTTGGTTAACTACTTCAAGCCATAGAGGTTGTTTTCTTTCCAACGCGTGTTTTTCAAAACACCTAAATCCGGACAAGAAAAGCCGTCCTCCGTGGCTGCAAAGCCAACAGCCCACGCCCTCCCGGGGAATGCTGTGAACAAGGGAAAGAGCACCCCTCGCTTCTGGTTACAGCCAGCCATCCCTGGCTCTCCCAGGTTCCTGCTACGGCAAGGCGAGGCTTTGCAGCACGCAGCCTCCCCGGGGACCCGCCAGCATCGGTCCCTCTCGCAGCGCTGCCAGCCCCGCTCCCTCCAGCAGGAGCCAGCTGCTCCGACACCGCACGGGTTGGCTTCTGCAGGAACGCCCCGAAGGAGGCATTAACCTCCACCAAAATCACGCCGGCCAGACTTCCCACTCTCAAACTACAGCCAGCCCTTTCCAAGGGTGACGCACTTGCATATGGTAGAAGCTAAGTTGTTTGGAGACCTCTGCCATTTCTCTTCTAAACCTTCAGAAGCTGCCAATTCAGACCCTTCAATACAAAATCACTTCATAAGCATGCACACGTTTTCCCAGGATTATGACTAATTTTCTGATTTTTCTCCATTTTGTCACAGCAGCGCTCTTGGGTTGCCATGGAAAAGTGATCCTTGGGGGTCACACACGCTCAGGACACGAAAACGAACCAGATTCGGGTAGTTCTGGTGCACCAACAAAGGACATGGGATGTCGGGGTGTGGGGACAGTCTGAGACACCCCAGTTGCTCGAGATGCCTGGCAAGGCTATGCTCTGTGTCACTGCTGCTGGAAAACAGGTCTTTAACCTGGATTCTCCACAGTTTGTTTGGGAAATGTTTAAGTATGTTTGGAATGCTACTGGCTTGCTTTTAAATACCATGCTTCAAATTCGCCAAAAGAAAAGGAGTTATCCTCACGCGCATCAAAAATCTCTATTTTAACCACTTCATTTTCCCCTTCCACCGTAGAGAATAACATTTAGAAACTGTTTGCTGCTTCTTGAATGCACACAGCACAGATTGTGCCAGCGAGACGAGTGCCACGTATGCACAGCGTACCCTTTGACGTACCCTTTGAAAGGCTAAGCACGAGGATTGTTCTCGCCTCATGGCCACACTGCAGGTGGAACCTGACACGAGCACTGTGGTTCAGAGTGTTTAACCTTCACCCTCAATTGCTGTTTTTATTTTATCCTTATTTTGCCTGTCTTCAGCAAGCAGTCAAGCTTTGAAACAAGAAAGTCATCCTTTCTGCTGGCTGGTGAGAAAAGTTACAGAAAAGAAGCCTAAGTGACAGCAGAAGAAAGGAATCCTTAATTTACTTACTTCCCATAGTTAAACCAGTTTAACTGAAAGCTTTTAGAAACAGTATCCTATTTTTAACATCTTGGGATAACTTAACAGATCAATTACCTAGTAAGTTTAACTAGACACAGAAAGAACAAAGCATTCACAGTTACCTTCAGGCTGTTTAGAAACCATCTTAATTGTCTGTCTCTTCAGACCAGCCAACTCTCAGTTATCCATGACAATTGGAAAAGGTGGAAGAGGAAAAGAAGAAAAACTAAATAACCCATGTAAAGTCAACACCTCCCCGATAACCAGATAATTTAGAATGTGGGTGCTCAGTAACTTAAATTTACACCTTCACCTTCGGATTATAAAAAAGGCAGATCTTTGCATAGGACAGGCACAGCATAAAGCAAATGCATTTCAGCCCTCTATCCCCTGCTACAGTGCCAAATCTCTAAGGCAGACAGAGCCACTTATGCCAGAGACTGGAATCGGCGCTCATCCCCCTGCAAATCACAACCTGACTGCAGCCCGTTGAGGGACTTTAATTGTTGGGTTTCACACTTTGTTGCCCAGCTGTGTCAGAGGGTCTGGTCAATGGCCTGCAATTCAGCTGTTTTCTTCATATTTTTATCTTGTTTTACCATATAAATATGTTGTTTAACCTATTACCAAGGTTTCTGAAACACCAGCACAATTGTTACTGCAGAACTCCCATTTTCAAGAGGGAACATCAGTTTGCTCAAAAAAAAAGAAAAAAGTCAATAACTTGTTGGAGAGCTAAATTCTGAAACTCCATTTTAATCAGTCACAGAATGGTTTGTGCTGGAAGGGACCTTAAAGATCACCCAGTCCCAACCCCCTGCCATGGGCAGGGACACCTCCCACCAGACCAGGTTGCCCAAAGCCCCATCCAGCCTGGCCTTGAGCACCTCCAGGGATGGGGCATCCACAGCTTCTCTGGGCAACCTGTTCCACCTGCATAATAATGAATTTCTTCCGAATATCTAATCTAAATCTCCCCTCTTTTAGTTTAAAGCCATTCCCCTTGTCCTATCACTGCACTCCCTGACAAAGAGTCCCTCCCCAGTTTTCTTGTTGGCCCCGTTTAGGTACAGATCTCTGATAAAAGGCACACATCTATCTCCCCACAGCACCATTAAGGCACACTTACGCTTTAAGCCAGGAAACTAGATTTTTCATTATCGGATAACCAGTCCACTACAGCTGGGAGAGTCACACCAACACTGCTGGCCCGAGTGAATAACCCTGCAAGATTCACCAGTCCCACGGCTTATTGCCCAACCTCCTCCTCCTCTCTACCCTTCCTACCACAGTCTGAAGTCCTGTTGGCACCTAGGTCACGCTTTCGCACCACTCCCTCGCTCGCCTCCTTATCTCACTTAGCATTCTTCAGGAACTCATCCCGAGGTTAGTCAGCCATATTCTTCTGCGGGCTAAGGGCAGGGACCGCTTCCTTCCTCCGTCGATCCTCCTGCCATGCTAGCAGCTTCCCCACTGCGGCCCAGAGAAACGCAGAGCAGGCTCAAAGAGATTCCTCAGTGAATCAGAAAAGCTGCAAAACTGTAATTGTAACGGTCCCCTTGGAAGTAAGCAAGAAGAAGAGGCAGACTTCTCAAAATAAGGTGTGCAAAAAAAGGTATAGGACTGCCAAGGGGACAAAGGGGCAGCACTGAGCACCCTTTACAGTCCATTATGTGACAGAAGCTCTGAAGACAGTAGTGGATTAACCGCGAGTGTTTTTATCATTCCTCAGCCCCATTTGATGGGCGAGGGAAATTTTAAACGTAAAGAAATCCAACAGAACCTGATATATTGTGGCTGCTCAGGGCACCTTGCTTGCCAGCTTTCTCAGTTCTCAGTTATTCAGCCAGTGAAAGTGAACAAGAAGGAAGGCCTAGAGCCGCTCTAAGAAACACTTGTGCACATCCACGCAGTAGCAGAAAGAATAAAACCTCAGATCCCTTCTGCCTTACCCCAATTATTTTTATGCAGTATCCCGTTGAGAACCACAAGACACATTTGGGCATTTTGAAGCAGCTTCATGTAGAGGAGGAATTGACTGGGGTTAAGCCAGCAAAGTGAGGGGCCCCTGATCCTCCGAAGAAAACCAGAGCAAGCATATTTTCACTGGCAACCTTCGAAGTCTATTGCTACTTCATTCTCAGTTGTAGTTCACAGATTTGCACCTCCTACAGTCTAAATTGCCATTTCATTCCCTGGGTGTGGTATTCCAAAGATTTAAGAACCAAGCGAGCCACACTACCCTGATCTTCTAAATAGATCTGTGTGCTGCAGCACCAAGTTCTATCTTCACAGGAAAGCAGCAGAGCAGGCCTCTGAAAAACGCACTTTACTCGAGGACCGAGTACATCAGACCTCCAACTGCGGGGGACAGACCATTAGCGAGGTACTCTGGTCTGTCAGCACGCAGTAACTGAAACACCATAGCTGCTGAGCTGTACAATGTTTTCTGTTTAATAGACTTGTTTTGCCATCCTGTGACAGAGTAAAGGGGACACCGCAGCAGAGCTTGCTCCAAGACCTGTTTTTTCACACTTGCAAATGGCACTCTCGTACCTTTAGAAACAGAGTCAGAGACAAATAGGTCTTGTGAAAACCCTTTCCCATTTGCAAGTGCTATCGTTGACATGCCAGGTCTGCCAGTTGCAGGAATTTTAGGTTTTAGAACCAAAAAATACTACCCGATTTTCTTTGCCTTGGAAAGTCAGAGAGAAAGTCCTACATATCATTAGCTCCCTAAATTTTAAGAAGTTTCCCTGAAAGTCACAAGTTGTCACTGGAAAATCTTTCCATTTTACTTGGGAGGATGCATAGAAGAGATCAAAATCTGATCATCCTTCCAAACCAAGGAAGGAGAAGATACTTTCAGGCAGCTCGGTTGCTGTGAACTTCCAGGCACCAGTAGGAAGGAAAAGCAGAGTCGTGGAAGGATATGGGAGAGAGTTAGAAAAGTTAATATACACAACACCTCCAATGCACAGCAGAGTTCTGTGCTGTTACAAAAATGCTTATAGTGATGGGGTCATGTCACCAATGAATGATGAGAAACTGGTTGTTAAAAAAAAACTGTATCCACTTCACTGATTTTTTTGGGAGCTTACTGGCATTTATTCAATACGGGATACAGTAGACACTGGGGGATAGCGGAAAATGTGTCTCATGCAATCTTTCCCAGCTGATTTTTTTTTTTTTTAAATATGTCTTTATTTGGAAGAGCATTCCCTTTGGAAACTATTGTTTCAGCATTTTTCCCCTGCTGCACTGCATCACAGAGGCTGGGTTTCATATTTTCAGCTTTAATCAGTACAACAGCACATTTACAGAGTACCATATGCACAAAATGTTCCAGAAAGCTTTCCAAAAATAATAAGTCCTAAAAAAGAAAACTCACAGTAAACTGAAATGGCTTCAGGGAAGGAGAATAAAGAAAAGCCATGGAAAGCCAGAACCTCTTATAAGCACATACAAGCTTGAAATGATACGTTTAGTAAGAACAGGATTCTCAAAGAGGCATTGTATTGGTTGGGTTGCTTTTATATCCAGGAGGTTTTTCTCATTTATGCAGCTGTGTTAATCTGTATCAGGGAATACACCACAAGGTATGTATACAGTAAAGGTTTATTTTATGAACCCTCACTACCAGAATGTAGTTCTCCCCATCCATTTGTTGTGCTTCCATTTCCAGTGATGTGGCTAAAAGCATCAGTCTGCTATACACACAGCTGCAGTATCACCAAGCAATACAGCCATGTCAAGAGGACACACAGTTGGGAAATCTTTTTCCTAAGCCCTCCATGTAGCTTCAGTGAGTCAGTTTGACATTTACCTAGTTATACTAGTTTTTTTGTTTGTTTGTTTGTTTTGCATTTAGCCTTTATATTTACTCCTAAAAGCAGACCATCTTCAAGGAGTTTAGGAACTGCCATCCCAGACACGAGAATGTCCACTCACCACTTCTAAAGGATGACGACACTTGCTGTGTAGCGCTTATTATTTGTATCACAGTTTATACAGAAAGTTCTTCACAACAGACACGTTCCAACACCAGACCCTTCCAGGATAACAAATCCTTGATATCCGGACATCTGTCAGTGCAAAGCTGTTTTCAAAGATAAACGCACACAGAAACTGCTCTGAGAAATACGACTGTCCCTTTAGTACTCTGAACACCGCATCTTCCAACAACCTAGCACTGCTGTACTTCTTAACTTACTCGGTTTGGTCAATTTCGAATCCTGGATCTAAATTTAATCCTGCGCTTGGGATCCTAACACAGAGCTGTCTCAATAGCTCTTAATCATTGAGGGGAAAAAGCAGGCCTTCAGGAAGTTCTCAGCACCACAGCTCAGTGTGGTACCTATAGCTCATTATGTCCCCTTGTTCTTCTTAGTAGCAGCCAAGCATTAAACGTTTCCTATGTAAGATGCACCATTCTCACACCACAGCCATACACGCAATTGCTCCAAACGCTCACTGTGACAGAGACCGGTTACGGGGGTGTTGGACACATCTCACTCCGCAGAACCCAGCCACGTTTCTCTTTGGACAATGCGCAATTTAAAAAGGAAAATCCGATTTTGCCTTCTCTAACTGGTTTCCCTCAACAGGCTAATTTAATTTGATTTTCTAACAGCGGATCAGTTTTAATTATATTCCTATTTGAGGAGCACAAGCTGGAC
Organism: Anser brachyrhynchus; assembly: GCF_964034855.1. Lineage (NCBI taxonomy): Eukaryota > Metazoa > Chordata > Aves > Anseriformes > Anatidae > Anser > Anser brachyrhynchus. Next base: position 29,284,559 of record NC_137699.1, on the reverse strand, counting down.
GCATCAAACCAGAGAGGCACTCTCAGGAGGATCACTGCCCACCACTTCTCACAGGTGAGCGTACACACACAGAGCAAAGAGGCCGGGCGCTCAGAGCAGAGCATCCAGCCCAGGTCACTTTGTAATAGCGCAGCACGCTGTTTTTCCTGTGACCTACAGCCACGATTCAAAGGCTGAGCACTAAAGATTCCCACCATTCAGCCGGGGTGGGAGAGAAGAAATGAGCCAGGAAGGAAAGAAGTACGATTCCCCAGGGTTAAACCCGTCATGAATCCTGTAACCTGAATTTCAGTGGAAGGCCAGTTTGGTCCTCAGGGTTCTCCCTTGTTTATAAGGCAGCATGAGTCCTTAAGCCTTTACTGACCACTAGTCTCATCCACCCCTTGCACGTCAGTGCTGCCATGGCTGGGGCCGAGTTCCACAGACTAGCAGGGGGAACGGGGTCCTTGCAGCAGCACAGCACCAAGGCTGGTGGCAGCAGGAGGGGAAAGGCACAGAACTCCCACCTCAGCTTTGCTGCTCAAGGCTGTAGTGCACGGAGCTGCTCCGGCTCGGGTGAGCAGCCTGTGCTGCCTGCTGGGCCGAGAAACCGCACGGGCTTCTTGCTCCTAAATCGTGCTCTGTCTTCAAGGCATTAAAATGTAGCAGAGAGAATTTACTGTGTGTTAAGATGCTCCAGATCAAAACCCTCCACCTAAATCAGGGCTCTGAGTAGCCTGGTTTCTATGCAGATTAAAAAACAAAAAGCTGGGCGAGAGTGCTCGACTATAGCCAAAGGCAACACAGGCTTGCCTGGTTAGAGGTAGTCAAATGAAATCAAAGTAGGAAAAGAGGGAAAAAGTTACAGAAAGCAGGACGGCAAAAAACAGCAACTGGCTTAGGCAGTACAACTTACATTTTTGTGCAACAACGCAAAGGGCTACAAAGTGCTGCATATAGGCAAAAACAATGCTTGTGCCAGCCACCCTAGGTCAGAGGAAGAGGTACCCAAGAGTTAAAGGACACGGGTTATTTAACCTTCTGCCTAACACCTCTGCTTTTTCACCAGACAATCCAGTACCACACAAACACAGCTAGCATTCACCCAGCCTCCAGGGAAAACCCTCCCAAAGAGCAGATTCCCTCCCGATACTCACAGGGGCAAAGACAAACACTGGATAAAGCAGCAGGCCTCTCGCAGGGGGACCACGGGCCAGAGGCGAAGCACCCCATCAGAGATAGCTGCTGAGCAGCTGCCTGCAAGGTGACGCTGCCCACCATCCCCAGCCAAGCACATCACTCCAGCCACTGCCACCTGTGCCCTGAAGGGGCCTACTTGGATTTGGTGCTCCTCCAGGCACCCTGGGCGACCACATTCAGGCCACCAATCTATTGTCACAAGATACGTGCTGGCAAAAAAATTCCCAGTGACCTCCACTCAGCTTAACCAGAAATGTGCAGCAACTCCTTTAAAGGGAAAGATATTTTTTTTCAGGCATTTTGCAAACAGCTATGAAGCTCTTGCCACAGCCAATAATCCTTAAGCAATTTCCTGTCTCTGGAGGCAAGGTTTGCCCAGAGTGAATTGATTAAATAAAGGTTATTAAAATTAGTATATAGTAAGCTGGTTTAACAGTCCCCACTTCATGTTTTTACCTGTAACACACTGCTCCAAGCAGAAGCACAAAGTTCAGCTACAAAAGCTTACAGGACAGCGAAATTAACATGCAAAACCAGCCAAACTGTAAGATGAAGATTTAAAACTCCTTTCAATGGCAGAGGATTTTCATGTTCATTTAATCCATTTCCAAGCGAGTTTCTCAAAGGGAATTCACCCAATCCCTTTATTACTGTACTCCTAAGATTAAATTTGCTTCCCCCATTTTGTGAATCTGACACACAGTTTAGTCTTAGAAAGTCAGCATCCTTCTCACCAGAACTGTTCTCCTTTTGCCTCTGCAGCCTAAGACTTTGATGCAAAACAACAAGCTAAATCCACCTGCTCCATCATTCAGTATCACCAACTCTCACTTCTTTTAAGGCCAAACATTTTAAATAAAAGCCATGCAGAGAGACAAGCGTTAGTACCTACAAATGCTAGGGGTATGTGTGGGGTAAGCAGTTAGCCTGACAGCAGCATGCGAAACTTGCTCAGCAGTCCTCTGGCATTTCCTGAAAAGAAAGCAGTAGTCACCCGATGAAGGAATAAGAGTAAAATAACAGCACTAGAACAGTTTAAGAGGAACAGAGCAACTACTTAAGGTGTGCTTTACACATACTACAAAAACCTGCACCTTGCAGAAAGGTAGAAACGCCCACATATCGGCACCTGTCTTTCATGCACAGGTTTATGTAGCTTCTTATTCCTCTTCACAAGAGAAAAAAAATGGGCAGAGTTTCCAGAAATGGTGTGTGCACAAAAGTGACAGTAAAGATTTTTTTTAAGCTAACCTCATTTCTCTTCACTACACGAACAGAAAAACAACTGTTAAAAAAAATAAGGTGTTAGCTGCAGCTCCATCTAAAAAGTTGTATTGCGAATGTCATGTACAGCAGCACTCAAGAGAAGCTGGTGGTCTGTCATTTGCAACTGTCCAGGCTTCCAACAGAGCCTTCAACATCGCTTAAAAGGCCACTTAACAAGCTTCACTTTATCAGAAGGCTAGCTTCCATGTGTTTTTATACAGATTCTGGTTCACCTAAGACTGCCTTTCTGGGTGAGCTGAGCATGACATTTAACAGATGTAAGCAACGCAGTTGCCTCTCAGCAGCAAACTATCTTCTTTGTCTGCCTTTGCACTTCTGGGTCTCCCTTCCCCATGAAGCAGTCATTGTTTCACACGCTGGGCTTGCCTGGAAGAAGGAAGTGGGAGGAGGACAAAAAGAATCCTGCATTGTAGAAAATAAATAGCTCCATTAAGGCTCCAAAGGATGCTGTAAGGCACATTTTGAGGAAACCACTCTCCTTACAGTACACTGCAGAGCACAACAGCTATAAGGAGCCCTCCTTCCCCAGCAGCCACATCCTCTTCCCTAGCCTTTAGCAACAGTGCTGCAGCCAGACTTCACCTCCCTCCACAGCCCTCCCACCACCTCCAAAAAGTGCCTCTGCAAGTCACTGCAGAGGGTGCCTCACAACACCCCTGCAAATGGAAAGAGATCCCAGTGAAGCACTATTACTGCCCCTTGTCAAAGTGATAGATGGACAACCCACTGCCAGCAAGGACCAAGCCCAACGACTTACTTCGAAGAGACCAAGGTTAAGTTTCACCTTCACTGCCAAGCATGACCATGCTTTATTTACACCAAGGGCACCAATAGTCTTCACAAGTTCCTTGCATGTAAACAAACCAATTCTAAATAAGCTAATTACATTTTGGCTGTGTTTGGTATGATGCAGATGTAATAGGGCAGGAGTTTCAACTCTTTGCAGAAGCACTCCCATACACCTTGCTACAGGGTGACATCAAGGTTTCTGACCAAGGAAAGCTGCTGGCTTCTGTCTTCAGACCAAGAGCAAGTTTCAGCCTCAGACCTCTGCATCACAGAACATCAAAAGTTACCCTTCTCAACAGGTAAAGGCTCTCAGGAGGGAGGCCTCTGTAGAGCTGAACGGCACACCCTTAATAACACCAGCATCTAGAGAACACTGAATTATTACTTGGAAACACTGGAGGTCCTTCATCCTGCAAGGACAGAAGCAGAGCAGTTGAAGGTCACAGTGTCAGCAGCTGCAAGAGGTCCAATCCCAAGTTTTCTCTCTTTTTTAGGGGGCGAGGGTAGATGTGGATGGGCTACGGAGGAACAGAAGGGGGAATAAGCTTGACCGTTGGACTTTCTACCCACATACAGCCTAGAGACTCAGAAAGGTATACCACAGAAGGAAGTCTTGATGTGATGAGAATGATGAAACATGGGAGAGAGAGAATCAGCCACGTGAGGGCCTTTCCATTTCAGAGCACGGTGATGCTCGATCCCCACTGCACATTCCTGAGAGTGCACAGTTCACCTGCAAACCAATCATCAAAAGCTGACTACACACGTTAGGTCTATCCCTTGGCTTGCTCTCCTCACCTACAAGTAGCCAGCAGACATTATGCAAGCCTTTTGTTCGACTAGAATAGAGTTGGAGAAGATTTCCCCATAAATAACAAATGGGGGCAAAAAAATTGGGAGCTTCCACAGGTCTAGCAGGTCTGTTTTTCTACGTTTGAATGCTGAAACATTTTCCAAAAGAAATGAAAGCCACACACTTACTTAAAGCAGCATCTCCTTTGCCTTACACAGACCACATTTATTATAAGATAAACCGGCTGTCAAATATAAAAAGAAAAGGTTACATGGCATTTTAGTTGCAGGATCTTTTCGTGCTGTGCATAAAAGCCCCCCAGTCTCTCACCCTGCTTCCTCCTCTTCTGCATGCACCTCCCTCATCCCCCACCCAAGGATGTGTCCCATCCCATTCTCTTTAACATATGCTTTTTAATCTTTTTGACACATTACAGATAATTGTTCTGCCTTGCTGTGAAAGTATGTGCAACAGGACAGATGCACCCTGGAAGCTCAGGGCACACACCAAAGGATAAACCTTTGCTTCAGACAGGTATGTGAGTAGGATAACAAAACCTTCTCAAGCGCTTCTTGCCTCATTAGCATTTGCAGTGCAATGGGAGGCACAAGTCTGAGACTACAAATCGGACCACACAGTGCTAGGTGCTGGATAAACCCAGAACAAAAAAAAAAAAAAAGACACTGAGCTGCCATCACAGAGAGAAACCACTTGGTTAATCTGAGCCACAAGTGGTTCCCTGTGATCCTACTCTCAACAGCAGTTTCTTAGAATTTAACCCCTGGAGAAATCTAGAGCTATTTGGTCTACTGCAAATGTGCAGAAAGATCTGAGCCACGCCTGTTCTTAATGCTCTCTTTGTTCATTACAGTGAATTCAGAGGATTGAGGAGGAAATTAAAAGGTCACTCAGATAGGTGAGCTATTTCTGTCTCAGAACATGCCAATAACTTGGCTCAGATGCAAGATTCAGAGAGCACGACTGCTTGGAAACAGGCTTCCTCAAATTCTTATCAGTAAACATTCAACTCCCTTTTTATTTTTACAGCTACAGTCACTGACATCAGATTGATTCTTGTTAATTTATAAAACCAGATTTATTTCAGGGAAGATTAGGACTGCATGTTCATTACTTTCTTTGCCATTGGCTCTCCCTTTCTGGTTCCCAGCTCTTTCCCCTCATCTTCAAGCCTTAAGACAGCCTCACCTCTGCTTTCCTTTCTCTTTTGTTTCTTAAGATTACTACCACACCCCCTTACCCTCTCTGCACACACTCCACGCTTCACACACAAGCAAACCTTCCCTCTCCCCCAGTTCCTTGTGCTACTTCCTCAGCTGAACTCATTAGCGAGGTCTCCAGGACTTCCCACGACTGGAAAATCGCCCCTGGGCATATTGGAATGAGTTTGTAAGGTTTTGAGGGCAGTTACTTTGTGCATTTTGCAGAGGTGCCGTGCGGCTGCAGCATTTGCAATCGAGAGACGTGCACGTGTAGCTCCCCCTCAGCAAGGGCTGAGCTGCGCTCTCGATTCTCAGAGTGGAGGTGTGCTGCATACTGGTAACAGAGGCTACACTCCTCCACCTGAGGGGTTATCACCACCCCACAGGTACCTGCCAGAGGTTTCCCTAAACAACCACAGCTTGGAACACAGAAACCTCCTGCTCCAGGGAAAAAGGAGCAAACCTGCTCCTCTCTAATGCCAGATGTACTTTCAGAGAGCCTGATGCTTCCCCTCGTGCCATGGTATTTAATATTTTTTTTTTAGCTGTTCCCCAATTTAGTTATGCCTCCTTAAGAGGAAGAACCTGTGCACAATCCTACACCCTCACCCTTGGCCGAGATCAAGAACTGCTACCGAAAATACCTTTCAAGGCTTGATACCAAGCCAAAGCACGGCTGCGGCATGGACAATAGGCTACTGCAATAGCAGTGGCAAGTATAACACTCAGAGCAGTAGGACAGAAACCAAGTTTACTACTAAACATCTCCAGTCCTCCTGAACATGAATCTTGTCCCTCAGTTTAAGCTTTTTTTGAGAGGTTGTACATTTTGGCAGCAGCACCTTGAAGACCTTTGTACTATAGAGGAAAACATTAAGAGATCTCTCTTTGATATCTTAACATTTATCTGGCCTCTACTTGCATTCCACCGCTCCCAGCATGGCTGTTCCTCTCCTGATTAAGGACAGAGATGAAATAGCTGCCTCCCTGCGTTTTTGTAACTGGCCCCAGTGGAGTTCGCAGGATCCTGCTCCTGCTCCCAAACACGGCTATCGGCAGGTCTCGCTCCTCTGGTTTTCTCTTCTACTGAGGAAAGCATTAAAATTTTAGCGCAATCTATTGTAACTAAATCGCTCTACCATTAATCCCGATGTCCCCAGATGCACTTTTCCTCCTGACAAACAGATCCCTAGGGTTTGGGCTCCTACACAAGCGGATATTTAACACAGCGTGGCCCATGGCCTGGCTCTGCCCAGAGGCCTGACCAGGCGGCCACGCCGCTTGGGGCTGTCTGCAAGCTGCACGATTTTGCACCTGAAGTTGCCTGCAAGAGCACCTTGCCTCAATGAATGTAGCTACTACTAGGCCTCAAGTGCTAAGAAGCACAGCACAAAAGGATCATTGGGGAGCCCCTATTGTAGGTGTATTACAGCCCGAAGAGAAGGCAGCCAGCCCCAAAGCAGCCCGAAGCTGTTCCCTCAGAAAGCACTACCATTTTCTGAGCACAGAGGGGAAGGACAGTTCCGTACCACATCTTCCTGCAGAACATGATCTGGGGCAAACCCGTCAGGCCCAGAGACAACCATCTACCTTCCCCAGTTTCCTTCACCAGGACAGAAAGAACCCCTCCTCTAGAGGTCCATGCTTCCCCCCAGGGGGACCCAACCCACACCACTGCCTTCCACAGTAAAGCAACAGACAAGCATGTCAGTAGGCTGGGCAGGAAAACCATGCTAGTGCCTTTTCTGTGCACTGTATCAGCTGCTGAGAACAAATACTGCTCTCTACACACACACTGAACTGTTCCGGTCTTTTATATATGGAGAAAGTTGGTATCCACATTCCCTCAAAAAAGGAGAACCCAAACTATTTAATATTTCTATTTTGCCTTAAGCATTCCCATCAGCATACATCTCACTAACCTAGGGGAGAACTTTCCTGTTAAACCACAGCAGCTTCTTTGATAGTAACAGCAAACCCTCCTCCACATTACAGAAATCTAAAAAAAAAAAAAAAATCTACCATCATATTCTGTTTGACACCCTTCTTAGTAAATACATCAATCCTGACACACACTTATCTTTACATGCAGAAGACTAGCAAGTGACATCCCCTGAAAGGGGAAAAGAAAAATTTTTGACCAAGGCTAGATTTACAGGAAAAGGGGAAGAATGGTCTTTATCTATGCCCGGTTGAGATGCCGTCTGCTCACAACCCTGCCTGCTCCAGACGTGCACACACGCCAGCAGACCTTTGACACTGCCTTCGGGGTGGAGAAAGGTGCCTCTTCCCACCCGAACCTCCCCAGGAACGCAGGAGATGCGATTTCTGAAGGGCTGAGTCACTCTCACCAGCAAGGACCAAAGTCTCGCTTGTGTTGTGTCAACTGCTTTAAACAAACAGGAACCCCACGCAAACAAAGACACCAGGAACAACTCCTCACGGCTGCACTCTTCCAATCCCTGCACGCCAGAGCGGGGGACGCTGCGGTCTGCTTGGCACTCCCAGATGTTTGTCTGCTGCGGCACATCACCACATGCCCTTACCCTCCCTTACTAAAGTGGAACAGTACTGACAGGTACAAACAATTATATCGGTAGGGAAAATGTAAAAAACAACCACGCGTGGAAAAACATCCCCAGTTTCTCACTGAAACAACAGTGTTCTGGTATACAAAGTGAGGCAGATTTGCACAGAAACTGCATTCACAAGCAAAACCAAGCTAAAATAAGCCACCACAAGGAAGGTGGGGTGGAACATTGTTTTATACTTAAGAACAAAGTTCAGAGGCCATAAGTAGCAGGAAAACAGAAGGAGAAACTATTCAACTGAGCACACTGAACCAGAGTTTCAGGGTCAGTTACCATCTATACACACACACTTCAGTTCCACAGCTCAAGCAACATTTTATGTATGTTCCCCCATGCCCTTTATTTTTCAATGCCCATTTAGAAATTCAGAGCAATAACCTGATACGCTGGAGCTGTGCTATTACAGCCCACTGCAGACAGGATAGAAAGAAAACACAGAGAATTTGTGTAACAAAGCAAAACAGAGCAAGAGAGGAACATCTGCTACGTTTACCAAGAGCACCATATGGTCTGTATCTGAGGTACAGAGAATGAGTTCATTCATATTTAAAAGCAAAAGTAATAGGTCACTCCTTCCAAGATAAGAGGGAAAATGCCTATTTCCCAACTCCACTCCTCCAGCCCTATCATCCCCAAACCAGATTTCCAAACCAGATATGGCTTTCTGAAGAACTGGTGCTGCCAGTGCTCTGGCCTGGACAGTCAAGCTCAGAGCACTTCATTACAAGATGCCAGACTGAGGAGGGTGAGAATGCCCCTTTAGCAGTTTTGTTCAGCCTTAACACAGCCTGCTTTATCCACAGCCCAGTCAGAGCTGCAGTGCTGAATGACTAAGTTTTGTCACTAGATTACAGCAATGCTCTGGAGCTATGATGCCTTTGGCAGTAGAGCCGATGGTTAGCACAGTAAATCTTAACTGCTATCCCGGAGCCATCTCTAACTCCTGAAAGCTCTGCCCTTAATCGCAAATACAGATGGCTCAGTCCTAAACACCCAAGAAATATCCTTCTTCAACAAACATGGCAGCATTGCTTTCTAATGTCCTGCCAGACACAGGTGCAACAGCTGAGAAGGTTTCTACTCCAGCAGTGCTACCCCACAGGGGTCTGCCACACCGCAAAGTTGTGATACAGGACACAGAAGTCAAGCTGGACAATCTCAATACATCCTCATCATCTCTTTAAAGAACATGTCGGTTTTAATTTTCTTCTATTTGATCACCTGTTGGCAGGTATCACTTGGCTGTGAAAGTCCTCTGCAAGTAGGTAAGATCCCTGGTACTAACAGTCCCTCAAGAGCTGTCAAGATACAGCACACATGTTAATTCATTTTTTGTAAGAGTCCCTTTTTCCCCAATAAGGCCTTGCCATATTTGCTGGCTCTTTATTCTTCCCAAAACTTGACTCTGTACTTGCTCTCTGAAATTCAAGTATTCGCTTTGTCAATTGAGTTTTCATTGCAAGAAACGGATGGCAAAAAAGGATTAGAAGGATTTTGCAGCAGTGCTGAGCAGCCTAAGCCACAGAGAATGGTGTATAAAAGCCTGCTCTGACAACCAAGTGCCAGGAGTAAATAAAATGGAAAATGACAGGCCAGATTAGCAAGCGCCAGCGTTAGCTCCCAGATCCACCCAGGTCACAACATGTCCCTGTCTCCCCTCTCCATCCCTTTAAAGCACTCCAGTCTGAGTCCTGGTACATGGCTGCCCTGACATCTTGCTGTGTATTTGGCTCTCTGACCATGGAAGAGAACTTGGCAAGAAACCCAGGGATGAACACTCGTAAAAAAAAGAGCAACCCACAAGTGTCTTCAGCAGAGCCAAGCATTTGCTCAGAGGTACTCCTATGTTCTTGGTGTGTAGCTCTCATATGGACTTCAAGTCCCCTGCCAAGCAGCAAGACAAAAAAGCAGTGCAGCAGAGATGAGACATGGACAGCAACTGTGTCTGGTTAACAGCCTCACTGCCAGGAAGTGCAGGAGGAAACAGATCCAGTATCTGAATTTTACCTATTGCCAAGTATTTACTTAGAGGTGGGTATCGGACTCACCTAAGGATCAGAAACTCCAACATTATGCTTATAAAGCCCTGTTTTGATGATACTGTTATAGCATTAAGTGTCGTTTTCTCCCATGCTTCCCCCCCATGTATTTCCTTTACTGGTGATCCCGCTGGAAAAGGACGCCCGTTGCACTGGGAAGCAGCAGAAGCAGTGTACTCCTGTGATATGCAGCCTACAGGATGTAGCTAGGAAGTTGAAAGCTGAAAGCAGACTTCTGACTTCAAGGCCTTCTGCAACTCAGGAAGCCTGTGTCGCACACAGCTTAAATTACCCCTGTATAAGATTTGCTATGCCATCAGAAGTCACCCACAATCAATTTCTAGCAAGATCCATACTCTAGATTTTTTCCCATGTGAAATGGAAAACCTACTGCCAGCAAAACCATCACAGAATTAAATGCATTTCCAGACTGGGAGGGGGAAGCAAGGGGGTGTAGGAGGGAGATGGAAATCAATAGTCTTGGAAATCACAAAGACTAGCACAGCTTTAAGCAAGTCAAAAGCCACTGGGAGAGATTAAATACAGACTTCCATAACAAACACTTTTACAGTCTCTTTTCTGTCTGGTATCATTAACTCTGCTTGTGGCTAACTGTGATAAAAGCCACAGCAGCCTAGCTACTCTTTTCAGAAAAGGAGGATTTTGTGGAGACAAAATCTAGGGCTTTGGGGTTTTTCTGTTTGTTTTTTTCTATGTGGAACTGGGGATATCTTATGTATTACCTGAATCTATGGGTGCACGTAGTGTTCACACCACACTCTGCTGCAAGCAGCAATGGAAACCTGAGAACAAAGGAAGGTCAGAGCGGACCAGCAGCTGTGTGGGTGACCCCACCACGTGCACACAGGACTGCAGGAAGTGGCAGTGGTCAAAATGAGCATGCACATGGCACCTGCCCTCTGCAAAGAGTAAAGGAGACAGAGAGAGAGGCTGGTATTTCACAGGGCAGAATTCTTTCGCATTTTCTTTTCCCAAGCCTGCTTTCTCAGCTCTGCAGTCCCAACATTAAACTTCATTAACAAAAAGAGGCATCATTATTTCCCGCTTAAAAGCGGTTAAGCTTTGCCTCAGAAAGTCTCACTTTGATCCTCTTATTTGTCATCCATACAGTAATTAAAGTGTTTTTCTTCCCTCTCCCCAGAAATTAAAAGGAGCTTCAGGTGTTAGAGATGCCCTCAAGCTGCTTGGCCACAGTCTGAACTCACCTGACTCCTGATTGCTCATCACATCACGCAGAGCAGAGAAGAAAAAAACACACAGTCAAAGCCTTCAACCCTGGGAAAAGCACATTCATTCTGCAGGATACCAAAATGACTATATCTGTGTCAGTGGGCATATCATCATCTGAAAGGAGAAAGTAGCATTTCACCCTCCAAACTCTCACAGTCTTACATGAACAGATGTAAAGCAATTTTTCAGATAAAGGTAGGATTTCCCAGTTGATCAAGTATACTTAATAGTCACTGTCCACTAGGCATTCAGAAATCTCAGAGCAACAGGATTTCTGTTTCCTGAACACTAATTGAGCTTTCTTGCCAAATGAAGTCTGGAAAGGAGGAAGCCATTCTGTTTGATGCAAAAGCAGATGAGGTCTAGCTTAGTGCTACTATGGGAAGAGGTACTGAAATCCATCTTTTCCCAGACCAAGCACAACTACACCCTCAAATTCAGGCAACAAAACTACAAAAGAAAAAAAAAAGGGGCAAAGTATCCTGGCTTCTTGTTCAAGAGACTCACGCAAATCTTACTCTGTGGTATAGCTGTCCCATGCATGCTTGTATCCTAGATACATTCAGTGGCTTATTTAACAGCTGCTATAGCAAAACATGCATCTCCAGTCTGCAACACCACCAAAAGCAAAGTCAGGCTGTCCAGAGCCCATCACCAGCTCAGTGGCAGCACCGGGGACCCCACTCTGCTTCTTCCTACCTTAATGTTTTCCAGCTGAGAAGAGCATTTCCACATTAAGACCTAGTTTTCCTTTCCAGGCCAGGTAGCAGCCCCGTATTCCTGGGTTTGGCACTTACCTGAGACCGAATGACAAGATGAATGAAGACTTGTGCCCTGTTACAGCGATGCCCACATCTGCCACCCCTCCCTGCACACACATGGTGCACAAACTCCCGTCCTCCCGTGCACGAACGGGGTCGGGGGCTCCCCAGGCACCCCCTGGAACACCAGGGGTGGCTGGCACAGCCCTTTGCGAGCAGCTGGGAGCTTGGCAGCCTTACAGCCACACGCTGCAAAAACCACAACATAATGAAGTCGCACACCGCAGTAAAAGGCACGCAGCAGCCACACATTACACTGGAAATGGACGTTAATTGTGGAAGTAAATCCACATACAATTTTTATGCAATGGGTTCTAGCTTCTGTATTTTAGCCCTTCTTATTCCAGAAGGCATCAGAGAAGTTCATCCCGGGTTACAGAGGGCTACCTATAAATAACACAGCCAAGCTATCCAAGGGTAAGCCTCACCCCAGCAACATCTTCTCCACAGCAATATCAGAGAAAAAGAACAGGTTTAACCTTTTAAAATCAGTAAGCTAAAGTGGATTGAATTACTTAAAATATCTTTTGCAAAGCACATGCTAAAGAGAAAAACCTATGGACAAATAATACCCCTAAATCCTTGGGTTTACCACTGAAAGCATGAGAGACTGCAGAGGTGTTTGAAAACATCATCTTTGTATGTATAGAAATGCTTCATCTATCCTAACAGAGTTATGTACTACAATACTTGTTTTCATCTGACAATGAAGAGGGGAAGACAGGAAGGGAAAAAGTTTGTCTTTCTGGGCAAACATATTTTTATATTATACAGGACAAGAACTTAAGAAACTTTTATTCACATAGAAGAAACAGGCTAGTTATAATTAGTTACATTTTTCTATGCTCTTTTTTCCCTCCCTTCCTCCACTGCATGCTACTTGCCTTTAATTGTCATTTGTGTCCCTGTCTGAGAGCACTGCCTAGCACACTATAGATTACATCTCAATTACAGACAGACACAGAGCTAAGGAAATTGATCTACTGTGAAAAAATTCATGTGATCAATGAGCTCACCCAGCTCGTTGCTCCATTTCCTGCAGATGCCAGAGGCTTTGACTGGCAGGAAGCACGCGGAGAAGCCCAGGCAACAGCCACACAACATGCATGGCACAGTGCAAAGCCTGCATTAATGCTGCCTGTACTAATCACCTTTCTTAACCTCCCTTGTTTGTTTCCTTAAAGGCTAATAGAGACTCCTTAGCTGTCTGTTTTCATAGGCACTGTAATTTAAATACCCTTCTCAGCATCCGATTCCTGGGTGGCAGGCCCAGCACCACATACTGCTGAGCACACTCACCAAGGGACTCCATGTACTCTATTTCCAATATTCTTATTTTATTTCTCTGCTCTGAAAAGGAGAGAACATTTCCACAGCAGTCTTTCACGCATCACATACAGACTGTAACAATCGCCTTCACGGTGCAGGTCTGAAATAACACTACTGAATTCATGGGCTCATCCCAGCATAACTAATGAGTAAAGCCAGCTTCAAAAGGCCTGCTTAAAATATCTTATCAGCTCCTCCTTAGCCTCACCCTTCTCCAAAAAGTTGCCTCTACTTGAAAAACAGGCTGCCTGCTACACTTACAGCAAATTCTACTACCTTCACGTACAACAATTTTGGCTCTGTATCCAAAAAGGACACAGAAAGAATGCTAAGGTGATCATGAGTCCTAGAGAAAAAAATCTAGATAGAACTTAATGATTTTACATTTAACATTGTTCTTCATGTCTTGAACGACAAAAGAAGAAACTCTGCACTCCTTACTGCATCCATCCTATAAAAACTCCCACCTGTGGGCGTTACATGAACTGAGCGCCTTGCATGAAGTTCTAAAAGTGAAGGAAGTGGTGATGCTTTGAACTTTTCTGAGGTGCTAGACAGCACCTACGTCTGTACCCACACAGAATGCAGGATATGTGCTTGTCCTTGTTAAGGTGCTGTATTGCCTAAGCCAAATAATATCTCACAATAGCTTCAAGTACCACTTTATATAGAAAGGTGGTGCAAAATTCCTCTATGTACTTGGAGCCTGTTAAACACTTGCAATAAAAAAAAAAACCAACAACGTACACTTGAAACAGCAGGAACCCGTTATGCCACAGTCAAATGCACATTGGAGGAGGACTGTTACGTACCCGCTTGCTTTAGCAAATATGGTTCCTTGTCACTAAGTACCTCAGAGAAATCATGCCTTAAATTCAGCAAGGCTTGTCTGGAACAACACTTGGAGAGGCTGTAGCAAATGCACAATTCTGCAAAAAGCAGCATTCCTGATTCAAATCCTCCTCTTCAGTCAGCGCCTACCAATGCACTAGCACCCTGCTGGACATGGCAGAGAAGAATGGGCACAGGTATGCAGATCAAGCCAGGCAACAGAGAGGGACTTACAAGAGGCAGCACACATCCAGGCATCATCTTCGCATCCAGGTTGAGAGAATCCAGAAGCACGAGTGCCAACTGTTTAACGTTCAGTGGCTCAAATGCTTCAATTTCTTCCAACTTCAGAGTTCAGTCCCTTTCAAAAGTCTTGTGTGTATACACATCTCCTTTCCCATCTTCCTGTTCTACCTCACACATTATACAAGGCAGCCTCGTTTTAGTTCAAAAGAACCCAAGTTTTTCTGAAGAATCTAACAAACACCTCCTGCAAATCATCCATATAAAAAAAGAGGCAATGACAGATTTCAACCTACGCTGCAACAGACCTATCTTCAGGTGACATACCTCTCAAACAGGAGATTTACTACAACAGGTTTCTGTAACAAGCTGTTTTTCAGATGAATATTTCACATCGATGACTTCCTCCCAGACTCTCACTGCCATAAAACTGCTGCTCTACCAACACCGAGGTGAGTTTCTGCTCCCAAAACCCCTCTATATAAGTTACACATCAATAACTATGATGCCCATTAGCAAACAGCTGTCTTTTCTTGCTACTTTTATGACAGATTTGCTGAACCAGAGAAGTCTGCTTTTTATCATACTGCAGAGCCCTTTCTGTTGGAAAAAAGAGAGGATTCGGACAAGTGAATGGCAGACCAACCATACTGCTGATTTCTTTGAACAGACACAGCAAGGACATGGGTGACACCCATTCCCCCAAGCACCTTTATGTGAAGGACCCCTCTTTGTAAAGGAGAAGCAAGTCAAGCTATACAACTCACATGAACCCAGGCTGCCTCACCACAGCTCATTTTAGGGAGCATACAAATGAGGAGCACGATTCCCCACCCAAGTTGGAGGGGAAATACCACCCTCAGGTCGTGCTGAGTCCCACCTCCCACCCAGAGGTGAGGTGAGACACGTATCACCACCCACCTTGACCCTCGACGTGTTAGCTAATAGCTAAACTATGCTAATTAAAAGCTCTAGCTTCCCAGTAAGGGATAAATACGGATGAAAAATTAAAACCAAGAAGAGTCTGTAGGTATATATGGAGGGATGGTATGCACCAGCCCACAGCAGAGCAGACAGCACTGATACACACACTTGGGCGTTAGGCTTTCCATGTCCCACACTGATAGAGCAGACACGGGGGGAACAGACATGTAAGTGCAGGCTAGAGAGCATCCGAGGCCTTATGGGAAACTCTGAACAGGGTCTGTTCAGAAATGCTTCTGCAATCTCCCTTCTGTTCTCACTTCACAGGGTAAAAATAACAGGAAAGAGGAATCCTGTCTTCTGCACTGCAACCTCAAGTTCTTTCTCTCTCACACACCTCCACCCCATTTCAGGATGACTGTTCTGTACCATACAAGACGAACATTGCGTTGAGAAGCGATAGAAGATTAATAACTGTAAGCACAGGGCTCTCATTCACAGGAAACGCCCTGCAAAGGCCAACTGAGAGTAAAGAAAAGAAGATAAAGCCCAGCCACACATATGCATCAGAAGGTCAACAGAATCGAACAAAGAAAAATTCCTGTTTGGAAGTGCTCATAAACCTCTTCCTGCAGCTAATGCTTCCATGCAAGTTCACTTCAGGGAGCCACACTGGGCTCCTCACCTGTGTACAGTCACTAGCAAAAAGTAAGGGTTTTTTTTGGCTCTGGACTCCCAGCCCCAAACGGTTTAAACCAGTCTCCTCAGATAGGCCCCATCAGAAGATGCTTTTCTCTCTCCCCCCCAGTACTCTTTCACATGCTTTGAGTTCAGCTTACCTAGACTTTATCTGCATAGCCCAAAAACATGCAGTTTGAAAAGACAGATTCATCACTTCATGCCTTTCCAATTCTGCATTTATGAAAAAAGCTCCATCAAAACAAAACACTGGGCTGATACGCATCTGCTAGCTGAGCGGATGCACTCGGTTTCTGTCTTCCGGGGAAGCTCTTTAGCCTGTCTAAATCGCTCCTGTCCCGCTATTCAATACTGACACTAAAGAGGGTCTCAAAACACCCTGCAGGGAGAAGAGTCCCTAGTGAAAGACAGCAAACCCCCTTACAAATTCACCAGAAGGCCAGCTCAGCCGGACTCAGGACAGATTATCCGCTGAGGATTGTCACCAACCATCCCCAGAGAACCCGCTATCACAAACCAAGCAGCTGTGCTAGGAGACTTGCTTTTAGAAGCACAAAGATGATCTTACCTTCAGCTTTGTACTGCTGAGAAAAGGCTAAGGAGGCTAACTGGGTACACTTCAACCCTTCCTTTCTTGATCTGCAAGCTGTTTTCCTAATGCCTTTGTCTGACCTTCCACACCAGCCCTATCCAGTGTCTTCACTACAACCTCCTGCCCATAGCCACAAACAGAAGTTGGTGAAAAGGCATGGTTTTTAGTAAACTATTTTTCTGTTAAATTAAATGCAGTCGTATTTCACTATATGCCTGGCATATAAGTTCTTCTCTCTACTGCTACGCAGGTAATCTTTAGACTGGGAGAAGATCATTGTCATAAACATAAATACATAAACATAAAATACGTAAGTAAAATAAAACAATATATAGCTTGCATATACATTCCTCCTAGAAAAACTCAGAGGCCTTTGGAGTCATGATCAAAAGTTAGTCTCTTTAAGGGTATTCAAAAACAATACCTGTTTGCTCTTGCCAAGGAAGGAGGAAAGAGATAAAAGGAAAAATGCCTTCTAAGTTTCACCTACGTGCCTACTTGCATTTTTTCAGTCACATGTTCCAACATGTAGCAAAGGATGCCGCTACGTTCAAGCCCAATATATCTTTCATCAACGAAAAGCTATTTTCTCACACAACAACATGAAAAATAAACACACGCATCCACCAAGATGTGTCTTTAAGTGAAGTGTACAAGTACCTCTCGGGAGCATCCAGAAAATCTCTACAGATTTCAATGAGCGCTCCTAGCGAGACCCCTCAAAACTCAAGTTAAGCCTTTGCACTCAAGGTAGCTGTTGCAGGAAACAAGGACAACAGGCCAGCACAGCAAGGGGTAGCCGAGGAACTTAATGCCTCATCACTGCTAGCAGGATCTGCGGGAAGAGGGGGGAACAGGAGGAATTATCCCTATTCTTATTAGCATCAGGACAAAGGCTCACATTAGTTCCCTCAGCACCAGGACTCTCCTAGAGTACTGAATAATAACCTTGTTGAAAGCATTAGAGGGATTTACTCCCCCCGGCTCAATATACATCCCTTCTCTTAAAAAAAAGAAGTCCAAAGGGTAAGGTCCAAAGAACAGCTTGACGTTTAGTTCTTTGAAAGACATACCCAGGTAGTTTCTTGCCACTGATTCACAAAAAAAAAAAAAAAAAACACATACACAAGATCCTTCAGAGATAGCTTTTCAAGGATAGCATTTGGAAGCAGGCATACACACACACACAAAAAAAACATTTTTTGTTCTATGGAAAAGATCAGATAGTACAGGTGGCTTATCATGCAAGGTTAACTCTAGAAGACAAAGGAGGTCAACAGCTTCTAGAACAAAGCCAAGGAGTGGTAAGGGGTAAAGAACACCAGGAAAAAAACATCTTGTGATAGTTGTGATAGCCAAACAGCATAAAAAACAGGTTACAGAGGTATCAGGAAAAAGTCTGAGGCATGGCTAGGCTATAAAGGAGTCAGTTCCTAATAAGGCATTTCAGAACACTAGATTTCGAAACAGGAACTAACGCTAGCAGCACGTGGATGTCTCGTCACAGTAGAAGAATATGGAAGGCAGCACAGCGTGACTTTACTCTAGGGAAAAGTCACCTGCATTTGGACAAAAGTTTAAAAAGCAAAGGGGGGAAAAAAAAGTAAGCACATTAACTTTCATCTTACCTGGTGTTGACACAAGCTGGCATCCAACAGTTGTCAAGTCAGTATGATAAAAGCGATGATTCCGTGATGATAGGTTGATTCGCACACCTAGGAATGCACAAAAAAGTAAGTATCAGCTATGAATATATATATCAGGGATAAGAAGGGCCCTGGCACATAAAAGAGTCACAAAGCTGTGGGTAGAAGCAGTTCTATTATGTTTTTAGGACACAGGCAAGCAGATATGCTTGATTCAGGCATTACCCACAAAATTCTTACCTGGGTTTGAGATTTACGGCAGAAGTTACACACAAAGCACGTTCAACACCACCCTCACACAACCCATTTAAAAACCTCAGGAGGGGAATGGATCACAGCAGAGAGTTACTGAAAGAAGTTTTTCAGCAGTATCCAAGCTTCATGAATTTTTTTTGATGGGACTGAAACTTCTGAGAAAGGTTACCCAAAATACATAAACTAGAATTGCGTCAAGTCCAGCTACCAGATACACACACACACTTCTACAAATGAAAAAAAGGAGTGACCACAAATCGCACGTACTTCTCAAACAAGCGCAGAAGAAAGGATATTTACTTCTGTGGAACCAGAAAAACACAGGCGTAACTTACAGTGTCTTATCCCCCCACCCTTTTATTTTAGGATTAATACTAACATTTCAAAGAGGTGAAAAGAAAAGGTGGTTATGAATAAGGTGACCAGGAAACTTTCTCTGCTTTGGAAAGCGCAGCATCTGAGGGTGACCTGGGCAAGCTGAGTGTCCAAAAGCGAAAGTAAAAGCTCTGCAGCTGGAAGAAGCAATTTCTGCCTCGTCTGCTTAAAGATCTTGTTTGTTAAACGTCCCGTTATTTAATGAAACGTGACATTATTTAAATGTCAGCTTAGTGAGTTTCAGAAGCATGCAAGTCCTGCAGCAAACCAGAAGCTGACTGGAGCTGGTCCCACAGCTAATGAAATTAAAAGCAAGCCTAGCGAGCTCCTCTTTGTGTCTCTCACTCAAGTTACCATAAGCTTACCAAAACACACAACCCCTGATCACACAGCCCAGCTCCCCATACCCACGAAGAAGAACAGATCTCTATTAGTAGAGTTGTACGGTTTTACAGCCTTTGCTCTCAAATTTCCAGCATATTTTTACTGCACATCCCAGAAGCAGCTTGCAGCATTTCAGGATCACACAGCTTTTTGCAATGACGCTGTAGTTTTATAAGGACATACCGTTATATTTTAATTACGGGAAAAGCAGGAGCCTTCACCTCCTGAAGCAAGCAGGATGCCCCTTCTACACTTTCAAAAGGAGCGAGGGGCCCTTGGAGAGGAGCTGGGTTCAAAGCGTGGTCCCCCCACGTGCAGCCACCGGGCCATCAGTGGCACATGCAGCAGCAGGTGGGCAAGTGAAGGTTTCACACCCCCGGAGTGAAGGTTTTATACCCTCAGAGTGATGCTCTGGACTTTCTGCACTTCTCTTTTTTAAGCAGAGACGTCAGTCGCCCTCGCAGGCCAGCGTCGCGGTACAGAAGGGGTTCTCCTCAGGCCACGTACCGACACTGAGGGAAAACCTGTACAGGCTATTTTTGCAGCAGTTTCTGCCTCAGCTTTCAAGTATGATGTACCCACACGCAGCACAGGATAAATTACTGTTAAGTCTTCTTCACTGCACATCAATTTTCTTTCACATCTGGGATCATTAGAGAGCAACACATACCCACTTTACATTTTTTTTTTTTCCCCTCTCTCCTCACTTAAAGGGGTTTTGATGTGACTGTATCAGGGCAGGGTGCTTCAGTATCTATTCCTTGAGAGCTTTCCAGAAGTTATTTACGAAGAAAAAAATCATGAACATTTTAAAAGGATTAAGGACATTCAAGCATTTAATTAATTTAGAACTATACATACAAGTTACAGGTCCTTTCAAAGAAAGCTACCTTAACAGCTACTGTTGAAAATGAGACAAGGTTCAAATCATCTATTGAAAGGTCTGTGTTGTTTTTTTTACAGCATAAGAACATCACTCGAGATCTCAAGCTCACTTACAGAAATCAGATTTTTTTAAAAGACCAAAATATCAACAGGATTTCCCTCTTAAAATATACGTTCCCTTACGGTCCTGCAGAGCGATCCAATATTCCAAAGCAATTTTCTTTGTTCACCTATCTTCATCCCTAAGCAAGACTCAAACTTGGGTTTGATCAGAGACTGCTTCAATTCCCGCTCACTTTATTACAAAGCCCCATTAAACCAATGCAAGAGACAACCAGGAGCAGCAGCAAACCACAGAAACGTTTAACTACAAACCAACGGGAAAATGAGTTGAGGGAAAACGTAAACAGTTTTAAAGTTTTAAAAAAAATCCAGAACCATTTTGAAGAAGTGTAAGCTAAGGACAGAGATGGTATTAAACCCACTTCACTTCTGAGCAGGAGGTTAAAATGGAGCACGCTTCAGCCTAGCAAGTTCAAGCATCTACGAGCAAAAGTCACTCACAGAGCAAGTGAGTTTACATTACTGGACCAAAAGCCGTTCTAGTTCACAGCATAAATACGATGCAGTGTTTCCCCCAAAGGCTTCCAGAAGGCAGCTCCCCTTTACCCTGCTCCTACCACCTCCAGAGGCTGGATTTCACCTTGCCTAGCAGGTTACGGCTGCGGCGGGGACGAACATCCCCTTCCACTTACTGCTCGCCTGCAACAGGGAAGGGAATTTACGGCTGGGTGGGCTGGCTGCCAGGCTCGCCGTTTCCCTTGGGGAATCACCAGAGTGACACGAGACACATTGATCCTTTTTGCTGAGGAGAAGGTTCTCAGTGCGTGCTCCACTTTCAGAGCCTGCCCATTGTTCAGAGCTTCAGCAGAGAAAGCCAGAAGCTGGGGGAAGGGGGCAGCGGAAGCCAAGGGCAAGAGGTAGGAGTTTTATACCTCCAACTTCTGATCCTGCAGCTCTTCTATAGCATGATCCTCCTTATTAAACTGTCTTGAATTATCGCAAATACCATCGGTTTGAAACAAGTGTATGAGGAAGCAAACAACAGGCCAGGCTGTCACTGGTCTTTGGGAGCCTTCAAAGGAAAAAAAAAATGCACGGGTCAGCCTGGAAGCTACACGTTCCCAAAGAATGCTTCAGGCATTACCACAAGAAAAATTCTCTTTATTAGCATCACTCGGCTCTGTCTGAAAGCAGCCTGCTTGCAGCCTGCAGCACAGAGTGAAAAAAACACTACACTTCCTGCGAGAGCACCAGTTTCCACTGCTGGTACCAAAGCAAACAGCACACAAACGCTGGTGCAAATATTTCTTGCTACACACAGAAGCTCAATTCCTGAAATTTACAACAAGTGTCTCCACTGGTTAAGCTTACGATCACCTTTTGCAACTCTGCTCAGCAAGGAAGCCTGCTAGCAGAGTCAAGGAAAATACCGTCAGGCAAAGCCTGGTGAATTACACAGAAGGACTGAAAGACAGAGAGCGCTTCGCTGAAGTCACCTACCTGTCCCCAGCTACCACCCCTATACTGGGGGTTAAATCACTGCACCTGGAGTAATTCCATTTGCACCCATAACAGCTTCAAAACAGATTAAATGCGTACGATGGCATTTCGAGAGACCTGACACTTGTCACGATGGTTGGATAAACGTAATTAGAGACTACTGTATTTCTGGCAAGAGAAATCCACTGCGACTGATACCACACTACGGGCAAACATCTTTGCTACACATGCATTAAGTCTTCCCCTTTCCTGCTCTAGGAAACACCCGCATGTCTCTACTGACGTGCTCCTAAAGCAGAAATCCACCCCTGCTGCCCCCTGCCCCCAAATCTTTCAGGAGGGCAGCCTGTAGAAGCCCGATGAGCTGGGATCAGCTGGTGCTGCAGCCCACCGGGGCTCAGCGGCCACGGGGAGCCCCCGTAGCAGGCAGAGAGATCAGCAGGAAGCAGGCTGGAAAACGCTGGAGGAAGGAGACTTGCGAGAAACTGACCTTTCACGCAGATCCTTGCAGGCTGCTCTGGGAAGGTCTCAGATTAGCGAGAACAAATACAAAGGAAGAAAGGAGGAAAAATAAAAAAGACAGCGGTGGCCCGACACAGACTCCGGGTGCTGTGTGAAACCTCCCTGCGCTGACGGGGGCCAGCAGCTTACATCTGTTTTCTCACAAAAGCAGAACAAGAGACGCATCTGGGTGGCGGGGCAGCCGGTAGGTGTGGTGTGAGCAAATACGGTGATAAAAAGGAGAAGTGATGCAAGGGGAACAGCCGCAGACAGAAACCCAAGCAGCTAAGGAGCTGCACAGCTAAGCAGCTGAGGTTAAGACCACTACAGATAGCTCTTACTGAGAGCCAAAGCAATTTTCCGGGCAGGAATAAAGCAGTTGGAAGCAGGCGTGATCAGAGGACGGAACTAATCCCGTCAAAACCACTACACTGCAGGCAGGACAAACCTCCAGTGACTTCGGTACCCACTGCTTGCCGGTTCCCCCAGCAGCTCCTGCGAGCCCCAGCAGCCATGTCAGCCCACCTTCACGCGCCGCGCTAAATGCACGCTGCTGGTAGCTGCCTGGGAGCTGTTTCGGCAGAGGCAGCGAGGTGAGCAGCTCAAGGACACCGGGCCCTCCCCAAAGACCACAGGTGGCCGATTTGCATGACAGCAGCGAGAAGGTGGCAGAACCAAAGCCCCGGCTACCCGTAAGGCAGCTGGGAAATTTCAGCTTACAGGTCATTACTTTCCCAGGCTTTGAAGCATCTGCATATGCTAAAACCTTTGAAAGCAGCAGCACGAGGGCAACCGGGTTTTTACAGGGACCGCTCCAGGATGAGGTCGTGGCTTCGCTGCCATGTGCTACTTTGCTCTACGAGGAGGTGCAATGCCATGAAGCGATGACAGCCACCTTCGGCTTTAAAAGCCAGCCAGAAAAAGGCAGCCGGATTACGTTACAGGTCTTCCAGGCACATTTCCTTCATTCCAGCTCCCCCTTAAAGAAACATACCTTCCTCCTTCCAGGCAGCGCTCCCTTCTCTACCGGTCCGTAAAACGCTCGTTTATGTAACCGGGCAAGCGGACTGCATAGGGCAGACGAGTCTCCCAACACGAAGGAAGTTTATTTTCTTCTCGAAGCTTTGCTCACAAAACCCTCACCAGCAGCAGCACGCAAGTCATAAAAAAGCCCGGAGCGGGACCTGCAGGACTGCCAGTGCCACAACCGGCCGCCCGACCGCAACGCCGGCAAGAATTCATCGTCCCCGCGCAGCAACGGGGGCAAACGCAGCGTGGCACGGAGGGGCCGGACACGCAAAGAGGCTTCCGATAAGACACCTGGGGAGGAGGTGGGGGGGCCAAAAGCGGCGGTGCCTGCAGCCCCGGCGCTCAGCGTGCCTCGGATGGAGCCGGGCGAGCCCTACCCAGAGGCGCACGCCGGGGAGAGCCCCCTCTCCCCGCCACCTCCGGGGTCTGCCGCCAGATCGCTTCGGCTTCTGCTCGGGGTCGGGGGGGGGGGAGAGGAAAGGGAACGGGGAGGAACAAAAGAGAAGCGCAAAAGCGGCCGCCGAAGGGGAGGCACCGTCCTCCCCTGACGCAGGACGGAGCCGGTGCCCGCCGCCTGCGGCGCAGCCCGGGAGGGGAGGAGGAGGAGGCGCGCACCGGCGGAGGGCACAGGCTCTGGGGGAGACCCAGGCGCCGAGCGCACGCCGAACGAACGAGGCGGCCGCCGCCCGTGCAAAAACTTTTCCCCCCCGCCGCCGCTCTCCCGACCGGTGACAGCCCGGCGGTTACGTAACCGCCCGCAGGGCGCCGCGAGACCCTCCGCGCCCGGTCCCCCCGAGGCAAACCTCCGTGATTAAACCGAGCCGCGCGTCCCCACCTCTTACCCCGGCGGCAGGCAGCTCCCGCCTCGGAGGGAAGGAGGGAAGGAAGCACGGCCACGGCTCCCGCTCCCGGCCCCGCTCACCGGGGCGCTGCCGAGGGGCGGCGGGGCCCCGGCGGAGGCCGCGGGGCTGGGGCTGGGGCTGGGGCTGGAGCAGGGCGGCCGCGCCGACCGGACCGGACCGAACCCGACCCGCGACCACGACGCCGCCGCCGCCAGGCCCCGCCCCGCCGCCGCCGCGCGCCGCCGCGCGCCAGGCCCCGCCCCGCGCGCCGCCGGCCGGCGGCGCGCGGGGCGGGGCCTGACGCGCGGCGGGAGGGGGGGGGGGGGGGGAGGACTTAAAGGAGCCCCCCGGGGAGTTTTTTTGTGTTTGTGTTTGTGTTTTCTTCATAAACGAAGGTCTTTTAGAGCAGGAGTTGCCTCGCTGCGTTGGCACACCCAGCCGTGTAGGTCGCTGTGCCGTTCCCAGCGTCGGAGTGGAGTGGAACGTAGAATAGAAATAGAAATAGAAATAGAAATAGAAATAGAAATAGAAATAGAAATAGAAATAGAAATAGATATAGAAATAGAAATAGATATAGAAATAGAAGTAGAAAAGAATAGAATAGAATAGAATAGAATAGAATAGAATAGAATTAGAACAGAATGGAATGGAATAGAATGGACTACAAGAGTAGAGTAGAGTAGAAATAGGATAGGATAGGATAACAATAGAATAGTTTGGTTGGAAGGGACCTTCAAAATTACATTACATTACAGCCAGGTGCAGAGTGCTCGGAAATCCACAGGCGCTGCTGTAGGGCGAGCAATGTAAACAGTGGCTGCATTGAAGGACAATGCCAATTTCACTAAGGAAGATCGCTGAGAATAGAACAGAGAAGTTCACTTGGAAGGGACCTTCAAAGATCATTGAGTCCAGGTGCTTGATCACCTCAGGGCTACCCCGAAGTTAAAGCACATTACTGAGGGCATTGTCCAAACACCTCTTGGCCACTGACGGGCACGGGGCATCAGCCAGCTCACCAAGATGCCTGTTCCAGTGTCTGACCACGGTAAAGGCATTTTTTCAGCCAGCAGCTGATGCTCCAGAGGAATTCAACAGGAAGCACCTGCCCCTGGCCTTGGGGAAGGCCCATGTCCCCCGGCAGCCCCCTCACACCACGGCTCAGTACCAGCCGAGGCGGCACAGTGCCAGGCAGCCAGGCGGCCGATGAGCGCCCAGGGCTCTCAGCTGCACCACGTGGAGCACAGGAGGGCACTTTTCCCAAAGCGCTCCACTTTCACTAGCTGAGCACATGAAGCCCGTGGGCAGCCGACACCACGGGAAGGTCACAGCGATTGAAGCAGGAACTCATGCCCGGGCCAGCGGTCACGGTCCCGCTGGCAGCCCCAGCCCAGCCCCGGGAAGGGGGAGCACGGCCTGGATCCCATGATGGAGCCTGCAGACGCTCTTCATGTTCAGCAGGGCACCGCTTGTTTCTTAATACTCAGGGCAGGCACTCCAGCTGTTCAGAAAGGATGCAAAAGAGAGAAGCTCACATCCAGGAGGGTGCTGCAGCAAGGCCCAGCTCGCAGCCCCAGAGCCCCTAGGGACGTGGGGCTTGGAGCCATGCAACGCTTGTCATGTACGGAGAGGCCTGAACCGAAGGAGCCTGGAAGAAAATCCTCTCCTGGAAACTACCCAGAGCTTTTTTCTCTGAGGGAAACAAACGAGGCCTTAATTAATTTTCTTTCAAATACAGCAAATTGACTTCTGCTCCAGTTGTGCTAGATTCAAGCCACTCAGCACAATGGTATTAATTCCACTTCACTTAAGGGCTAAATGTTCAGAGCAAGGAAAAGGGAGTTTCCTGTAGGTCTTGTTCGCATTGAAGTCAACAACCAAACCACGCCAGCTTTCAGGGCAGCAGCTTCTTCAGAGCCTGCATTTCTGAGGGTGGCTGTGACATGCCTCTGGGTTAGCACGGCAAAATGCGGGATGCATTAAAGGCACTGCATGAACAAGTTGTCTGTTCCCCTGTGGATTTTTAAAGATCTACCACATCCTGCCTCAGATTTCGTTTTTAGAGGTCTTGTTTCAAAGATCTCTGTTAGGACACTAACAGGACACTTTCCTAAGGCTAGCCTATTGGTTCTCTGATCATCCTACCTACCTCCACCATCTCAAACTTCATTTAATTTTTCTCGACATCGGAGTTTGATTGCAGGATTTCCTAATGCCAGAATAACACACGGTGTTCATGGGCCTTTACCAGCTCATTTGGCACCATCTCATGAATCCCATCCCCACAATGCACTAAAAAACATGTGAGTTAGAGGAAAAAATGGTGTAACAAAAAGTGAGTCCACTGAAACTTGGTGTAAGCAGAGAAACTGCAGAATCTGGCCTAGATACACATGTAGGTGAAATACCAATACTATGAAACTCTTCTTGGAATATATCCCTTCTACCCCCTCTACTATTCATTCAATAGCACTGGTATTTCCAGCAAGAGAGGCTAATTTTTGTAGTTCTATCATTGCCTGTGTGCTAGAACCCCTTCTGCTTGTCTGTAGGACCCTGTTTCAAAGAAGGTGAAGGACAAGATCCCCTTCAGTGTAAAGTCCTGTGATTAATTTAAATTACCTTCCAACCATTTGAGATCCCACTGCCAAATGTATCTAATATATGTAACAGACGACTTCACTATCACTTTGGCTATGCACCTCTTAGGGAAGGTGCTATTATTCCTACTTAAAGATGGAAGAGGGAGGCCCAGATCCCCAAAGATATTCAGTCATAGCGTTTATTTAGGCAAAGTGACAAAGCAAAGGACTGAATCTGTCCCTGTCTACTACCCATCACCCTAAACCCTTCCTTCTTTACAATGAGAACTATGCATTCAGGTTCTCCTGTGAAAAGCACCCAGTTTACTCACAGGTTCTCCTTTTATCAAAAAACCATAATTAAAAAGTCAGCATCTGTTGATTTATTCTTCTTCAAAATGAAGTATAGTTGTAAATATTTTTCTGTTACAGAGTAGATTTTTGTTATGGGACATTTGTTAACTTCTTGGATTCTCATCTGTCCTTTCCACATGACCTTGCACCATTTGGCTACATATAGTGACTCTATATACCTCAAGGAAGCGGTAAACCTTCATTTTCTTTCGATAAAAACTCAGCACTTTTTAAGCTGCAGAGCTGTATGTTAAAACAACCGTCCACTGATTCTCATATTTCCTGAGACTAAATCTGGCATAAAAACTGATTGCAAGCATGGTCAGGGTTAAGAAGATTTCCTTCCAGAGGTCTTCCAGCTGGCTTTATTCCCAGGTACCAGTCCAATAGTAAAGAAAAATCTATTTGGCACTGTATGCCATTGCAGTCTCTCACTTTTCAGGTGGAATGGTTTCCTTTCCCCAGGAGGTTTTGGTGACGTGGGACTCGGGTGGCAGGACATTAGTCTGTAATTAACCAGAAGTACTGCTGGTGGAGTTTACCCCTCAGTGCTATTTTGGCTGTAGTCAAGGAAGACTTGGTAGCTCCGGTTCTCGTTAACCAGTGTTTTATCAGCAGGGGCAGCTTTGCCCTGGGCGACTGCATCTCTGGGCGTGTGATATGACTGCCTATGTGTGATCACTCTGCCCCTGTGAGTGTGATATTTTTCTTTCTTTTCTCCTGACTTCTGCAGGCAGGCATCACAGGCTTAACACTTCTTTGCCTTTCTCCTCAGGCCATAATTTACATCCACGCAGGCTGAGTGTGACCCCGGTACACTCTGTATGCGTGGCTATACACCTAACCAAGTGAGGAAGGGGCCAGCTCCCAACTCCTGACTCTGCTGCCCTTCACTCCCGGATGAGAGCAGCAGCAAGTGGCAAATCTCCTCCTGCTGCCTCCGAGCTCCTTGGCAATGCACCGTTAGGCAAGACTAATCTAGGAATGCATGATTAGCTCATATTTAGACCGGGACATTAAATACTATACCATGGAAAATTATGTTTTGGTGGTGGCTTCTGTAAGGGGAGGAAGGAGGGAAGGAATATATTTGCAGTTGCCCTGGAGATATGAGAGAAATATACCTAATCGATAAAATCCGTGCCATGGTCAAGGTAGATATCATACAGGAAGGAGAGAAAGAATCTTTTACTATTGGGCTAATAAACACCTGAGATTAATTAAAAGTAAAACAATTTAAAATCTCCAGTCTTAATCTAACAGTTTATTCTCCTTGATTACACTTAGCATTTTGCTCCCCCTGAAGAATGTCACCAGCAATGTCATATTTCACTGTTCTTCAATAGTTTCACGTTGTGATTTCCAGGCTGTGCTAGAATAAATAGCACAGCTTAGAAACTGAAACAGCGTGGAAGACTGATCATTTGCTCAAAAACAACAGTTTTCAATTAAATGAATGGAATGTAATTGCATTTCAGCTTCAGCTTGAAAATGTAACCGGAGTTAACGTGCATTATTCCTGTTGATTTTATACTCAATAGCTCATGCTTATTAGAGACAGTTTGGAGTCAATGCTTGCCACTAATCTTAGCAGTAACGGGGTTACAATAGTGGTAGGACCCCAATCAGGGATCAGAAACCCCTTGCACTAGGTGCTGAACACCACCACCACAAAGGCATTCCCTGCCCAAAACTAAGTGCCACACTACAGCCCTGCCTACAGTACGGATATTTCTGCACATGGTACAGTGAGGTCTGTCCAAACTGGATTTTGGTGAACATTAAAATTAATAAAACTCAGCAGAAAAGTTTGCCTTTTCTCTAATGAAAAAAGCAAACCACAGAATTTCCGTAGGGACTCCAGTGGTGCACTCTGACCTCTCGCATAACACAGTCCTTTAGACATCCTCACACTCATTTCTGAGTGATTCATCTATTTGTTTGCCGCATCTTCAGTCTGCTCTGTGACCTTGGGGAAAATCTATCCTCCGTGATTCACTGTGTGCAGGCACACCATAACACCCTCATGACTGTGAGCTCTCCATAGCAAGCTGAGCCTGACCAGGAGAACTGGATGCACGAGGGTCAGCATCATCATCTCCAATTTGGTTTGGTCCAAAACACGCCAGTATTCTAATTTCTCCAAAAATAGCCCCTGGCAGTGGAATATCCCCAAAAGCAAATAAAACCTACTCCCACATCTATACTTGTTTCCATGGAAATATGCAGTGACAAAGACTTTTCCTTCATTTTCAAAATTCTGTCTGCCAGCCTACCATATTTTTTCACGCAGCCCAGGTAGCTGCATAGGTTGTACCCAAATACAAAGATGACTGCAGGTGTGCCAAACCTGCACAAAGCCAGGTAGGCAGCTGCTCGGCGCGTCCCCAAAAAGCACCAGTAAGATCCTCAGTTAGACGCTTTCTGGAGCAGAGATGACACCAAACAGCACATTGTAGCATTACCCAACAAGATGAACGCTATTAACAACTCACCATCAGCACAGCTTACGTGCTAGCCTTAGACTCCAGCTTTACATTACAGGGAAAGACACTGTATTTGCAATACAAGTCTGTCCCCAGTGGCTGCCAAACATTTTGCTGCAGGCAGTGGCTCCGCACAGTGTCCCACCATATGTCGCTGTCTCCAGCTACCCCCTCTCTTTTCCATGCCCCATCTCTTTTCCATGTCCCTGTTCTGTGCATCTGTCCAGCCAGAGTCTCCATTTCCCTAGGGACAAGTAAAATGGCTGAGGGCCAGCCACAGATGACAGCATGAAGCAGAGCCTCTGGGCTACGAGCAGTTGGGATGATTCCTCTGCTTGGGGCAGTTGGTTTGCAACAGTCTGGCGGGGGGGCTGCAGAAAATTGCCTGCCACCCAGGGCAGGAGGGAGGCTTTGCCTGCGTCGTGTGGGCAGGCAGTTTGTGGAACAGGAGGAAAGCAAACACCCATCCTGCCGCCGGCGGAGGAGAGGAAAGCCAGCTTGTGGCACGTCTGCAAGCAAAGCAGAAGCAGGGAGTGAGAAAACAAGAGGCCAAGCATGGGAAAGGATAAAAGGAGATGGGACTGAAATCTCCCGGAGGAAGACTTTGCCTGTTGTCAGGTTGTCACAAAAACATTTTGGCACGTTGACTTTCAGTCCCTGGCTACCAAACAAGTCTCGCAGGACTTTATGCTCAGCATTAGCTCAGAGCAGGGCTGCAAAATGACTCGGGTGGGCAGGCTGTAGGACTGTAAGGAAAGGGTGAAGGCAAGTGGCAAGGGACTGTTTAGAGGGAAGGCATCAAATGTGTCATCGGGATGGGGATTGGTAAGACCTTAGCCTCAGTGCCTCATGAAAGTCTTGAACTGGTAAGTAAAGCTTCCAGCTGACAGAGGAAGACTGTGCTGCAGACGCTCTGCTGTCTCTGGGAGTGGTGCAAGAGCTGCCCCTACACTTCTTACACTCTGCTCCCCAAGGCTGTCACCAAAGGAAGAAGCAGGAGTGATCTGGTGCAAAACCAAGAGGAGTCTGAATGGGAGAGAGTAGGGTGAGAGCTGGAGTGGCTGCACAATAGCTAGGTCAGGGTCCTCCCAGCAACGGTTTAAACAACACGAGAAAGAAAGCAGAAATTGCAAACCAGATGGAGACAGTAGTCAATGTGGAAAACAAAAGCTAGTTAGCAAGGAGGAAAAAAATCACCAGCTAATATCCCTATCGCAGAGGGGGGAACAGTCCAAATGTGCTGAGCAAGCCTTAGGGGAGCTAGCAAATTAGAGAAGGGGAGATGTGAGAAGGAGAAAGGCAACGCACCGGCACCAGGGCTGCGTACACAGCTGCTCCACAGGAGCCCACTGGCAGCAGTGGCCAGGAGGGCCTGACGCGCTGGCAGGAGCTCAGAAGAAAGGCGATAGCTGGTTGCACAACCACGGGGAATCGGTTCACAGCGAGGATATGTTTTCCTTGGCTCTGAGGGGATATGGAAACGGTTTACAAACATTTGTAAGGCACAAACCCAATCAGGAGAGAGGTGTTTAGCCAAAAAAAAAGGCAAAATACTTACAAGAGAAGATAAAATGAAAAAAAAGAAGAAAAACGGAAGCAGAAAGTAGCTAATAACAGCTTACCAACGAGCTCTCGTAGGTTGTGAAATAGCTCTCCCAAGGAGATTGGGGGAAAACCCAGGTACAGGCAGTTTTAAAGCTGGACTGGAAAAGATTAATACATGTGCAATGAAGAGCATACAGAAGAATTTGTCAGCATGATATAAATATTTCCACCTCCACTATCTGTAGTCACGATTTTCCACTGCCCTGCATCTCTTGCTATCATTAACAGCAATGCAAAGGAGGAAATTGTTTATTAAAGCAGGAGGCTAACCTTACAGTACTGCTCAGCCTGCATGCATAGATTTCTCTCATTTCCAAACAAAAGAGAATTAGGGTTTATAAGTGTGTAGGGGAAAACGACTCATTAGTCATGTAGTGATCCTCTACAGCTTCCAGAGGTCTCCTCCTGCCCCATCCCAAGTCTCCCTTATCCTGATGAGATGGGGACATGACTCTGTGTTTAGACAGTGTGTGTTAAAGTCTCCTAAAGTCATATCTGCCTGCTTCTCAAACCTCCTGATAACTTCCCTTCCCATTGCGTTTAGGAGACCACTTAGGGGAATCCTGAAGATCCACAAGGAAACCTGAAAGATCAAGGCCCAGCTGCAGCCCCGCTGCAGGCTGAAACAGCAACCTGCCAAAAGCCCCAAGAAACCCTCACCTTACCTGGCATGCACACTTACCAGCTCAATATTTTCCATAAAGGGGGAACACAACCATGGCTCGACAGCTACCGTGCTGCAGCTACTATTAATGGTTAGCGCCATCGGCCAGTGCGCTGGGCTCTTCAGACAGCAGAAAGCTGTTGCCTGGCCTGAGGGTTTTTCACATAGCTAATCACCAAGCTTTATAACCGTCCCCTACAGACTATGATGATGAATGAATGAAATTAGGTAAGTCAATATGGTTCATTGCTGGAGTTTGCCCACTCACTGCAGATGCATCATCACTGTGTGCGTCCATCGGTACTGGGGATGAGCTCGATTCAAAGTCTTTGCCCACACAGTATGAAACCACCACTGGCCTGCAGCTCTCAGCTTTCTCACGAGGACTCCGTAGCCCTTTCCTGGTTCTTTCTGTCGCTCTCTATCCTTGCCCTGGGCCATCCTGGAAGCCCCTTGGTGAGTGCCTCATCCTTCCTTATTGAAACAAAGCAGATTAAGTTGTGTCTTAGCAGTTAAATGACAGATTGCTGAAAAACACTGAAGTGGTAACACAGTGGCTAACGTGCATTTGCTACTGCTGTCCTCTGCCTGACAAAACCAGTTGCTCCACTGTGTGGCACAGATGCTCTGCAGCTCCACAACCAGCGATGATGCCCTCTGTGCTGAGCGGTATTTCTGCCTCTGCTGAGCCCCGGATGCCTGTAGGAAGAGCGGATCTGTGAAGTAACCACAAGCAGCCTGCTCCAGGCGGGTGCTGTGCTGCCCCCGGCACCGCTCTGGTGCCCTCCGTCTCGGTCCTGGCACATCCCCGCAGCTAGCGGTGGCTTGCATTCGCACCACAGGGCAGGGGGTCGTGGCTGCAAACTGCTTTGCGCCGAAATTTGAGCGCTGCGCTCCCCGCCCCAGCTCTGACACAGATCCCCTAAGTGCCCCAAGGCGGGCACCTTCGTCCCCCGGGGCCCCGTTTGCCATCTGTCCCGCCGCGCTGCCCCCCTCCTCCTTCTGGCACCCCCTCGTCCTTGCTTACACCGGCAGCAAACGCGGGGGGCACAGCCCCGGGAGCGCCGCTCCCAAGGGGACGGCCGGAGGGCGCCCGAAGGACAAACCCCTGCAGGGCGTGGGGGGGGGGGGAGGCGCGAGGAGACCCCCCCCCCCCCGGCCGGCCCCAGCGCGGGGGCTTCGGGGCGGGTCCCCCCGGTGCCCGCCCCCGTGCGGGAGCGCGGCTCGGCGGGGCTGCGGCGGGCAGCGCGGGGCGGGCAGCGCGGGGCGGGCAGCCTGCGGGCGGCCACCGGGCCCGCCGCCGCCCCGCGGCTGCCATGGAGGAGCCGCCGCCGCCGCCACCGCCACCGCCGGCCACCTGATCCCCGCCGCCGCCGCCGAGACAAAGCGCGGGGCTGCCCGCCCGGTGAGTGCCGCGCCCGGCCCGAGGGGCTCCGTCCTGCGCCGCGGGGACCCCCCGAAGCCCCCCAGCAGCCGTCCGGGCACCCCCCGGCACCCCCGCCCGCAGCTCAGCCTCCCCCCGGCCCGAACAAAGTGCCCTGCCCGCAGCCCAGCCCCTCTCCTCCACCGCCCCCGTCCATCACCACGCGCCCCCACGGGAGCCCGGGTGGGGTGGGGTGGGGTGCGGGGGTCCCGGTCATAGCACGCACCTGAGACCCCCAGCACCCCCAGCCCATGCACTCCGGCCACCCCCCTGCATGAGCTCCCAAACACCCCCGCACACCGCAGCATCCCCGCTCCGGTCACCGTCCCCATCCTCGCGCCCTTCCCCATCCCCTCCATCCCTGGCGCCATGGCGGGGGGACAAAGGGGGCCGCGGGCTCACCCGCCACCGCTTTCTCCCTCGCAGGCCCAGCCATGGTGGAGCCACCGGCGGAGCCCCCTCCGCAGCCGTGCCCGGCGCCCGGCGGGGCGGCAGCAGCAGCGGCCCCCGGGGAGGCGTCCCGTCCCGGGGAGCAGTCCCCGCTGCTGCACCTGGACCTGTACAACTTCGACTGTGCGGCGGCGGAGGGCAGCCGGTACGTGCTGACCAGCCCGCGCTCGCTGGAGGCCTGCGCCCGCTGCGCCGTGCGGCCGGTGGAGCTGCTGCCGCGGGCGCTGGGGGAGCTGCTGCGGGAGGCCCCCGGGCGCTCCATGCGGGTGGCCGCCGGCCTCTACGAGGCCTACGAGCGGGAGCGCCGCCGCAAGCTGCAGCAGTGCCGGGAGGAACGGGAGAGGATCATCCGTGAGGAGAAGCGGCGCATCCTCGCGCCCCTCGGCAGCCTGCCGCCCTCGCCCGCCGCCCGCCTCGCCCCCCGGGCTGCCACCGCTGCTGCCACCACCACCACCGCCACCACCGCCACCGGACCCCGTCCCGGGGGGAAGGCCGGGGCGTCAGGAGGCGCCAAGGCCAAGAGCCACTCGCTGGACTCGCTGCAGAAGCGCCGGGAGGGCAGCTGGGGCAAGACCTCCTCAGAGTCGGGGGCCTCGTCCTCCTACAGCGGGGAGAGCCTGAGGGGACAAGGGGGCAGGGGGCGCGGACGGGGCCGCGTGGCCGATGGCTCCCTGCTGGGGCGCAGCTTCAGCCTGGGCGACCTCAGCCACTCGCCGCAGACAGCCCAGAGGGTGGAGAGGATCGTGAAGGAGGTGAAGAGGAGGAAGGGTCTCTCGGAGGTGCCCGAGAGGGACAAGAAGATCGCGGCGCTGATGATCGCCAAGCACCAGGAGGCCAGCCTCCTGCGGGAGCAGCGGCAGGCGGCCCACCTGCAGTGGGACAGCCAGCGGCGCCTGGCAGAGCAGCGGAAGGAGCAGGAGGAGAAGGAGAAGCAGAAGGCCCTCCTGCAGGGCCAGCGGATGTGGGAGAGCCAGGTGGAGAAGCGGCGGGGAAAGCTGAGCCAGGAGCAGCAGGAGGCCGCCCTGCTGAAGCAGAAGCAGCGGCAGGTGTGTGAGGAGAGGTGGCGGGAGCAAGCAGAGAAACAGGAGCGACTGCGGAGGGAGAAGCTGGAGAAGGCCATCCAGGAGGACAAGCAGAAGAAGCTCCATCAAGAGCACAATCTGAAGGCAAAGGAGGAGGGCAAGAAGGAGCACCGGGAGCGAGAGGAGCAGCTCCTGCAGGAGAAGCTGTCCACGGCCGCACAGAAGAGGCTGAGGAAGGAAGCGCAGCTGCAGAAGGAAAGGAAACAGCTCAGCCAGGCAGAGAAACTGAAGCACGAGGCCTTGCTCAAGGAACTGGCCAAGCAAGAGGCAGAAGAGAAGGAAATGCTGAAGGCCTCCCTGGAGATGAGTTTGACCAAGGCTCAGGAGAACTATGAGCAGCTAATGGTGAAGAGGAACCAGGAGCTGAGGGAGAAGGCCAGGCGGGAGGACATGCAGATCCAGAGAGCCAAGCTGGCAGCAGAGAAGAAGGAAAGAGAGCAGAAGGAGCACTTGCAGGCCCTGGCGAAAGAGACAGAGAGGAAGCTCCAGCATGCTGCCCAGGTGGCTGAAGAGGTGGTCCAGGAAAAAGCCCGCAAGGTGGTCTTGAGCCGTCTGGAGAAGGAGAAGGTGCAGAAGATGAACAAGCAAAAGGTAGAACAGTACGAGGACTTACGGCGCAGGGAGATCCTCCTTTCTATAGAGAGGAAACTGGAGAGGAGCGAGCAGATCTTCAAGGAGAGGAAGACCGTCTTAGAAAATGCCAGGTCTGTAGCTCGGGCATCCTTCCATGTTCGGGAAAAGGTACGGGAAGAGACTAACACGCGCACCTTTGACAAGATGGCCTTTGAAGCAGAACTGCATGCCAGCCTGGATAAGAAGTGAAAGACCTTTTCGTGGATGAGTAGGGATGTGTTACCAGTTGTCCATCATAATGCATCAGAAAGCTCCTCTGCATTAACATTTAAAAAAAAAACTAATTTGTTATTTTGGAGGAGCAGGGTACCGCACAAAATCGTGGCAGCTATTTCACATACTTTTTAAAACATGTTTTTGTTCTGGGCATGTTTTAAGGACCAACCTCAGTCATCTGTACAGAGGGGGAAAAGAGCTTTTGCATCCTCCACTCCACAAGCACACGTTTTCCCAGAGGGCTGCAGAAGAAGTTTGCGTGAAACCTGCGGGTTACTGATTGATTGTCTTAACTGGAGCTGACAACAGCTGCACTATTTTTAGTTGGAAAAACAGACAATAGAGACTACAGGCTACCATTAGAGCCTACTGACAAAGAACCAAAACCAGCCCAGCTGATTCTGGTTCAAGTGACGTTCAGCTGATTTAAGGTACGGGATTGCATTTTCAAAGCTACTGCACACCTATGAAGGCACGGACAGCTGTATTGGAGAAGTCCACGTGTCCCTGGATGCGCCTCACCTGCTGCTGATATCAGACATGGGGGGAAGAAAGCATGGGTCAAGACTTCATAACACCTGGTAAGTAGACATTATGATCAGAGCTGGGCAGAAACTGTTAAGGGTGCTCACAAACACCACAGTTTCACTTTTGCTGTGTGCAGCTGTGGCCCCTCCCCAGTATCCTCACCCCTCACTTCCCAGTGTCTCTTATAAAGGTCTGTAGAATTTCCTCTTTCGGGGAGGAAGTTTGTAGGCAATCCACAACTTGATAGGCACAACCCGTTTGTTCATTAAGATATAAAAATTAACGAATCTGTGGAAGCTGGCCTTGCAGATCATTTTAAAATGGAAATCTATGGACAGGTTGCATAGAGGGGTTGAGGAATCTCCATGATTGGAGAAAAAACTCAAAATTCTCAAAACTCAACGAGACCCTGAGCAACCTTATCCAGTTCGGTCTGCTTTGAGCAGGAGGCTGGACAAGGTGTGCTCCAGAGATCTCTTCCAACCTAAAGGTTGCATGAGTGGCTTAAAACGTTCACCCAGCTCTTATCATTGTCTACTGAGCAGGGCAGCTTTTATCTGTCCACTGGTGCTAACAGTTATATGCTTATTTTAGGGCACAAGAAAGAGTCGATGCACAAAGTAGTGTACATTATGGATCCTCTTAGATGAGGATCATGGCATTTTTACAACTGTAACTCAATCCCACTTATAGGGAAATGAGTCCTTCTGACATTAATGCGCTGGAAATGTGAAAAGCCTACCTACACCCCACGGATAGCATTCAAGTCAGTGTTCTGTTCCAGTTTTCCACGTTTACTCTGCTGGGTTGCAGTTACAAACACACATCCAAACCAGGCACTTTCTGCTGCTTTTTTTCTGGCTCTGGGCACTGCCAGCACTGTGCTCCACCATTTGTGACGCTGTGCTGGGTGGTTGTAGTGATAGTATCAAACCCAGAGCAAGGGGGAGAAGCAGCAAGAAGAGCCAGGTTCTCATTTACTTGCAGATGTCTCTGACATACAACGCAGGGGATGAGAAGACCCAAAGGAGGTTGACATATGACACAGGCATGCAGTTCTGCATGCATAGATCGCTTACCTCTCAGAAGGCTTTGAGAAGGTGTTAAATGACCAGCAACAACAGCAGTAAGCCAAGCACACCCCGGTGCCCTGCAAAGATGGAGACATTATAAAAGCAGCGATGGGAATGAAGCAAGTAGGGATTTCTTTCACTGTGATGGAACTTGCTCTCTTTGAATCACAGAGCAACTGGTGCTGTTGAGGGCAGGCGGCGTGAAAAGTAGGAATTAGGGCACCTGAGTTATGTTTGCTCAGTCAGTCGTCGGCTCACTGTGTTACACCAGGCAAGTCCTTGAGGGCTGGCCCTGCTCCTATTGATATAAAAGGAAGCGGAGTCAGGCTCTTGGGATTGCTGTGACTCGCAGGAAATTGTAACACTTGGCTTGGCAAAACGCTTCTAAAGACTCTGGATGAAAGATGCTAACAAAGCACAAGATACTGTTTTATTTATTTGTTTGTTTGTTTGAGCTGTTATTAAAGTAAAGCATGTCTGTTGGCAAAAAGCACCAATTAACAGCAAAATTTAAAAACATGCACAACTCTGGGAAGGACAGCAGCGTTACTGTTTCCAGCTAGGAGCTGGTCACTGCACCCTCGTCCTCAAAACTACAATCAGTTTGAACAGTGGAAGCAATCCTGCTGTCCTGTGGTAACACCAGACGGGGTTATTCATAAAAATATAGTTGTGTGCTTGTGTTGTTGTTACTGCAGTGCTCCACCTATGCCCTTGGAGCATCAAAGACCTGGAAAAGAGATGCCCAGTGGCCCAACTACATCCTGCATAAAATCTCTCTCTCTCTCCCCAGCAGCACTGGAATTGGGATAAAACTTGCACTAACTTCTGTGTAGCCAAGATTTCATCTAGTTTGTAGCCTTCGGGGCTGCAGAGAAAGCCTGCCAGCGCTGATGCAAAGGCCTGTGCTCCCTGCTTCGTTGCATTGTGGTTGAAGTTCACTGCTTGATCCATTCAGCAGAGAGCTAAGGGGAAGAGCTGGGAACTGTAAAGAATGCATAACGTAAATCAAATGCATAATTTGATGGGCAAATGAGCAGCCACGGCCACTAACTGGAACAGTAGAACAGTATTTTTTCCCTGAAAGTCCACTGCATTCTGCCCTCTGACGTGGCATTTCCAGTGCAGACTGAGAACGTTTTTACGGCCCAGGAGAGACGCCTTGGCCACTGACTGTAATTACACCTCGGGTCTATGCTTCCAAATGAGTTTGACACCTTGGGGCTACAGCCAAACTAATCAAAACCCACCTACATGGTGGTAATTGGATTGGCTAACTGCTGTTTCTATACTGTGCAGTGTGCAGCTCAAGTTTTGAATATGCAATCTAATGAAAAAAATATTTTTTTTTTCAAAAGACATTAATCTGTGTATGGACTTCTTTATTTCTGTAGCGGTCCCCGTCCAAAACCTGTGAAAGTCAACAGAGTTTATAGTTACTTAAACTTGTGACATGGAAAATGAAGTCAGCTAGTTGGGTGCAGGCATGAGAGGTATTTCTTGGGTCTGCTTATGCTTTGTTTATTTGAGGAGTTTTACTGCCGGGTTTCTGTGGAAATTGAAATTAAGCCCTGGTATGCATACAAAAGGAACGGCATTTTTAAATGAGGCTTGATATTGAGCTGCAAGCCAGAGAGAACTAAAAATGAAAGCAAGAAACATGTTATCTGACTGCTCAGAAATAGATCACAGCTTATACAGAGCACAGGAGCAGCTGATGACATTTGGTCAGGTTCTGCAGAAAGATAACTTAGGTTGGGCTTCTCCTGGGATTAGAAGACACATTTTAAGCCATTGATCTATTATAATCATGAGGTTAGAATAAAGAATTTGCTTCTAGACCATGTGCATGCCTGCTGCAGAATGACTGCTAGACCTTGGAATATCTGCACTGAAAAGCAACAAAGGCCAATTACTGGCAAATTTCTGTGACCAGTGGCACATCTTAGATCTAGCTAGTATCAAATTCCCAGGTTTCACTACCTGAGCACCTGGAAAGCCTAGCTCCAAGATTTCATGTTGGCTCCCATGGATCTAGTGGGACAAGCCAAAATCTAGGTCCAAGTGCTACTAAACTTTTAAATCTGAAGCCAAACACTGATGCATGCACCCCACTTGAAAAGCATTGTACCAATTACCAGTAGACTAGACTAGAACTCCTCCTGCTAGGATGTGACCTGCTAGAAATCACTTTGTCTGAGGGGTTTCTGAAGTTGAGGTATTGAAACATTAGGGAGAAAGACTTCATTATCATTTAAATGTTCAAAAAAGAATTACAGGATCAAGGCCTGAGATTCATTTTCGTTATATAATGATGGGAGTTTTACCTTTTGCACAATGAG
Source organism: Anser brachyrhynchus (assembly GCF_964034855.1). Lineage (NCBI taxonomy): Eukaryota > Metazoa > Chordata > Aves > Anseriformes > Anatidae > Anser > Anser brachyrhynchus. The sequence continues at coordinate 29,245,053 of NC_137699.1, read as the reverse complement.
ACGAGATGATCAGGCACATAATAATGGGAAAGAAGAGAGTGTCACACTCTCAATCATCACAGAATAAGGCAAGAAATTTCAGAGGTCCCAGAACTGTGCAGCCTGGTTTCCTTGGGCTGGTGCCCAGTGACTGGCTTCAGCGAAACTGAAGCTGCTTGTATTAGACATCAGAGAACTCACACGTGAGGAGAGCCACTGACGGAAGGGCAGTTCCTGTAGCGTGAACTCCAAATGAAGCTTTCACACACTTTGAGTGTGTTGGCACACTTTGAGTCTTTGTTGACTATGTCATTTATGTGAATTATCTACTTTTTAACAGCACCTAGACTAAAGCTGGAGCCCTTCAATACCCATGAGAGCCCCAACAGTCTGTCTCTTCTGCATGCTGCCTCTTCACACAACATTTATCACTAAGCCATGATCTCTCTGTCAATGCTGAACTTGGCACACACATTCAAAAGCTATTAGGAGGAGCAGCTGCATCCCCACTAGTTAATATTTCACAAAGTATTTTAACCAAGTTTATCATAAACACTTTCACAGCATGAATAAGAGAGATGTGAGGATGAGATTTCTCACCTTGGTTACCTACTGTGGTTCTCTTACAGTGCTTAGGAAGCTCTTGACTCATTCTGTGCTAAAATTTCTCTTGATACCAGGGAAATTTTGTTTACCAAACTGATGCTGAATATGCAATATGCACTGGTCTGAGAGGAGTCTTTTTCAGTGTGTATGTCTTTACTAATCCAAGCCTGGACAGGGAGATGTAGGGAGCACAGAATTTGCAATACAAAGTCCATCAACTACTAGTGTTCCAGAGGTTCTTCTAAGAAAGGCCCCAGAGCCACCACTAGTAGCCGTCATCAGAGGTGACTGCTTCAGAGAAGTGACATTTTCTGCTCCTTTACTGACCTCAGAGAGAGCCAGGCTGACCACATCCTACCTGAGAACAGCTTCTCATCACCACCAGCCATTACGCCATAAGAAAGGATTTGCTTTCATCTCTGGTTCTTCTTCCTTTGGTGGTTAAAATATAATAGTTAGTATGATGTTTTTATTTATTTTTTTTTTAATTTTTATTTTTATTTCTTCTTAAAACAGGTGCAGGGAGGTACAGGGACAAGCCACAAAACTAGTTGGATGCAGCATGCTGCAGGCGATGGCTGTGGTTCTCTACACGCAGTCCTGCTTTGCAAGCCTGGGACTGTGCAGTTGTCCAGGAGAGCAGACACCACATCTAGGAGAGCGTAGGTGCTTGGGGAGGGGTCTGCCTGCTCTCAGATCACACAGCCTTCATTCAAAGCATGCGAGTGTAAGCTTGTTAATGCCTTGCTGGGTCAAGGTCCCAGGGAATTAAGTTTGTTAGGTTTGGTCTTAGCTGTCGTAGTTGAGAAAGAAGGCTGTCACGGGCAAAGAACGGGAAGTCCCAGTCCCTCTGGAAATGAGCTGCATGATGTTTGCTTTGCAGCACAGTCCAGCCTTGTTCTGAGGTGAGCCGATGGAGCCCCAGTACAACTTACCAGGGGAGTGCAGCCCTGCAGGCCCTCTGCAAGCAAGTAGCACGCTGTAAACAGCCAATGCTGGGACCAGGTGAGAAAATCAGAATGCTTCTGCTTCTAGGCAGAAGGCAGCTCTGCCCCTCTTTGCAGTGAGATATTACTGGATGGTGCTCTGATGGGAAAATACTGTGAAGGGGAAGAAAAAGAAGTGAAATTGCCATACAAGATACCCGGAAACACCTTTTCCATTTATGCACAGCAGCCAGGATTCAGTGGGAAGCTAGCATTCAGAGCCTCCATACTGGGATATGCTCCATATCCCATACTCCTGTGAATGCTAGGACATAAAAAAAAAAAATCAGTTCTGGGTCTGATTCCTTTGTCCTTAGCTCGCTCATTTTAGCATGGCTTTTGCTGTGAAACACAACTTTGTTACAGTAAGATTCTAGTGTAAAAGGACCCACATCCTTCTCTTGCGACTTTGCATTCGTCACCTACATCCCTGCCGTTCAGCAAGAAATCTCCCACATTACAAAATCACACTGGCAGTAAGAAATATCCTCTATTACAAAATCAAACTGCCAGTGCAATTTTGTACTTACATGCTTTACGCAGCTCCCTGCGTCCAACCCCGGGACCTGACTGTGAGGTAAACGAGTTATCGCCCCTGGTCTGAGTACAGGGAAACTGAAGCAGAAAGAACGGATGTGCCTGGCCCCGGGCCATGCTGGCACTCAGCTGGAGCTCTCGCATGCTCCCTGCTCCCCCAGCAGCGCTCTGATTAACCTCCCTGGCTGCAAGGGGAGGCTGTCCCCGAGCCTCTGCTGCGGCAGCTCCTCCATTTGCTGCTCTCCAGCTGGAGCTTCACCGAGGATGGAGGTCTTAAGATGCCAGCCTCCACTTCTAGCCGCTGTCCTCAAACCTTGAAGCAGTTGAAGGGTCTGTAAAATATCTCTTTAGGCTTTCAAACAGGGGGCCTGAACATGAATGGTGTGACTGAGAATCCTTACACCATGCCAGCTGACTGGAATCACCTCTGTATATATGACAACATGCAGTAACACTATTTCCTCCAGCCCACCAAGGTCACAAGTTCACCTCGCTAGTTACTTTGCTAGAGCCAACAGAGTTACTCCAGGAACAAATGCAGCCTGGATACATTATCCTTTCTATTATTTATGTCAATCACAGTGTGTTAGGATAAGCTATGCCTCCAAGAGCCCGCTGGAAATTTCCTCCTGCCTGAATTGTACCCAGGCAATGGGACAGTAGGGTCACACAGCCGCTGGTATTTTTAGGCACAGAGGAGAGCCCGTCGATACTCATCTGCATGCTGCGTTCCTGGGTGTTTGCAGAAAGCAGCATTTGCTTGAGCAGCTCAGGGCAGCTGGCACAGAGGCACCTTGTCAGACAGCAAGCTAAACAGTGGGGAATAAATAAGAGGTTTGGCTCCCTGTCCGATGCTGTTGGGAATGTTTGGGGTTTTAGGAGGGTGATGGGATAAAGTCTTCTCATTTTTAATCACCTCCCAAGTAAGCTGTGCTATTTTTAACGGTTATCTAATGATTTATGAAAGATGGGAACATAAACGAGGAAGGGAGCTTAAAACACAAATGTGCAGGTAAAGCGGAAAGACATTTTCCTCTCCAACCTGAAAAACCCTGAGCATTATGAGAGCTTTTTTAAGTGCCAGGCAGCACACGTGTTCAACCCCAGGAGGGGGTCTGCTCTGTTCACAACTTTGCTATCCGTGTACCTGTCTCCTGCCTGCTCCCAGTACCAGCTGTTTCCTCAGACTTCAAGGAAAAGGTGAGATTAAAGAAGCGCAAGACGAGCTCCATGAGCAGAAGGGCAGCATTTTCACTGAGGAGGGATCACTACACGACTGTGCTGGCAGGACTCAGCCCAGGTCTGACACGAAGCACAGCCAGCCCAGCAGAGGAGCAGCACTTTGCTCTCACCGGTGGGTTGCTGCAGCCCTCACCAATTACAGACGCTGTCTGAATCCAGGCTTTGGACCTTTGGCTGGCGTAGACTGAAAACCTACAGAAGAACTAGGATGTTGTGGAATGGCAAATGGATGCAAAGGGATTTTCAAATAGCAGCACCGCTGCTAATTTTCTTCCCTTGCATTGTTTTCCCAGTCAGTGTAACATGGATGGGGAGAACACTAGCAGCACCAGAAACCATGCCCTAAAACACAAAGCCAAAATCCTGGCCTTTGGTACTAACACCAGTACGAATATGAACCCTGAAGCTGGAACCACCTCTCCAAGCATGTGGGGCCGGGAGGGATTTGGGCGTTGGTGTGAGGTTGTCCTCCTGTATAAGATATGTCCCCCCAACAGCACTGCAATTACTACCCCTGAGGATGTGGCTATAACCAAACTAGTTTCAAATGGAGCGGCTCAGGCTCCGCTAGCTTAACCGCAGCACTGCAGAGCCCAGCACGGGCTAACCGGTCCAGTGTTCTCCACCTTCTCCTGATGGGCACTGAAACCCATCCTGAGCTCTGCTGAAACACGCATGGTTAGCTTATACTGGCCTGCAGGGCCTGTCATGACAGGAATTTTAGAAGTCTCTTAACAGCTCTGAGTTACGGCATCACTTTTTCTGCTAGTGCTCTGTGATGTCTCACCTCCTGCTGCGCAGGATGCAGTAGAGCCAGGGAGGATTGTTTCGGAAGATCAGAGCTGACCTGCCTGCTTTCAGAAAACACAAGGCAGGTGGGTGCACTGAGGGATCCTTCAGTGCTTTATGCAGTTCGAGTTAGAGCACCTGACATCCTACATTTGCTCTGTATTCACTCCACAGCACTTTGCATGGTAGCTGTCACTCCAACTCACGTCTCTTGGATGTGGCAAGTCCTAATGTTTTCTAGGCAGAAGGGACTGCCCAGAGAAGAAAGGCAGAAGTTTTCGGTGATTCCTACAACATTGCAAAGAACCTGCTCACCACTCCTTGCTCCGTGAAGTATTCCAATGCATTCTCTTTATGGCTCCATAAAGAAAAAATTGTGGCAGTAGGAGGTTCCTGAAGGCAGCGATGTTCATACCTAGAGCTACTGGCCTCTCTACACGTCTCTGCTCAGCATGTGCTGTGCTACTCCACAGATTTCCTGTGGAAAGGAACCCGCAGAGCCCTCTCTCCAGAGACACTGTACTATAATGCAGATGCTACCTGATTCAGTCACAGCCTGTGTTTCCCCAAATGCATTAAAAAAAATCTGTAATGCAGTTACCAGGGGATTTCTGCAGTCTCCTGCAATCTGCAGGAGCCCTTTGCATCCTTCCCGATGCCCACGCTCTATAAACTCACAGGCTGTACAGTACTCACTGACCTTGCAGTGCTGGCTGAATCCTCCCCGTGACAACACACTGCAACGTTCGGGTAGAGGAAGGCATCCTGCAAGCAGGCAAGGCTGACCAGGGGGTCAGTATATCAAATCTATAGAGTATAATGTTAGCATAAGTCTTTTCCATGAGGAGGTTGTTGGCACAAATGCAAAGGAACAAAGCATCTCCCAAGAGGAAAGGAAAGAACTGCTGAACGTGAGAGAGAAGAAATAACTGGCAAAGCAGGGGATTTAAATAACCTCCAAATCATAGGTACACGGTTTATAGGTCTCATGCAACAGAAATGTGCACGGCTACACAGGTCCTCTTATATGATGTTTTGGGTACCCTTGGGGAAGGAAAGAGGCGGAGGGCACTTAGAACCACAGGTAGGAGAGGAGAGGTGTTTTCCAACACCTGGGAGTACCTGGAAAGCTGAGTGAGTGGAGCAATGCAGGAAAGCTATTCTGTAGATCTCCAGTGATGATGGCTCTCACACCAGTACAGAAAGACAAAAAAAGAAAAGAAAAAAAAAAAGTGCCCTGAATGAATGGTGGGCATAAGGAAGGAAAAGAAAAGCAAGCTCCACAGAGCTGGCTGGGCTAAGCTTAAGGACCAAATTTAACATCAGACTGGCAGAAGCCCCCAGCATGCCCCCAGCCCAGCTCTGGTTAGGAAGGCAAAGAGGTGTCTGAGCCCCTCACCAAGGCCAGGGCCAAGCACAGCTCTGTTTGTGCGCAGCCAGTTTGATTCAGGCAGCAGGCCGTGGGGCTGGGTCCCTCCCCGGTAAGGTCAGCTGCCCAACATGGTGACAACTAGCATGTTTCTGCGCCTGAGCTGAGGCGACACCACAGCCAAAGGAAACCCGAGGCTGGGGCCGGTTCAAGGAGGGCAGGGTCCTTCTGAAAGGGAAGAGGCAGACTAGAGGGGATTCATAATCCTCAAATATGCACTGCCAGCATGGGAAGAGAGGGACACTCAGCAGGACGTGGGAGACAGACGGCTGGATGGGAGGCTCAAACCTCTTAGGTCAGGCCTGGTCAAAGCTCTCCCTCTGCTTTCACTTGCAGGCAGGACCCCAAGTATCACTGGGGATTTGGGTCTCAACCCTCAAGGACTTGTACAACCCTGAGACCTGGTCATGAATCCATGCACTGATGCTTCTGTGGCCCGGACAGTCCAAGACGCTGCCTGGGTGCCAGGGGTACAAAGGGCAGGCTGGTCCTGGGCATAGGTTCAGGAGAAACAGCTTTGTTCACCCCTCTTCAGGCCAAGTCAGCAGAACCAGTGAGTAATTCAGGACAGAGCGGAGGAAAAATAATTATAAACCTTCTTTTTATATACAGCAGATAGCAGACAGGATCAATACACAGAGGGACTCCCTGATTTCTGACAAGCCTAAGCCCTCAGACAACTCTGTTTTTTTTGCACCAGATGGCTCCATCACTCGATAAAGTAGTGCCCTAGATATGCTGGTTGTTTTCCAATCTGCCATCGAATTAACACAGGGGGACGGGCACATACAGCCACGGCTCCTGCACTGTTACCACCGCTTCTGAGCCCCCCCGCAGCAGGGCGCTGCGTTTTTGCAGCCCCCTCCCCAGGAGCAGCTACCGAAGGGATTAAACAGGGAGTGTTATCTAGCGCAGTGGCTTAATCGCTAAGCAAAGTGCTCATCCCCTGACCACGAGGTCAGGGAATTATCTCCCTGACAGATAATGCAGCCAGGGTTTGGAGCAACACGAGTGGCCGGACTGTCACTGCCAGCCCACAGCT